>NW_025814897.1:24887500-26145714 GCF_022079265.1 Lynx rufus | reverse complement strand
AGCTAATCATCATGGATACACTATGATAAAACAATTTTATATATAGTTCTCTGTACATATATAACTGAGATTTATATTTATTTCTGGTAGGAAAATATACAGCTTTCAAAATAAAGCATTTCTCTTTTTTTTCTATTTTTATAAATGTTTATTTTTGAAGAAGAGAGACAGAGCGTGAGTGAGATAGGGGCAGATAGAGAGGGAGACACAGAATCTGAAGCAGGCTCCAGACTCTAAGCTGTCAGCTCGGAGCTCGATGCCAGGCTCGAACCCATGAACCATGAGATCGTGACCTGAGCTGAAATCAGACGCTTAACTGACTGACCCCCCAGGAGCCCCAAAATAAGGCATTTCTATTTGAATAATGCTCCACCTAAAAGGTGAAAAGAATTTTTTATTTTTATTTTTACAGTTTATTTTGAGAGCACCAGCAGGGGAGGGGCAGAGAGAGAGGGAGAGAGAGAATTCCCAGCAGGCTTCACACTGACAGCATGGAGCCTGATGTGGGGCTTGAACTCAAAAACTGAGATCATGACCTGAGCCGAAATCAAGAGTCAGACGCTTAACCAACTGAGCCACCCAGGCGTCCCTGAAAAGAAATTTTAAAATCCAGTTACCAAATTATTAAGAGCATTATCTGAGTTTGCAGTTTGGTTTGTGTATGTTTGTGAATTTCAGTAACGCTTACTAGTGTGGCCAAAAGACTGATTGATACAGGGTATAAAGAGTTGTCCCTGTTGCCCCTCCTCAGTTCTGAAGAGTCACATTAGTGCTCCCCATGGGTTGGCTGCAGCTTTCATTGGGTCTTCCGTGAAAGTCAACCTCTCTTTCTTAACCTCTCCCTTTTAATTTGGGCTCCTTTTCCTTGCTACAGATGTTGATCCCACTAGCACTTTCTAGTAAACATGCTAGATGCCAAATATATTGGAGTCTGCTTCCTGGTACAATATCCACCTCGTGTTATTATTAGGCCTTACCTTTAAATTAGCTAAGAGTTGTAATCCTGAATAGTGTTTGTTACATGGCATTAGGTGAAGGGTTCTTCCTGTGCTTCAGATGCATGCGTTCCGAAACTTTTCTTTGAGCCCTTTCTCCCTCACTCTGTCTTTACTTTGGTATGTATTTATCCTTCCCCTTTCTGTCTTACCTGTCTTGCCACCATTTATAGTTGTTATCACCATTTATGTTTATATAAAATTTTATCTGAGGAAGTCAGGTAAAAGAAGTCTCGCTTCTTAAAGGAGGTGACACTTGAGTTCATTTAGAACAAATAGAATTTTGCCAGGTGTGTAGAGGTATGTGTGAGTGTGTGTGTGTGTGTGTGTGTGTGTGTGTGTGTGGTTGAGATAGAGAATGGAATGTATAAAGTATAGGGAACCACTTCTGTAAAGAACTAGAAACAGCATGGTAAGGGTGGAGAACTATAAATCATTGCTGTGGTTGATTGACAGAAGATGCCATGTTGGACAGATATACAAAGGCCAGGTCATGTATACCACGTAAAGAAGTTTGCGCTCTGCTCTGTAGCAGTGGGATACCATGGATAAGTTTGCCTATATTTTCAGTACCAGATTTATAATAAGTAGATATTATTTAATATATTTAATTCTTCACAGTGTGTTTAAAGTCATGTAATATGAATTTGAACGGACATAAAGTTAATACTTTGTAAATGTCAGAAGACTTTAGAAGTAGATGTCAGAATCGGTCTTGATGTTTTACTTGAGAGTTTCACAACAACAGTTTATAAGCACTTACTATGTAGTAGGTACATTGCCAAGCCTATTTATATTGTCATATTTAATTCTCCCAGTGTCTTTATCAAGTAGGTGGTATTAATCCAATTTTTTATATAAGGAAATTGAAGTTTAAGCTAAATAGCTTGCCCGAGGTCCCATGATAATCAGCAGGGCTGGGATTTGAATTCAGATTTGACTCCCAAGCTAATATTTTTTACCACTTTGCAAAGATGACCCCCGTGATAAGTATATCACTGTTTCTGTGACTGGAGTATTTACTTAAAAGGTCAGAATAATTCGGGGCTCCTGGGTGGCTCAGTTGGTTAAGTGTCTGACGGTTTGTGGGTTTGAGCCCTACATCGGCTCCTCACTGCAGAATGGAGTCTGCTTAAGATTCTATCTCTCCCCAGCCTCTCTCTGCCCCCTCCTGCACTCATGCTTGCTCTCTCTCTTTCTCTCAAAATAAATAAATAAAATTAAAAAAAAAGAAAATAAATAACTAAATGTCAGAATAATCCTTAAGGACTGTATGGTATTTGTTTTCTTAATCTTTTTAATTTCATTGAAATTAGTTAGAAATCAGAAATGGGAAATAGCACTGAAATTTTTTACCTTTTTCTTTGTTTTTGAGTCTTACATTTCTAGTGAAGATAGATATCTCAGAAGTAACTGTTATATGATTCACAGTATATAAATTGCAGAGCATATTTACACATGGTTATAAAAGAAGATAGCTTTAGAAATGCTTGTAGAAAGGAGATGTCTTTTTTTTTTTTTCAAGTTTATTTATTTTGAGAGAGAGAACATGAGCTGGGGAGGGACAGAGAGAGGGAGAGAGAGAGAATCCCAAGCAGGCTCCACACTGACAGCAAGGAGCTCTATGTGGAGCTCATTCTCACCAACCGTGAAATTATGATCTGAGCTGAAATCAAGAGTTGGATGTTCAGCTGACTGAGCCATCCAGGTGCCATGGAAATGTCTTTTATACTGAACTTTAAAAATGTTAATGGATTTAACATTTAATGTTTACTTCCTCATGACTGCTTTGTTTTCAGAGCAGAGAAGAAAATTTTCTGGATTACTTGAAGCAGTAGCTAACAAGAAAGGATAAGAACAATATAGGTTTCGGTGTAAGATGGTAGAATTCCATGCAGAAAGTATTAAAACAGACAAAGAAGGTTTGTAATGATAAAGTGTACACATTGATTATTTATGCTTCAAATAACAGCATTAACAAACATGAAACCAAAACTATGAATTAAGGAAAAATGGAAACATGTTGGAGGTAACAGTGGACAAAAAAAAGAGAGATTTAGGAAAGTGCAATTAACATAAGGTAAATCTAATTGAAATTTATTGAACTTTGTTCAATCAATATACTTTGTTCAAAACTGACCATATACTGGGTCATTTAAAAACCCTCAAGAAATCCCCCCAAATAGAAATAATTGACTAGTAGTCTCTGATCACATTGCAATAAAAGAAATTAACAATCAAAAACATATAAGACACAAAAACACTATTACTTGTAAATTAACAGCTCTACAAAGAGGAAGGAAAAAGAAAAAAGGACAGTGGAAACAAAATGTACTAGAACTGATGGGGTTTAGCTAAACCTGCATATAAGGGAGGATTATTTGTCTCACATATCCATATTAATAAGCAAGAAATAATTAGAATAAGTGAATTATCCACCTAACTTAAGGAGAGGGAAAATACTAAAAATATATCCAAAGACAGTAAAGGAAGGGGTTTTAATAAAGGCTAAATATTAGCCTCTCAGATGTGTCCCGTGAATGTGTTAGTTTACTGTGGCTGCTGCAGCAAATAACCACAAACTGGGTGATGTAACAGAAATTTATTCTCTCAGAAATCAAGGTATGGGCAGAACCATGCTCCCTCCAGAGGCTCTGGGGGAGGACTGGTTCCTGATCTTTTCTTGGTTCTGGTGGCTGCTTCTGCCTCTGTTGTCCCATCACTTTTTCCTCTCTTGTGTGTCTAATCTCTCTCTCTTCAGTGGTATTTAGGGACCACCTAATAAGCCAGGGTTATTTTTCTTTAATGTTTATTCATTTATTTTGAGAGAGGGCATGCATGTGCCAGTGAATGAGGGAGAGGCAGAGAGAGGGAGGGAGAGAAAATCTCAGACAGGCTCTGTGTCACCAGTGCAGAGCCCTGTGCGGGGCTCAAACCCACCAACTGCAAGATCATGACCAGAGCTGAAATCGAGAGTCAGACACGTAACTGAGCCACCCAGATGCCCCTCCAGGGTTATTTCCTCATCTCAAGATCCTTAATCATAATCTGCAAAGATCCTTTTTTTCAAGTAAAATAACATTCACAAATTCTAGGGAGTAGGACAGGGATAGGTCTTTGGAACCTGTATCACATGACTACATGCGGCAAAAGGGACTTTGCAGATGTGATTCAGTTAAGGATCTTAACGTGGGGAGATTATCCTGGTTATCTGGGTGGGCCCGAGGTTTTCTCAGGGGCTCTTATAAGACAGAAGCAGCAGTATCTGAGCGAGTAGTAGATGTGATGGAAGCATGAGGTTAGAGTGTTCTTTGGAAAGGCCATGAGCCAGGGAATGCAGATGGCCTGTAGAAGCTGTAAAAGGCAAGAAACAGATTCTCTTCGCTCCTCAAGGGAGTGGCCCTGCCGACTTTTAGTTCAGTGAGACTGATTTTGGATTTCTGACTTCCAGAACTATCAGATAAATTTGTGTTCCTTTAAGCCACTAAGTCTGGGGTGATTTGTTACAGTAGCAATTGGAAATGAATTCAGAGATCAGGGCAGAAATTAATAGAGTGCCCTGAATGCGAGGATGTGTTCTAAGCACTTTACATTATGTGAGCTCATTTAGTTCTTTCTCCCAGTGGCCTTGTGAAACAGGAGCTGTTATTCCTGAACTATAGGCCCTGAGAAGTTAAGTAACATGTTCAGTAGGTGATGATCTAATTAGAGAAGTTAAAGAGTGGTTTTATTTTAGAAAACAATGAAATAATTAATCTGTTAAGTTTCATTTGGAAAGCGACATGGACACATAAAAAACGTAAAGGACTGGTAAGATTTGTTTAGCTCTGATATAGATACAAGAAACTGAATGAATTGGATAATATTTCTAGGAAAGTTTGAATTACCAAGCCGACTTTAGAAGAGAGAAAATTGAAGCACAGCGAATACAGAGGAAATAGAAAAACTTGCCACTCTAAGCCAGCAGACTTGGATGGTACTGGAGAGGAAGTCCACTACACCTTTACTAAAGGGGTAATACCAGGGCCATTCAAATAGAATGCTGGCAGAGAAGAGAAAAAGAAGGGAGAGTTTAACAGTCTTTAAAAGATCTAGCAAACTTGGCAAAGATTGCACAAAGAATTGATTAGTCTCACAAATGCCTACCAGTGTAAAAATCCTTTAAATATTAGTAGAATCCAACACTCATTAAAGAAAAATACACTATGATCAAGATGTGATTATCCCCTCCTCCCATCCTTGAAAGCAAAAATCCTTCCTTTTGTAGATCACCATATAAATAAATCAAATGAAAAATCTCATTTTGAAAAACCATTTGTTAAAATTCAACATCCATTCTTTATAAAAGGAATAGTATGGCTGTCGCTTTAACCTGATAAAGTCTGTATGTGTATGTGTGTCTGTCTGTTTCCAAAAGCATCATGATTACTGAGCACACGCTGGAAAGATGATCATTAATCAGAATAAAACAATGATAATCAGGGGCGCCTGGGTGGCTCAGTCGGTTAAGCATCCGACTTCGGCTCAGGTCATGATCTCACAGTCCGTGAGTTTGAGGCCCGCGTCAGGCTCTGTGCTGACAGCTCAGAGCCTGGAGCCTGCTTCGGGTTCTGTGTCTCCCTCTCTCTCTGCCCCTCCCCCATTCATGCTCTGTCTCTCTCTCTCTCTGTCAAAAATAAATAAACATTAAAAAAAAAACAATGATAATCAGTGGGAAGAAGGACTTCACACAGGAGCGTTGCTTGAGTCTTGAAGGATGAGTCCTTGTTTACCAAGCAAATGGGTGAAAGGCTATTCAAAGGAGAGGGGCTAAATATTACATACAAAGGCATAGCAATGTGAAAAAAGTTGTTGAGTTTGGGGAGGTAATTTATAGATAAGACTTGAGTGGAATTCATAAAGGCAGGCAATTTTTATTTTATTTATTTATTATTTTTTTAATGTTTACTTTTGAGAGAGAGAGAGACAGAGCACAAGTGGGGGAGGGGCAGAGAGAGAGGGAGACACAGAATCTGAAGCAGGCTCCAGACTCTGAGCCCAACGTGAAGCTGGAACCCACAAACCTCAAGATCATGACCTGAGCCGAAATCTGATGCTTAAATGACTGAGCTACCCAAGCGCCCCAAGGCAGGCAATTTAAAAAAAATTTTTTTTTTCAACGTTTATTTATTTTTGGGACAGAGAGAGACAGAGCATGAACGGGGGAGGGGCAGAGAGAGAGGGAGACACAGAATCGGAAACAGGCTCCAGGCTCCGAGCCATCAGCCCAGAGCCTGACGCGGGGCTCGAACTCACGGACCGCGAGATCGTGACCTGGCTGAAGTCGGACGCTTAACCGACTGCGCCACCCAGGCGCCCCTAGGCAATTTTTAAAAAGCATTTCATATTGACTTAAAAAATTTTTTTTTCATGTTTATTTTATTTTTGGGAGAGAGAGAGAGACAGAGAGAGAGAGAGAAAGTACGCGTGCGTGAATGGGGGAGGGGCAGAGAGAGAAGGAGACACAGAATCCGAAGCAGGCTCCAGGCTCTGAGCTGTCAGCACAGAGCCCGACTCGGGGCTTGAACCCACCAACCTGAGCCGAAGTTGGATGCTCAACTGATTGAGCCACTCAGATGCCCCGCATATTGACATTTAAAATCAATATGTAGTCTTGATGAGAAAAAGTATTATCTACCTGATCGGACTTAAGCAAGTTGCAATTGGATTTATAAACTCTGAGAGTGTATACTTTGGAAACCTTTGTTTACTTCAATATCCGTGAGCTGCACTTAATCCGTAGGTTAGTTTTGAAGTCAGTGCACAAGGTGAAAGTAATACTTGGTTAAAAGTATCCTTGAAAACCCTTTAAGTTTACTCTAAAGAACAGAATAAAAGCATACTATCTTCACTAAATTCATCACAGTTTTTTTTCCTAGTAATGGAACAGATTTGCTGTTTTTCAAGTGAGTACCAGGTGACATACACTGAGACAGATTTTTTGGAAGCTTGTTTTGTTAAAAATGCATGTCTTTCAACTCTTTGAAATCCTATCCAGTGCTGCATAAATATTACTGAGTTTGCATAAATTAATCACATACTAAGCCATGCTATTCTGTAGCTATTGTACTTGTTTTTCTCTTTCTCAAGTGTTTTTTTTAAAATTATTATTATTGTTACTATTATTTAACGTTTATTTATTTTTGAGACAGAGAGAGAGCATGAACGGGGGAGGGTCAGAGAGGGGGAGACACAGAATCTGAAACAGGCTCCAGGCTCTGAGCAGTCAGCACAGAGCCCGACGCGGGGCTCGAACTCACGGACCGCAAGATCATGACCTGAGCCGAAGTCGGACGCTCAACCGACTGAGCCACCCAGGCGCCCCAATTATTATTTTTTTATAATAGCCCTTGAGTTTTTGGGAATCCTCACCTCAGTCTTAGTTACTTAGGTATCAAATAGGGATTCCACCTTCCTGTTGCGAGGTTAAAGTCCATGAGCAGATGGCACAAGTACACTTTTTTGGACATAGTGTAGGTAAATAATCTTAGATAGCTCAGTTAAACTGAATCTGTGGTGACCACCAGAAAAGAGGGTGCAGGACAGCGGCTACCATGTGATTGGAAGGGCTGCAATTTGGGAGCTGTGAAATGGTGGGAGTAGGCAGATCAATAATTGGTTGAAAAGGCGCAATACCGCATGTGGGTAGGTGTGGCATGTCCTCCTGGTCAGATGCGTTTTCTGTGTTCCGAAAGGGCTAGGTTCCGCTGAGTGCAGCCTTCTGCCCTCACCTAACCCGAACCCTGGTTGACAAGCTACGTAAGGCCCTTGCTGTTTTGGTAAATAAAGTTTTATTGAAGACATCCATGCCCTCGTGCTGGTGCCTGTGGACTGCTTTCCTTCTACAGAGGGAGAGTTGTGACGGAACATATGCTTCACAAAGCCTAAAGTATTATTTGGACCTTTACAGAAAAAGTTTGCCAACTCCTGACCTAGTTCTTTTAGCAGATGAAAGCATGTGTGAACAAATGCAAAATTCACGCTGTGTTCAAATTGTTTCGTAATATATCGATCACTTTGGAGCAAATTTGTATTTTCAAAACAAATGTTATAGCAAAACTGTAAACCTAATATTATAGCCAACATTTGGAGAACAGGGCAAAGTCAACAAGTGAAGACACTTTCCTGAAAACATTGGAATCCTCTGAATCTTTCTGTACTTAAAGTGAGACCATTCCTTAGGCATTTTCAGTTACATGAGCCAGTACATTTCTTTTATGTTCAGTCCAGTTTGTTATGTTTTCTATCACTTACAGCAGAATTCTTACAAAAAAAATTTTTAGAACAGTTTTAGATTTACCCAAAAGTTACACGTAATACAGAGTTCCCAATAACTGCATATCCTTTTGCTAACATCTTACATTAGTATGGTATATTTGTTATATGTAATGAATCAATATTGATACATAATTATTATCTGTGGTCCATACTTTATTTGAATCTTTAGTTTCTACCTAATTCCCCCCCCCCCCCCCCGTTCCAGGATACCAGATTACCCTTAGTCATCATTTTTCCTTAGGCAGTTCTTGGTTGTGACAATTTCTCAGACTACCCATAGTTTTGACGACCGTGACAGTTTTGATTAGTACTGGTAGGTTATTTTGTAGAATGTCTCTCAGTTTGAGTTTGTCTGACTTTTTTTTTCTCACGGTTAGCCTGAGGTTATGGATTACAGGGAAGAGTACTACTATAGTTTTCTTTTAAAAATTGCTTCTTGAGCAACAAGCATGGACAAGATAAGATACATAAGAGAGAGATTTTCATCTTAAGGACTTTTATAATTTTTATTTAAAAAAGTCATTTAACAGCCCCCCTCCCCCTGCCAAACTCTGTCTCTTCCTGTCCTCATTGACCACCTCAATTTATCATCCCTATGGTGTCCTTATGTAAGCTTTGATATTTTGGCTATTACAGAGCACTGTATCTGTTTGAAGTGAATCTGTTTGTAAATGGCTCATGTAGCATTATGAAAATGTGACACTATTAAAAAAATGTTACCTGCAACACAAAAATTTAATTCAAGATAAGGGAACATTTTCACGAGTTTTAGTCTAATATTTATGTTTTAATAATTCAGAATCCATTTAATGCAACTGAGGTAGGGCATATTATTTCTGACATGTCCTGCAATACGTTATTTAGTCAAGGTTTTGTGTGTTGTGAGGACACACTTTGGACTCGCATCAGTTGCTTTTCTCCGTTGTTGTTACAGCATCTGTTGGTTGCAAGAAATTTCAGTATATTAGATACTGTCATTTGCCTGTGGCAAGTAGTTCTGACAAATGGAAGATTAAAATTGAGCTGCTATAGGTGGTAAACCACATCCTTTGTGACAGATAAAATACCTCCTGGGGTATTTTTCTGGTTTAACTGAAGCAGTGATTTTGTCCATTTTCAGTGAAATGTGAATTTCATTGAGCATAGCAGCATGTTAGTGCCTGAGGGGCATCTCTTGATTACCCTGTATCTCAGTTTTCATCATTTAAATTTCAAATAGCAGAACTATCAAGTGAGTCAAAACACTTGAGGCTTAAACAAATGAAAATTCATGGATTCTTTAGGTGGACTCTATTTTGTTTGAAATGTACTATTTGTAAAATAAAATAAGACATGTATTTCGGGGAACAACTAGGTAAAGACCAAATAAAAATAAAATTTGAAATCCAAGTTGATCATGTCTGGTAGTACAAATAAGGTTTCTTTATTTGTAAAATGAACAATTTCTTTTAGCCACCAAATTAAAACTTTGTTGCCTTTGTGTAAGTATTCTGGGTCACAGATATTTAAGAACATAAATTTAAGTATATAGCATGACAGGAACTTTCCTAGAGCATTTTGTACAAGCGCACCTTGTTCTAATTGTCACCTAGAGTGTTTACATTTGTACCACGTTGCCTACTGTTGTACTATACCAGTTGAGGTAGATTCATGCAAGCATTTAAGAAATGTTAATGGAGAAATAAGTATAAATTAAGGGAAGTTAAGTGGTATGGTTAGAATAGCCTAAGTGTTATTGGTACAGCCTTACTGACAACAATTTGCCCCAGTAGACCCACGAATTTCAAAATAAAAGAGTCAGAAGGTGGTGACTTTGTTTCCTGCAGGTTGCTGGAGCTCTGTGCCAAGAAAATAAAACTTGCTACATGTTATTAACCCCATGATTTTGCTTCCATTTCCTGCAGTGAGGACCTGATTTGCTTATGAGGCAGACGGCAAGGGGTATATGTAGTTGGTGGTTACGTTAGTAGTACCACTCATTTAGCCTTTTCATAATCACAACTAATGAGCAGCCCTTCTGTATTTGAATTGATCTCTTTGAATTAATTCCAAGTTACAGGGTTAAAAATGGCCGTTTATACAGTTTTAATACTCTTTATTTAGGAATGGTATTTCTTTTGCTTGAATTATTGATCGCTTCAGAAAGTAAACGCATATCACTTTGGGGATGTGTAATTTTTAAAAAATGTTTATTTATTTTTGAGAAGGAGAGTGCAAGCAGGGGAGGGGTGGAGAGAGAGGGAGACAGAAGATCCGGGCTCTGCACTGAGAGTAGCAAGCCCGATGTGGGGCCTGAACTCATGAACCCTGAGATCATGACCCGAGCTCAACCCACTGAGTCATCCAGACGCCCCAAGGGGGTGTGTAATTTTTATGCTTGTTTCTTTCTTCTGTAAATACCTGATCATAAGCAACTGGGCTGTCAGATAAATAGAATCAACTGAAGGATTTCTGCACTTACAGGAGTACAGATTCTAGGATCTGGTGTCTGGAAATCCTCAGGTGATTCTGATGTCCAGTCAAGTGTAGGGGCCAGCCATAGTATGCGTGTGTAGTTCTCTTACATCACTGAGGAGCTCCTGGCTTTTGGTTTGCATAGAAGACATTGAGATGCATAGGGAATAGCTAGCTGTTCTGTTGTTCTGTTAGATGTTCAGTATTTTTGATGGCAGCAGTTTTATTCTGCAGTAAGACTTGGGAGATCTGACTGGCCATAGAGGAGTATACAGTAAATGATGATATTGGCTTTAAAATATTTTTATACAATTTTTGCTATAATGTGATATATGTGTTTCTGAAAAATCTTGTGGTTTTACAAATCATGCACTAAAAAGGTCTGGTAAAAATAGAGTTGTACAAATCATTCAAAATCTGTACAGCTTTGTATCCAGAGTACTAATAAAAGCAACGATAATTCTCATAATAAAAGCATAGTTAAAAAGATAATGTCAGGGGCGCCTGGGTGTCGCAGTCGGTTAAGCGTCCGACTTCAGCCAGGTCACGATCTCGCGATCCGTGAGTTCGAGCCCCGCGTCAGGCTCTGGGCTGATGGCTCAGAGCCTGGAGCCTGTTTCTGATTCTGTGTCTCCCTCTCTCTCTGCCCCTCCCCCGTTCATGCTCTGTCTCTCTCTGTCCCAAAAATAAATAAACGTTGAAAAAAAAAAAAGATAATGTCAAACTGCTTGTAAGTTAAGAAATACTACCATAAGTATAGGATTTTATCTTTAGAGAAAGGTGATGATTGCTTGATGGAAAGAGGTGTAATGAAGTGTTGAGGCTGCTGAATTACAGAGATGAGGACAAAGCATGCAAAAATGAGGAAGTACTGTGCATACCAGAGGTAGCATAGGACTAAGTTGAACCAGCGGCAGAGTGGTGTGAATGGACACGGGCATTATGCACAGTGCAGTCATCCCCTGCATTTGGTTACATCCACCGTATGGTAGTGAACTTGCTGTTAAACTCTGTGTACCTGACTGAAAACATTAATGTGTGGGAAAAAAAGTGTTACGTATAATCTGGCTATGATCTAATTCATGTTACAGAAATGTGTTCTAGCAGAAGAGACCGTATCTAGTGGTCATTTTGGGGAACAGTGTAGTGATAATCTGTGGAGTCAGACTCCTACCTCCATCCTTGGGACAATTCACTTACTCTTTCTTTGCCCATTTCTCTTGTATTTTAGAAAGTTCTCCTGTAATTTGAAAGTGTTTTTGAAAATATTGCAGGGCAGCAGAAAGGAAAATACTTTGGACTGGGACACAATTTGAAAATTTTTTTAGCGGAGGAGACATTTTAGCTGTTCCTTCACAAAAAACCTAAGAGAAATACCACTTATAAATTATTTGACTTGGACGAGCCTCAGTTTTCTCACGTGTAATATACAGAGACAGTGTTGTTTTCTTGATCACACCAGTAGGTTTTTGTGGGTATCAGAATTAAAATGGTATGTGTGTGAAAATTTATTATACAGTTGTAAGGGAGAAAAGGAAGCATGAATTTCTAGAGTTTAGTTTACTAAACTTCAGGTCAGGTAGTCTTTAAGATTTCTCCTAACTTTGAAAATAGTGGAATGAATCTCTGACATTTTTTATACGTGCTAATAGTTATTTCAAGTTGTGTGTGTTGCCTGACACAGATGTCTCTCTGGTCCTTCATTCTTTTCAGCAGAAAGTAGCCTCTGGCCAAATTCTTCTTTACTGTCACACTGGATATTCATTTGGGTGAATGTTCCTGATTCAGAAATGACTGCCTAACACAAGTGTTAGTCAACATAAGGCTTACTTCCCGTACTGACTCATAGCTTGGGTCTGTGCAGTTCAGCATCCTGACACCTTCGTGTTACTTCCAGAACATTTTGAGTACCCTTACTATTATCCCCAGGTAATCTGGTTAATGTTTTATGCCAGTTTCATCTGTGAATTTTTAAGGAGTTGTATGTTTGCCGTTCTCCTTTTTACCCTCATATTTTGCCCTTAGCTGACCAGAGATTGCATTTCATCTAGCCCTTGCTCCCTCCCCATCCCTCTTTAAAACTAACTTCTTTTGTGCTGCCAATTTCAATGAAATTCAGTTCTAATTAAAATGATTTTCACCTTACGGTTCGAATGCTCAACAAGCATGACACTCTCAAAGATAATTTGCTTTTAAATTGTTGTTGATCAAAATAAATCTCTAAATAGGTTATGAGTCAGCTTTGTTAATGGATGTGCACATATTTTTGAACTCTTTGGGGGTAGAAAAAAGGATTGAAAATTTCTGTCTTAAAGACACAGTTGAAGGGAACATCCTTAGTTTTAAAACAATGCTATGACCATATTTTCTTGTTGCATATTAATTTCCTGGAATGTGTTGCACCTTTATATATTATTAAGTTCTTTAATATTTGACTGTGTAGTTATGGGGAAATTATAGTGAATTCAATTCTCAATGCTTTTTCTTTTAAAAGTTCCCCCAAATCTGTGTTTTAAATATAAAATTTCCACCCTTCCTTTGGCTTAATTCCTCTTTGCCATTTGCTTTGAAATATGTCAGAATGCTTTGAAAATAGTAGACTGCTGTACTAAAGTGATTTTTTTTTTTTTTTTTTTTGGTGCTGGTATCTGTTTTGTGTTTTATGTTTGAAAAATGACTGAGTGGATGGTAATCATTGGCTGGTTGTTTGATGCTGGCAGAGAAACCAGTGCATGATGAATTGTCTTTTCCATTTTTTCACTTAAGAACTTGCTAGTTCTTAAGCACCTGGGTGGTTCAGTCAGTTAAGTGTCTGCCTTTCGCTCAGGTCATGATCTCACGGTTTGTGGGTTCAAGCCCCACATCGGGCTCTGTGCTGACAGCTCAGAGCCTGGAGCCTGCTTTGGATTCTGTGTCTCCCTCTCTCTGCCCTTCCCCTGCTTGCGCGCGCTCTCTCTCTCTCTCTCTCTCTCTCTGTCTTAACTGTTCTTTGATGCTTAGATTCTGATACACTGGCCAAATAGTAACAGTGTTTTCTTGGGGTTGGTGGAGAGGAGATGGTCTAGTTCTCCACAAACTATGTTATTTTGTACTAACATGTGAGATTTCCAAGCTCATGAAGGTTTATTGTTTATCTCTGTTATGAATTAGTGTTTTCTAAGATGTGCAGCCTGTTATAGGTAAATCTTTGACTTCTTGATTCCTAGTAATTATTTAATTTCAAATGTTTCAAAGTTAATGAACTAGATTTAGTATACTAGGTAATGGTGCATTTCCATATTTCAACTTTATTCATCTAATTGATAGTTTATTCTAGGGTATCTGTTGTTTTTAGTTACAGCCCAGATAGGAGTAATGATAATGTTTCTGTGCTCTCTTTTAAGGGTAGTCCATAACAGCTGTTATGTTATGTAATTAGGACTGGAGTGCCTGGGTGGCTCAGTCGGCTTAATTAAGTGTCCCACTCTTGGTTTTGGCTCAGGTCATGGTCTCACAGTTTGTGAGTTTGAGCCCCACAGTGCAGAGCCTGCTTGGAATTCTCTGTCTCTCCCTCTCTCTGCCCTTCCCTCACTTGTGCTGTCTCTGTCTCTCTCAAAATAAATAAAAATAACGTGGCGCCTGGGTGGCTCAGCCGGTTGGGCATCCGACTTCAGGTCAACTCACAGTCCGTGAGTTCAAGACCCGCGTTGGGCTCTGTGCTGACAGCTCAGAGCCTGGGGGCTGCTTCAGATTCTGTGTCTGCCTCTCTCTCTGCCCCTCCCCTAATCATGCTCTGTCTGTCTGTGTCTCAAAAATAAATAAAAAAAACATTAAAAAAATAAGAAAAAATAAAAATGAAACTTAAAAAAAATGATAGGGACTAATGGCAAACATACTGGGTTGAGTTTTAGTAGTCATAGGTTCAGATGTGTACAGGTATTGCCAGTGAACTCAGTAGATCATGTCGCAGGAGACATAGAAATATCATAGATGCCAGTAGAAGATGCAAGGGCCCATTTAGGTAAAAGTCAACCAATGCTTGAAACCTCTTAATGTGCATTGCCTTGGGTAGCTGTTCCACTAATACCTTATTGCAAGAGTGTATGATCAATGGCCTTTGGTTACTTTTGTCTTTGCATTTCTATCATTTTATCATTTTGTTTGTTTAGTATTTGTTCATTTGATTAATACTTATTTTAGAAGATTGGCAAATAAGGCAGAAAATATCAAACTAAAGCATTCCACATAGCTTTTAAGAATTAATGCCTGTAAAGGAAATATGAGAGCTAGAGGAGCCTGTAGAACCAGACTGTTGGCATATAATCAGCAAAATCCTGAGTGTTAGAGAATATACAGGACCTGGTTTCTTCAACAGATGTACAGCAAAAATAAAGGCCGGGGGGGGGGGGGACCTTTAAATCACCAGGGAATCAAGAGACTTATTAACTAAAATACCATGTGTGGACTTTCTGATTCAAAAAAACCAACTGTTTTTTAAAAAAAGGTTCATGGCAATTGGAAAGCCTTGTACATTGACTACGTATTGAAGATATTAATGGATTATTGGCTAATCACTTTTGGTGAGATGATGATATTTTACTAATTTAAAAAAGAGTCCTTGTCTCATGAGAATTTTAATTCTTCTGAAGCAGTTTAACATTTTTTAGTAGACCTAAAACATAGATTCATGAAACATCTTTCTTTTATTATACCTCTCGGTTTTGTTTAGCGCCTATTATTCACAAATGTTTTGGTAGATATTTTATATATATTGTTTCATATAATCACTTCAATTGCGATACAATTGGGGATGGTTATTCTGATCAGATGAGGAAATAGAACTCCTGAGTTCACATAGGTGATAAGCACAGAGAAATTTGGATCATCTGAACTTCATTAAATTAATAAAATTCCAACATGATTTCCTAAATGGAAACCATGGGTACTCAGAAATTGTACTTAGCAATTGCTTTCAGTTGCTTTGTATATTTAACTTGAATGCTACTTATAACTGTGAAACAGCTTAATAAATTGCATATCAGTAAATAACAAGTTAGTTCAGTTTCTAAACATGCTTATCTTACCTCAAGGGAACAGTGATATAATTTGAAGATTCTGAATTGACACTTAAGAAACAATTTTATTATTTTGAAGTACTTTTTGAGACATCATAAGATGTACTTTGCATTCACTACATCTTTTGAACACATCACATGAAAAGCACCACAGATTATAATATTACTGTCTGGTTCCAGCCAAATTGGAAGAAATTGGCAGATACTCAATCCCTAATTAATGTGTCATTCAAACTTGAATATAAATCTATGTATCTTTCTCTTCATTTTAGATTTGCCTTGGTCTGTATAAAAAGATTGCCTTATTTATTCACACTGACTTTATTTATTTTTGAACTTTATATTCCCTATGCTTGGGATGTAAATTTTTCTGTCATTCACTCATATGTATTCAATAAGCATTTTTAAAATTTTGTTGTTGATTTCTTGGGTAGATGAGGTATATTCTAGGGTAATAATTCTCAAGTATTCAAGAGAAGAAACTATGGAATGGATCTTTTAACTTATGAGTTAACCAAAACAGCTAACACACTTTTGTGTTAAAAATTAGCAAAATTGTAGATAAAGAAAGTAAAAATCACACAGTATTTTTGTTATATGGTCTCCCAAGCTATATGTATATAATATTATGCCATACATGCATACGCACACACACACACACACACACATACACACACACACACACTTTTTCTTATAATAATGGAATCTACTGTATATAGTGTTTCTAGATTTTTTTTTCAAGTTACTGATACCAAACAGACTATATATAGCACTGTGGTTAAAAATTATGTTGAAGAAGTCTGATTAAGTAGACTGTCATAGTATATTTCTTTAACCAGTATTTACACAAGATGAAGATTCTAGATCGTGTAACAATTGATGGTAGTTACTGATCCAGTGAAAATGTAGTCTGAGATTATATATTTATTGAAGGTAGAGTTATACATTATAAGAAATATTACACATTTTTAAACTTTAAATTTTTTTTTTCAACGTTTATTTATTTTTGGGACAGAGAGAGACAGAGCATGAACGGGGGAGGGGCAGAGAGAGAGGGAGACACAGAATCGGAAACAGGCTCCAGGCTCTGAGCCATCAGCCCAGAGCCTGACGCGGGGCTCGAACTCACGGACCGCGAGATCGTGACCTGGCTGAAGTCGGACGCTTAACCGACTGCGCCACCCAGGCGCCCCGACATTTTTAAACTTTAATACCACAAAGTATGTTTTCAATATTTATTTTTAAAAGTTTAGTTTTGAGAGAGAGAGAGCAAGAGTGTGCAGAGAGAGAGGGTGGGAGACAGAGGATCCGAGGCGGGCTCTACACTGACAGCAGAGAGACCATCGTGAGCCTTGAACTCAGGAACCATGAGATTGTGACCTGAGCCAGTCTGATGCTTAACTTACTGAGCCATCCAGGCACCCCCAAAATTATGCTTTTAATCTTTGCTTGTTTAGCTAAAGATACAGAACGTAATTTAAAAACAGTATATGATTTTAGTTAAATTTCGAGAGAATTTGTGCATACACTTGGGAAATTTCCACTTAACATCACTTGTTAAGGAGATTGGAAATGTCATGCTGAATTGTCTTTGATCTAATTTTATATGTACTTTGTAATCTTTGTTTTAATGTGATGAAGGGAGTATATGAGCTTTCTGTTCTAATTTTTGATTTTCCATCCTTCACATTCATGAAAGGGGTTCAGATAAGTAGAAAATTATATCTTAGTTGAGACTTGTTTCCTTTTATTTATGAGATTACTACTCTCTTTTAAATAAGGGTGATTATGGGGCGCCTGGGTGGCGCAGTCGGTTAAGCGTCCGACTTCAGCCAGGTCACGATCTCGCGGTCCGTGAGTTCGAGCCCCGCGTCAGGCTCTGGGCTGATGGCTCAGAGCCTGGAGCCTGTTTCCGATTCTGTGTCTCCCTCTCTCTCTGCCCCTCCCCCGTTCATGCTCTGTCTCTCTCTGTCAAAAATAAATAAACATTGAAAAAAAAAAAAAAATTTAAAAAAAAAAAAAAATAAATAAGGGTGATTATAAAGTGATAAAACTAAAAAAAGCCAAATATTTGCAGATTAAATATCTTATTTCCCAGTTTTTATAATTACAACAATAAAAACATCTAAATGGTGTCAGTGATGATGAGCTTGATGGCTGTCATTTACAGAGGATCTTATCTTCACTGTACAGTATGATAGTTTCATCACATGCATTATTTCTGATCCACACAACCTTACAATGTTATTATTTCTTTTTTAGAGATTACCAAACCAAACTGAGACTCAATTTAAACTACTTAACCTTAAACCACACTATTTATAAGTGATATGTTGAGATTTGAACCAATGTCTGATTTACATTTCTACTGAAAAATATTTTTAGTTTCATAAAACAGCTTTTTGAAATAGAACATATACTTTTAAATGCATATATTCTTGTAATAGGGATGATATATTGTTAAGGTATCCATTTTTTGGAAATTTTATTTAGCTTTTGTTGGAGAGTTGTTCACAGATCTCTGAATATATATTTCTGATGAGGCAAAACCTGCTCTGACATGGTATGTTTCATTTTCCAGCCAAATAGACTTTTTCTGTTATGTTTCAAGTGACCAATTGAGAATCATATTAAATTAATTGTATTCTTTAGCTATTTTAATGAAATGCATTTATTTATAAACAAATAACATTCTATTTAAATAAATTTTAATAAAATGACATATTCATAATTGTTTGCCCTTTAGATATATTATAAACTGAAGCAGATGTCTCTGTATGATGATCCAGAATACATGAATATTCTGTAATAAGTAAGAAAATAGTTATTCTTTTGAAGTTAATTATTTCAATGTAGGAAACCTACAAACCACCTACAATTGGTTAGAAAAACAATTTAAATATATAAATAATCTGAAATTTTGAATGAATACCTAGTATAAGAATGATTAATGATGGATGACATTTGTCTAGTATGGATTGCGCTGCTTATATTTGGAAGAAAATCTTCAATCGCAAATATTTTAGGAAGATACTTGCTTACCTTTTCTTTCCAAAGAATTATTTGATACATACATACATACATATATATATGTAGATGTAGGTAATACCTAGACACATGCTATTCACATTGAGAATATATAATTTTCTGGAGTCTGTTCGGTATATTTGTGTTTAGAGTCATAATTGTGAACCATTCTGTGGACAAAGCTTGGTGCCCAGTTTAGGGGATATTGACCTTCTGGCTATGTGCTGTGTGCTGTTTTGTTTTTTTTTTTAATTTTTTTTAATGTTTGTTTATTTTTGAGAGAGAGAGAGAGAGAGAGAGAAAGAGAGAGAGAGAGAGAGAGAGAGAGAGAGAGACAGAGCATGAGCGGGGGAGGGGCAGAGAGAGAGGGAGACACAGAATCTGAAGCAGGCTCCGGGCTCTGAGCTGTCAGCACACAGCCTGACGCAGGGCTCCAGCTCATGGCCTGAGCCAAAGTCAGATGCCCAACCCACTGAGCCACCCAGGCACCCCACTGTGTGCTGTTTTGAAGCGATCTGAGAAAAACTTTAACTTTAAAGAGTGGGAAAAGGAGCACTGAAATCAAGACCTCAGTTCTCTTGCTGCTCTGCTGCCCTTTTGTGTGATCTCCTACCTGCACTCTTTTTTAGTAGTCAGCCCAAATGTGTGGGGGATGCTGTGTAGAAATGAATGCAGGTCAGTGTCTCCCCCCCACCCCCCGAAAGAAAGAAAGAAAAAGAGGGAGAGAGGGAGAGAGAGAGAGAGAGAGAAAGGGAGAGAGAGAGAGAGAGGGAGAGAGAGAGAGAGAGAGAAAGGGAGAGAGAGAGAGAGAGAGAGAGAGAGAGAGAAAGAGAAAGAGAGAAAGAAAGAAGAGAGAAAGAAAATAAAGAGCAAAAATAACCTATGAGATTAAAGCCAGCCAGGCTAATGAGCTGAATGTGGACCAGAAGGAAAACCACATATTCTTCCCATACAAATAACATTTTACATGGAGGTTAGATTTATTTTATTTATTTTATTTTTATTTTTATACAGAGAGAGAGAGAGTGAGCAGGGGAGGGGCAGAGAGATGGAGAGAGAATCCAAGCAGGCCCTGCACTGTTAGCATGAAGCCCGACGTGGGGCTCAAACTTGTGACTTCAGCCAAAACCAAGAGTTGGATGTTTAACTGACTGAGCCACCGTGGTGCCCCTTGGTGGTTAGATTTTAAAAAGTATTTTTAATGCACACTTATAAACTGAGTAACCCTGGATGAATTATTACCCTAACCTTCAGTTTCTTCACCTATAAGGATTATAAATAGCTTCTTCTGTGAGAATTACATAATTAATTATAACTAAGTTTCTAAGAACCATAGCACATTGCTTGGCACATGAAAGTACTCAGTATATGTTTGCTGTTATTATTACTACTTAACTGCTGCTAGAAAAATAAGCCACTTTAAAATTTTTTTCTTGCATAAAACGCATTCTAATTTCAGATTCTTAAACTGTGGCTAGAATTGCTTTTTCTCTTGTTGCAGTGGGTTTAGGAACTCCCCTTTCCCTTTTCTTCCTTACCTCTTGGTCAGTAGAAGATAGAGAGTCAACTCAGTCTCATCTATTGATGGTGACTCCTGTGGTGTAGGTCAGAGACTTGTGCCCCACTACAATTTGTTGGGAAAGTGAAGCCTGATACGGTTTCAGGTTTTAAGCCGATCAGGGGAAAAAGGGTTAAAGCAATTGTAGTCTTCAGGAAGGTGGCTCCTCCTCAGCTTCTGGTAGCCCCAGTGATTGACTCCACTTTGTTCCTTGCATGCCCCCTGCTACCTTATGTTTCTGCTAGATTTTCATTAGCTACCGAAGGGAACAGAACGCATGTTGATTTTGAAGTTAAAACCATTTTTTTTTAATATATGAAATTTATTGACAAATTGGTTTCCATACAACACCCAGTGCTCATCCCAAAAGGTGCCCTCCTCAATACCCATCACCCACCCTCCCCTCCCTCCCACCCTCCATCAACCCTCAGTTTGTTCTCAGTTTTTTACAGTCTCTTATGCTTTGGCTCTCTCCCACTCTAACGTCCTTTTTTTTTTTTTTTTTTTTTCCTTCCCCTCCCCCGTGGGTTCCTGTTAAGTTTCTCAGTATCCACATAAAACCATTTTTTTTTTTCAACGTTTATTTATTTTTGGGACAGAGAGAGACAGAGCATGAACGGGGGAGGGGCAGAGAGAGAGGGAGACACAGAATCAGAAACAGGCTCCAGGCTCTGAGCCATCAGCCCAGAGCCCGACGCGGGGCTCGAACTCACGGACCGCGAGATCGTGACCTGGCTGAAGTCGGACGCTTAACCGACTGCGCCACCCAGGCGCCCCCATAAAACCATTTTTTTAAGACTCCTGATAGTAGAGGCAAAACCGTGAGGCCTGGGGTGCTGGGGGGCTCAGTTGGTTAAGTGTCTGACTTCAGCTCAGGTCATGATCTCTAGGTTGGTGAGTTCAAGCCCTGCTTTGGGCTCTTCGCTGTCAACGCAGAACCGGCTTCAGATCCTCTGTCCTCCTCTCTTTCTGCCCCTCCCCCTGCTTTCTCTCTCTCTCTCTCTCTCTTTCAGAGAGAGATAAGTAAATAAATAACTTAAAACCTGTGAGGCCTGTGGAAGGTTGGCTTGGTGCATAGGTCAGGTTGGTGGGATTGAAGGCTCGCTGCAGCAGGGGTGTCTGGGGGAGGTTCTGCAGTGGCAGCAGGACTAGAAAAGATTTCCTGAGTGAGCTTGTATTGCTCAGACTGCCCTCACTATTCTGTGTAAAAAGACTGCTTCCAGTTCATGTTTTCATGTTTAAAAGGACTTGAGGAAGTGAGGCAAATCAATGACAGTAATGAAAACAAAATAAATGATTAAAAGGAGAGATAAGTTGGATTCATGAAACAGATTCAAGGAGTTAGGACTGCTTAGGAGGAAAAAAAAAGACCTGATTTAAAATAATACTTAAAAATTGGATTGTTTGCTGAGGGATATAAAGACTATATTAACATTAGTTATTATTTTCCAAGCATTGTGTGCACATGGTGCAGTGAAAACCTGTCTGCCTCTCATTCTTCTTGTCTAGCTGTGTTTTCTCTCAGAGATTGCATGCTGTCCTTCTCTGCATATTCTGCACGTGTTAGCCATGTGTGTTTCCCCTTCCTGTTTTAAAATGTGAATGGGAACAAATCATATATACTGTTCTACACCTTTACCTCTCTCTTCTTTGCCTTAATGGTGGGCCTTAGGGTTTGTTTCACATCATGACCAATAGGGCTGCCTTGTGTTTCTCATTTACCCAACTGTATAGCACTCCCTTTGATGGGTATTCCATAATTTGGTTATCCAGTTTTCTGTTAATGAGCAAGTTAGATTGTTTTCGCTATTCTATTTTGCTGTTATAAAGTTGACTGCCATGAATATTTCAGTTCAGTTCTTATTTCCACCTGTGAAAATAAGGCAGTTTTCTAGAAAGGGAATTGCTGGGCCAAAAGATGAATATCTGACATGTCAGTGGTTGGTAACAACATGGCTGTTTTCTAAGTAACAGTTGTTGTTGCCAGTGTTACAGATGCTATACTTATCACTCATTTCCCAGCAGGTCATTGTATTGCTCCCATGGGCATCTGCAATTTAAATGATGTGTAAAAGTGTTGCATGCCTTTATTTGATGTAATAGTCAATGTCTTTTAACTTATGGTATTTATTCATTTTTCTTTAAAAGGCTATGGACAAGCCCGGCTGTTATGTCCCGTTTTGGATACCTGAGCAAGGTGTATCTGGCAGTTATTACTGAGGGGAAGGAAAGATGGATGTAATATTAGAAGGCCTGCAGGTCCCTACAGCAGGCTTACCTTCTCTCTGAATTGTGATCCTTTTTAACTGTGAGGTCTGTAAGTGTGTCTCTCATTGTGGTTGGCCCAGGAGACTTTTACATAAAATGTTATCCTTTTTACTTCTTTGTTTACCTTTCTTAAGTCTGAGATAGCAAAATAAGAGCATCCTGCACTTTGAAAATGCCTATTTTTAACTTATTAACTGGAAACTTTGAGAACAGAAAAATAGTTACTAAATAAATTAGGGAAAAACCACCTTCATTTGGGTTTTGCGTTTGGTTATGTAGGTCACAGAGCCGGAGGCAGTGGGAGGGACTCTGGTGTCACAGGTGCAGCACTCAGAGGCGGTGAGTGTGCTATATGTGATTTCCTGTCTTTACCCCAACTGTAATTAAGCGAGCACGTAATAGACTGTGGCCCGGCACGATCACATATCACTGTGTATCAGCCACACACCTGAGTGTACATAAACAGAGCTGAACAACTTGAACATTGGTGGTGTTCTTTATCCATGCCTTGAGGTTTACATTTTTCGAATACAAGATGGAGACTGAAAGTGAGAGTAGCACTTCAGGAGATGATAGTGTCTTCTGGTTGGATTCTGAAATTCCAACTCAGGTGTCTGGAAGTGAAGAGGGAGAAAGGGAAGACAACTTCAGGTAATTGTGGAATTCGCAGTTCTCTCTCTCTCTCATATTTGTTCTTCCCGCCACTCCCTCCACCCCACACCTCTTTCCCATTTTTTCTGTTTTAATCTCTTTTCTAGTAGGACTGTGTTTTCTGTGGGGGGAAGGTTTGGAGCTGAAAAGAAAAAGTTTCTAGTTGTACATAGCTCTCTTCATTCCACAACATGCCCTGAGCTTATAAAATGCATTTTAAATGACTTGTTAGAACACCAGGAAGAGAAGGTGTTAGACAGGTTTTGTAGTAGCATTTCAGGAATTTCAAGTAGAGACTCATAATGAATGAACTAGCACTCCTTCCTGTATCTGATTTGTACCTAATAGATTTGATCTGAATTTGAATGTAATAAGATTTTTTCTTCCTCTTTTTCTTGGAATGTTTGTGTGTGTGCATGTGCGTGGATGCTTTTGCTGCGTTATTCACTCAAGTAAAACATTTTGACTATAAGTACAAATTATTTCATGGGTTTGATCCTTAGTCTTGTCTCTGATCTTCTATCTCATTCTCCTTCCCCCTCCCTCCTCCCTTGCGAATCTTTCTTGGTTTTCAATCTCTAGTTGTAACTTCATAATTGAAATTTTTAGGAAATGCTTCCCCATTAAGCAGTTCTCAAAGTTTGGTGGTACTGGTAAAGATCTTCCCCAGCTTGTGGAGACAGACCATTGGTTTATTCATGCTGTTACAGATTTTAGAAGGCATTTTTTCCCCCGAACATGGTTAGCAGATTCATTCTTTTGGAGTTACTAAAACACCTCTTGAAGAAGTTTGTTCTACATATTATCACTGTCACCCACATGAGCAATTAAACATCTTTTAATAATTTTACCTGTGCATACTTGGGTAGGTGAACATACCATTATTTACACCAGAGCTTGTCTTTATGTTTAATGTTCAAGAAGAGTCTCTCTGAAGTTAAAGAATTTCTTTATCTTTAAAGCCTAGGATAGGGCTACTTAGGTGGCTCAGTCAGTTAAGCATCTGACTTGATTTCAGCTCAGGTCATGATCTCATGGTTTGTCAGATAGAGCCCCATGTCAGGCTGTGTGCTGACCATTCGGAGCCTGCTTAGAATTCTCTCTCTCCCTCTCTCTCTGCCCCTTCCCTGCTTACAGTGTCTCTCTGTCTCAAAATAAATAAACAAACTTAAAAATAACGTCTAGGATAAAGGACAGAAGGGATTGAATATAAGGAAGTCCTGATAAGCTACATTAAGTTTGTCACTCAGTGGTTATAATGAACAAGTATGTTTTAAATTTTGAAGAAAAATTTAATGTTCAAAGTATTAAAATGAATTATTAGCATATGAAGTTCTTATTTTTGTATCAACTTTCTCATTCTTCCCATAATTTTATTTGTCCTTTCTTATTTGAGTAAGCTGCTTCTCTCCCAAGATATGCTGATGTTACACAAATTCCTTACAATATGGCAGTGTCTCATGAACAATTAGAAGAAATAAAGTATTTATTTTGTCTGTGTTAAAACTGTTTGACTTGGTATTAAAACTATAAAAGTTATTTTGGGATATTAGTCAAAGGAAGAAACAGGACTTTGTTGTAATAGATTTGGTGATGTCATTCTCAATTTACTTGTTAGACAACAGGAGACTATCTGGGATTTTCTTTTGATTGTTAAATTTGAGAGCAAATCTGTGCAAGATGGAACTTTTCTTTTCCTCAAGCCTATGTGATAGCATTTTCATCCTGAGAAGCTGAGCTCTGTTAGTACTTGCTTTGTTTTAGGAAACCATGATACACCACAAAGCATTGATCCTTTTTATTGTGATATTTCATATCTGAATAGCTTCATGGCTCTCCCAGACCAAATAGGTCTTTGGGGTTTGATCTTACTTTATTTTTATTTGTAAGCGCAACAGAGAGATCTGAGTAAGGCCGTATTTCATGTAGTGTTTCTCACCTATTCAGCAGTAAGACATGAGGAAACACGGCGGCATGGTGCCTTTACAACATTCACAGCCGCGTTCCAGCTAAAATGCCTAGCAGAAAAAAATGTGTGTGGGTGTCGGAGGTGAAGGGTTGGATGGTAGGAGTTGCAGCTGTAGCCTTGGGAGAACCAAATAGTAGACTCAATGTTAGAGTTGTTTTAGTAAAAGCAATTTAATCATTAAGAAAATATACAGAAGAGTCTTCATGTGTTTCTTTAAAATCTTACATTAAATCAAACTGTCCTTATTGTTTACATTCTAGTTAATTTCCACTTATACACACTCAGTCGCATACGCACACAGCAAGGGCAAAAGATTGTGTGTGCTATTCTTTTTCTCTGAATAGATTCTAAGCTACGTTTTAAATTCATTCTTAGAAAAATAGCATTGTGTTGAGACACCGTGTCTGATAAGAGTATAAAGTTCTACCATACCTACAATGTAGGTTTCTGGTGCTGCCCAGCTGTCATCTGCGTTAGGACGAAATACTCATGGAGGGGTGTTCATGTCTGTCCCAGTAGCCTTTAGAATAGCATTTATTTTTAGACTTGGTTGGAAGAAAGGATACTTTTTCTTACATTCTAGCCCTGTGGGGAGTTGCCCAGTCTCCTTCTTAGCAGTAGTTCAAACTTGTACCGCTGACTCACAAATGTCTCATTTTCTGATTTCTTATTTGTAGAGTGAAGTTATTTTCTACCATTATCACTATGGTAAAATAGTAATTCAACTAGAATATTTAAAGATTGTCACAGTCCTTAGAATTCAGTAGTCCTTAAACATCATTGGAAGAGCCCTTTTGTAAATAAGGAATATGAGGCAAAAAAGGAAAAGCAGAGATGTTTTAATTATTTTAAGACAGAAAAATTTAATTTTGGAGTTGTTATATGCAATATATTAAGCCAAATATGTTATGTACAGGATGTCAATTATCTGTGTATCAAGCCTATAAAATAGGTACTATTTTCCCCATTTTCCAGATGAGGAAATTATCGCTCAGAAAGTCACACATAGTCCACATTGTAGTATATGGTAGAGCAAAATTTTGAACCCAGGTGTGATTGATCTTGAAAGTGAAAGACTTTGGGGCGCCTGGGTGGCGCAGTCGGTTAAGCGTCCGACTTCAGCCAGGTCACGATCTCGCAGTCCGCGAGTTTGAGCCCCGCGTCAGGCTCTGGGCTGATGGCTCAGAGCCTGGAGCCTGTTTCTGATTCTGTGTCTCCCTCTCTCTCTGCCCCTCCCCCGTTCATGCTCTGTCTCTCTCTGTCCCAAAAAAATAAATAAACGTTGAAAAAAAAAATTAAAAAAAAAATAAAAAAGAAAGTGAAAGACTTTAGTGAAACATTTAGCTGCTAAAGGTTATTTTCTGGTAAATGATAACTTTTAAGAGACTTTAAAGCTGACATCTTAGTTCTGAAATTCTTTGAGGGATTTTGAGCAATGGTGATGTGTATAGTTTATTCAGTGAACATAAAAGTGAACTAATGCATATAATAATGTGATCTTTTAAATGTGATGACCTCTATGGGGTGCCTGGGTGGCTCAGTCGGTTGAGGGTCCTGTCCGACTTTGGCTCAGGTCACAATCCCATGGTTTGTGGTTTTGAGCCCCGCATGGGGTTCTGTGCTGCTGACAACTCTGAGCCTGGAGCCTACTTCAGATTCTGTGTCCCCCTCTCTTTCTACTCCCCTACTCTCACTCTGTCTCTGTCTCTCAAAAATAAACATTAAAAAAATTTTTTTTAAGTAATGACCTCTAGAACACCTAACAGTTATTACTAACTCATTATCATAAGGGTTCTGGTTCTTTGGCATTTAAGATTAGAAATGTTTGTCATATAATCTAGTTTAGTCTTCTGTAGTATTATGTTACTGGCAGATACATAGCCTGGCAAGTATGATATAATAGTTCGAAACACTTACAGAGATGATATAGTGCATAAATGAACCACATCTTCAGAACTATGTGTTTTTAATACATTTTTTAAAAAGTTTATTATTTATTTTTGAAAAAGAGAAAGTGCGAGCAGGGTAAGAGCAGAGAGAGAGGAAGAATCTCAAGCAGGCTCTGGGCCATCAGTGCAGAGCCCAGTGCGGGCCGCACAGAACCACGAGATCATGATCTGAGCATGTATCAAGAGTTGGATGCCCAATTGAGTGAGCCACCCAGGTGGTCCTAGAACTGTGTGCTTTTAAAATCCGTTTGTAGATGCCCAGATCTTTCAATAAGATCTTTGCTCTAACTCCGTAATAAGGTGATTTTAGGTGAAAAGAGAAACTTGTAACTTTAGTTAAACCAGATAGTTTGGTGAACATGTTTTAATTTATTTTGCGGTGTCTTCATTGGTTTATAGCATCATATGACTAATAATAGTTCATGCACTTGATTTGTTGGTTGCTTCATTAATTCTCGGCCTTATTGGAAATGATACTGTGAGTTAGAAGATAACTGCAGCAATCTTAATAGGTAACAATGGCTTTGGAATATGGTATTCTATTTCTTCTAGGCTCTTACTTTTCTTTTAGATTTAGAATGATTTCTTTTGATGGCTAAATTTCTCTGGAAGCCTATAAAGCTATTCCACAATTCCTTGCTTTTAATTCCATGGCTGTTCTTAAGTCGTTTGCAGAAATTTTTTTGATTTTGGGTTCCTCAATTTTTATGAGCCTGGAAGGATAGAGAGGTAGCATTAATAATTAACCAATGACATGTATACCTATATTACAACCCAGGTCTGTTTTATACTCTGTGACTTCTCATAGGCATCTCGCCCTTAATAATCTGTTATGTATGATACCAAAAAAAATGTATCTTGCCAAAAAAGATGAGTATTACTCCATAACCCTGAATGTGTGATCTAGAATACAGGTGAGTCCTTAAAATATTCTTTCAACATAAAGTATAATTTTCACCTAACATATTCTTACCAGTGTCACAAGGATAATAAATTTAATTATGATCAGCAAAGTCTGATATGAACATCACTTAATCTCAGAAAATTTTATGCAGTATTGGAGTCTAGCCTTTGGGCTGTCTTTATAATCTATGAAATAAATCTGTCTTAACCATGAGGCATGCTAGTACAGGGCTTTCTTGGTATTTCAGTAATTAAACTCTTTGGGATGGAATCCAAGGTAAACCTTTCTTCTACCTGCCTGTATGAGTTTTTTGATGTTCAAGAAGGGCCTTAGAGTACAGAAACGATAGAAAAGTATGTCACAGTTCCTGGCTATTAGGTTGTTTATTTAAACCTTAAAAACCAATTTTTCCTTAACCTTTGCATTTTACTGAAACATGAAAACTCCCTTAAACAGTCATTTGCATGTTCCAACTCTGTAAATGAAAACCTCTGGAACATATAAAGTATTGTTTGTAAATGTAATATAGTCAATTTCCTTAAAAAACAATCAAGTGATAGCCTAGCAAGATTAAAATGAGAACAAGCAAAACCTTTCTGGACATTTAATTTTAGAAGATATGCTGTAGTTTTACTTTCCATTAATGATTAGCTTCTCTTTCCATGCTCTTATATTCAAATATGTATTTTCTTTATTATTAGAGAATCAAATAATTTCTTCCACTCAGGTGTGCTGTCTTTTTCCACCATGGTTCTCTTTTCTACTTCTCTTCCTCTTAAGACAAGATCTTTAGAATACTTTTCCATCCTCTTTCTCTCAGTCCCCTTTGGATACTCTTTTAAACTTACCAGCATCTTACCCCACCCCAAACCCCAGTTTTTTGCTCAGATGTTTTAATACTTTTTGTCATTTATTCACATTTAATTATATGTATTATTGGTCAGGACCAATGCTGTTTCCTTTTTATCCTCTTCCATCTTCATGTGTCTGTTCTGGTACATTTGGCTTTTTGTTGGTATTTTCTTGAGTATTTTGTTCACATAAGTTCCATGAATGATGTACTCTGATTTCTTGCCTGTACTCATGCCTTTTTTTTTTTTTTTTTTTGTACTTTCTGTCTGAATGCTTGTAACACAGTCTTTTTATCCTTACTTACATGTATTTTATCCTTAGTTCTTCAGCTTGGAGCTCAGTGACTTTCAATTCATAGATTGAAGTTTTCATGTTAGAACAGAACTTTTTATTATTACTTATTATTTATTTAATTTTCCCCTCTCTTCTATCTACAATAAGTGTCTCATTGTGGAACCTATTTATTACATATCAAGTCTTCCTAATCTGTCCTTTAATCATGATATATTTCTCTTTACATTTTTATTTTTTTGATTTGATGTATTCCTTATACTGTTTATTTAGGCCACCAGTAAAATCTTTAATCTTCCAAATTCAATCTGAGTAGGGAAATAGTTCTTAAGGTTTTTTTTTTTTTTTTTTTTTTTTATATAGACATAGCATATGCACTGGTACCTGTAAATAATACATTTGTGTTATTGTCTTCTTTAGCTTTGTGACTATTTAGTGTACATGTGGTATTTTTTCTGACTGAATGGAATTTATGCTTTTAACTACTAAGCTAGATGTCTGCCCTTCTTTGCCTCTTTCCCTTAGCTGTTTTCTTTAGTAGTCCCATGATGCATCTAGTTTCTCGTAGGTGCAGACACCCACATTAGGAGCCCTGATCCTTCTAATTGATGGTTAAATTTCTTTACAGAGTGATTTTCCAGTTTTTATTAATTCCTTAGGGGCAAATACCTCTTTTGTTGTGGAGAGAAGTGGGAGTGTAGCCTCCTTAGGCCTGTTTTCCTCTTTGGGTTTACCATTTACTGTGGTCCCACTTGCTTATCAAGACCTCTGTCCTGCTGCTTCCACCCCTACCATTCTGTTAAGGATTTGTTTCCTTTTATTTAGCTTTCAGAGACTTTTCAGAGACTTGGAGAGAAAAGAAAGATCTCTTTCTTAACATACGTGCAGTCTTGAATTGGAAGTCTACTGGTACTTTTTCCCATGGCTTTAGAGAGGAAACTTCTGAAGAGAACATTCAGTGAGGCAGAGTATTGTGGTGTCTGTTAGGCAGTCTAGTGTGTCTCTAGAGATGTGAATGGTTTATTTCAGTGTCTTCCTCAGGATGTAAAGTGGAAACTTCCAGGAGAAAAACAGCTCGCCACATCTGGAATGACTGAGATATGTTAGTGCGTTTCAGTTTTCCTATCTGCACAATAGGGCTAATAATAGTGTATCAGATAGTAACTAGTTAGAAGATGTAATGGAAGAAAAAGTGCCAATTTTAAGAAAAACGGAAATAAAATGCCCAGAAATAAATTTAACATTTGACATATTTGAATTAAAAATAAAACATTACTGAAGGACATAAAAGACATTTGGAAGAAATGAAAAGATACACCTTGTTCGTAGCTGGAGATATTCAACATCATGAAGATGTGAGTTTATTGGGCTGCCTGGGTGGCTTAGCTGGTTGAGTGTCTGACTTTGGCTCAGGTCATGATCTTATGGTTTGTGAGTTCGAGCCCCACATCGGACTCACGGTTGTCAGGGCACAGCCCACTTTGGATCCTCTGTCCCCTTCTCTCTCTGCCCCTCCCCTGCTCATGCTCTCTGAAAAATAAATAAACATTAAAAAAATTATCAGTTTATTATAAATTTATGTAATAATAACGATTTTTTAAAACCTAGACACATTGATCTAGAAAATAAGTTGATCTTGGCTAAATAACTTCACCAAGGAACTTTGGGAAGAAGAAAAGAAGCAAGGACTAAATACAACCAGATATTATACTATAAAGTCTCAATAATTAAAACTTTGTGGTGCTGGTACCTGAATAGAAGGCATAATGGGATAGAATGGAAAGCCTAGAAATATATTCAGACACATAGGAAGACTTAGATATGGTGAAGATGGCCTCTCAAAAACCCATAGGGACAGCGTGTGCTATTCAGTAAGTACCTTGGGGGAAACTTGGTATGCATCAGTGGAAAATAAAAAAAATTGAAGTCATACCTCATACCAAGAATAAATTCTAAAATGACTAAAGATATGTTTATTAAATGAAATCACAAAAATTTTAAAAGAATACGTGGGAAAAAAACATTTGGAGGGTCAAGGAAGGCTTTGGAGCTATTCTTTTTTTTTATTTAAAAAAAATTTTTTTTCAACGTTTATTTATTTTTGGGACAGAGAGAGACAGAGCATGAACGGGGGAGGGGCAGAGAGAGAGGGAGACACAGAATCGGAAACAGGCTCCAGGCTCTGAGCCATTAGCCCAGAGCCTGACGCGGGGCTCGAACTCACGGACCGCGAGATCGTGACCTGGCTGAAGTCGGACGCTTAACCGACTGCGCCACCCAGGCGCCCCTAGAGCTATTCTTTAAAACGCAAAACCCACAAAGGAAAGAGTTGTGAAATTCAACCACGTAAAATAGAAAACATCGGCATTACAAAAAAAGGACAAATGACAATCTGGGAAAAATACTTGGAACTCATGTTACAGATGAGGGACTGATCTCTTTAATATACAAAGACCTAAAAATAGGTAAGAAAAGACCAGTAACCCACTAGAAACAACAGCTTATGTATAAAAAGAATTTTTTCATTATGGAGAATTTGCCTCTCAGATATACTTGCACATATGTATCAATGGCATATTTAGAAGCTTATCATAGCATTGTTTGTAATAGCAAAAGATTGGAAATCATGCAAGAATCCCATCAGTAGGGGACTGGTTAAATAAATTGTGGAACATCTACACAGTGGAGTATCATACAATGTAAAAACAGCAAAGAAACTCTTTGTGAACTCATGGAAATTTGAAGTATGCTGCAGGAAATACTAGACAACTACATAGTGGTGTGTAGATATGATACTTTTTTATGCAAAAAGTGGGTTGTAATAGAGGAATAAATGTATTCTTCCATTTTTGTACACAAAGTAGCATATTTACACATTGCTTTTATACTTAGTGTGGATGTATTCTTAATATAATATGAAAACATTTATATATATGAATAGATATATTCATAAAGTTTGGAAGAATATATAAGGTGGGGAGTGTAGTGGACAGGAATTGGACAGGATTTTTGTCTGATAAAATTACGGTATCAAGAATTATAGCATATCTGGCATTTTCAGTTGGAAGTGACCACATCTCAATTCCACTGGCTTCAGCAAATCTCTGTTCTGTTTTCACCATCAAAACAGCTGACCCTATTAGTCTTATATATTCAGTTTCTTTATTTTCTGGGAATTCTGGGAATTTTGGGTTTATGTAAGCTCTTAATAGTGTATATAAACTAACCAGAACAGAGCTTCTATATTTTAAGGAGCTTTATAATCTAATTATTAATATCCCCTGAAAATAGGAAAATATATTACTCTTTATGATGACAGGTAATGACTATCAGTTACAGACATACCCAGACACCTTGCAACTTCAGTCTTACTTCAGCCATGGGCAAAAGAACACCAAACTCACCACTTTAGGTATATGAACGAGCTCTTCTCTGCAGTGGAATTGAAGCCTGTTCTCTCACAAACAGATATAAATTGAGTGACCAAATTCTCTGTTGTCTGCAATAGAGTAGAGATGCCTGTCTCTATCAGTCAAATATCACCGCATGCTCAGGCCATAAAAAAGACTTCTCGATCATTTCCCATACCATTGGGGAACAATTTATTGGCCATAAGTGTCACAGAACCAGAACCAAACTTAGCAAAGAACCATCAATAAACAAAAACAAAGATTAAGGGAATAGAAGGAGAAAGGTAGAATTCTGTTGCTCCTTGGAATTTACTCCAGGGATCAAGAAAAGGTATGTCTGAGTGTAAGCAGTCCCTTAGGGAACACTTCTCAGGCAATGTGTCGTGTGGACTTCTCTGTGGAATTTAACACTGTCAAGTATAATTTTTCATAAGCCATCAGTAAGACTCATACAAAGATAAAGTGAGTATATGTCAAAGATATAAATAATTTTTAGATGAGGGAGATGGTAAGGCTGGTTCCCACAATTTGAGGAAAGTGGTTTTTTTTCCTCTTTTTCCTTTTGCTTGAAAATACTGCAGGTCCAAATCCGAGGTTTTACAGAAAACTCTTGTAAATAAAACATTAGATTCTTTAGGTTTTATGGTTGGTAATCTTAACATTCTATCTTTTCTGTTCGATATGGAACTATAATGAATCACTTTAAAGGTAAAATTTGTCGATAATTTAAAAAGCATGGAACAAAAGGATCAATTAAATAAATAGATATTAAGTTTTTTGGAGTTGATTCATTGTTATATAACACAAAATGTATAATGTAAACAATTTTTATACCTTTTAAAATATGTAATATTTACCAATAAACTTCTTATTTTATACTTTTATTATGGTATAACTTGCATATAATTCACAAATAATGAGTGTATAGCTTGAAGAACTTATATAAATGTATACACCCATGTAAACACAAACCAGTCAAAATATATATTACTTTAGCCCCAAAGGTAACCATTATTCTGACTCTGTCACAGTAGGTTTTGCTTGTCCTTGAACTTTATATAAATAAAATTATACATGTAATAAATATATAATATGTATTATAATATATAAATATAAATAAAGTTAGGCAATGTACTCTTTTCCCCCTAGCTTTATAGAGCTACAATTGTCATTTAATATTGTTTAGGATATTCAGCATGATGATTTGATACACTTATTGAGAATAGTGTGTACTTTTGTCTGGCTTCTGTTTCTCAGCATTTATGAGGTTCATCCATTTGTTGCACATGGCAACAGTAATTATTTTTCAGTTCTGTGTAGTCTGTTATGTGGAATATAGTACACTTATATTTGGCTTCTTTTTGCCTTACTGTATGATACTACTATATAAATACATTTGATTTTTGCCTTTGACCTTGTTTCCTGTGATTTTGCTGAATTATCTTACTCTAATTGCTGAACACATTGTGTCATCTTCAAATAATGAGAGTTCTATTTGTTCCCGTCTAATTTTTTACCTTTTATTGACTTTTCTTGCTTGTTTTAAAAACTAAGACATCAAGTATAGAAGACATTCTTGTCTTGTTCACGACCTTCTTGACCTTGCTTGTCATCAGGAAAGCATCAGTATTTCACCATTAAATATGATGTTATCTGTGTGTGTATTTTAATAACCTTCATCTCTACCTACCTACCTATCTATATTTATATTCACAGAAAACCTGTGAAGAGGTATTAAATTTTACCTGTTGAAATGATATATATGTTTGTATTCCTTTATTTTAATCATATGGTCATTATAGCAATTGATTTTAGAATGCTAAAACAGTTTCCTTTTTGGACTAAACTTACTTGGACACTGTGTATATCCTTTTTGTAAACCGGTGGTTTTGATTTGTTGCTTTATTTAGGGGTTCTGCAGCTATTTTCACGATCATGACCTACAATTTTCTTTTCTATTAATGTCTTTATCAGCTATTGTTATGAAGACTGTCCTGGCCTCATGAAACAGGTTGGAAAGGGGTCTTCTTTTTATTTTTATACTCTGGAAGAATGTAATATTGCTATTATTCATTCCTTGAATATTTGAAAGAATTCACCAGTGAATCCATTTGGACTTGGAGTTTTCTTACAGATGCAGCTTTTTTAATAGCTATAAGACTATTCAAATGATTTGGTTTCTTGTTTCAGTTTTAGTAAGTTGTGTTTTTGAGGGAATTTGTTCATTTCAATGAAGTTCACAAATATGTTGGAATATAGTTGTTTGTAATGTCCTCAGCACCATTTTGTCTGTAGACTTTCTAGTTATAACTCTCTTTTCATTGTTTATATCGTATGTCCTGTTTTTTTCTTGATGAATCTTCCTACAGATTGTCCATTTTGTTAATCTTTCAAAGAATTGGCTTTTGGCCTTGATTTTTCTCTATTATCCACCTGATTTCTGTTTCACTGATTTTTTTGTTTAAATAGTTTTTTATAGTTTCTACTTTGCTTGGAATAATTTCCTTTTTTTCTAGCTTTTTGTAATGGAAGCTTAGTACGTTTTGTTTTCAACTGGTCTTATTTCTGGTGACGTGCATTTAGAGGCCTGAAATTTGTTCTGTTTTAGTAGTATCCCATGTTTTATCTGCCGTATTTTTATGATCATTTAGATAAAAATATTTTCTCATTTTCTTTGTGATTTCATGTATTTGATTCATGGTTATTCAGGTTTTGTAATTTCTATACATCTGGCAGAATTTCTAATTTCCCTTCTTTTTTTTTTAAAGTTTTTTATTTATTTAAGTAATCTCTATACCCCATGGGGGACTTGAATTCACAGCCCCAGATCAAGAGTCACATGTTTCCCCAACTGAGCCAGCCCGGTGCTCCTCTTGTTATCTTTCAGTAATTGATATTTATTTATTTAAACAATTTTGTTAATGTTCATTTATTTTTGAGGGAGACAGAGAGGGAGAGAGAGAGAGACAGAGTGCAAGTTGGGGAGGTGCAGAGAGAGAGAGAGAGGGAGACACAATCCAAAGCAGGCTTCAGGCTCTGAGCTGTCAGTGGGGCTCGAACTCAGAAACTGTAAGATCATGACCTGAGCCGAAGTTGGATGCTTAACTGACTGAGCCACCCAGGTGCCCCTAGTAATTGATTTTTAGTGTAATTCTGTATTGGTCACAAATCATTCATTTATGATTTAAATTATTTTTATTTGTTGAAACTTGCTTCATTTTCTAGATTATGGTCTCTTGGTAAATGTTTAACATGCTCTTGAAAAGAATACATACTTTGTCTGTAGACTTTCTAGTTATAACTCTCTTTTCATTGTTTATATCGTATGTCCTGTTTTTTTCTTGATGAATCTTCCTACAGATTGTCCATTTTGTTAATCTTTCAAAGAATTGGCTTTTGGCCTTGATTTTTCTCTATTATCCACCTGATTTCTGTTTCACTGATTTTTTTGTTTAAATAGTTTTTTATAGTTTCTACTTTGCTTGGAATAATTTCCTTTTTTTCTAGCTTTTTGTAATGGAAGCTTAGTACGTTTCTGCAGTTGTTGGGTTTAATGTTCTAGCCTAGCTCAGGTTGCAAAGGTGGGTTGTTCAGATCTCCTATATTCATGATTTTTTTTTATCTGCTTATTCTATCAGTCATTGAGAAATATCTGTTAAAATTTATGACTAGTTGTGGATTTGGTTATTTTCAGTTCTTTCAGGTTTTTGCTTTATGTATTGTGAAGCTGATATATTGGAATATGTATGTATTTCTTGCACATTAATTTTATATTATGCTGTTTACTTGACACTTTTATCATGAAATGTCCCCCTTTAATTAACATAATTTTTTAATGTTTAGTTATTTTGAGAGAGAGAGAGACTGAATGTGAGTGGGGAGGGGCAGAGAGGGAGGAGACAGAGGCTCTAAAGCAGGTGCCAGACTCTGAGCTGACAGCACAGAGCCTGATGTGGGGCTCGAACTCATGAACTGTGAGATTATGACCTGAGCCACAGTCTGATGCTCAAGTGACTGAGCCACCCAGGCACCCCTACTTATTTTAATTGGAATTTTTAGTCTATTTAATTTTTTATTAAGGTATAACTTACATACCATAATAGTCACTCTCTTAAACAGTTAAGTGTTATTTAGTATATTCACACAGTTGCGCAACTACCACCACTATCTAGTTCTTAAATATTTCAGGAAGATATCTCTTACTTATTAGTTCAGACCTACCTCAGAGATATTGTGGGTTTGGTTCCAGACCACTGAAATAAAGTGAATACCACAATAAAGTGGATCAAATGAATTTTTTTGGTTTTCTAGTGCATATAAAAGTTATGTTTGCACTATAGATGGCTGCTGACTGATCAGGGTGGTGGTTGCTGTAGGCTGAGGTGGCTATGGCAATTTCTTTTCTTTCTTTCTTTCTTTTTTTAAGTTTATTGATTTATTTTGAGAGAGAGAGGGGGGGAGAGAGAGAGAGAGAGAGAGAGAGCGAGAGCGAGCACAAGCCGGAGAGGAACAGAGAGAGAGGGAGAGAGAGAGAATCCCAAGCTGTGGGGCTCGAACTCACGAACCATGAGATCAGGATCTGAGCCAGAATCAAGACTTGGAAGCTTAACTGGCTGAGCCACCCAGGCACTGTTGTGGCACTTTCTCAACATAAGACAGCAGTGAAGAAGGTTGCATCAATTCAGTCTTCCTTTCATGAACAGTTTCTCTGTTGCATGTGATGCTGTTTGGTAGCATTTTACTCCTAGTAGAACTCCTTTCAGAATTGGAGTCAGTCCTTTCAACCCCTGCTGCTGCTTTCTCAACTAAGTTTATGTGATACTCATAATCTTCTGTTGTCATTTCAGCAGTCCTAACAGAATCTTCCCCAGGAGTACATTCTATCTCATGAAACCACTTTCTTTGCCCATCCATAAGAAGCAACTCCCTATCTATTCAAGTTTTACCATGAGATTGTTGCAATTCAGTCACATCTTCAGGCTCTACTTCTAAATCTAGTTTTCTTGCTATTTCCACCACATCTGTAGTTACTTACTCAAGTCTTGAAACCTCTCAAAGTCATCCGTGAGGGTTGGAATCAACTTTTCTAGACTCCTCTGTTCATGTTGATATCTTGATCTCTTCCAGTGAGTCAAATGAACATTTCAGTGGCATCTAGAATGGTGAATCCTTTCCAGAAGATTCTCAGTTTCCTTTTCCCAGATCGGTCCACAGGAATGACTGTCTATGGCAGCTATAGCCTTATGAAATGTATTTTTAAAATAAAACTTGAAAGTTGAAATTACTCCTTGATTCAAGGGCTGCAAAGTGGATGTTGTATAAGCAGGCACGAAAACATTAATTTTATTGTACATCTACATCAGACCTCTTGGGTGACCAGATGCATTGTCAATGAGGAGCAATATTTTGAAAGGAATCTCAACAGTAGGTCTCAACAATGGGCTTAAAATATTCAGTAAATCATGTTGTAAACAGATGTGCTGTCATCCAGCCTTTGTTGTCCCATTTGTAGAGCACAGAGCAGAGTAGATTTAGCCTAACTCCTAAGGGCCTTAGCATTTTCGGAATGGTAAATTAGCACTGGCTTCAACTTAAAGTCGTCCGGTATGTTAGCCTGTCCTTTGAAGCAAAGCACTAACTTCTCTTTTCTGGCTGTGAAAGTCCTAGATGGCATCTCTTTCAATTCGAGGGTGTTTTGTCCACGTTGAAAGTCTGTTGTTTCGTGAAGCTACCTTCATTAATTATCTTAGCTAAATCTTCTGGAGAACTTGCTATATATATAGCTTCTACATCGGCAGTTGCTGCTTCACTTTTTACTGTTACAGAGATGGCTGTAAGATGAATTAACTTCTGCCAGCTTCAAACTTTTCTTCTGCATCTTCCTCACCTCTCTCAGCTTTCACAGAATTGAGAGTTAGGGCTTTCCTTTGCATTAGGCTTTGGCTTTAAGAGATTGCTGTGGCTGGTGTGGTCTTCTATCCAGACCACTAAAATTTCCCCCTTATGAGTGATAAGGCTGTTTTGATTTTTTATCATCCATGTGTTCACTTGAGTAGGAAATGCAAGAACTTTTCCTTTGCATCCACAACTTGGTTGGTTAGCACAAGAGGTCTACCTTTTGGCTTGGCGTGGCTTTTGATATGTCTTCCTCACCAAGCGTTATCATTTCTGACTTTTGATTTAAAGTGTGAGACATTCGACTGTCTTTCACTCGAACACTTATAGGCTGCTTTAGAGTTGTTGATTGGCTTAATTTGAATATTGTTGTGTCTCAGGATAGGGAGACAAGAGGAGAGGGAGAAATGGGGGATGGCTGGTTGGTGGAGCAGTCAACACGATGGCCAGTTGGTGGAGGGACCAAAAAACATACATGTATTACGTTTGCCACCTTTGGGGTTCGTGGCACCCCAAAACAATTACAATGATAACATCAGAGATAGCAGACCACAGATCACCATAACAAGTATAATAATAATGAAAAGTTTGAAATACAGAGAATTACTAAAATGTAACAGAGACATGAAGTGAGCAAATGCTGTTGGAACCATGGTGCCTATGTACTTGCTCCACACAGGGTTGCCACAAGCTTTCAATTTGTAAAAAATACAGTTTCTGTGCAGTGTAATAAAGTGAAGAACAGTGAAATGAGGTATACTTGGAGTAATTTGTGATGTCTTCCTCTCCCTAGCCCCTGGCAACTACCAGATATACTTTCTGTGCCCCTGTGAATTTGACTGTTCTGGATATTTTGCATATATGCAGTCATGCACTAGATGTTCTTTTGTGCCTTCTTTCACTTAGCATGTTCTAACCGTTCATTCTTGTGTAGCATGAATCAGCACTTTATTCTTTTTTGGTTTTGTGGTTGAATAATATTTTATTGTGTGGGTTTGGTGATTTTGTTCATTCTTTGGGCAATGAGCATTTTGGTTGTTTCTATTTTCTGACTATTATAAGTAATACTGGTACGAATACTCATGTATAAATTCATGGTGGACATATGTTTTTATTTCTCTTGGTTACATTATCTAGGAACAAAATTGCTGAATTATATGGTATTTCTGTTTAATATTTTGGGAAACTGCCAAACTGTTTTCTACAGTGACTGCATCATTTAAATTCCTACCAGCAAATATTTTCTTATTTGTCTTTTTAGTTGTGCCTTTATTTTTCCTTTCTCTGCTTTCTTTTGGATTAATCAAGTATGTTTTGTTTTGTTTTGTTTTTTAGTTGAGACGGAGAGAGAGAGTGAGCAAGCAGGGGAGGGGGGCAGAGACAGGGAGAGGGAGAATCTTAAGGAGGCTTCATGCTCAGCACAGAGCCTGATTTGAGGCTCAATCTCATGACCTGAGCTAAAATCAAGAATTGGATGCTTAGACTGAGGCACCAGGTACCCCAAATATGTTTTATTTTATTATTGTTTTATGTATTTACTTATTTTGAGAGAGAGAGAGAGAGAGAGGGAGAGAGAGACTGACCCAGAGAGACTGCACACGCATGAGCAAGGGAGGGGCAGGGAGAGTGGAAGAATCCCAAGCAGGTTCCAAGCAATCAGTATGTTGAACCCAATGTGGGGCTTGAACTCATGAAACTGCGAGATCATGGCCTGAGCTGAAGTTGGATGCTTAACCGACTGAGCCACTCAGGTGCCCCAAGTATGTTTTATTTTAACAGATTTCTCCTCTATCAGCTTTCTAGTTACACATTTATTTACTGTTCTTTTACTGATTATTGTAAAGATTGCAACATATATCTGAGTTACTGCATTCTTTTCTAAAATAGGGCTTATTTTATTTCCCAGCCAGTAGAGAACTTCTATACTGATCGACTGCACATGTCTCTCCTATGTGCTTTTTTATGTGTGTTGTAAATCTCATACATAGGGTATGATTGTGTTATGTCAGTTTAAAACATTACTTACATTTTCCAACTTTTTCCTTCATTGTTTTCTTCGTGAATTTTTGTAGTTCTGTGATCAGTTTCCTTCAGTCAGAAGAACTTTGTTTCTTTTACTGCAGGTCTCCCGGTGGTAAATTTTTTATTTTTTTTAGAATTTTTTAAAAAGTTTATTTATCGAGAGAGAGAGAGAGAGAGAGAGAGCGCACAAGTGAGCACACAAGTAGGGGAGATGCAGCGAGAGGGAGAGAGAGAATCCCAAGCAGTCTCTATACTGTCAGTGCAGAGCCCCATGAGGGGCTTGAACTCAGCACGAAAATCATGACCTGAGTCAAAACCAAGAGTCGGATGCTTAACCAACTAAGCCACCCAGGCACCCCTCCTGGTGGTAAATTTGTTCAGCTTTTCTTTGAAAATAATTTATTTTCCCTGCTTTTATAATGGGTGATTTTAGAGGATTCTTCGTGGGCAGTATTTTTTCCTCTTGCTATGTTGAAGGTTTACTCCTTTATCTTTTCATTTTCATTGAAATGTCCTCCCACATTTTTGTTGCATCTTTGAAGTCAACTTGTCTTTTATTCTCTGGCTGCTTTTTCTATTAAGTGTTTAGTTACTTTTTTAGCGCTTTGAGTAAAATATGCCTAACTTGTTTTTTTATCCTGCTTGAGGTATGTGGGACTTCTTGAATCTCTATTTTGATGAATTTTATAAGTTTTTAGCTAGCTATTCTGTTTCAGATATTGCTTTTGCCTTGTTTTCTCTTTCATCATCTCCTTTATGTCTAAGTTGGCAATTTAGACATATTTGAGACCTTTTTAACCAAGTCTCATGTTTTGTGTTGTGTATTTCCTTTTTCTCTGTGTGCTTCAATGTGGATGTTTTCTATTGAACTGTCTTCCAGTTTACCAATTTTCTCTTTAGCCATGTCAATTATTTTATTAAACCCATCTAATGAGTTCTTAATTTCAGATACTGCATTTTTCAATTTTAGGATAAGCGTTTGATTGTTTTTCAGATTCCAGTTGTGTCTTAAAATTCTTCATTGTTTCATACAGGTTTAAAACATTTCATTGAATGTATTAATATTGAATATATTAATCATGAATTTTTTTTAGCATATGATTAAAAACTTGATAAAACCTGGTAAGGATTTAACTGATTTCTTCTTAGCAGCTTTCTTCTTTTCTGCTTTGCTCTAAATAAGCAATTGCTTGCGATCCAGCTCATCTTAGAGTTTCCTGTCTTTCTTTAGAGTTTATCTAGTTGCCTCAGTTTTTTTAAAATGTTTATTTATTTTTGAGAGAGAGAGAGAGAGCGAAAGAGAGAGAGAGAGAAACAGAGCATGAGTGGGGGGGGGAGGGGGTAGAGAGAGAGGGAGACACAGAATCCGAAGCAGGCTCCAGGCTCTGAGCTGTCAGCACAGAGCCCAATGTGGGGCTCAAACTCACGAACCCCAAGATCATGACCTGAGCTGAAGTCGGATGCTTAACTGACTGAGCTACTCAGGTGCCCCATAGTTGCTTAGTTTTCTGATGGATTCAAGAAAAGTTATGATTTTTTAGGCTTTCTTTTTGTCTTGTTTGGCTGGGAACAGTGCCTCTTACAGCTTCCTCTACATCATAAGCAGAAGCCAGAACTCCATCATAATAATTTTAAAGCCCATTCTGGAAATTCTAAAATCTGAATCAAATGTGAGTCTTTGTTTTTTTACATTTTCCTCCTAATTTTTAGTCATTTGTTCGTTTTTTATAATTATTTTTCACTTTTTAAAGCATGCCTTGTAATGTTTATTGGGTATTAGAGTGGTTAAAATATTTGCAGAAGGCTTGTTGAATGTTATTTTCCTCTGAAGAGAGTTAATTTTTTTTTTTTCTGGCAGTTCTGATGCTATAAAGTCTTGGTTTTTGGCTTTGTTAGAGTTCATCCATTGGCAGTTTGACCTTACTCCTAAGGTATGACTTTTCTGGAGTCTCAAGAACTGAGGTGCCTTTTCTTTTTTCAGTACTCCTCCATCTTGACACAGCTTGTTTGCCAGCCTCTGTCTCTACAGTATGACTGGGCTGCTGAGATCCCCTGTTGGTTCTTTAGTTGCCCATCACCTGATTTTGGATGGGTTTCTCAGCATGTTTTCCTACATATTTGTAGACTTAGGAATCAGTTAACAGTTTCCGGGGGGGGGGAATTTCTATGTAGATTTATGGGTTCTGTTTCTGCACGTTTTCTTAGGGGTCATTTTTCACCCTGAAGCCCCACCCTGCTTTGGCACCTGCAACCTCCAACCTCTGCCAGCTTAGTCCAGTTAGACCACAATATTATGTTTGGGCTTTATTTCCCATTATTGATTTAGACAATCTCTTATACAAAAGTAATGATTAAATGTGGAATTTGCTTGATGGGTTCTCAAAGAATGTAGCCCCAGAACTCTTACCTGTATTGATTGCTTTCCTGCGCCTTTAGACAGTTATTTTATATGTTTTATTTAGCATTCATAGCTGTTCTCAAGAGTGCTAGTTCAATGCACTTGTGCTTCATAAATTGGAGCCAGAAGTACCATATTCTGGAATTGTGGTAATACTGGAATTTTACTAATGCTTAACACCTTTCCATTAATATTGGTGGCTGCTGCAAATCTTTGCCAGGTTCCTACTGTGTTAAACGGATAAAATCAGTTCTTATATAATAGTTACCATAGACCATGAAGGTTAGCTACTTATTAACTTTACTTTTATCTTTTGGAATAAAAGAAGGTGTTTAGTACATCAGGAAAGATCTCTGAAAGCCAGAGTACAAATGGGGAATCAATACTAACCATTAAAGGTCTTAATTAAACTTCATACTGACATAAGCTTCTATTTTTTGAATTATAGTCATTGGAATGTTTTCATAGAATTGGGAGTTCTTATCATAGTTTCTCATGTTTTTATCTCCAGGAAGATGAAGTCCTCAGTACATTCTGAAGAGGATGATTTTGTTCCAGAACTACATAGAAATGTTCACCCTCGGGAGCGGCCTGATTGGGAAGAAACACTTAGCACAATGGTAAATCAATTTTATGCATATGTATCTGTGTATATTTTACTTACATAAGGAGAAGGGGCTGATGAATCTTTAAAAAAATTGTTTTTTGTTACTTTGTTAATTTATTCAGGAAATATCTATTGAGCAGATAATCTATTCCAAGCAATGTTTAAAACTCTGTGGGCAGAGTCTTGAAAAAAACATACCGATTTCCTACCTTTGTGGTGCTTATATTTTAATGGGGTAGGACGAGAAGGAAACAATTAAATATATAATATGTCAAGTGATGGGAAATGCTATTGTAGACAATTAATTGTAGAGTAGTGGGGTTACAGAGTAGGAGGATTGGAAAACCATTTACAGAGAAATGGTTTGGATGGATGGAGAGCTGATCATGTAGTTTCTTGTGGTCCATTATAAAGACTTAGGTTTCTTATGCTGAGTGAGATGGGAAACCCCATTGGAGGATTTTTGGTTGAGAAGTCACATGATCTGGCTTGAACTTTTAAAGGAAATCTCTGGTTTTTGTTTATAGGCTAAAGGGGGAGGCAAAAGAAGAAATAAGGAGACCAACTAGAAGGTTATTATAATAGGTGAACAGTAATGATAGCTTGAACCATGCTGGTAGATATGGTGGAAAATGGTTAGATTCTGGAGAGAGTTTTACAAAGCCTACTATTTTTGCTGATGAATGGGATATAGAGTGAGCTACAGATATATCAAAGATGGTGTCAGGTGTTTTGGCTTGATCAACCTGAAGACTGGAGTTTACATTTCCTGAGATACTGGAAAAGCAGTTTTTGTTGGGGTCTGATTAGGAAAATCCTATGCAATGTAGTTTTCCACATGATAAGTTTGAGATACATGTTTAATCTATTATAACTTTTTGCAGCTCAGGTCTGTGAACAGTGACTTTTTTTTTTTATGGAGAATAACATTTTACTTAATTGTAGTTAAAAGTTAGTGTTTTTTATCATCAAAATTGAATGCAGATACTCATCTGTCAATGCTGGTCTATAATAAGATTTTACAATTTTATTTTTGAAAATGCCTTTTCAATCAGGTACTGCCAAGTGCTGACATCCGTTCGTGAGCATATGATTTTAATTGAGCATATTTATCGCTTAAAGGGCATTTATAGAATTCTATTAGATTCTTCTCTTGTTATTTACCTTTTAGCATAACATTATATTACAAACTTCCGGTGGAAGGTTAGGGTGAAGCTCCTCATTTGCAAAGTTAAATGGATTTTGCAGTATGGAAATATACTTTGCGCTTGTATTGTGGTCAGAAAAACTGTACTGGAACTGTAGTTTCAGCTCTGAAAATATATTCACTGCAAATTTATGTGGTAATAGAGATCTTTCTTCTTGTTTTAATGTTTGATAGCTTGATAAAAATATATGGCAGCTCATGATTGTGGCTCTGACATTTATCACAGTGTAAATTTCTCATAAGCTATGTTTTCTTTGCAATTTTAGGTTAAATTGATGAAGAAATAGCATCAAATCTACAGCAAAAACTAATTATGAAAGCCATTTAGCATTCACTAACAGAGGTTGAAAATATGTCCAACTGAACCTTTTCTGTTTCTTATTTATTTATTTATTTATTTATTTATTTATTTATTTATTAATTACCAAAAATCTGTATAATGTATCTTAGTGGATTCCACTTCAGGTTGTACTGAATCAATGTTTGTTGACTTTATTTGAGAATATTGTTGGCTTTGATTGTCCCATGAAGACTGTACATAGGGACTAATTCTTCACTCACTTGGAACTCAGCATTGACTCCTCAACAACTGAGCAGTATTGGCTGCATTTATTGACTCATCAAGAGTTAAGGAAAACCAGTTGAAATCATTTGCATTCTTTGTAAACTGACTCTTGATTTCGCTCTCAATGACCTCAACTCTTCAAGCCTGTACTTACCAAAAGGCTTTTGTTTTCTCTGGATTTCTTTGCTGTAGTCAAACATGATTTAAGTGATTCACCATTGGTCTCTGGCTTTCCTTGGTCTGCCAACAAATTATCTACTTGGGAATTTACTCTGAATGCAGTCTTGTTTTTATTTTTATGAAGGAATTCTGTGTGAGGCTTTGCTCATTTACTCTGTTTTAGAGTTTTCTGACTTTTCAGATTGTTGTTTTCTTATGAGTTGAGAATATTGTGATGAGTGCATAGTTTGGTAATGTTTGATTTGTCTTTCTGCACAGCTGTAGTGCCAGTGCATAAGAAACACAGTGTTTTGCCATCTTATTTTATAATGAAACCCACGTTCTCCTTTGCCTTAAAAGCATGACATTCAGAGTCCACTTATCTCTTTGCTTATTTTTTACATGTGTATAGATAGGTAATTTAAAAAATGTGGTATGGTGATAACGTGGAACTAGAAATGCTGTGGAGTTATAACTCAGTAGTGCAGTTTAGGGTGTGATGAGCAGCAGTATGAATCAGTGAGAGTGCCTCATAAGGTCTCTTTCATAGCTACTCAGTTCTGTCATTGTAATATGAAAGCAGCCATAGACAACACATAAGTGAGCATGGCCGTGTTCCGATAAAACTATTTATGGACACATTGGAGTTTCATGTAATTTTCGTATGTCATTGGATGATCCTCCTTCTTTTGATTTTTTCCCACCAAACATTTAAAAGTATAAAAGTCACCTCTAGCTTATGGGCTGTACAAAAACAGGCATTGGGCTGGGTTGGCTCTAATTTTTTTTTTTTTTTATTTAAAATTTTTTTTTTTCAACGTTTATTTATTTTTGGGACAGAGAGAGACAGAGCATGAACGGGGGAGGGGCAGAGAGAGAGGGAGACACAGAATCGGAAACAGGGTCCAGGCTCTGAGCCATCAGCCCAGAGCCCGACGCGGGGCTCGAACTCACGGACCGCGAGATCGTGACCTGGCTGAAGTCGGACGCTTAACCGACTGCGCCACCCAGGCGCCCCTCTAATTTTTTTTTTTAATGTGTACTTATTTATTTTGAGACAGACAGCACACATGTGCATGCATGAGTCAGGGAGGGGCAGAGAGGGGCAAGCAGGCTCTGCCCAGATGATGCAGATGTGGGGCTCAGTCTGATGAACTGTGAGATCATGACCTGAGCTGAAATCAAGAATCAGATGCTTAACCGACTGAGCCACCTGGGCTCCCTTGGGTTGGCCCTAGTTTTGGGTCCTGCCTTATATAATTATAACGTAAGATGTAAGGCTCTCTGAAATATTCCAGATAGAAAAGGATTCTATTTTAATTCTCACAGTATGTTGTTCATATCTGTGTCTGAATACTTAATCTCATTCTAGTTATTTATGGTTGTTACCTCCTTTTATTATATTGTGAGTTTTTTGAGAAGGGATAAAGATAATATTGTATTCATTTTATTGAAGGATAAACTTTAAAAGAGGATATAATCATGACTTGCTTACAAATATAAAATGAACACATGCCTGAGATATTTAACTCATTAATTAATGAAGGAACCAGTCAAGTGTTATAACTTGATTCAAAGGAGATTTGGTTCAAAGGAGAATTCTAAGTGCCTTACTGTTAAGAGATTAATCATGCTAAAATAGATGCAAATGGATGCAAAAACTGGCAAAACTGCTTAGTTCCACTGGACACAATTTGCATTTCTATGGACAGGAATTATTTGTACTATTAGTTTTCTGCAAGTTAACTTCTCTGCAGGGATGGAAAATAGCCTCAGCAAAGACAAGTCCCACACCCCTATTTAAGTCAAGGAATTCCTAGAGGTACTGGACTTCCATTGAAAAGATATTCAATAATTTGGTTTGCTAATAGTATATGGAAACCCAACTGTTTTAATGACTTTGTATTCTGAAACTTTACTGAGCTTATTAGTTCTAACAGTTTTTTGTTGGAATCTTTAGGGTTTTGGATATAATATGTAATCTAGAAATAGTTACAATTTTACTTCTTCCTTTCTGATTTGGAGGTCTTTTATTTCTTTTTCTTGCTTAATAGCTCTGGCTAGGATTTCCACTACTGTTTTGAATAGACATGATGAGAGTGGACATTTTTGTCTTCCTTGTCACTGAGTATGATATTAGCTCTGGGCTTGTCATATATGGCCCTTATTATGTCATTTATATCATCTGTATTGAGAGTTTGTGTCATAAATGGATGTTGAATTTTTTCAAAAGCTTTTTCTACATCTATTGAGATGCTGATTTGATTTTTATCTTTCATTTGTTAAGGTGGTGTGTCATGTTGATTGATTTGTGGATGTTGAATTAACCTATGATCCCTGAAATAAATCACACCTGATTATAGTGTATGATCCTTATAATACACTGTTGGATTCAGTTTGCATCTATGTTCATCAGGGATATTGTCCTGTAATTTACTTTCTCGTGGTGTTCTTGTCTGCTTTTGATATCAAAGTAATGATGGCCCTGTATAATCAGTTTGAGAGTGTTCCCTCATACTTTTTGAGAAGAATTGGTATTAATTCTTCTTTAAATGTTTGGTCAAATGTGCTAGTGAAGCTATCTGATCCCAGACTTTTATTTGCTGGGAGGTTTTTGATTACTGATTCAATCTCCTTACTAATAATTGATCTGTTCTAAATCATTTTTAAAATTAAGACAACAACAGGGGTGCCTGGGTGGCTCAGTCAGTTAAGCAGACAACTGTGGCTCAAGTCATGATCTCACAGTTCATGGGTTCAAGCCCCGCATCGGGCTCTGTGCTGACAGCTCAGGGCCTGGAGCCTGCTTCAGATTCTGTGTCTCCCTCTCTCCCTGCCCCAACCCCACTTGCATTCTGTTTCTTTCTCAAAAAAAAAAAAAAAAAATTAAAAAAAATTAAATTAAAAAAAAAATTAAGACAACAACAAACCCTAAAGTAGCTCCCTATCCTGTGGTTTATGGCTTATGGTTTATGGTGTATAATTTATTTATTACTCTTAATAAATTTATAATTAAATAAATAGCTATAAGTATTGTAAAAAATCTAATAAAAAAATTTGTTTTTCTAAATTAGTAATGAAATATTTATTTTCAATTATTTAACAATAAAATCATTTAGTGAAAAAAATTAGGATCTTAAAAAAATGAGATAAAACCCAAAAAGAGGGAGAATCTTTTTTTGTTTTGTTTTGTTTTTTTATTTTTTTTTTATTTTTTTTATATATATATATGAAATTTATTGACAAATTGGTTTCCATACAACACCCAGTGCTCATCCCAAAAGGTGCCCTCCTCAATACCCATCACCCACCCTCCCCTCCCTCCCACCCCCCATCAACCCTCAGTTTGTTCTCAGTTTTTAACAGTCTCTTATGCTTTGGCTCTCTCCCACTCTAACCTCTTTTCTTTTTTTTTTTTTTTTCCTTCCCCTCCCCCGTGGGTTCCTGTTAAGTTTCTCAGGATCCACATAAGAGTGAAACCATATGGTATCTGTCTTTCTCTGTATGGCTTATTTCACTTAGCATCACACTCTCCAGTTCCATCCACGTTGCTACAAAAGGCCATATTTCATTTTTTCTCATTGCCACGTAGTATTCCATTGTGTATATATACCACAATTTCTTTATCCATTCATCAGTTGATGGACATTTAGGCTCTTTCCATAATTTGGCTATTGTTGAGAGTGCTGCTATGAACATTGGGGTACAAGTGCCCCTATGCATCAGTACTCCTGTATCCCTTGGATAAATTCCTAGCAGTGCTATTGCTGGGTCATAGGGTAGGTCTATTTTTAATTTTCTGAGGAACCTCCACACTGTTTTCCAGGGTGGCTGCACCAGTTTGCATTCCCACCAACAGTGCAGGAGGGTTCCCGTTTCTCCACATCCTCTCCAGCATCTATAGTCTCCTGATTTGTTCATTTTGGCCACTCTGACTGGTGTGAGGTGATACCTGAGTGTGGTTTTGATTTGTATTTCCCTGATAAGGAGCGATGCTGAACATCTTTTCATGTGCCTGTTGGCCATCTGGATGTCTTCTTTAGAGAAGTGTCTATTCATGTTTTCTGCCCATTTCTTCACTGGGTTATTTGTTTTTCGGGTGTGGAGTTTGGTGAGCTCTTTATAGATTTTAGATACTAGCCCTTTGTCCGATATGTCATTTGCAAATATCTTTTCCCATTCCGTTGGTTGCCTTTTAGTTTTGTTGGTTGTTTCTTTTGCTGTGCAGAAGCTTTTTATCTTCATAAGGTCCCAGTAATTCACTTTTGCTTTTAATTCCCTTGCCTTTGGGGATGTGTCGAGTAAGAGATTGCTACGGCTGAGGTCAGAGAGGTCTTTTCCTGCTTTCTCCTCTAAGGTTTTGATGGTTTCCTGTCTCACATTTAGGTCCTTTATCCATTTTGAGTTTATTTTTGTAAATGGTGTGAGAAAGTGGTCTAGTTTCAACCTTCTGCATGTTGCTGTCCAGTTCTCCCAGCACCATTTGTTAAAGAGGCTGTCTTTTTTCCATTGGATGTTCTTTCCTGCTTTGTCAAAGATGAGCTGGCCATACGTTTGTGGGTCTAGTTCTGGGGTTTCTATTCTATTCCATTGGTCTGTGTGTCTGTTTTTGTGCCAATACCATGCTGTCTTGATGATGACAGCTTTGTAGTAGAGGCTAAAGTCTGGGATTGTGATGCCTCCTGTTTTGGTCTTCTTCTTCAAAATTCCTTTGGCTATTCGGGGCCTTTTGTGGTTCCATATGAATTTTAGGATTGCTTGTTCTAGTTTCAAGAAGAATGCTGGTACAATTTTGATTGGGATTGCATTGAATGTGTAGATAGCTTTGGGTAGTATTGACATTTTGACAATATTTATTTTTCCAACCCATGAGCAGGGAATGTCTTTCCATTTCTTTAAATCTTCTTCAATTACCTTCATAAGCTTTCTGTAGTTTTCAGCATACAGATCCTTTACATCTTTGGTTAGATTTATTCCTAGGTATTTTATGCTTCTTGGTGCAATTGTGAATGGGATCAGTTTCTTTATTTGTCTTTCTGTTGCTTCATTGTTAGTGTATAAGAATGCAACTGATTTCTGTACATTGATTTTGTATCCTGCAACTTTGCTGAATTCATGTATCAGTTCTAGCAGACTTTTGGTGGAGTCTATCGGATTTTCCATGTATAATATCATGTCATCTGCAAAAAGCGAAAGCTTGACTTCATCTTTGCCAATTTTGATGCCTTTGATTGCCTTTTGTTGTCTGATTGCTGATGCTAGCACTTCCAGCACTATGTTAAACAACAGCGGTGAGAGTGGGCATCCCTGTCGTGTTCCTGATCTCAGGGAAAAAGCTCTCAGTTTATCCCCGTTGAGGATGATGTTAGCTGTGGGCTTTTCATAAATGGCTTTTATGATCTTTAAGTATGTTCCTTCTATCCCGACTTTCTCAAGGGTTTTTATTAAGAAAGGGTGCTGGATTTTGTCAAAGGCCTTTTCTGCATCGATTGATAGGATCATATGGTTCTTCTCTTTTTTTTTGTTAATGTGATGTATCACGTTGATTGATTTGCGAATGTTGAACCAGCCCTGCATCCCAGGAGTGAATCCCACTTGATCATGGTGAATAATTCTTTTTATATGCTGTTGAATTCGATTTGCTAGTATCTTATTGAGAATTTTGGCATCCATATTCATCAGGGATATTGGCCTGTAGTTCTCTTTTTTTACTGGGTCTCTGTCTGGTTTAGGAATCAAAGTAATACTGGCTTCATAGAATGAGTCTGGAAGTTTTCCTTCCCTTTCTATTTCTTGGAATAGCTTCAGAAGGATAGGTGTTATCTCTGCTTTAAATATCTGGTAGAACTCCCCTGGGAAGCCACCTGGTCCTGGACTCTTATTTGTTGGGAGATTTTTGATAACCGATTCAATTTCTTCGCTGGTTATGGGTCTGTTCAAGCTTTCTCTTTCCTCCTGATTGAGTTTTGGAAGAGTGTGGGTGTTCAGGAATTTGTCCATTTCTTCCAGGTTGTCCAATTTGTTGGCATATAATTTTTCATAGTATTCCCTGATAATTGTTTGTATCTCTGAGGGATTGGTTGTAATCATTCCATTTTCATTCATGATTTTATCTATTTGGGTCATCTCCCTTTTCTTTTTGAGAAGCCTGGCTAGAGGTTTGTCAATTTTGTTTATTTTTTCAAAAAACCAACTCTTGGTTTCGTTGATCTGCTCTACTGTTTTTTTAGATTCTATATTGTTTATTTCTGCTCTGATCTTTATTATTTCTCTTCTTCTGCTGGGTTTAGGCTGCCTTTGCTGTTCTGCTTCTAGTTCCTTTAGGTGTGCTGTTAGATTTTGTATTTGGGATTTTTCTTGTTTCTTGAGATAGGCCTGGATTGCAATGTATTTTCCTCTCAGGACTGCCTTCGCTGCGTCCCAAAGCGTTTGGATTGTTGTATTTTCATTTTCGTTTGTTTCCATATATTTTTTGATTTCTTCTCTAATTACCTGGTTGACCCACTCATTCGTTAGTAGGGTGTTCTTTAACCTCCATGCTTTTGGAGGTTTTCCAGACTTTTTCCTGTGGTTGATTTCAAGCTTCATAGCATTGTGGTCTGAAAGTATGCATGGTATAATTTCAATTCTTGTAAACTTATGAAGGGCTGTTTTGTGACCCAGTATATGATCTATCTTGGAGAATGTTCCATGTGCACTCGAGAAGAAAGTATATTCTGTTGCTTTGGGATGCAGAGTTCTAAATAGATCTGTCAAGTCCATCTGATCCAATGTCTCATTCAGGGCCCTTGTTTCTTTATTGACCGTGTGTCTAGATGATCTATCCATTTCTGTAAGTGGGGTGTTAAAGTCCCCAGCAATTACCACATTCTTATCAATAAGGTTGCTTCTGTTTATGAGTAATTGTTTTATATATTTGGAGGCTCCGGTATTCGGCGCATAGACATTTATAATTGTTAGCTCTTCCTGATGGATAGACCCTGTAACTATTATATAATGTCCTTCTTCATCTCTTGTTACAGCCTCTAATTTAAAGTCTAGTTTGTCTGGTATAAGTATGGCTACTCCAGCTTTCTTTTGGCTTCCAGTAGCATGATAAATAGTTCTCCATCCCCTCACTCTGAATCTAAAGGTGTCCTCAGGTCTAAAATGAGTCTCTTGTAGACAGCAAATAGATGGGTCTTGTTTTTTTATCCATTCTGATACCCTGTGTCTTTTGGTTGGCGCATTTAATCCATTTACATTCAGTGTTATTATAGAAAGATACGGGTTTAGAGTCATTGTGATGTCTGTATGTTTTATGCTTGTAGTGATGTCTCTGGTACTTTGTCTCACAGGGTCCCCCTTAGGATCTCTTGTAGGGCTGGTTTAGTGGTGACAAATTCCTTCAGTTTTTGTTTGTTTGGGAAGACCTTTATCTCTCCTTCTATTCTAAATGACAGACTTGCTGGATAAAGGATTCTCGGCTGCATATTTTTTCTGTCTAGCACCCTGAAAATCTCGTGCCAATTCTTTCTGGCCTGCCAAGTTTCAAAAGAGAGATCAGTCACGAGTCTTATAGGTCTCCCTTTATATGTGAGGGCACGTTTACCCCTTGCTGCTTTCAGAATTTTCTCTTTATCCTTGTATTTTGCCAGTTTCACTATGATATGTCGTGCAGAAGATCGATTCAAGTTACGTCTGAAGGGAGTTCTCTGTGCCTCTTGGATTTCAATGCCTTTTTCCTTCCCCAGTTCAGGGAAGTTCTCAGCTATTATTTCTTCAAGTACCCCTTCAGCACCTTTCCCTCTCTCTTCCTCCTCTGGGATACCAATTATGCGTATATTATTTCTTTTTAGTGTGTCACTTAGTTCTCTAATTTTCCCCTCATACTCCTGGATTTTTTTATCTCTCTTTTTCTCAGCTTCCTCTTTTTCCATAACTTTATCTTCTAGTTCACCTATTCTCTCCTCTGCCTCTTCCATCCGAGCCGTGGTGGTTTGCATTTTGTTTTGCATTTCATTTAAAGCGTTTTTCAGCTCCTCGTGACTGTTCCTTAGTCCCTTGATCTCTGTAGCAAGAGATTCTCTGCTGTCCTGTATACTGTTTTCCAGCCCAGCGATTAATTTTATGACTATTATTCTAAATTCACTTTCTGTTATATTATTTAAATCCTTTTTGATCAGCTCATTAGCTGTTGTTATTTCCTGGAGATTCTTCTGAGGGGAATTCTTCCGCTTGGTCATTTTGGATAGTCCCTGGTGTGGTGAGGACCTGCAGGGCACTTCCCCTGTGCTGTGGTGTATAACTGGAGTTGGTGGGCGGGGCCGCAGTCCGACCTGATGTCTGCCCCCAGCCCACCGCTGGGGCCACAGTCAGACTGGTGTGTGCCTTCTCTTCCCCTCTCCTAGGGGCGGGATTCACTGTGGGGTGGCGTGGCCCGTCTGGGCTACTTGCACACTGCCAGGCTTGTGATGCTGGGGATCTGGCGTATTAGCTGGGGTGGGAAGGCAAGGTGCACGGCGGCAGGGGGGGGCAGGCTTAGCTCGCTTCTCCTTAGGTGATCCACTTCAGGAGGGGCCCTGTGGCAGCCGGAGGGAGTCAGATCCGCTGCCGGAGGTTTGGCTCTGCAGAAGCACAGAGTTGGGTGTTTGCGTGGAGCGAGCAATTTCCCTGGCCGGAACCGGTTCCCTTTGGGATTTTGGCTGGGGGATGGGCGGGGGAGATGGCGCTGGCGAGCGCCTTTGTTCCCCGCCAAACTGAGCTCTGTCGTCCGGGGGCTCCGCGGCTCACCCTCCCTTTGTCCTCCAGCCTTCCCGCTTTCCGAGCAGAGCTGTTAACTTATGACCTCCCAGACGCTAAGTCGCGCTTGCTGTCGGAACACAGCCCGTCAGGCCCCTCTGCTTTTGCAAGCCGGACTCGGGGGCCCTGCTTGGCTGGCGAGCCGCCCCTCCGCCCCGGCTCCCTCCCGCCAGTCCGTGGAGCGCGCACCGCCTCGCCGCCCTTCCTACCCTCTTCCGTGGGCCTCTCGTCTGCACTTGGGTCTGGTGACTCCGTTCTGCTAATCCTCTGGCGGTTTTCTGGGTTATTTAGGCAGGTGTAGGTGGAATCTAAGTGATCAGCAGGACGCGCAGTGAGCCCAGCGTCCTCCTACGCCGCCATCTTCCCCTCTCTCCAAAAAGAGGGAGAATCTTTAAGTAGTTTTGAATATTCTAACTAAAACCACCTTATATTTATACTTCTTAGTGTTTCATTATTTATTTTATTTTTAGTTTTAATTATATCTGTAATCTCAGAATGGATCCTGTTAATTCTCAAGGTTTTTGGTTTTGTTTTCTTTTTTTTTTTTTTTTTTGTTTGTCTTTTTGTTTTGTTTTGTTTTGTTTGTTTTGGTGGTGGTGTTTTTAGGAACAGTTTCTCACTTGAGGGTCTGTTTCTAATCAATGTGTTCAAGGCTAATGGCTAAAGCAGGTCATGTTGTAGTAAAGAAGTTGTTATTGACAAAATAAAAACGGTCCTTGGTGAAAATACTCATAGATGCTAACAACCAGAGCCATGAAAATTAAAACAAGTTATAAATTTTGAATTTCCAAAATACCTAAAATTTTATGAAGGAAGATAACAAGTTAATGCTCAGTGTTGTTAACATTGTATGTGTGCCCCTACAAATGCCATCCCCTTTCCCTTTCTCATACACAAACACATGTGTGCTTGGCTCCTGTGTGTGTGTGTGTGCACACATGTTCTCTCCCGTGTGCACATACTCCCTCTCTCTCATGCACACACAGACAATCACAGTCCCAGTCACTCACTCCTGAAGGGTTGGTTGGCTTTTTCCCCTCTGTATCTCTTCTTCCCACCTGCTAAATGCAGGCATTCAAAGGGGTCTGTATTTTGTTTCTTTATGCTTGTTTCTTCCCACTTCTTTACTATTCCTGCAGATTTGACTGTCATCTCTCTACAGATGACTTCATGTCCCATATCTCTAGCTCCGTAAGAATTCATTCCCCACTGGAAGGTCCTAGAGAAACTGTGAGTTATAGATTTTCACTAAATCTCTGTTTTCCTTCTCCCAGAAATGAGTTTCTTCCTTTTAACTTGACGGTTTATGCTAAGAACACTAACTTTATTCCAGTCACTCCGGTTCAGAATCCTTACATTTGTTATAAATCATTTTGCTCTAGTCACATGGCCTCCTTGCTCTTTCTCAAATATGTCAAGTATTCTCTCACTTCAGGGCCTTTATATTTGTGTTCTCTTCTCCTGGAAAGTGCTTTCTCTACACGATCTGCAAAGCTTGCTCTTTTCCTTCTGTCTGGTTTCCTCGAATGTTACAGTTAAGTGCTGCCTTTACTCACCCTCTTAGAGAAAATAATAGCCCAGACTTCCTCTTTTTTTGTACTCAGCTTGAATTTTCTCTGTAGTACTTGCAAATGTAATTTGTATCATTATTATCTCTCTTTTCCATTAGATTTTAAGCTCCTTGAGTACAGGGACTGTCACTTTTGTTAACTGTTTCATCATCTGTGTAACTCTGAGTAAACTCTTAGTAAAATACTTTTTGAATGAATGAAACTCTCATTCCTGGACAAGTAGAAACACTTGTTTTTCCTTGAAAATGGCTTAAATTTTCCTGCTTCATTATCTCACTTGTCAGATGTTAATATCTTCTTTCTTTTCTTTTTTATTTTCTGTTCTTTTATTTTCTATTCTCTCTCTTTTTTTCTCTTCTCTCCTTCCTTTTTTTTTAAGACAAAAGTTGAGACCATTGGTACATTTTTCTTAACTTTTCGAAAGTACCCTATGTATCTGGAGCATTTCCTCCGTCTGTTGCCTGCTTTCTAAAGAGGAATGAGGATTGGTGAAAACAGCTGGATTATTTCTTCCTGAATAATCTTGAGCAAGAGGTAATTTTGGAGGAGGTCTGTATTTTGTTTATTGCTCCTTATATTAATAGTTGTCCACTCTGTTCGATACTTACACTGGTTCCTTTTACCCATAGAGCTGTAAAAAATTGCAGTTTGAGTAAAAGAAAAAAAAAGTCTTTGCAAATGTTCTTTAGGTGAATGTCTTTAGCTCCTTTATTACAGTGTGATGTTTAACAGTTTAGTTTTGACTGAATTTTAGTTATAACTAGAGAAACCGGTGATGTTTATCATTTCACAGCCTTTAAAAGCTGAATGTTTTGTTTAGTTTTGCTTTCTGAATAATCACAAATGCAACCATTGATTAATATGCAAAGCCCAGGTTTTGAATTTGTGCCAGTATATTCAGAGCTCTTCAATAAACAACCCCAAACCCACCCCATTCCACAGTACATCCTTTTCTGGCTGAAGATTGTGGGAATTCTCTGGCATGAATCAAGTGGCATTAATTATTGAAGATAATTAATGGTCTGCTGAGTGTTCTGAGATATGTATTAGGTGAACCATATGAAATTGTTAGTTGTATACATTAAAGAAGCTCAAAATTGGAAGTTTTACAAGGTTAAGCGTAAAATCTTTTGAATTGTTGAGCTGATCTCAAACCCAGTATTTTATTGTTAATTATTAAACTGAAAACTACAGTTCACCCTTGATCAACACGGGTTTGAACTGCACAGGTCCACTTGTACTTGCATTTTCTTTGATAAATACAGTATGGTACTGTAAATCTATTTTCTCTTCAGTGTGATTTTCTTAATAACATTCCCCCTCCCAGCTTATTGTAAGAATACAGTACATAATACATATAAATACAAAATATATGCTAATTGACTATTTATTTTATCATAAGGCTTCTGGCCAACAGTAGGCTATCAGTAGTGAAGTTTTTGGGAGTCAGAAGTTAAGCTGCAAGCTTAAATTTTTGACTGTGCCAGGAGTCATCATCCTTAATCCCCATGTTGTTTAAGGGTCAGTTGTACATTCCAAATATTGTGCTTTTTAAGGGGTTAAGTGATCTAGATGTTACTTTTAATGATAGAATTTGTTATATAGCTTTCCAAAAAAATTATCAAACTTATGAAACATTCAGGGAGAAAGTACATAAAACATACAGTTAGAGGAATAGTGATTCTTGTAGATCTGAACAGGAGTGTCATGGGTAGTCTAGAATCTTGCTATGTCTTTCTTTAATAGAAAATTTCCAGTGAAGTATCTTCCGCATTTGTGGTTCTTTCTTCCCTTCTGCCGTTCTTTTGTTTATACCCTACCTTATTTCAGAAAGAATTTGTATTTTTTATTCTATATTCTGTATTTAAATATTACATGCAAATTTTTATTAGTAGATCTGTTGTACAAAATTCAAATGTAGAAACAGATTAGTATCAGTTTCTAGCAGCAATGAAGACTGGCAATAATTTACCTGAATAAAGTCCCTATAAAGGCAATGTTATACTGTTTTTAAATTTTCCTAAGAAGCTTAATATAAAATATCTGGCAAATTTATGTACAACGATGGAACCCTGGATGTTCAGTCGATTAAATACCTGCTGAATAAGGGGGATTATCTTGTAATGATTGGAACAAACAGGAGTCAGATGAAGGAGAGATGAATCTCCATTATAGAGAAGTATAAATTTCAGAATATCTAATGATTTTGCTGATATGTCAGTGTGTTAATTTTTACGTTGATTCCAGATGTTGCCTGGTAGGGGCTTTGTGATTATTATAGCAATGGTACTTGGTAATAACTTTTCCTAAATTATTTTAAACATTGCCCTGAATATTTTTTTTTCTTGGTGTTAATTGGTTCTCTCTGAAGAGACATTATTTTGCAGTAGAATTGAACTTAAAGGCAACTTCTTCCCTGTGAAGGAACTGGTTTTATAATCACTCTTAGGAATCATAGATTTTTTTGCTTTAGTAATCTCACTCAATTGTTACCAGTCAAAATAGAAAATTAAGTAGGATAATTATATAGTTTACTCCTGGGGCTTACTTGATGGTTGTTTGTATGCTTTTGGAGGGGAGTTATCCTTGTACATAAATCTATCTGCCTCCTTTGATTTCAGAGTGTTTTTTAGCATTTGCACATTAGGAGTTCAGTTCTAAATACCATATTGAAGGAAATAAGTGAAGAAAATTATGTAATTTGTTTTTAACATTGAGGGTATTTTGCTGTATCAAAAATTCTTTTGAAGATATTCACACAGATAACTCAGTTCATTAAAGTTTTTGGTAATATACTTTAAAAATCATTTCAGTGATACAGTTGTTCAACATAGTATACTGTAGATTTAATAGATTTAGCTTTTCTGTAGTATTGAGATAATTATTATTACATTTCCCCTCTTTGTCTCTTGCTTCTTTGTAAGAAAGGGAACAATACTTAGACCGATTAAAATTTAAAGTTTCTATAAACATATTTCATTTCAGAGATTTATTCCATGTACGTCTTACAGTTAAACTACAGTCGAGTACAGAAACTGACAGTCCTGTTTGCCTTTCTTGACAGAACAGATTTCATATTCAGGTCTTGTTTTTTTAGTTAGCCGTGTATATGTTAATGCGTATGTATTATGTACAGATTTTCCCTTGACTGATGATGGGGTCATGTCCTGACAAACTCATTGTAAGTCAAAAATATTCTAAGTTGAAAATGCAGTTGGTACATCTAACCCACTGAACATCATAGCTTAGCCTAGCCTATCTTAAATGTGCTCAGAACGCTTACGTTAGTCTACAGTTGGGCAAAATCATTTAACCCAAAGCCTGTTTTATAATAAAGTGTTGAATATCTCAGTGGATTTATTGTATATTGTATGGAAAGTGAAAAGCGGAATGATTGTATAGGTACAGAGCCAGTGCTTATCCTCATGATCCTATTGTTGACTAGGAGCTGTGATTCACTACTGCTGCTGTCGAGGGTCACTAAAAGTATGCCACTGCATATTGCTAGCTCAGGAGAAAAAAACTCAAAACTTAAAGTACAGTTTGTACTGAATGTGAATTGCTTTCACACCATCGTAAAGTCAAAAAGTTGTAAGTCGAGCCATCTTAAGTCAGGGACTGTCTGTATATGTATGCAGTTCTACCAACAAAGAGCTCCTACGTTTTTTTTGTTTTTTTTTTTTCCTGTTTAAGAGGCCAAAGATCCTTCCCTTTACTACTATATTTTAAGCAGAAATGCTATTTTTCATCATCATATCAAGAAACATTATTTATAATATTATTCTAAAGCTGTTGTGCCTTCTCTCAAATTCTGAGTGCAAATAAAAAGAATATATTAAATAAGATTTGAATCTGTTAAAGGAAAAAAGTAAGAAGTAACAGAAAGTTACCATTTTTTCCCCTGAATTATTTTCACATGCTTTTTTGCTAGCCTTGTGCATAAAGAGAATCTTGATCTAGGCTTCCTTTACTCACATATCTTGTGTTTGGATTTTTTGTTCTTTGAAGAAAAGGCCATTTTGGTAACAGCATATTCTTACACTTGGTTGCATTTTGATGTTCTTTGTGAATGCTTATTTGGTGATATTATTGTTAATTTTCTATAACAGTTTCAGAACCATCTTTGTTGTTCTTAAGTATTAACTACTCATTTTGAATAATTTGCCTTTATGCCCAGTTACACATTGATTATTACAATCTTGCTTTTTCAGTTGATTACAGATGTGTATGTATGTATATGTACCTATGTGTCAGTATGGGTGTTATTTGGTTGCTGTACCTTTTGAATATAGGAGATTTTATATAAAATCACTTATATTTCAAATTACTGGAATTACATATAAATACAATTACATCTTCATAATTTAGTAATGAATGTCATGGAGCTGGGTTTGGGATTTCCTGCCCCTCTGCTTTGTTCTGTTTTGCAGGAGGCTAATCCCTGCAAACTACATGCTCTCTTGCCAGCAGACTTCTGGCAAGGTTTGGCCAGTGGGAGGTACTGGTAGAAGATTGGAGGGCAGGAAAAGGGGAGAAAATAGGTCATTTCTCCTTCTCTTTTTATCTGGTTTGAGATACATCTCCATTGTGGTTCTAGCTCCTACCACATTAACTCATGACTTGGCTCAGTGAACAAAAAATTCCATTTTATTACTACAACATGGGTATATCTCATCATAAATATGCTTTTCTCTTTTTCTTTCCTAAGTTGCCTATAAATATGAATACCTAGTTTTGTCTCTTGGAATTATATTGAGTATCTAACCTCCTTTAGTTATGACAGGTTGTTATGCATTTGCATATGATAGCTGTAATATGTAGGTAATATGCAGAGGTGGAAGAAGGTAGCTAACTAGCTTGCTTTCTCTCTTTCTCTCAGTAAAGCCTTCTTCCTTTATAAAAATAAAACATACTTATATAGAAAATGCAGAAAAGTGAGAAAAAAAAGACTCACCCATAGTCCTATTTTCCATACTGGTGAGATTATTTTGGTATATTTCCTTCGTGACTCTTACAATGCAGAGAAACTTTAACACCCATATGAACACATTTTTCTTATACAAATTTCTCCAAATTGTTACTTGCAAAGAATACTGCTTTGTTAATATATTCTTTTCCCCATCATGTCTGGGAATATAGTTTTATTCTTGTAAACCATATACAGTTTTCTATCTTTTTCTCCCCATTTAACATATGCGTTCTACCTTATTATTAAGGTGCTGCAGTGAAGAGAAAACTGAATATTCCCCATTGTACATTATGGAAAGTGTCATGGGTAAAGGAGTTGGCTGGTTCACTGGAAGGAAGAGATCTCTGGAAAAGACTGGCTGGTAGACATAGTGTAGGGAACCGCTGTGAAAGGGGAATAAAAAATATTGCCATGGAGAGGGAAAGGAATTAAGTTTTCCTCCTTGTAGGGGAAAAGAGTGAGGGTCTTGAGAGCAGCAAAATGGGTATGGGACAGATTGTAGCATGCACATTGAAATATGGGTTGCAAGGGAGAAAGTAGAGATGGCTGTTGCCCCGAGTCAGATCTGTGTCCTTCCTGCTGGCTACCAACCCCACCTGCAGAAATTGCACTTGCTTCCAGGGCTTGCCTTCACATGAACAGACTCCTGTGAGACTTCAGCAGGAGTGTTTGGAGAGTACTGAAGTCAGTGCTTTCGGTGGAGTCTGGGAGTGCTGGAAAGCAAGAGCTCCTGGGGCTTTGCGTCCCAGTTCTGGGAAGAGAGAGTTTTAATTGCATGAGAAATAAAGGAGCACTTAAAGCCTGAGATCACTCAGGAATTTCTAGGGTCTTAAATATACACATTATTAGTATTTATTTTCTATAGCTGTATGAGAAATTATCACATATGTAGAGACTTAAGACAATACTCATTTGTTGTCTTACAGTTCTGTAGGCCACAAGTTTGGGCAAGCTGAACTGGGTTTTCTGCTCAGGGTCTTGTAAGGCCAAAATCAGGGTGTTGGCTGGATTGGGCTCTCATCGGAGGACTGAAGAATCTGCCTCCCACCTCATTTAAGTTATGGGCCATATCTGCTTCCTTGTGGTTTCTTCTAGTTCCTGGGTCTGGGGTCCCACTTTCCTTGCTGGCTGTCAGTGGGGACTGTTTTCTACTATTAGAGGCTACCTGAATTCCTTCTTACTTGGACACTTCAGTCTTCAAAGCCAGCAGCAGCACCTTGAATCCTTATCATGCATTAAATCTTTGATTTTCCCTTTTGCTACCTGCTGGAGAAAGCTGCTTTCGAAGTGCTTTTGTGATTAGATTAGGCCCATCCAGACGGTTATCGTATTTTAAGATCAACTGACCTGGGAATGGAATTACATCCACAAGGTCTCTTCCCATCATTACCTAGGTTAGTGTTTGAATAACCAGGAGGTAGGCCTCTTGGCAGGTGTTTGTGGGGGGAGGGTGGGCTGCCTTCCTTAGAATGTTGCTTACCACATTGTTATATAGTTTTTCTCTGTTATATGTGCTTTAATGTATTTAACTCATGTGATAATTATTAGTTGATAGAAATCACAAATATTCCAGGAGATTTAAAACCACTAATACTTTATAAAACTGTAACTTTTTTATGTTTGCCTGGGAGAAATTTATGTATACTGTGTGTTGTAATTGGTGTTAAATGAAAACTCTTAATAAAGAAATTTAAGGACTACACAATATCCTATAATATAGAATGTATTTTTTTTTTCAATGTTTATTTATTTTTGGGACAGCGAGAGACAGAGCATGAACGGGGGAGGGGCAGAGAGAGAGGGAGACACAGAATCGGAAACAGGCTCCAGGCTCTGAGCCATCAGCCCAGAGCCTGACGCGGGGCTCGAACTCACGGACCGCGAGATCGTGACCTGGCTGAAGTCGGACGCTTAACCGACTGCGCCACCCAGGCGCCCCTAGAATGTATTATTGATGCTTCATCAATTAGTAGGATCTTGAATTTGCTTTATTTATTTATTTTTAAAGTTTATGTATTTACTTTAACACACACACACACACACACACGTGTGTGTGTGTGTGTGTGTGTGTGTGTGTGTGTGTGTGTGTGTGCGCGCATGTGGGAGAGGGGTAGAGGGAAGAATAGAATCCTAAGCAGTGTCTGTGCTGTCAGCATGAGCCCAATGCGGGGCTCGATATCGCGAGTCATAGGATAATGACCTGAGCCAAAATCAAGAGTCAGATGCTCAACTGAATTTGTTTTATATTTTTCACATTGATGAATATCTTTATGATGAATTTTGTCTTTTCTTTTTATTGTTACTTTATGGGGAACTAAATCTAAAGAGTATGAAGATCCCACATTACTTATGAAGAGTTTTGTTAATTTGTATTCTAAGCAGTAATGTTTTGTGCCATATCTTTTCAGCCTTACAAAGTTTTGGTCTTTCATATTTTGATAGAAGAAAAGCTGTTTCTCATTGTAATTTTTTATTTAAAAAAGATATTGTCTTTGAACCTTTTTTCTTCCCTGTGCCTATATTAGATGTAGCAGATTTTGTAATAGAAACTCAGTTTAAATACTGTGTCTAATGCACTATGGCACGTTGTTTCTTCTTTATTGGTCTCAGTTTCCTCCTTGCAGTGAAATGGCTGAATGAGATTTCTTTCAGCACTCTGATTATGTGTTAAACACCTTTCCATACCCTATTTTTTCCTTAAAAATCTGTAATACCCATTAGCATTTTGCTAGTATTTATTAAGATGGACTTTATAGACTTTGGGAGAAGATAGTCACGCACATAGATAACATAAAAGGGGTGCGCCTTGTGTTGGGGCTGACTGTAGAAGTAGCCAGCTTTAATGGTTCTGTATCCGAACACAGTGTGTTACAAGACTGTTAAATCACTTCTGTTACCCACCCATGGGAGAGCTTTACATGGGAGCTGGAAAATAGTCATTTGCAAGATTCTTTAAAGATCTGTACCAGTGGCAGGAATGGTGGAATATTATCCTGGGTTAGGGAGCAGTGAAGCAGAAAGGATAAAACATTACCCATTCCTGTTTTTGTTAAGTTTTCAGTATCAAATAATTTCCTGAAATGGATGAACTATTCTCGTATGTGGTTTAACTGGTTCAGATTATAGAGAAACAGATACTGTCCTTTTTATAGATGCCGCATTTTTTCAGACTGCATTAACTTTTTACCAGTGAGGATATACTTTTATAGTTGGCTTGTGGTTAAGTATAAGCCTTAGATCTCGTTATGTGAATTTTTATCAAACAGAGTGTGCCCCCCCCATACTTATATAATTGAATTTTTGTTCTTGATGCACTTTATAATCATGTTAGTTTGTCTTTGCAGCCTGTTAAAGTCTCTTCAACTTCTGTCACTCAGAGTGCTAGAATCCCTTTTAGTTTTCTTCTGTCTATAAATCTGATAAGTATGTCATTCGTTTTCATTTATCTTTTATAAATATCCTGAGAAATTTAGGAATGAAAGAGCCTTATGGTCTGCTGCCTTCTTTTTTGCTGCATAGTGATTTATTATGTAATTGACATTTAACATATTTTGAGTATTTTATCATTTAAAAATTTTAAATTTCATTTTAAAATTCTGTTCGTGGGTATATCACAGAAGACTCAGCTACATGCTGACTGTGGTTATTCAGTGGACCTTTTGCCTTTACCTGTTCCGTTATTCTAGCAGCCTTAGTTAAAACCCCTCACCATCAAAAAATGGGGAAATGATAAGGGTTTCTGCTTAATTTCTTTGATTTGTATTTGTATCTCTTATTCTGAAAACCTTAGTTTTTAATGACATTAACAATTATTTGCTTTAATTTTCTACTTTTAATAGTTTCAAAATAATAATGCAAACATTACTGAGAATACTTTGTTTCCTTTTATCTCTAGGAGGATATATCCTATTTGAGGTCTATTACTTCACATTACTGTCATTTGAAGTAATTTCTCTCTGTGTGCTTAAGCCTCCAATTTAAAACAATAAGGTTCATTTGTTTTATTTGGCTTTGGATTTTAAGGGATTGCCTTTTTTTCTTTGCCCCAGTTTAATTTAATTTAGTTTTACAAATATTTAAAACATTTACATCTGAACTACAAAACAAGGCATTCAGAAAAATCTAGCTTCTATCCCCTGTCTCTTTGTTCCTCCATAGATAAACATTTTAATTGACTTTTGGTTTATCCTGTCTCATTTAAGTATAAGAAAATACACATATTTTTGTATTTATTTTTAGTTAAAAGGTAGCTTGTTTTTATAGCATGCTTCTCCCCGCCATGACCTATGCAGAAGATTATTTTATAGCAATACATTAAAATATTCCTCATTCCTCTTATAGCTGTTATTCACTTGTGTTGCTGCAAGATAGTTTACCATCCCCTTATGGATGGACATCTAGGTTGTTTCCACCCTTTAGTTAATCAAGATAGTCCTGCAAAGAATAACCTTATGAATATGGTACTTTGTACTTTTGCCAATATAAGAAGAAAATCGTAAAGAAATTTATGTATTATTTTGGTAAGATGTGAGAGAGAGCAGAGATAAATATGTCTTCAGCTTGTTCAGTTTACTGTTGTCAGTTGAGCAGTCTTGTTGGATGTTATTGTCTTGAATGGGTGTGGAGTTTTATCAGATAATTTTTTTGGACTTATGGCAACAATCTAGCATTTTTTTCCTTATAATTTTTAATTATAATTAAGATTGAATTATAATGATAGACTTTTTTCTATTGTTGAACCAATCTTGCATTTCTGGGATAAATTCAGTTTGGTTCTGAAGTATTTTTAAAAATTCATACAGTGATGGATGTGGTTTGTTATTTTATTTAGGAACTCAAACAAATCAAAACACTGAATATCTTTCCAGGTGTTAAACCAGTCTTGCATTCTCAAGATCTATCTTGTCATGGTGTTTTCTTTTTTTTCCTTGTTGGTCTCATTTTTTCTAACTTTTTATAATCTAACTTTATATTAAGATTATTTTACACTTCAAGCAGAATGCAGGAAACTCACCACCATGTAGTTCCCTTTATCTTTTCCCTTTATTATTCTAGTTTCTGTAAGTATTACATTTACATTCATCAGTGTTATTACAATTTTTGCTTTCAATTGGCACATATATTTTAAAGAACTTAAGAGGAGATTACTGATCTATTACATTTACCTAATTATTTATTATTTCTGTTGCTCTCCCTTTTTACCAGAAGGTCCATGTTTTATTCTGATGCCATTTTCCTTCTATATGAAGAGCTTTCTTTAGCATTTCTTGTAGAATCCATCTACTGGTAACAAATGCTCTCAATTTTTGAAAATCTGAGTACGATCTTATTTTTATGTCATTTCTGAAGGATATTTTCACTTGATATAGTTTTCCGGATTGAGCGTTCTTTCAGCATTTTGTAAATGTGGTTCCACTATCCTTTGGTCTTCTTAGTTTCTAATGAGAAATCCAGTCATTTAAATCCTTATTTCTCTCTATGTAATGTAGTATGTCTTTTTTCTCTGGTGGCTGTCAGGATACTTATTTTGTATAGGTTATCAACAGCTTGATTATGATGGATTGTTTTGTGGTTTTCTTTGATTTTATTCTGTTTTATTTTTGCTGATCTTGAATCTGTAAATATGTATCTTTCAACAAATTTGTTATGTTTTCATGAATTATTACATCAAAATTTTTGTTTTCTGTGACCATATTTCTCTTCCATGGGTATCTGTGAGTCTGTTCATATTTTTCAGTCTTTAATAATTTTTTTTTAGTGTTTATTCCTGAGAGAGAGAGAGAGAGAGAGAGAGAGAGCGAGCGCAAGTGGGGGGGAGGGGCAGAGAGAGGGAGACACAGAATCAGAAGTAGGCTCCAGGCTCTGAGCTGTCAGCACAGGGCCCAATCCCGGGCTTGAACCCACAAATCATGAGATTATGACCTGATCCAAAATCAGACGCTTAACTGACTGAGCCACCCAGGCACCCCTGTATTTTTCAGTCTTTTAAAACAATTTTGAATATTGTCCTTCAGAGTACATAATTAATTTCTTTTAGTCTATTGTTAGGTTGGTTCACTGACTCTTTTTCTCTATCATTTCTATTCTGCTATTGAGCCAAGTCAGTATTTTCTTATTTCAGATACTATATTTTTCCATGTTGAAATTTTTATTTGATCTTTTTTTACATTTTTCATCAAGGAATTTTTGTCTTTCCATTGGTTTCAATATCTAATGCAGTGTGTTTATTGTAATATGTGTGTTTTAAAGTCTTTGATAAGTTCAACATCTGTTTCATTTCACATTTGGCCTTTCTTGATTGTCTTTTCCTTTGGAAATTGCTCATATTTTACTGGTTGTGGTGTATCTAGTAATTTTGGATTGTGTCATGGATATTTTGAATATTGTGTTGTGAGACTGACTCCACTAATGTCCTGTATAGAGTGCTGACTTTTTTCTTTTTTTTTTTTTTTTTTGTCTTATCAGACTTCAGCCTGGTTGGATTCAGATTGAACTTTCTCTCTGGACTTATTTATTCTTTAGGTGGTGGTTTTAGCATCAGTTCTGTTTTATAGTCTTTGCTGTACTCTTACTTTTGTTAGGGATTTTGCACACACTGTTCCCAAAGGATGCTTTCCCTGGTTTCTCTGATTGGAAGGGTGGAATTCTCCAAGAGCTTTAGCCTCTGGTATAATACACATTTTTTTCTGACTAAGCTACTGTTAGGTGTAAATAGTGAGAGAAAAAAGAAAAAAAAATAACAAGGATTATCTCCACAATCTTTATATGAGAGTCCTTTTTCATTGTTTTTCTATTTAGAAGAATGGGTTTTCACTCTACAACTGAAGTGGTACCCTCAGGTCTGTCCTTGGGCCAGGTTGGAAGAGATAAAAGGGGAAGAAAACAATCTCTCTGCCCTTTTCCCCACAAGGGGCAGTGTTCACATCTTTTGGCCAGAAAGTTGAACTTCTCTAAGAGTTTTGTTGACTCTGCCTGTTACTCACATCCTGATTAGCCTGTCCTTGGGTCAGTCTAGGAGGTAACATGGGAAAAGCCAGGAAGCACACTGCCCCTACATTAGCCACTCTGCAAGTTTTGACTTTGTTTCCGAATCTACCTGCTGTCATTAAAATTTTTAGAGCTCTTAGGTAGTTGCATGCGTATATTTTATTTCATTTTGTTATCTTTAGAGTTTTTACCGTAAACACTGGAAAAGGCTGGAAACCTCACATTCTTTTTTTGAAATAAATTTTGCTGGATATAGAATTCTATGTTGACAGTTGTTTAAAAAAGCAACTGAAAGTACTCAGTCCAAATTTTGGTTTTCTTCTGTTTATTCCTGTGAATGTGATGTGTATTCTTTTTTTTTCCTTTGGCAGCTACTCAGATTTTATCTTTATCAGCGCTTTTCAGCCATCTGATTATGATATGCCCTGTGTAATTTTCTATGTGTTTATCAGACTCTGAATTAATGGAGTTTTCTGGATCAGTGTGTTTATAATCGTCATAAAATTTATAATTTTTTTTATCAATTATTTTTTCAATTGTTTTTTCTATTCTTCTTCTCCTTAACCCCCCTCCCACCATCCCAAGGGAAGGCATTTTCCTCTCCTTTATTTACTATCCATTACATGTATGTTAAATGGCTTTATATTGTTCTATATGTCACTGAGACTTTTTTTCCTGTCTTTTTCTCTCACACACACAAACTAAAAACCAAATAAAAATTGTTTGTGGATAGTTATCTTGCTGTTTCTTTAAGTTCACTGATCTTTTCTTCTGCTGTGTCTAATACAGGCATACCTTGGAGATATTGCTGGTTTGGCCCCAGACAATTGCAGTAAAGTGAATATTGCAATAACGCGAGTCAAATGTATTTTTTCATTTCCCAGTGCATGTAAAAGCTATGTTTACACTGTACTGCACTCTATTAAGTGCACAGTAGCATTATGTCTAAAAAAATAATATTCATACCTTAATTTAAGAAATATTTTATTGCTAAAAATGCTCCTTTGATGTGTGTTAGGGGATGATGGCCTTTCTAGCACAGAGAGCCTATATTCAAAATTGAGTTAATATTTTAGTTTTCAGTCTACCAGATAAAATCATCACCATTTACCAACTATGTCCAGTTACTCTTTTTTACTTCTATATTTTTAAGTCTGTTAATGAATAATTTACAGAATAGTGAAAACCCACTTTATTAGAAATTTTAATAAGAATTTAAGCACAGCAAACCTCGTTATGTCAAGTAAATTTTGATGCACAAACTTCATAAAAAATGAAAGAATATTGTTGCACATTATTTTAGCAAAATAAGGTGATCTAGGTTGTTGTTGCAAAAGACCGTATGATAAAGTCTTTTCAGTTGAATGAATGACTAGAGGAAAATACCATATTTTCTTTTTTGTCCTTAGAAGTATGTTGTTCACTCATAATTTTTAAGTTATATAGTATTCATCTAGGATAAATACCCTCAATCTGAGTTGTTGTTTACATGATCAACGTCACCAAATTTTTAAAATCTAGAGCTAGAGTTACCCCTTGCCTCAGCACCCCAAACAACCAGTCTGTTCTCTGTATCTATGAACTTGGTTTTTGTTGGTTTCATTTTTTAGATTTTACATGTAAGTGAGATCATATGGTATTTGTCTTTCTCTGACTTATTTCACATAACACAATGCCCTCAAGGTCCATCCGTGTTGTTGCCGGTGGCAGGATTTCATTCTTTTTTATGGCTGAGTATACACATCTTCTTTGTGAGTCTCTTCTTAATTCATTGTAACTGCTCATCCCATATTATTCTAACCTATTGCATCCTGTGGCACTGGCTCTAATAACTCAATTTTTCTGCTATAAATCATAGATGATATATTGTAAATTTGTTTCTTTACGATAGGTATTTGGATTTGCTGTTTATTTTGTCCAGAATATGGAGAACCATTTGATTTTCCAGTTTCTGGTTTTAAAATGATGCAGCTGAATGTGCCACTAGAATTAAGAAATCATGACTGTGAAAACTGGTAGACCAAGGGTTAAACTGGAAGTATGACATACATGTCACCTTCAGATCTTGGTGTGAAAAATGCATGTTGTGATCTCCTGATTATGTTCAGATTGCCATTTCAACCTTTCTTAATCATTGTAAGCTAGGTTATTTTTTTTTCCAGTTTCCTAGGGGAGATTTTAGTTTGTGTTGAGACAGATGATATAATAGCTGCTTTTGAAACTTGATTGTAAGAGTATGATAATTCTTAAGATTCAAAGAAAATTTTTCCTTATGCAGTACAGTTTTTAAATTAGGTGAATATTTTTTTTCTTATTCTTAGTAATTAAAACTCAAGTGAGTTACAGTTTTAAGAAAAGATTATTAAATCAGTATGCATTGCTGTTGGTACAGAGTCAGCAGAACCGTTAAAATTATGATCTGCTTTTTAAAATATTTATATTAAAGGAATAGTCCTGAATCCTTTGTTTTTATTTGCTTATTATTTTTTTTAAGGCAAGAGGAGCAGATGTCCCAGAGATTCCTGGAGATCTTGGTCTTAAGACATGTGGCAGCACAGCCAGTATGAAGGTTAAACAGGTGAAAAAGTGAGTATGATTTTACAGTGGGTTTTCAGTGAATTTGTATAAATGACAGTTTTTTAGTTCTCTTACAACTTTTATTTAGATTTCTTGGTAAATATGCTCTTACTGTCCACACATTAAATTATACTATAAGCCTAAATTATGACTCAACAATTAGTGGAATAGGTCTGAAGATTATCTGCTTGTTAAAAAATAGACTTTAATTTTGTCCTCGCAACAGCTTTATGTCATTGTCTGTTAGGGTGCATTTGTTCAATGGGAACAATCCAAGTGTGTCTGTCTCAGTGCCCTTAATACATGTTCTCATTCATTTAGAAAAATCAGCTTTGTCATTTGAGTTATGAGATTGCTGTATCTCAGCTCTGCCTTTGAGAAAGCCTGAATTTGATGCCGGTAGTTGGCTCTTATGTCAAATATCTGAAGGTATCCATTTCAGTCTTTAACTAAAAAACCATTTCATACTTTCCCACTGAAGCCTTACCTACCTCCTTCCCCATCCCATGAAGTTGGCATTAAAGAACAAAAACTAGAAAAACCATCTTTTCACCCAGTAGAGTGTTAGATAGCTATGTTTTCGTTGTAAATAGAGAAAAGACAAAGATAAAAATATTCATTCTGCATCCAGACCCACCAATCCAGGACTGATGGGCTGCGACAACATTCACAGGTAAAATCTGGTTGTATATTTCATCGGGAATGCTGCTTCTGACCAGAAGTTGGCTCTTCACAGCTTTTATAACATTCACTGAAAACATAGATTTTCTACGGACATTGCCTTGGGTCAAGATTAGGAGAGTGTAGTGGTGCTTTTTAACTTTTTCTGTTGTTGTTTTTGTTTTTGACCTGTGCACTGAATGTAATTTTCATTTGATCCACTGTATTTCTGGGAAGGTTTGTGTGGCTATTTGTGTGCTCATGCGCATGCGCTTATTAAATAGTTTTGCTTGCAAGAGCTCTTCAACCCATTTTATTTTTCCCTTGGGCTTAGTTATTCTGACTGTTTCAGTATCTTGCGTCTCACTTAGTTATTTCATGTACTTCAGGTTACCCTTCACTAAAGGTCACTTTCCGAAGATGGCTGAATGTGCACATTTCCATTATGAGAACGTTGAGTTTGGCAGCATACAGGTATATTTGAAATATTTCCTATATACTGAATTAAGATATATCTATATCTGTATTTTTTTCTTGGTCTCTATTTTTATCTATATATGAGAGGTGACACTTAGAAGTAGTTTTTTCTATTGTCTTGTTGGTTGATGGGAAAACTTTTACTTCCTTCTGTTGGCAAATACTTGATGCCCTATAACTCCTATTTTAGGTGGAAGTAGTGTAATCGAATCACTATAAATCTTAGAACTTCTATTAGATTCCTTATAATTTGCCATTGTTTTATAGCATGAAGTATTCTAGTTGTTCCCTGACTAACATTGGGTCATAGTAATGATGATTAAATGAGAGCTGGAGTGAAGTGGAGTATGGGGCAGATGTGCTAATAGAGTTTTATTATTTTATTTTATTTTTTTAGTATTTTTTTCTTATTTTGAGGTATATTGTGTGTGTAAATATATATGTTTATAGAGCATGTGCATGTATACATATATGTTGCATACATATATATATATATGTATATTTTAAAGCCCAGGCTAAGAGAGAAATTACCTGGGTGTCCCTCCTATGTTGCACTTGCCTTCTCTACCCTAAAGATTACTTCTTGGGGCGCCTGGGTGGCGCAGTCGGTTAAGCGTCCGACTTCAGCCAGGTCACGATCTCGCGGTCTGTGAGTTCGAGCCCCGCGTCAGGCTCTGGGCTGATGGCTCGGAGCCTGGAGCCTGTTTCCGATTCTGTGTCTCCCTCTCTCTCTGCCCCTCCCCCGTTCATGCTCTGTCTCTCTCTGTCCCAAAAATAAATAAACGTTGAAAAAATAAGATTACTTCTACCATGACTTTTATAGTGTTTGTTATAATTTTTTGTTTTATTATCTGTATGCATTCCTAATCAGTATGGGTGTTTAGTTTCCCTATTTTTGAACTTTATGTACTTAGAATTATTCTAATCCATTCAGCAAATACTTACTGAGCAAGTACTGTGTACCAGGCACTGTTTTAGGTGCTTTGGCTATATCAGTGAGCAACAACCACAACAAAAACCGGATACCCATTTCTTTTTTTTATTTTTTTAATTTTTTTTTAACATTTATTTTTGAGAGACAGAGACAGCACAAGCAGGGGAGGGACAGAGAGAGAGAGGAAGACACAAAATCCAAAGCAGGCTCCAGGCTCTGAGCTGTCAGCACAGAACCCTACATGGGGCTTGAATCCACGAGCCATGAGATCATGTCCTGAGCCAAAGTTGGACGCTTAACGGACTGAGCCACCCAGGCACCCCACCTGAATACCCATTCTTATTTAGCGCACAGAGGATGGCCAAGAAAAGAGCTATGGTAAAAAAGTAGAACAGGATAAGAAGGATCAGGGGTAGGTTGAAATATCAAACCTGGGTGGGCTTCATTATTGAATGTATTCTTTCTGCTTTCATTTACCATTGTGAAATTGATCCCTGTAGATGTACGTAGTTATAGTTGGTTCAATTTGTTCACTACTGTATATTAATCGATAGCATGCATTATGTTACAAGTAATTTATCTTCTTTTTCGTTTGTTTGTTTGAAATTTGGGTTGTCAGTTTTTGCTGTCTGTGAACGTTGTTGTGCACAAATCCTCACGCACATATGCAGGAGTTTCTCACAGTAGAATTTCAGAGTTCTACAATACCCACATGTCCAGCTTTACTGAGTAAAGCCAAGCTACTTCCAAAAGTGGTTGACAAATGTGTACTTTCATAAACAGTAAATGTGAGTTGCTGTTCTGCATCCTTGGGAACTCTTGGTTGTTTGCTACTTGTTAATTTTTACTCATCTGATGAGGATATAATTCTCTCTCACTGTATGTATTTGTAGTCTCCTGATTTGTAATGCAGTTGAACATCTTTTCAAATATTTGTTGGGCATTTGAGATTTCTGTTTTTTTAAAACTCTAGATCAGATCTTTTGTTCATTTTGTTTTACAGATTTGCTTATATTTTTCTTACTCAACCATGGGAATGCTTTACATGTTTTGGGTGTTCTTTCATGTTGCATCCAGTCCTTTATTGTTTTTGCATGTGTAATAAAAACACTTTCTCCCACATTGTGGCATGTTATTTGACTCTCTTTATGCTGCTCTCATTGTACAGGTATCATTTATTTTATTCTTTATTTTATGCATTTTATGTAGTTGTATGTATGCATAAGCCTGACTTGTACTTTTCCTGTCACATTTAAGATGTTTTCTCCTGCCCTGAAGTTATGAAATTATTGTCCTTTTCCTTTTTGTATAAGTTTCATAATTTTGACTTGAACATTGAGGTTGCTTGGAATTTATATTTATAGTGTGAAAAAGAGTGATATTAAAAATCCCTGGTATGACAACCAGACAGAATGGATATTAACCATAGCCCTGGAGTGGAGTGCTAATGGCCTTCTCTTGTGCAGTGCATTGCCCCTCTAGTTGTATGGATCATTGGTGGTCCGTTATTTCAGTATTTTACTGTGGTACCCACCAATCATTTCTGAAAGTCTGTTTTATTATTATTTTAAAATATGATTATATTAGAGTTCTCCAGTGATACAGAACCAACGCGTTTGTGTGTGTGTGTGTGTGTGTGTGTGTGTATGTGTGTGTGTATAAAGAGAGAGAAAGAGAGAGAGAGAGAGAGATTTATTTTAAAGAGTTGGCTCCTGTGATTGTGGAGACTTGGTTAAGTTGAAAAATCTCAGGATAGGCTGAAAACCGAAGGAAGGGTTCAGGTTGCAGTTTGAGTGCAAGGACAGTCTGCTGGCTGAGATACCTCTTCAGGGGAGGTCGGTTTCTTTTTCTGTTAAAGAGTTTCAGTGGATTGGATGCGGCCCACCCACATCATGGAGAGTAATCTGCGTTTAAAAAATAACTTCACAGAATTATTTGGAATAATGTTTGATCTGAAGTTAATGTATAAAATTAACAATCACAGTCCACTCTGCCAACTAGGCATTCCTTAAACTGTACTTAATCTCTATAAAGACAATAATAGGGTCCTGCTTCGCCTAACAGCATGATCAACTGTTTTTTATACAACCAAAAACATTTTGACCATTTTCCCAGAAGAGAATACAAAGGCCTTGAGTAATGTTTACTCTTCTTGGCATCCTGCAACTTAAATACTATGACGAAAAGTTAAAATATATTAAGTACCATGATATAAATCTTTTTTTTTTTTTTTTTTTAAATTTTTTTCAACGTTTATTTATTTTTGGGACAGAGAGAGACAGAGCATGAACGGGGGAAGGGCAGAGAGAGAGGGAGACACAGAATCAGAAACAGGCTCCAGGCTCTGAGCCATCAGCCCAGAGCCCGACGCGGGGCTCAAACTCACGGACCGCGAGATCGTGACCTGGCTGAAGTCGGACGCTTAACCGACTGCGCCACCCAGGCGCCCCCATGATATAAATCTTTAAAGTAACAAGAGAAAAGAAACCAAAGATGTTTGCTGTGACACACACACACACACACACGCACTTTCAGAGTAAAATAAGAAGGTAATACTCATGGCAGTTATTGTGCTGGCTTCTGTAGCTGGTCATGTGGTTGTAGCTGGTATTATAACTACTTTCTTCTGCTTCTCGTTCTGTATTCCCTTTGCCCTAAGCAGTAATCTCAGTTGATTGTGGTTCTTTCCCTGGTTGGGTGACCCATACCTTCATTTTGGGTCTGGCCATTAATAGCCCTGCCTGAATTGGGTTCTGCTAATTTCCCATTCAGTTCAGTAGCAGGGCATGTGATACCAAGGGATGCTCTAAGGGAGCTTCAATATTCCAGATGTATTTATTTTTATTTTTATTTTTATTTTTATTTTTATTTTTATTTTTATTTTTACCTCTGTTGTAGAGTAGCAGTCCAATTTCCCCTGGGTAGTCAGGATCAGTCATCCCAGCTAACACCAAAACTCCCTTCTTTGCCTGCTGAGTTAGAAGCATTAGGAGCCCAAAGTGGCTGGGTGGCAGGCTTACTTCCAAGTCAGTGGAATCGTTATTTTGTCTTCTGGTGGAAGCATTCCTCCTTTTGGAACTAAGACTTCTAGGTTAGCAGAGAATATATGATTGTAGGGACAGGAAGCATAAATTTTGCTAGTGAGTCCCTATGAGTAATATTGAGTGGTCCCACTCCCATTGCCACCCGTTGATTCCTGTTTCTCCAATCTGATTAGATTTAAAGACACTGATGACTCCATCTGAAGCAGGCTCAAGGGTCTGAGCTGTCAGCACAGAGCCCGACACGGGGCTTGAATTCACGAACTGTGAGATCATGACCTGAGCCGAAGTCGGATTCTTAACCGACTGAGCCACCCAGAAGCCCCGTAATGACTCCATTTCTAACAGTAAAGAGAGCATGGATAGTCAATGGTGTGATGGGGCAATAGAGATACACAAAATATCACCATTATATACTTAGAATCAAATACTTGTAAGCCACAAAGTTCTGGGTAACCATTTATTTGGTATCTTGGAGTATTTTTCCATACTGATGAGTAAATTGAAATTTTCATTTCACTCATGATTAGTGATGTTGAACATTTTTTCATGTGTTTATTGTCCATTCGTGTATCTCCTTTGGAAAGATGTCTATATTCAAATGCTTTGCCCATTTTTGAATTGATTTGTTTGTTTTTTTTTTGATTTGAGTTTTAGGACTTATCTATATAACTTATTTGTGTCTTTTGATCTAAAGTGAGCATATTGGTGGAATGTTTTTTTTTTTAATTTAGCCTTTTATCTCTATCATTTTTAATTGAAGTATAATTAACATACAGTGTTATGTTAGTTTCAGGTGTCCAACATGTTGGTTAAACAATCACTCAGTGTTCACCACAGTAAGTGTAGTCACCTTCTGTTCACCCAACAACCTTATTATAACATGATTGACTACATTTCCTATGCTGTACTTTTTGTTTGACGTATTTATTTTATAACTGAAAGTTTGTACTTCTTAATAGCCTTTATCTATTTCACCCATCCTCCCATCTACATCCTCCCCTCTGGCAACCACCAGTTTGTTCTCTATATTTAAGAGTCTGTTTGTTCATTTCTTTTGGTTTTTAGATTCCACACATAAGTGAAATGACATGGTATTTGCCTTTCTCTGTGTGACTTATTTCACTTAGCATAACACCCTCTAGGTCCATCCATATTTTTGCAAATGGCAAGATCTCATTCTTTTTATGACTGATGATATTCCATTGTATGTATGTATGTATGTATGTATGTATGTAGGTGTGCATGTGTGTGTATATACTACCACATCTTTATTCATCTGTTGATGGACACTTGGGTTGCTTCCATATCTTGGCTATTGTAAATAATGCTGCAATTGACATAGGGTTACATGTATCTTTTTGAATTAGTGTTTTTGTTTTCTTTGGATAAATACACAGTAGTGGAATTACTGGATCATATGGTATTTCTATTTTTAATTTTTTGAAGAGCCCCTGCACTGTTTTCCACAGTGGCTGCATCAGTTTGCATTCCCACTAACAGTATATAAATGTTCCTTTTTTCCCATATTCTCACCAACCATTGTTACTTCTTGTCTTTTTGATTCTAGCTATTCTGACAGGTGTAACGTAATAGGTCATTGTAGTTTTGAGTTGCATTTCACTCATTTGAGTGGCATCATTAGTGATGTTGAGTTATCTTTTATGTGTCTGTTTGCCATCTATATGTCTTTTTTGGAAAAATGTCTATTCAGGTCTGCCCATTTTGTAATTGATTAGTTACTGTTTTGGTGTTAAGTTGTATAAATTCTTTATATACTTTGGGTGTTAATCCTTTACTGGATGTATCCTTTGCAAATACCTTCTCCCATTCAGTAAGTGCCCTTTTGTTTTGCTGATTGTTTCCTTTGCTGTGCAAAAGCTTTTTATTTTGGTGTAGTCCCAATAGTTTGTTTTCGCTTTTGTTTCCCTTGCCTGAGGAGATATCTAGAAAATTGTTGCTAAGGCCTATGTCAAAGAAATCGCTGCCCGTTATTTTCTTCTAGTTTTATGATTTCAGGTTTCACGTTTAGGTCTTTAATCCATTTTGAGTTTATTTTTGTGTATGATATAAGAAAGTGGTCCAGTTTCACTCTTTCATATGTGGCTATTCAGTTTTCCATTTATTGTCTCCTTTGTCATAGATTAATTGGCCATAAAAGTGTAGGTGTATTTCTGGGTTGTCTATTTGTGGCTATTTTTGTTCCAGTGCCATACTGTTTTGATTACTACAGCTTTGTAGTATACCTTGAAATCTGGGATTGTGATGCCTCCAGCTTCAAGATTGCTTTGGCTGCCATCTCTGTTTTTTGATGATAGAGTTTAATCAATTCTATTTAATTACTGAAAAGGGAGGACTTATTTCTGTCAGTTTACTATCTTTTTTTTTTCTGTATGTATTATAGATTTCTTTCTGTAATACAATGTATGTTGATTTAATTGGATTTTTTTTTGTAGTGAAAAGTTTAAATTCTTTTGTCAATTCTTCTTGCGTATATTGTATAGCTGTTTTCTTTGTTGTTACCATGGGATTACATTTAACATCCTAAAGTTACAATACTCTAATTTGAAATTGTACCAGTTTAACTGCAATAACATACAAAAATTCTGCTCCTTTATAGCTTGGTCCCCATCCTTTGGTTTTAAATATCTTACAATTATATCTTTATGTATTGTGTGTCCAGAAACATAAACTAATAATTCTTTTAGTGCCTCTTAAACTATATTGAAAACAAAGTGTGTAGTAATAAGCACAAGTTACAATACTAGCTTTTATGTGTAAAATTTAAAGAAAAAGTATTAGTCTCTTAAATCATGTAGAAAAGACCCATAGTTACAAACCATTGTTACAGTGATAACTGGTTTTTATAATTGCACATGTATTCACCTTTACTGAGGTCGAGTTACTGTCAAGTGTCTTTTCACTTCAGCTTGCAAGACTCTTTTTAGCCCTCCTTGCAGACTGGGTCTATTGACAGGGTGCTTCCTCGGCTTTTGTTTAACTGGGAATGTCTTAATTTGTCTCTCACTTTTGAAGGATGGTTTTGCTGGAGATAGTATTCTTGGTTGACACTTTCATTCTGTTTGTAATTTGAATATATTGGACTACTGCCTTCTGGTCTCCAAAGTTTCTGGTAGGAAATCTGATAATCTTATTGAGGAACCCTCGTATGTGACTAGTTGCTTCTCTCTTGCTGCTTTTAAGATTCTGTCACTGTACAGGTATACCTCACAAATATTGCAGGCTTGGTCTCAGACCACCACAATAAAATGATTATTGCAATAAAGTAAGTCAGATGAATTTTTTGTTTCCTAGTGTATAAACTACTTTATTGCTAAAAATGCTAACCATCATCTGAAATTTCAACAGGTTTTTTTTTTTTTTTTTTTTTTTTTTTTTTTTTGCAGAGAGTGCACGAGCAGGGATGGGGTGGTGGGGTAGAAAGAGAGAGAGAATATTTTAAGTAGGCTCTACACTCAGCATGGAGTCTGACACAGGGCTTGATCTCATGACCCAAGCTGAAATCAAGAGTCAAATGCTCAAGCAACTGGGCCGCCCAGGCACCCCTCAACAGGTCTTAATCATGGATCAGAGATCACCATAACGAATGTAATAATAATGTAAAATTTTGAAATATTGCATGAATTAACAAAATGTGACCCAGAGACACAAAATGAGCTAATGCTCTTCCAAAAATGGCACCAAAAGTCTTACTTAATGCAGGGTTGCCACAAACCTTCAATTTGTAAAAATCACAGTATCTGTGAAGCACGATAAAATGGGGTCTGCCCGTATTTGGCTTTAGAAAGTTTGATTATAATGTGTGTCAGTGTGAGTCTCTTTGAGTTCATCTTATTTGGAGGTCATTAGCTTCTTGGATGTTTATGTTCATGTCTTTAATCAAATTTGGGAAGTTTCAGCCATTATTTCTTAAAAATTTTTTTTTTCAACGTTTATTTATTTTTGGGACAGAGAGAGACAGAGCATGAACGGGCGAGGGGCAGAGAGAGAGGGAGACACAGAATCGGAAACAGGCTCCAGGCTCTGAGCCATCAGCCCAGAGCCTGACGCGGGGCTCGAACTCACGGACCGCGAGATCGTGACCTGGCTGAAGTCGGACGCTTAACCGACTGCGCCACCCAGGCGCCCCATCAGCCATTATTTCTTCACATATTATCTCTGCTCCTTTGTCTCTCTGTTTTCATTCCGAGACTTTCATAATGTATACGGGATGGACTCCCATAGTTCTGTTAGGTTCTTTCATGGTGTCACATAGCTTCCTGAGACTCTGTTCACATGTCTTCACTCTTGATTCTGTTCTTCAGATCAGTAATTCCCATTGTCATATCTTCAAGTTGGCTGACTGTTTCTTCTGTGTGTTCAGATTTCCCCTTAATTTTCTCTTATGAAATGAGAATTGTAGTGATTCTACTTTAAAGCACACAATACTTTTTAATTCTTTTTTTTTTTAAAGTAGTCTCTACAGGGGTGCCTGGGTGGCTCAGTCGGTTTGGTTAAGCATCTGACTTCGGCTGAGGTCATGATCTCATGGTTTGTAAGTTCGAGCCCCACATCAGGCTCTGTGCTGATAGCTTGGAGCCTGGAGCCTGCTTCGGATTTTGTGTCTCCCCCTCTCTCTGCCTCTCCCCTGCTCATGTTCTGTCTCTCAAAAATAAATAAATGTTAAAAAAAAATTTTAAGTAATCTCTACACCCAACATGGGGCTTGAAGTCGTGACCCTGAGATCAAGAGTCACACACTCCACCGACTGAGCCAGCGAGGTGCCCCCCATAGTGCCTTTTTAGATCTTATGTCTCTTTGTTAATATTTCTGTTTTGTTCATGTTGTTCATACATCACTTTCCTGGCATTCTCCATATATTTCTTTAGTTTTTTTGGCACCTTTAAGACACTTGTTTTAAGGTCTTCTTGAGCCTGTGGCTTTCCCTGGTCATAATTGGTCACTTTCTAATTTTTTGCATATATGCAGTTCCTTTCTAATGATCTGGTCTAATGTCTGGCTTCTCAGGGGGGAGACAGAAAAATGAAGGAGGAAAGAGTACAGGCCTTTTAAATTTCTTAGAAGTGGCATCAGCTGGCAGATGCTTGCAACAATATGGGGAGGTGTAACAACAATGTCCATCCATCTACTTACTTGCATCTCTGAGATCAGAAACAGCAATTAGGGACCAGAGCACAGACCCTTTGATATTTATAGGAAAAGGTCTTTTTGCCTCCTCAGTCTCCCCCAAGCTGTTCACAAGCTGCTCACAAGATGTAGTTCCTGCACGGTTGCCTCGGATGCTGAGGGGCTGGGTAGCTCCTACTGTTTCGAGAGCCGAAATAGACTGAAATGAGCTGCAATTTACTATCCTAGCTTTTCCCTGGAAGTTGCAAGTCTTCCACAGACTCCAGAATTACAAAATAATTATATCAGACAGATTCTGCCAGCATATCTGTTGCCTAGATGGGAAATTACTAGTGCTTTCCTACTCTACCATCTTCCTAGAATCCTTCCTTATTTTTTTTATAAATTTTTTAATTTTTTAATTTTTTTAAGAGTGAGATAGAGTGAGCATGAGTGGTAGAGAGGAGCAGAGGGAGAGGGAGAGAGAGAATCTTAAGCAGGCTCCACACTGCGTGTGGAGCTTGACGTGGGGCTGGATCTCACGACTGTGAGATCATGACATGAGCCGAAATCAAGAGTCAGACACTTAACCGACTGAGCCATGTAGGCACCCCTCTTTACTTATTTTTAATATCAGATTGACAGTATGTTCTGAGGAGAAAATAAGTATGAAAACTTTATTAAATGTGATTGGAATAGGTCATCAGCCTTATGCTTGGTAGCTCTGTATATCCCAGCAGGTTATTCAGACTGCCAGTTGACTCCATTGTTGCTTTTTAATATGTCCCAAATGTGGGACATTCTGTCGTTTACATACCTACTTTTTTTCACTCTGATCTTAGGAATTTCTCTTAGACTTCTGGATTTCTTGTATTTGTAGCTCTTTCTCTTCCTCACATATTAAAAATATGTGACTGCAGTAGGCCATAGTATTCTAGAAGATGTCACTGAGCACTAAATTTTTTAAATCCAGAGAAAATTATGTTTAACTTCTAGACTTTCAGTGATAAAATGAAAATAAGTTTTTTTGATCTGATGTTACAAATTCAGAATTTCAATTTTATGGAGACTTGAAGACACAGTCGCTTATAAAATAATTGAGATAGAAATTGCTGGGCCAGTAATTTTATTATCATATAACATACAGAGGAAATGCTCACAGTCTCTCCTTTGAATTCTAGCATTGTCTATCTAGCTGACTGCATTGCAACTTCACTTGGATGACTTGTCAGCGTCGCAAATTTAGCAGTCTCCCCTCAAACCTGCTCCTCTTGCTGTCCTGTCCATATTGGTAAATAGTAAACCTATGTTTCTAAAACCTATGTTTCCAGTTCCTGAGGCTAGACGAAACCTCAGAACCATCTTGGACGTCTCTAATCCAATTCCATCGGCAAAATTCTTGGCTCTTTCTTTAAAATAAACACAGGATCTGACTACGCTCACCTCTTTCTCTCCTACCTGTTGTCGTCATTGTGGGGCCATTAATTCAATAACCTTGTTTGGGACAACTGCAAGGGAGAGTCTTTTAAATATAAGTCAGATCATGTCACTTCTTCAAAACCACTCCAGTTACTTCTCGTATTCTTCATGGTAAAAAGTCAAATTTCTTAAAATTTCTGAAAAGGATTTACCAGATCTTCCCTCAACGTGTCTGACCTCATCTCTTACTTCATTTATTTCTCCTTCCCTAAGACACAAGTGTTCTGGCCACCGTTGCTCTTCCTCCAGGATACAGCTCCCTTCTTATGACCTTTGGACTTTTTTGTTTCCTCTACTTGGAAAACTCTTCTCGCTGGATAACCACATAACTTACTACCTTCCCTTCTTTAAATACTTGCTGAAAAGTTACCTTCTCAGAAAGAGTGTACTTTCTTTACATAAAATTGCAACTCCTGGTCACCAACATTCCCCATCTCTCCCATAATTTATTTTTCTCTGTAACGCCACTCTCTGGCATGTGAACTATTATTATTTATTCTATTTTTTTCTACCTCAGCATCTAGAACAGTGCCTGACACATAAAAATCATTTGGTGAATATTTGTTGAATGTATGGGTAAATGAATTTATGTTTGAAAAATAAAATATGCTTCAAAAATGCTTTTTAAAATATTTTGGGTGTTTCAACATTTAAATATTCCCCTTACATGATAAGAATGTATTCTTGGGGTGCTTGGATGGCTCAGTCAGGTAAGCCTCCCACTTTGGCTCAGGTCATGATCTGGCTGTTTGTGAGTTCGAGCCCCGTGTTGGGCTCTGTGCTGACAGCTCGGAGCCTGGAGCCTGCTTCTGATTCTGTCTCCCTCTCTCTCTGCCCCTCGCCCGCTCGCACTCTGTGTGTGTGTCTTTCTCTCAAAAATAAATAAACATTGAAAAAAAGAATATATTCTTTATGAGTGTGTGTGTGTGTGTATATATATGTATATATATATACATATATATATCAAGTATAATGAATGATGACATTTACAAGAGCGAGTGAAAATTCCCTTTACGCGCTCTCCTGTTAACTATTATGTGCCTGTCTAGAATTCTTTATAAAATATATAGCAATATCTCCGTATTTCTCTAGCCATAACCTTCTATCCAGCTGTCTATAACTTTTTAAAAATACAGATAGTTTGCTACTATACATACTGCCTTGAAAGTTGCTTTTTTACTTGAAATGACATCTTGGATATATTTTTTCAGAGATTTGGATTTAGCTGATTATTTCAGTTATATTTCATTTCTTTTTGTTATTATACCATAATTTATTTGATTTGTTCCCTATTGATGGATGTTCTAGGTTTTATTGATGTGAGTATATGCATTAAAATCCTATTAGATGATTTGTTGGGTCAAGGGTATATACATTTAGAAAGTTGACAGTTATTGCTAAGTTTATTTTTGAAATGTGCTGATTTATGCAAGTTGTATATTTTTACATCATCCGCCATTTGCACTTTTATTTATTTTTATTTATTTTTTGGTATTCCCAGTTATAAACTCTTTGGGCTGATATGTCACACTTTTTATTTCTGTAGAACTCAGCACAATCTTTCAGTAGTAGGGGGCTCAGTAGTGCTCTTGAAGATATATCTTTGTGATGTTTCCTGTTAGATATGCTGAGGAGTCTGTCATTTAACAAACACTTATTGTGTATTGGCAGTATTCCAGACACCATACTGTATGTTGGAAGGAAAAAAAAATAGGACAACAGTATTCATTCTTTTGAAATGTTTAAACTTAAATGGGAAGACTGAAATATTAAAGGATAATTCTAACATACATTAGAATCAAGATATGTTACCTTGAAGTTAATTTCATGTCTTCATTTATTTATGCATACATATATATTCAATAAATACTGATAAATTAACTTTTTGAAGCATCAGAAAATGCTATGCAGAGGTGATGGCATTTGGTGATATTTTAAAGGAGAGTAGAAGTTCTTTTAGTAGAGATGAGGGCATGATAAATAAAGACCAAGTCTCAAAAGATTATCCATGTATTCATCTCATCATCATTTATAATAAAAAGTAAGAAGTAATATAAATGCTCAGAAATCAGAATGGGTTACATAAATTATGGATTATTCGTACGGGGAAAGTCTATGTACTTACTTAAAATCATGTAGAATATTTACTGAAGTGGAAACAATATTCTTGTTATATTGGTAAATTAAAGAGTTTCAACAGAGCATACTGTTTTTGTAAGAAAAAAATGTAGACGTAAGTATAAAATAAATTGGAAGAACTTGTAGGAAAATGTAATGTTTATATTTCTTGAAAGAATGCTTTGGCAATAGAAAAATGATTTCTATGTTTGAAGCTTAGAGCAGAGTGGTGTGATTTTTTTTCTCATACATGTTTTTTGTAAAATGGAATGTCTTAGAAAAGTTTCTCCCTCATTCTGAAAGATAGGGTGGTTCTTAAATCATGTGTTCTACCTTTTGAGAACAGAGTAGACATCGAGCATCCCCAGACATTCCTTTGTTTCTGATATAATTTGTACCAGATGAAATAATTCTCAAGCCCATGTGTATTTTTTCTGGTAGATTGGTAAGACATATGCTTTAGATTGCATGGATGTGTTCAAATCCTATTTCAAGTCATTTTTAGTAGACTGTAGCCAAATTATCTGACTTTCCTGTTGAAGTCTCAGTCCAGTATGTTCAGTTGTAACTTGTGGTGTAAGGTGGCACTGCCATATTGAGGAGAAATTATCCTGGTGTGGTGTATAATGGGTGTGGCCAGCTGGTGGTATGTTCTCATTGTGTCGTGCTGTCTTGACCACTAGGGAGATTGTCAGTCAATCTTCACCTTGTTTCCCTTGTCTTCTAGCTAATATGTTGTAGATGAACTGTGAGCTCTGATTTAAATGAACGGGGGTGTGACAAGGTAAAGAGGAAAAAGGATATAATAACACAGGGGCAACAGAGGGTGTTTATCATGTCATGTTCTTCCTTTAGTCTACTTTTATAGAGTATGAATGAGCGGTCTTTAAAAATTAGTACAAAGAATTACTCTGGTCATAAAAACAGATTGTTGAAATGTCTTTATATTTTTTGGGACACACTCTACTGGCTTAAATTTTTAAGTTTTTTTTTAACATTTATTTTTGAGAGAGAAAGAGAGAGAGAGAATGGGGGAAGGGCAGAGAGAGAGGGAGATACAGAATCCGAAGCAGGCTCCAGGCTGTCAGCACAGAGCCCAATGTAGGGCTCAAACCCATGAACCATGAGATCATGACCTGAGCCAAAGTTGGTCACTTAACCGACTGAGCACCCAGGTGCCCCAGCTTAAATATTTTAAAAATAAATTCTATTTTTTACTCCATTAAGAGTTGATGATTTTCGTGTCTATGTTTTTTAGTGATGTTGATCTATATATTGTACTTGTCCAGTAGCCTGAGTTTTGGGGAACTTCACTGCCGTATCTCATTTTAAAAATCAATACCCAGGAAGTTTGTAGAAGTGGAAATTATCAGTTTTTTGAAGGTTTAGTAGAATTTTCCTGTTAAAGCCTTTTTTGGCCTCAAGGGCCTAATCCTTAATTACCATTTTAATTTATGATTTGATTATTGGTCTAGACAGGTTCTTTTGTGTCTTGTTAGGCCAATTTTTAGCATTTATATTTTCTTAGAAAAATGTACATTTGATGTAGGTTTTCAAATTTATGGGTATATGTTGTACACAAGGTATTCTTAAAGTTTGGTCTTGTTAAGAAACAAGCTTATGGTTTGATCAGTTCGAGCCTCCCTCCCTCCCTTCTCCTGTCTCTCTTTTTTTGCTTCCTTCTTTCTCTCCCTTCCTTTCTCCATTCTTCCTTTATTCCTTTCCTCCCTCACACTCTTCCTTCCTTTCTTACTATTAATTCCTAAGCCTATTTTTTTTCTATTCCACATTTTTTTGGGTTTGTTATTTTGTCATTTTTCTTGTTTCTTGAATTCAAAGTTTAGTTCTTTATATTTTTCCCTGGAAAAGAGTTGTGAATAACCAGTATGCATGCACCTATTTGATGGTGGAAAACTAGTATTATCATAAGTCAACTTTGTCAGATATTAATATTATTCTGTATATGCTTTTCTTTAGAGAAATATAATTCTGTAGGTATTGTTGATATTTTATTCATTTTCAGCCATTGGTTTTTAAATAAGCACATTGAAGTTTGGACATTTTCTACCTAAATAGTACTTTGAATGAATGTTGCAGGTTTTGGCACATAGGTGTCATATTATGTTTTGTTTAGAGCAATTGAAATGTCAAAAAAAAAAAAAAGAAAAGAAGATGAAGATAAATAAGTTTTAGAAATGGCTTCTTGTTTTAGGTAAAGCTACATGTAGCTTTAAGTTCTGTAAATTTATTATCCTAATTGCATTTCTCCCTGTTGTATCAACTGAGCTGTCCAAACACAAAGATTTATCACATTTCGTGAAGTATTTTTCAGTAACAAGGAAAAAATACATTGTAATATGCAAAGATACAATCCCTTTATTCTCATTTACCCACTTGAGGAATTAATCTCTTCCTGTTTGCTTTATGTGGTACTGCCATCTAGTGTAGAGGATACTCAAATGGGTATGTGTGGTTTACATTTTCTTTTATCATTTGGTTATCAGAAGCTGTGAATTACTGTTTCTTTTTATCTGATTTTATATAAAACAAGGCATTCCGTTAAATGAACCTGAATGCAAGAGCTCAGGTTTTACCTGAAATACGGCATTCGGAAAGTATGGAATTGCATACCCGTGTCTCAGGCGTTCTCTACTAAAGCTTCTGTGCAGGGAACTCGGAAGTGCTACTACGGCCTTGTATTATCAGGTGCATTCTTGCCTTGATATTGAGAAATACGGAAAGAGGTAGTAAAGTTTGACCTGAGTGTAACAATGTTGACAAGTAATATAAAATAAGCTCCCCTCCTGAAATTTCATTTTAAATGAATTAATCAGAATTATAATAAAAATACGGGCCAGTATTTATTGAATGCTTTTTGTGAGCCAGACATTATGCTAAATACTCTTTGTATGTTGTCTCATTTACTCTTCACAGTAGATTCAGATGAGGGAATTGAAGTAAAAAAAAGTTTTAAGAACTTACCCAAGATCACAGCTTTGGTAACTGGTACAGCCTGTGTTTAAGTCAAGGCCATACAGTCATTCTGTTCCAAAAGTGCTAGGAAAGGATAAAATGACAAGACTCCTGTTTTAATAAGAAGGAACAAACCACAGATTTGAAATATCCTACATCTTTAATGTAGTTAAAGGTAAAAAAAAGTATGATGCATAGTAGTGCAGTATAACCTGTGTGATCTTATGTAAACTCCTTAATTTCTGTGGTCCTCAGTTTCCTCATCGATAAAATAGGAATAAATATGTCTATTTCAAATATATATTACAGAGTTCTGTGGGAAGTAAGTGAGGTGATAACTAAAAAACAAACCAGATTGCTCAAATTTTAAAGAACTTTAGAGAGAGAGAGTGTGTGTGTGCACGTGAGGGAGGGGGCAGAGGGAGAGAGAGAGAGAGAATCCCAAGAAGGCTGTGCACTGTCTGCACAGAGCCTGACACGAGGCTTGATCCCACAATCTGTGAGCTGAAATCAAGAATTGGATGTTTAACCGACTAAGCCACCCAAGCACCCCTGTAGTATACCTTTTAACACAGAAACTAACCTTATGGGACACCTGGGTGGTGCAGTCGGTTATCGTTCAACTCTTGATCTCAGCTCAGGCCAGAATCTCACAGTTTGTGAGTTCAGGCCCTGCATTGGGCTCGATGCTGATGGTGTGGGACCTGCTTGGGATTCTGTCTTTCCTTCTCTCTGACCCTCTCCTGCTTGCACTCTCTCTCAAAATAAATAAATAAACTTTAAAAATTAAAAAAAAACCCTCATAACCTTATATAAAATTGTGAAATGAAGAGAGTAAGTTAAAATAACATGAATTTTCAGTAATTGTAATTAACTTAAAAATTTAGCTTCAGTTTCAGAAAGAATTAAATCTATGGGTTAGAATATTGAAATTGTAATGTATTTAGAATGTTTAGGGTTTAAAGATAACTATAAAGTAAACCAGAGAAAATACATCATTGCATTTTCCCCCTTTGAATAGAAATTGAGAATCCTTTGTTAATAGATTGTTAATGGGTAAGGCATCATACATATGGATTCTACATTTTCGATTCCAGTATTTTAAATACCTGGTATAGGGGCTCCTGGATGACTCAGTTGGCTAAGCATCCGACTTAAGCTCAGGTCATGATCTCCTGGTTCACGGGTTCAAGCCCTGTGTCATGCTCTATGCTGACAGCTAAGACCTGGGGCCTACTTCAGATTTTGTGTCTCCCTCTCTCTCTGCCCCTCCTCTGCTCATGCTCTGTCTTTCTCTCTCTCTCTCTCAAAAATAAATAAACATTAAAAAAATTTAAAAAATAACCTGGTATATTTTAAATATCTGGTATTTACCAGTTCAGTTGATTATTAACTAAGTGTGGTGTCTTTTAGCAAACAGACTGGGTTTTTTCTTCCTGAGTAAGAATTTATCTAGGGGTGCCTGCCTGGGTGGCTCGGCTGGTTGAGTGTCCGACTCTTGATTTTGGCTCAGGTCTTGGATTGAGCTCCTCACTGGGCTCTTTGCCAAGCATGGAGCCTGCTTGAGGATTCTCTGTCTCTCTCCCTCTGCCCCTCTCCCCCACTTGCACTGTCAGTTTCTGTAAAATAATAATAATAAGAAACAGTTTATCTAAATGTAAGCATTAATGTTAATAGAGATATGTACCAGCAACAAGTTTGGTACCTATCCGAGGGACTTTCAGTTATTAATAAAAATGAATTAAACTAATGAAAAGGTTAGTTCCCTCATCTTGTCAACACTATGTATAGTTTCCAGACTAGTATATATTTCTAGTTAAAATATACTTATGTAAAAGCACATATGGTGTGGGCATAGCCTTTTGAACCCAAAGCTATTATAATTTTATAATTTTACTGTTGCCACTCCACCAAAGAATTTATTTTTCCTCAAACCAAAGCAAGTAGAACTTTCAGCCCTGCTGTTTTTCACGTTCCATACTAGTACCTGTTCTTATGCTGTGAAATCATTATCATTTAAGAGGAGGATTTGAAATGAAAAATTCACACAGTGAGTTATCAGTGCTGCTTTCAGTATCTTGAACTGAGGGTGATTCTGGTATTTAAAGACTGATGAATGGATGAGGAAGATGCGATACACACACACACACACACACACACACACACACACTCACACACACACACACAGAGGAATATTATCCAGCCATAAAAAAGAATGAAATCTTGTCATTTGCAAGGACTTGGCTGGAGCTGGGGAGTATTATGCTAAGTGAAAGAAGTCAGTAAGAGAAAGACAAATGCCGTATGATTTCACTCATATGTGGAACTTAAGAAACAAATCAAATGAGCAAAGGGAAAAAGGAAGGGAGAGAAAGAGAAGGAGACCAAGAAGCAGGCTGGTAACTATAGAGAACAAACTGATGGTTACCAGAGGCGGGGGATTGGAGGGACGTTGGGGGAAATAGGTAATGGTGATTAAGGAGTGTGTTGTGATGAGCACCAGGTGTTGCATGGAAGTGTTGAATGACTATATTGTACACCTGAAACTAATATTACACTGTATGTTAACTAACTGGAATTTGAATAAAATCTTAAAAAAAAATAAAGATGAGCAAACCAGTTACTATATCTGGTACTTAGCTGAGGGAACAGTGCTGTATTCCAATCTGGAAGGAGAAACAGATTGTTAAGTTTATTAAGATGCATTTAGGTCTCTAGTTTTTCCTGAGAAATTTGAAGAACAGTTTTGTCTGTTACTGATTTTTGCCTTATGTGCTAAACTTAGAACTTATTTCACTTATTACCCACCTAAGATATAACTCTAACATAGAGTTATTTATCCACTTGGCATATCCCAGCTCAGTAGTTTTGAAGTAGTATTTTCCATATTGCATATTAGGATGTTGACAATAGGTGTGAGTAGAGCACATAATATTGTGCAACAAATTATTTTCTGTTTTCCACATCTACTACAGGCTACAGAGGTGAAGGAAAATGTTTATAAATTGTATAGGTATGACACAGTGAAACTACAACCATAATAGTTCTATAAAAGATGAATACAAGAAGTCTTCATGTGCCCCATTTGCAAGCTGTTGATTAGACTTTGATGAATAATTTTTTTATGTAGGTGGGGTGATTTTTACCCTGTCTTACTCTAATAATTCCCACCCTCCATGCAAAGAAAAGACTTTTCTGAACATTTGAATGCTTTCTGAATAGAGTTGTATTTTTAAATATTCTAACAACACTAATTGCAGATTGGTTTCCATGGTGATAGAAAAGTGAATTCAATATAGGAAAAATAACTCTAAAAATAGATTTGTAAAGAATCCAGAAGTATGGGACTTAGAAATTCTGTTTTCCATTCCTTATAAACAAAGGATTGACATATCATTAACGTGAAGAAGTAAACATAATTTAAATCATCACATTCACGTTGTAAGTTTCTCCAGGCAAATAAATGTTGCCTAATTTTTTCATAGTGTATACTCTTAGTATACATGTGGTTCAGGTACTGTATAAATACACTGATGTTCAGATTAGTGCATAAGATGTCTTAAAACCCACAATTCCAAATGGTTTTACTGAAAGTGTGCTAGATACTTATTTGAATACCACTGATGAAATAGATAAGAGATTCTTCCCTTAGGGGTAACAAGCAATATACCAGTAAACATAAAAAGATAAGAAAAATGTAATGCATGTTGTAAGAGTTCTTATAGGTATTCAGAGGTGAGAGAGGTTATTCCTGTGGCATTTAAAAAAGACTTTATTGAAGATTAAATAGATTTTAGATATGCAGAAGTGACGGAACATTTAGGCAAGGAAAATAACATAAACAAAGATACCTGGAAGGGAAGGGAATGGATGGAGTAGAGTGATTGTGGGAAGACATGACTTAGAAGATATGTGGAGAAATGACCTTCCTTCAAGGCTCATCTATGGTATTTGGACTTTACGTTTAAATTATTTTCTTATTAGGAACAGAGAAGGTGTTGCCGGATTTTGAGAAGAGAGTACCATGGTTCGTGTATAATGAGAAATGGATAGACACTGGTTTAGAAAACTATAGTAATCATCCATTCTGCAGTCAAGTAGACCAGATCCTGCGAGGCCTAGAGCCAGGGCAGTAGCAATGGAGAATGGGGAAAAAGGGACAGGTGTGAGAGACAAGTTTTGGGAGACAGGAGAGATTAAGGAATTGGAGGTTGAAGTTAGATCTTGACAATGGGAATCTAAAAAGACAGGATGTGTGGAGAGGAAGAGTAGTAGAGAAATCTAGGATGATTGGGTTGGTCAACTAGATGAATGGTTGTGCTATTTTTTTACTTAAGGAATTCAGGAGGAAGGAGAGGATCTGTAAGGAAAGGTAGTGAATTCAGTTATGGAAATGAGTACTATATTCCAGTGAGACAATTTGTTTATTCAGTCATTCATCAAATATTCAGTGATCCTCACTAAAATTCCAGATACTTGTCAAGATGCTAAGATAGGTGTATGTGTATCTCATTTTTTCATTATTATGGTTAAAAATCTGTCAAATGCATGTTATAAATATTTTTATACCAGTTTGTGACTCATCTTTTCACTTGGTTTATGGTGTACCTTTTGTGATTATTAGTCAGTTTTATCAGTCTTTTGTTTTGACCCTTTTGTGTTTTAGCTAAGAAATTCTTCCTTGCCCTGTGGGCATAAAAGCATTTTCCTCTATCTCCATTATTAATTTTTTTACTTTTATTTGTATTATTTTATGTATTGCTTTTCATATTTAATTTACCTGGAGTTACTCATTGACTATGGTTAAAGGTAGGGATCTTTTTTTTTTTTTTTTCTAGTTATCTTAGTACATTGAGTAAATAGTAATTCTTTTCCCCAGTAATTTTTAAGTCCTAATTGGTCATATATCAATGTCCAAATATATGTGTTAGTTATCTGGCTATCTTCTGTGATCCATTGGTCCATGCTCTATCCTTGTGCTGGGATAAGTATCCCTCTTAATTAATAGGTTACTGTTACTTCTTACTGTATAAGAGTCACTTCAAAAACTTAGAGACATAACATGACAATGCTTTTGTCATGTTTTATGATTCTTGATTCCTTGGGTTGACATAGGTGGGAAATTCTTTGTTGGTCTTACTTGGATTCTCTTATGCAATTGTCATGTGGTGACAGTGGCTGGGGCTGGATATCTAGTACCCCAGTGATTCTTCATGTCGTCTCTCTGTCCACATGGTGTTTCATCCATCAAGGGTTTTTCTGTGAACTCTTTAGTAGTGTACTATGGTCCTTTGACATCGAGGTTTGGAGGCTTACAGTAAGAAAGCAGAGATGGTTAGACTTTTTAATGACTAGTCTTGGAAGTTCTGGAACATTGTTTTTTCCACATTTTTTTGGTTCAGACAGTCCAAGTGTAACATAAATTCAGAACTGGAGAGGGACGCCCTATCTCTTGATGAGATGAAAAACAAGTACATACAGAGAGACACTGAATTGTAGCTTCACAATAAATCTTGATATCCAGTAGGGTAAGTCTCTTGACTTAATCAAAGTTGTCTTGGTTCTTTTTAGCTCATTGTTTTCCCATATACATTTTGCATTTCCCTTGAAAAATCCTGGGAGGAAAAAATCAAACTATTGCAACTTTTAATTTTTTATTTATTTTATTTTTTAACTTTTAATTTATATTTTTTATTATTTTATTATTGAATTTATTTTTATTGATTTTTTAAAATATATATATATATATTTTAAATGTTTATGTTCAAGAGCACACTCGCCCAAGTGGGGGAAGGGCAGAGAGAAGGGGACAAAGGATCCAAGTGGAACCATGCTGACAGCTGAGGCTCGAACTCAACCATGAGGTCATGACCTGAGCCAAAGTTGGATGTTTAACCGTTTAACCGATTGAGCCACTCAGGCGCCTAAACTATTGATATTTTGATAAGAATTGCACTTAAATCTATAGGTTAATTGAGGATAGTTACTGTGTTTATCACGCTGAATTTTTAAATCTGTTTGGATTATTTTTAGGTGACACAGTTTTTATTGTTAATGTGAATGGAATATTTTTTCAGGTTCATTTTAAAATTAGATACTATTGATTATTGAAATTCTATTGATTTTTCACCTTTAAAAATCTACTTTTAAAACACATTTATTGAGATAGAATGCATATACCATATAATTAAAGTATACAACTCACTGGTTTTTGGTATATTCACAGTGTGTGCAACCATTGCCACAGTCTAATTTTAGAACATTTTTATTAGTTCCAAAAGAAATCGTGTGCTCATTATCAATCATTCCCATTGCCTCCTCAACGTGTGAGCCCTCCCCTCCCTGACACTTCTGCCCCTAACCCTGGTAATCTACTTTCTGTCTCCAGGGATTTGCCTCTCCTGGAAATTTTGTATACATGGTATCATATACTATGCCATCTTTTGGGGACTGGCTTTTTTCACCTAGCATGTTTTCAAAGTCCATGTAAGGCATAGCATGTATCAGTACTTAATTGTTTTTATCATTAAATAATGTTCCAACCTATGGCTACATACCACATTTTATACATTTTTAATTTTGCATTTTAAATTTAATACTGCTGGGAGACTTCTGCCTGTGGGAAGATGGAATAGATAGTGGTGAGTTTTCTGTGTTTTTGTTTTTTAGCCATTTCAACCATTTTATACAATTCATTGGCATTAAGTGCATTCACATTGTTATGTAAAATCACCACTATCCATCTCCAGAAGCTTTCATCAACACAAACACAAATCCAGGATGGTTCAACATATCAAAATCAGTCAATGTAATATAGCACATTAACTGAATGAATGAAAAAAACACCCATGTGATCATCTCAGTTGATGCATAAAAAGCATTTGACAAATTTAGCCTCCTTTCGTGATAAAAACACTCAACAAACTAGGAACAGAAGGAAACTCTGACAGAATAAAGACCAACTATGAAAAACCCACAACTAACATACCCATGGTGAAAAACTGAAAGCGTTTCTCCTAACATCAAGAACAAGCATGTCTGCTCTCAACACTTCTGCTCAGTATGATTCAGAGCAATTAGGCAAGAGAAATAAAAGGCATCCAAGTTGGAAAGAAAGAAGTAAAATTATCTGTTTGCAAATGAAATGGTGTTATATGTAGAAAATCATAAAGATTCCATAAGAAAACTCTTAGTTCAGTATATAAAATATAAAATCATCAATCCCATATCAGTTGTATTTCTATACGCTAAAAGTGAATAATCTGCTAAAGGAAATTAAGAAAATAATTCCATTTACAGTAGCATCAAAATCAATAAAACACTTAAGAATACACTTAACAAGCTCTCTTATATACAGAGAGCTACGAAATGTTGCTTGAAAGAATATAAAGAAAGCCTAATAAATGTAAAGACATCCCTAGTTTGTGGGTTGGAATACTTAATGTTTTTAAGATGACAGTACTACCCAAAGTGATCTACATCTTCATAGTAATCCTATCAAAACCCCAATGGCATTTTTTTTGTAGAAATAGAAAAACCCATCTTAAAATTTATATGGAATTCTCAAGTGACTCAATATGCAGAACAGTCTTGAAGAAGAATGCAGTTGAAGAACTCACACTTCCTAATTTCAATCCTTACTGCAAATCTAAAGGAATCAAAACAGTGTGGTACTGGCATAAAGACAGACATACAGACCAATGGAATAGAATAGAGAAAGCTTCATTTTTACGGTCTATTGATTTTAAACAAGATCATCAAATCCATTCAGTGGAGGAAAGGACAGCGTTTTCAGAAACAGTGCTGGTAAAACTAGATATCTACATGCAAAAGAATGAAGTTGGACTCTTTACCTTATGAGCTTAAAATGAATCTAAGACCTAAATGAGAATGAAAACTTTAAAACTTACAAGAAAACATACAGGAAAATCTTTATGACATTGAATTTGGCAATTATTTCTTGGATATGACACCAAAACTAAGGCAAAAAAAAAACAACAACAACAACAAAAAACCCAGTAGATAAATTGTATTTCATCAAAAGTAGAAACTTGTACTTCAAAGGATATTATCAAGAGAATTAAAAGGTAACCCACGGAATGGGAGAAAACACTTGCAAATCTTGTATCTGATATGGGACTAATATCCAAAGTAAAGAACTCTTACAACTCAAAACAATAAAATGGACTAATTCACAAGTGGGCAAAGAACTTGAATAGACATTTCCCCAAAGAAGTTATACAGATGGCCTATAAGCATATGAAAAGAAGCTAATTTAACCGTTACTTAAAGTAGTGTATTGAAGTCTGTTATTACTGTAGAGCTGTTTTTTCCTTTGATTCTGTCAGTGTTTATATAATTTGGGGCTCTTTTACATGGTGCATACATATTTTTTCCAGCTTTATTGAGGTATGATTGACAAATATAAGTTGTATACACTTAAGGTGTATAATGTGATGTTTTGATATACGTATACATTGTGAAATGATTACCACAATCAAGCTAATTAACTATCCATCACTCCACATAGTTAATATTTTTTGGTATTGAGAACCCTTGAAATCTATTGCAAGCAAATTTCAAGTGTACAGTACATTATTTTTAACTGTAGTCACCGTGCTGTGCGTTAGTTCTCTAGAACTTACTTTACCCCTGGAAGTTTGTCCTTTTTCCCCTGCCCCTCAACATCTTGTAACTACAGCACAACTCTGTTTCTCTGAATTCAACTTTTTAAAAAATATTTATTTATATTAGAGAGAGAGCATGAGCATGAGCAGGGAGGGGCAGAGAGAGAGGGAAACACAGCTCCAGGCTCCGAGCTGTCAGCACAGAGCCTGACATAGAGCTCGAACTCACAAACTGTGAGATCATGACCTGAGCTGAAGTCAGATGCTTAACTGACTGAGCCACCCAGGTGTCCCTAGCTTTTTTAAAAAAAAAATTTTTTTTAGTATTTATTTTTGAGAGAGAGGGAAAGAGAGAGAGACAAAGCGTGAGCAGGGGAGGGGCAGAGAGAGAGGGAGACACAGAATCTGAAGCAGGCTCCAGGCTCTGAGCTGTCAGCACAGAGCCTTACGTGGGGCTCGAACTCACAAACTCTGAGGTCATGACCTGAGCCAAAGTCGGATGCTTGACTGACTGAGCCACCCAGGCGCCCCATCCTTTTTTTTTTTTTCCTAAAGATTTAAAGATTCTGCATATAAGTGACATCATGAAGTCTGTCTTTCTGTGTCAATAAGCCTGTATAACGTAATGTTCTCCAGGTTCATCCATGTTGTCACGAATTGCAAGATGTCCTTCTTTTTTATGGCTGCACAATATTTCATTGTGTGTAGTGTGTGAGTGCATGCACACGTGTATGTCTATGCATATACCACATTTTCTTTATCCAAGTGTAGATGTACCTTTAGGTGGTTTCCATATCTTGGCTACTGTGAAAATGCTGCAGTGAGTATGGCATGCCGGTATCTCTTTGAGATAATGATTTTATTTCCTTTGGATATATACACGAGTGGGATTGTTAAGTTATATGATAGCTCTATTTTTAATTTTTGAGGAACCCTCATACTTTCTGCCATAATTCTTGTACCAATTTACATACCCACAACTACTTTGCAATCAAAAGGTAAGAATTCATAAGAATACCTTTTCTCCACATTCTTTTGATTTTTTTATAATAGGTATCCTAACAGGTATGGACTGTATCTCATTGTGGCTTTGATTTTCATTTCCTGGATGATTAGAAATGTTGAGCATTTTTTCATATACCCATTTGCCATTTTCCTTTGGAAAAATTTTTATATATGATCTTTGCTTATTTTTTGATCAGGTTTTTTGTGTTGTTGTTGAGTTGTAGGAGTTCTTTATATGTTTTGGATAATAACTTCATATCAAATATGTGGTTTGCAAATATTTTCTCCCATTCTATATATTGCTTTTCATTTTGTTGATTGTATCTTTGCTGTACAACAACTTTTTAGTTTGACATAGTTCCAGTTGTTTATTTTTGCTTTTATTGCCTGTGCTTTTGATAAAGTCAAATTCAAAAAATTATTGCCAAGATCAATGCCAAGGAGTTTCTCCTGTTTTTTTACATGAGTTTTGGGTTTCAAGTCTTATGTTTTAGCCTTTAATCCATTTTGAGTTGGTTTTTGTGTGTGCTATAAGGATCCAATTTTATTCCTTTGCAGGTAGATACCCAGTTTTCCTATAATTTATTGAAGAGACCATCCTTTTCTGATTGTGTACTTTTGGTACATTTGTTGAAAATTGGTTGACTATATGTGCATGGGTCAATTTCGAGGCTCTTGATTCATTTCTGTTGGTCCCGATTTAGCTCCAGTATCTGCTTTTATGCCGGTACTGTATTTCTTTGATTACCATAGTTTTGTCATACAGTTTGAAATCAGGAAGTGTGATGCCTCTAGCTCTGCTTTTGTTGCTCAAGATTGTTGGGGCGCCTGGGTGGCGCAGTCGGTTAAGCGTCCAACTTCAGCCAGGTCACGATCTCGCGGTCTGGGAGTTCGAGCCCCGCGTCAGGCTCTGGGCTGATGGCTCAGAGCCTGGAGCCTGTTTCCGATTCTGTGTCTCCTTCTCTCTCTGCCCCTCCCCCGTTCATGCTCTGTCTCTCTCTGTCCCAAAAATAAATAAACGTTGAAAAAAAAATTAAAAAAAAAAAAGATTGTTTTAGCTATTCTGGGTCTTTTGTGGTTGTATGTAAATTTTACAAATTTTATTTTATGTCTGTGAAAAATGCCCCTGGAATATTGATAGCAACTGGATATAACTTGTAGATTACTTTGGGTAGAATGGACACTTTAACAATATCAATTCTTTACATTTAATTGTATCTTCAGTTTCTTTCAGCAATGTGTTACAGTTTTCTATGTGCAGATCTTTCACCTCCTTTGTGAAATTTATTGCTAGGTATTTTACTCTTTTTTGATGCTATTGTAAATGGAATTAAAAAATTTTTTCGCATATTTCACTATTAACATATTGAATTGCAACCAATTTTTGTGTGTCAATTTGGTATCCTGCAACTTTACTGAATTCATTTATTAGTTTCAATATTTTTTGGTAGAGTTTATGGTTTTTTCTTAAAGTATAAGATCATGTCATCTGCAAACAGTTTTATTTTTTCCTTTCTGATTTCAATGCCTTTTATTTCTTTTTCTGGCCTAATTGCTCTGGCTAGGACTTCCAGTACTATGATGAATGGAATTCGCAAGAGGGGTTCTCCTGTCTAGTTTCTCATCCTAGAGGAAAGGCTTTCAGCTTTTCATTGTTGAGTATGATGTTAGCTGTGGGTTTTTCACATATGGCTTTCATTATTGAGGTACATTCCTTCTGTGTTTAATTTGTTGAGCATCTTTATCATAAAAGGATGTTGGATTCTTTTTCAAATACTTCTTATGCCTCTGTTGAGTTGATCAAGTGCTTTTCTCTTTCCTCCCATTAATGTAGTATATCACATTTATTGATTGTGTATGTTGAACTCTCCTTGAATGCCAGGGAGAAATCCCTCTTGATCATGGCCTTTTAATGTGCTGTTGAATTTGGTTTGCTAGTATTTTGTTCAGAAATTTTATATGCATGTTCATCGGGGATATTGGTGTATAACTTACTTTTCTTATAATGTCCCTATCTGGCTTTTGATATCAGGATGTAATGGTTACCTTCATAAAATAAATTTGGGAGTATTCCCTCTTCTTCAGTTTTATGGAAGAGTTTGAGTAGGGTTGGTGTTAATTCTGCTTTAAATGTTTGACAGAATTCACCATTGATGTCATTAGGCCCCGGTCCTTTCTTTGTTAGAAGGTTTTTGGTTATGGATTGAATCTCCTTGTTATCAGTCTATTAAAATTTTTTTCTTCACAGTTCAGTCTTGGTAGGCATAGGTTTCTAAGAGTTTATTCATATCTTCTAGGTTATCCAATTTGTTGACATATTGTTGGTAGGAGTTTCTTGGGATTCTTTGTATTTCTGTGCTGTCAGTTATAATGTCTCTTTCATATGTAATTTTATGTGAGTCTTCTCTTCTTTTCATAGTCTAGCTAAAAGTTTTTCAATTTTGTTTATCTTTTCAAAAAACCACGTCTTAGTTTTATTGATCTTTTTTTTTAAATGTTTATTTTTGACAGAGAGAGAGAGAGAGAGGGAGGGAGAGAGGGAGACAGAGGATTCAAGCAGGCTCCATGCTGTCAGCACAGAGCCTGATGCAGGGCTCAGACTCACAAACTGTGAGCTCATGACCCAAGCCGAAGTCAGATATTTAACCAACTAAGCCACCTAGGTGCCCCATTTTGTTGATCTTTTATGTTGTTTTTCTTTTATTCTGTTTTTCTTTTCATTTATTTCTATTTCATTTGTTTTTTGAGTTTTATTATTTATTTCTGTTAACTTTGGGCTTAGTGTTTTCATCTTTTTCTAGTTCCTTGAAGTGTGAAGATAGGCTGTTTATTTGAGATCTTCTTTTTCTTAATATGGGCATTTATCACTATAAGCTTCTCTCAGAACAATTTTTGTTGCATCTCACAAGTTTTGTTATATTGTACTTCCATTTTGTTTTTCTCAAGATATTTTTTTGACTTCATTTTTTATTTCTTTTGACACCTGTTGGTTGTTCAGGAGAATATTATTTACACATATTTGTGAATTTTTCAGTTTGCTTGCTGTTATTGATTTTTAATTTCATAACAATTGGAAAAGATACTTGGCATGATTTCAGTCTTCTTAAATTTCCAAAGACATATTTTGTGATATAACGTGCGATCTGTCCCGGAGAATGTTTCATGTGCATTTTTAGGAATAACACGTATTCTACTGCTGTTGGATGGAGTATTTTGAATATGTCTGTTAGGTCTTTTTTCTTTTAAAATATAGTTTAAGTCTATTGTCTCCATACTGATTTTCTGTCTGGATGATCTGTCCATGTTGAGTGTCAGATATTAACATCCCTCACTATTGTTGTATTGCTCTTTACTCTTCCTTTTTTTTCTATAAATATTTGCTTAATATATTTAAGAGCTCTAGTGTTGAGTACATAAATATTTACACTTGTTATATCTACTTCATGAATTGACCCCTTTGTCTTTATTTAATGACCTTTGTGTGTAACACTTATTTTAAAGTTTATTTTGAGAGAGAGCATGAGAGAGTATGTGAGTGGGGAGGGGCAGAGAGAGAGGAAAGAGAAAATCCCACACAAGCTCTGTGCTGTTAGCCCACATGGAGTTTGATCTCACAAACCGTGAGATTATGACCTAAGCTGAAATCCAGAGTTACACGCTTCACAGACTGAGCCACCCAGGCGCCTCTTCTGTGACACTTTTTGACTAAAGTTTGGTTTACTTGGTGTGACATAAGTGTAGTCATCCCTCTTGTCTTTTGGTTTCCATTTGCAAGAAGTATTTTTTCCCTAATCCTTCACTTTTAGTTTATAAATCTCTTCAATTTTAGTCCTTAAAGCTAAAATGAATCTCTTTTAGGCACATTGTAGTTGAATCTCACTTTATATCCATTTACCTACTATCTGTTAGTCTACTGGGAAATTTAATCCATTTGCATGTAGAATAATCACAGATAGAAGCTGAGAAGATGGTACAGTAGGAGGATTCTAGGCCCACCTTGTGCCCCAGATCCCACTTGATAACACTCACATCAGTGTAAACAATCCAGAAAACAGCTTGAAGACTGGCAGAATAAACATCACAACTTAAGGTAGAGAAGGGGCCACACTGAAGAGGGTAAGAAGGGTGGGGAGCTAAACAGACCTGCAGGCCATCTGTGGGAGAATGGGATCTGTGGATGCAGAGAAGGGACAGAAACAGACTCTCACAGTGAGGAGCCTGCGTGGGGAAGCCAAATCCTCATAACATTTGGCTTTGAAAACTAGAGGGGCTGAATTTTGTGAGTTCTTACAGATAGCAGGACTTAAAGCTCTGGGAGAGCTGCAGGGCAATAGGAATTGAGTCCCTGCCCTTAAGAGACAAGCACAACAAAAAGCCAGGAGAGATACAGCATAGAAACAGTAGTTTGCAAAACACCTGGGGCATATGGGAGAGTTATTTACTAATATCAGCCTGTGCCATAGACAGAGACGGCTGGGAGACTCCTCCAGAAACAAAGGATCTGGTAGGTGCCATTTCACTCCTCTTCCCCCAAGGTAAATACACTGGCCACCTTCAAGAAACAGCAAACACTTGCTACCTACACCCCCCTGCCCTTTGGTGAATCTGCCCTTTCCAGTCATGCTTGATTCAGTCCCACTGCTGTGGGTTCCCTCCCCAATAAGACCAGTGCATATCTTGCTAACACTGTGTCTTTAACCTGTATGCTTTATAGGGCCTTGGTTTATATGGTGGCAGAAGTGATGGTAGGCCCCTTCCCGCAGAAGAATGGGTGCCTGTTGTTAAAATTGTGAACCCCACGTTAACTCTGTGATCCCCCCAGCTGGCCTTGGTTTGGCACTGGCAGCAGGTCTCATTTTACAAGCAGATTGGCAGGCATCTTGTTAAAACTACATACTCTGCCTGGCCACCAGGTCCAGGCAGTCAACATGTGCCCTCTTGCTGGGACACAAACCTTTTGGGCTCTGTACGATTAGTCCTCTCTAATACACTCTTTGCAAGAGCCCAGTCAAACTGGGGCCATAAGTCTGGCAGGGTGCAAGCAGTCCCAACATGGGGCAGCACCACACCAAAGTAGCTCCTCTCCTTGGGAGTCATACTGTGGCCCCAGCAGTGGGCTGGCTGCAGACAGTTGGTCTGATTCAGGGCCCACCCAGCAACAAAGCATCTCAGGGGACAAGATAGGGGTGTGCAACAGTTTGGTACTGTATGTCTGGCAAATGCCTGGTTTGACTAAACTCAAGCCCAAGGTGTCCCCAGACTGGTCCACTGATATCGATAGCAAACACTGCCCACAACAGGCAAAGAGAGCCACAGCTGATGACTGGACTGAAGGAAAAAGGGCCTCAGCCACAACAGCAGGGTGCACGCAACACAAATAGGAGACACCTTTCCAGTAAACATGGAACACTGCACTGCAGGGCACTAGGGGATCTCTTCTTCGTGAGGCCATCACTTTCAGGAGCAGGAGATGTAGCTGACTTTTTAAATTTTTTTTTATTTTGTTTATTTTATTTTTGAGAGAGAGAGCATGAGAGGGGGAGGGGCAGAGAGAGACAGAATCTGAAGCAGGCTCCAGGCTCTGAGCTGTCAGCACACAGCCTGATGTGAGGCTTGAACTCGTCAACTGCGAGATCATGACCTGAGCTGAAGTCGGACTTCGACTGACTGAGCCATCTAGGCACCCTGTAGCTGACTTTTCTGACACACAGAAACAGACACAGAGAGTTAGACAAAACGAGACAGAGATGTCCCAAATGAAACAATAGGACAAAACTACAGCAGAGGATATAAGTGAAATGGAGATAAGTAATGTGCCTGATAGAGAATTTAAAACAACAGTCATAAAGGTATTTACTGGACTTGAGAAAAGAGTGGAGGACATCAGTGAGACTCTTAACAAAGACATAAAAAAAAAAAACAGAGATGAAAAACACAATAAATGAAATTAAAAATACACCAGATGGAATAAATGGCAGACTAGAGGAAGCAAAAAAATGAATCAGTGACCGGGGGACAGAGTAATGGAAAGTAATCAAGCTGAACAGGTGAGAGAAAGTAAAATTATGCAAAATGAGAATACACTTAGGGAACTCCATGACTCCAACAAACAAAATAACATTTATGTTATAGGAATCCTAGAAGAAGAGAGAAAAGTGGGCAGAAAATTTATTTGATAATGTAATAGCTGAAAACTTCTTGAATCTGGGGAAGGAAACAGAAATCCAGATCCAGGAGGCACAGAGATCCCCCAACAGAATTAACCCAAGGAAGTCCACACCAAAACACATAATAATTAAAATGGCAAAAAGGAGTGATGTAGAGAGAATTTTAAAAGCAGCAAGAGAAAAGAAGATCAGTACATACAAGGGAAACTCCGTAAGGCTATCAGTGGATTTTTTTAGCAGCAACTTTGCAGGCTAGCAAGGGAGTGGCATGATATATTCAAAGTGCTGGAAGCAAAAAGCCTGCAGCCAAGAATACTGTATCCTGCAGGGCTGTCTATTCAGAATAGAAGGAGAAGATAAGTTTGCCAGGCAAGCAAAAGTTAGAGGAATTTATGACCATTAACCCAACCCTACAAGAAACATTGAAAGGGGACTCTTTGAGTGGAAAGGAAAGACCATAAGTAAGAGTAAGAAAAGTGGGAAGCACAAAAGCAGTAAAAAGAAATATGTACGTAAAAATCAGTCAAGCGATTCACAAAATAAAAGGATGTAAAGTATAACACCATATACCAAAAACATGAAGGTTGGGGGGTGGAAGAGAAGTAAAGAATAAGTTCAAACTGAAGTGACCATCAACTTAATATAGACTGCTGTATGCAGAAGGTGTTATATACAAACCTCATAGAAACCACAAACCAAAAACCAGTAATAGATATGCAAAAAACAAAGAGAAAGGAATCCAAGTATATCACAAAAGAAAGCCAGCAAACTATGAGAGAAGAGAGCAATAGAAGAAAAGATCAGAGAAGAACTACAAAAACCACAAAACAAGTAACAAATAGCAATAAATACACACCTATCAGTAATTACTTTATAAGTAAATGAACAAAATGCTTCAATCAACAGACACAGGGTGATGGAATGGATAAACAAAACAAAACAAAACAAAACAAGACCTATTTATATGCTGCCTCCAAGAGACTCATTTTAGACCTAAAGATACATGCAAATTGAAAGTGAAGGGATGGAGAAACATTTATTATGCAAATGATGTGATAGTGAAAAGAACAGAAAGCCAGGATAGCAATACTTTTATTGGACAAAATAGACTTTAAAACAAAGACTGTAACAGACAAAGAAGGACACCAAATAATAATTAAAGGGAACCATCCAGTAAGAAGATATAACAATTATAAATATTTCTGCACCCACTTTGGAAGCACACAAATCATAACACAGTTAGTAACCAACATAAAGGAAGTAGTTGATAGTAATACAGTAATAGTGGGGGTCTTTATCACTACATTTACAACAATGGACAGATGATCCAAATAAAAAAAATCAATAAGGAAACAGTGTTTTTTAATGACACACTGTACCATATGGACTTAACAGATATGTTCAGAACATTCCATCCTAAAACAACAAAATATACATTCTTTTCAAGTGTACACAGAACAGTCTCCAGAATAGATCACATATTAAACTACAAAACAAGTCTCAACAAATTCAAAAAGATCAAAGTCATACATGGATGTTTTTTGACTACACTGCTATGAAACTAGAAATCAACCACAAGAAAAAATATGGAAAGAGCACAGAAACATAGGGTTTAAATAATATACTACTAAACAATAAATAGGTCAACCAAGAAATCAAAGAGGAAATAAAAAATTACATATAGAGAAATGAAAATGAAAATGCAAAGGTCCAAAATTCCTTTGGGATGCAGGAAAAGCTGTTCTAAGAGGGAAGTTTATAGCAATACAGGTCTACCTCAAGAAGCAAGAAAAGTCTCAAATAAAAAACCTAACCTTACACCTTCACAAACTAGGAATAGAAGAAACAAAACCCCAAACCAGCAGAAGGAAGGAAATAATAAAGAGTAGAGCAGAAATAAATGATATAGAAACTAAAAAACAAAAAACAATAGAGCAATGAAAACAGGAGTTGATTCTTTGAAAAGATCAATAAAATCAATCTAGCCAGACTCATCAAAAATAGAGAGGACTCAAAGTCACAATTGAAAGATAACAACTGACGCTACAGAAATCAAACAGTTGTAAGAGAATATTATGAAAAAGTATAAGCCAACAAATAGGACAACCTAGAAATGGGTAAATTCCTAGAAACATACAACCTACCAAACTGAAGCAGGAAGAAATAGAAAATTTGAACAGAATACCAGCAATGAAATTGAATCCATAATCACACAACTACCAATGAACAAAGTCCAGGACCAGACTGCTTCACATAATTCTGTCAAACATTTAAAGAAGAGTGAATACCTATTTTTCTCAAGCTTTTCCAAAAAATGAAAGAGGAAGGAAATCTTCCAAATTCCTATGAAGCCAGCATTACCCTGATACCAAAACCAGATAAAAGCACCACAAAAAAGGGAACTACAGGCCAATAGCTCTGATGAATATAGATACAAAAATTCTCACCAAAATATTAGCAAACTGAGCCCAACAATACATTAAAAAAAGATCATTCACCACAATCAAGTGCGATTTATTCCTGGGATGCAAATCAATTCCTGGGTTCAGTATTTGCAAATCAATCAGCTTGATACATCACATCAATAAGGTAAAGGATAAAAACCTTATGATCATTTCCATTGGTACAGAAAAAGCATCTGACAGAGTACAATATCCATTCATGATAAAAGCCCTCAACAAAGTAGGTTTAGAGGGAACATATGTCTAATAATAAAGGCCATATATGAAAAACCCACACATCTTCAATGGAGAAAAACAGAACTTTTCCTTTAAGGAACAAGACAGGGATGTCCATTTTCACCCCTTTTATTCAACATGGTACTGGAAGTCCTAGCCACAGCAATGAGACAACAACAACAACAACAACAACAACAACAACAACAACAAAATAAAAGGCATCCATTTTGTTAAGGAAGAAGTAAAACTTTCACTTTTTGCAGATGACATGATACTATATATAGAAAACCTGAAAGACTCCAAAAAATTCGTAGAACTGATAAATGAGTCCAGTTAAGTCGCAGGATACAAAATCAATGTAGAGCAATCTGTTGGATTTCTATATACTAATAATGAAGCAACAGAAAGAGAAATTAAGAAAACAATCCCATTTATACTTGCACCAAAAATATTAAACTACCTAGGAGTAAGCTTTACCAAGGAGGTGAAAGACCTGTACTCTGAAAACTATAAAACATAGATGAAAGAAATTGATGACAAAACAAAGAAATGGAAAGACATTCCATGCTCATATATTGGAAGAAAAAATATGGTTAAAATGTCTGTACTATCCCCAACAGTCTACACAAAACATTTTAATTCAGTCCCTATCAAAATGCCAGCAGCATTTTTCACAGAACTAGAACAATTAAAAAATTTGGAACCACAAAAGACTCCCGAATAGCCAAAGCAGTCTTATAAAAGAAAAACAAAACTGGAGAATCACAATTCCAGACTTCAAGCTGTAGTAATCAAAAAAGTATGGTACTGGTACAAAAAGAGACACATAGATCAATGGAGCAGAGTAGAAAGCTCAGAAATAAGCCCACAATTATATGGTCAATTAATCTTTGATGAAGAAGGCTAACTAGGCAATGGGAGAAAAATAAAGTCTCTTCAACAAATGATGTTGGGAAAACTGGACAGCTACATGGAAAAGAATGAAACTGGAACGTGTTATTTCACTATACAGAAAAACAAACTCAGAATGAATTCAGGACCTAAATGTGAGACCTGAAACCATAAAAATCCCTGAAGAGAGCACAGGTAGTAATTTCTCTGACATCAGCTATAACAACATCTTTTTTGATATGTTTCTGGAGGCAAGGGAAACAAAATAAAAAAGAAGCTATTGGGACTATATCAAAATAAGCTTTTTGCACAACAAAGGAAACAACCAACAAAACTAAAAGACAACCTACTGAAGGTATTTGCAAATTACATATCCAGTCAAGTGTTAGTATCCAAAATATATGAGAACTTATAGAACTGAACACCAAAAACAAAACCAACCAACCAACCAAACAAAACCACACCAGTTAATCCAGTTAAAAATGGGCAGAAGACACGAACAAAGATTTCTCCAAAGAAGACATCCAGAGGGTCAACAGACACATGGAAAGATGCTCAACACTGCTCATCAACAAGAAATGCAAATCAAAAACCACAATAAGATAATCACCACACACCTGTCAGAATGGCTAAAATCAAAAACTGAAGAGACAGGTGTTAGTAAAGATGTGGAGGAAGAGGAACCTTTGTGTACTGTTGGTGGGAATACAAACTGGTACGGCTGTTGTAGAACACTGTGTGGAGGTTCCTCAATAAATTAAAAATAGGACTACCCTAGGATCCAGTAATCACAGCACTGGGTATTTATCCAAAGAATACAAAGACACTAATTTGAAGTGATACATGCGCTCCTGTATTTATTGCAGTATTATTTACCCTTGATCTTAGCCAAAGGCTGAGAAGCGATATTGCAGCATTATTTACAATAGCCAAATTATGGAAGCAGCGTGTATCCATTAATAGATGAATGGATAAAAAAGAAGTGGTATATATATACAAGAGAATATTATTCAACCATCAAAAGGATGGAATCTTGCCATTTGCAATATCATGGATTATTGTATAATGCTAGAGAATATAAGGCTACCCAAAATAAGCCAGTCATAGAAGAACAAATACCATGTGATTTCACTCATATGTGGAACTTAAGAAACAAAAAACAAATGAGGAGGAAAAAGAAAAAAGGAGACAAAGCAAAAAAATGAGCTTTTAATTTAAGGGAAGAAACTGATGGTTACCAGAAGTGAGGTCAGGGTGGGTGGGTGAAGTAGGCGAAGGGGATTAAGAGAAGGGAATTTATGAGTCCTGAATAATACATGGAGTTATCAAACCACTGTATTGTATACCTGAAACTAAAATAACAATTTATGTTTATTGGAATTAAAAAACAAATTGTATGGGTGAGACCCCAACCAGGCAAAACTGATAACTGTGGCCCCTGGGCTGACCTGCATTTTGGCTCTGTAGATGGGCAGAGCTCCTGGTGGGGCTTTCTTACCAGGCAAGGTTGCCAGCAGGGGCATGGTGCCATGGTGTCATGGTACCAGTATCCATTGGCTGGTTGCTCTGTGTCGCACCCCCCTTTTTTGTTACTAAGTGACCCTAGGTGGTCTCCCTCTGCCAATTCCTTCAGTTCCCTGTGAGGAAAAACAGGAATGGGCCTCCTGAAGATCACGTCTGAGCATTGGGGAAGTTGGATATCTCTAATGGGCTCTTTTCTCCCAAAGGAAGGTCACAGTCCTAGGGAATCCTTTCAGTGTGGTGCTATGCTGGCCTGGGAAAGGGGTGATAGTCATCATGAAACCACTCCTCTTTACCTTCTGATGTGACTTTCTTAATTTTTGTGGTCTAAGTTTTGTGTTGACCTCATCTCCCAAGTTCTGGGATTTTCAGAAAGGTATTCTTGTGTGTTGATAGTTGCTAATGCCTGTTTTTGTGTGGGGGTCTAGAGTCTGGGCTCTCCTGTTCTTCCTTCCATCTTCCTTTTTAATTTTTTTTTTTTTTGAGACAGAATATGCACTTGGCAAGCAGGCATGGGAGGGGCAGAAGGAGAAGGAGAGAGAGAATCTTAAGCAGGCTCCATTCCCAGTGTGGAGCCTGATGCAGGGTTGGATCTCACGACTGTGAGGTCATGACCTAAGCCGAAATCAAGACTCAGACAGTCAACCGACTAAGCCACCCAGGTGCCTCATCCTATTCTTCCATCTTCTTTATCTATTTTTTAATGTTTATTTATTTTGGGGGAGAGAGAGAGACATAGCACATGAGTGGGAGAGGGGCAGAAAGAGAGGAGAGAGAGAGAATCCCAAGCAGGCTCCACACTGTCACTGTTAAGCTTGATGCGGGGCTTGAACTCACAAACTGCGAGATCATGACCTGAGCCAAAACCAAGAGTCAGATGCTTAAGCGACTGAACCACCCAGGTGCCCCTTAGATTGTTTTTTTATATTTATTTTTGAGAGAAAGAGAGCGAGCCTGAGCACGAGTGGGGGAGGGGCAGAGAGAGAAGGCGGCAGAGCATCTGAAGTGGGCTTTGTGCTGACAGCAGAGAGCCCGATGGGGACTTGAACTCCCCAACCATAAGATTATGACCTGAGCGGAACTTGAATGCTTAACTGATTGAGCTGCCCAGGAGCCCCATATTCTTCCTTTTTCCTGATATGACTTCTATAATCTCTTTATGTCTTTCTCTTTTTCCTTCTGGGATTTTCATAATGCATGTGTTGGTCTTCTCGAAGGTGTCCTACTGGTTCCTGAGTAACATTTCACCTTTTTAAAAAAAATGTTCATTTATTACAGGGGAGGGGTAGAGAGAGAGGGACAGAGGATACAAAGTGGGCTCTGTGCTGACAGCAGCGAGCCTGGTGCGGGGCTCAAACTCAAGAATGGTGAGATTATGACCTGAGCCAAAGTCAGATACTTAACTGACTGAGTCCACCAGGTGCCCTACATTTCACTTTTTAAAAACTTTTTCTTTCTGTTCTTTGGACTGTATATAGGTTTATGCTGCTTTCTGAAACTTTTCGTTTTACCACTTTGCTTTGATGAAGACCTACATTAGTAGAGTAATGGCTTTTTTTCATAAAAGTGAAAACCCTTTTTGGATTTCTTTCAGTTAGCAAAACCAGGTACCAATTAACAGAGGTCTTTCGTAAAAGTAAGGTGGTGTAATGTAGACTTTTGAAAGGCAGGGGATACTCTTTGTTTTATACCATTTTGGCTTTTAAAAGGTTTCAAAGGCTCTTTCTCAAAAATAAATAAACATTAAAAGATTAAAAAAAAAGGTGGGGGGTGCCCGTGTATGGCTCAGTTGGTTAAGCGTAGGACTTTGGCTCAGGTCATGATTTCACGGTTTGTGAGTTCGAGCCCTGTGTCTCAGCTGTGCTGACAGCTCAGAGCCTGGAGCCTGTTTCGGATTCTGTGTCTCCCTCTCTCTCTGCCCCTCCCCTGCTCGTGCTCTGTGTCTCTCTCAAAAGTAAATAAACATTAAAAAAAAATTTAAAGGTTAAAGGAATGCTCTACTTTTTGGATAGTGGGGGAAACCTGTGTTTTGACTTATTCTGTCTTTCAGTAAGCTGATTTTTCTTGCTCAAATCTGCTCTTGATCCCTTTAGTGCATTTTTTAGTTTTAGTTAGTATTTAGATCCCTTTAGTTAGAATTTTTAGCCATTCCCCAGATTCGTTTTTTGTTCCCTTTTTTACTTTCTGTTCCTTCTTGATATTTTCATTTATTTATAAATTGTTTTTCAGGTTTCCTTTAGTTCTTTGTGGTTTCTTTGACTTCTTTGAGTGCGTTTCGTGTGGTACATTTAATATGTGTTAAGTCCTATATCTGGACTTCTCAGGGATAGCTTCTATTGGTTTTTTTTTTTTTTTTCATGTCAATGACTCATGCCTTCTGGTTTCTTTGTATATCTTGTGATTTTGTTGTTGTATACTGGACATTGGATATTATAATGTGGTAACCCTGGGAACTGGATTCTATCCCTCACCACAGGTTTGCTGTTTTTCATACTGAGGGCTGCAGTCTATGTTTTTAGTGACTTTAACAGACTATTTTTGAAAAGATCGTGTTCCATGTCATATGTGCTCACTGAAGTCTTTCTTCTTTTACTTGTGTTCAGGTAGTATTTTGTCAGGGAATTCCCTGAAAGCCAAGAACTAAAAATAAAAAATAAAATAAAGAAAAAGCCACTTCCTCCAGTCTTTGCATACTTCCTTTGTGTTGGGGCACTCATTCAGCAATGAACCGGGCTTTTTACAGCTCTGACAGCCTGGAGAGTAGAGGTGAAAGCTTAGGTCTTCTCCCGTCTTTCGTGCATGTGTCCCAGCCTGAACATGTTCATGGGTTTCTAGAGTGCTCTCGTTTCCCAAGGAGCCTCTCTCCTCAGCTCTTTCTCCTGGGCTTTAAACTGACTATAATCTTTTGCTTCATATGACTGAAGACTTTTAGTTTATTTTACAATATCTTAGCAACGCTGCTTTTTTAAATCCCTGAATGAGTTCCAAGTTAGGTGAAAAAGAGATGTGTGCCGTGTGTCGGTTCTTCATGCGGCTGCCAGACAGATTAGAAGGGACATGCAGTCGTTTGTCAATGATGTCTCTCCTTCTGGACCCAGGGAAAGGGGGTCCTGTACTTGGGGCCAGGACTGCTATCCACAGGAGTGCTGCCAAGATGGGGAGGAGTGGAACGAGGGTGGGTGAAAATGCCACAGAGTTTTTAAGTTGGCTTTTTCTTGATTCAGCGTTCTCATGGTGATTGTAAACCTTTACTGTATTCTAGCATACTGCGAAAGTTGGTTGGGAGAGTTTTTGCTTGTTTGTTCATGTTTCTGTGAAGGGACTGGGATTTGCAGTTGCCTACTCTGCCATTTTACTGACATCATTGGGCCATCTGTCTTTGCTGTTCGTTCCTCCACATCCATCTTTTTGCTTTTTGGAGGAAGTTTCTTCTCTTCTTCCTGACCCTCTCCTCCCCCCAGTTCTGTTTAGGAAGATTGATTTTATTTCTAGTCTTTACTTATTTTATAGTTACTGACATTTTAATTTATTTTTATTTTTAATTTTTTTTTTAAGTTTATTTCCAGAGAGAGAGAGTGAGCATGAGTGGACGAGGGGCAGAGAGAGAGGGAGAAAGACAATCCCAAGCAGGCTCTGTCCTGTCAGTGTGGAGCCCAACATGGGGCTCGATCCCAGGAATCGTGAGATCATGACCTGAGCTGAAATCAAGAGTCAGACGTTTAACTGACTGAGCCACCCAGGCGCCCCTGTAGTTGCTGTCATTTTAAAGTTTTATATTCTCCCTTACGGTTTGGATGTTTAGAAATCTTGTGTGTTTTTTTCCCATTGTGGGGAAAGTGAAAATTGATGAGATATCTGACGATCTATTTATGCTTTACTGCTAAGCCACCAGTTTTCTGACCTAAGGGAGAGCATGCGCTCATTCTCTGTCTCGGTCTTGAGTGCCTCAGAGGGCCCTCTGCACTTTTCTTGCCCTGTCCTGTCTACACTGGTTAGCTGCCGTGTGCTCGGGGAGACTTCACACACTGCACACGTTCATCTCTCTCCGTTCTCCTGGTTTATCTGTCTCTGTTCTCCTGCTCTTGCCTGAGCTGTTGGTGCATTGACCCTGTCTATATACCTGGGGAGGGGGGTGGGTATTGACTCTCTGTTACAAGGTTTTCGTTGGAATTTTAGTTCATAAACTCTAGTCCATATGCGGTCTTCATGGTTTGGCTGGTTTCTGCTTAACCCTGTCTAATGCAGGTTCTTTATCCTCCTGCATCTTTACCAGGCTTCTGAGCACGTCCATGAGTCTGAGCACGTCCATGAGTCTCTTCTGTCCCATGAATGTCTTGTCACTTTCTACAGCTTAGTTCATTTAGGTTTTTTCTCACCCTTAATCCTTTTTTTTAAAGTATGATTTTGTAGTGAATCTGCCTTATTTTGACTGGTGTGAGAATAATCATTATCCTGCGAACTTCTACTTAAGACCAGAATGTTTTTTTTAATACCTCAGTGATCCTGCTTTCAAAAATAGAGACTATGTCTTCATATTTTATTTTTATAATATTAGCTATAATGATAGGTAACATTAAGTACTTACTGAGTACCAGGCGTCTTGGTGAACACTTTCTGTGCATTATCTCATTTGATCCTCACAAACTTGAGAATAAGCATTATTATTTCATTCCCATTTTCCTGATGTGAGATTATATGGGTTGCTCAATATTGTACAGCTAGCTAGTGACACTTTTGAACTCAGGGCTGTGTGTCTCTGGAGCAGAGTTTGTAAACGTAATATAAATGTGAGAAGAGAGTTGTATGTGAAAAAAGTCACAAAGCAAGTGGCATGATGAATGACAGTGAACATTCAGCCTAAACACTGGGGAACAAATGAAGAACAATTAATTCTGTGGCAAAGTCTTCTGGAGAATACATGCCTCCTTTAAAGGGTTTGGTCACTTTTCCGTTCCAGCCGGTTGTTGCTCATATGAGAATATGGGTCCGATATTTCAGATTTTCTGATTTTTCAAAGAAGTCAAAATGTGTATTTTTCCTATTGAAACCACCCCATTTCTAAATTTGAGCTGCTGGTTTAAAAAGAAGTAAAATCCAATGTACAGACATACATAATTCTGAAGTGACATGTGTCTGCAGGCCCGGACTATTCTCTGGGAAGTCAGTTTCCAGTCTGTGTAATAAAGCCTGAGCCCTCTCTAACCACTTGGGCATGCTGTCTCTCAGTGCCTGCCTTACTGCCTTCCTTTCACATATGTGCTAAATAAGGAGGTGAAGATCTACTCATGAATGAATGTATTTTATTTCTTTCTGTTATGCAGTTGTGCTAGTTTAGATTTAAGTTACAAAGACAATTCTTAGAAACGTAGCTTTTGAAAAATCCTGAATTCTTCATTTTGTCTTCCGTAAGCAATAGATTTCCATTAAAAGGCTTGTCTTACAGCGAGTTAACGTGAGGGTTCAAGTATTACTGAATGCCTCGTTTATTCGTCATTAATCACGACTCTCCCTCTCTTCTGCCCTTTTTTTTTTTTTTTTTTTTTGACACAGCTTTCGCTTTCAGAAGAACAGAATGAAGTAACGAAAAACGGCTGTGAATCTAAAGAGCTGGTCTACCTCGTGCACATTGCTTGTCAGGTAATTTTGTGGATGTGGAGGCTCCTTTTAGTGCATTTCTTCAATGGCTAATAGAATTCGCAGAAAGATACCTGTGTGATACTGAAGTGGAATTGGACACTGCGTGACTATTGTTAAGAAAATAAATGGTATCCTTTAAAAAAGAGATAAATGTGTTTGTACAATATTACATGGAGGGCACAGTTTAGTATTGTAACTTGCATATCTTCTATCTGCATCTTTAGAAAGTTTTTAAGGTTTTAGATGTTTGTGGATGAATACCAGTGACAATGGCAACACAAATGTTTTGTTTTATTCTTTGTTCCCGTCATATTGGCAGTTCTGCATGTACTCAGGGTTGAAACAATAGAATCAGTCTTACAGATACTTAATTTACAGACATAATTGAAAGCTCTTCTTGTAAGAGTAAAGGAAATACATCGTTTATTGACAATTAGATTAAATGAATCAGCTACTGGTCCCCTATCACAGTAAAAGAGCAGATGAAGTTCTGCCTGAGATGCTCACTTTTTTAACCAAGACAGTACGTTTCACTATAGTGTTTGTAGTGTATGTGGTGTATATAGGGGTGTGTGTGTTTTAGAAGGGCACTGTTTCTTGACTCTTAGTGTTGAAACTTTTGTGACGGGGGTACCTGGGTGACTCAGTCAAGTGTCTGACTCTGCTCGGATCATGATCTCATGGTTCATGAGTTTGAGTCCCACATCAGGCTCTGTGCTGACAGCTCAGAGCCTGGAGCCTGCTTTGGATTCTGTGTCTCCTTCTCTCTCTGCCCCTCCCCCATTCTCACACTGTGTGTGTGTGTGTGTCTCTCAAAATAAATGAACATTCCAGTTTTTTTTAATTTAAAAAATAAAGCTGTTGTGAGTGTAGTTACTGTGACTTCTCTTAATGAGATTTAAAAAGGGTCATTGTAGCATTATTTCCTCCGTCAACTAAGTAGTTTAGTTCCTGTTAATTTACTTTACATTCATTAAGCCTTATGTCTAGTTTTAAGTTCATAATTGTAAAGTAAGTGTTTTTGAGGGAGGCTTTCTTTTGTGCAAAGTTTTTAGTTTTCTTTGGGAAAGAGTTAGATAAGGGCATTTATGTTTTTTTCCCTCAAAAAGTGTTATTCCTTCACCTGAAGTTAAAAATTATATGATCTTGAAAAACCTAATGCTTACCTCATATGGGAAATCCCTGACTTCTTAGTCTTCATGACTTTAAGGAGAACCTTTCAGAATTTAGTGCTTTATTTATAGATGTAAGAATATGAGATTGGAAATTGACTTTAGCTTGTATAGAAATAAGATGGCCAGAGTTTCATATTGTTTAAATATGTTTTATTGTGTGTCATCTTGGTTCCTTTGAGGAAGTAGGCAGCTCTGAATCACTGTTTTGTGTCATGTTTCAAAAAATGCTTCTATTTCATGACTTAATTTTTAAGTGAAAGTTTCACATGTTCTATGGTGAACCATTACTCACACATTAGTGTAAATCATATCCTCTTTATCTAGAGTACATGATTGGCATGTCAATAATGAATTTATTAATCCCTCTATGACCTAACATCTTTTAGCATCTTTCCTTCTCACCATTAATTTTCATATGTTCTGACAATGCAAATAGTTTTCTCATAAGCAAATCAAAATGTTATAAATACTGGTACCATATTTTTAAGTGAACTTGAAAAGGTAAGCATGGTATTTTGGAACCATATGCCAGAATGTATAATTGTCACTTGATTATGCTTAGTGAATTAGTTACCTAGCTACTTAGACTATTTCCTGGTTGCAAGTATCTTGTCAAGCTGCTTAAAAAAATTCAGACTACTTGGTACGCTATTCATTACATCAAAGTAGTAATTTACTGCAATATAATAATGCCATCGTACCTCTCTGTAGCACTGAAAGTAATCATTGATGCACATCCCCTCCCCTCTCGGCTTACTTTCTGTATTCTTGCCATATGTGTTGGCCATAAATCATATTAAATTAGAATCATATATATTTTTAATAACTAAAATTATAAAGACTCATAATCAAACCCTCTCATTTTTGCCAGTGAGGGAATTGAAGCCCAAATTACTGATGTGGCTTTCCTAAGTTCTGTAAAATCTTAGCACTAACTTCTAGGGACTTCAGTTTCCTGATGATCAGTTTTTCCTGCATGTCGGTGGAATTTACAATCTAGAACAGACTTAAGAGATTGCCTAGTCTTCAGATAGGATATGATCACCATTACATGCTGATGTAATCTGTACGAGAAACCACTTTTTCACATATTGCATATTTTTGCTAATTTCTAATTTTTAATTAAAGTAAACTTGGAATTCTTTTTATTTAACCAAAGTATTTGTCTTTCATCTGAACCCACTCTTCTCCTGTTCCTTTATCCTAGAAAATGGCCAATTTTCTGTGAAAATTCTGAAAAAACTGTGGATTTTTTTTTCAGCTTTTTGGAGGTTAAATAATACTGACTCTCTTAGGTCTTATCTTTGAAACTTTAATTGTCCTTTCATCTCTGCCTTTCAAGTTTTTATTTCTTGTTAAATTGTGAATTCAGAAATGTAAACCATGTCTTTCATACTGAATTGATCCAAATTCAGTAGGCATTTTGATTATCTATGTGTTTATATAAGTACACAGATACTGCGACATACAGTACAACATTTAATTCTTACAACAACTGTGTGAGGTAAATAGTCTGTGTTTCATTTTACACATGATGAAGACTCAGGAATGTTAATAACTTCCCCAGGGTCATAAAATTAAAGAGAAAGACCAGGATTTGAACCTCAGTCTAGTGTTTTTGTTTGTTTGTTTGTTTGTTGTACTGTTGTTGTCTAATAAGATTTATACTCGGTTAGCTACTCTGAAATCTGCAAGCATTTTTTTTTTAATTTTTTTTTCAACGTTTATTTATTTTTTTTGGGACAGAGAGAGACAGAGCATGAACGGGGGAGGGGCAGAGAGAGAGGGAGACACAGAATCGGAAACAGGCGCCAGGCTCTGAGCCATCAGCCCAGAGCCTGACGCAGGGCTGGAACTCACGGACCGTGAGATCGTGACCTGGCTGAAGTCAGACGCTTAACCGACTGCGCCACCCAGGCGCCCCTGAAATCTGCAAGCATTTTGTAAATGGTAGTAAATAATTACAGAAATGCACTGAGAGTGACAGTCAAGTTTCTTTGTATGACTTCAGTGGAGAGAGTTCGTATGTACATATTTTAGGACATATATATGTGTCTTTTTTTTTCTCATTTAGAAGTGTGGGTTTATGGGTTTTTAGGATAAAAATACTTTTAGAAATTTTGGAAAATATGGGAAATGGAGAAAAAAAGAATAAAATTGCTGTAACACTACTACCCTGATATAGTCTCTGCTTACACTTTTGTATATTCTTGCTTTGTTTTCCATAGTTGTATTTTAGGATTGGATACAGAGATATATATACAATTTTATGTAATTATTTATAAAGCATTCCTCCGTTGGTTATAATCTCCCTGTAAACATTCATTAATTAATATACTGAAGTATAGTTGATATACAGTGTTATATTGTTTTAGGTGTACCAACATAGTGATTTGACATTTACATGTGGTACAAATGTTCACCATGATACGTATACTTACCATCTGTTACCATACATAGTTATTACAATATTATTGACTCTGTTCTTTATGATGTACTTTACATCCCTCTTAGTTATTTTATAACTGGAATTTTATATCTCTTAATCCCCTTCACCTATTTCATGCATCCCCCACCCTTCTCCCCTCTGGCAGCCAGTTTGTTCTTTGTATTTATGAGTTTGTTTCTGTTTTGTTGTTTGTTCATTTGTTTTGTTTTTTAGAGTCCACATATAAATTAAATGATAAGGTGTTTGTCTTCCTGTGTCTGACTTATTCCAGTTAGCATGACCCCCTCAACATCTGTCTGTGTTGTCACAAATGACAAGATCCCATTCTTTTTTTAATGGCTGAGTAATATTCCATGTACCTATATTCCATAACTTCTTTATTCATTCACCTTTCAGTTGACACTTAGGTTGTTTCCTTATCACATCTATAGTAAATGATGCTGCAGTGAACACAGTAGTGCATACATTATCTCTTTGAATGAGTGTTTTGTGTTTTTTGGGGGCGTAAATAGCCTGAAGAGGAATTGCTGCATCATAGGGTATTTCTGTTTTTAAATTTTTGAGGAACCTCTACACTTTTTTTTTTTAGTGTTTGAGCCAATTTACATGCCCACCAACAGTACATAAGGGTTTCCTTTTCTCTATATCCTTGTGCCAACAATTGTTATTTCTTGTCTTTCTGATACTATCCCTTCTGACAGGTGGGAGTAACATCTCATTGTGGTTTTGAGTTGCATTTTCCTGTGATTAGCAATGTTGAACATTTTTTCATGTGTCTTATGATCATCCGTATGGTCATTTTCTTCCATTTTCTTTGGAAAAATGTCTCTTCAGGTCTTGTGCCCATTTTTAAAATAAGATTGTTTTTCTGTGTGTGTGTGTTCGGTTATTTGAGTTCTTTGTATATATATATCTTATTTGATATATCACTTGTAAATATCTTCTCCCATTTAGGAGGTTGCCTTTTCATTTTGTTGATGGTTTCCTTCTCTGGGGGAAAAAAAAAGCTTTGTAGTTTGATGTAGTCTCAATTTTTTATATTTGTTTTTGTTGCCCTTGCTTGAGACAAATCCAAAAAATAATATTGCTAAGACCAATGTCAAAGAGTTTATTGTCTGTGTTTTCTTTGGGAAGCTTTATGGTTTCAGGTCTTACATTTAGGTTTTGAATCCATTAAAAATTTTTTTTTGTAACATTTATCTGAGAGAGAGAAAAAGACAGAGCATGAGTGGGGGTGGGGCAGAGAGAGAGGGAGGCAAGAATCTGAAGTAGGGTCCAGGCTCTGAGTGGTCAGCACAGAGCCTGTGGTGGGGCTCGAACTCATGAACTGTGAGATTGTGACCTGAGCTGAAGTCAGACACTTAACTTACTGAGCCACCCAGGTGCCCCAGGTCTTGAATCTATTTTGAGTTTGTTTTCATATATGGTGTAAGGAAGTGGTTCAGTTTCATTCTTTTGCATGTAGCTCTTCAATTTTCCAAACACCATTTATTGAAGAGACCGTTGTATATTTTGCCTCCTTTGTCATAGGTTAATTGACCATATAAGCATGAGTTTATTTCTGGGCTCTCTACTCTGTTCTGTTGATCTATGTGTCTCTTTTTGTGCCAGTACTATACTGTTTTGATTACTGCAGCTTAAAGGTGTAGTTTGAAATCTAGGAGCGTGATACCTCCAGCTTTGTTCTTCTTCCTCAAGATTGTTTTGTCTGGATCTTCTGAGGTTGCATACAAATGTTAGAATTTTTTTGTTCTCGTTCTATGAAAAGTACTGTTGGTGTTTTGATAGGGATTACATTGAATCTATAGATTGCTTTGAGTAGTATAGACCGTGAAACAATTTTAAATCTAGTCATGAGCATGGTATATCTTTACATTTATTTTTGCCATCTTTCTTTCATTAATGTCTTACAGTTTTCAGAGTATAGGAGTTTCACCTCCTTGGTTAAATTTATTTCTAGGTATTTTATTATTTTTAATGCAATTGCTAGTGAGATTTTTTTCTTAATTTCTCTTTCTGTTTGTTATTAGTATATGGAAATGCAACAGATTTCTTATATTAATTATATTAATTATCAAATTCATTGTATTATCTAATATTAATTATATTAATTTTGTATCTGCAACTTTACTGAACTCATTCATTAGTTCTGATAGAGTTTTTCTGTGAAGTCTTCAGGGTTTTCTATATATAGTGTCATGTTATCTGCAAATAGTGACAGTTTTTACTTCTTCCTTACCAGTTTACATTCCTTTTACTTCTTTTTCATAATCTGATTGTTATAGCAAAGACTTCCAGTACTTTGTTGAATAAAAGTGGTGAGACCTCATCCTTGACATGTTCCTGATCCTAGAGGCAAAGCCTTCAGCTTTTTGTCATTGAGTATGATTCTATCTGTAGTTGTGTTACATATGACCTTTATTATGTTGAGGTATGCTTCCTCTATTACCACTTTGTTGAGAGTTTTTATCATGAGTGGATGTCGAATTTTATCAAATGCTTTTTCTGCATCTATTGAAATGATGTGCTTTTTTTTATTCTTCATTTTGTTAATGTGGTGTATCATTTTGATTGATTTGTGGATATTGAACCATCTCTGCATCCCTGTCAAATCCCACTTGACCATGATGTGTGATCCTTGTACTGTTGAATTTATTCTTCTAATATTTTGTTGAGGATTTTTATAGTTCCATTCATTAGGGATATTGGTCTGCAGTTTTCTTTCTTTGTAGTGTCTTTGTCTGGTGTTGATATCAGAGTAATGCTAGTTCATAGAATGAATTTGGAAGGAGTCTTTCCTCTTCAGTTATTTGGAATAGATTAAGCATGCTAGGTATTCAGTTTTCTTTACTTTTTTTTTCTCCAGTTTCACCTGTGAAGCCATCTGGCCCTAGACTTTTGTTTGTTGGGAGGTTTTTCATTACGGATTGAATTGTATTACTAGTACTTGGTCTGTTCAGATGTTCTTTTTCTTCTTGATCAAGTCCTAGAAGCTTTTATGTTTTTAGGGATTTATCTGTTTTTTGTAGGTTGTCTAATTTGTTGATGTGTAATTGTAGTAGTCTAATAACTTTTTGTATATCTGGGATGTGAGTTGTAAGTTCTCTTCATTTCTGATTTTATTTACTTGACTCCCTTCTTTTTTTCCTTGATTAGTCTGGCTAAATATGTTTGTTTTTTTACAGATTTTATTTTTTAAGTAGTCTCTACATCCATTGTGGGGCTCAAACTCACAACTCCAAGATCAAGAGTCACAAGCTCGGGGCGCCTGGGTGGCGCAGTCGGTTAAGCGTCCGACTTCAGCCAGGTCACGATCTCGCGGTCCGTGAGTTCGAGCCCCGCGTCAGGCTCTGGGCTGATGGCTCAGAGCCTGGAGCCTGTTTCCGATTCTGTGTCTCCCTCTCTCTCTGCCCCTCCCCCGTTCATGCTCTGTCTCTCTCTGTCCCAAAAATAAAATAAACGTTGAAAAAAAAAAAAAAAAAAGAGTCACAAGCTCCACTGACTAAGCCAGCCAGGCACCACTGCCTAAAGGTTTATCAACTCTTAGTTTCATTGATCTTTTCTGATGTTTTTTAGTTTTTACTTCATTTATCCGCTCTGATCTTTATTATTTTGTGTCTCCTACTAACTTTGGTTTTGTTTCTTCTTCTTTTTCCAATTTCTGTGGGTGTAAGTTTAGATTGTTAGAGATTTTTCTTTTTTCTTGAGGGAGGCCTGTATTGTTCTAACTTTCCCTCTTGGGACTGCTTTTGCTATTCCCTTAAGATTTTGAACTGTTGTGTTTCCATTTTCATTTTTGTCCAGATACTTTTTTTATTTCTATTTTGATTTCTTTATTGACCAGTTGGTTATTTAGGCTCCAAATGATTGTGTTTTTTCTAGTTTTTGCCTTGTAATTGATTTCTGGTTTCATACTGTTGTTGTGGGAAAAGGTGCTTGATATGATATCAGTCTTTTAAAATTTATTGAGACTTGTCTTGTGGCCTAACATGTGATATGTCAAGGAAAATGTTGCATGTGCACTTGAAAAGAATGTGTATGGGGTACCTGGGTGGCTCAGTCGGTTGAGCATCTGACTTCGTCTCAGGTCATGATCTCGCAGTCCGTGAGTTCGAGCCCTGCGTCAGGCTCTGTGCTGACTGCTCAGAGCCTGGAGCCTGTTTCAGATTCTGTGTCTCCCTCTCTCTCTGACCCTCCCCCGTTCATGCTCTGTCTCTCTCTGTCTCAAAAATAAATAAATGTTAAAAAGGAAAAAATTTAAAAAAGAAAAAAAAAGAAAAGAATGTGTATTATGCTGTTTTGGTAATGTTCTGTACATATATGTATGTCAGGTTTGTCTTAAACACTGTTTCAGGTCACTGTTTCCTTATTGATTTTTCTGCCTGGACACTGTATCCACTGATGTAAATGGGGTGTTAAAGTCTCCTACTATTGCTATATTACTGTCTGTTTTTTTTGCTTTTTGTCTGTTAATATTCGCCTTATATATTTAGGGGCTTCTGTGTTGAGTATAGAGATATTTACAATTGTTACATTATCTTGTTGGATTGATGTCTATCATTATGTAATGTTTTTCTTTGTCTCTTCTCATAATCTTTGTCTTAAAGTCTATTTTGTCTGATAGGTGTATTGCTACTCCAGCTTTCTTTTTGCTACATTTGCATAAAGTATTATTTTTCATCTTTTTACTTTCAGTCGGTATGTATCTTTATGTTTGAAGTGAATCTCTTGTAGGCAGCATGTAGATGGGTCTTATATTTTTATCCATTTAAGTTGCCTATTGTCTTTTGACTGGAGCATTTAGTCCATTTACATTTAAAGCAATTGTGGGTAGTTTTGTACTCATTGCCATTTTGTTCATTGTTTTCTAATTGTTTTTGTATGTCTTCTCTTCTTGTTCTCTTACCTCATAACTTGATGACTTTATTTAATGTTATGTTTCGATTCCTTTCTCTTTATTTTTTATGTATCTACTATAGATTTTTGCAGTCAGTATGAAGTCATATGTAACACTCTTTGCATATAGTAGTCTGTTTTAAGTTTATGGTCTCTTAGGTTAGAACACATTCTGAACATACTACATTTTTACTCCCCATCCCCATGTTTTTATGTATTTGAATTCATATTTTACAGCTTTTTACTCAATGTGTCCCTTAACTAGTTATTGTAGATATTGTTGATTTTACTACATTTGTCTTTTAATCTTCATACCAGCTTTGTGAGTGGTTGATCGACCACCTTTACTACATGTTAGCTTTTACCAGTGAAATTTTTCTTTCATAATTTTCTTACTTTAGGTATGGCCCTTTCTTTTATGCTTAAAGAAATCCTTTTAACTCTCTTAAAATGCCAGTGTAGTGGTAAAAATTTAAAATTTTGCTTGTCTGGGAAACTTTATATTTCCTTCAATTGTGAATGAAAAATTTGCTGGTAGACTGTTCTTGGTTGTAGGTTTTCTCCTTTCAGCAGTTTAAATATATCATGCATATTCCTTCTGGCCTGAAAACTTGCTGCTGAAAAATCAGCTGATAGTCTTATGGGTGGTCCCTATACTTACTACTGGCTTTTCTCTTGTTGCTCTTAAGATTCTCTCTTTATCTTTAATTTTTGACATTTAAATTATGTGTCTTGGTGTGGTTCTCTCTGAATTCAGCTTGTTTGGGGCTCTCTTTACTTCCTGGACCTGGATGTCTATTTTCTTTCAGATCGAGGAAGTCTTCAGAGGCTCTTTAAGTGGAAGCCTCAAATTTAGAGCCTCTGTGGGAAGTAGTCCAGGCCATCTGGTTACAATGACAAGTCATTATATAGTCCGAGTGCTTGTTACAATATTAAAATCTAGTATAACATGGTCCTGGAACAGATACCTGTCAGACAGCTCTCATTTAGCCACATTGGTGTGTCTGAGGAGAATATTAAGCATTTTTAAAGTGATATTCTCTTGAGGCACCTGGATGGTTTAGTCGGTTGAGCATTCAACTTCAGCTCAGGTCATGATCTCACAGTTCATGAGTTCAAGCCCCACATCGGGCTCTGTGCTGACTTCGGATCCTCGTTCTCCCTCTCTCTCTGCCCCTCCTTCACTTGCTGTCCCTCAAAAATAAAATAAACATTAAAAAACAAATAAAGTGACTCTCTCAGATGCTTGGAAAATAGATCTTTAATGCCCTGCCCAAGCCCCCAACTCCCCGCCTCTCATACTAATGCCAATTTAGAATAAGTTGTCTTGGGGTGCCTAGGTGGCTCAGTCAGTTAAGTGTCTGACTTCAGCTCAGGTCATGATCTCATGGTTGATGGGTCTGAGCCCCGTATCAGGCTCTGTGCTGACACAGATGGTTGGTTCTGTGTCTCCCTCTCTCTCTGACCCTCCCCCACTCACCCTCTCTCTCTCTCTCTCTCTCTCTGTCTCAAAACTAAAGAAACATTAAAAAAAAATTAGAGTAAGTTGTCTTAACCAATATAGGCATATTGTTTTTCAGATGTTCCCTCCATTATCGTTTTATTCTGTTCTTTAAGTAAACAAACTGAAAAAATGTATTGTGTAGAACAAACAGATTAGCTTGTGTGGATGAAAAAACACTCTTGTGTCATAATATTGAATCTGAATGGTAATACTTTATCTTTTCTGAAAATCATACTAATTTTTCCTCTGTCTATCCCCTACTTTTCAGAAAACATAATGTGTTTACTTTGAATTTAATAAAAATTAATAGAAATTCTAAAAAATTGTTATATGTCAGAAGATACTAGAAAAACCTTTACTGTCTTAAGTGTTGAACATTCACTAACTTTAAAAAGCCCAAAATGAGATAAGCACTCACAGTAACTGAACCCCACTATGTGGAATAAATCATTTATGAGTATAATGTCAATGGTAATATGTCTCAGTACCACTCTATATTCAATTGTTTTATTCTTTAGCAAGTAAGTGAACATCAGCATTTACTTACTTACTTATTTAAGTTTATTTATTTATTTTGAGAGAGAGTATATGTGTGGGAGGGGCAGAGAGGGAGGAGAGAGAGAGAATCCCAAGCAGTCTCTGCCCTGTCAGTGCAAGGAGCCCAATGTGGGACTTGAACTCACAAACCTGTGAGATCATGACTTGCAATGAAATCAAGAGTTGGATGCTTAACCGACTGATCCACCCAGGTGCCTCTCAGTTTTTAAGTGTTACTTTTAAAATGGCAAATTTAAACCTAGCTGTTTCAAGAATTTATTCTAACATGTACTCCAATGAAAATCCTTCAGGATTTTTCTGTTCTGTGAGTATAGGTTTGTTAGTGTAAGAAATTGCTGCTTTATAAAGTACTTAATAAAGTACTTACTATTTTATTGTTTGATTGTAAGCTTTAGACCAATTAAAATCAATCATTTCATTGTATTTGGAGTATATTAACCACCTTTGTATTTTAATGAGAATTCATCAGTATATAATACTTTATTTTTTCTGAGGATCAACTTTTTCATAAATATTTATAATACTCTGAAGGCTCCTTTATGTCCTGGTAGGTGGGGTAAACAGTTGGTTATAGGGGAATGCTTTCCTGCCTCAAAATATCTCCTGCTACCCTGCTTGAAATTCCACCATCAGAAATGCATTCCTTGGTATTAAGTATCTCCTCCACTTAGTCCTTTTAAAAAATGCTGTTACTAAGGGGTGGGGTTGACTATTCACATTTGTAGAGCATCTGTGTATGAACAAAACGTGTAGAGATTGTAAACATCCAAACCTGTAACTCTTCTGTGAAATGTAGATGTTACTATTTTCATTTTATAGGTGAGTAAAAATTGCTGATAGGTTTAAGTAACTTATGTAAATTTCTATATCTAGGATAAGGCCCAGCTGAGATTTAAATCAGGTCATTCTCTTTTCACTGAAATTCATCATACCATTAAAGAGAGAATTTGTTCATTCTTTTTCAGTTAACTTTCCCATGGTAAAGGAATTTCCAAGGACATGGGTGAGGACTGTTCTCCGAAAGAACAGCAAATGTATCTAGAATTTGTCTTTTACCAACTCTGTTATTACCAAGCTTTATCTTGTTGGGATGTTGTGATTAGCATTTGTATTTGCATCAAATTGCATCTAGCATTTAACTGCTGGAGTGATGTAAAATGTGATTTGAAACATGTTGCCTTCATGGTTAACACTCCAATAGATTTTCACTGTGTTTAAAACTGAGCCCAAACTGCTAATCAAGGACTGTGAGGGCCCCACCTGACCAGGACCTTGCTACCTCTTTCATATCATCTCATGACAGTGTGCCCATTCCTGTGTTCTGATTATGCTAGCTTTCATTCCATTTTTTATTTCTTTTCTGTTTTTTACTTTTATTTTATTTTTTAAAGGTTTTTATTTATTTTAGACAGTGAGGGAGAGAGAGGAAGAGGGAGAGAGAGAGAGAAAGAGAAAGAGAGTGAATATGAGTGGGAGAGGGGCAGAGAGAGAGAGAGAATCCTAAGCCCAACATGGGGTTTGAACCCACAAACCTGAGCTGAAATCAAGAGTCGGATGCTTAATCAGCTGAGCCACCCAGGTGCCCCATAAGGAGTTTTTTGTATTGTTTTTGTGTTGATATATTTATAAAAGAAGTGAATTTCTAAGTTATTCTGATCATTTGTAGTTGAACCTTGAACAACATTGGTTTGAGTAGCATGGTTCCACTTATACATAGATGTTTTTCGCTAAATAGAGTACATTACTGTAAATGTATTTCTCTTCTTTATGATTTTCTTAATAATACATTTTTTCTCTATCTTACTTTATTGTAAGAATAGTACATAATATAACATAAAAATATGTTTGTTGCCTGTTTATATTATTGGCAAGGTTTCCAGTCAAGAGTAAGCTATTAGCAGTTATGTTTTGGAGAAGCAAACTTATATGTGGATTTTCGACTGTGAAGGGGAATCAGTGCCCCTTCTCATGTTGTTCAAGGGTCAGTTGTACTTTATTTACTTTTAGAAATTGGATGAATTTCTGCCAGAATGGTAGGTATTTTACTATTTTTAGAATTTTCTCACTGAATCTAAGTTTCAGATGATTTGCAAATTAAGGTTTTCATTTGGTGAATGACATTCTGTATAAAAGGACAGATTTTTTGCTGGCACAAGAACATTTTTAAAAAAATTGAAAGAAATCAGTTCACTGATATATGGGGAAATGAATTTTGAAATCCAGTCCCTCACCATTTTTAGGCTCATTTGCATTTATGTGGTTGGTTGATATTTATTTCCTTGAGTAAGACTGTTTGGATGGAAGAAAACATGATTTATTTTTAACAATTAATATAGTTGATTTTTTAGATTAGTTTTAGGTTCACAGCAAACTTGAGTAGAAAGTATGAGGTTCCTGCAAATGTTTTATCCCCACACATGCCTGACTCCACTATGGATGTCTTTCCCCAACATGATACATTTGTGACAGTGATGAACCTACACTGACATAGCTTTGTCAGCAAGGGTTCAGTCATGGTGTTGTATGTTCTGTGGGTTTGGACAAATTTATAATTATATGTACCCACCATTAAGGTATCATACAGAATTATTTCGCTGCCCTAAAAATTCTGTGCTCTGTTTATTTCTCACTTCTCCCTAACCAGTGGCAACCACAGATATTTTTACTGTCTCTGTAGTTTTGCCTTTTTCAAAATGTCATATAGTTCGAGTTATACAGTACATAGACTGTTCAGCTTGGCTTCTTTCACTTAGTAGTGTGCATTTAAATTTCCTCCATGTCTTCTAATGGCTTGATAGTTTCTTTCTTTCTTATTTTTTTTTTTTAGTGCTGATTAATACTGAATTTTCTGGATGTATCACAGTTTATATATACACTCACCAGCTGAAGGATATCTTGATTGCTTCCAAGTTTCAGCATTTAAAAAAAAATTTTTTTTTTTTTGAGAGACAGACACAGAGCACAAGCAGGGGAGGGGCAGAGAGAGAGGGAGACACAGAATCTGAAGCAGGCTCCAGGTTCTGAGCTCAGCACAGAGCTTGATGCGGGGCTCATACTCACAAATCTTGAGATGATGATGTGAGCCAAAGTGGTACCCTTAACCGACTGAGCCACCCAGGCACCCCTAAGTTTCAGCATTTCTGAATAAAGCTGCTATGAACATGCATGTACAGGCTTTTGTGTGGACATAACTTTTTAGCTCATTTGGATGAACACCAAGGAGTCTAATTGCTGGAACCTGTGGTAAGGTATCTTTAGTTTTATCAGAAACTGACAAGTTGTCTTCCAAAGTGTGTTTACCATTTTGTATTCCTACTAGCAATGGAAGACATATCCTATTATTTCACATCTTTGTCAGCATTTTGTTCTGGGTTTTTGCCATTCTAATAGGTGTGTGGTGTTATGTCGTTTTAATTTGCATTTCCTTGATGACGTATTATGTGGAGCATTTTTTCATATACTTATCTATTATTTGCATATCTTTTTGGTGAGGTGTCTGCTTAGGTCTTTGGACTTTTTAAATCAGCTGTTTGTTTTCTTATTGTTGATTTTTAAGAGTTCTTTATACATTTTGGATAACAGTCTTTTATCAAATAAAACTTTTGCCAGTATTTTCACCCAAGTCTACTACTTGTCTTTTCATTTTATTGATAGTGTCTTGACACAGCAGAAAATTTTAATTTCAGTGAAGTCCAGCTCATCAGTTCTTTCATGGATAGTGACTCTAATGTATCTAAAAAAGTTTATCACCAAACCCAAGATGATTTGTATTTTCTCCTGTGTTACCTTCTATGAGTTTTATCATGTTGCATTTTACATTAAGGTCTGTGATCCATTTTGAGTAATTTTTTGAAAGCTGTAAGGTCTGTATCTAGATTTATATTTTTGACTGTGGATTTTGCCAATTCTTCCAGCACTATTTGTTGAAAAGAATTTTAAATCCACTGTGTTGACTTTTCTCTTTTGTCAAAGATCAATTGACAGTATTTATGTGGGTCTATTTCTGGGCTCTCTGTTCTGTTTCATTGATGTATTTGTTAATTTTTTTTTGCCAATACCACACTGTATTGATGATTATAGCTTTATGGTATGTCTTTAAGTCACTTGGTTGACACCCAACTTTGTTCTTCTCCTTTAATATTGTGTTAGCTGTTCTAATCTTTTACCTCTCTCTATAACTTTAAAATAAAAAATAACTTGCTTTGGTTTTGATTGGCATAGCATTGTGAATCTATAGATCAAGTTTGGAAGAATTGATACCTTGACCATATATTGACCCTTCTATCCAGGAACATGGTATATCTCTCAAATTTTTTTAGTTGTTTACCTTTACCAGAATATTGTAGGTTTCCTCATACAGATCTTGTACATAGTTATAAAAATTCTTTTAATGTTTATTTTTCAGAGAAAGAGAGAGAGAGACTTTTGAGTGGGGGAGAGACAGAGAGAGAGGGAGACACAGTATCTGAAGCAGGCTCTAGGCTCTGAGTTGTCAGCACAGAGCCTGATGCAGGGCTTGAATTCATGAACCATGAGGTCATGACCTGAGCTGAAGTTGGACGCTCAACTGACTGAGGCACCCAGGCACCCCATGTTTTTTTAGATTTGTATTTAATTCTTTCTTTTTTGGGGGGATGTGCTGATATAAATACTATTGTGCTTTTAACTTCAAATTGAACTTAATCATTGTTGGTGCATTGGAAAGCAATTGGCTTTTGTATATTAACTTTGTATTCTGCTATTTTGGTCATTAAATTTAATCATTCATGATTAAAAATTCTCAGTAAACTAAGATTAGTGGGAAATGTCCTCAACTTGATAAAGAGTATCTATAAAAAATCTATAACTGTAATAGTGAGAAACTCATTCTGTAAATAAGATCAGGAACAAGGTAAGGACGTCCCCTCTTTCCACTGCTTTTCAACACTGTGCTGGAATTCCTAGCTAATGCCATTAAGGCAAGAAAAGGAAATAAAAGATGTACAAATGGGAAAGGAAGAAATTAAACAGCCTTTGTACACAGATGACATGATCATCTAGGTAAACAGTATAAAAGAATTGTCTAAAAATCTCCTGCAACTACCAAATGTAAGACACAAAACAATATATTTTTAAATGCCTCTTTAAAAAATATATTTTAAATACATAAAACCTTGGATTGTAACTTGTTCTGCAAGTGTTCTGCAAGACGAGTAAACGTTTCTAATAAATTTTAACTTGATAAACAAGCAGTTTCTTGCAATACAAGTAGTACATGATGCCAGATGTCATGTGATCAAACTGAGTCAGTGGTTCTTGAAATTCTCTTTGATGTGCAAGTGCTTTGGATTACAAGCATGTTTCTGGAATGAATTCTCACAAACCAAGGTTTTACTATACTTCTATAGGAAGAAGTCTTAAGTAAGAAGGACCTGCTAACTTCTTTTCCACTTTTTTAAACAAAAAATTAGTATTTTAGTGTATTAATGCACTTAATATATCACTTCAGAATGCATTCAAGGAAATTTCTTTCCTTTTTAAAAAAAATTTTAAGTTTTATTTAAATCCAAGTCAGTTAACATACGGTACAATAATGATTTCAGTAGAATCCAGTGACCCATCACCCACATACAACACCCCAGTGCTCATCCCAACAGATGCCCTCCCCAATGCCTATCACCCATGTAGTCCATCCCCCCACCCAAAACGCATCCAGCAACCCTCAGTATGCTCTCTGTATTTAAGAATCTCTTATGGTTTGCCTTCCTTTCTCTTTTTATCTTATTTTTCCTTCCTCTCCCCTATGCTCATCTGTTGAGTTTCTCAAATTCCACATATGAATAAAGTGATGTGATATTTGTCTTTCTCTGACTGACTTACTTCGTTTAGCATAATACCCTCTAGTTGCATCCACATTGTTGGCACCTGGCATGATTTCATTCTTTTTGATCACCGAGTAATATTCCTGTGTGTGTGTGTGTGTGTGTGTGTGTGTGTGTGTGTGTGTATCACATCTTCTTTATCCATTCATCAGTTGATGGACATTTGGGCTCTTCCCATAATTTGGCTATTGTTGATAGTGCTGCTGTAAATATTGGGGTGCATGGGCTCCTTTGAATCAGCATTTTTGTATCCTTTGGAAAAATACCTAGTAGTGAAATTGCTGGGTTACAGGGTAGTTCTATTTTTAATTTTTTGAGAGACCAAGGAAATTTCTTGACTAACAAACTATTTGAGTAAAAGTGTTAAGCTTTCAAAGGGCTAATAGTTACATGAAATACTTTGGCTAGACATTCAGTGTAATAGGGTTTGATAAGTTTGATAAGCGATAATTATAGGAGTATACACTATATTTTAGTAGAAAAATTGTCAAAGATGTAAATAGATAATTCCTAAAAGAATAAAGATATCATTTTCACCTTTTGGAAAATTTAAATGCTTTTATAAATAAATATTAGTGTAGATGCAGTAAAATAGGCGCAAACAGTAAAAATTGGTACAACCTTTCCATTTTTAGAAATTGTGTATTTTAACTTTTTAAATTAAAAATAAATTTAGTATTATAAAAATTTGCAAAAATAGTGCAGAGAGATTCAGTATACTCTGCACTTAGGTTTAGATGATGTCGCAATTTTTAGGAATTTATTCTTCTAAAAGAATTTTAATGTTTCTTTTTGAGAGCAAGAGAGAGAGAGAGAGAGAGAGCATGAACGGTGAGGGGCAGAATCCAAAGCAGGCACCGAGAGCTGTCAACACAGATCCCAAGGTGGGACTCAAACTCAGTAGCCATGAGATCATGACCTGAGCTGAAGTCTGACACTCAACCCACTGAGCCACCCAGGCGACCCAGGAATTTATTCTAAAGAAGTATAAGAAATTGGAGCATAGACTTAGATACAATTATTACATCCTGTTATTACAATCCTGTTTTTTGTGCTCGCTTCAGCAGCACATAAACAATCTTGTTTTCAATTATTGAGCTTTTAACCTGGGAACTTCCCAATTCTATCAATTTGCACGATTTAACAGCTTTTCCAAAATCAGTCTAGGTTAGTGAAGGTATCATTAATATCGTCCATGCATGTTAACAGTTTCAACCAAACTATTTGTCTGTTATACCCCATGTATGACAAGTATATGACTAATACAACATTCAGAAGGTATTTCTGGGCCAGACCGCTATACCAGTGACAAAAATGTCAGTAGTGATAAGAATGTTCAATGAATGATTGGCAGGCAGTGTGCTCAGTAACTCACATGCATTATTTCATATAATCTTTCAACTTCCAGGTACTGTTAACTTCCCCATTTTATAGATGAGTAAACTGAGGTTTAGAAGTTACCTAAGGTCTACCACCTAAGGTAGCCCATAGTAGTTTAAATTTAAATCCTGCATTACTGATTACTGCTTTCCTCATTGTTTTCTTTCTTCTCTCTTCCTTCTGTGTTTCACAGTCATGTTGATCTAGATATCTGTTTTGTATGCCAAGGGGAAAGTGATATGCCAAGGGCCAAATGTTACCTTATGTCTTAGTTTGGGGTGCTTTCACAAAGTACCATAAACTGGGTACCTTATAAACAATACAAATTTATTTCCAACAGTTCTGGAAGCTGGAAGTCTGAGATCAGGAGGTCAGAATGGCAAAGTTCTGGTGAGAGCCGTTTCTCAGATTGCAAACAGCTAGCTTCTTATAACTTCATGTAGCAGAGCATAGAGAAGGAGAAGCAAGCTCTCTTAGGGCTCCTGTAAGGGCACTAATCTCATTCATGAGGGTTCCACCCTCATGACCTCATCTCATCTAATTATTTCCCAAAGGCTCCATTTCCTAATGCCATCATATTGGAGGCTTTGGTTTCCACATACGAATTTTGGGGAGATGCAGATACTCAGTCCCTAATACCTTACAATTATGTCAGAATATTCTTCATTTAGTGAGAAATGCTTAATGAAAACGGGATTAAAAGCAGAGCCAATTTCTATTCTAAAAGCACCAGGTAACAACAAATGCAGGACTACATTTTCTTTATATTGACCACTTCCCATAGTCTGTTGGCTCGAAAGGAGTAATAGATGTGAATGTACCAAGTTGTCAGCTTATTTCTCTCCTTCCCAGACAGTGGGATGACTATACACATGTTTAAAGTTGATCCTGATTGATTGCTTGGCCTTTGTACTAGTGACTTAAAATCCTGATGTTACATTTTTTTCTAAAAGAAAGCAGGAAAACAAAACAAAAACAAAATGTCACCGGATCTATGGGTTATCTTCAAATAACGATATTAAATTTAAGATTTACTTTCCAATATTAAAGCTGGAAATTCAGCCAGTATGGAAGACAACCTTTGACCTCTAAAGATGGATTAACTTCTCTAGTTGAAAACCTGATGTACTTGAAAGTAATCAGTAAAAATGTTCTTTTTCCTTTGAGTTGCTGAGCTTTTAGTGACCAGTCATTTGTTCTGCTAAATACCATGGGGTTTTGTTTGGAAACTCTGTTCTCTAATTCTAAATGTTTGACTGAGAACAAGTTCTCTAAATCAGTAAAGAATAGTAATAGCCAGCGTGTACTGAGCCATTTCTGTTAACTGATACTCTACTAATCATTTTACATTAATTTACATCATTTAGTTCTTAAACAACCAGGATTCACAATTAGGACATTCTGATCCCATAATCAAGTTTTTAGCTATTTCTTTATTTCAGGTATATATTTTTAGGATCTATGCAGGTAATGTAAATAAGGTGTGGTCACTTGGGCAAATTAGACCTTGTTGTGCTGTACCTAAAGTATTCATATACATTTTTATTTTATTTTATTTTTTAGATGTTTTTATTTATTTTTGGGAGGGAGCGAGAAAGAGTGAGCATTAGCAGGGAGGGACAGAGGAAGAGGGGGACAGAAGATCGGAAGCAGTCTCTATTCTGACAGCAGCAAGCCCGATGTGGGGCTGGAACTCACGAACCGTGAGATCATGATCTGAGCCGAAGTTGGACCCTCAACCGACTGAGCCACCCAGGCACCTCCATATACATTTTTTTAATGTTTATTTTTGAGAGAGCGAGAGAGAAAGCACGTGCATGCAAGTGAACACAAGTGAGAGAGGGGCAGAGAAAGGGAGACAGTGCCTCCATAGAGGGATCTGTGCTGACAGTGGAGAGCCCTATGTGGGGCTCAAACTCAAACCACTAGATCATGACCTGAGCCAAATTCGGTCGCATAAGCGACTGAGCTACCCAGGTGCCCTCCCCATATACATTTAAAACACACACACACACACACACACACACACACACACACACACACACTTTAGGCCTAATCCAAATCAGAAGATAGAATGGATAAATTTAAAATACTATGGATGATGGACGTAAAACCTTGTTCAGATGAAAATTTATTTTTTTTGATTGCATTTTAATTTCTGTTCTCTCACATATGTGAGGCTTTAAGCAAATTACTTAATTTGTGATTAGGTTCATAGAGAAGGAAGTAAAATCTTGTTACTTGTTTTGGACAATGTACTGTATACATGCATATATGGTAAAGGTATAAAATGCATTTATGCATGATAACAATACACATCAACTCCTGTCTTTACTTTTAGAAGGGATACAAAGAACGGTGCTTTGTATCTATAATAATTGGTTCTTTAAAATAACATCCAGAGCTTTGAAACAAAAAAGTCAACATCTGTTTAATCTCTGTGATAGAGACATGAGTATGTGATAAATTATTTTGTTTACTTTTTTGGTATTTGAAGTGTTGCATAGTTTTTTTTTTAATTTTTTTTTTTTTTTCAACGTTTATTTATTTTTGGGACAGAGAGAGACAGAGCATGAACGGGGGAGGGGCAGAGAGAGGGGGAGACACAGAATCGGAAACAGGCTCCAGGCTCCGAGCCATCAGCCCCGAGCCTGACGCGGGGCTCGAACTCACGGACCGCGAGATCGTGACCTGGCTGAAGTCGGACGCTTAACCGACTGCGCCACCCAGGCGCCCCGAAGTGTTGCATAGTTTTAAAAAATGTGTGTATGAAAGAGAAAATAATTGCAACTGTAGGCTAAGTTTTTCCTTTTATTTCTGCCTTTGTTTGTTTTTAGTTTTTATTTTTGCCATCCCAAAGGATCAAGTATTTAACTCCCTATGGTTATTTAGGAAATATTTGGGTTAGAAGGCAGTGTTAGAACTGAGGAAACAAAGGAGCTTACTTCAGCAAAGAGTAAAAGAGTGACTTTCCATAGCCAAAGAAGCAGCAGTTAAAGATCATGGAGGCAAGAAAGGGAACAAATGTCTCATAAACTGAATAAATGTAAGTAATTGAGCATAACTGGAGGCAGAGAAAGGGCATGGAGGAGTAATGACTGAGATCAGAGTATAAATTCAGACAGAACCTAGATGATGAAAGCCATGATATATGCAAATATGTTTGGACTTTATCCTATGGATCAGTGGTTCCCAGTTCAGGCTGATCATCAGAATTAACTGGATCCCATTTCAGACTCATGGAACTAGCGTTTCTTAGAATAGTGACCAGGACACTTTTCTTTAAAAGGCTCTGCCATGTGTTATTGTCTTAATTCATTCTAAAAACCCTCTCAGACAAGGAGTTGGTATTGTTCTCCATCTACGTGATAGAGAATTTTAGTCCAAAGTAGGATTATGCAAGTTGATCATGGTAGTTTTATTTAAAAAAATTTTTTTAGCATTTATTTTTGAGAGAGAAAGAGACAGAATGCGAGTGGGTTGGGGCAGAGAGAGAGGGAGGCACAGAATCCGAAGCAGGTTCCAGGCTCTGAGCTGTCAGCACAGAGCCTGATGCGGGGCTCGAACTCATGAGCTCTGAGATCATGACCTGAGCCAAAGTCGGATGTTCAACCGACTGAGCCACCTAGGCACTCCTGATCATGTTAGTTTTAATATACCTCTGTGTAGAATTCACATCTCTGCCTTATGAAGTGGTACATTCTGCCTCTGCACCATTTGGCTGGGGCACATGGAGAAGACTTCCACTAAAAGTGTTTCTTCAGTTCTGAGATGGTTGCTCTCAGGCCTTTCTTGCAGTCCTTCTAGAATTTTATGAGATGAGAGCCTCTGTATAAAATTAGATAAAATTGCCAGACTAAATGCTCTGCAGCAGTGCTGACTCATGGGAGCTCTCGATGGATTTTTGATAGTGTCACCTGATAAGCTTTGTATTTTGTAGTGGTGGGAAGGGGAGCAGGGGAGATCAAAGGTGAGGACAATTAGCAGTATTCTCGGTAAGAAATGATATTCATCCCTACTAAAGCTTGGGCTAGGGGAAGTGATAGAGTCAAGAGAAAATTAGGAGGTAGAATGTAATAATAAATACGCTCTGGGAGTAGATTTTCATTGTTTTTTTAAAAATTTATTTTAGAGAGTGAGAGCAAGTGGGGGAGAGAGGCAGAGGGAAAGATTGAGAGAAAGAGGATGTCAGAGAGAGCAGGTTCCATGCTCAGCACGGAGCCCGATGTGGAGCTCGATTTCACACCCCTGGGATCATGACTTGAGTCGAAATAAAGAGTTGGATGTTCAACCTACTGAGCCAACCAGGAACCCCGGATTTTCATTTTTGATGAGCTTGTGAGATTGGGTAAGGCAAGGAAGAAAGCCTGAGATGTTGGGAAGGATAATGAGTTCTAGATAATATTTGCATATTGAATGTGTATTGATGAGGACTTTAGTGGTTTTGATTTTCCAGTCTTAGTCATAGAAAATGTTGGTGATACCTATCAATAACTTGGTTTTAATTTTTGATTATATTCTCCCACCCCAAATTATTTTATGGTTCTTTTTGTGGGTTTAAGGCCACATGCTGTCTTACCAGTAACTGCTCCCAGAGAGCCAGTGGACTTTGATGAGCAGTAGAGAGAGTGGAGAGTTTTATCTTATTTTCATTATTGACCTTTTGATGTAGTGTAACTCATTAGATTATTTTGGAGTTTGAGTATTTACCTATTTACTAACAAGTTGATAGAAGTTTTTCACTAGAAAATATAAAATCTCATAATGCCATTATAGAATAAGGCCTGATTCATAAGCATTTTCTAAGAGGCAGATTGTAAGTGTCTTTTTTTTCTTACCCATAGGGTAAAAGTTGGATTGTTAAAAGAAGTTACGAAGATTTTCGGGTACTTGATAAACATCTTCATTTATGTATTTATGACCGACGATTCTCCCAACTCTCAGAGCTTCCCCGTTCTGATGCTCTGAAGGATAGTCCAGAGGTAAGCATTTAGTTCTTTGCAGCCTTAATCGCTGTATATAAATTAGCAGAAAGTGTTGCCTATATACTAAATAAAAGCTTATATCAAACACTCAGGATGATTCTTGGGATTATTTATTTCATAACTGAAAAAGTTGTAGTGCTATGTAGAATGTTTAGAATTAAAGTAGGTTTGGTGTGTAATTTTATTAAAAAGATTCATAATATATAATGGGCTACATATATGAGACCATTCTTCAAAGAGAATATAAAATATGGAGGCAAAAACATGGAAAAATGTTGACCTCACTAATAATTAAAGAAAGGCATAGCTTATGATGGCATGCCATATCTGTGCCCTTATCTTTACTCCTGCCAAATTTCTAGTAAAAATATAAAAGATTTTAAAAAAATTAAATGGGAAAAGATTCTTTATAACATCAGAATATAAAAACCATCAAAATTATGAGGAATCTTCTTTATTTTTTATTTTTTTGAGAGGGAGGGAGAGGGAGAGAGAGAATCCTAAGCAGGCTCCATGCCTAGCACAGAGCCTGACGCAGGGCTCGGTCTCACAACCATGAGATCACGATGTGAGGAATCTTTGAAAGTAGATAGGATAAGATTTATGGGGGTGAGCAAATACAGCATACAAACAGGTACAGGAGGATTGAAGAAGACAGATCAACTAGAAATCTTAATCGTAAAAACCAAATAAATAAAATAATTGAGAAGAGCAAACAGAGGGCTTTCAGAAGCATGGTTACTATCCTCAGAGAGACAGGAGGCAATCGCAGTCATGGAATGAGAACGTATTTTTAGAAAAATAAAAAATAAGAGATCTTAGAAATGAACATGTACTTATTTAAATTAATTTTAGTTATAGCAAACCTGAAGAGCTGGACTGTGTGCAGAATGGACACAGATGAAGAGAGCATTAGTGAACTGGGAGAGCAAACTTTGTAATAATACAGCCCCAGAAGGGAATGAAAGATAAAAAGTTGCGTGAGAACAGTGGGAATCATGGAGAAAAGATCCTGAAGTTCCTACTTCCCTCTCCTAGGAGTTCTAGCAGGATACAGGAGATGGAAGTAACTAAAAGTTAATATAAGAAAATGCCCTAAAGCTAAAGAAAGCCATGTTTCAGATCACATGGGCCCAGTAAGTACTAAATATAATGACTGAAAAGACATGCATGTAGAAACAGTGTAGTGAAATGTCAACAGCCAAAACAGAGAACACCAAAAGCTTCCAGAGAGCAAAAAAAAATGCTTAAAAAAAAAAAAAAAGAACAAGAATTGTATTGACAGTAGACTCAACAGCAGCTTGAAAACAGTGCAGATATCTTTCAAGTCCTGATGGGAAGCCATTTCAAATCTGTAATTAATTCCAAGGCAACTAAGTAGGTAGGACAAAGTAGAGGCATCATCAGTCATGCAAGAACTGACACAGGAACAGGGTCTCAGGAATATTCTAAAACCACAGCTTCTTTTGTATCACCAAAAATCTAGAAGTCTGTCTCTGTTTCCTATCTCTGTCTCTTTGTTCCATTTCTCTTTCTCAAGCTGTCTCAGAACATGGCCACTACTAAAAGGCCCCAGGTTTTTAATCTCTTTTTTTAAGACAGCTGCTAGAATGAATTAAACATTTTCAACTTAATTCCTAATTCCTGCAGTAACTCTTGTTACGCCAGCTAGTGTTTGGTCCCATTTCTGGACCAATCCACGGACCCGTGGTGTGGGATCACATATGAACATGGCTGTCCTGCCGCAGCTGCATGCCTGGAAGTTTACAGCAGGTCTTGGAGAGTTTCAGAGTAGCCAGGGGGAAGCTGGCAGAAAAGCCAAGTATGTCTCTGCTGTGATTGTTTTTTTACATTTTCAGTATGAGATAGAGACAGCAATAAAATTAGAAGCTATATAATAGTATGACCCCCTGATGATGAGGAGCTAGCAGTTCAAGTTCTTCACAAGACAGGGGATTTCTATGTAAGTGCTGATGGTTTCACTTCACGGAACTCTTAAGCCTCTGTGAAGAATCCTCTGTAACTATTAAAATGCCTAAAAATCTACAGAATTTTTTCCCCAGAAACAACTAATTTATACCAGTTACCTGGACAGGGAGTGCAGTATCTTGACTTGGAGTTACCACTGAATCTTCTCTTTCTCTTTAGTCCATCACTCAGATGCTTATGGCTTACCTCTCCCGCCTTTCAGCTATTGCTGGCAACAAGATCAATTGTGGACCTGCCCTTACTTGGATGGAGGTATTTTCTAATTCACTTCTTATCAAAATTTATTTTTGAATTGTCTACTGAAGAAATTTAATGTTAATTTAATTTCTATAGCTATTGAGATTCAGGAATCAAAGAAATAGAATTAATGCTCATCTTTTGGAAGGATAGATATGTCTTACGCTGAGTATTTTTTTTTATCTCAAATCTTTCTTTGAGAATCCAAGAAACTAATTTTAATATATCTTGGGAATTGCAGTGACACCTCTTATTTTGGTGTTTAATGTATTAAGTGTACATTTAGCAAGATACATATATTTAATTGACTTAGTAATTGAAAATATTTTTCTTTTTTTTTCTTTTTTTTTTTTTAATTTTTTTTTTCAACATTTATTTATTTTTGGGACAGAGAGAGACAGAGCATGAACGGGGGAGGGGCAGAGAGAGAGGGAGACACAGAATCGGAAACAGGCTCCAGGCTCTGAGCCATCAGCCCAGAGCCCGACGCGGGGCTCGAACTCACAGACCGCGAGATCGTGACCTGGCTGAAGTCGGACACTTAACTGACTGCGCCACCCAGGCGCCCCTGAAAATATTTTTAATTATTTATGAATGACAGACAATTAACCTTTTAAAGAGTCCAGTTTAAGTATTGAATGTTACACAGTATCCAGAAAATATGTTAAGTATTTCTCCTTAATTTGCAGACTTATTCTCTCCTTCCAGTGGAAATTGGCAAGTCAGAATGGGAAGTAGAAAGAATATGGAATTTAGTGCCAGGCCAACTTGCATTGAGATATTGGTTTTTCCATTATTGGCTGTGTGATCTTGGAAAATTACAGTGAAACCTCAGATTACAAGTAACTTGTTCTGAGAGTGTTTCACAAGACGACCAAACATTTCTAATGTATTTTAACTTGCTAAAGGAGCAATGTCTTGCAATATGAGTAGTACGTGACACCGAACGTCATGTGATTACAACTGAGCCAGTGGTCCTTGGAATTTGCTTTGATACACAAGTGATTACTTTGATATACAAGTAATTCGCTTTGGATTACAAGCATGTTTCCGGAATGAATTATGCACACAAACAAAGGTTTCACTGTATTTAATTTCTCATAAATTACATAAGCTCTTTTAGCTTTAGCATCTTCATCTTTAGGTTTTTTTTTAAATGTTTGTTTATTTTTGAGAGAGAGAAAGAGAGACAGAGCGCAAGCAGGGTAGGGGCACAAAGAGAGGGAGACACAGAATCTGAAGCAGGCTCCAGACTCTGAGCTGTCAGCGCAGAACCTGATGGGTGGCTCAAACCCATGAACTGTGAGATCGTGACCTGAGCCGAAGTCGGACGCTTAAGGGACTGAGCCACCTAGGCGCCCCAAGCATCTTCATCTTTAAGTGTTGATAATCATGCTGAGTACCTTTTAGATTTATGAGGATTACACTGAATCATATGTTATATGCACAGCACAATGACTGGCGTATAATAAGTACTCAGTAAATATTAGGTTTTGTTTTTTTTTTTAAGATTCTTTGGGTTATGGTTTCTCTAAATCAAATTGAACACTTTTATAGATAGAGAAACTTTTACAAGTCCCCTGTCTTTATCTCATAGTTCATTTTCTTTGTCGTAGATTGATAATAAGGGAAATCATCTTCTAGTTCATGAGGAATCATCCATTAACACTCCTGCTGTTGGTGCTGCCCACGTTATCAAGAGGTACACTGCTCGGGCCCCTGATGAATTGACTTTAGAGGTAAATGACTAAAGACTCTGTCAGCTCAGGCCCTTTCCCCATACTCTATTGTCTTTCAGCCTAGGATGCCATCTGTTTTTATTTAACGACTCTACTCATCCTTGAAAATTCAGCTTAAATGTCTCCCATTTCTTCTAGGAAGTCATCCTTGATCTTCTTCCTACTCCATGCAAATACCTATCCCCAAAGAGCCTGGATTGAATGTTATTCTGAACTGTTCTCATGGCTTATATCTGACCTTTCATTTATTACACTCAGTCATAATTGTTCTCCTGTTTGTCTCCATGACCTTCTTGAAAGCCAGGTCTCAATCTTTTTGTTTTGTGTTTTTAGTACCTAAATATGATACCCAGTGATACCTTCTTCTCATTGTTTGTTCAAAGATTGAGGTAAAGAACAGATGAAATGTGAAATGAACATTGCTTGCAATCAGATGCAAAAGGAGGGGAATTAAGTTTCTTCCTCTAATACTGGATGATGAGAGACAAAAAACTGCTTAGAGTTATTCAGTTTAAGAAACACAGTATAGATGTTTAGGTTCCATACACAGAGGAATGTATGTCTTAAAAGATGCCATGCCTGTATTCACAAATACAGCTTTGTGAAGTTGATTCTTTCATGATGTGAAAATTAGTTGTAAATATGCAAAGAAAAATTCTTTTTTATTTAAAAAAATTTTTTAATGTTTTTTTTTTTTTATTTATTTTTGAGACAGAGACAGAGTATGAGTGGGAGAGGGTCAGAGAGAGAGGGAGACACAGAATCTGAAACAGGCTCCAGGCTCTGAGCTGTAAGCACAGAGCCCGACATGGGGCTCGAATTCATGGACTGTGAGATCATGACCTGAGCTGAAGTTGGACGCTTCACTGACTGAGCCACCCAGGCACCCCTACAAAGAAAAATTCTTAAAAGCAATATGTATACCACAGTAATATTGCTGTGAAGCACTTAACTATGTTTTGTTGCAGGGATCACCACTTATTTTGATTGAAGAATGTGATTTCCATTAAATATATTATTAAGAACTATTATTATGATTTTATATTTATAATTTTGTAAAAGTTTGTATAAACTCACTAGTTTGTCAAATTTTATACTTACTAAGAATAACCAAATAATTGTAGATATCTTAGGCCTTTGATATATGATTTAATAAGATATGTACTCAGCACAGTACATGACACATGGTCAATGCTCACTAAATGTCTATGAATAAAAGTTATGGTGGTTCTAAGTATGAGTATTTTAAACTATCCCTTGTAGGTGATCTGATCACTTTTACTTTTAGTAACAGTAGTGACTATTTTAACGGAAGTGGTGGTGATAGTGTGAAACCTGACATTCAAAAATCCTATACTGTAAGTCTGACTTTCTGAAGTTACTACACGTAGGTTAACCACTTACCTTTTTTAGACCTCTTCTTTACCGATCATTAAGATTATTAAATTCTTTACAGAAGTAAGTGTTACATTTTTCCAGAAATAATTAGCCACAGAATGAGAGTGGAACTTAACTTTTTGTTATGGTTCACATTTAAATTCTGGACATAATAATGGGTTTAAAATTTGACTAAAAATATTTCACTTAAAATTTTTTCTTGTAGGTGGGAGACATTGTTTCTGTTATTGACATGCCCCCGAAAGTGTTAAGCACATGGTGGAGAGGCAAGCATGGATTTCAGGTAGGCAACAAATAAGGGGTGAAGGAGTAAAAAACAAAACAAAACAAAACAGTTTTTCTTTATTCTTTAGTAATATCTATTTCTCTTTGCAGCATGTACTGGCAGTGGACCTTGTCAGCGGAGGTAGAAAAATACAGATGATATTAGACTTGGATTTCCTTTTCTAGTTACTCTTGTGGTTGTTTTATCTCCTTCTTCTTTAAATGGAAACAGTAGGAACATAGTAGGAACAGAATCACAGGTCTGAGTACCACTTTTAGATTATCAGGCCTGTGATTCTGCCTTGCTTTTAAAAAAAATTTTTTTAATGTTTATTTGTTTTTGAGAGAGAGAGAGTGTGTGAGCAGGGGAGGGGCAGACAGAGAGGGAGACACAGAATCCAAAGCAGGCTCCAGGCTCTGAGCTGTCAGCACAGAGCCCGACGTGGAGCTTGAACTCACAAACCGTGAGATCATGACTTGAGCTGAAGTCAGATGTCTGGCTTAACCAACTGAGTCACCCAGGCACCCCCCCCTGACTCTGCCTTGCTTTTAATATTGATTTGGAATCAGGATTCACATGTATTTAAAAAAATTTTTTTTAACCTTTATTTTTGAGAGATATAGAGAGACAGAGCACAAGTGGGGGAGGGGCAGAGAGCGAGGGAGACACAGAATCTGAAGCAGGCTCCAGGCTCTGAGTTGTCAGCACAGGGGCTCAAACCCTCGTGAGATCATGACCTGAGTCAAAGTCGGACACTTAACCTACTAAGCCACCCAGGCACCCCTCACACTTTTTTTTTTTTTTTTTGGTTTATTTATTCTTATTTTAAGAGAGAGAGAGCCCAAGCAGGGGAGGAGCAGAGAGAGAGGGAGAAAGAGAGAATCCCAAGCAGGCTGTTAGGGCAGAGCCTGATTCAGGACTCCAGCTCGTGAACTGTGTAAAATGGGGATAGTAGGACTATTTTTTGTTTCATAAGATTATAGTAAAGGTTAAAGGTGTGAGGATAAAATTTGTAAAGTACATAGAACAGACCCGATGCATACTTTTCACTCAAAAAATATTGATTTTTAAGTTTTAATTGGTTTTTTTACAAATTTAATTTTATTGATTCCTTTATTATAAAAGTATCCATGGCAATTTAATTTGATGATTAAGACTAGAAAAATCAGGGGCGCCTGGGTGGCGCAGTCGGTTAAGCGTCCGACTTCAGCCAGGTCACGATCTCGCAGTCCGGGAGTTCGAGCCCCGCGTCAGGCTCTGGGCTGATGGCTCAGAGCCTGAAGCCTGTTTCCCATTCTGTGTCTCCCTCTCTCTCTGGCCCTCCCCCGTTCATGCTCTGTCTCTCTCTCTGTCCCAAAAATAAATAAACGTTGAAAAAAAAAAATTAAAAAAAAAAAAAAAAGACTAGAAAAATCATATCCATATTATATCACAAAATAATTGGGGTCATTTATCTTAATTGCTATGCACAATTGTTGCTTTTGATTAAATATAAAACTAAAAGACTGGGGTATCCTTTTTTCTATTGAGGGGTCAATTTTTCATGTTCATGGAAATGAGCTATATATAAACATTAGGCTCTAAAAGATGATAAAAAAATAAATTTGGATTTTAAATGGCAGTTATGTTGTTTTCTTGGTATGGCTACCTTTCTTATAATCTTAGACAAGTCATTTGCTTTCTTTGTACTTTAGTTTATTCTTAATTAGAAAGTTCCACTTATAATCCTTCTAGTCCTTCTCAACATTTTAATTCTATTATTGTAAAAATGGTAGCAGGTTTCTCCTTCTTTCATGTGACATATTTATTGAGATCTGACTTTGTGCTAGGTATAGATTCCTAACTTTAAAAAATAAATGTTTATTTATTTTTTGAGAGAGAGAGGGAGAGAGAGAGCATGAGTAGGGGAAGGGGTAGAGAGAGAGGGAAAGAGAAAATCCCAAGCAGGCTCCTCACTGTCAGCACAGAGCCCGACATTGGGCTCTAACTTATGAACTGTGAGATCATGACCTGAACTGAAATCATGAGTCGGACACTGACTGAGCCGCCCAGGCACCCTCTTCCTAACTCTTTTATTTAGAGTCACATAAATTAATTTCTAGCCTAAACAGATTATTCATTTAAAAATTAGTATATAAATTAACAATTGTTAAAATTAGCTTATTGCCAAACAAATTATTTAAAATAAAAACAGATTTTTAAGCTTAAAGGGTTTATTTGTAAATGATAGTGAAAGTTTTTTTATATAGTACTGAAAATTTTTTTCATCCTAATTAGTCTTGGAAGGGCAGTCATTTCTGTTTAGATCATGTTAGGATATGCATTTGAAAAGGGGAGTTGATTGTGGGCATTGTGGGGGGTCACCTATAAAACCAGGACTGGTTTTTAAATGTCACTGTCAAAACTTCATTTATAAAATGAGCCCAGTACTGTAAGGAAATAATCCACACAATCCACTCTTCTTTGCTGTTCCTAAACACTCGTCCATTTGTAAGAATGCCTCATGGCTTATTGCAGGGGGAAGTTGAATGGGGAGGCATGTATTGAGCATCTATTATGTGCAAAGTATTGCTGGGCACTTTATACACAATATTTTCTTTAATCTTCACAAAGCTATTAACTCCTTTTATGGAGGGGAAACAATATGAGAGGCTTAATAAACAGCCAAGATACCTAATTGTAAGCGATGGAGTAGGGTCTCAAATTCACATCTGCCCCATCCCATTGCCTGAGGAGCACTAAGTAGGATTTCTGCATTTAAGTCTCATTATTAACTTCATCCACCTCAGTTTTCAGCCCTATGAAAAAGAACATCTTTCCTTCCCAGCCAGCAAAAAATGCTGTAAAGATGAACCAACTAAGGACTGTAAAGCATATAGGTTTTACTGGTGGAAACATTTCTGTTACCATGTGTTGTTTTTATGTGATGATTAATATATTTTATCTAGGAAAAAACTCCTCTTCAAGCTATTTGTGATGTTCTCTACCCTTGTTAGGTATTTTTAAATGGCAAACATATGCCCTTCCTTACTCAAATATTTCGTTGAGAGAGGAAGATAATTAGAATTTATTCCATGAATATGGTAATTATAGATGAGATTGCTGATTTTTAAGTTTGAAAGAACCGGAATAATGGCTTAGCCCATTGGTTTTCCCATGTATGTATTTTATGTTTGTTTATTTTTTAATTTATTTTGAGCGAGAAAGAGAGCAAGCTGGGGAGGGGCAGAGAGAGAGGGAGAGAGAAATCCCAAGCAGGCTCCAATGCAACTTTCAGCGCAGAGCCCAATGCAGGGCTTGAACTCATGAACTGTAAGATCATGACCTGAGCCGAAACCCAAGAGTCGGACGCTTAACCACTGAGCCACCCAGGCGCTCTACATGTATATATTTTAACTCCATGGAATTGTTAATTAGAGTCTTACACCTGAGTGTGAGAAAAGGCAACAATGGAGCTGCCCTCGTTAGTTTAAGGGGCACCCTTAAACTTAGCTTAAGTCAGGCACCCTGGGGCCTTATGCCCCAGGGAGCATGTCTGGTATGACCTCAGTGCTCCCCTCAGGGTCTCTTAGATCCATGGTAGGTCCAGAGCCCAGCAAGATTCCCTGGGAGTTCTAGGAAGTTTTCCTGGACAATGTGACTTTGGAATGCAGAGTCTTGTGTGTTTCTTCTGAGGGTGGGATGTCCAGCGGGGCAGACAGATCAGACTGAAACGGCCAGCACCTCAGTTAGCTAACTTGACTGATCCTGGACATACAGATGGACATTGTAAGCTGGGCTTTGTCAGTGGACCATGCGGGGAGGAGCCACCAAGGCAGGAAGCCTGCACTAATAATGTGTAGGGGCTGAGCTTGCCCTTGAGGTGGGTTCTAGTAGTTTTCCTGGGGATCAAGGCCATTTAGAGATGACTGTTCCCAGAAGAGACAGTAAAGGGGAACAAGGATGTGGGCCGCTGCTTCCCAGGGTGGATGCCAACTCTGTAGTATCATGCTCTGAGCACTGCTGGAAAGCTTTCTGGAAGTGTGCTGTCAGTATGCAGGCCCTGTGCATCTCCACTTGCGTGTCTGCTCAACTTGAAGTGTTCATGCCTTGTTACATGGATTCTGCTTTTCTTTTGTTACAGTCACGTGTGTTTGTTGTCTCCTTTCTGGCCAGCTCTCAAGGCATGACAAGGTACAGGCATCAGTATTGAAGCCTTTCCTGTGTATTGCTGTGAACTGATGCTGTGCATTGCTGGGTTGTGACTTTATTATTAAGAGAATAATTAGACCTCATTTTTAGTACAGATTTACAGAATAATTGAGCAGGTAGTATAGAGTTTCATATAATCCCTTCCACCGCCCCCACACAGACATGTACACAGCTTCTCCTATTATTAACGTCTTGCTTTACAAATTCATTGTATAGCATTGGCAAAATGCTGATCTTTGCTGACCACCAGCTGATTTGCAAAGATTACAGATAGCATAGAATAAGTACTGTTTCTAAAAGAGTTGTCTGAGGATCATTAGATCCTGGGCCAGAATCACATGGATACAGAATATTTGGATATATATAATACAGAATGTCAGTTTCACATCCTGCCCCACAATGACTAAAATAATTTGGGGGCTTGCTTTTTTGTTATAATTAATAAATCAAATTTCGTACATTATTATTAACCGTAGCCCATTGTTTACACTAAGGTTCACTCTTTGTGATGTATAGTTCTGTGCGTTTTAGTGAATGCCTAATTACATGTATGAACATTACAGCTTCATACAGAGTAGTTTCACTGCCCTAACCCTTGTGCTCTACCTTTTTATCCTTCTCTCCTCATAACCCCTGAGAACTACTGATCATTTACTGTCTCCACAGTTTTGGCTTTTTCAAAATAGCATACAGTTGGAGTCATACAGTATGTAGTCAGACTGGCTTCTCTCACTTTGCAGTGTGCCTTTAAAGTTCTTCTGTGTGTTTCCGTGGTTCGAGAATTCCTTTTCTGTCACTAATATTCATTGTTACGGATGTGCCAGAGTTTATTTTTCCGTTCAATTATTACAGGACATCTTGGCCGTTTCCAGTTTTTGGCAGTTATTAATAAAGCTGCTATAAACATCCACGTGCAGGTTTTTGTGTGGATATAAGACCTCAGCTCCTTTGGGTAAATATGAAGGAGTGCAGTTGCTGGATCATATGGTAAGCCTGTGTTTAGCTCTGTAAGAAGCCACCAACTGTCTTTCAAAGTGGTTGTCCCGTTCTGCATTCCTACCAACAAGTGATGCTGTTCTCAGCATTCTCACTAACATTTGATGGTTCTCAGGTTTTTTTGGATTTTAGCCATTTTAATAGGTGCGTAGTGGTATTAAATTGTTGTCATAATTTGCAAATAAAGTCCAAGTTATAGGATTTATTAATATACTTAAGGGTGTTACGCTGCTATCTTCATTCTTCTATTACCAGTAATTGTTTCTTTTCCTTCACCACTGATTTTCAAACCTTAGTATATTTGAAAATCACCGGGGGACCTTGTTAAAATATAAAGTCCCAGGACCGAAGCCCAAAAATTCTGTTTCAGTGATGGTGGGATGAGGCGTAAGACCATATTTTTATCTATGTGATTCTGGTTCAGGTGTTGCCCAGAAACAGTGCTCACTGTGTGCTGTAGGTAGTAGGTAAACTGCTACTCAGCCAGTGGTTGATAAAGTTGAGCATTTTTCCAAGTTCTGGTCCATGTATTGTTTTAGACCATAATTTAGCTGTGGGAACAGAAGGATTAGTTCACCCATGTGTTTAAATTATACCGTGACTCTGTTTCTTTTCTTAAACTTCTCAGAGTAGGAAGTGTGAAATTATATTAACTATAGAAATTCTGAAATCTGTTTTTACTTTGTTTCCTAAAGTGTATCATCTTTTACCTTTGTTTTCTGAAGTGTTTCATCATAGAATGTACTTAAACAAAAGCAAAAAAAAAAAAAAAAACCCAACACAACTATTTTTTTTCCCTTATTTTAAAAACTAAATGGCATCAGCTTTTGTGCCTGGCTGTGGAGTTTTGTTGGAAATAAGAGGTGAGGTATCTGGGGAGCCTTTTTTCTTAGGTAAAAGACGTAACACAAATACAAAATGTCAATATCTTTGAGAAGTATTTGTTTAGGCAGTTTCTCAGAGTTTTATCTGGGAGTAGCTAGCATCAGAATGACTTGAGAAACATGTTAAAGTGAGGTATTACCAATCAGAATCTTGGGGAATGGGGACAGGAATCTGAATTTTACCAAGTTCTTCTGATAGTTATTCAGCACAAAATGTGAGAATCACCAAGTGGCCTCCCATTGTTTATCCTATGCACAGATAAAAGAAGAAATTAAACACAGTTTAGCAAATACTCTCTTTACCCCCCAGGAAATCTTCCTTAAAACACATTTGGGACATAGTTAACCTAATGGATAGAATACCATTTAGAGATAGACAGAATTTTATACAGCTTGCGTTCTCTTAGCTCTCTACAACATGGTAAAGGATCAGCTGTTTTATTTTTCATAGTTACCCCAAATGTCATGTTAGTGTTTTTGTGTACAAATATCAGAGAAGCAATTCATGGACAATAAAAAGGTCCCTTAGCTCAGGAGTTTAATATGGTTCTAGGTAACTTATTTCAAAAAAGTATTCTTTATTCTAAAGGAAGATATTTGGGAACATTGTCCCCCATACTAGTTTAACAGAGGGGCAAAGTTTACTTGTTCCTTTACAAAAAGATCATATTATTTATATATGGCATCCAAAGCTACGCCTTTTCATTACTCACTATTAAATGAGGCACAACATTTCCTCTCTAGTTAAGTTTCAGGAAATCATATACTATAAATTTTCATTGGTAATGTTAAATAATTTCAAGTAAAGAGGGAATATATTATACTACAAATAAAGTACTTCTTAAATGTGCTGTACTAAGTGCTTTCCATTAATCTCTAGTTCTTATAACTTTGTGAAGAAGGTACTATTATCATCTCTTGCTGATGACAGAACTAAAGCATGTGGGTTTAAACAACTTGCCCATTGTTATTCTGCTGTTTCATATCCGAGCTTAGATCAAATCCTAGGTATTCTGGGCAACGAATAGATCACAATAGTAATTTAACGAACTGGTAGTGGCTTCTACTTGTCTCCTTGTAGAAAAAATGATAGTGGGTCGTCTCGTCCTAACCTGTCATTTAAAAATTACAGAAATCTAGAGACAAAAGATTTAGATAAATTGTGCTGATTCTGATTCACCAAGATAGTACATAATGGTATAGCCAGGACCAGTTCACAAGCTTGGTGAGTTCCAATTTTGCATTTTTCCCCCTTGGATCATAAAAATATGTAAATTTTCTTAAATTATCTTCTGTATTGTTCCTATTTTTATTTTTATTATTAGTGCAACTGCCATTGATACCATAAATTTGCTTCTTCATAGCCTTTTGATAATTTATAGCATCAGAATATGTCCTACCAAATGATATTTAAACGTTCAGTTTCATGGAAATTATTAACAAAATGGTTTAGAGCAGTAGTTCTTAAACTCCTCAAACTTACACCCCCTCATTATAATAAATATTTTCTAAAATCCTTCCATGTGATTTCTGAAATGAAATATACAAACAATACCTACAAACAATTTCAAAGAAGTCAGTATTTTTCACATATAAAAGAAATAAAGGTATACTTTTTATTTATTAAATTTTTAAATAAACTTTTTAAATGATTTTATTTATTTTTGAGAGAGAGAGAGAGAGTGTGTGAGCGGGGAAGGGTCAGAGAGAGAGGGAGGCACAGAATCCGAAGCAGGCTCCAGGCTCTGAGCCGTCAGCATAGAGCCCAATGTGGGGCTCGAACTCACAGAGCTGTGAGACCATGACCTGAGCTGAAGTCAGATGCTCAACCGACTGAGCCACCCAGGCGCCCCAAATACTGATATATTTTAAAGTTCAAATGATCAATCACAGATTCATACTGAGTAGTAAAAACAAATGATTGTAAGGGGAGATGGTACCCTAGTGGGGAAATATAGGGAGGAAAGGGGTACAGTATCTCTGAATTTGAACTTCTCTTGTCATGGAATATATGAACACTAGAGACCTGGGAAGATAGGAAGTTGTAGTCTGAAAATGAAAAATTAGAAACTCTCTGAGGCCACATAGTTACATTGATGAAAAATCTGTAGTATATCTCTGGAAGTAAGAGCATGACTTCATTCGCTATGTTTAATACAAAAAAATATTTTGTTATGCTAAGTCCTAAACTTTCACTAGCCATTAGTTACATAAATCAACCATTAGAATAGGATTTTTTTTAAAAAAAAATCAGTGATAAGCACATTGTTGTGTTGAAATTCCTGTTAGATTTTGATTAGTTGCCTCAGAGAGACTATAGGTAGGATTAGGCTCCATTGTTAAGCAGTGATTTCATTCTATTCTCACTGTTACCAAAGCTCCAGCCTTATTTTAAAACAGTAGTTTCTTATCCAACATTCCCTCTAAGTTGGACCAGAATATTTTTTTCAATACATTGACTTTTGTCACCAAACCTATTTCCTTTACTGTGTGAGCCCATCCTCAATGTGGAAGAAGGTCAGAAGATTCAGATTGCAGTCTGTTGCATTTAGGTCTTTCCTTATTCACTTGCAGTTGGAGAGGAAGCCATGTATTGGTCAAGCTGCCTGAAACCTATTCCCAGGAGCTATTAGGGTTACGACAGGCACAGGACCCAGTGTGTAGGTATAGATTAGTGGTGAGCCAGAGCAAGTCATGAAATTTTTAGGAATTTGGTGGTACAACTGTGAAACACAGCTGCTTTTAAAAATTAAAGCCTATGGGGCGCCTGGGTGGCGCAGTCGGTTAAGCGTCCGACTTCAGCCAGGTCACGATCTCGCGGTCCGTGAGTTCGAGCCCCGCGTCAGGCTCTGGGCTGATGGCTCAGAGCCTGGAGCCTGTTTCCGATTCTGTGTCTCCCTCTCTCTCTGCCCCTCCCCCGTTCATGCTCTGTCTTTCTCTGTCCCAAAAATAAATAAATGTTGAAAAAAAATTTTTTTTAAATAAATAAATAAATAAATAAATAAATATTAAAGCCTATGAATTTTTAGTTAAATGAATTGTATTAAAAACAAAGGTAATAAATACTTAAAACTTTATTTATAATTATTTCACTATATTTTACTGTTACCTATGCTCTTGAGGGTATTTCTGCCTAGTGTTCTGTGTGGTATAAATACGACCTAACAGGCTACTGTGCATCTCTTTGCAATTGCGTTTGGTTGCGGCTTGTTTGGTAGCTTGACACCCACCGGGTCTTGACACCAGCCATGGACTCTGGCAAACACTATAAATCAAGACCCTTCCTCTTGGAGAGCCAGTTGTTTAACTTTATCAGCACACTTTGGGATATACAGTAGTCCTCCCTTTTCCCCCAGAGAATGCCTGAAACTATGGATAGTACTGAACCCTGTAAATACTAGGTTTTTCCTATACATATATATGTATCTATGGCAAAGTTTAATTTGTAAATTAGGCACAGTAAGAGATTGACAAAAATAATAAAATAAAACAGTTCTAAAAATATACTAAAAGTTATGCAAATGTGGTCTGTCTCGCTCTCCAAATATCTTATTGTACTGTACTCCTTCTCCTTGTGATGATGTGAGATGATAAATGCCTGTGTGATGAGATGAAGTGACGTGAATTACGTAGGCATTGTGACGTCGTGAGAAGGAGAATCATCTGCTTCCAGACCATGGTTTACTGCGGGTAACTGAAACAAAGCAAAACTGTGGATAAAGTGGGGGGACTATCTCTAGATAGATTGGTCTTTTCTCTCTCTTCCTTCTTATTCCTGGAGTTGAAACTCATCTTGGCCCCTCCCAATATACCCAATTTTCCTCACCCATCTCAGTCCTATAAATTAGAGCTTTAGAAATTGTCACTGCTGCAGAAAGAATAATCTATGACACAGGATGACATAGTTCATACATAAATCATATTACAGTTCCAGTCACTTTTAACATTTGACATTTTGAGTTTGCCAGAATTGTTGATATTTGGTAAAATATTAGTTTCAGTATGAATCAGAAAAGTAAATGTTCATTAAGTATATTTTTAGTTTTACTTACGTTCTTTCTTAAGGTTACATTATTGTGTATATTTTCAGTAGAACACAACTTCATTTTTTATGATGGAAATTTTATAATAGGAAAATAGAATCTATTTGCCTTTCACAAATTTATAGAGTCAACTCTTCTAATTAAAAGACTTATTAACTAGGAATGCTTTTGGTTTCAAGAAACAGAAAAGTGAACAGAAAAAGTGACTGATGGCTGTTGAGTTAGCAGCTAACTGATGCTAAGCAGAAATCTCTAAGATTCTCTTGGCTTTTCTTTTAAGGTCAAATGATGGCCACTACAGATCCAATCTTGATACCTGGATTCAAAACAGGAGGAAGGAAACAGAATAGTGGTAATAGAGCTGTATTTACACGTGCTGTGGCTACACCTGCATGCAAGGAGTGTGGGCACTGAATATATAATTTAGCTGATGGTAATATACTTTATTTTAAAGGGAGACAAGTGAGCAGGGATTGGAGATAGGCAGTAAAGGAACATACCATGGACCTTTACATAGCACACAGTAGCATGCTCACTCATATATTTAAAGCTAATGCATGGAGACAAATTTAAAAGGTACGAATGTAACTGATATATATTATATAGTTCCCCAAAGAAGTTCATTAAACTTTGTTCAGTTTTTGTTAGGAAGTGACAAAAAACTAGTTTTTATTTGCTGAAAGATATTCATGTTTAGAAACTCGGCTAGGTGCTTTCATACAAATTATTGTGGTAGCTAATATTATCCTGTTTTTTATAATTTTTTTTTTTTATGTTGCAGAGAGAGCATGTGTGAGCAGGGGAGAGGGTGGGACAGAGAGAGAGAGAGAGAGAGAGAGAGAGAGAGAGAGAGAGAATCTTAAGCAGTCTCCACACTTAGTGTGGAACCTGCTGTGGGGCTCGATCTCACGACCCTGAGATTATGACCCAAGCTGAAGTTGGACACTCAACAGACTGAGTCACCCAGGCACTCCTGTTATCCCCATTTTCACAAATTAAGAAACTGAAACAGATGTTAACTAATTTGCTCCAGATCACAGAGCCTAGTAAGTAGATGGGCCAAGTTTATTTAGATCCTGGTCTTTTCTCTCTAGAAAATTGCAGAAAATGTTTATAAGTTGAAATGAATTCTAATTTTATGGAAAGAATGATATTTCATAGGCAGGAAACAAACTTAAGTCTGTATGTGCAGAAGGTGGTAAGTATTATGTGTCATCCATTTAATGGAGGAGATGGAGCCTTCAAGGTCTTCTGGTAACCAACATATTGGATACTGACATTTAATGGGTGCTAACTATATGCATTTTGCTTATGCTGATCCATTTAATTCTCATAACAGCACTTAGGAGCTAGGTACTATTACATTGTTTAGATGAAGAAACTGAAACAGAGGCTAGGTTGCGAACCTGATCTTGTAAGCAGACCTAGAATTGAACCCAAGCACTCTTACCTTTGAGGCTGCACTGTTAACCTCTCATAATGGATTTGTGTAAGAAAGAATGAGAAGGGTTTTTCGAGGTGAGTCTTATCTGGTTCTAATCGATCTTGGAAGAATTTCTACTTGTTTGGCTAAATAGGAAGTTGAATAAAATGTTGTATGAAATTTCACCAGTAAAACAAACAAAGCATTGTTTTGGAAGGCAATGCATAGGGACTTTAAGAATCCCCAAATCAGAGAGCTTTTAAACAAAACTGATAACTTGTTAAAAACCCCTTTTCAACTCATGATAACTGGTTACATCTTCATACTCTTAAGAACTACCATGGAATATTGATCCAGAAATCGAAATAAGAATGCAGCAAATGCATATGTGAAAATAATCCCATACAGATGGAAATTATACAGCTCAGAACTTCATGATGAGTCATAACTCTTGGAAGACCATTCCATTCTTCCCGAGTCTGTCAACAGAGGGATGTAAAAGTGATGTAGTTTTCATGTTCAGCTTTAACATCTGTTGCATGGTAGCCTGATTATATTCCTATCTAAGGAAACATCTATAAATATTGGCAAAGATCTTCTTTTTACTTTTGTTTCCAAGCTATTTATCTCTGTATTTATTCTATTGGCTATCCAGTATCTCTGTGTGATCTGGGTGGTCTGTGGGTGATCTCAGTATTTTCCTAATATAGCTTCTTAGGATTCTGTATCTACCACCATGAGCAGTTCTGCGATTAGGTCAAAGTGGTGTGTTTGTCAAAGCCAGAGTCTGTCACTACTGCTGAGTTTGGTTGTTTTCTTCTCTTTTGCTTTCCCACGTATTCACACACTACTAGCTCTTTCACAACAGCAGGATGTGAAATGAGTGTTGTTTCACCAATTTATTTTAGTCCTGTCATTTTTCATGAAACCTGTGGGAGAAATGAGCAGAAAATTCACAAAAAAAATTTGAATGTGGTTTAGTGTTGATTTTTTTTTTAATTATAGAGAAGACAAATATAAAAGTTGGCTGTGGAGATACCAACACAACTAGGTTGAAATTTCAGCAAAGTAAGTTATTAAGAGGTAAAAGTTATAGGTACTGCATGCTTAGCTTGGTTTCAGACTGCATATTTGAATGGTGTAAAAAAAAAAGTTTGGTAAATTAAAAGCTAAAACTAAAAAAGCAGACTTAGATATTTGGACGAATAAAACACAACCCTGTACACACATAGCAACACATTGTTTTATTATTTGTTTGTGTAATTGGTATCATCTGTGATTTAGAGTCTTGGAATAATAGAATCCTTTGGGAGGGACTGTGGAGTATATTACTGGAATTGAATTGGCACTGTTCACACACTGGTCTGCTCTCTGGTTTAGAATCCTCTCTCTGCTGCTTTTCTTCCTTAGGTGGGTCTCTTTCCTGGACACTGCGTGGAGTTAATTAATCAGAAAGTCCCCCAGTCAGTGACCAACTCAGTGCCAAAACCAGGTGAGTACACTTTTTCATCAGGGTGATGATTTTATCAACTGCTTAAAGAAACAGGTTTTCTCTTGTAGTCAAGCACCCAGCTTGTTTTGCTGCTGTTGCCATTTATTGACATGATATGTATGCATTCTTAATTTTAGGTGGTTTTGAGTTTTAAAATATTCTTATTTCTTTATTGATCATTTCACAAAGATACATCAACATTTTAGATAATTTCAAAGAACTATTTGTTCCATTAATCTTTGTCATTATTTGTTTTTATAATTATATAGTAGGGATATAGTTTATGAATGAACACAATGATGAAAATAACAGGTTTAAAGAACTCACACAAATGATGTGATTAGCTGGAAACTAATAAATGAAGGGAATGTATATTTTATCAATGATTGTGAACATCAAAACTATTTTAAACAGCATTTCTCATTACTTAATAGTATATTTATAGTGCTATATAAATATGTGGATTATTTAATGAATAAAGCAGTGTTACAGGGGGTGAAAATCAAAATGGAAACTTGTTTTTATTGGGGTGATTTAATCTAGGTAGATTGTACAGAATACTTAGCTTGGAAGTTTTTAATGTTATATAAAATTTTTAAAGGAAAACAAAAACAAAGACTGAAAGATTTTGGAGGGAAGAGGAAGTAATCAGATTTACGTCTCCTACTTGTATTATATTCCCTTCACCTTTCTTTGCCCTTCTCCATACTCTGCCCGCAGTAAAAGAAAAGGAAAAATTTGCTGGGCCTCAGAATTTATTTGTAATATTTTCCTTAAAGTATCTTTTAGGGTTAGGACCTATATATAAAAATTAGGGAGGAAAAAGCTTATTTAGTATTTCCCCACCTCTGCCCCCCAAGCATACATCAAATCATATTTGCTTATAGTATTCAGGTAAAGGTAATATGCTTTTGAAGCTTGTTTCTTCACAGAAATTAAGAATTCTCATAGGAATTTTAAATTTTTAGGCAGACTACTTTTACTGTTTAGTAGAGAAAAATACTTCAAAACAGTGTTCTCTACAGTTCTACTTGAGACAGGATTCTCAGTCTCTTTTCTTTTTTTTTTTTCAATATATGAAGTTTATTGTCAAATTGGTTTCCATACAACCCCCAGTGCTCATCCCAAAAGGTGCCCTCCTCAATACCCATCACCCACCCTCCCCTCCCTCCCACCCCCCATCAGCCCTCAGTTTCTTCTCAGTTTTTAAGAGTCTCTTATGCTTTGGCTCTCTCCCACTCTAACCTCTTTTTTTTTCCTTCCCCTCTGCCATGGGTTCCTGTTAAGTTTCTCAGGATCCACATAAGAGTGAACACATATGGTATCTGTCTTTCTCTGTATGGCTTATTTCACTTAGCATAACACTCTCCAGAACCATCCATGTTGCTACAAAGGGCCATATTTCATTCTTTCTCATTGCCACGTAGTATTCCATTGTGTATAGAAACCACGATTTCTTTATCCATTCATCAGTTGATGGACATTTAGGCTCTTTCCATAATTTGGCTATTGTTGAGAGTGCTGCTATAAACATTGGGGTACAAGTGCCCCTATGCATCAGTACTCCTGTATCCCTTGGGTAAATTCCTAGCAGTGCTATTGCTGGGTCATAGGGTAGGTCTATTTTTAATTTTCTGAGGAACCTCCACACTGTTTTCCAGGGTGGCTGCACCAATTTGCATTCCCACCAACAGTACAAGAGGGTTCCCGTTTCTCCACATCCTCTCCAGCATCTATAGTCTCATTTTGGCCACTCTGACTGGCGTGAGGTGATATCTGAGTGTGGTTTTAATTTGTATTTCCCTGATGAGGAGCGATGTTGAGCATCTTTTCATGTGCCTGTTGGCCATCTGGATGTCTTCTTTAGAGAAGTGACTATTCGTGTTTTCTGCCCATTTCTTCACTGGGTTATTTGTTTTTCGGGTGTGGAGTTTGGTGAGCTCTTTATAGATTTTAGATACTAGCCCTTTGTCCGATATGTCATTTGTAAATATCTTTTCCCATTCCATTGGTTGCCTTTTAGTTTTGTTGGTTGTTTCCTTTGCTGTGCAGAAGCTTTTTATCTTCATAAGGTCCCAGTAGTTCATTTTTGCTTTTAATTCCCTTGCCTTTGGGGATGTGTCAAGTAAGAAATTGCTACGGCTGAGGTCAGAGAGATCTTTTCCTGCTTTCTCCTCTCAGTCTCTTTTCAAGACATTTTATCCTCTGTTAAATTCCCCTTCTTTGATGGGGTGCCTGGGTGGCGCAGTCGGTTAAGCGTCCGACTTCAGCCAGGTCACGATCTCGCGGTCCGTGAGTTCGAGCCCCGCGATCTCGCGGTCCGTGAGTTCGAGCCCTGCGTCAGGCTCTGGGCTGATGGCTCAGAGCCTGGAGCCTGTTTCCGATCTGTGTCTCCCTCTCTCTCTGCCCCTCCCCCGTTCATGCTCTGTCTCTCTCTGTCCCAAAAATAAATAAACGTTGAAAAAAAAAATTCCCCTTCTTTGGGTAAACTTACTAAAAAACTTTCTCAGTGGGTACTTGCTCAGTAGATGTTAATTTGTGGTTGTGATGACTATAGGGTTTTTTTTTCTTTTTTTTAAACATGGCATCATTAACTTAAAAGAAAATCCCATAACCTTTAGCAGAGAGGTGCCTCAACCCCATCCCTCTTCTCCAGCCCTAAGCAGCTATTAGTCTACTTTCTCTCTCTATAGATTTCCCTATTCCAGACCTTTCATGATCATACAATAGTGGTCTTTTGTAATTAGCTTCTTTGACTTAGCACAGTGTTTTCAGGGTTCATCCATGTATCAGAATCTCATTCTTTTTTATGGCTAAAGTAATATTCCATTGTATGGCGAGGCCATATTTTATCCACTCATTTTGAGTTGTTTCCATTTTTGACTATTATGTATAATGCAGTTATGAACACCAGTGTATAAGTTTTTGTGTGGATATATATATATTCACCTCTCAAGTATATATCTAGGAGTAAAACTGCTGGGTCATATGGTAGCTCTATGTTTAACCTTTGAAGAACTACCAGACTGCTTTACAAAGTAGTTTTTACAATACACCCTGGCAGTGTGTATGAGAGTTTCAGTTGTTCCATATCCTTGTTAGTGTGTTTTTGATTATTGCCATCGTAGTAGTTACAAAGTGGTGTATCTTTGGGAGTTTGATTTCATTTTCCTGATGACTAATCATGTTCAGTATCTTTTTATGTGCTTATTAGCCATTTGCATGTTTTTGGAGAAATGTCTATTCAGATCCTTTTCCCATTTTTTAATTGGCAAGTATTCTTTATATACATTCTTTATATATTCTTTAAGTATTCTATGTATATTCTAGATACAAGTGCTTTATCAGACAATATGATTTGCATATGGTTTCTCACATTGTGTGGGTTGTCTTTGCTTGTCTTTATTCTGTCCATGGAAGTATAAATTTTTTTTAATTTTGATGAAGTTCAGTTTATCTTTTTTTGTTCCTTATGCTTTTGATGTCTTATGTAGGAAGACTTTGCCTAACCCAAGGTCAAGATTTACTCATATATCTTCTCCTAAGAAGTTTATGGTTTTAGGTCTTAGATTTTAGTAAACTTTGAGTTAATTTTTTGTGTCTGGTATAAGGTTCAACTCCATTGGACATCTAGGTGTCTCAGCACTATTTTTTGAAAAAAAGATTACTCCTTCCCCATTGAATTGTCTTGACTCCCTTGCAGAAAATTGACCTTGGACATGTAAGTTTATTTTTAGACTTTCAGTTCTGTTCCACTGATCTATATGTCTGTTCTTTGTTTTTTTAAGTTGGAGAGATAGCATGAGCAGGGTAGGGGCAGAGAGAGAGGGAGAGAGAGAATCCCAAGCAGGCTCCATGCTGTCAGCATGTGTTTGTTTTGTGGCAAATTTTGCTCTTAATACTTTATTCTTTCTCAGGATTGACTTGGCTCTTCTGGGTTCCTTGCAATTGCGTATGAATTTTAGAATCAGCTTGTCAGTTTCTACAAAGAAGTCAGCTGGATTTTGATAGGGATTATATTAAATCTGTATATCAATTTGGGAAGTATTATCCTCTTACCAGTATTTATTAAGTCTTTCAGTTCATGAACATGGGATGTTTTTCCATTTATTTAGAGCTTGTTTAATTTTGTTCAGTGTTTTGTAGTATTCAGAGTGTACGTTTGCATTTTTTTGTTAAATTTATTTTTATTATTTTTGATGCTATTGTAAATGGAATTACTTTCTTGACTTCATTTTCTTTTTCATTGCAAATGCATAGAAATACAATTAATTTTGTATATTAATCATGAAATCATGAAATCTTGTTGAAATGTTTATTCTAATAGTTTTTTTTTTTTAGTGGATTCCTTTGGATATTCTATATACAAGATCAAATCATCTGTGAATATATTTTTACTTCTTCCTTTGCAATCTGGATGCTTTTTATTTCTTCTTCTTGTCCAATTTCCCTGGCAAGACTATGGCCATCCTTGTCTTATTTCTGACCTTAGGAGAAAACATCCATTTCTTAACTAACCATTAAGTAAGATGTTAGTTGTTGGGTTTTCATAGATGCCCTTTATCAGATTGGGGAAGCACCCTTCAGTTCTTAATTTCTTGAATGATTTTATCATGAAAGGATGTTGGCTTTGTCAAGTACTTTTTATCGATCTGTTAAGATGACCATGGTTTTTTGTATCATTATTTTGAAGTTATTAAATTCAACATCAAAAATTTATTGTTGTCTCTTATGCATTATTTTTATATGCATTTCTTCTGTATACACTTAACTTATTAGGTATTAAATATCATCTTTGATATTTTGCCTCAGAGATATCCTGCAAACTTAGTTTTAAAAATTAGCTTAATATTGGTATTCAATTTTGTCAATTGAATACTTTCTCATGTTTTGAACGAGAAAGTGACATTTCTAATAGCGATAAGCTCCAGAAGCTTTAAAACTTGAGAAAGTTAATCAGGTATTGATAGTTCTGGAAAACAAGTGTCTATTAATAGACCCGTAGGACAATGTTAATTCTAAATTGGTGATGACTTATAATGCCAGCACACCTTTAAAAGCTAGTATTTTATCTTCTGTGAGCAGCATTGCAGGATTGGCATAAGGAAATGTGGATTCTTAATATATTTCGAAAAGGATGATGTGAATTCTGTTAGCCTCAGGCTTGTTTCACACTTTAAAACTGTCTTTGCCTACAGTATAAACAACTTGAATGTTCTATTTATTTTTAACATTGCCATCTGTTACTGTTAGATGCCAAATCTGAAAGATGCAGCTATAGTTTGAGGCTGAAATTTAAAGCTCCCTATATTATTACACAACAAGGGCAATAGGAAAATTTTTCCCTTCGGAGTTCTTCTTAATGTTCTCAATATGTTCAATTATTTGTGTATGTAAAAATAAAATCATTGAGTCACCATGTCCTGATCAAGAAAACAAGTATCCGTGTTGCCTTAAGAAAAAGAAGGTGTGGTGGGGGAGGGAGTAGGTGGGAGAGGGAGGTAGAAAAGAAGAGGAAGGAAAAGAGGAAGAAAGATAGAAGCTTGTCCACAAGAAATTGGCAGTTGAATCATCACAGTTACAGTTTGATGGGAGAAGGTGAGGTTGAGGTGGGGGGAAGAAGGGAAAGCATACGTAGTTTTTTGTGTGTGTTTATCCTGCTTGTAGCTTATGGAGCAGTTGGATTTATTCATTGATATCTTTCTTCAAGTTTTTAGTTTTCTCAGCTATTATCTTTACAGTATTTCTTCTGTGCAATCGTTGATCTTCCTCTTTTCCTTTACAGATTGGTTACACTCTTTGATACTGTCTTGCACACCCTCTCTTTCCAGTTTACTTTTATTGACCTCTCTTAAAGTTCTGTTATTCTTCTGTGTAGGCTTCTCTTAAGCCCACCTGATAAATTCTTCAATTCTTATTTTATTTCTTTTTTAAAAAACATTTTTTAAGGTTTATTTATTTTTGAGAAAGATAGAGTGCGAGCAGGGGAGGGGCAGAGAGAGGGAGGCACAGAATCCGAAGCAGGCTCCAGGCTCTGAGCTGTCAGCACAGAGCCCAACGCGGGGCTCAAACTCACAAACTGTGAGATCATGACCTGAGCTGAAGTCGGACGCTTAACTGACTGAGCCACCGAGGTGCCCCTTATTTTATTTCTTGGATCAACATTTTGTCTTTTTTGTAATTTCCATAGTGGGATTCCTCATTTCTTCCGTTACCCACCTTTTTGTCTAGAAAGAAAGAAAAAGGGTTGGGGGAGGAAGAGGGGAGAGAAAGGAAAGTAGGGAGAGAGGGTAAGAGAAAAGCAGGGCAATGCTTATTTTCTTCTTAAAATGAAGGACAAGGGAATTTAGATAAAGCCTTTGCTCTGAAAACAGAAGATTTGGACAGGAATAAAAAAAATATCTCTTTGAAGCAATGGAGAGTTAATAAGGCAGTAAACAATTACTGAGCTGAGGTTAAGCAGAAAAAGGACATCCTGAAGACAGACTTCAGTATATGGAGACCTTATTCCCCTAGGGTATCTACTGATAGAGTAGAGAAAGGCACAGTAGTCCTAGGAGAACAAAAATTGGAGCTCAGAGCCCAGTAGGGCAGAGTTACTGATGAATGCCCCAAGTTTTGAGTTAGAATTTTTGTGGAAATTGACAACTGGTTCTAAACTGATTCTAAAATAATTATGGAAATGCAGAGACCTAAATCCGAGGACAATTTTGAAGAACAATAAAGTGGGAAACTTACTATTTTAAATATCAAGATTTATTGTTAAAACTTCACTTAAGGTACTGATATTAATTCAAGGGTAGACAGACAAATAGATTAGTGGAACAGAATAGAGTCCAGAAACAAACCTGTGAATACATAGATACTTTTTTGCAGAGCGATGTCAAAAGGACAGTTATTTCAATAAATGGTGCTAGGTCACCTTGAGGGGTGTGTGTGTGTGTATGAGTGTATAAAATTCCTATTTATCCCTGTATACAGAATCATTTCTGGGAGAATTACAGATCTGTATGTGAAAGGTAAAACAATAAAACTCTTAGAAGATAATACAGGAGAGTATCTTCATGACCTATTTTCATGATCTCGGGATAAACATAAGCAGTAATCTTAACTGAAAAGCTTAATAATTAAATTTAATTAAAGATCAGAACTTGATCTTAAATGCTATTAAGATAATGAAGAAAGCAAATCACAAAATGAGAAAGATAGTTGACAAAGGTCACATAACTAAAGTGTGTAAAGAATCAGTAAGAAAGGGACCGATAAAATGATTTGTTTAATTAAGTGAAAACTTGAATAGGTACTTTACAACAAATATCCAAAATGCTCATAAGCATATGACAAAATGGTAAACGTCATCAGTCTTTAGGGAAATGCAAACTGAAATCTCATTGACTCTTTAATACATACCCACCAGAGGTTAAAATTTAAGAATAATAATACCAAAGGTTGGCAAGGATATACATCAGTAGGAATTCTCTCACACTGCTGATGGGAGATAATGTGGGACAATCATTGTTTGGTATTACATACTGAAGTTGACACATACCCTGGGGTCCAGCAGGTTCACTCTTAGGTAAATATAGAATGTTTATAGCAACCTTAGTCCTAATTGTCAAAAAACTTGAAAAACCAAAGGTATATCCGTAATGGGATGGATAAATAAAGGCACATTCATTGAACGGATTCTTCTACACCGGTGAAAATGAAATGAGTTCTGGCTGTCTGCCACGATATGGGTGAATCTCACAAAAATAAGTGTTGAGTGAGAGAAGCGTGCTATACGTACATGCATACATACGCCGTATAATTCCACATAGATGAGGAGAGAGTTCAGAATCACAGAGTTTAAGATGGTTCTGTGGTGTCAGAATTCAGAATAGCAGTTAACTTTGGATGGGAGGAAGGGGATAGGTGACTGGGATGGGTAGGAGAGAGGATTCTGGAGTGCTAGCAGTGTTCTGTGGATCCAGGTGGTGATTATACAGAAATGGAATGATGTTGAACATCTTTTCATGTGTTTATTGGCCATTTGTATACCTTCTTTGGAGAAATGCCAGTTCCAGTCCTTTGTCATTTTTGAATTGGTCACTTTTCATTCTTTAAATATATCTCCCATCCAGATAAACATTCTTTGCAGTATTGCTTTAATATTCAAATGTTGGAAATCACAGTTTCAAAATAGATACTTCCTTATCTATTTATGTGTGTGAAATATTCTGCAGCCCTTAAAAAGAAAGTCATATGGAATTGTTTTCTGTGATTGATTGTTAAATGAAAAAGCAAATCACAACGTAGAATAATCTCATTGTAAATTCATAGAAAATGATCTGGAAGGATATATACCAACTAGAAAGGGGAATGAGATTGTAGACATCAGCAAAAGAAATTTAATTTTTTTCTCTGTTTGCTTCTGTATTATTCAACCCCTTTATAATAAAAAAGTATTACTTTATAAAATATGAAAAAATAGATTGTATCTCTCCTTAACTCCATCCTTTCCAAATAGGTGATTTCCAAGGGTCCTTCTTAATGCAACCACCCCATAACATAGATATTTTCTGACAGTAGGTTTAATTTAGATATTTAATTTATATACACGTGTGAAAACAACACGGTTGAAGGGATAAGAGCATAGGCTTCCAACCTCAAGTTTTAATCCCTGTGCCACATTTTACATTTGGCTTCTCTGACTTTTAATTCCCTTATTTAAAAAAGTGAGGCAACATCCCTTTGAAGATTAGGGATAAGGCATCTAAAGCCCTTGGATACTTAATAAATGTCAGCTGTAGTATTTATTGATTTATATTTATCCACTCTTATGTCATTTAAATTCCAGAGTGTCAAAAACTAGATTTATGTAGATACAAAATTAATATTTGTTGGTAAAATCTATATGCCAGCATCTCACAGTATACCACTAAGACAAATGAATTATAGTAGTTTTCATGGGACCATGATGGGACCAAAGGAGCCTCTTTGGATGCCACTTGAATGGAGTTTGCATTATAAATATTTGGCTTTTGGGGGGGGGGCAACAGCTGAATTTTTTGATTAGCAGACATAAAAGTAGCTGAGGCTTTCATTTCGAGAAAAAACTTAGTAATTAGATATAATACTGATGAAATCCTTATGGTAAGAAGTAGTTTATAAGGTAACAAATTAGTCTGAATTTGTAGCATAATTTTGAAATTAAAAAAAGTTCTTTATTTTCTTTTAGGGAATTGGTCCTTTAGTGTCTTGCTTTCTTTGTTTTACTTGCAACTTTGCCTAATTAGAGTTTTTTCCTTTATTTTCGTTTGTTTGCTCCTGGATTGTTTGTTTTCTTTCTTCGAGTTTGTAGCACTTTCCTCTTCTGTAACCATGTTTCCTTAACATGTCACTGACCAGACATTTTGTATCAAGTAAAGTAGGTACAGGTTTTTATCCTGTGTGCAGCACTGTATTGAACATATGCTTCCTTATATTCTGGAGTCCAGTACTTCAAGAATCGGATATTAAAATCAGCACCCTGGAAGGCATTGATGTAAGATACAGATTTGTACCAAAATGCTAGAATGCCCTGGGAAGTTTCTTTCTGAATACATTGCAAGTGACAGATTAAGATAATATTTTCATACTCTGCATTAGGGAAAAACAGAAGATTCATAATGGCACATATCTGTCAAGTGCTTTAGAGTTTATGGATACTTTTATTTCCCTTCTGTCAATTGGAATTTGACTCTTGATGCAGTCCTGTGAGGTTTGGGGGTAGGGGGTGTATTCCTGTATCCTGCCACACCTTGTGTTAACAAATGGAGCCCAGGAAACTCAGGGAGGTTAAGCAGCTTGCCTGAGGGTTCACAACTGGGATTTGCTGAAATTTTCTGATGTCTGGTGGTAACCATGGCCAATACTTAATGTAGCTCTCACTGTGTGGTGTACCAAGACATAAATGAACTCATTTGTGGTTGATTCACTTAAAATCCAGAATTTGTCCCACTGTAGAACATTGAGTAGAGATAAAGTTTATTGTTCTCTCTCTCAAAACAAATATTTATTTAATATGTTCAGCTTTTATTACAATAGGCATGAATAAAAACGTATTTGGATTTTCACAAGGCTTATACTAACAGAACAGAAGTTGGGGCAAAGATGGGTTTAATGGAGGATGAAGGGAAGTGCTTCTAGGACCTTGCTTAATGGGCTAATTTCAGTCAGCCTTCATCCTCTCTCATGACTAATTAACCCAAACAGTATCCTTCAGTCTTTCCTCACTACATATAAACCCTCACTGCACACTCTGTTCTGTAACAGCGTTTGTAGGCATCCTCCTCCTCTGCTCTCCTGGTCTCGTCTTTCTCCCAGTGCACTCTGCTGGGCATTGCTTCAGTGTGCTGTGAACATACATGCACTCAAAGTGCTCCCATTGTGCCCAGAGTGTGAAGTGCCCTCCTCCCCATTTTGGCCACTTGCAATCCTCCTTGTGTTTCAGGCTTCAGGCCATGACCTGCTTCCTCTGTGAGAGCTTGCTGACCCCTCTCTCCCTACCCCCATCTCCTGTTTACCCCTGGCCAAGTCTGACGGCACCTCTGCCACTTGCTCCCAAAGTGCTGTCTCCTCACAAAGGGTAAGCGTGTCTCATTCATCTTTACCTCTCTCACAGGAGGTTCATACAGTGGACACATGATTATTTCCTCTCTCTTAATACTGCTAAAATGAATTTCTAGAATCAAACTTTTTTTTTTTAATGTTTATTTTTGAGAGAGCGCAGGTGGGGTAGGGGCAGAGAGAGGGGCACAGAGGATCCGAAGTGGGCTCTGTGCTGACAGCAGTTAACCCAATGTGGGGCTTGAACTCACGATCCTCCAGATCATGACCTGAGCCTGAGCCACCCGGGTGCCCCCATAACTTCTTGTTTTTAGAGTTTTATGTAAGTAATGTCTACACCCATCGTGGGGCTCAAGCTCACAACCCTGTTATCAGGAGTCCCACACTCAGGGCGCCTGGGTGGCTCGGTTGGTTAAGCGTCTGACTCTTGATATCGGCTCAGGCTGGGATCAAGCTCCATGTCGGGCTCAGTGCTGACAGCATGAAGAATCTCTGTCTCCCTTTCTCTCTGCCCCTACCCACCCCCCCATAAATAAATAAATAACCTTAAAAAAGAAAAGAGCCGCATGCTCTACTGACTGAGTCAGTCAGGCACCCCTAGAATACAACTTTTATCTCATAATCCCTAGCTTCAGAAAACTTCAGTAATGTCCCTCTGCTCCAGAATTATGTACAAAATCTTTAGTCTAGAATTTGAGGTGCTCCATAAATAACTGGAACTATCTTGTCTTTGTAACCAAATGTTTCCCTTATCTATACTTTAGTGTCAGGAACATGTTTCTTTACCTTGTAGTATACTTTGGGTTTCCCCGCTTACTCTGACTCTGATCTTTCTCCTCGCTGAAATGTTTACTATGTTCTTCATGAAGTTTCTTTAGACCACTGCTTCGAAAACGTTCATGTGCGTTCAGTGTGCCTGAGAGGTGGTATTAAAAACTGTGGATTGTGATTCAGTGGGTCTGGGGTGGGACCTGGGACTCTGCATTTCCAATGAACTCCCAGGTGACTCAACGATCCTCATCCTAAGACTATATTTTGAATAAAAGGGACTCCATTTTAGCCGTCAGTAGCTATTATTTGTATCCGTCATTTGGAAATAGTGTATAGTAATGAGCCATCTTATTTTGAATTTGATTCTTCACTTTTTATGTCTTTTTCCTCACCTAAATTGTTTTGGTTACTGGTGGATATTTTATTTTATACCAGTTTGCATCCTTTATATATAATGTTTGCTCTAAAACAGTTGATTGATAATTAAAAATATGAACAATTTCTACTAGAGTAATCAAAAATGTTTCCTGACCTCCCGTATGCCCATTAGCCAGTGCTAGGTGTAGGCCCCTAATCAGTCTTCTCCGTAAGTAAAGCAGCTGTTCCCATTTTTGGTCATTTCCAGTACTCATTCATTGATCAGAATTTATGAAGTGCATACTAAGTACTAGGACCAAAACAGCAAACACAGCAGACAAATATTGTCATTTTGGGGTTTTGTATTCAAGTGTGATGCGAAGGAGAGAAAAAGGTAAACAAAGAAGTAAAAGGTATAGTGTGGTAAAATATATATAGTATGATAAATGCTATGCAGAAAAGTCTGGAAAGGGGTACAGGGGTTAGGAAGTGCTGGGATGTGGCCCACGTGGGCTTATCATTCCAAAGGTGGGTAGAGTGGTTGGGAAGGGCTCATTAGAAGGTTACTTTTGAGTGCCTGAAGGGAGATGAGGAGGGGAGCAAAGCACTTACCTGGGGGGTGCTTTCCAGACCGAGAACTGCAAATGTGGGGCTGCTGAGCTGGACATATGCCTGGCTTGCTACAGGATTTGCTGGAAGGCAGTTTGACCACAACAGTGAGTGACGTGAGGTGAGGTCTGGGGGTGAAAGGAGTTAAGTTCTCTTTGGGGCCTGGGCACCACTGTATGGATTTTGGCTTTCATTTAAAATTAGATGGGATGACATTAGAAGGTTTTGAGCAGAGCTGTTACTTGGCCTTATTTGGAGGATCACTTTGGTTGCCACATTAAGGATAGGAGAGCTGGGTAGAAGAAGGGAGACGGGCAGCAGCTGTTTGTAGTGAGTCTGGTAAGAGATGATGGTGGCTCAGATCAATGTGGTAGCAGTAAAAGTGGGCAGAGGTGATTGGATTCTGGGTATATTTCAGGCCATGAAACCTGCAGAATTTTCAGACATACTGTGAAGAGTTTGAGTAACACAGGTAATTCTTACGATAGAATGATTACAGTGTAGCTGTTGCTTTCCATTGAGTTCCTTGTTAACACCACCACCGGCACAGATTCATGTTAGCCCTTCACAGGAGAGCCTCCAGACACTTTGTTAAATATGAGAGAAAAATAACAAGTGACCTCTCCTGTGCCATAAACCGTCATTGGAAGACAAAACATGGTGCTTTCTGGGTGCCTGGGTGGCTCCGTCGGTTAAGCTTCCAACTCTTGATTTCAGCTCATGTCATGATCTCATGGTTCATGGGATCTAGCCCTGAGTTGGGCTCTGCGCTGACAGCATAGAGCCTGCTTGGGATTCTCTCTCCCTCTCTCTGTCCTTCCCCTGCTAATGCTCTCTCATTCTCTCTAAACAAATAAATACACTTAAAAAAAAAAAACAAACCGAAAAACACATGATGCTTTCAGTCAGCCATATTTTTTAATTTTTAATTTTGAATACTTCTCATGTCAGAAGAGGTTGCAAAAATAGTACAGAGAACTCCCATATACTCAAAAGCCAACTTCTCCCAGTTTTAACGTCTTATGTAACATAATGGCACATTATCCAAACCAGGAAATTGATGCTGTCACACCGCAGTGAATGAGATTACAACAGACCTTACTCTGTGCTCAGCAGTTTCTGCCTACTCTCCTTTTCCTACTGTGTATTTTTATAGAGCATACATGGCGGCCTTTTTGGTTTCAGGTGAGAGTTACTGTTATTAATTATGGACTTCCCCTGCGCTCCGGCAAACAGTTGTCGAATTTATGCATTCCCATCTGTGCTTAGATGTTAGGTAACACAAGGGGTCTATGAGTCCTACTGAGTATCCCCAGATGGCTTTTCTATAGCATGGCCCTCGAGGGGAGGGCCTTCTTTCTCTTTTTTCTTCCTCTCTTTCCTATTCTCTGCTCCCCCACCCAGCCCCTTTGTCTTTAGTACTAACCTCTGAAAGGGTGGGAGGAAGGATGTTTATTAGTTAAAACAATTTTTTAAAGAGTGGCTTTGCCTTCTCCGCTATGAATAAACTTTGAAAGCCTCATTTCCTATTCGACAACAACAACAACAACAACAACAACAACAACAAAACAACCCATAAATCCACAGCTGTTCCACTGGTAAAAATTAACATGTTTTGTTCCTGCTACATATTGGAATTCTCTGGGGCTTTTCATATTTTAAAATTACATCAATTCATTGTTTTTCTTACTATGGCCTACCATTTATCAATAATTTTATATTCAGAGCTGTGTTTAGAAAGGAAGGAGAGAATAAATTTGATCAACAGCAGAAGATTTTGGCATGGTAGCTACACTCTGGGTATCTTGAATCTGACATTCCCTATTGTGTGACCTTGGCTTTTGCTTAACCCCTCTGCCTTGGTTTCCTCCTGTCTAAGATGGAAATAACATTAGAATCAACTTCATAAGGTCATAATGGAGACTTATCTGTGAAATACTTAGAATTGTGTCTAGCACATAGTAGCATTATTTTGTTTACTAGAAACAAATATCTGAATGTGGATTTACATTTGTATTAGTAAAAAAGTCATTTGTAGCAAAATATGTTAATCTCTTACAATTGATGTATTCAAATAATTTTATGTGCACTGTTATTTAGTATAAATATTGAATCTCTTGAATATATAAGGAGAGTTAGAATTTTAACCCTTGGGGGCACCTGGGTGGCTCAGACAGTTAAGTGTCTGACTTTGGCTCAGGTCAGGATCTCATGGTTTGTGGATTTGAGCCTGATGTCAGGCTCTGTGCTGACAGCTCAGAGCCTGGAGCCTGTTTTGGATTCTATGTCTCCCTCTCCCTCTCTGCCCCTCCCCTGCTTGTGCTGTCTCTCTCTCTCTCTCTCTCTCTCTCTGTCTCTGTCTCTCTCTGTCTCTCTCTCTCTCTCTCTCTCTCTCTCTAACATGAATAAAACATTAAAACATTTAAAAAAAAAGAATTTGACACTTGGGTACCTTATAAAGGAGGAGGTCATACTCAGGAAAATTGAATTCTGGATTTCCAATTCTTCTGGTTAACAGAGTGTTGTTCCTCAGAGTTGTTCACACAGAGGCAGTGTAAACTGATACTTTTTTCCTTTTTTACGTGTTAGTTGAAGCACAGTTAGAGGTCATTACCAGCAAAGATGTTAAAAATGTATGTTTTCCTAGCTTGTTGCTGCTACTTTAGTGATTCAGCCTTTCACTGGGAATACTTCCTGCTTGATCAATTACTGTTCATATTTTATTTGGGCCTAAAACACCTGTCATTTTTTTGGATACATTGTCTCCCATCTAGATGGCAAATATAAACAACCAAAGAATAAGTAACTTTCTCCAAGACTAAAAACGAAATAAATGCCACTCTCCTACTGGTGTTTTTCTGAGCAGGAGTGCTCACCTGTGTGAGGCTGATGGGTGGAGCTATTCTGGCAAAGCTTGTTCTGCGAGTGTGGGTTTGGGCAGGGCCCTTTCTGTGTGCTGCAGGAGCAGTACGTGTGCAGAGAGAAGGAGTGAGCTCCTGAAGGCGAGCCTCGTGCCCACACACAAGCCGGTTCGCCTTGGGTAGGGACCAAAACCGGCAAAGGAAGGTGCTTGAAAGGGGCGCCCCAAAGCAGAGCTGGAACCTAAAAGTGCTGTGGAGACCTGACTCGGAGTTACCCTGTGGTGGATGCGGTCCGAGCAGTGGGACTGTGGTTCATTCTGCATGCTTTTGCACGGAATGTAGAGCTGCTGTGTGCTGTCGGATCCACTGCTGAGCACAGTCCCTGGGAATCATTTTAAATATCCTAAAACCTGTGCCACAGCAGGAGGTAAGGATATCTCGGTTATTCAGATGTTTGACTCCAGCAACAGAATATTTCACGGAGTCTGAAATATTACATTTTATTTGGGCACAGGTTTCCTTGGTTGCTTTGAAGTGGATGGTTAATTTTTTAATTACTCAGAAATTGAGTAATTGAGCTTTAGTATTTGTCATGTCTGTAGAGAGGTGATTATTAAAGTAGATTATTGAAGTTAATTATTTTCAAGTAGATTGTACCACATAGGTATTGGGTACTGTAGTTCTTACTTTCCTAGTTAGTTTCAGGAACTACCCATTTTTCTATTTCAAATCAGCTTATTTCTTAGTGTTTTCTATACTTTAGGTTAATGCACAAAAGTCTTTGTGACTCAAAGAACATAACTTTGCTTAATAAACAGTCAGTATATCTCATTAAAAAACTGTTTTTCCTGGTGGGTTAATAATATTTCAATTATCGACTAGTTGAAAATAGGCAGCACTGACTTACCAAAATGAATTGAGCACATTGTATAAAAAATCTCTTCAAATTGGCATAAGAAAGTAACCCTTCTGCCCTTTTACCTTTAAGTATGCCGTGTTTTTTTTCCTTATTGGTGTTATTAAGGATAGCCATCTTTGTTTATAAAATATGTGTATTAACTCTTTCCTTTTGCAGAGGTTTTTTTTTTGTTTTTTTGGTTTTTTGGTTTTTTTTTTTTTTAGCACTAGGGTAGAATTCTGTATTTATGGTGTTTCTTTAGACATTGATAAGAAATGCCTTCTTTATAGCATGGAATTTGCAATTTTCTCAGAATCACAGATCAGCCCTGTTAAGCAGCTGAACATTTTCTTCTCAGGAGTGTTCCACTACCATTTAAATGAATCAATATTTTAATTTTCAAAACCGGGGGTTTGAAAATTAGGTGGGGGAATTGCAGAATTTAGAGCTCATTTTCATTGTCAATTTTTTTTTAAAGCACCTGTTGCTCATGTGATAATGGTTTGAGACCATAACTTGTTTTTTTAAGTATTAGGTAATACTCTATGGTACTCAGTAGAAGAGAGCAGAAATCTAAAGTTTCTGCATGTAAACTTAACATGTAAGACGAGTGTAGGCAGAAGGACTGGAAAGTGCTTCCATGTTTGTGTGTGTCCTTCCATAGTGACTTCAGCTCTGAACTGAGGAGGCACAACCACATGCGATTAAGCCTGCTTTGGAAAGCTGACTCAGGTTCTGGTCAGCCCTGTGCTGTGGAGGACTCTAAATGTTTGTAGACCAAACGTAAAGAGAAATTATAGCAGTAAAAATAGCTTATAGACACTTACTAAGTACTTGGCATATACAATTTCCTGTAAGTATTCTAGTAGCCCTAACAGGTAGGTATTATTACTGTCATCCTCATTGTGTATTTGTGGGAATGGAAACTTCAATAGGTAATTTGCTCAAGAGCTTGCAGATTGGGAAGTAGTAAGAGAGGGGGCTCAAACCCTCAGGTCTGTCTGATTCCAAAATCTATGTCTTATTCTCCATGCTAATGGTCAGGGTTTTTTTGTAGGGCAGGCTTTTAAGACTTTTGTCTTTAAATAAAGCGTCCTCATTATCAGTTCTGTGCTTTCCAAATATAGAACCTTCCCCCTCTGGCTCCTGCAAAAAGGAAAAAAAAAAACCCAACCCACAAAAACAAACAAAAAACGACCTATGATCACATCAGTGTTCAACAGCAAACTTCATGGCTTAATAAAGCGCAGAGGATTATATGACATCAAAGTGAATATGATGGCACTTCAGTCTACATTTAATCTGTTTTTAATCTAATAAAAATTTAATTTCAAGAAAACAATTTTCACACTGTTAAGCTTCTAAATTTTCAGGTTTCTAGAACTTCATGTAGTTTTTATGATAGCCCTCCTACCTTTGATGTTACTGAATCCCTAAGAATATGTAGTTATTATATTTTAATTTTTCTAAGAGAGAGTATACAAATAAATGTCTTCCTGAAATTGTACTCATTTTTAAGCTTCATGTCAAATAGTAGCAGTTCCTTTGGATTATTTTAAAATCCTTATTAGAGACACTTCTCTAATCTGTATATAACATGTCATTCCTGTGTTAGAATCCTTTAGTGTCAGGGATTTATATCCACCCCATGTTTCTTCCTCCTCTTCTCTGCTAAAATGCAAATCATTTTGTTCTGTATTTAGAAATGCAATTAGTCAGAGTCTTTTATATAATAACTGAGGTGGTAAAGTCACCAAGTTAAAAAAATTTTTTTTGCTTCTTTTTTGTACAGAGTTGGGGAACAAAGCTAATCACATTTATTTTCATTTGTAGTTTAAATTTTAAAATAACCAGTATCGATTTTAGCAAGAAGCATGTATAGCTTATTTATGTCACCCTAAAATCACATAGGCTAAATTTGAGCCTCCTCTGATATTTCTGAAATGTATAGCTCCTGGAAAAGTAAATGTATAATGTAAATAATGAGAGTTGCCTTATTGTAACCTGATGACTATTTTCCCAAGGGAACTGTGACTTTTAAAGAGCTACATACCGTGCCCTTTCTAACTTATAACTGTGTGTGTGCTCCTTGAGGAAGGGCGGCAGCATGCTGTTGCTTTGGTTTCATTCTCAACTCTGGAAAAGAAAAACATTTTTATTCAAATACCCAAATATTTTTGTTGAGCATAGGCATGTCATTGCACATAAGGGTTGTGCTGGATATTCTGAAGAAGCCATTCGTTGCCTGTTTTCTGCTTCTCTTTTTCCAAGTGCATTGCTCTTATCTCTTCTGTGTCTGAAAGATTCTTCTCTAAAATTTACTGAGATTTATCTTCTAGATGCCTTAGTGTCATCCCTTTGCATTCCAGAGGGTAATGCCTTTTGAAATGCTTGCTCCTCTCTCTCATAAGTAAATGGAAGCATTCTTGACTTATGTAACTGTTAGTAGCTTTCCAGTTTTTCAGTCAAGAGCCCTCACTGTCAATGCTATTTTTATGTTAGCATTGTACGTGGCATTTCTTGAATACCTGGTTTCCTCCCTTTGAGGTTGGAATGTACAGATATCAAAAGTGTTACGGTCGTCCACATTCCAGAGCCTCATCCCTGAGCTGGTCTCATATGTTTTCTCTGTGGTAGTCCCTTGCAGCTGTTACACGCATCAGTTAGAGAACTGTGTTTTTTTCTCTTAACTTCCAAAATTGTTTATGATATATTAATCAAAAATGATTCTGTACTTTCTTGACCCACAACAACTTCAACAGCTTATTAAGATTTAATACTCATATTTATCTAAAGGCTTTCTTGGGCATCTATTTTGGTGGTGGGTGGAGAGGGAGAGGCATGAAATTCAAGGCTAAAACTGCTGTATTCCTGCTTTAAAAATTAGAAGTACTTCCTAAGGAGACAGTGAGAATTTTGCATCCTGAGTATAAATCTGATAGAATATAAATTTTCAGAAGTTCAGAGCCTATACATAATATTTCCCTTTTTTCTATTACTTAAAATAGTAGTAGGGAGTTCTTATATAACTAATTTATACAACATGCTTATATAACTATTTCCAGAACTTGATGCATAATTGTATTACTGCAGTAAATTCATGAAACCTAATTCAAAAATCAATCTTTATAAAGTATATAGCATTTTCTGGTAAAAATAATATTATAAATGGCCATCGTACCATTTACCAAGGATTTGCTAGCAAAGAAATAGCAGTAGTGTATCATATGATATAATCAACAGCTGTGAATGCCTTTCACATTAAAGCCAGTATAATTACTAACTACTATTTTAGGTTTTCGTGGAGAAAAATAAATCCAATGATTTAATTAAAATTAATTTTACTTAAAAAGTGCTAATAACCCTGATTTAGTATGCATAAAACCAGTAACATTTAACAGTGATCTTTCTATCCTAAATTTTTATACCAGCCTTTTCCAAGATGATTTACAAAGCCTAATTTATTTTCTTACTAGGTCTTCAGTGAAGTTTTAAATGATGTCTTTTTTTCCTTCTGATAAATTTTCCTACAGCAAAGATGTTTTCCACAGACTTCGGAGCTTCCCATGCTGTTCTAACGTTATATTTTGTCAGAGTATTTCATGATTTCGCAGGTATTTTCACTGAAATTTCAAATTTGTAAATTGGTTAAACTTCTCATTTTTCATGTTATTAAACTGACATCTAGACATGGTTATTTATCTCATCTAAAATCTGAGAGCAAGTTATTGGCAGAATCAGGACTAACACTGTATCTGCATATGCTTAGTCCATCCAGTTCATTTTCACCTGCTCATGCCTGGCCAATAATAGGCTTGATTGAATGGATGACCTTCATTGGACTATTTGTTTTATTATTGGAAAGGCATAAAAACATTCAATTACTAGGCCATTGGTTCATGTATTTGTAAATCTCCAAATAGAGTTGCTAAAATTTTATGCCTATTGAATATTTTTACCACATATTTAGATATTACAGGATAGCATGAAATAAACTGGAGAAAAGGAATATGAGTCATAGGTCATTTTGATAATTAGAGCTGGATACATTGAAGAAAGGAAAAGCATGAAAGTATTATTATTCTTATAACCTTTATTACATTTAAAAGTCATCACATTGAATGTAATGGGAGATGAATTAGATTTTACTTAATATACCTGTTTTTGTGACATAAACTTTTAAGAAGAAGATTCTAGTGATCAGATACTGGTTTATATTTTGAGTTTAATTCATTTAGAGTGTGATGCTAACACAAACTGAGTTTTAGTTGGTTAACACATGGAAAGCACTGGCACATAGTAAGCACTCAATAAATATTAGCTATACTGTAGTTATTGTCATGATGTTACTGTTTCATGGCTATTACCATTTCTAGACTTTTCCCTCAGTTTTTGTTGGATATCTGGTTTAGGACTAAATTTATCTTTTTCATCATAGGAGTTGGAACCAGGCCATGGGTAGAGCTAGGTTGAGGGAGAACTAATACAAGCTAGACCAGAAGATTTTCAGAGATAAAAATAGAGTCAGAGACTTAACTTCTTGGACATGTCCTTATTCCAGCAAGTAAAAACTTACTATAAGTTTGGTGTGCAAGAAACTTCTTTACTCTGATTTGGAGGGTGTTTTTTTATAAGATCAAAAAAACCACAACATCAAAATTATTTATGTGTATTTTCAGTTATTGACTTAAAGAACTTCCTTTATATCATTATTCATCCTAAAAGCTTTATTTATGTTGAAGTTTTTTTTTTTTTTTTTTTTTTTTGCAAAAGGGAAAGTTCCAAAGGTTCTGTAGTATTGGAAAAATGTGTTTTTGGTTTAGTCTGCTTAATTTATATTTGAGTCACGTGTTAGAATCTTGCTCAACTATCCAGAAATTTTTCTTTAAAAGGTTTGTAGAATTATTATTCTAGTGAATCACAGCTCAATTTCTGAGTTCACTTAATGTCAAATAAAAGCTTTGTTGGTTAGTTTGAACCAATTTAATTGATACTCAAAGCTATAAACTAAAGAAGAATTATATTACATTTTCCCCTGTCATGATTATTTACTAAATGATTCCAAAGCTATGTTTGTTAGTTGCCCAAAGATCCTTTCAGGACATATGACAGTGCATGCTAAAAATAAGTTAATTTTTATATCTCTTGTCAATATCCCCATTAATAAATTTGAAAATACTAAGTAACACAGTTCACTTCAGCTCTTTACTTAAGACTGCAAATGTAAATCTATGTCATATAGTTTGTCGCTAAAAATGCATCAGCAACCTATTAGTTTTTGTTTTTAGAATTCTTTGTCTATACTTGTACCCTATAGAATTATTTTGCTTGTGTTCCTTTAATGAAAGTCACTTCTAATATGTTTACAGTACTCCCTTGTTTATTAGAGTTCCTGAGATGGAACTTTGGCTTAAGACTTTTTTTTTTTTAATTACCATTTCCTTCCATTTCCTTCTTTAGTCTCCTGTATTCATTTCTATCCTTACAAAGATACAAGGGAAGTGGGAGTAAAGGGAACTTACATAAGTATAAAAGTGGGTATAAATTTAGTTTGCCACATTCAAAACTTAAAAATTAAGAGAAACTAATCTCTTAATAGATGCAAAGTAATCATGTGATAAAGGTCAACACTTGTTCATTTTTTTTTTATCTTAGCAATTAAGAGTAGGGAATTTCTTTAATATATTTAAGGATTCCATCCAAAATACCCCATGAAAATTTTATTCTTAATGGTGAGACTTAAGAAACAATCTGTTTAAAGTCAAGAACAAGATAATTGTTCTTTAGAGGGTCAGTCATATTAGACAAGAAGAAGTTAAAAGATTGGAAAGGAAGAAAAGCAAATCAGCAGATCTTTGTTGTTAATTGTCTACAAATCCAGAAGAGTCTACAGTCAAATTATTAGAAGATAATTGAGCAAGGTTGCTGAACAAAAATTATTCAGTGAAATAGCACTCAACATTAATTTTTTCTGTCTAGCACTAAGTGCCTTATACTCTTGTTTAATCCTCACAATGTCACAATCCCATTAGGTAGTTACTATTTTTAACTTTTTCGTAGATGATGAAAATGAAGGACTGAGAGTTACACACTTTGTCCACAAACATACAGCTAGAAGTTGTAGGGGCATAGTTGGAAGGAAACAGTTCATCACAGCATGCTAATTGAGTTTTTATGCACCAGTAACAATTAGAAAATGTAGTTTAGAAAATAGTACCATTTACAGTAGCAGTAAAAACCATAAAGTTCCTAAGAACAGCTATAACAAAAAAAAATACATAAGACCTTTTATGGGGAAGAGTTAGAAAAATTTACTGAAGGACATGAAGAATCTTAAGAGCAGAGATTTTCTGTTTGTGTACAGGAAGGCTCAGTATCATAAATCCATTCTCGTTGAAAGTAATCTATAATTCAGTACAGCTTTAGTCAGATTCCCCCCAATTTTTTCCTCCTTTAATTTGACAAGCTGATTCTAAAATTCATATGAAAGAGTAAAGGGCTAAAAATATAAAGGCAGTTTTGAAGAGTAAGTAGAAGGGACTCCTCTTTCTAGATATTAAGACTTATAAAGTGCTAGAACTTAAGAAAGTAAGGTATTAATGGAGAGAAGAGACTGACAGAATTAAGAGAACTGAGGAAGAGACCCCTCACACACTATACGCATTTTCATATAAGAATCAGTATTAGGGGCACCTGGGTGGCTCATTCAGTTAAGTATCTGACTTCAGCTCAGGCCATGATCTCATGATTCGTGAGTTCGAGCCCCTCATCGGACTCTCTGCTGTCAGCGCATAGCCTGCTTCAGATCCTCTGTCCTCTTCTCTCTCTGTCCTTCCCCTGTTTGCACTCTCTCTCTCTCTCAAAAATAAATAAACATTAAAAGAAAATGAATCAAAAGTTAGTAGAGAAATGATTACTCAATAAAAGGTGATGAAATACCATTGGTTATGCATAAGGAAAAAAGTAATATGATTGTATCTCAACCTCATTCCGGCCATACAAAATAGTTAAAAAACAAAAGAAAACAAAAAAAGCAGGGGTGCCTGGGTGGTTCAATTGGTTGAGCTTCAGACTCTTGGTTTTGGCTCAGGTCATGACCCTCGGGATGTGGCATTGAGCCCCACATTGGGCTCCACACTGAGCGTGGAGTCTGCTTAAGATTCTTTCTCTCCCTCTGCCCTTCTCCTTCTCTCTCTCTCTCTCTCTTTCTCTCTCTCTCTCTCCCCCTCTCCCTCCCTCTCTCTCTCCCTCTCTCTGTGTCTAAAATAAAATAAAACAAGAAAGTGGAAAAGTTTTAGGAAAAAAGGTTTATAGGAAATAGTACAATATGTTTCTGACCTTAAGTGTTTCCTTGCTGGAAAGATATCTTAAAGCATGGAAACCATACTTAAAGACATTTTAAAATTTGTACTTGGAGAAGATGTTTGTAACATGAATAATTAACAAAGGATTTGTCTCCAGATTATTTAAAGAATTCTTGCTCATCAGTAAGAAGAAGATTACATTAAAATGGGTAAAGGGTATGAACAGTTCTCTCACTAAAGAAGAAAAGTGAATGGCCAAGAAACATATGAAATCATGCACAGAAATGCATATTGAAGTGGAATAAAATTTCAGTTTGGCAAAAATGAAGAAGTCTGAAAGAACTAAATAAGACAAAGAAATGAAGAATGGAAACACCAAAATACATCCTATGTTGGTAAATCATTTTAGAGAATATTTTAGCAAAGTTGAAATATGATTGAAAAATAACACACTCCACAATCCAACAATCCCATGCCTAAACATGAGTTTCAGAGAAGTTGTCTCACAGGTGCCCAGGGAGACACTTAGCAGATTGCTCAGTGCAATATTGGTTGTAATAACAAAAATTGGGGAAATCTCACAATGATAGTAGGAGAATAGAAGTCTAAGTGGTGGTATATACTTACAAAGGAATACTATAATGTACTTAAAATGAATATACGGAATCACAATTATATATTCTGAGAATACATGATTTTGGAGAAGGTTTAACATAGTATGATTTCATTTCTGCAGATTTTAAAAACATTTAAAATGGTAGTATATATTCTTTATGGTTACATACATGTGTCAAGTATAAAAACGTGTATGGTAATGATAATACTAAATTCAGGATAAAAGTTCTCTCTGTACAAAAAACAGGATTGGAGGAGTTACGTGGGTTCAACTATGTCTGTATCACTTAAATTTTTTTTTAATTTAAAAAAAGGGAAAATCTGAGGAAATAATATGGCTAAATGTCAACAGCGTGAAAAAGCTAGATGATGTGTACATTGATATTGTCATATTCTCTTAAACTTTTCTGTATAATCAAAGTATTTAAAAGTTTTTTTAATGTTTACTTATTTTTGAGAGAGAGAGAGACAGAGAGAGACAGAGAGACAGCACGAGCAAGGGGAGGGGCAGAGAGAGAGGGAGACACAGAATCCAAAGCAGACTCCAGGCCCTGAGCTGTCAGCTCACAGCCCGATGCAGGGCTTGAACTTGCAAACCACAAGACCTGAGCCGAAGTTGGACGCTCAACTGACTGAACCACCCACACACCCCATTTTTAAAAAAATAAACACACCTACACGGGACTCTAATACTTCTAATAGTTCCATAGCTCTTGCTTACCCAGGACCATCCTTACCCCAGACCTAGTCTTCTGCTCGTGTTTTCCAATCAGTTTGCCCTGAAAACTGTCTAAGCAAGTTTTAGACCAGTAGGCTTTTAAATAATAGTGAGATTAAAAACAAGCATAATATGGTAGACTTTATTTCTCTCAACAGTTTTTTCTTAAAATTCATTTTTAAGATACTCTTTTGAAGAGCAGTTCTTAGAACTTATTAGTCTATGTATATAATAACAAGGTAAGAAGGTCCATTTGACACTGCTTAGAGGAGAATCTTTCTTCATGTTTATTGGTACAAATAGATCTATTGTTTAGCCTTAAATAAAAGCAAGTTTATGGAATTTCATTTTTTCAACTTAAATGTTTTCATATTTATTTAGCATAAAATATTTCAAAGTCTGTAACAGAGGCTTGGATTCTGGGAAGTTACGAGATCCTTAAATATCCATATAGTCTAGTTGCCTACATTTCTGTTCCCCTCTGTTAAATTTCCACCAAATAGCATCTAATACGTTTGAAAACTTTGAGCAAAAGAAGGATATTAGGTACAGTCATGAAAATCCATTGGACATGTTAAACGTCATACTCCTATTTTATTAGGTTCAATAATGGTAGTCTCCTCAGGTATTATGCATCCCACTTCTACCCTTTCACTTGTCTCCTTGACTATGAATTTATCACAGATCTTAGAGCTCAGTGCATATAATCAGGTAAATGTAATGCTGAGGCCATTATCTGGTGCAAAGTCATCTTTTAATTTCCTGAGAAATTAATCCAAAGCCTCAACCTGTCTAAAATCAATCTGTAAGATTTCTGAGACACAATTTAGAGAACTCTAGTTTAAGTGAGTGTTGAGAAAGTAAGAATTCTTCAGTTTTGCTAGAGAAATATTACACTTGTGTAATTGGTAACACCCAGTGCCCCATGTCTCTGTGTCAGGGTTCACTGTGGCTTACAGAACCGTCTGTTTTTAGTGTGCCCTGTAAACTGGTTATCGACATCGTAAAGATTTACCTTGGAGATGCTGAGTTGTGTGTCATAGTGCTGAAGCTTTTAACTACTGGAAAGACTGGTCTGGTTGGGTTTGTCTCAGGTTTGAAAAAAGACTGCAGATGTAAAATCTACCATGTGTAAGTAACGAGGAAGAAGTTAGCATTGTGGCGCATGTTGCATTTTAACTCTGGAATAGGGAATTCGGATATAAAATGGTATGATTTGCTTTTGTCTAAATACTGTATGTGTTTTACTTTTGACGTATTTTATCTGTGGAAATGCCATTGTTATCATTTTCGTTTCTCTAATTCAGCATGTTAGGTGAACCTTAACCCTGTCACCCTTACGACTACCTCCAATGTTCCTTTGTTGAAATGTGTCTAAACGTAAACCCACTCTGCCTTCCTCAGTAGAAATCTTGTGATGGTGGGAGGGGGGATGGGCTAAATGGGTAAGGGGCACTAAGGAATCTACTCCTGAAATCATTGTTGCATTATATGCTAACTAATTTGTTTTTTTTTTTATTTTTTAATGTGTATTTATTTTTGAGAGAGAGAGAGAGACAGAGTGTAGTGGGTGAGGGGTAGAGAGAGAGGGAGACACAGACTCTGAAGCAGGCTCTATCCGGGCTCAAAGCTGTCATCAGAGAGCCCGATGTGGGGCTTGAACTCACGAATTGCGAGATCATGACCTGAGCCGAAGTCGGATGCTTAATTGACTGAGCCACCCAGGTGCCCTGCTAACTAATTTGGATGTAAATTTTTAAAAATAAAAAATAAAATTCAAAAAAAAAGAAATCTTATGATGTAACTGACAGTATTCCATACTCCTGTTCTTCAAAACGTAGATTTGCTGACTTAGTTTTCTGGTTTGTTATAAAACAATGGGTCGGAGACAGTGTCAGTGTCCATAGTAAGCTTTTTCTGGTCATTTTTTTGTCTAACAAATGGAATGAAAATACAAAGAACAAATTAATGAAGAGACATTTATGTCTGGAAGTGTTGTGAAATCTTCAAATTTAAGTATAACTAAATTGAGTATTTTTATTAGTTTAAATTTCCTATGTAATGAAATTTATCTATCTTGATGGACAGCTGATTATTTAATTATGGATGCCAGAGCCCTTTACCCAACTGCCTCTACCGTGGTGGATTAGAATGCCAATTAGATTGTGCTCACTTCAGCAGCACATATACTAGAATGCCAGTTAGATTAACAATAGCAACACTGAAACTACATAGACATAGTTTAATCTTACGTTGAAGACTGAGAAGTCATTTTAGACTCTATGTCTAGTCATCATTATGAACACTGGTTATTTCGGTGTCTCAGGTTGGACTACAGATTGGTAGGTGGAGACCACACTGACCCCTCCAGGCCCGTTACAAATTTAGATTTAAAGTTGCCAATTTATTTTAATGTGTTTTGGAAAGGTAACAGAAGAAAGGGGCCTGGCCACGCATCTTAGAAGCCAGGTTGTACGTATGCCGGCACAGTTTCCCAGAACCCTCAAGTGCCACATGGGAGTGGAGTCGCTAAAGACACTCTCCTCTTGTGTTAATTTTGTGTCCTGTTGCAACCCTTACTTTAATTGAGGCTTATGTCACTATTTAGGAAAAATACACACGAACAGTCTTTACCCTAGCAGGAAGAGATGGCCAAGTTTCCTTGTTCACGAGCCAAACTTAGCACACCAAAAGCAGAGTCAGAGCTATCTAGTGTCCTGGAAAGTCCAGTTCTACATCGGCTGCCCTCTGACTAGTGTAATTTTACTGTGTATGAGAATTTGGTTGGAGGATCATGATTATAACTTATTTCCATATAGCTATCACTGAATTGTGAACGTGTGCATTTCCTGGTTAACATAGAAGTAATTCTAGTCATTCTAGACAGGCTGTTGCTAATTGATGGGAAAGAAGTAAATAACTTTCCTTTCTCTACTAGTGGGGAGCCAGTGCAGGGTGGCAAACTATTCATGCAGTTTTTTAAATGTTCTAGCTCCATTTGTGCTGAAAATTGTCATTCTCTTCCTTCCTTTCTTCTGGGGAGTGTTACTGTGGACACATGAATTTTTATTTGTTTGGTGTTTTACACTAAGTCATAGTCATTCGTTGTGATATGCGAGTCTTCATTGTGTCCCAGAGCTGGCCAGTGGCAGCATGTTCCCCTGTCTTTTTGGCACCGCTCCTGCCGGGTGTGGTTGTTTCCCTTGCTTTTGGCCACGACAGAATTTTACCCTCTCACCTTGTGCTTTCCCTGCTGTCAACCTGCAAACAACCATTTCTCCAGGGAGTCTTGGTTTATTTGATTAAGGAATGATATTTAGAAACCCACACCTGAGACCAAAGGCGTTCACTGCAAGAGGAGTGTCATTGTTTCTTAACCCTTTCAGTGGCTAGAGCTTAGGGGAAATATGTGTGTATTTTAAGTTCATGTTCAGATTTCCAACTCAAGTTAACATTACTGGGGTTTTGCCTTGACGACTTTGATTTTATTATTGTATCTCCTTTCTCTCACACCGAAAATCTTGGATCCTAACAACATTAACATATTTATTTGTTTTGTCCCACAATATGTATAAAATTGTTTACGAATTATACTACTGATATTACTACCAATAGTAAAACAGTTGAATGAGATTAAATATTACTTTGTACGGTTTTTTTTTGTTACTAGAATATATCCCACTAAGTAAGCATGGTCAGTTTACTATTTACAGGTCATTTAAAATAATTTCTCTCTGTTGACAGTGTTCCCAATTTGATGTATGAGATACATTGTTTCAGGCTATTTCCAAAATTAGGATTTGCTTTTTTAATGTTCTAAATTTTATTTTTGAACATGTAGAAAGATTGTTAACATAATTTTAAAATCAAACTATATAGGGCACCTGGGTGGCTCAGTCGGTTGAACGTCCAACTTCAGCTCAGGTCATGATCTCACAGTCCGTGAGTTCAAGCCCCACATCGGGCTTTGTGCTGACAGCTCAGAGCCTGGAGTCTGCTTTGGATTCTGTGTCTCCCTCTCTCTCTGCCCCTCCCCTGCTCATGCTCTGTCTCTCTCTGTCTCAAAAATAAATAAAAACATTAAAAAATAAAATAAAATAAAATAAAACTATATGAAAAGGTAAATTCAGAGCAGTTTTGCTTTCTCTCCCCACCTATTTTCTTTACCCATTTTTATTAATTTCTGGTTTATCGTTAAAGTGTTCCTCTTTGCAAAAATAAACCCTTAGGTACACACATACATGTATTTGTGTGAATTTATGTGTGTGTGATATATGTATTCCCCATCCATTCTTATACAAAATATACTATTCTCTATGTTCCTTTTTGACAGAATGTATCCTGGAGATTATGCCATAGTGTAGGTAGAGAGCCTCCTTTATTTATTTTTTTATTTTTTATTTAAATTCAAGTTAGTTAACATGTGGTGTAGTTTTGGTTTCAGGAGTAGAACCCAGTGATTCATCACTTACATATAACATCCAGTGGTCATCACAACAAGTGCCCTCCTTAATGCCCACCAACCATTTAACCCATTCCCAACCCCAACACTCCTCCAGCAACCCTCAGTTTGTTCTCTGTATTTAAGGTCTCTTACGGTTTGCCTCCTCTGTTTTTATCTTTTCTTCCCTTGCCCTGTTTCATCAGTTGTGTTTCTTAAATTCCACATATGAGTGAATATTTGTCTTTCTCTGACTTATTTCACTTACCATAATACATTCTACTTCCATCCACATTGTTGCAAATGGCAAGATTTCATTCTTTTGGATCGGTGAGTAATACTCCATTGTATATATATACCACATCTTCTTTATCCATTCATCTGTTGATGGACATTTGGGCTCTTTCCATAATTTGGTTATTGTTGATAGTGCTGCTATAAACATTGGGGTGCATGTTTTCTAACATACCTTCTGATCAGCATTTTTGTATCCTTTGAATAAATACCTAGTAGTGGAATTGCGGGGTCATAGATAGGGTAGTTCTATTTTTAATTTTTTGAGGAACTTCCATGCTGTTTTCCAGGGTGCCTGCACCAGTTTGCATTCCCACCAGCATTGTAAAGAGGTCCCCTTTCTCTGCATTGTCACCAACACCTGTTGTTTCCTGAGTTGTTAATTTTAGCCATTCTGACAGGTGTGAGGTGGTATCTCCTTTAAAAAAAAAAGCAGTAATTCTCTGTGCAGATGTATCATAATTCAACCAATTCCCTATTAATGCACATTTGTGTCCCTAATACACATATTGGGTTATTTTTAATGTAACTTCCCTAAAGTGTTTAAGCTGTTCAGTGTGTTCTCGTTGCATACATTCCAAACTTGATAACGTGGCCTCTAGTACCTCGCCTTTGCATACCTCTTCTTCCTCATTTCAGACCATACTGTCTTCCTTGCCCTCTACACCCAGCGCCTTACAGATCAGATGGGACGTCTTCACACCTTCCCTGGCCACCCTATCCAGTGTACTTTTCTTTTCTCTTGACATTGTCACTTGACTCCATTTCCTTATGGGCAGTTAAAAGCAGTCTGAAATTACCTGGTTATCTTAATTTAGGCAGTACCACACAGTGGCTTAGAGCTTGGGTTTTGAGCCAGGCCACCTGATTTTGAATCCTGGTTATATGACCTTAGACCTGTTACTTAGCACTCTGTGTCTTAGTTTCTTCATCTGAAAATGGGAATAGTAGTAGTATTTTCCTTACAGGGCTCTATGAGAAGTGAATGGTTAGTAAATATAAACTTGTGCAATTGCTAGCTCTTACTAATATAAAATAAATGCTCGCTATGTTGGTGTTTGTATTTAATTGTTCCATTGTCTTTCTTCTCTCGGTAAGCTTTGTGACAGCAGGGAGCTCACCTGAGTTGTTCCCCAGTGTAATCTCAGGACTCAGAACAGTTCCTAAGATATAGTAGGCATTTAGAGATTTGTTGCTGAATGAATTATACTTAAAGTTCAATTCCCATTCCTAGGAAACATTCTTGGAGATCTGAGACTAAAAGAATGCTCTCTCGAATGCTCTCTCGTATACATCATATACATATACAGTTGTCATATTCAACAGACATTTTCATCAAATTTGTTACCAAAATATGAATGCCCACTGTTAACATTGTATCTTGGAATTCTGGCCAATTATTAAAATCTGAAACAGAAATAAAAACTTATTTCTATCAGAAAAAGGATAGAATGATCATATTTGCTTTGATGCAATGATATATCCATGAAATCCAAAAGGATCAACTACATTCCTCTTAAAATTGTTGAGGGGCGCCTGGGTGGCTCAGTTGGTTGAGCGTCCGACTTCGGCTCAGGTCATGATCTCACAGTTCGTGAGTTCGAGCCCTGCGTCAGGCTCTGTGCTGACAGCTCAGAACCTGGAGCTTGCTTCAGATTCTGTGTCTCCCTTTCTCTCTGCCCCTCCCCTGCTGACACTCTGTCTCTCTCTCTCTCTCTCTGTCTCTCTGTCTCTCTGTCTCTCTGTCAAAAATAAATAAACATTAAAAAAATTTTTTAATTGTTGAGAGTATGGTAAATGATCAGATTTGAACTATACATAAAGAAATTGTTTTCTAACATACCAGTAATTACCAGTGAAAGCCATAATTGAAGAAAAGTATTATTCTACAAGAGCAGCAAAAAAATGTAAAATGCCTTAAAATATTTCTGACCGGAGATTTATGTGGAGTGTATCTTTTCATAAAGAAAATTAGAAAATTTTACTGAGAGAGATAAGAGGTTCATAAAAATGATGATACACCCAGTTTCCAGGTAGTAATAGTGAAAATATTGTAGAATTTTATCACTATAATGTTAGTGTATAAAAATACATAAAGTACACATAGAAATCCAATGTTAAATTATCGCAAACCAAATTCATTTGTATTTTTAGATAAATCTTGTCAGAATTATTTTAAAGCTTATGTAGAAAATGTCTGAAAATGAATAGAAATCGTTTGAAGGCCACCCTTTAACAAAGATTCGTAGCATACTCTGTGCTAACAACTAGGGGAGAATAGAACTCCTACAAGTCCAGTGACTTTTTTAATACAGTAATGCTATGATACGTGCAACGTACTTCTGAAGTTACCCAAGAGTGCTATCAATGTCTCACTAGCAGGTAAGAGAGCGTATCATTTAATTTACAGCAAGGAGTCTAGGATACAAGAGAGGTTGTAATTTACCTAGAGTTTTAGGACATGTCAGAAGAGATAGCATCAAAATTTTTCTGACAATTCCAAGTAAATTTCAAATAATTGATATCGAAAAAATAAATTCCCCGTGTAATCTGTGTACAATCTAAGATGACTACCTTGTTCCAGTTTGCCTAGAATTTCCTCGTTTTAACACTTAAAGTCTCATGTTCCAGGAAACCTCTTGGTTATGGGCAAACCAGTGTGGTTGATCACCCTTGCGCAGTTCATAGAAAAGATGATGTTTGGAAATAGAAATAAATATTTCTTATAAAACAGAAACACATGGAGGACAAGTGGCTGGTTCAATCTGTAGGAACCCATCTAAGGCCATCTTGTGGTCCCCAGGCCACACGTTCTGTCTGTGCACAGAATTCCTACAGGAGGCTTCATCAGTTCAGGGGATTTAAGATTTGGGTTCATTCAAGAATCTATACATAGTAGGATTCAGTAAGACTCCCAGTAACCATCTGCAAACTGAGTAGGATTGAGGCCATGTGGCTTATTAGTCTTCTATTCCACAGCTAATCTCTGAGTTTATGGTAGTTGTGGTATGTTGACTTTTAGAGTAGATTTTCCTGTAGGCTGTACTTTTCAGAAGTCATTTTTCTGGGGGAGTTGTTTACTTTCAGTTTTATTGCTGTTGTCCTTCTATATTGATCAGTGGAAATATTTTACTGCTTATTAATCTACTTATTTCTCACCTTTACCTAAAAGGAATTAAGGTGATATATTTAGTATACTATAGATGGATGTTAATAGAAGAGTTCATGGGTTTTTTTAATGTATGTGTTTTATATAGCTGTTTGACAAGTGTGTTCTATATCATGACATTGTCCTCTTTATAAAATAAGAAAGAAGGAATTCTTTCCTTTTTGTTTTACTTTACAGGTTATAAATATATTAAAAATTCTAACCATCAAGTAAAACATTTTAGAAATAGACTAGAAATGCGAACCACGTTTACATCATTGAAGGTCTTACTTATTATAAAGATTTCCAAAGCAATATATCAGAGTAAAACTCGGGTCCCAGCCATAATCCTGTAGCATCCTTGGGTATATGCATTGGGAAGATAGCTCGTTTACTAAGCTTGGTTTATAGGTCACAGATTATAATACTTAAATATATTGTTATATTTATATATTATATTTACATATTTATATATTAATATATTATAATACTTAAATATATTAAGTAAATACTTAAATATATTGACAATTGCATCAGGTAAGATCAAAGGTTGGTGAGAAGAAGATGTAAAATTATGCCATTTATAATGCAACTGTTGCCTAAACTTCTACTGAAAATTTCCTACAGAATATAAAATGTGCATGTAATAGATGATTTTGCAGTCAGCCTGTTGAGAGCTCTGCTGTTTTTTTTCACACCAAATAAAAATGTAACCACTTGCCACAACTGAGGGATTTCCTCTTTATTATTTTTCAGTGTCCAAAAAGCACGGGAAGCTCATCACTTTCCTGCGCACATTCATGAAGTCTCGTCCCACAAAACAGAAGCTGAAGCAGCGGGGGATCTTGAAAGAGAGGGTGTTTGGTTGTGACCTGGGGGAGCACCTTCTGAATTCTGGTTTTGAAGGTAAAAATAGAACTTATAACCTCATAAATTCAGCATCTGACCTCTCCATGTTGCTTGTCGATAATCAGTTTGGAAGCAGATTCAGCAAGCACCATTTATTCCATTTAAGCTCTGCAGCATGTATTGAACTTTTTCACATACTCCTTTGAGTTGTGAGATAACTGAGAATAGAGAAGGTCTAAGAATGCACTTTGGGCCTCACAGCTGCTTGTGATCTGCCTGGGATGGGTAAGTAAGACGTTCACACAAAGGGTACAATAGCACTGTTAGTCTGCATTATTTTTATATCTGTCCAGACTGCTTTCTCAGCCAGTGTTTCCTCTCACTTGTTTGTAACTTATTTATTTAATTTCTATTTTGAAAAAAAAAGTCAAATTCTTGAGACTATAAAATACCAAGACCAGTCTCCCACTGGTGTAGCTGAAAATTAATTTTTTTTTTATTTTTAAAATTTTTCTTAAGTTTATGTATTTATTTTTGAGAGAGACAGAGCAAGAGGGAGAGGGATAGAGAGGGGAGGGAGACAGAGAATCCCAAGCAGGCTCCACACTGTCAGCGTAGAGCCTGATGTGGGGCTCGAAGTCATGAACCATGAGATCATGACCTGAGCCAAAACCAAGAGTCGGCAGCTTAACCAACTGAGCCATCCAGGAGCCCCTAAATTTCTTTCTAAATTAAACTCTGATTCAAGAATTCGGTAATTGGCTAAATGGATGCAGGGGATGAATGGATAGCAAGAAAGGAAAAAGTTAAAAAAATTTTTTTAAATAATTCTTTCCTCTACCATCTCCTTTAGAGATCCTGTATTAAAGAAGTATCTACCTACAGAAATAGATAATTTGTGAAATTCTGAATCCTGATGGGAAATACCCATTGTACATTTTTAAAAGGCCACTAGTGAAAACTAGTGTTAAGTACCAATAAACATCAAGTTCAAATTAAGGCCTTACTCATTGCTTAAAGAATAGCAGTGTATTGGGGCATCCGGGTGGCTTCTTTGGTTAAGTGTCTGACTTCGGCTTTGGCTCAGGTCATGATCTCACAGTTCCTGAGTTCAAGCCCCACATCAGCACAGAGCCTGCATCAGATCTTCTGTCCCTCTCTCTCTCTGCCCTTGCCCCGCACGTACACACTCTTGTCTCAAAACATTTAAAAAAAAAAAAAAAGAATAACAGTGTGTTTATAATATGAATTTAATACAAACCATACCATGTTTCTTGAAGGAGAAGGTAAAATACTATTTTATTTTATTTTATTTTTTATTTTTGTAATGTTTTTATTTATTTTTGAGAGAACAAGTAGCGGAGGAGCAGAGAGAGAGGGAGACACAGAATCAGACGCAGGCTCCAGGCTCTGAGCTGTCAGCACAGAGCCTGACACGGGGCTCAAACTCACAAGCCCTGAGATCATGACCTGAGCCAAAGTCAGACGCTGAACTGACTGAGCCACCCTGGCGCCCCTAAAATAAAATTTTAAAAAGGTGCTGTTCCCAAACTAATGTCAACTTAATGCAGTTTCTGAAAAAACAACCTGAGGATTATTATTTTAACTAGTCAAAATGCACATGGAAAAATAAACCATTGGGGAATATCAAGCAGCACTGTGGTAGAAAAAAATCAGTGATAGAATAGGAGGCATCTAGCTTTACCAAACATTAAAACAATATGCAAAAATAGAATGTTATTAGTGTAGAGAATGAGATATGAATGAAATAGCTTGGAATGTTCAGAAGTTCTTACTATAGATAAGAATCCACTGTGATAAAGTATGGTCTTAAAACCAGGTCACGGGGTGGGGGTGACTTATTAACTATGTATGTGTATATAGAGAGAAAGAGAGGGAGAGAATATGAAATAGCAATTTTGAAAAAATTCTTACTTTATAACACTGAAAATTCCAAGTGTATAAAACTATCTTAAACTCATAGAAATGCTAACATGAAGTGATTTCTTTTTGCAATCAAAGAGGGATGAAGCTTTTCTCAGGGTAAAAAAAAACATAAAGGAAGTGGTGGGCTCAAGTACCTAATTTCCATATGATGAAAATGACAAATGCAAAGGAAAGGTACCTCAGACAGAAAGTAATCTGTTTTTGGATATGATAAAATGTTCCTAATAAAGTGTATGAAAACATCATTCAGATTTGTGAGAAAATTAAGCCCCTGAGTAGAAGAACTGAGAAAAGATAAAACATATAATTTTCACAGGGAATATAGATGGTATCTAAAATACAAAAACCTATTTCTGCTTATTCATAATCATAAATGTATCTTTGTGTAAATTTGATATGCCATTTTATATTGGTAAACATTATTAATATCACAACTGTTTTTCTAAAATATGATATTCAGTGCTATTAAAAATAGCAGTGATTTGGGGCGCCTGGGTGGCGCAGTCGGTTAAGCGTCCGACTTCAGCCAGGTCACGATCTCGCGGTCCGTGAGTTCGAGCCCCGCGTCAGGCTCTGGGCTGATGGCTCAGAGCCTGGAGCCTGTTTCCGATTCTGTGTCTCCCTCTCTCTCTGCCCCTCCCCCGTTCATGCTCTGTCTCTCTCTGTCCCAAAAATAAATAAACGTTGAAAAAAAAAAAAATTAAAAAAAAAAAATAGCAGTGATTTTTACCAATAAGGGAAATTTGTGAATTACTGTGAATTACTGCTTTTTTGAAAAACATTTTGGCACTTTATAGCAAGAGACTTTATAGTGTTCCTTTTATGTAGCAGTTTTCCTTAGGGATTTATACTAAAGTTGCATTTCAATAGGAGCAAAAATATTCATTATAGCATTAGATATAAGAGCAAAAAAATTGAATCCTCAACTTTTAGGGAAATTATTCTATAAATTATGAGGCTATCGAAATTGTAGTTTGAATATAATGTAGAAATTTGAAAAATGTTCTATATACACCCTTTTGAAAGTGTGTATATTTAGGTGATGTAAAATTGAATACAATTATGGTACAGTATTCGATGTAGATAGGAATATCTTCGTAACTTTTTTCTTAGTTGTCCTTTTTTCAATTAAAAAAGAAGAAAAAAGCACTAGAAGAGTATTAGAAATTAAATTAATAATCTGAGAAGAAAAAACTCCACTAAAGGCCTGTCCAGAGGAAAAGTCTGTATTCAAATGATTAGAGAAGCAAAAATTAATTGGTACCATTAGAATGTAATGGTAATTTGGTGAAATTTAAAAGGCAGAAACCTTGAAGACTGAGGTAAGGTATATTGTAGTTAACATACTAAAGTTACTTCCTGTTTGATCAGGGATAGTGGAAAATGAAGAATAAGTATCCATATGAAGTATATGCATTTGAATGTTCAAATAAGGGCTAACCAGAAAAGGGAAAACCTTGAAATGTATTAACTAAAATTTTTGGAAGGAAGATGGTTTTTAATGGTAAAATAGTTTATTAGTTTGTCTTTTATTTAATAAATGTGGAGGAATTAAAGCTTTTTAAGATTTTGAGGGACACCTGAGTAGCTCATGTGGTTAAGCATCCAACTTCAGCTCAGGTCATAATCTCCAGTTCATGAGTTCAAGCCCCATGTTGAGCTCTGTGCTGACAGCTCAGAGCCTGGAGCCTACTTTAGATTCTCTCTCTCTCTCTCTCTCTCTCTCTCTCTTTCTCTCACTCTCATTCTGTCTCTCTCTCTGTCCCTCCCCCACTCACTGTCTTTCTCTCAAAAATAAACATTAAAAAGAAGCTTTTTAGGATTTTGAGACTTCATATATACTGTACATAGTCTATAACTACAATCGTGTGTATTTGTATAGGAGAGAACAATTATTTTAAAGTCTAAATTAAAAGAATTGAATATATATAATAGTATTTTAAAGTCAAAAGGAATAATCACAAGGGAGAATGATATATTTATATAGTATATACATAATTGTGAGAAGACATGAGATATAAATATGGATGCCTAGGTAGATATAATTTAAAATGTGTATAATCATTCTTCCTCATATTTATTCTGTTTTAGTTTGGACTGTAAAATAGTGTTCTTATTCTATATAAAATAGATTTTGTACCAGATTTTCTAATAAGAAGGCTCATTTTGGAGTACTGTTTTGCTAAGTGATTCATTCTCTCAACTGTATTCCTAATGAATAATTAACTTTATAGAAAGATTATGCTGTTAACACTTTCTAAACTTTTGAACACCTCCCTGTTGGAGAAAGTGACAAACCTGACCTGTTTCTTCCATACAAAGTGTTGTAAGAAATCTTGTAAGAACCTGACAAGGCATTAAAAAAATCCTTTAGTACCAGGATTCACTCAGAATGATCTTACAGCATTTCAGCTACCACAAAACACAATGCTTGTAATTGAGTTGCTTAAAGATTGTATCACAGTTCTCTAAAGAACTGATTTCTTTTTAAATCTCATATAGTACTTTTTGTGTGGGTAATTTGTCATTTACATAGGCATCCTTAATTATGGAGTCAAGTGTTCTTTTGTTATATTTCTTTATTCTTTTTTTATCTCTTTTTAATTTTTATTTCTTTTGTGTCTCATTTTTTTCAACCCTGCTTGGATGTGATATTAATATGAGGAATATTTTCTCGTTTGGTCTACCATGCTTTTTAGCTTTCACACATCAATTCAGCACATCTTAGTTGTACTTAGAAGTTTCAGGTGTGTTTCCATTCTTAGTAAGTATGATAGTAGAAGACAGGTACCAATATATCATTTCTTTCTGAAAAACAACAGATTTAATAACTAGAGTGTTCATACATCCCCTAAACTATGATAAATTTATTCTAGTAGAACAAAGTTTTCAGGTGTCATGGATTTTTTTTACAGGATTTGTGTTGTTTACTGCACGTACTTGAAACCAAATTTCCTTAAAAATGAGATTTGAAATGAAATTGCAAAAAAAGTGAGAACTTTGTAGAAAACTTGGTTTTCTACCAAAAAAAATTAGAGTTGCTACAAAATACAAAAATTTTAAAACTCAAGATGAGGAAGCTGTTGCCTGAGCACATTTCTGTGTTTGAGGAAGAGGCTTTTTTGTTTAACATTTATTTATTTACTTTGGTGGCTTGGTGGGGAGGCAGAGAGAAGAGAGAATCAGTGCAAAGCCTGACATGGGGCTCATTCTCACAAACCGTGAGATCATGACCTGAACCCAAATTAAGAGTCGGACGCTCAACCCACTGAGCAACCCAGGTGTCCCTGAGCAAGAGGCTTAAAAACAAAAAAAAAACCAAAAACACTATTGTAAATATACAGAGATCTTATAATCAGAGCACACTGGAGGGGAATAACAAGGCCAAAGAACCCATGAAAGTATTCCTTTTGATAATCCTATTTTCATAACCAAAAACGATGACACACGTTCTAACAAGTAAGGCTGTACCAGTGTCCTCCTGGCCTAGAAGCCACCCCTCAGAGAGTGGAATTTGACTCTTTCATCTGTATCACAGAATGCATGCTTGATGCCTGGCATATAGAAGGGTTGTAATAAATGGTTGATGAATGAGCGAGTGAGTGAGTGAATGAAGAGAAGAGACACGAAACCACAGCTGTCAAGAAAAATCAAAGACCAGTCCGTGTCCTACTTACTTACCACACACTTCTTTTAGCTGTGGTTCTAATCTTAAATGTCATCAGTTTTAATTTAGACATGTACTTATTATATTGTCATGATGACATCAAAACTACTAAAAATACTAAATAAAAATGGATCAGAAGAATGCTGTTGGAGAGTGTGGGAATAATTCTTAAAGTCCTGCCCTCTTTTGGTAGAACCGGTGTGGAGGTTTTCTAATGCTACGTTTTGACTGGGTCATTGTTTAATGTGCACTTTGCTGGTTTGTTAGATGGTGTTGGGGGAAAAGATGGTTATTAAGATGCCTTTTTTAAAACTAGGATTTCTTCTAATAATGTAACGGGTTCCCATATTGCTTTCTTATATGTTCGTGAAAAGAGAAACCAGATCTTTTCTCTTTTTATCTTCTGACCCTGTTCTTCAGTTTCTACTATCTTCTTTAAAATCAAAGTTTATGCTTTTCTCTTTCATTTTACTACGTGTTTTAAATAACTTTCTCATTCATCTGTCTTAAAATTCTAAGTAATAGCACTGTTCAGTTATGTAATTTTATTTATGAAGCCTCACTATGTGATTGTTTTGGGAACACTCAGTCTTTTTGCCTAGGGAACATAAAATGTTAAACAGTTCAGATGTTTTCCATGATGTATTATGTCTGTGGAGCCTCAGCCATATATTATCAGGGAAAGACCTTTAATTCAAAGTTTGCCTACTTATTTGGGAGAATATAAGCAAGTATGCATCTACTATCACATGGTTGTGAGAGTCCCAAGAAAGTAATCTATACTTTTTAAGAGATGGTAGCTTATTTTTATGAAAATTCTATAATGCATCCTAAGAGAGCCTGATAATACACAAATAAAACCCTGTGTTCTGAAGGGCTTTGAGTACCTGGGTCAGTTAGCATGCTAATTTGGAGAATGCATAATGAGAAGTGTCTTTTAAGAAAAAAAATTACAGTTTTGTTTTCCTTCCTTTCTTTAAGTAATTATATTAGTTATCCAATAATCTCTGAATATATTTCCTTTGAAGTAGGTGGTAGAAATTTTCCAGGTCCCAGTTTATTATTTTACTTCTAGTTTGTTTTTTTTTAATTTTTTTTTCAACGTTTTTATTTATTTTTGGGACAGAGAGAGACAGAGCATGAACGGGGGAGGGGCAGAGAGAGAGGGAGACACAGAATCGGAAACAGGCTCCAGGCTCTGAGCCATCAGCCCAGAGCCTGACGCGGGGCTCAAACTCACGGACCGCGAGATCGTGACCTGGCTGAAGTCGGACGCTTAACCGACTGCGCCACCCAGGCGCCCCAATTATTTTACTTCTAGTTTGTAAGGATAGAAACCTAAGGTATTGAGATTATCATTGATGGAGCAGTATTAGTACTAGAACTCCAGTTCGTAAAGATATTTTTCTTGTTACTAAGATGATAGAAAGCATACAGTTGAAAATGAATACAGTTTCTTATGGAAACTAAGATGGCCCTGCTCTGCTGACTTGATCATATGACTTTCTCAGGCTCACAAGGGCAGTTATAGATTAATTCATTTGCTAAATTTGTACGTTGTTTCCAGACACAGACTTTGAATATACAAAGACGGATGAAACATGCTTTTTGCTCCTTAAGAGCTTGACTAGTAAAGGGTAATAGTTGTATAAACAAGCAAGTATTTCAAAATGACATAGTTCTTTGGGCACCTAGAACATAGTGCAGCTAGCTCTCCTTGGGAATATTCAAAGAAGGCTTGCTTAAGAGTGAACATTCAGTTGGGTTTTCAACAACAGCCAAGAGTTTTCTATAAGAAGATGAGAGTACAAAGAGAATCCCAGAAGAGGAAAGTGGTTTTTCTCTACTAGGAAATTGAGGGACTTATAAAATGGCTGCTTTGTGTGGCAAAAGAGGAGAGACTTGAGTTGGCCTAGAGTTGTGAAATCAATAATGTAAGTGCAAACCATGAAGGACCTTATGTTCTAGGCAGTATTTTGCCTTAGTTAAAAATTGGCTTTGTACTTGGACTGTTTAAATTAGAATCTCATTTCGTCCGTTGTTTCCTGTTTGCCCTTGGGTAAAACTTCATGTCTGTAAGACTCAGTTTCCTCTCAAAATAGTGACAGAGCTTTTCCTATGGATTTTTGTGAGAACTAATTGAGGCATCTATTGTAAAAAACTTGGCACTTATTACATGCTCAATAATATAGCTGCTTTAAAAAAATTATTCAAAGCTAAAGAGTTTAAATTTTAAATTAAATTATAGGATCTGGTAGAATTTAAAAGATGGAATGCAGGAAGGACAAAAAAAAGGCAGGAGAACCGATGAAAAGTCTGATATAGGGGCACCTGGGTAGCTCACTTGGTTAAGCTTCCAACTTTGGCTCATGTCATGATCTCACGGTTTGTGGGTTCGAGCCTCGCATCGGGCTCTGTGCTGACAGCTCAGAGCCTGGACCCTGCTTCAGATTCTCTGCGTGTGTCTCTCTCTCTCTGCCTCTCCCCTGCTCATGCTCTGTCTCTATCTCAAATGTAAATAACATTAAAAATTTTTTAAAAAGGTCTGTTATAATAATAATGTTATGTACAGTAAATGAAATACATTAGCTATAATTACCTAATTAAAATATCTCAGTGGTTTCAATTGCCAATCTGAATGTTTCATCCTTTGTATAGCAGTTTTTTGCAGACCAAATAATGCTCTCCCAACCTTCCTTTCATGGATTCTTTTAACTAACACTATCAAATGAACATTGTTATGCTAAAGCCTGTAAACTCATCAGTTGTCAGTAAGACAATTAAGACATTAAGACAAAGTTCAAATTTCAGCTACTGTACATTTTTGAATGAGTATAAAAACTTTTTAATTATGTACTTTGAATGGTCTTTTCTAGACTATAGGCTGGACTAGCTGTCAGTTTGTATCAGGTCTTTAGTGAGGTAACCAGAGAGAGTACCCCTTCTTTTTTTTTTTTGCTTATTGCTACAGTGTCCTTTATGATTAACTGATAATATTAAGTCAAAACATCAGCAATTTTAATGTAAAGACAGGCAGGAAATTAAAAGATTCCCTCTACCTGAAGTCAGGTTGACCATTGCCTTATGTTGGTGTTTTGTTTATTGGATAAAATTCAGAATTAGCATTAACTGTGAAAAGGTGAGAGAAACTTTTATTTTTTTTATTTTTTAAAGTTTATTTTTATTTATTTAGAGAGAGAGCAGGAAAGGGGCAGAGAGAGAATACCAAGCAGGCTCCGTACTGTCAGCACAGAAGCTGATGTGGGGCTCAAACTCACAAGCCATTAGATCATTCATGACCTGAGCCAAAATCAAGAGTCAGATTCTTACCCAACTGAGCCACCCAGGTGCCCCAGATGAAAGAAACTTCTAAAAGTGGGAAACTGGGGGGCGCCTGGGTGGCTCAGTGGGTTAAGTGGCCGACTTCGGCTCAGGTCATGATCTCACAGTTTGTGAGTTCAAAACCCACATCAGGCTCTGTGCTGACAGCTCAGAGCCTGGAGCCTGCTTCCAATTTTGTGTCTCCTTCTCTCTGTGCCCCTCCCCCACTTGTGCTCTGTCTCTCTGTCTCTCAAAAATAAATGTAAAAAAAATTTTTTTTTTTAAGTAGGAAATTGGAACACTTACAGGCAGTGATAATTGCCTAATGTTGGGATAAGCACTAGCTTTGTTATATCCATTTTCTATGTGTGAAGTTCAGCAAAACTGTTACAACTCTCCTGGTAACATGAATTCTGTTACTTACCATTACACTTACATGTAATTATCCTAATCTACGAATTCTTTCACTTACTGTTAACACTTAAATGTAATGGGAGAGAGCTGGTCTTGATATTCAGGTACCAGTTGTCTAGTTTACATGTAAAAATAAGTAAATGTGTCTTCATCAATTTTTGTAGTAGACTAATCTCTGCCCCTTATAATTTTAATTTACAGATTTTTTTTTTTTGCTTATGAAAACTAGGACATTCTGATTTTTTGTCAACTTTGTTTTGACAGAATACTCCCAATTTAATCTCTGTTTTTAAAACCCTGTCTTTAGTCCCCCAGGTTCTTCAAAGCTGTACAGCATTCATTGAGAGATATGGCATTGTGGATGGAATATATCGTCTCTCTGGCGTTGCCTCTAATATCCAGAGACTACGGTAAAAACTTATTTGGCATTTTCTTTTTCGTTCCTGTTGTAATTTCTTAAAATTAAATTATTTCAAAATTAAGGCACATTGATAACCATAACTTTCAGTAATATAGTCTGGATGAAGTGGGAAATAATATCCATATGGATTTTTGTAAATGTTTTCCTAAATGCCATTTCTTCATTTGTTCTATCAGAAAACCATGTCTCCTTAATCTCTTCAATTTTATATTTTTTCTCATTTCTATATTTGGAGATTTGAGCAAATTTCAAAGTTTGCATCCATGAAAAAAATGAGACAATTTCCATTGTAATAGAATTATTCTTTTTAATTAAAACTGACGAGTGAAACTTCTTCTGTTGAACCACTCTAGCAGCCCAGGAATCAATCACACTCGATCGTGGTGAATGATTCTTTCAGTGAGCTGTTGGATTTGGTTTGCTAGTATTGAGAATTTTTGCATCCGTGTTCATCAGAGATGTTGGCCTATAGTTCTGTTTTTTAGTGGAGTCCTTATTTGGTTTTGCTCTCAGGGTAGTTCTGGCTTCATAGAATGAGTTTAGAAGTTTTCCTTCCTTTCTGTTTTTTTGGAATGTATTGAAAAGATTGGTATTAACTCTTCTTTAAATGTTTGGTAGAATTCCCCTGGGAAGCCATCAGGCCCTGGACTTTTGTTTGTTGGGAGGTTTTTGATGACTGATTCTATTTCTTTGCTGGTTATCAGTCTGTTCAAGTTTTCTGTTTCTTCCTGTTTCAGTTTGGGTAGTTTATATGTTTCTAGGAATTTACCCATTTCTTCCATGTTGTCCACTTTGTTGGCATACAGTTTTTCATAATGTTCTATTATAATTGTTTGCATTTCTGTGGTGAAACTTCCTCTAATCCCCTTTAACACTAGTTTTGTAGCACATATACATGTTATGTATTCTACGTCCTCTCCCATTATCTTCTCAGAGACAAAAATAGTGGTATCTGTTATACCAGCAATATAAATTTTATTTTCTCTTAATCTCTTAGATTCTAGTCTGTTCTTAATATGCTCTTATCCTTCATTTTTCACTGTGCTGCACAGTGATTGCCATTATTCTACACAGATTTTAATATTCCAGTTGACCACAGAGCTCCTCTCTATTTTCAGGAATACGCGTTTGTAAAGTACTTAAACTGATTCTTGTACTGAAGATAGTTTCAGTCTTCAGTGTCAGATGGAGCAGATCCATTGTCCACATACACTAATCCTCTCGGTTGATAAGTAGTCCCATGCCTGTCGATTAATATTAATCAACCTCCTGGAGAATGAGCCTAACTTGCCTTAGTATTCTAAGCACAACTTACATTTCACTCACTTTACATTATAGATCTTACTGGCTATTCAAATTCAGTTAGCTAGAAATTGCTTTATATTGTTCTGGCTTCCTTATCCTCCTTCAATAAAGTATTCCTGAACTATATACTCCTGAGGGATTTCTGTACAGAGTTGTTCATGGACCAGCTGCCACTCAGCCCTACTGTCCAGAATTGCCAAAATGTTAGCTATTCAAAGCACTGGAAATTGGGAGTTCTGTTTTCAGATCTATGTGTTAAGAGCTGCTCATCCATATATGTTTCAGAGGTTGTTGTCCTTTGTAATATTAGAGCTATGCCCATAATTTCCACTTAGAAAAACACTTCTCTTATGATCAGACATCCAGTTACTGCTGAAGTCCAAACATAACCTACATAAAATACAATCACTTGAATAAAACATTATGCTTTCTGTTTTAAGTCCTATATTTGCTTTTCCTTCAATAAAATAATTGTATTTTGTCTCTCGTTTGTTAGCCATGAATTTGACTCTGAACATGTCCCCGACCTGACTAAAGAACCTTATGTTCAAGACATCCATTCCGTGGGCTCCCTCTGTAAGCTGTATTTTCGAGAGCTCCCAAACCCTCTGCTCACCTACCAGCTGTATGAGAAATTTTCTGTGAGTACAAGTTACTGCTACTCAAGTTGTCTTTGGAGTTGTGCTGTGATTTTATGCCAAACGTGCAAAGATTGGTTTGGTCATGTAAGACATAGTTCTGTGACTAAAATACCTCCTTCAAAGAAAACAGAAAACTGTTATTGATAGCTAGTCCATAGTCTTCACTGTTTTCACATGTGCATACATTTAGTTTCTGACTTTGGCCCACTAATCTTATCATCCTCAAATTGGTTACCATAAAGTTTTAAAAAATTATCCTTTAATAGATTTCAATGTCCATACAGTATGGAAACAAAGTTTACTTTCTTGATACTATATAGTTCCTTGTCGTTCAGTAGAGTGAGAACTGAATTGTAAGTGAATAGCTTAAGTTTCTACCAACAAAGCCTACTGGTCTGTTTCTCATTGTGATTGTTGCAGGATGCTGTTTCAGCAGCAACAGATGAAGAAAGGCTGATCAAAATTCATGACGTCATCCAACAACTGCCCCCTCCTCACTACAGGTAAATCACGTGTTGTAGATATCACCCAAGAGTACAAGTCAGTTGATGCGAAGAGTGGTGTTTTTCTTTGGTTTTCTAACTACTAAAACTTCCATGGAGTTCTGTTTAAACTTCCGTTTGTTCATACATTTATGTTTCTGTATCCCAAGGCCTGGCACAGTGCTTGGCATCCAGTAGGCACTTAATAAAAGTTGAATTAATGAACAAAAATAAATGAACAGATTGATAGTTGACTAAACCTGTTTTGGGGGGGTGTTTTGTTTTTTGTCTTTTGATACCCTGAGAAATACTGGTGTATGATCACAAGTGTGAATACTTGTGATTCCTTGAATCCAAAGTAGGATACAGTGCTGAGTGCCTGTTTACTTCCAACCCTCTTACCTTTTTCAAAAGGTGTCCAAGCTACATAGAACCACAAAACCTAACAGGGGTCTCAGAATTCCTCCTCAGGAGACTCTCAGATGATCTATAAACCTGTGTTTTCTTTTAGGTCTTGTTCTTGTTTATTGTTTTTGTTGCCATTGCTACTTTTTAAGACCCAATTTAATCTGTATGTTAGTTTGGACTCTAAGAAATAGTTTTGCTCATATCAGAGAAGACCAGAATAAAATTAAAGATGACTGCCTTTTAGTGAGAGAAAGAAAACAGTATGAACCATAGGTGATAATATGCAAAAAAGCAAAAGGTAAAATTTTTAAATTTCAGTCATTGACAAAAAGTAAATGCAGTAGATGTTTTAGTAATACACGAATTAAGTAATTTAATGCTTTTTTTTAAGAATCACATTGGTCATATATGTATTTGAAAACTCAGCACTAAATTTGGCACTCAACACTAAAATTTTTAATCAACATTAAAAATTAGCATAGTTTTTTTTAGTCAGCACTATAGTTGTAAATCATGATAATCAAGAGCCAGAAGGTAACTTGGCCCTGACTCATTGTCCTGTTAACGTAGCCTGTGTTAAGAGGAATGTGAGGGAATTAGAGGTTCTTAAGGACCCATTGAAGAGTGAAAAAAAAAACCCAACAACACAAAAGAGCTTTTGTGAAGGAAGGTCAAGAAATGAGGTCTTCAACCCTGAAAAAGAAAGCTGAGGAGACAAATCTGATAGTACACAGTTATTGAAGAATATTTAAGGAGGAAGACAACTTTTTTTTTGTACTTGCCAGAAAAAGAAACCTAGTGCAATATAATGAATATTACCTTTGAGAGAGGGGAGTTTTTATTTGCATGTTCATCACTTCCTATGTGACCTCTCCAAGCACTAATATCCATGTGTGTGAAAAGAATACTAATAATCCCTTCTTAAGAGATTTTTTTGATGTTATAATGAGATCCAATGTGCGAATGAGTCTGGCCCTGAGTATTTTTTTTTAATGTAAAACATAGCAAGACAGATGATTAGAATTAGGCCAAGACTTCTTGACTTAGTTTTATAGGAGGTACCATATAAATACATCTTTTTTCTCTAAATTAAAAAAAAGATCAATATAATATATATGTACATGGTTTTAAAAAGTCAAATGGTGTGTACAGATGACTATTTTTCACTGTAAAATGAAAAATGCTCCACAACCCCCCTTCCTAATTTCTCCTTATTCTCTATTTCTGAATAGCATGCGTATGCTTTTATTTCTTGATTTTTCATTTTTAGATAATTATTTTTACCTTCCTTTTGTGGTGAATAAAATTTAGCTTTCTTATCACCCCCACCCCAGTACCACACAAACTCACACTTCCCCTTCTTTCATGTTCAGAGTCTGGTTATGTCAGCATTTGGAGTTAAACCAGTATTCACTGTCTATATTGTAGTGTTACAACCATGTAACTGTTATTCATGACTGCACATAATAGATACTAGACTTTATTTCCTTTCTGGAATAGCTGTGTGTGTGTGTGTGTGTGTGTGTGTGTGTGTGTGTGTGTGTAGCAGATGCCCATTTTTGGCTTGCTGAGTTTCTGTTCATCACTAGTTTATCCCTGAAACTCTTTCACAGGACTATAAATGTTCTGTCAGTGTGTTCAGACTTATCAGGCAACGTGTTTGGTTTTTTTTTGGTCCCGTGAAAATATCCCTGCTGGAGCCTTATGCCCCACTACTCAGTACCTCAGTCCAGGCTGTTTGCTCTCTAGATGTGCAACACTGTGAACTCTTAACCCTCATTTCGGAAGTTCTATTCATTGCCTCCTGCAGGATCTCTTGTCATCTCCCTTGTTTTTACTCCCTGCTTTGTAGTAGACATCTTGGAAGCTTCTCCAGGAAAGTCGATCGGGAGGTAAATGTGTTGAGACTTTGATATGAAAATGCTCCTATTCTACTCTTGTATTTGATTGGTAGTTGACTGCAGAATGTTAGCCTGTAAATAATTTTTCCCCATAATTTTGATGGTATCACACCATTGTCATCTAAGCAAAAATGCTGCAGCCATATGACATATTTTGTTTTGTTTGTATCCTTTCTGGATGCTTTTGAATTTAGAACCTACCTAGTGTTCAGTTTTCACATTGACCCATCTTGGAGTGGGTTCTTTTTCATTCTTTGCTGTGGACACTTGGTAGGCTTTCTCCATCTGGAAACTTCTGGGAAATTTTCTTGTTATTATTTCCTTGATGGTTCTCATTGCAGCTGAAATCCCATCCTTTTTCTTTATTCTCTTTCTGGGTTTATTGTAGCTCTTGAACTAACTGTTTCATTTTCTCACATTCCTTTGTCAGTTTCCACATACGGATTTCCTCCATTTCTTGATTTACAAGAAAGTTATTTCCAGGAACAAACAAACTAAACTTTCTTCCTTCCTTCTGTCCTTCCCCCGTACCTTCCTCCTGCCCTTTCTTGTTCTACTTTACAGCATCCTGTTCTTATCTCATGGATATAATCTCTGCTCTCTAGGAGAATATTACTGGTAATTATAGGTTTTGTTTTGTTTTAAATTGTTCTCTGCTTGTCACAGTATTTGTTCCTTCCTCATTTGGCAGCTCACCCTTATCAAGACTGCAAAATATTCAACAGATTTATGGAAGCAAGAAACAAAAATTCTTTTTTAAAAAATCATGTTTTATAAGTGTGATAGCATTTAACTTCATTATGATTTAAAATAATCTGCCATGAACAGTTATAGAAACACTTAAGATTGGCTTTAGGTAAGCTTACAGTTTAAATGATATTTAGTCAAAGTGGTGCAGGGAAAGAAACCTATTAAACAAAAAAACTTAATAGTGCTGTAGACACCAATCTGTACATTTTACAGAGGGAATCGAGAGTATTGGTTAATATTGTGGGTGAATTAAGAGAAAATCAGTAATATATATGGACAGTGTGTATTATGTGTGTGTATATATGTATACATACATGTGAGATATACTATATGTGTATATATATTTTATGTATGTATATATATACTGTATACACATGTATACATATATTAGTATAGTATGTATACAGCATGTCTAGCATATATATGTATACATACAAATATATATGTATATATACTGTATATATGGTATATGTGAATAATTATGTCAGCAAACTAAAATATATGGTACATAAAATATACAAAACATATATTCAATATAATTAAACACTATTGGCAAGGTGCTATTCTTAGAATACAATGATAAACAAGATAGAATTCATTACCTCAAGGAACTGAAGTTTTAGAGGGGTTATGTATAAAATAGGCAATACTGTATATATATCCATATAAATATATATAATAGACAGTATATATGTATATATTTCTCATCTGGTAAAGTATGTATGCCTCCTATATTTTTTATTTTTTATATTTTATATAAATAAATCTCCCAACATAATTTTATTTATATCCCTTACATATTTATCCCCTGTTGTGTAGGACATTTATGTCACCTGTTATATATAATGTCTCATTATAATGTAGGGACTTTGAAGCCAAACTACCTATATTAGCTATGTGACCTTGTGACCTTGGGCAAGATCCTTTGCCTCTTAGGCTCAGTTTCATTGTGTCTAAAATAGACAATAATAGTACTTTTCTAGTAGGATTATTATGAATATTAAAGGAAGAGAACTTAGGACAAGGCCTGTTACATAAGTGCTATTTATATGAGTTAATTACCCTTATTGTTATTGTTATTATGTATATCTGTGCATTTGCTTTTTTTTTTTTTTTTTTTCCTTCAACGTTTTTATTTATTTTTGGGACAGAGAGAGACAGAGCATGAACGGGGGAGGGGCAGAGAGAGAGGGAGACACAGAATCGGAAACAGGCGCCAGGCTCTGAGCCATCAGCCCAGAGCCCGACGCGGGGCTCGAACTCACGGACCGCGAGATCGTGACCTGGCTGAAGTCGGACGCTTAACCGACTGCGCCACCCAGGCACCCCTATGTTTATCTATAATGTGTGTATGTGTGTATATACACTCACATATATATGTATCTTCTGTAGAAGCAAGAAACAAATTATTTTTTAAATCATGTTTAAATAAAGTGTTTATACCATTTAACTTCATTATGAATTAAAATAACCTTGCATAAACTTTACAAAAACACTTAAAATTGGCTTTAGGTAAAGCTTACAATATATATTCATATATAACTTTTATATATTATGTTTATCTCCTCTAACTATATTCATATTTTTCCTACACAGTATATATTTTCCTTTATTATACAGATATAGATATTTTTCAACAATATATAGATATTTCCCTTACTAATTACATATGTAGCTCCCTTAGTTATTTAATCTTCCCTGTTGAACATTATATACTTTTACCTGCTATATATTATATATTGTACATGTATTGTACCATATATCTGTATAGAATATATATCTATATATATTTATATGGATATATATGTATTGTTTGTTTTATAAACACAAGTTCCTTGAGGCCATGAATTCTGTCTTGTTTATCACTGTATTCTCAGAATAGAACCTTGCTAATAGTAAATGTTCAATAATATATATTGAATATATATATTATATATTTTATGCACCATGTATTTTATAGCTTGCTGGTATATGTATACATATATAGAATGTATATCCTAATATTATTTTCTTTATTCCTAATATATATTACATACAATGCATGCCCACATGTTTTACATATATTGTTTACTATGTACATATTTCCCATTCTATATAATATATAATTCCTTGTGATAGATCTCCTGCTATCTAATGTGTTTTTATATTCTAGCGTCCTCTACATAATTTGAGTGTTAGTCTCCTGTTATGTATCTCTCTCCATCCAGACTTTTTAAGATTTTAACATTCACATTTCCTAATTCCTTAAATTCTTGAAAAACATGATTTTTGATAGTGTTCTCTTATGTTATTTAACCTTTTCCCTAATTTACCTATTTGATATGTTTTATGGTGTTTTTAAGTTTTTAGTTTAATTCCAGTATAGTTAGGCATACAGTGTTATATTAGTTTCAGGTGTACAATATAGCGATTCAACAATTCTGTACCCACTTACTCAGTGCTTGTTATGATAAGTGTCCTCTTTAGTCCCCATCACCTATTTCACTCATTCCCCCACCCACCTCTCTAGTAACCATCAGTTAGTTCTCCATAGTTAAGACCCTCTTTCTTGGTTTGTTTCTCTCTGCTGTTGTTTTTTTTTCCTTCACTTGTTTATTTTGTTTTATAAATTTCACATTTCAGTGAAATCATGGTATTTGTCTTTCTGACTTATTTTGCTTAGCGTTTTACTCTCTAGCTACATCTGTATTGTTCCAAATGACAAGATTTCATTCTTTCTAATGGATGAATAATATTCTTGTGTGTGTGTGTGTGTGTGTGTGTGTGTCTGTATATATACATACCACATCTTGTTTATCCATTCATCTACAGATGGATACTTCTGCTGCTTCCATAATTTGGCTATTATACATAATGCTTCAATAAACATAGGGGTGCATGTATCCCTTTGAATTTGTGTTTTGTATTTTAGGGTCAATATCCAGTAGTTTGATTATTGGATTGTAAGGTAGTTGTATTTTTAACTTTTTGAGGAACCTCCATACAGTTCCACAGTGGCTACACCAGTTTGCATTCCTTGGTGGAATTTTTCCCCCCAATTTTGAACATTACTGTGAGGACCACCCATTTACATGAATCTTTGTGAAAATCTAGATTTTTTTTTTTTTTTGATAAAGACCTGACAGTGGAATTCTTGGAAATCAAAGGGCACTAAAATTTTATTCCCGATATACCAAAATTTCTAAGCTGTGAAGATTTATGCAGTGTGTGCTCTGCTGAGTACGACAGTGCTCACTCACCTCATGGCACTGCTGACTAAAATTCTCCTTTAGCTTTTAAAAACATTTTTACAATTAGATATGTGAATAAAATGGAATCTTTGGTTGTTTTGATTTGCATTTCCTATAAAGTATATTTGTGAAGTACTTTAATATTTCCCTTCCTTCATCTACCCACCACCCAAAATTGTAAGATTTTACATGTTTTCTGAACACATTTCTCAAGCTTCCCACCTGTACATGTACATGGTCTCCAGACCAGCCCCACTTCTGTCTGTGTGTCTGCCTTTCCTACTTAAGAATGTTAGGAGGGAACGAAAGTTCCACCTGCGGTTGAAGGAGCAGGGACTTTGGAGCCATGCCGACCTTGATTTGAGACAAGCACTTCTTGTCTTTGTAACCTGGGCACACCTTGGCTGTCTCCTCCATAAAGTGGGGAGTGGCAACACTGTGCTGGGTAGGGCTATTAGGGAAACTTGATGAGATCCCTGTAGAAGCATGTTCAGGGCTCCTGGGTGGCTCAGTCGGTTGAACTCGGCTGACTCTTGATTTCGACTCAGATGATGATCTCATGGTTCCTGAGTTCAAGCCCCGCATGGGTCTCTGCGCTGACAGCAAGGAACCTGCTTGGGATTCTCTGTCTTTCTCTGTATCTCTCTCTCTGCCCCTCCCCTGTTCACTCTCTCACACTCTCTTTCTCAAAATAAATAAATAAAACATTTAGAAAGAAAGAAGGAAAGAAAGAAAGAAAGAATGAAAGAAAGAATGAAAGAAAGCAAACAAGCATCTTCAACAGTGCTTCTAGCTGCCAGCCTCTTTCTTCTCAGATTCACATTGGTCTCTTGGGCTCATATGCCGACCACAGTTTAACTTTCATTACTGTTTCATATAACAGTCTTAAACTTCTGTCTCCTATTTATTGTCTTTAATGGCTTCAGTCCCTATACACTGTAGGTAGGGGCACTTTGAGAAATGTAGGTAATACCTCTGTGTGTTTATCTGATCTCACTTGCACCTAAGCTGATCATGTTTTCTTTCCAAAACTGTTCTGCCCTGTTATTTTAATCTCTCTATATATACATAGAATTCTTTAAGTAAAGCAAGTAAGATAACCCAGGATATTAGGATTTGGAATAGGCTTTCTCTTCTAAAAGCACATTTTTACTCAAATATTCTCTGTCCTTGGTGCCCACTGCAATTCTTCTTTTAACTGTTTAGGCTTGTGAAATACTGTTTTCTTTTATAAAAGAAAAGTTTAAGTCCTCTCCTGTTAGCGTGTCTGTTACAAGTAGAATATCATAAGTTCATGATATCATGTGTTGAGAAATTAGCTTTTATGGAGGACTTACTTCACTGGTGTCCTTGAAACTAGGGGCGCCTGGGTGGCGCAGTCGGTTAAGCGTCCGACTTCAGCCAGGTCACGATCTCGCGGTCCGAGAGTTCGAGCCCCGCGTCAGGCTCTGGGCTGATGGCTCAGAGCCTGGAGCTTGCTTCCGATTCTGTGTCTCCCTCTCTCTCTGCCCCTCCCCCGTTATGCTCTGTCTCTCTCTGTCCCAAAAATAAATAAACGTTGAAAAAACAAAAAATTTTTAGAAACTAGATGTCTGATATTGAGGAGGGCACCTTTTGGGATGAGCACTGGGTGTTGTATGGAAACCAATTTGACAGTAAATTTCATATATTGAAAAAAAAAAAAAGAAACTAGATGTCTGACAGCCAGGAGCAAATATTCCTAAAAATTTTCATTCATTCATTCATTTTTTTGTTTTTTAAAAATATGTATTTTTGAGAGCAAGAGAGAGAGACAGAGAGTGACGGGGGGAGGGAGAGAAACACTGAGTCTAAAGCAGGTTCCAGACTCTGAGCTGTCAGCACAGAGCCCAACTCCGGGCTGGAACCCACGAGGAGTGAGATCATGACCTGAGCTGAAGTTGGACGCTTAACTGACAGAGCCACACTGGCGCCCCTCCTAAAGACTTTTAAAAACTAAGACTGTTTTTTAGAACCAGTCCTGTCAGAAACGTTCATTTCTTACTGCATCTGCCTACACTTTTTTCTTAGAATTCTGTAGATGTGATTACTGTATGCAGAGTATGTAATTCATAATATTCTTCTGACATTTCTGTGGTAATAATAATATTCAAACCTAAACAGCAACAAAAAAATTTGCTGGAGTTTGTATGGTTTCTTTTTCTATTTTTCTATTGAAATCTTAAAAATTAATTAGCACCTTCAGTCTCTAAACTGCTACATACTGTTTCTTTCTGTTAATACGTTCTATTGCATTTTCCAGAACGCTGGAGTTCCTGATGAGACACTTGTCTCTTCTAGCTGACTATTGTTCCATCACAAATATGCATGCAAAAAACCTAGCAATTGTTTGGGCTCCAAACCTGCTAAGGTAAGATGCATTTGACTTATGACCTTAAGTAGAATTTGTCATCTTAAATGAAAGTGTTCCTTCAGTGTTCCATGAGGACAGTTTTTAAAAGTAAAACCCATATGCTGTTCTTATGAGCATCTCCTTAAAAGAGGCAAGTGGAGCTTAACCAAGGTGCTAAAAGTATGCTTTCTTCCTCTGTGGTTTACACATTTAAAAAAAATAATGCTCTTTGAGACTGCTATCTTTGGGGTTCTCTGATGGTAATGTTGGTTACCCTCCAGATCGAAACAGATAGAATCTGCCTGCTTCAGTGGGACAGCAGCTTTTATGGAAGTGAGAATTCAGTCTGTGGTGGTTGAATTCATCCTGAATCACGTAGATGTCCTCTTCAGTGGGAAAATCAGTGCTGTCATTCAGGATGGAGCAGGTACAGCTCACACGGATTTTGTTTACTACAAGGAACATTTTGTTTGTATCTGTTCTTATAAAGGGATGGAAAACTGCATTTCTTATCTCAGTGTAATAATAAATCTGTCTTTGGTAGAAAGCAGCTAATGTATGTCCACTTCTCAAAATGCATAGCTTAATAGTTATTTTGTGTGTACTTAGTGAGTACTACATATTAGACCTATTGTGTAAGTTCATGACACATTAAAAATATGTCCTTTATTGATGTATATAAAGATATGCTATGGAGCAGCAAAAGAACAATTTTTTCCAAAACCAAAGAGATCTCACTGATACCCGGTCTTGCTTGGTATCTCTTCAGAAAGGAAAAGAGTTAAATTATTTAAGGAATTAAAATATCTATATTTATATATATTTATATGTCATTGTTAACAACCTGCTGTGTCACCTTCTTTTCCTCATTCAGTATAATGCCCTATCATTTAAAAAACTTAATGAAGAAAATTTAAAACAACACAGATAGGTAGATAGATGGAGACTGATGTACAGACACTCACACATATTTATATTTTTTTATCTATGCCAAAAATCTTTACTCTTTTCATTGCTTTTCTTTCTTTCCAAAGCTTCTCTGTCGAGACCCAAGTCCCTGCTGGTTTCCTCTCCATCCACCAAGCTGCTGACATTGGAGGAAGCCCAGGCACGAACGCAAGCTCAGGTCACTTCTCCAATTGTGACTGAAAATAAATATATTGAAGTAGGAGAAGGACCCGCTGCGCTTCAGGGAAAGTTTCATACCATAATTGAGTTTCCACTTGAAAGGTAAAATTCATTGAATCCTCTTTAATAATGTGATTTTCATGGCCAAGTGTTCTTCTTTTTTTAACTTTTGTATTTTAGTATTATTGTATCGATGTTGAGCTAGTCCCAGAAAAGCCCATTCATTTGATTACAGATGATATTTCATAGGGAATGACACAAATGATTCTCGAAAAGCATGACAACATCATGTCATTTTAAAGAAGATGAAAGTTAATCATAGACGGTGAACTGTTAGGAAAAGTAATACACTTCTACTATGTAGGGTTTGATTTTCTCTCTGAGATACTTATTTAGATATAAACTGGATTGGAACAGATTACTCAGGAAATAATGGATGGATAATGACTTGTTTGACATTAAGTTTAGAATAGGCAGAACTTCTCATAGCGTGACCTCCCAACCAGCATGAAGAGATGAATGCATAATATTCCTGTGTGTGTGTGTGTGTGTGTGTGTGTGTGTGTGTGTGTACACACGGCATCTTCTTTATGCATTCGTCTCTTGATGGACACTTGGGCTGCTTCCACACCTTGGCTATTGTAAATAATGCTGCAGTAAACCTAAGAGTGCACATGTCTTTCAAATTAGTGTTTTTGTTTTCTTTGGGTAAGTATCCAGAGGTGGAATTACTAGATCATATGGTGCTTCTATTTTTAATTTTTTGAGGAACCCTCATACCATTTCCCATAATGGCTGCACTAATTTATATTCCCACCAGCAGCGCAATGAGGGATCCCTTTTCTCCACTGCCTTGCCAACACTGGTCATTTCTTCTCTTTTTGACACTCGCCATTCTGACTGGTATGAGGTTGTATCTCATTGTGCTTTTGATTTGCATTTCCCTGGTGATGAGTGATGTTGAGCATATTTTCAGGTGTCTGTTGGCCATCTGGATGTCTTTTGGGGGAAAGGTCTTTTCAGGTCCTCTGCCTATTTTTTAATTGGATTGTCTTTTGGGTGTTGAGTTGTAGGATTTTGAAATATATCTTGAATGTTAATCCCTTATTGGATATATCATTTGCAAATATCTTCTCCCATTTAGTAGGTTATCTTTTTGTCTTGTTGATGGTTTCCTTCACTGAGCAAGTTCTTAAGTTTGATGTGGTCTCAATTGCTTATTTTTGCTGTTGATGCCCTTGCCTGAGGAAATACTCAGAAAAGTACTGTTAAGGCTGATGTCCAGGAGATTACTGCCTATATTTTCTTTTAGGAGTTTTATGGCTTCAGGCCATACATTTAGATCTTTAATCTATTTTGAGTTTATTTTTGTGTGTGGTGATAGAAAATGGTCTAGTTTCAGTCTTTCACATGTAGCTGTCCAGTTTTCCCAGCACCATTTGTTGAAGAGACTGTCATTTCTCCATTGTGTTTCTTGCCACCTTTGTCATGGATGAATTGACTGTGTATGCATAAATTTCTTTCTGGGCTGCCTGCTGTCCTGTTGAACTGTGTGTTGCTTTTGGTGCCAGTATACCGTACAATTTTGATATCAGGGACTGTGATACCTCCAGCTCTGTTCTTCCTCAAGATTGCTGTGGCTGATCAGGGTCTTTTGTGGTTCCTTACAAAGTTTAGGATTTTTTTTTTTTGTTCTTTTGTGATGAATACTATTGGTATTTTGATCGGGATTATGTTAAATCTGTAGTTTGCTTTAGGTAGTATACACATTTTAACAGCATTAATTCTTCTAATCATAAGCATGGTGTGTCTTCTCATTTGTTGGTGTCATCTTTAATTTTTTTCACTAACGTCTTATAATTTCCAAAGTATAGGTGTTTCACGTCCTTGGTAAATTTATTCCTAGGCAGTCTGTTCTTTTTGATGCAACCATCTTTTTGATGGTTTTTTTAAATTTATTTTTCTGCCAGTTTGTTACTAATGTAAGAAAAACAGCTGAAGATTTCTGTATATTAATTTTGTATGTGCAACTTACTGAATTCATTCATTAGTTCTACTAGTTTTTTGGTGGAATCTAGGGTTTTCTATGTATGGTATCATTTCATCTGCAAACAATGACAGTTTTACTTCTTCCTTGCCAATTTGGATGCCTGCCTGACTCCTGTCTGTCTGTCTTTCTCTCTCTCTCTTTCTCTTTCTTTTTCTCTTTTTTCTTTTTTTCTCTCTCTCTTTCTCTCCTTCTTCCTTTCCTTCCTTTTCCCCTTCCTTTCCTTTCCTTCTTGTGTGAGTGCTTATAGCTAGCACTTCCAGTACTGTGTTGAATAAAAGTGGTAAGTGCATCCTTGTCTTGTTCCTGATCTTACAGGAGAAACTTTCAGCTTTTCACCATCAAGTGTGTTGTTATCTGTGGGTTTGCTGTGTATGGCCTTTGTTATGATGAGATATGTTCCCTCCAAATCCACTTTCTTGAGAGTTATTATCATGAACAGATGTTGAGTTTTGTCACATGCTTTTGGTGCATCTGTTGAGATGTGCATGTGATTTTTATTCTTCATTTTGTTAATGTGGTCTATCATGTTGATTGATTTGCAGCTGAGTCATCCTCTCATTGCTGAAATAAATCTCACTTTATCTTGCTCATTGATCCTTTTAATGTGTTGTTGAACTCAATTTGCTAATATTTTGTTGAGGATTTTTGCTTCTGTGGTCATCAGGGATATTGGTCTATGATTTTCTTTGTTTTTTTGCAGTGTCTTCACCTGGTTTTATGGTAGTGCTGGCCTTGTAGAATAGATTTGGAAACATTTCCTCATTTATTTGTTTGGAATAGTTGGAGAAGGATAGGTAGTTTTTTATTTTCTGTCTGGATGGATCTATTCATTAATGTAAGTAGAGTGTTAGAAGTCCCTGACTGTTATTGTATTACTGTCATTTTCTCCCTTTATGTTTGTTAATATTTGCTTTGTGTATTTAGGTACTTCTGTGTTGGTTGCATAGATACTTACAATTGTTATAGTGTCTGAGTTGGATTGATTCCTTTATTACTATGGAATGCCCTCTTTGTCTCCTGTTACAGTCTTTGCTTTAAAGTATGTTTTTTTGTGTAAATTTTGCTACCCCAACTTTTTTTTTTCACTTCCATTTGCATGGGATATCTTTCTCCATTTTTTTCACTTTCCGTCTGTCTGTTTTAACGTGTGAAGTGACTGTCTTGTAGGCAGCACAGAAATAGATCTCGTTTTTTTTTTTTTTTTATCCATTCAATAACCCTTTGTCTTTTGATTGGAGCATTTAGTCTATTTACGTTTAAAGCAGTTACTGGTAGGTTGTACTTATTGCCATTTTGTTCATTGTTTTCTGGTTATTTTCTTAGTTCTTTGTTTCTTTCTTTTTCTCTTGCTATCTTTCCTTGTGATTTAATGACTCTTTAGTGTTGTGCTTGGATTCCTTTCTCTTTTGTGTGTGTTCATCTATTATGGGATCTTGGTTTGTAGGCTTGAGGTTCATATATAATGCCCTATGTATATAGCAGTTTATATTGAGTGGATGGTCACTTAAGTTAAAACACCACATTTTTACTCCTTCCTCTACATTTTATGTATATGACATCATATTTTACATCTTTCTATTTGTGAGTCTCTTAACTAATTTTTTAAGTATACTTGATTTTGCTACTTTTTTCTTTCAACTTTCACACTAGCTTTATAAATGATTGATCTTTATGTTTGCTTTTACCTGTGAAATTTTTTCCTTTAATCATTTCCGTTCTAGTTATGGCCTTTTCTACTTAAAAAAAAAAAAGGCTTTGTATCATTTCTTGTATGGCTAGTTTTGTAGGGAACTTCTTTAACTTTTGTTTGTCTGGGAAAGTCTATCTCTTCTGAATGAGCCTTGTCAGGTAGAGTGTTCTTGGCTGTAGATTTTTTCCTTTCAGCACTCTGAATATATCATTTCACTTCTTTCTGGCCTGAAAAATGTCTGCTAAAAAATCAGCTGATAGCCTTATGGGGTTTTCCCTTGTATGTAACTATTTGTTTTTCTGTTGCTGCTTTTAAGATTCTCTCCTTACCTTTAATTTTTCCTATTTTAACTATTATGTGTCTTTGTGCGGACCACCTTGGGTCCATCTTCTGGGAGGCTTTTGTGCTTCCTGGACCTGGATGTGTGTTTTATTCCCTGCGTTAGGGAAGTTTTCAGCTATTACTTCTTCAAATACGTTTTCTGCCCCCCTGCTTTTCTCCTTTTGGGACCCCCATAATGCAAATGTTAAGATGCTTGATGTTTTCCAGAGGCCCTTTTGCCTACTGTCATTTAAAATTTTTTTTTCTTTTTGGAGTTCAGCTTATGTGGTTTCTGCCACCCCGTCTTCCAAATTGCTGATCCATTCTTCTGCGTCCTCTGATCTGCTGTTGATCCCCTCGAGCGTATTTTTCATTTCAGTTATTCTGGTTTTTTCAGCATTTTTGGTTCTCTTTTCAATTTTTTATCTCTTTGTTGCAGTTCTCACTGACTTCATCCACTCTCCTTCGAAGTCCAGTGAGCATCTGTGACCATTACTTTGCATTGTTTATTAGGTAGATTACTTATCTCTGTTTTGTTTAGTTCTTTTTCTAAGGTTTTGTCCTGTTATCTCATTTGGAACATATTCCTCTGTCTCCTCATTATTCTTTCTCTGTATTGGGTAGTCAGCTGTCTCCCAGGCCTAAGGTAGTAGCGTTATTAGAAGGCGTCTTGTGTTGGGGCGCCTGGGTGGCGCAGTCAGTTAAGTGTCCGACTTCAGCCAGGTCACGATCTCGCAGTCCGTGAGTTCGAGCCCCGCATCGGGCTCTGGGCTGATGGCTCAGAGCCTGGAGCCTGTTTCCGATTCTGTGTCTCCCTCTCTCTCTGCCCCTCCCCCGTTCATGCTCTGTCTCTCTCTGTCCCAAAAATAAATAAACGTTGAAAAAAAAAAAAAAAAAAAAAGAAGGCGTCTTGTGGAGCCCAGTATTGCAATCCCTCCTGGTCACCAGAACCAGGTGCTCTGGGGTGTCCCCTCTGTGGGTTGTGTGTGCTCTGCTGTTGTGAGTGGGTGGGGACTGCTGTGGATGTGCTGGTGGCCGGGGCTGGCCCTCAGTCCAGCTGCCTACAGTGACCAGCCATGACCACTGTGGGCACACTGGTGGGCACAGCTGGACTTCAGTGTGGTGGTCTGAGAGGCCTGGCTGTAGCTGCTGTGGGAATGCTTGGTGAGGGGCGACCTTTGGTGCAGCTGGTTAAGAGGCCTCTGTAGCTACTGCCCGTGTGCTGGTGGCCGGGTGGCTCCCTCCCTCCCTGGGGCAGGAATTGCTTTGGATTTGGATGGGCCCCATCCTGACCAAGGCTGCCTGCTAGGTGCGGCAGGAGCCACTTTGGAGGAGTGCCAGCAGGGACAGGTGGGTTGGGTGGGACTAGTCTGAAGGGAATACTGGGCATAGTGTTAGCAAGGTAGATGAATAGTGTCAGAACTGGCTTCTGCCAGTGCTGGGCCAGCGAGACTGAAGGAGGGGAGAAAAAAAAAAAAAAAGATGCCTACCAGCATTTTCCATAATCTCTTCAAAAATTTCTTTCTAGAATAGTAGTCAAGAGAGTAGATACTGGGTTCCAACCCTGCCTCCATTATTTACTAGTTTTATAACATTAAGGAAGTTACTTAAAATTAGTGTCATAGTTTCCTCAGCCTTACAATGAGAATATTAGTACTTTCCTCATATGGTTATTTTTAATTTAGATGAGCTATTACATATAAGGCAGTTAGCACAGTGCCTGCCTTTCAATATATGCTAGTTATCGTTTGTAATACTTTTCTTTTTGGTGTATTTTTTTTCTAATTTTTAAAAAATGTTTATTTATTTTTGAGAGAGAGGGAGAAGAGTGAGACAGAACATAAGTGGGGGGAGGGGCAGAGAGAGAGGGAGAATCTAAACCAGGCTCTAGGCTCTGAGTAGTCAGCACAGAGCCCGATGCGGGGCTCAAACTCATGAGCCATGAAATCATGACCTGAGCCAAAGTTGGACACTTAACCAGCTGAGCCACCCAGGTGCCCCTCTTTTTGGTTGAATTCTATTTACTTACATGTAAAATAATTTTCTTTAACTCTTTTATTTTTAGAGTTTTAATAATTCCTACGTCCAAATATTTCTTATTCTCAACTTATTTCACTTACTGTGAGGTTAGATCTAAATATAAAAACCTGTATAAAAATTACCTTTGTGACTAGTTATTAATATTAAAATTGAGGGGTGCCTGGTTGGGTCAGTCGGTTGAGTGTCTAGCTCTTGATTTCGGCTTAGGTCGTGATCTCAGGGTTGTGGGATCGAGCCCCACATCAGGCTTTGCGCTAGAGTGGAGCCTGCTTGAGATTCTCTCTCTCTCCCCCTCTGCCCCTACCCCTGACTTGTGGTCTCTCTCTCCCTCTCTCTCTCTGTCTCCCTCTCTCTGTCTCCCCCTCTCTCTCTCTCTCTCCAAAACAAAAAACAAACCTATACATTTTATTTCCATTTCATGCTTTAGCTGCACAGTTTAGGTGCACATACACATATGTATGTGTATGTGTATGTTTTCAGCTGTGCCTCTCTAGGCTCTTTGGTTCTTTTCATCATTTGTACATTTCCTGTAAGTAAGGATAGCCCCTGGGATATCTTAACACAGGTTATTTTCTCTCTTACAGGAGGAGGCCTCAAAATAAAATGAAAAAATCTCCCGTGGGCAGCTGGCGTTCCTTTTTCAACTTGGGGAAATCATCATCTGTTTCTAAGCGGAAGTTGCAGCGGAATGAGAGTGAGCCTTCTGAGATGAAAGCCATGGCTCTGAAAGGTTGGTGCTCTCCTGCCCTTCCTGTGCTCTGCTGCCGGGACAGCAGCCCACACGGCCGCTCCGCACTGCCCGTCCCGTGGCGCACTCTGGGTCTGTAGTCAGTGTATTGTTATGCTGTGTTTCTGTATGGTGTGTCCACGGTTGTGGTGCTACCCCTGAATTGTCTTCTTTTATGCGCAGACACATACATAAGCACGTAGAAGTACCCAGTTTCTTGTGGAAACTGTGTAGATTATATAGAGTGAGAATGTGGTTAAAATTCACAACATACTCATAACATAGTTTTGTATATTGCTGTTAATACAAAATAACTGCCGTGGTGTTTAAGTTTATTCATGTATATTTATATAGATTTAAAATGTGATAAAACCATGTTTTAGCCTGCCTTTTAAGTTTATGACTCTTACAACCAAGGAATCTATCTTTTTCCTGGGTAATTCGTTGATGAGAGTATCTTATTATATTAAGAAATCGCTTACTGTTGTTGAAAATACTACTCGTAACAGTAGTTTAAAATCCATCATCTCATTGACAGCTTCTGAATCTAGGAAGGATAGTAGTGCTTGAATGTTAGAAATACAACATTCAGTTCATTTAATTCATCATTCGGTTTGCCGTCATGTACTAAGTAAGCATATACTAGATATATTGATAGCAGCCTCCCAGATAAAAAGAAAATTAAGACACTGCCCCTACCTTCAGAGACTTACTTGGGAAATCATATGTGTAAGAAGATAAGTTTCATTCAGAATCAGAGCAATTGAGGTAGATGTTTGTGTGAGGTATTTATGGTAGGACATGCCAATTTGTATAGGGAAAGGGACTAGTGGCCAGAAATACACCCTTTGACTTGGTTTTTTGAAAGATAAGTAGGGATTCATGTGATCACCAAGAGGCTGAGAAAGGTATTTCAGGAAATGAGAGTAAGGTGTGTGCTTATGTGTGGAGCAGGGAACTTGGCTGGGTACATTATGGTACAAAAAGAGGTTTCGGTCCCTAGGGGCCTTGTGTGCTTGTCAGAGTTTTGGTTTCGTCTTCCATTGCTTTGGGGGTTATCAAGTGACTTTAATAATGTAACACAATCACACTTGCATTGAAGAAAGATGACTTCAGCAGCAGTATTGGGAATATATGGGGAGAGAAGAAGACTGGAGACTGGACAGTAATTAGGAGACAGTTACAATTGTGCAACCAAGAAACAAACAGTGAGTGTCTGGAGTAAGCAGTGACAGTAGAAGTGGGAAATAGATTTGAGATATTTAGGAAGCAGAATCTACAAGGCTGAGTGACCAAAGGATTGTGAAGGATGAGAAAAAAAGAGGAGCAAAGATCATTTTCAGTTCTCATTAAATGATTAGAGAGATGGCATTATTCATGTAGGGAGTAGTAGTCTGGGTAAGAAAAACGATGTGTTTATTTTGGACACGGTGAGTTGGACATGGCCAAGAGATGATTAGTAGTATGGATCTGGAATTCAGTAAAGGGGCTTAATATTAGTAGAAATATGGATTTGGAAGTCATCAGCAAACGCTCAAGGATGAAAACTCTGGGGAGAGATTTTATGGGAGAGCCTGTTGAGTGAGAGAAGCAGATTGGGAACTGAATCTGGAGAAAAGCAGTGTTTAAAGGACTGGAAAAGGAGAGTTGTTATGAAAAGAGTAAGAGGAAATGATTACAGAAGGATAGGCAGTGGACACACCTTACTCTCATTTCTGTGATCACCAGAAATCATGGAGGAGGGGTTTAAACAGAAAGTGTCACCAGTGTTGAGTGTGGCCAAGAGGTAAATGAGGATGATGATATTTAACAAATAAGATCCAACATACGTAATCAAGGCACTGTGTTAGTTTCCTAGGGCTGTCATAACAAGTTGCTACAAATTGGGTGACTTAAACCAACAGAAGTTTATCCCCTCATAGTTCTGTAAGCTAAAAGTCTGAAACTGAGGTGTCAGCAAGGCCATATACCCTGGATGAATCTTCCCTCACCTCTTCCAGCTTCTGCTGGCTCTTGGTGGTGTCACTCCACTCCCTGCCTGTCTTTGCATGGCCTCCTCGGTCTCTGTGTCCTCTCTGCTTAGAAGGACACCAGTCATTAGATTTAGGGCTTATCCTAAGTCTAGTATGATGTCATCTTAAGATATCATGCTAGTCTTTAGGAAATACAACGGAAAGAAGTTTTAAAATTCATCTGTATTCTCAAGTTCATAACCTTTTAGAAGAGATTTTTCACATAGGAAACCATCTGAAAACAAGACAGCACCTTATATAATATAATGCTTAAATTGAATGTGATTGTCAAAATGTAAAGCTGTTCACTCTTGGCAGTTTAAATATGTGTAGAGACGAACAGTGTTCCTTTCCTCTACATCTGTAGCAGTGAATAAAACTTCACGCTATTTGGATTTCCTTCTTCAGGTGGCAGGGCGGAAGGAACCCTCCGTTCAGCTAAGAGTGAAGAATCTCTTACTTCTCTCCATGCAGTCGATGGTAAGACTAAAAGCATCAATTGTTTTATTCTTTATTTCATTAAAGAACACAATTGAGGATATTTAATAAGTACATGCTTAATAAATAGGCTATAGACTATCATTTCCGAAAAACCCTAATATCTAGCATTGTCCATTGATATTTTCATATAGTACCAGTCTTTCATTTCCTCACTTTGACATGATTGCTATTCAGTTTACATAAAAATAGGTGAAATGTTTTAAGTTAACCATTTATATTTATTAATGCCCAGTGGAAAATGATGTTATTAGTATTTCTTGCTTTAGATTTCATGAAAGCACAGTCTCACAAAGTATAAAATGAAGCAGCTTTCAGACTAGTAGTCTTTTGTCTTGTAAATGGCTTAACCTGACATTAAATTTCATAGATCAGATTGATTATAGGCAGTCCTCATTATCTGAAGATATATCCTCAGTATGAGGAGAAGAAAACTTGCAAGTGAATCCTCTTAAAATGGCGACCAAAATTCTAGTAAAGAGTACAAAATGGTTTCACTGCAACTTGACAAAACTAAAAATCAGGAAAGTAAGTTTTTTAAGCCCCTACTTGGCAAAAGTCAGGTTATAGTTGCAGTTATGTACTGTGTTTTAGACTGAACAATGAACTGCAATATTAGAAGGACGTACAACTATTTTGACAAAACCATATAATAGCAAATAGGACATCCTTTACTTCATGTTTGGCATATGCAGCAGGATTGTAAAGAAGGCCCTTTTGGGGGCTCCTGGGTGGTTCAGTCAGTTAAGTGTCAGACTCTTGATTTTGGCTTAGGTCATGATCTCATGGTTTTGGGATCCTGAGATTGAGCCCTATGTTAGGCTCCGTGCTCACTGTGGAGGCTGCTTAAGATTCTCTCTTGTTCCCTCCCTCTACCCCTCCCCCACTTGCACTCACTCACTTGCTCTGGCTCTCTCTCTCAAAAAAAAAAAAAAAGGCCCTTTTTACAAAAATAATCAGGAGCTACATTGATTTCCCAAGGGCTTTCTTAATCTGTTGATATTAAAATCATGTTTTTGAGGTATCTTGGGTGTCGTCATGCTGGTCAGATTTCTCATCTTCATTTATTAACTCTTCTAACTGCCAGATCCTCATAGACCCGTGGCTCTGCTTGTGATTCAAGAAACCCTCACACATCCCTTAGTTGGGTGTCTGACATCTTAAGGGTTCCAAGATTTTCCATTTCTCTGTAGTTAAGAGAATGACTCACAGATATAATGAACTGGACTGGGTAGATGCCAGTATTTTTTTTAAAATATTTTTAATGTTTATTTATTTTTGAGAGAGATACAGAGAGACCGAGAACAAGCAAGGGAGGGGCAGAGAGAGAGAGAGAGAGGGAGACACAGAATCCGAAGCAGGCTCCAGGCTCCAAGCTTTCAGCACAGAGCCCAATACGGGGCTCGAATTTACGAACCGTGAGATCATGACCTGAGCCTAAGTCAGACGCTCAACCGACTGAGTCACCCAGGCACCCCTGAGTAGATGCCAGTATTAAGCAGAAAATAACATTTTAGTAGAGATTAATTTTATAAGTGGTTAACACATTTTGAATGCATTTATCTAGTTCTTTATAGTACATTTTCAACATGGTGATTCTAATAATTGTAATAGAATGGTGGGATAGAAGATTTCTTTTACCAGTGGATATTTAGCAATATCATAAAATCATGTAACAGTCTACTGTGGAAGGACTCTGCCTGAGAAACTCAAAGCCTATACTCATTCAAGAAAAAAAATGAAATTGTTTTTGCTTAAGTATCTGAAAAGAATCCTGTACTAAGTATATGTAAATACTTTCTGGAATTGTAGGGAGTTTTTAGTTGAGATGTTTGCTTTTTAAAAATGTGGTTATTATGAGGATTTTTCCTCCAAAGAAACAAAAACAAAAACGAAAAATCCCCTTTGCTATTATATATCCAAAGTACTCTTTTAGTGGTTGATTCTTAGAAGTCATGTGTGAGATGAGTGATAAACTAAGACCAAAAGAAATGAAATCTTGCCCAAAGTCACCACAGGAGGCAATGTTGGACTAATAATAATAGTTCTGAGTCCTTTTTCCTGTTGAAACCATCAAAGGCTGCATTCTCTCTCAGAATATTATCAGATGTTTTTGTTATTTAGCTTTTGGTATGCCCAAGAGACAATTTCTGGAAAGAAACTGAGACGTTAACATTTTCTTACCCTACATAGTGCATTACTAGTCTACTGACTAGGTGACTTTCATGGTGTTGTGTATTGTGTATCATATGCATTCAAATGTTGATACTGTTATCCGTTTTTGCCAGGCGATTCCAAGCTGTTCCGACCTCGAAGACCCAGATCTAGCAGTGATGCACTGAGTGCCTCTTTTAATGGAGAAATGCTGGGGAACCGCTGTAATTCCTATGATAATCTGCCCCATGACAATGAAAGTGAGGAGGAAGTAGGGCTGCTCCATATTCCAGCTCTTATGTCTCCTCACGCAGCTGAAGATGTTGACTTGAGCCCACCAGACATTGGAGTAGCCAGCCTGGATTTTGATCCCATGTCATTTCAGTGTAGTCCCCCTAAGGCTGAATCAGAATGTCTGGAGAGCGGTGCCTCCTTTTTAGATTCATTAGGATACTCCAAGGATAAACCAAGTACCAATAAAAAGGATACAGAAGCAGGTGGTAGCCAGTCGCAGACTCCAGGAAGCACGGCAAGTTCTGAAGCCGTCTCTCCTCTGCAGGAGAAACTGAGTCCATTCTTTACCCTGGACTTGAGCCCAACTGAAGAGAAGTCATCCAAGCCATCCTCATTCACTGAAAAGGTTGTCTACGCTTTCTCTCCAAAGATTGGACGGAAACTAAGCAAATCGCCTTCAATGAACATATCTGAGCCAATTTCAGTGACTCTTCCCACTCGGGTATCTGAAGTCATTGGTACAGTTTCAAATACAGCAGCTCCGAATGCGTCTTCTCCAACTTGGAACAAAAGCATTGAAGAAAGTGATGTCATAAATAGATCCCCCACCCAGGTAGTAAAGATGAAAACAAAAGAGAGAGAGTCCCAAGAAGGATGTGAGTCTGAAGTCCAGCCCCTAGACCAGGTGGCTGCTGCAGAAGTAGAGTCACCAGGGAAAGAGGAACAGGCCGTCTTAAGCAGTCAGAGTAAGGCTGTACCTTCTGGACAGACTCAGACAGGTACCATTTGTTTTTCTCCATTCTTTCTTTAAGCTAAGAGGGATCATCAATCCTGTTTGCCATCTGTGCCTTTTAAGAGAGAAATTTGCTCCACAGCTAGCCTTTAATCAAAGAGAATGTTTTTTTGTTTTTTCTGGGAGGTGCTGATGGCTCAAAGCCCTAAATTAAAATCAGTCAAACAAAAGTCTCCCAAAGGACCGATGGTCCTGCTCCAGACCTTCATAAAGTCCCCTTTTAAAGTCTTTGGACAGTCAGAATTCATGGATAATTTTTGCACAACTTCGTAGCTCTTGATTCTGTTTTCTCTTCTAATAAAAATACCTATATTATAGCCTTACAAGTTAACCAGCCAGCCTACACCATCAAATGTAAAAAACAAAAACAAACAAAAAAAAGTATTCTTAATAACAGTCTTCAGGCACTTGAAGCTTGTTTTCTAAGCAATCTTTTCTGAGCCAGATGAGGGACCTGCTTTTTTTTCCCCCTCATCTCTGTAGCAGTTCAAGAGGAGATTGCAATCTCTAAACAATTTGTTTTAGTTTTCCTCCTGAACCAGATGTGTTCTCTACAACATTTGCATGTGGGATGGAAGTCATGGATTGCCATTTTGAAATATGGAAGGCACCTATTTGGTAGTGATCAGATGGGGAGTGTTTGGATTTCCAGTACAGGATAACACAAGCTACCTTTTCACTCTCATTTTCTTTCCCAATTTCCCACCAGGAGCAGTTACCCATGACCCCCCTCAGGATTCCGTTCCCGTCAGTTCAGTCTCTCTTATCCCACCACCACCGCCTCCGAAAAATGTGGCCCGCCTGTTGGCGCTAGCACTGGCTGAGTCTGCACAGCAAGCTTCAACTCAGTCATTGAAGAGACCAGGGCCCGCCCAGGCTGCTTATACGAATTACGGAGACCTAGCAGTGGCTGCAAACGAAGATAAACTGCCTAGTTCCTACTCTAACATCACTCTAGATAAAGCCTATTACCAAACTGATAGGCCAGCAGAGGAATCCCGCCTCCAGAATGAGGTATCTGGGAACTGTGGCCAGCCTGTAGCAGACACAGCAGTTGGGAATCACGCTCATTCCAGTGCAACTGAATCCGGGGAGCAGCTCCACCAGGCAGACTTACCAGGGAATCATCCACATCAAACCTATTTATCTGGGGACCCAGAAAAGGCCAGAATCCCATCAGTTCCCTTAACAGACTCTAAGTCTGATGATCACATAAGCTTCTCTGAAGACCATTCTGGGAAGACCAGTATGCCAACTGTCTCCTTTATGGATCAGGACCAGCCTCAGCTTCATTTCTATAGCGGAGATCAGCCTCCTTACCTTGGTGCAAGTGTAGATAAACCCCATCACCCTTCAGAACTTGCAGACAAATCTCCCACACCTTCTAGTTTGCCGAAGGACAAAATCTACCCTCCTTCTGGGTCCCCTGAAGAGAATACCAGCACAGCCACCATGGCTTACCTGACAACCACTCCGGCGGCGGCTGAGATAAGCACCAGGGAAGCCAGTTGGGATGTGGTCCAGCAACCCACCGCAGCTGATTTTGCTGCCGCCACCCTCCAGCGTCCGCACAGAACTAGCCGCCCCCTTCCCCCCCCTCCCTCCCAGAGGCCAGCGGAGCAGCTGCCCGTCACGGGGCAGGTACAAGCAGCGGCCAGCACAGGATTAAATAATTCCCACAAGGTAAGAAGGGGAGGGATTCAGGGAGATGAAAGAAATGCTTTCCAAAGGTATGTCATTTGTCAGCAGGGTGAGTCAGATACGACATTTATTTTAAGTCCTGTGGCAGGTTTCCATGAAACGTTTCCTATCTGAGGTTGGACCCTGCCTTTACCCTGATGCTGGTTGTTCTCTGAGGAAGGAGCAGTTACTCAATGATTGTTGTTGAACTCTGCCTGCTATCTTCTCTTCCTAAAGCATCTAGGTGTTTTCTTCTTGTAATACAGAGAAGTCATGATCAAATAAGTCACATTGGGCTGCAGCTCTCGGGGCTGCAGGTTGGTATTTTTTGTTTTTTGTTTTTTGCCCAACTCCACCAGTGATTCATTGTGACTGTGGGCAAGTCATTTAACCACCCTGTGCCAATTATTCACATGTGCACAATGACCGTGCTTTATTCTGCCTTTCTGCCTTACAGAGGTTTTAGAAATGTAAGCGATTACATCATTTTAGGTCTTTTGTTAGTTCCTAGCATAAGCCAGCAGGTTGTTCTGCAGCCAGACATCTGTTGTGATGAGAGAATGTTGTATGCAGAATGCTGAAGTTTCTTTCAAATTTTCTCGTACTTCAGAAAAGTAGTCCATGCGTTTTGTGGTCACCGTGAAGTAAAAGGACTTCAATATCTAGTCTTTAGTGGAGGATGCTGTTTCTAGCAACTGCTTCTCAGGAAGCGCTGTTGCCGTGGGCATCCCATTTGGCTTCAGCTGCTACAGACCAGGGTGGAATAGAAGGTGGGGACAGACAGTAACTGATTTGAATGGCACATCAGACAGGTCACTTCCTTACCCTTCCCTGGATTCGGGGGCTTAAACTGCTCACTACCTGTCACTGTGATTCACTTCACAAATCTCTCCAGCTGGGATCAACTCTTCTTGTTTAACAAAATGTTCTTGGCATGGAGGCTGAGCTAGATGGATAGACTAGCTAGATGGGTGTATATTTTTGAGCTTGACTATGCTTTAAAAAATGTTTTTAATGTTTACTTATTTTTGAGAGACAGAGACAGAGCATGAGCAGGGCACAGGCAGAGAAAGAGGGAGACACAGAATCCGAAGCAGGCTCCAGGCTCCGAGCTGTCAGCACAGAGCCTGACATGGGGCTCGAAACCCACAGACTGCGAGATCATGAGATCATGACCTGAGCTGAAGTCGGATGCTTAACCGACTGAGCCACTCAGGTGCCCCTGAGCTTGACTATGTGTTTTGGTCTGCACATTAAGGTCATGTCATAAGCAGCCTTGTCTCACATTGAAGACTGATCGTAAGTTAGAACAGTTTTCCAAGGATGGTAATGGCTGCTGTGGCAGCTGCAGCACAGACCTTCTTTTCCTGGCAGCGAGGACGGACTGGCTTGCCATCTTGACCAGTGCCACCACATGGCTTGGGAAATTTCATGCTGCTACTCCAAATAGCCTCAGAGTGTGGGTTACGAATCGAACAGTGTTTGATTCCACAGAGGGGAGCATAAAAAACAAGCTCATAATGTGGTCATCTTTCAATAGGTTCAAGCAGTTCCAGCTCCAGAGAGACCACCTGAACCCAGAGCCACCGATGACCCTGCACATGTCCTGGTCGGTGATGGCAGCACAGCTGTTCAGTGTCCCATGTCTGCTCCTGCTCTCCAGCCGGGCCTTCCTGACAAGGTGCGGGAAGGTGCCAGGGCCCCGCCACTGCACCTGCGCGCCGAGTCTGTCCCCGTGTACTCGTCCTGTGGCTTTACCGCACCGGTGCCCCCCACCAGGACGCTGGAGAGTAAAATGGCCGCTGCCATCCACTCCAATAGTGCAGATCCTGCCAGCAGCGCCAGCTATCACCCCTTTGTCACTGCTTCCTCAGCTCCTGTGGACGATGTTCTGCCTTTACCACTTCCTGTCCCACAACCTAAGCATGCTTCTCAGAAGACGACTTATTCCGCCTTCGCGAGGCCTGATGTCACCACTGAACCCTTTGGTCCAGAAAACTGTCTGCATTTCAGTATGATCCCCAACTGCCAGTACCGTCCCCAGAGCGTACCTCCACACCACAATAAATTGGAGCAGCACCAGGTGTATGGTGCCAGATCAGAGCCACCAGCCTCCATGGGACCTCGTTACAACACATATGTGGCCCCAGGAAGAAACGCGTCTGGACATCACTCCAAGCCATGCGGCCGAGTTGAGTATGTATCTTCTTTGGGCTCCTCCGTTAGGAGTAGTTGTTACCCTGAAGATATTCCTCCGTACCCTACCATCCGGAGGGTACAGTCTCTCCATGCCCCTCCATCTTCCATGATTCGCTCGGTTCCCATTTCACGGACGGAAGTTCCCCCAGACGATGAACCAGCCTACTGCCCAAGACCCCTGTACCAGTACAAGCCATATCAGTCCTCCCAGGCCCGCTCAGATTATCACGTCACTCAGCTTCAGCCTTACTTTGAGAATGGCCGGGTCCACTACCGATACAGCCCATACTCCAGTTCTTCTAGCTCCTATTACAGTCCAGAAGGAGCCCTGTGTGATGTGGACGCCTACAGCACAGTACAGCTGAGGCCCCTTCACCGCCTACCCAATCGCGATTTTGCCTTGTACAATCCGAGGCTGCAAGGAAAGAACTTCTACAGTTACGCTGGTTTGCTCCCACGTCCCCGGGCCAACATGACCGGCTATTTCTCTGGTAATGACCATAATGTAGTCAACATGCCTCCAACTGCTGAGGTAAAGCACACTTACACCTCATGGGATCTTGAGGACATGGAAAAATACCGCATGCAGTCTATCCGGAGAGAGAGCCGCGCTCGGCAGAAGGTGAAAGGGCCTGTCATGTCCCAGTATGATAACATGACCCCGGCCGTGCAGGATGACCTGGGCGGGATCTATGTCATCCACCTGCGTAGTAAATCAGATCCTGGGAAAACTGGACTTCTCTCAGTGGCAGAGGGCAAGGAGGGGCGGCACGCAGCCAAGGCCGTCAGTCCCGAGGGAGAGGAGCGCTTCTACAGGAAGCATCCAGAGCCAGAGTTTGATAGAGCCCACCACCACGGAGGATATGGCAACGGACAGTCGGAGAAACCATCCCTCCCTCAGAAGCAGAGTAGCCTCAGGAACAGGAAGCTTCACGACATGGGTTGTAGTCTCCCTGAGCACAGGGCACATCAGGAAGCAAGCCATAGGCAGTTATGTGAATCAAAAAATGGGCCACCTTACCCCCAAGGGGCTGGCCAGTTAGATTATGGGCCCAAAGGGATTCCAGACACTTCTGAGCCAGTCAACTACCATAACTCTGGAGGGACATACATGACATCGGGGCAGGAGTCTCTGAGACTGAACCACAAAGAGGTGAGGCTCTCCAAAGAGCTGGAGAGGCCTCGGGCTAGGCAGCCTCCCGCCCCAGAGAAACACTCCAGAGACTGCTACAAAGAGGAGGAACACCTGGGCCAGTCAGTAGTCCCACCCCCGAAACCGGAGCGGAGTCATAGCCTGAAGCTCCACCATACTCAGCATTCGGAGAGGGACCCCACTGTGCTGTACCAATACCAAACACACGGCAAGCGCCAGGGCGGTATGACTGTTGTGTCCCAGTATGACAACCTGGAGGGTTACCACTCCCCACCCCAGCACCAGCGAGGAGGCTTTGCAGGAGGAGCGATGGGGACCTATGTGCCCTCTGGCTTCCCCCACCCACAAAACAGGACATATGCTACCGCTCTGGGTCAGGGGGCCTTCCTGCCCACAGAGTTGTCCTTGCAGCACCCCGAAACACAGATCCATGCAGAATGAGCCCCGGAGCAATAGAGTTGAAGCAGCCTCTGCTGGACAGTGGACTGTTCTATTTTTTTCAGTAACCAAAAAGATTAAAAAAAAAAAAAAAGCTACAATTCCCCCCTACCACATTAAAAACAACAACAAAAAAGAAAAATTACCATTTTCCCCCTTTCCTGCTTCATCACCACCTCTTCCATCTATAGACTGATTTTTGTCATTAAAAGAAATCTGAATGATTGTAAAGCACTGTGTTGAAAACCTAGTGAAGAAATTTGTCACAGACCATACTTGCCATATGGGGCTAATTTTGTAAGAGCCTGAGGACTGCCTTTCACCGAATTTGAATTTAACTTTGTCCTTCTTAGTGTTTGCTATATAGCGCAGAGCAGTTTCTGTCTATTTCCTGGTAGGCTTTTGCATTTTCTGTGGCATTCCTCCGTACTTTTTCAGTAGCCATGCAGGTGCCCAGACTGACACTCAGTTACCCTCACTTCCTTCTCCCTGATTTGGAAGGGTCTGGTGTGTTAAATTCGAACAGAGAAAAACTTCTCCCCGATCCTTCAGATGATTCTGTCAGACAATTAGCACATTATAATTACAAAAAACAATAAAGGAATTAAGACTTGAAGCATTTAAGAAAGAGGCATCATAAAATGTCAGGCCATTTAGACCCAAGCTGAACCACGTCCTTTTCATCCTTCTCAGAGTTGTTCCGTGCAGTTCGGCGAGCAGGCTGATGTCCACTGCAGAAGGGATTCTAAAGTGAGAAGAAGCTTCGTAGTAGGCAGAACTCAGTGAACTTTGTTAGCACCACAGAACCCCATCAGTGCTTCTGATGTGTTGCCTGCCTTCAGTAATTTTTTTTCTCTCAATAATATTTGATAAATTGTAATCCTAGTAAAACATCTCACACCATTTGTTCTCCAAAGCCACTCCCCCCCACGGCCCCCCCCCCCCCGCCATTGGGAGAAAAAAAAACAAACCCAGCATGACTTGACTGGTGGATAAATACACATCGTTTATCATGATTACAAATTTACATGTTAATTTCTGTTTCTAAACCAGAGTACAGGTTTCTTGGGAACTCTTAAAGTAGCTACGAATTACCTGTTAGTAAACTGCAAGCCCCTGCAATAATTACACTTAGTGCACAGCCCCGTTGCACCAGAATTCTGGGCAGTTCACTGTTTACATCCTAAAGGATTCACGTGCTGTTTGTTCACACTGTACTTGTGCAACCACAGTCGTCCTTAATTACCATTTACACCAGCATCGCAGGAATAGCTCTTACAACTCTGCGGGCATGTTAAACATGTTGAGTACCCAGGACTTTCTTTTGAAAGTCATGTTCCCAGTTAGAGCAGGAGCAGACCACTGTCTGGCCGGCCACTCCACTCCATCTTCTCAACACCCCCTGCCCCCCAAGCACATACGCCAGACTGACAAGGCAGTCCTATACTTACAAACGAGTTTAGATTGTCGTGGCATTCCATAACTCTCAGTAATACTTGAGTTTTGTCCATGCACATGTTTTAAAAGCTCAGTTTGTAGAAGACACTAGGAGAATTTCATTCCATTTACTGGATGATTGCTGCTCTGGCTTTTTAAAACTTGGAATTAACTTTTATTTAGAGCAAAGGAAGAAATCTTTTACGAGGCTAAATACATGCTGCTATTATTGCTGTGAAATTGTATAAAGATTAGGATTCCTGCCAGTTCTTTTTTTTATTTAAAAGAAAATCATGTGATTGCATTTTAAGGGTTTATATTTAGAAAAAAATAAAGTTTTAAGAACACATTTATTTATATGTGGAGATACTCTATAAGGTTTTCTTTTGTTTCCCCAGAATTGATGAGAGGAATTCAGTCAATAAAGATCATGGTAGCAATCCTGAAATGCTGACCTATGAAAGGTCTGTGGAAACGGAGGTCTCTAGATTAAACATGTAGACACAATGGGAATATAGTCACAGTGTTAGGAAACCTGATAGGACACTTTCTTCTAGCACACAAACATGTCAGGTGCTACATACAGGATTTTGATCTTTGGTGAGTATGCAGCATTAACGTTTTTTTTTTTAACCTTAATCGTCTTTTTGTCAAGTAGGCAATGCATTACCCCTCTGAGGTCACACATGCCCTGTAAGTTCTCACCAGCAGCACGGAGCGTTAGAAAGGAGCCGGTATGACGAGGTACAGATGGTGTTAGTAATGGAGAGCCCAGAAGGAGGTGGCTGAAGGAGTCCTGTCCAGTCTTAATATTTGTGGATCTGTTGTCGCACACATTGTTTACTCCTGAACCTAAATCTATTTTATGAATACTAAGGTTAATTCCTCAAAGCAATTACTTTATTAATGTCCTATGGGCTTAGAAATATCAGGTGAATATTTTGAAATCAGAAGAATGACCCAAATTACTGGTATAATCGTGAAACACAAACTGTAGGTAAAATCTGGAGTTGTGTCACTTGATGTAGATACAGACTTAACTTTGGAGTCAGTTCTTTGAGGGACTTTGCCTGTATCTTCCCTTTCTGGTCTTGTAGGGTAGAAAGTGCACGGCAAATCACTGTGAGCCAGGTTACCTCAGCATAGTTCACCTTGTGTGCGGCTTCACAAGCAGTAATTAAATGTTCGAGCTTTGATACGGAACATTGTGATCAAGGAAATGGAGCTGCCCTTGTGCATCAAACCATAATTGAATTCGATTGGTATTTTCTTCGCCATGTCTCCAGATTGTATCTTTTTTGGCAAAATTCCAATGTCCCAGTTTGGTTTGACTGAAACGAATACGCCCTAGACGTCTGGCCGGGGACTTCGCTGACCGCCCCAGAGGTGCCATTTTCTTATTAATTTCATCCAAGTCTTACTGCTTATTGTATTCAGTTTCCTTTAAAACATGCAAGTCTCCGGGATGGTCCCACGGATAGGGCCTGCACACTTTTATAATGGCAGAGCATTTTTTTTTTTTTAAAGTTAGAGTCAGGTTGAAAAATTCTAGGACTATGTAAAGAAGAGGGACCATTAATATGAGTGGAGATAGAAGACTGGGTGACCACATGGGAAACAGCAATAGACACATATGGCATAAATTTGGAATGTGCCCTTTGAGTTAAAAACAGAGCCTACAAAGTCCAAATACCCGTTCCCAGCCCCGTTTGTCAGTCATCCATTCATTATGTTGGCCGAGTATCGTCTGAGCAGTGTGTGTAAGGAAATAATAAGGAAAGCAGAAGTATGTCAGAAAGTTACTTTCCAAATGGTTAGAGGCATGTGATTTTCAGTACTGTGTGTTATGGAAATGTCAGGAATGGTATACTTTAATGTTGGTGTGCACAGAGGGTCTTTTTTCCTTTTCTGATTAGTACTGTTAGCGTTCAAAGACTAAAAATGGTTGTTTCACAGTTTAGATTCTAAGGTAGCAAAACCTGATTTTTTTCAGCCATGACCTGCATGAGAGAAGCATCCTAGGAAGTCTTAGATCATACTTTTGAGTTCTTAACTTTAATTTATATAGTGTTTTTTTTTTATGTTTTAATATTTTTGTGAACTGGTGTAAATTGTTAATGCATATAAGCTTGTGTATTTTTGTAAATAGTTTTGTGATTTATTTCTCAACCCATATGTAAATATTTAGAGTCTCATTTCTTCAAAACTTATTTGAAGCTGAGTTGTGGGTTTGGGGTTTTGTTTGTTTCTTTGTTTTGGTTGGGGGAGGGGGGAGAGAAGAGATTTTGTACTCCGATAATCCAGATGGAGATACCTTGTGGTTGAAAGCAAATGTCCCACTGAAAGCAATTCAAATATCAACAAAATTATTTCAGGTTAAAACAGACTTCTTTGTGTATGTGTTTCCTTTTCAACCTAATATGGCTATAACAGAATGGGGTAATTGGGGATATTCAACAACATTCAAATCTGAGTGTATGACACATTATGATACCAAATGGAATATATTTGAGGGAAGAGATTTAACGTCTCCTGTTTTTATATCTACTTGCCACAGTGTGCCGCCTGACCAGGTTTTTCCCAGGTCAAACAGTCACTTAGAAAGGCAGAGACCTGTCGCACTGTGCTGGAAGGTGTAGACAGACTTGCCTTGCCCCATCTAGGGCTGCCCCAAGGAGCCCACACCGTCTGCTGTGACCTGACTCCCAAGCTGCCAGTTTCAAGGAAACTGAATTGGCTTCTGAGCTCAGGAGCCCTCCACAAGGGGATTCGAAATAACCACCACATTTCCAAAGATTCCCTCAAAGCATCTTGGACATCCTGTTGACTTTTCAGAGAGAAATGACCAGAAAGGAGTCAGCTCCTACACTCTGTGGCAAGCTGGTTTGTGGCAAACCCAGATGAAGAAAGTACTCGACTGAGGCAGGTACTGAACTTAGCCTGGCTGCCTGACCGGGGGTCGAGAGCGGATGCCTGTGCCAGAATTCTTCTCAAAAATATTTCCCTATCAACCGGTGTTTGTTGAAAAACACGATATTCAGCTTTTGAAAGCTTAGTTTTCCTTTTGGGAGTCATAAATTACAAATAATTCTTTATCCTAAATTATTAGGGCCTCTCCCTCTTTGCCTGCAGTAGAAAAAGTTGCCTGTTTAGTACCAATGGCCCCGGTGAGCTAGCCGTTTTCCGTATACCTGCCTACGGCACTACACGCTGTCAGCAAACGTACAACGTCTGCTCTAGGTAAGCATTCCAGACCTGAACACGTGTTCCCATGGAAATGGCTCTGATGGGATTAAAGAAAAGACCGGTATGGCATTCCCTGTGGGTCTTCTTAATTTTCTGGGATTCTCATTTCTTTACCAATAATTTCATCACCAAATTTCCTTCACACGGATGAAAATCTAGTGCTTCTTAAAATGTGTGTTTATCATTGAAGAATCAGTGGCAGACACATTAGTGTGGTGTTTGAGACTTTAATTACTTGTGGTTCTATGGGAAAAGGCACATTTTAATGTAATACTGACCCCGACGCAGTGAAACCTTGGGCATCTGCAAGCACTGGAAGTAAGACCTTTTAGCTGGTCATGTTTGTCACGCAGTTGAGAGTGTACATCTTAAAAACACAATCGTGATGCTTAATTTTTATTTATTTATATTTGTTTAATGTCTATTTTTGAGAGAGAGACAGGGCATGACTGAGGGAGGAGCAGAGAGAGAGAGAGAGAGACAGAATCCGAAGCAGGCTCCAGGCTCTGAGCTGTCAGAGCAGAGCCCGATGCGGGGCTCGAACTCATGACCTGAGCTGATGTCAGACACTCAACTGACTGAGCCACCCAGGCGCCTCAGCCACTTGTTCATGTTTTAAACTGGGCAAGTGATTCTTAAACTTACAATGTATATAAAGCATGTGGAAAGCCAGTTAAACATGCAATTTCTTGAGCCATCACCACATAGTCTAATTCAGTAGTTCCGGCCTGGACTGAGGAATCCACAATTTTAGCATCTGCTACTTGTGATTCTGGTACAGGTGGTTAAGTAGTGATCTGGACAGCATATTTAATAGCCTTCTTTGAAAAAAACCACTTTCTACTTCATTTAGCTTCACCACTTTTTCTCATTTTTTCTCATTTCCTTTGGTTACCTATCACTTTTGTATTACTAGAACACAAATTTATCATTTTTTTTTTGGTCCCCAGTGTTTAAATACTAAGCCTAGATTAAATGATTTATAACCACGACACAGAGATATTAGGACCAATTGAGCTGACAACACAGAAGACAGTTCAACATTCTCTAAAACTGGTAAAAACAATACCGATCACTACAGCATTGATTCCAATTACATACATAGTTCTTTTAGGTGCGAGACATTTAGGCTGGTCAGGAAGTACAGTTGATGCATATTTATTGTTCAGGCAGGCAATTGTTTCAGACACTGTATTCCTGGAAAACAAATAATGCTTGTTACTTGTGCTCTCCTTTCTCACCAAAGCTTTTACAAGCACAACTGGCACACGATTAGCTTATTTGTTTTAGTTTTTTAGTTTTATGTATTTTTATCGATTGTGGGCAATAATATAAGAGCAATTTTTAACAGCTAATGACAACGAACACCGTGCTTGACTATACTACGGTGCCAGTCACTGTTGTAAGTGTTTTATACCCATCAGCTCATTTGTTCCTCAGGGCCTGTCAGTTTCTAGTTGAAACCATGACACGTGGTTGAACTCTTTGCCTGCTGTCAGACAGCTAGTGAGGGGTGAACCTACAGTTCAGACCCAGACACTCTCAGCATCAGTTTATGCTCTAATAAAGGCAGACTTTGAAGCCGTCTAGTTGAACCCTGACGGCTACTTACTAATTCTAAAGCCCTCACGGAACTACTAAGCCCTTCTAAAACTATTTCTGAAACTCTTGCTAAGCCCTGGCTTTCTCATCTCTGAAATGGGAATAGTGCTTACGGTTGCCGGGAGGACTGAATTAGATGATGGATGTCTCGAGAGGGGTTAGCAGGGGAGCAGACACCCAGCGGAAGTTATCCAGGATACTGACTGAATGGGGCAAGGAAGGCCCTGCCGCAGTTAAAGAAGAGAGGGTTCTATTATGCCTCTATCATTACGTTATTAAGAATTTAATCAGGTTTCACGTAGTTGACATTGTGCAGGAAGAGTTTTAGCAAGTAGATACATGAGACATAACTTAGTGGTTAATATGAAACTTCACAGCGAAGCTTGGAGCATGACACAGAAGTGGAGAAAGCCCTTGTTTGAAAATATTTTGCATTTATTCAGCAGAACTCTTGATGTAGATAGACAGTGCTGGTGATGACTGAATAATGTCTGCGTTCTGGAGCGGAGCTATGTTATCTCCATGCCATCCCATTAAATCTTATAATTATGCAGTTCAGGGAGATGGTCCTAGGAACAGCTGTGAGCTGTGCCTTCTCTGCCAACGGAGTTCCCTTCTGCAGGCTTCACCTTGTTGTACTGCCCTACCTGCTGGTGGGCCCATCAATCCACACGGGGCACCAACAGAAGCGGTACTCTGGATTGCTGCTTCAGAAGAATAGTAGGGAGAAAACGGTGTGGCATGTTACAAGAGTTGCTGAACACAGGTGGCTTTGACTGTCCCTCCAGTTTTGAGTGGTAACACTTGGTAAGTTAACAAGGGCCTTTCCGTCATTCTTAAACACACGGTTTCCCTGGTTCAAAATCTATTAAAGCAAAATGCCTATCCAGAGAAGAGAAGAGAGTGACTGTACCGATAGTAACTAACAACTTATTAATCAATCATCAGGTACCAGGCTATTCTAGGTTTTTAAAAACATATTACTATAGCTCCATCTTCCTAACAATTACATGAAGTAGCATTATTTTATTGCCACTTTACCGATAATGAAACTGAGGCCCAGAAAGTTTAGGTGACGTGCTGGAGTTCGTACGTGGGAGGTTAAGTGGGATTTGGATTCAAGCTCTCTGACTGGAGCCACGTAGTTTTTCTCACGCTTCTATGCTACCTGCCCAAAGAGGATCTTCAAAAATTATGAACACCCTGGGATGCCTGGGTGGCTCAGTCGGTTATGTGTCCAACTACAGCTCAGGTTGTGATCTTGTGGTTGGTGAGTTTGAGCCCCACACTGGACTCTGCTGTCAGCGTGGAGCCCGTTTCAGATTCTCTGTGCCCCCCCTGCCCCTCCCCTTCTCACACTCTTTCAAAAATAAATAAACATTTTGAAGAAGATTATGAACACCATAACACAGAAGTGGTGAAGACACCATGCTACGAATTTGCAGGGAAATCAAGCTCTCCAGGACAGAAGAGGATTATGCTGTAATAACATCACCAGAATCTCAATACCTTAACACAAAAACTGCTCGAGCAAAATCTGCTGCAGGCCCAGATGATTCTCCTGGGTAACAGTCCTCTGTGTGGCCACTCAGCCACTGGGGGTGAGGCTGGCTCCCCCCGTGCTTTCCCTACATCATCTAAACATGTTCCGGAGAAACCGTGGCAGCGAAGAGAGCACCAGAGTTTCCTGCACAAGTAGTTAGCATGTGGCCCAGAAATACTGCAGGTTGTTCCTGCTCAGAGCTCGTGAGCCAGAGCTAGTTTCAAGGCCCTGCCCCAACACAGGGAAGGGGGCAAGTTCAGGAGAGTCTGCCATGTACCTGGATGGAGAGCCCAATGGGGCAGCGGTGTGCATTAACAGTGTCTGCCACACCACCTGGCTCCCCTCTCGGATTCTTCCGCTTGCATTAAGGACAGACAGCCATGTCCTAGTATGGGAAATATTGCTCAAAGAATAACAGTCCTTTGGACACAAGAAATTGAGGGGCAGTGTAGGGTTGGCAGGTCCCCTGGTGAGGCGTCACTTTTGGGGGTCCCAAGATGGCAGCAAGAAATTGGCCCTGCAGCCACAGGTTTCTGATCATAGTGGAGAAAAGCTTCTGGAAGTAAAGAGATGCAGTGTCTCGCCCCAGTCCCAGAGGAACGGAGGAAGGCTTGCAAAGGGGAGCGTTGTGCTCTGTGGATGCCGTGTGAGAGTCAGATATGACCACCAGTTGTGTTTCCTCCACTACTCTCTCACTGGCTTCGCTGACCCCCCTCCTCCTAACACAAACCTGCCAGGTTCACTTCCATCTCAGACCGACATTGTTCCCCCAGCAACCCTCAGATCCCAGGTATTTATGTGACTTGTTCCTTCACTTTAAGTCTTGCCCTGTTCGTCACCACCTTGGAAAAGACTTCCCTTGACCACCCTACGTAACGCAGCATCCCCAATTAATCTCAATCCACTTATTCTGCTTTCCTGTAGTACCTATGTGATAGCTGCACCTCCTCCAGACTGTGAACACCAAGAGCACGAGAACTTTGTCTTGTTCACTATTACGTCCTAGTGCTGGAAAGAGTGCTACAGCCATATGTGCATCACTATTTGCTGAACAGATATACTGATGGGTCTCTGTTTTCCACCGTAATGTAACAGAAGGTGGGGGCTCAGAAACCCTTTGTTTGGGTACTGGAATAGAACAGGTTGTCTTTCCTCAACACCAAGAATGAACCCAACATCACTTGTTTGGTTGACTTTCATATGCTACACGCACATTTGCACTACTGTTGTGGGCTGATGGCCCCAAAAGGAAAGCAAGGAGGTTTAGATGATCTCAAACTGCCAGGGTGACTAGACTCTAGAACAAGAACTAATCAGAAAATACGTTTAATGGAGGTCAGTTTTGAAAATCATTTGGAAAGTTTTGAAGGGAAGCTATGTGGAGGAGAAGAATGGAGATGTTCTGAGTGTCCAGGGGGGCTGTCTTCCCATACTCACATCTGCTGTAGGGTGCGGGCTCGAGAAGATGTAATGAACCCAGACAACCTTGGAAGAGAAGGGAAAATTGAGACTTGGACAGTTTTCAACAAGCCTCTGTAGTAACCTATGTGCCAAGGGGTGGTAGAATCTAGGGAAAGATAAATGAGTTAGTCCTTGAATGACCTCCTTCTCTAAGCTACATGAGTTTTAAAGGGAACAGCTAAAACATCTCATTATGTTTCCTAGATCCTACAGGATAAGGTTACTGGGACTTAGAGGCCTCAGAATCCTCAAGAACTCTCTGAAAGTAGTTGCCACGGACTCTAGATTTCACTGTTGCTTGGCCCCTCCTGATATAGAAGCTACCCCTTCCCTTAGCCGTCCTCTCAATGCCACTTGGCAAGTGTATGACACTGATTATGGTGGGAAGTGGTTCTCTTCCTACCAGAGCTTAAGATTATCAGGGTGTCAAAGGCTATTGTGACTTTTTTATTTTTATGGTTGTTTTCTTTAAAACAACAACAACAGCAATAAGAACAACAACAACAACCCAGGGGCACTCTGGTGACTCAGTCAGTTAAGCATCTGACTCCTGATCTCGGCTCAGGTCACACAGTTTGTGAGTTCAAGTCTGGGCATTGGGCTCTGCTCTGACATTGCCGGAGCCTGCTTGGGATTCTGTCTCTCCCTCACTCTGCCCCTCCATGGTTGGAGGGGCTCTCTCTCTCTCTCTCTCTCTTTCTCTCTCTAAATAAATAAATAAACTTAAAAAGTCAAACCTAAAACATGTAGGTAAACCTTCCTTGGCATTAAGCAAAAGCACCCAATGTTGGACTCAAAATGTCCTTGGCTACACTAATAACAAATGAGTATTCCAGGACAGGGTACTGATACCATCACTCTTCCACTTTAAGGTAACCTTGGCTTTCTGGGATGTTTCCACCTTACACAAATGGGCACCTTTTGTCCCCTATTTTAGACAATGTGACATTTGTCCAAAGACCTCATTGTCCAGGAAGGTACCTGATCACCTGCCTTGGCTCCTCCTGAGGTCCTCAGCTACATGTTCAATGAACCTGCAACCCAACATTAGGGCAAAAGAAGGGAGACTTACAAGCATAAGGGTCCACCTAAGTGTAGGCACACTTCTCAGAAGAAAAGGGTTTACACTTGTTCAGATTGACCCTAGGTGGCAGAAGCAATCAGAAATGGATAACCATTGAGCAAGGATGTTGTAGGAGGGACAGAAACATTAGGCCAGTAATTGGAGCACCTTTGGAGCCCTTCCCAACCCTGAGGCTCTGTGGTATTTGTGCCACCTGGAGGTTGTTTGTAGGCTGCCTGCTCTGCTGCCCAGTGAGTGCACTGGTCTCTACCTGGACTGCTCTTCTCCCCTCTCCCTCTGCTTGGCGTCTGCTCCCTCAAAGACTTCCAATAGCACCTCGATCCAACCTATCTGTTCTGGCCTATACAATCTGGTGTTCTGACTTTTCTGTCTCTCTCTCTCTCTCTCTCTCTCTCATTACAATTAGGCACTGGCCTCTTTTAAAGTTCCTGTAGCCAGCCCCTTCCTGCCCCAGGTTCCTTGTACATGCTCTTCTCTCTACCTAGAATGTTCTTCTAATGGAAGGCCACTTCACTGAGATCTCACGTCATCAGAGAGGTCTTCTTCAATGTCCCAATGTGAGGTAGCCACTTGATCACATCACCCTCTTAATTCTCTAAGTAGCACTTATCACTCAGAAATTATCTGTGGGTCACCTGGGTGGCTCATTCGGTTAAGTGTCCGACTCCAGCTCAGGTCATGATCTCACAGTTGGTGGGTCTGAGCCCCGTGATGGGCTCTGTGCCAATAGCTCAGAGCCTGGATCCTGTTTCAGATTCTGTGTTTCCCTCTCTCTCTGCACCTCCCCCACTCACGCTCTGTCTCTCTCTGTCTCCCTCAAAAATAAACATTAAAAAAATTTTAAAAAGAAATTATTTGTAATTAATGATTTATCTATTAATTATCTCATCACTAATTTGTAAGCTTCATGAGCACTTAGCACACAGTATATACGCAAATAGGTTTGTCGAATGAACAAATGATTGAATGACGTTTAAAAAGAAAGGGGTCATGCAAACATTTCAGAAAACTTTGATATTTTGCCCAAGCTCAGCCCCACAGGAGCCGACTGTCTTTTGTAACCACAAGGAGTCTCTTTTGGTGCTGTTGAGCCTTGACACGCCTACTGCCCAGAAATTAAAGAAGCCACCAGATGGTGCCATTGGCACACTTTTGATTCACAAGTGTTGCCAGTTCTTGAAAGGGTCCCCCAGTCCTACCAAAGTGATTCAATAGGCTGCTGCTTTCTTCCGCATCGCTTTCCGCCCCACTTTTACAAGAGCAGTGTAAGGACAGCGGCCAGCAGCAAATACCGGGAGCTGATTCGAGGACCTGCTTGTTTGGAGCCAGCAGTGAAAAAGAAGGATAAGATTTGAACTTGCCACACAAGACTTGGATAAAAATGTCATCTGCCCAAAGAACTCGAGTGGGAGTGTGCCTTCATGATGGATTCCATAATTTGTAAGGATGATCTTATGATTTGAAATTTTCAAATATTTTCAGGAAATGGAATAAACCACATAGAGCCTGGCTTCTCTGTGCTCATCTGCTAAATCCAGGCAAAGCTTCTGAGTCTCAAGAGTTTCCAAACCTGGATGCACACAGGCGTTCCCTGCAGAGCTTTTTTAAAATACAGATTTCTATGGGGTGCCTGGGTGGCTCCGTCAGTTAAGTGTCAGACTTCGGCTCAGGTCATGATCTCACCGTTCGTGAGTTCAAGCCTCATGCCTGGCTCTGTGCTAACAGCTCAGAGCCTAGAGCCCGCTTCAGATTCTGTGTCTTTCTCTCTGCCCCTCCACTGCTCACACTCTCTGACTCTCTCTCTCTCTCTCTCAAAAATAAACATTAAAAAAATTTTTTTTGAAATACAGATTTCTATGTGCCACTCAATTAGGTGTCTCTCTGATGGCCAGAGAACTTGTACTTTCACAAAGAACTCTCCAGAAGATTCAGTGTCCTCTGTAATTTGGGAGCCCTTGTTCCTGAAGAGCAACCATCCCTCCAGTTCCCCTTCTAGAACCTACCAGTCCTGCCCATCACTCCTCTGCTTATCTGGGCTTAACTGGGCCCCAGGCCAGTGTCACCCAAGTTTTGTATCAGGATCTTCATTGTTAATGGGAGTCTCCCCAGCCCTCAGCCCCAAAAGATCACATGATCCCAAGGTTGTCAAATAATAAATCAAATAGATTTGTTTGGGCTTTTTGCTGTAGAATTCCCTAGATCCACACCATACTGTTAATACATTAAAGCCTCTAAGAGGGGTATTAATGTCGGGTCACAGATATATTTTATTCACAGAACATTTCTTCAGGACACAGGAAACATGGTCTAGTTGTTTAGGATCTGGACTAGGTGTCAGGAATTTTTGGTTTTGGTCACAGCTTCTTGACGAATAACAATGTGACTATTTTGTTTATGCCCACTTGATTCCACAGCACGTATGAGGAAACTGGCCAGGGGACTTTGCTAAGTTATCCCATTGTTTGAAGCCTCCATTGCCTTATCTGTAAAATGGGCTAGTAACTGCTTCAGAAGTGTTGAGGGACAAAGTGATATGTGAGAAAATGCTCCTAAAAGAGTGAGGTATTGTGGAAGGGAGGGGTGGATATGTGTCGAGGGGGATGTGAGAATTAGTCCAAAGCCTCCCTAGAGCTGCAGGTTTTCAAGCTAGCATATAAATTTGTAAATATTTACTATAACAGCTGTCCTCTGTAACAACTTTGCTGCAATGATTAGTTTTAAAGTGATTTAGTTTTAATTTTTTTTTAACGTTTATTTATTTTTGAGACAGAGAGAGACAGAGCATGAACAGGGGAGGAGCAGAGAGAGAGGGAGACACAGAATCTGAAACAGGCTCCAGGCTCTGAGCTGTCAGCACAGAGCCCGACGCGGGGCTCGAACTCACGGACCGTGAGATTATGACCTGAGCCAAAGTTGGACGCTTAACCAACCAAGCCACCCAGGCACCCCAAAAGTGATTTAGTTTTAAAATGCAAGTAAAATCAAAAGCCTTAGAATAACACATCAGTTCTCATTTAGTTTCCAGGTTCTACTGCCTTTTTCAACTCTTTTAGGTGTCTCTTCCTATGTACCATCCAGTTTCTAAATAATGTGCTATTTCTTGATTTTTCAATTTTTTAAAATTTTTTTTAAGTGAATAGTTTTGGGGTTTTTTTCTTTTTCTTTTTTTCTAATTTATTTATTTTTTTAATTGTATTTTTAAATATTTACATCCAAATTAGTTAGCATATAGTGCAACGATGATTTCAGGAGTAGATTCCTTAGTGCCCCTTACCCATTTAGCCCATCCCCCTCCCACAACCCCTCCCATAACCCTCAGTTTGTTCTCCATATTTATGAGTCTCTTCTGTTTTGTCCCCCTCCTGGTTTTTATATTATTTTTGTTTCCCTTCCCTTATGTTCATCTGTTTTGTCTCTTAAAGTCCTCATATGAGTGAAGTCATATGATTTTTGTCTTTCTCTTGACTAATTTCACTTGGCGTAATACCCTCCAGTTCCATCCACGTAGTTGCAAATGGCAAGATTTCATCCTTTCTGATTCCCGAGTAATACTCCATTGTATATATATACCACCTCTTCTTTATCCATTCATCCATCGGTGGACATTTGGGATCTTTCCATACTTTGGCTATTGTTGATAGTGCTGCTATAAACATGGGGGTGCATGTGTCCCTTCGAAACAGCACACCTGTATCCCTTGGATAAATACCTAGTAGTGCAGTTGCTGGGTCGTAGGGTAGTTCTATTTTTAGTTTTCTGAGGAACCTCCATACTATTTTTCAGAGTGGCTGCACCAGCTTGCATTCCCATTGATTTTTCAATTTTAAACGTCATGTATTAACTTCCCACTAAGGAGTATGAGGGTGATCTTTGGCTGGTACCGTGCCTGGTTACTGCCCCACCCCTGCCCCAACAACACACATGTACAGACTCCATCTACATTTTTAATTCTAGTTATGTACAAAGTCCTTTCACCAATAGCCAATATTTTCTATGTACTGATTAACCCACCCTCAGCCTCTGCTGTGGAACTGTAAATTTCCTCTCAGTTTGGGTCGACACATCAGATACTCACAGTTGCTGTGTGTTCTTCTTTTTGGAGGTTGGGAATAAAGAGGTATCCCCCGGAGCCCTTCCTATTCCCACTCAAACCTAGAAGGTGTTTCTCTGGGCCTGCTTCACAGCTGTGACTGCTGTGGGAATACCCTTGACTTCTCTCTGTGGGGAATCCCTTCTTTCCTGAATCCCACCTTCCTGTCTTATTTGATTCCCTCTTTGTGATGGAGAAAGGTGCAAGGGAAATAATTTTTTGTAACTTTGCATGTATGAAAAAAATATTTTTTCCCTACCATTACCCTTTTTGATGATTTGGATCAATATAAACTTCTAGACTGAAAATCAATTGCCCTTATATTTTGAATATCATCTTTTTTTTTTTTTTTTTGTCTTTGGTAAGTCTAGCTGTTGAGAAGTCTGATGCCATTCTGTTTCTTGATCCTTATAGATGAACTATTTTCCTCTTTGGGAGGTTTTAGGATCCCCTTTTTCCTGAATTTTAATGATGATGTACCTTGGTGTCTTTTTAAACTAATTCTGCTAGGCATTCAGTGGCCCTTTCAAATAGGAAATATATGGTCTTCAGTTCTGGGGATCTAAAATATTTTCTATTTTCTTCTCTGCTATTTTCCAAACACTTGTGATTTGGATATTGGAACATCTGGATTGGTCTTCGATTTGATTTCTCTTATCTTTGTTCTCCTATTGTCCATCTGTGACATTTTGTCTTACTTTGTGGGACATTTACTCATTTAAAAATGAATCCTTACTAAAATTATAGGGCACCTGGATGGCTCAGTCAGTTAAGTGTCCTACTTCAGCTCAAGTCATGATCTTGCAGTTTGTGAGTTCGAGCCCTGTGTCAGGCTGTGCTGACAGCTCAGAGCCTGGAGCCTGCTTCGGATTCTGTAGCTCCCTCTCTCTCTGCCCCTCCCCTACTCATGCTCTGTCTGTCTCTCAAAAATAAATAAACACATTTTAAAAAATTAAAAAAAAGAATCCTTGCATTGAATTTTTATACCTCCATATTTTTTCCCCTAAGAGTTCTTTCTTTTTCTTTGTTCTCATTTATATCTTTTTGTTCTTATTAGTGGATCCAGGCAGGACCTAGCTCCCTGAAATTACTAAATGAGTTTTTATTATTTTTCTTCTGTCACCTCCATTTCTTTCCCCCTTAATTTTCTTTCATCTGTTTGGTTTTGTTTCTGTCCCTTATGTTAGAAACTTTCCTCACATTTCTGACAATGGGCGGTTACCAATGCAAATCTGAATGGAACCTGTGCAGGCACCTTGCACACACACGCTGATTGGCGGTTGTGTGAGGAGGCGGGGCTGGTTGGCTAGTGAAGCAATGCAATTGGAAGAATAATGCTCCCTGCCCAAAGATGTCTGTTTTCTATTCCCTGGAACTTGGGAATGTGTTAGGTTACATGGCAAAGAGGAATTAAAGGTTGCAAATCAGCTGAACTCAAGATAGATTCTCTGTGGCCCCAATGTAATCACAAGAACCGTTAAAGTGGAAGGTGGGGGCAGAAGAAGAGAGTCAGGGGCAAAGATGTGACAATGAAAGCCAGGTTGGAGGGATGTCATGTGACAAGGACTCCACTCCCCATTGCTGCTGTTTAAATTTTTTTTAATGTTTATTTATTTGGGTGGGGGGCAGAGAGAGGGGGAAGACACAGAATCTGAAGCAGACTCCAGCTCTGAGCTGTCAGCACAGAGCCTGATGCGGGGCTTGAACTCACGAACTGTGAGATGATGACCTGAGCTGAAGTCTGATGCTTCACCAACTGAGCCACCCAGGTGTCCCAACCATTGCTGCTTTGATGATGGAGTCATGAGGAGCCATGAGCCAAGGGATGCAGGATCCCTCTAAAAGCTGGAACCTGCAAGAAAATGGATTCTCCCCTAGAGCCTCCAGAAAGGAACCCGCCCCCCTGCTTGACAACTTGATTTCAGTCCAGTGAGACCCACGTAGGACTTAACTTTAGAACTGCAAGACAATAACTATGTGTTTTTGAAGCCACTAATTTTTTGGTAATTTGTTATAGCAGCCATAGAAAACTGATATAAAGACCCACCCACTTAGTTGGGGTACCCACAGACATTACAGCTAAGGAAGCAGAGAGTTAAAGTTGCCAGGAAAATGTCTTCGAGACTTGCCATCAGGGGAGGAACAAGAGGTCTCTGGAGTTCAGCTCAATTTATGGCACCTACTATATCCATCTGGAGAATTCCACTGTCTTCTCAAGAGTACCAAGGGCATTCACTTGGACAGGAATTTGGGGTTTCCTAACCCAATCCTGAACACACCTGGCTCCTTTTTCCACTATTTTTTTTTTTGGTCATGATTTGCCTCAGGTCTCCCCTATCTCTGAAGGAAAAAGCAAGGACATTTTAGAAATTTCCCGTGTGCAGTCTCCTTAACTATTCATACTAGTTCGGGTGGAGATGCAGTGGTCAAGCTCAGCTAGATCACGGCCAAGGGCCATGTTACATGGCTCATCTTTTCACTCTCTTCATGATACCATTTGATGAGCAAAGTCTTCATTCTACTGTAGTCCAATTTATCATTTTTTTCTACTTGGTGAATTTCATATCCTATTTAAAAAGTCATTCCCTACCATGAGGTCATGAATATAGAAGCGTTATTGTTTTACCTTCTTTTTCTTCTTTTAAAGTTTTTATATAAATTCCAGTTAGTTAACATAATGTTAGTTTTAGGTGAAATATTAGTTTCGTGTGTACAATTTAGTGATTCAGCACTTCCATACATCACCCGGTGCCCATCACAAGTGCCCTCCTTAGTCCCCATCACTTATTTCACCCATCTCCTCACCCACCTCCCCTCTGGTCACCATCAGTTTGTTCTCTACAATTAAGAGTCTGTGTTTCGGTTTGCCTCTTTCTCTTTCTCTTTTTCCTTTTGTTCATTTGTTTTGTTTCTTAAATTTCACATATGGTATGTGTCTTTCTCTGACTGACTTATGTCGCTTGGCATAATACAATCTAGCTCCATCCGTGTCATTGCAAATGGCAAGATTTCATTCTTTTTCTATGGCTGAGTAATGTTCCATTGTGTGTATACACCGCATCTTCTTTGTCTAGTCATCAGTTGGACATTTGGGCTCTTTCCATAATTTGGCTATTGTTGATAATGCTGCTATAAACATCGGGGAGCATGTATCCCTTTGAATTAGTATCCTTTGGATAAATACCTAGTTGTGTAATTGCTGGATTGTAGGGTGGTTCTATTTTTAACTTTTTGAGGAACTCCTGGCTGTTTCCCACAGTGGTTGCACCACTCTGCATTCCCACATTTGTTTTATCTTTTACACTTTGGTCTACAATCTACCTGGAATTGATTATTCCATGTAGTTTAAAACGAGATCAAGTTTAGTTATTTTTCCATGTGGATATCTAATTGACACCAATTACTGAGAAGTTTCCTTTTCCTAAAGTCAATCAATGCCCTATTTTTTATAAATCAAATGTTTAGATATTGGATTTACTCAAAATTTATCATTTTCATTGTTCTTCATTTCTTTCTGTATCTTTGAACTTCCATGTGGGATCTTTTTTCTGCCTGGATTAATTAATAAATTCTCTTAATTAGTTAATTAATTCTCTTAGTTTTTATTTCAAAATATTTTCATTTCACCTGAATTCTTAAAGGACATTTTCCTTGGATATAGACTGGCTTTTATTTTCTTTTTATTAACTACTTAACTCTGTTGTTTTTTATGAAGAAATCCACTTTAAGTTCAATTGCTACTCCTGAGAAGGTAATCTGTTTTTTCACCCCTTCTGACAGCATTTAAGATCTGCATTTTGGGGCACGTGGGTGGCTCACTCAGTTAAGTAAGAGTTTGACTCTTGATTTCGGCTCAGGTCATGATCTCGAGGTTGTGAGATCTGTGGTAGGCGTAGAGCCTGCTTAAGATTCTCTCTCTCTCTCTCTCTCTCTCTCTCTCTCTCTCTCTCAAGCTCTCCCTCTGCCCCTCCCCCACCATGCTTGTGCACACTCGCTCTCTCTCAAAAAAAATCTGCATTTTGTCTTTATTTATTTTGTAAGTATTTCCACTATAGTGTGCTTAGGTGTGGACGTGATGTGTGTGTAGATAGAAACACACACATATACAAAAATATAAAGTACATATAACACAAATATTTCTTAATGCATTTGGCTTATGGGTGTAGGACGTTTTAAATCTAGGGCTTAATATTTTTCAGCATTTTTGTAAAGTTCTCAGCTGTTTTATTTCTAAATATTGTCTGCCTGATTTTCACTCAGCTCTCTTGACATGCCAAGTGTATGTATGTCAGACCTTCTGTTTCTTACTCTCCTGTTTTCCATCATTTTGTCTCTCCATGCTTCATTCTGGACATTTTCACCAGTTCATAAATTCAATAATTACCTTTACAGATTAATTTAATCTATTATTTATTATTATTATTATTTTTTAATTTTTAAAAAATGTTTTTATTTTTATTTTTGAGACAGAGAGAGACAGAGCATGAGCAGGGGAGGGGCAGACAGAGAGGGAGACACAGAATCCAAAGCAGGCTCTGGGCTCCAAGCTGTCAGCACAGAGCCTGACGCAGGGCTCGAACTCATGGACTGTGAGATCATGACCTGAGCTGAAGTCAGACACTAACCGACTGAGCCACTCAGGCGCCCCTATTATTTATTATTTTTTTTAAAGTTTACTTACTTATTTTGAGAGAGACAGAGAGATAGAGAGGGAGAGAGAGAATCCCAAGCAGGCACCACACTGTCAGCCCAGAGCCCAACGCTGAACTCTAACTCATGAACTGTGAGATCCTGACCTGAGCCAAAATCAAGAGTTGGAGGCTCACCAACTGAGCCACCCAGGTGCCCCTAATTTAATCTACTATTAATCACATCCATTGAGTTTTAAAAACAGGCTTTTGTATTTTTCAGTTCTGGAATATTCTTTTTTAAAAAATAGTTCTCCTCTACCAAAATTCTCCATATTGGTTTTGGTCATCTTAAACATACATGCATCAATATTTTAAATTTTTTTTAATGGTTATTTCTTTTTGAGAGAGAGAGAGAGAGAGAGAGCGAGAGAGCAGGGGAGGGGCAGAGAGAGAGGGAGACACAAAAACCAAAGCAGGCTCCAGGCTCTGTCAGCACAGAGCCTGATGCGGGGCTTGAATTCACACACCCTGAGACCATGACCTGAGCTGAAGTCGGAGGCTTAACCGACTGAGCCACCCAGGTGCCCCACATGCATCAATATTTTAAAGTTCATGTGCAGTAACTCTTCTGTAATCTCTGGAAGTCTGTTTCTGTTGCCTACTTTTTCTTTTAGTTTCTTTTCTTCTTGTGTGCTTGTTATTTCTTATTGTGTGAACATGAGTTTTGAAAAATTGTTTGCTGAAAGAATTTGAGGACTAGAATAACATATAGGACATATGCTTGCTTCTGCTGTGCATGTAGGATTGCCAGCACTTGGAGTTACCTGATCCGGTTCGGCACTGAGAGAGCTTCGAGCTGAATTGCAGCCTCCTTGAGAGCAATTTGCAGCTGTTCAGTTTTAGGGTACAGCCTTTCTGTGACCCCAACCCAAAAGGAAGTGTGTTCATCAGGCCACCCCTGTACACCAGCTCACTGCTATGTTAGTGAGCTCTGCACTCCTCTCCTGGCACACCACGCCCTACAAATGTGCTGCTCAGCCTTTCAGCCGGCTTCTCTAGGGTCAACACACACTCCCAGAGGAGGGATGGCCCAGCTACTGGGCTTACCTCTCTGGGCCTCTGGTCTGCCTTCTAGATCGTTCCCGTAATTCTTTATGACCTTGTTAGTTCACTATCAAGACATAACAATGCCTTCAAGAGAAGTTTTTAAAAGATTTTATATACTTTTAATATTTGTTCTCAGCAGGAAGTTGTTCTTTTTTTTTAATGCTTATTATTTTTGAGGAGAGAGAGAGAGAGGGAGAGAGAGAGAGAATGTGAGCAGGGAAGGGGCAGAGAAAGAGGGAGACACAGGATCCAAAGCAGGCTCCAGGCTCTGAGCTGTCAGCACAGAGCCGGATGAGGGGCTCGAACTCATGGACCGTGAGATCATGACCTGAGCAGAAGTCGGATGCCCAACTGACTGAGCCACCCAGGTGCCCCGAGGAAGGTTGTTCTAAATTACTGCACTCCCATCACCGAGAGCAAGAAGTCCTCTTCAGCAGAGGGGCTCTGCCCACCATGTTACTCTTTAACATTTAATATCAGGCATTGTCCAGTAGCAGGAGTTGTATCTGAGAATAACTTTGGAGAGAGAGAGAGAGAGAGAGAGAGAGAGAGAGAGAGAGAGAGAGAAACATAATATGGTAGCATAAGAGCGCGGGCTAATTTTGGACTACAGTCAGCCTCCATTTGAAGCCCTTTGTTTCAGAGATTGGCTTGGCCAAGATATTTTGTTCTTTTCTTTAATTAAAAAAAAAAAAAAGCTCTTAATGCTGTAGAACCCATAGGATCCTTTCAAAACGAATCATGTCTATATAGATATGTTTCTCTGGAAGTTATAAAACTATATTTAAAATATCGCCTAAAAAAGAAATACATACCAAACCCTAAAACGTATTTTAGATTTAGATTTCCCATCTCAGGAAATTTGGAAAATAACCGGAAAATATTTTTGTGACTTAAAGAAGCTCTTCTGAGCTCCCCATCATTACCTGACTCATTCATTTAAAATGCATCATTGGACTTTCCCTGTTTTCCTATGCTAGGGCCCCAAACATTGGGAGTATGCACTTCTCAGCCTTGGAGAATGTATAATCTAGCTAAAACCAGACAGGTGAAAACCATCTAAAGTGATAAATATGCATAAGATCTTATAATGAAATGTACATATATTACAGAACCTAATTCCAAGAATGAACATTTATGAATTATTCTGCTTCACTGATCATTTATCATAAACCCTCATGGCAGTTCATAGTTGTTGACTACTTTTGGCTTCCCCTGAGAAATTCAAAAATACCTGTGTAATCTAAAAATCTTCATTTGTTAATAGCCCCTAAAACTTATACACTAAAAAGTAGTATAAAAGAATAGGCAAGGGGGCAGATGCAGGAGTTAGACTGCGGGGGCGTGAATTCTTAGGAGTTGGGCAACCTTGATGGGGTCATTTAACCTCCATCCCCCTCTGTTTACTCTTCTGTAAAATAAGGATGAGGGCACCTACTTTGTAACATGTTTGTGCAGAACAAAGGAGCTGAAATCAATCTTGCACTTAGAACAAGTAGTAGGGCCTGAGAAAATACTCAATGTAAATTCTTTTTTTTTTTTTTTTTCTTCAGGTGCAATCATGGTTAAACATCTACTTGGGGGAATTGAAGAATAACTTAGAAAATACTTTGTGAATTATTAGGAACAACATCCACAATCAAGAGGGAAAAGGGAAAATCCATTTTGTTCCCAGCCAAGAAACATTTAAACAAATATCTTTCCTGTCCCCGCTCAAATGTGTGTGGTACAAAAGCAGTTTTAACTTTGTCCTTCCAGAATATCTTTTTGATTTTTCTTATCCTCACACCTGAAAGAATTGGCTAGCGACTTTTCTTACTGGAGGCTATTTTACTGAAAGAATATTTACTTCCTCATTGTGCAGGGACCGGAGCCTCAGTAAAGACGGTTCGCTTGTGTCCTCATTACCTACACTCTCATTGATAATATAGCTGTTCTCCTACCCAACTCAATCCTCTCTCCTCTTTGCCTCTAAATCAAACTTTTGACTTTGGCTATTGCATTACTATAATCTTGATTATCAAGTACATTTCTTAAAAGCCTGGGAGAGAACTTGAATAGCACTGTATTTACCAATTACTACCCACGAGAACATTCTGTCTTGTTAAAATTTAAATTGACCTGAAACAGTAAAAATATACTTTCTCTAATAAAAAGCCCCATTCATTGGACAACTTTTCTTCTTCATAGCCTTTTAATGTTTTGTATTCTTCTTTTCTTTTTTTAAATAACGTTTATTTATTTATTTTGAGAGAGAGAGCACGTATGCACACACAAGTGGGAGAGGGGCAGAGAGAGAGGGAGAGAGAGAATCATCCCAAGCAGTTCTGTGCTGCCAGTGCAGAGCCCGATGCAAGGCTTGAACCCACAAACTGTGAGTCCATGCATGACCTGAGCTGAAATCCAAAGCCAGACACTCAACAGACTGAGCCACTTAGGTGCCCCTAATGTTGGTATTCTTAAGACCTAAGGGCTTTTTCTTTGCTCTCCCATTTCTTTTTGAAATCACATCCATGTTAAGGATTTCCTTCCCTACCACTTTGTATCTTTTGCATAGAATTTGTCCTCAGTTGTGAAGCTCGATCCGACTTCCTCCTGGACAGCTCCCATCTGGATATCCCAGAGACGCCTCAACCTCAATATGTCTAAAGCAACTAACGATAAAGTGCAACCAAAGTGACCAATATGATTATGCTATATCTCTGCTTAGGTTCTTGAATTAACCTCTCAGTCAATGGTGCCAGTATTTTCCAACTAAAGGGTGCATAAGCATTACCCAGGCATCTTGTAAATCTGTGGGGTCCTGGGCTACAAAAATTCTGATTCAGTAGATCTGGGAATGGAGCTCAAAAATCAACATTGTTTTTCAAATGTTAATTTATTTATTTTGAGAGAGAGTGTGTGAGTGGAAGAGAGGGGCAGAGCGAGAAGGAGAGAGAGGATCCCAAGCTGGCCCCATGCTCAGCATGGAGCCCGATGTGGGGCTTGATCTCACAACTGTGAGATCATGACCTGAGCTGAAATCAAGAGTCGGACACTTAACTAACTGAGCCACCCAAGCACCGCAGGCATCAGCATTTTTTTAAAAAATTTTTTTTTCAACGTTTATTTATTTTTGGGACAGAGAGAGAGACAGAGCATGAACGGGGGAGGGCCAGAGAGAGAGGGAGACACAGAATGGGAAACAGGCTCCAGGCTCTGAGCCATCAGCCCAGAGCCTGACGCGGGGCTCGAACTCACGGACCGCGAGATCGTGACCTGGCTGAAGTCGGACGCTTAACCGACTGCGCCACCCAGGCGCCCCAAGGCATCAGCATTTTTAAGAAACGTGTCAAAGCTCTGACATGGGCAGCTGGATCCCATTCTGAGAAGGACTGCACTGCAGGACAGTTCGGCGCCCTGGGGATAGCACACATGCCCATGGTTTTCGGCATGTACTCACCTCTCTAACCTCATCTCTGTCTATTCCCCCCTTCGTGTCCTAAAATCCAGCACGCAGGCCAAGGACCAGGAGCCTGGGAATGCTTGCATCTTGACCTGCCACTCACTCATGTTTACTTCGAAGATCTCCCTGAAGGAGGTCTACCCCCAGACTATAACAGAAGTGAGAAAAACGCCATCTTGTTAATAGCTCAGACTATGCCCGATACCCTTGAGTTCATGGTCATCTTATAAAAACTGGAATGCTAAACATGGCTGAGCATAGGATAAAGAGAAGGAAGCAAGACACCACCCTTGGACCAAGAGTGTCCACATCTACAAAGCCAGGCCTGAGTTCACTTGCCCAACTGATGATCAACAGCTGGTCTATGGCCAGGCAGGAGACCTGGGAGCAGGGAACAAGGGTCGGTGGAGTCCGTCTAAGGAGACAGAGGTAAAAGTGTGCTTATTTCATGGGAGGACAAAATTTAAGAGAGGTACCATGCATGGCTAACAATCTTTAAGCCACAGTAACCGCTCACTGTAAAATGAGACTAATTTCTCTTCCCTTATTTTAGGGGAGGGGTCTTGGGAGGTAGACTGTTGGGTGGAGGCTGGAAGCCTGGGAAGACAGTGGACACTTGTTGCTCCTGGACTGCCGGAGGAAGGACAGAGTCAGAGCCACTCAAGGACAGAGCTCTACACCCCTTGCCATCACGGACTCTTTGGAATACTAGAAAGAAAATATATTTGGGCAAAAATTATTCTTTGCAAAATTGTAACTTTTGATTCGGGAATGAGATAAGGAAACACAAATTACATCTCTTAGAGAATACAAATGAGTTTTCAAGAAGCAAATGGGAGTGTTTCTCAGTGTGAGATACCTTATCTGGCTTAATTAAGAGCCCCAGGAATCCTATTCAGGGAGCATTGATCACATCAGATTTCCTTTTCTCTAAAATAAAAATGCAGCCAGTGAAAATTTATCCAGTCCTGGGAATAAAGAGCTCTAGATTCTTCCAGAGAACTTGGAGGTATGAAAAAGAGGTGTATATTTGAAAGTTGGAAATGTGGAATAGGGGTAAAGATTCAAATTCTGCCTGTGGTAATATCTTTAGTGCATAACGCTTCATTCAAAATCAGACCTATCTCCCTTCCAGGTAGAAGCTGGACACTCACCAGTAACCATGAAGTCCATTCAAGGCGACCCAAACTTCAGATGAACGCAAGGCAGCCCATTCTCAGAGAACACTCTTTTCACCTTTAATTGTGCCATCTTTCCATGTTTCATTTTACCTGGGATGGGAGTTGTGGCTCTTGGCCAGGCCTGGTGATTGGGGTGAGACCAACCCCATGGTGGGTGCCAGAGGTGGGTATCAGCTCCCGAGGAAGGCCAGAGTTTAAGGCAGAGCATGAAAAGTTTGGAAATCCAACTGGCCAAGTAAATATGTTAAAGGCACATTCCAGAGGCTGATTGGAAACCTGCCTTGCCTAGTCTTCATGTGCCTTCATGAGCCTTAAGTTTTTGGAGTGCCGTCTTGTCCCTCGAGCTAAGGAAGAAGACGGAGGAAGGCTAAGATCAGGTTTCTGGAGAAACTCCAGAAACTTCCATTATACCCGTGAAGACCATGTGTGCATCAGGAAAACCTGGCCCAGATGGTCTGGAATGACCGAGGCTTCAGACCTCCTGCCAATGAACACGCTTTTCCCTGTTCACCCACCATTGCTCCCACCCCACAGTACTGTGACTGGGGGACCTGCGTGCCTAAGCCAGCCCCCACCACTGCCAGCTTGTCAACAACAGGCTTCAACTCGGCCATTTCAGTGAAGGGCCCACAGGCACCTCTAGGGAGAGTTCCAGAGCCTGTAAGTCATTTCTGGAGACACTGAACCCTGGTCACCTACCCTGGTCACCCTGGCACATTTAGCACCCCCAGCCAGTGGGGGCAGTGTGCAGGAGGCTAGTTCCATGGTTCCCCCAAATTCTAGGAAGGAGAGGAGAGAAGAAAAGGGAACGGAGTAGCCCTGATGCTTTTTATTATAACTATATTTCTGTATCAATAGATCTGTCCCTAGCCACCATTATTTCACTCTTTGTGCTGTCTTATCAAATACTCACAACAATTAACGTGAGGAAGATATAATTACTACCATTTGCAGATGAGGCTCGGAGAAGTTAAGTTACTTTACCCCTCATCAATGGTTCTCGAACCTTTGCATATATGAGACTCCCCCGAAGGGATTGTGACCACATAGAATGCTGAGTTTCTGATTTAATGGATCTGGGATGGGGCTCAAGAATTTGCATTTCCAACCCGTTCTCAGGTGCTGCTGCTGCTGGTGGTCCGGGGTCCACACTTTGAGACACAGAGGTGTCCACAGTCTCGTGGGGTCCCAGACAGTAAACAGCTACCGATCTGGGAGAAGTGCATGGCAGAGGGATGCGTGCAGGTCCACCTGAATCTGGAAGAGAGGCAGGCAGGGCTTCTGTTTCACACATCTTCTGGGGTGAGGGGGTCTGGTCATATTACAGAAACGGCCCTGCCTCCTCCTCTCCGCTCTACTTTTGGGGCAAAACTACTGGAGGTATACCAGTTGCGGTTCCATCAGAAGCAGAAACCTCACATGTTTTTACAGGGACAGTTTAATTTAAAATAGTATTAAGTATTTCTAGGAGATTAAACACTCAGAGAATAAAACAACTCTCAAGGACATCCCAAGGCTGCGGTAAATTAGTCCCAGGGGGCCCGCTGGATGGGGAGGGGGCTGACTGGGCTGCTATGGGCCCCAGTGGGTCTACAGGTGGAGACTATGGTTGGAGAGCAAAGAAACTCAGATGGGGACGAGCCTACTGTAAGCTTCCTGCTGGGTCACAAGTAGGCCAAGGCCAGTGGACAGGGAATCCTGGGCCAGGACCAGCAGACCCTCCTGGGGTGCCAGCGGGCCAGGAATCCAGGCTGGGACTGGCAACAACACATGCTGGAGGGTAAGCACTACTGGGGGTTCAGCACACGTGCTCCAGGCAGCCACGGGGAAGCAGAAACAAAAGCACAGACCAGGGAGAGAGGCCCTTCCTCCTGCAGCGTCTCTTCCATACCCTCCACACAAGCTTAACTTCGTGCCAGATGGCAAAGGAGAAACGTTCACGGAGTCCAGTGTCATTATCTGGAAGTAAGGCATTGAAAGGTGCATTGAGAAGCAAGAAATTGATAACTGTACCCACCAGGGATCCACGAACTTAAACTACAGTGTGAATGACCTTTTGGAATCCAGAAGCAAGGTGGCCGTGAGAGAGGCATTCGCCCACGTCGGTGGGTGGTTAGCGGAGTTGTCCTTGAAATACTTTCCATTCCGTCATGGAAATTGGCTGGAGGAAAGACAGGAAAGGCAGTGCAGGCAGAAAGAATTGTTTTCCTGAAGGCACATGGGAGAAGACCATGAACTTTCCCAAGGAGCCATTGAGTAGAGAGAAGGGCAGATATTGAGCTTTTCATCCTCCCAAGAGCAAATGCTAGTTAAGCAAAGAACTTCACTTCCCTGAACCAAAATGGATGTGAGGGAGCAGCTCCTTTAGTCACCTGCCCTCCTCCATCTCCCCTCCCTACAGACCTTTCCACCCTACTTCCTGCCTTTCCTCCTAGGCTTGCCCCTCCTAGCCCCGCCCCAACCCCCACTCCCTAGCCCCGCCCCAACCCCACCCTCTTAGTCCCGCCCCCAACCCCACCCCTCCTAGCTGCACCTCTTCTAGCCCCACACCTCCCAGCCCCACCTCTTCTAGCCCCACCCTCCTAGTTCTGCCTCTTCTAGCCCCACCCCTCCCAGCTCCACCTCTTCTAGCCCCACTCCTCCCAGCTCCGCCTCTTCTAGCCCCACCCACCTAGTTCCACCTCTTCTAGCCCCACCCCTCCTAGCTCCACCTCTTCTAGCCCCACCCCTCCTAGCTCCACCTCTTCTAGCCACGCCCCCTCCTGGCTCCACCTCCTTCCTTTTGAGAATGCCGTTCTTTCACATTTCTCCCCAGTAGTCTTTGGAGTCTCTAGGATGAGATCAGGGGCTTCATAAGAGGTGATTCTTTCCACTACTTCCCTCCTCTCTTGCTGTAGTTCATTGTAGATGAATCTTCTGATGCTGCCAATGCCACACCTACCAGAGGCACCCCCACCTCGGCAAGTGCCCAACAAGGGCTGTGCCAAAGCTCCAGAGGCCTGCTGTGTAGGGCCCCAGTGCAAACACGCCGAAGGTGGCCGCCATTGTTGCCCGAGCAGGTGCTGGTGTCCACTGACACCCTGTCCAGGGCTGCTTCTGCCTGAGGCAGGGGCTGATGTCTGCAGCAGAGACTAGGGACCCTAAGCAGCTTGCTCTCCCTGGCCCTGGGAGCAGGGTCACGTCTCCCTCCAACACCAGCTCAGGTTCTTAACCAAAATGTAGCCCTTGCACCCTGTTAAGCATGAGTTCCCTTCCAGAAGGCTCCGAGGTTCATTATGATAATAGACCAGGGATGGCAAATGGGTATCATTTCACTGCCCTCCAGATGTTTGAGGATCCTCTGGGCAGGTCCAGAACAGGGGAGGAGGAACACCCTGATAAATTATACATGACAAACGGAGGTGGCGCCTCTGCAAATCTCCTGGGAAACCAGTGTGGCCCAATCCCACCGCCAACACAGCAGGGACCCCTCCTTCTGAACTGTAATCTCACTTTTCAAACAGGAAATAGAAGAATAAAGCTTGTTTTGACACAAGAGCTATAATTTGTACGTGAGAGTAGGTGCTGGAAACACCACCTGTGCACCCAGCTCTCGGTAGAACAGCCCAGTGGCTGAAAAGAAGCAGCTGCTTTTCCTCTGCACCGAGGCATTGTGTGTCCGAAAGGTTACCCTGGGTGTCTGACTCATTGTCCTTCTTGAAGCAGGATGGGTTGTGGCAGGACCCCTTAGGGAACTGGACAGTTCAGGATAGGAAAGTGAATCCTCTAAGTTGGGTCCAGATGCTGAAGAAGCACATCAGCGGGGAGGGGGCGGTGGTGGTGGTGCCTGAGCCAGGTCGTCTTGGCGGGCTGAAACCTGACAAAATGTCGGGAGGAGAACCAGACAAATCAAAATGAACGCTGGAGACTCTTGTTCTCGGTGGCCGGAAGCTAGGGATGGAGGCACCAGCTCAAAATCTTAGCTCCCCGGCTGCTATCCTGCAGATCATGGTGGGCCAGTCTGGGCCTTCTGTGTGGACCCAGGGAGGGGGGGGGGGTGGCTGCACCACCCTCGGCAGGGAGTGAGGCCCTGGCGGCAGGTGCCACTGGCCTGGCCCTCTTTGGAACGTGAATTTCTTATGGTTGCCGAGCTCCAGAAGTCCCAGGGTGTAGGGACTGTTGAGAGCTGCTGTACCTCCCCCCAAAACAGGAGGGAGAGGGACCCTCGAGGAAAGAGCTCAGTGCTAGCATCGAACACCTGCTCTCTCACATTTTCCTGACGTGTGGAATTGCATAAGCTTCTGGTGAGTTTGGTTATTCCTTGAGACAACTGGGGAAGAACTTCAGAAGACTGCAGGAAGGATTTTAAGAAATAATAGATGCATAGTACTTGCAGTGTTCGCCAAATTGGCTGAATTGACATATTTGACGGGAAACAGGGAGGGTTGGAGGTGATGACCTCTATGTTCTTTTGAACCCGAGGTGTCTGATTCTACTGGTTTCAGCTTCTGTGCTGGAAGCTGCTTTTGTCCAACCCGCGGCCCTTCGGTGGACTCTTCTCTCAGTCTGCGTGTGAAGCGCTGCTTCCTCCTGGGCGCCCTCTGGAGGTCAGGGGACGCAGGCACAAGCAGGGCCGGGAGCGCTGCTGCGCTATTGGACTTCAAGGAGTGTTTTCAGCCCTGGTGTTAGGGACAGGGGGACTGTCTTCAAGTAAATGATTTGCACAGTTTGGACTGTGCATGCCCTTCCTTGTCACGTGGCTCCCCTAACTTCGCCCGTGGCGCCTGTCACTGCTGCTGCTGGGCCCGCCGTGGAGCTCCCAAAAGGAGAGACATCAGCCGCTCCCCCTCGCGAGCACCCCACGCTGGTGCAGGGTGCCAGGTGCAGGGCTGGATGCCCCCGCGTGAGGAGCGCTTTGGGGAAGCTGCCTGACTGGTGACTTCTTCCAGCTCCGTGTCCAAGGACGTGACCTCACACAGGGCAGCAGCAGCGGGGTCTGGTCCGCGGGAGGAGCGGCAGGAGGCCAGAAGGTAGGGGTAGAATGAGATCATGGTAGTTGTTTGCTGGGCTCCCTGCTTGTGGGCTTGGGTGGGCTGTGTCCCCTAGAGGCCATAGCTCCTGGCTGGTGGACTTCTCTCTCCATCTCGCTGTCTGCCCCGGCTCAGGTAATTTTCCCTCGCCTTGGCTCCTCAGTCCCAGAGACTGCGTCCTCTCTGTGTCTTCCCCTAAAATCAGCCCCCACCTTTGCTAATAGGTCTTATATTAAAATCCCTCGATTGCCCTGTTTGGAGGTACCGTCTGTTTCCAGCTGGGACCAAGGCTAATAACTGGGTGAACTTTCTCCAGAATTCGCAGGGGCTTCTTGGGTCCAGTCCCTCTTTCAAGTATGGACTCTGAAGCCAGACTGTTGGCGTCAGAATCATGTCTTCACCCGCACCCCCAGCTGTGACTCTGGGCACAAGATGCCACTTCCCCAAGCCTCACTTTCCCTGCATGTGAAATGGGCACAATAACGTTATGTCCTCGGTGGCTTGTTACAGGAGCTAAATGTGGGGGCATGTGCCAAATGCTGGCGAAGACCTGGCTCAGTGAACCTGAACTACAGCTCTGCTTCGCCCCCCTGCTTGCCTCTTCTGTACCCAGCTCCACCAAGGCCTTCACCTCCAGGAGGTGGGGTGGGGAGCAGCTGGCACTTAGTCTCCGGGCAGGTGTGCAGGGAGTTCAGAGTCAGGCAGGCAGCCCCCAGCTCAATGTCCGGGCCCTGGTGAATGAATGAACGTAGTCATTAACATGATTTTATTCCCGGAGAATCCGTAGATCTTACAGCTAGACGCACCCCTCGGAGAAGCTCCATGTCCCACACTTGACTGTTGTGGAAACAGAGGGCTTGTTGCCTTCCCCAGAGTCACATGACTGGTTGCTTACGATGTCCCTCCCCCCACCCCTCCCCACCCGCCCGGGCTTTCTGTTTGAGTTTGTAAAAGCATCTCTAAGGTGTTGTGATTATAGCTCAGCCCGACTATTTCACTCTGAGTTGGTAGACCGCTCCTTTGGTGATGTCAGGAAAACTAGGATAGGAATAAATACATCCTGGCAATAATAATAATAATCTATTATTTCATAATTTATTGTAATTATTTGTTATATATAATATTATTTATTATATAATAATTTATTATAATTTATATTATTATTATTATTATTATTATTATTATTATTCCAGTTCTGCTGCTGCTACCACTTTTGTTTTCTATCCTGCACTTTTTTTTTTTTAATTCTCTTAAGCACTGGCCCTAATAACAAGCCGGTTCCCCGTTTTCCGCAGACAGCCTCTCCGCAGCCGTGAGCTCAGATGTGCTGCAGCTTCCGACAGTGGGTCCAGAAGGCAGGGCCTGGGCTGGCGGGACACCCAGAGCCCTGCGGGGACACCTCAGAAGGAGCAGGGCCCCAGGTGCCCCTGCCGGCTGGACGAAAGCCCCGCGCGTCGTGGGTCCTAATCAAACCCGAAGAGACTGTGACGACTTGTCCCCGCCAGCTTCGCAGGAGGCTCTGTTCTCATGGAAGTTGGTCTGTTCCTGAATCCCGTAGCTGGACTCCCAGCCTCGCTGTGACTCAGGCGCTGGTCCTCGAGGTTTGGGTGACCCGTTTCCAGCTCTGGGGACTAGAGAGGGCAGGCCGGATAAACAGCTCCAAGGGAAGGGCCGGCCCGCCTCTCAGTCCTGGGTGGCTGCAAGGTGCAAAGGTCTTTTCTTGAGAAGCCGCCTGGGCTTTTGGAAGGAAGAAGTTCATGGCTGGGCGTGGAGCAAGGAAGAGCTACGGGGGGGGGGGGGGGGGTGTGAAGCTATGCAGCTGACGGACGTGCAGGGGAGAGCGGCGGTGGGGAGAGGGCCCCTCAGGAGAACGTGGGCCGGGGGGGGGGGAGGGGGGGGGCGGAAGGGCTCTGCATCTGTCCCAGAGCCCGGTCTCTGTCACAGCTAGGCTGGCGATCAGGTGGCCCGCAGAGCAGCAGTCCTTGACTCCAGGAGGCCTTTTCCCCAGGCAGGGGAGGACACAAGGCACTTGGAAGCTTTGCGGCTCCGAGCAGGGGAAGGGCACACCGGGCTTTCCCCTTATTCGTGTCTCCTGGGCGCCGGACTGCAGGGCTGGGGCCTTGGCGGCCGAGGAGCCGGGCGCACCCCGGTCTGTCCCCCGGGGGCGTGGGGAGGGCACAGACCTCGCGGGGTGGGGGCTGGGCTGGTCAGGCTGCTGGAGGCCACGTGCTGTGGCAACGAGAAGGGGAGGCAGAGCCCCGTTATTTGCCATCTCTGTCTCCGCTCTCCTTTGCTCTGATGACCTTGAAGAACCTTTTGTTCCTCCTGTCCCAGTTCGGTTTCCATGGGAACCGGAGTGGCAGCCTCATCTCTCGGCAGAGGTGCTGTGCCCCCAGGATGCCAGGAACACCTAGGGGAGAGACTAGCAGAGAAGGATAAACCATCTCAGAAATTACCCTTCAGGGCGCTTCCATATTTGGTTTTTATTATTTTTATTTTTATATATAATTTATTGTCAAATTGGTTTCCGTACAACGCCCAGTGCTCATCCCGACGGGTGAAGGGTGCTTGCTTACATTCTGCTTCCACTTTCGCCTGGGTTGTAGGTGTTTAGTTTCGTTTGGGTTAAGTTGGCCCATGGAGGCTGCAGGGGAAGAGGCTCTCAGTTCCACTCCGTCTGGATCTTTGGTCCTCAGCAATGCCTTGTGCCTGGTTGGCGTGATAATTATTTACGGAGGGATTCGTGGGCGGGGTGGCTGCGGGCACATGAAGTAATGTGATGTCCTCTCAATAAATCCACATAACAACACAGGGCTCCTTGAGTCCTGGCCTCTCCCCAGATTTGCCACCTGACAAAATGACTTCATGAGGGAGTCATGAACTGCTCTAGATGCATTTTATTTGAACTTCTCCAAAAAGCTAATGGTACACTTACAAGTGGTCACCTACAGCCAAGCTGATTGACAGCCATGGAACTTTCTGGAATGGGCTGGGGCCCGCTCAGCAGGACCCTGGACAAGAAGACAGATTTGGGGTAAGCAGTCTCCTGGTGAGAGCACAGACTCTGGAGCCAGGGTGCCTGGCTCAGATGCCAGCTCTGCCACTTACAGACGGAGCTGTGTGACCCTGACCAGGGAACTTTGCCTGTCTGAGTCTCAGTGTCCTCATCCATAAAATAGGATGATAACAGACTCTATCTCATAGACTTGCAGTGAGTATTGAATGAATGTACGAAAAGTGCCCAGAAAATACCTACCCATAATAAATTCTAGAAGTCTTATTATTACCATCCTTATCCTGTTTTATTCATTCTGAGACACATCTCTGAAATCTGAAGATTTTTTTTCTATCTTCTTGGTATATAACATATGGTGTGCCCAACGGTAGATTGTATTTTAGGTTCAGTTAAATTCATTATTGTTGTTGTAATGATCTCCAGTCTCCGGCACAGTATCTGGTAAATAATGAGGACTCCATACACTTTAGGAAAAACCACATTCTCTGGACACTTGGCCCTCCCAGGTGTCTCTCCAGGCCTTGCCCTCCTGGAATCAGAGTGCTTAAAGGTTTGCCAGTGTGATCATCAGTGTGTGTTCAATTATGATCAGAATAGAAGTTCTGTCATGCAGACCAGAACTGCAGATTCTAGATATGTGATCATCTCATTTTCTTCTCCTTAGCCATCAAGCCAGATGTTTTAGCTGGGTTTTCAGTGTTGGGTGGGTACATTGCCTCATTTTGCATCACGCTGACAATCAGAGGGAGTTTTGTGTCTTCACTGGTGAGAGTTCTCCAGAGAAACAGAGATGAGAGGATAAGTACTACATGTATAAAAAGAATTGACTCATGTAATTATATGATTGACAGTCCAAAACCTACAGAATAGGTTAGCAGGCTGGACACTCAAGAGGGAGCTAGTGTCGCAGTTCAAATCTGTAAGACCGTTTGCTGCAGAATTCTTTCATGCTCAGGGGAGGTCAATCTTTTGTTCTAGGCAGGTGTTCAACTGACTAGGTGAGGCCCACCCACACTATGGCGGGCAATCTGCTTTACTCAAAGTCTACTAACTTAAATGTTCATCCCATTCAAAATACTGTCACAGAAACATCCAAAATAATGTTTGGCTGAATATCTGGGCATCTTGGCCCAACTAAGTTGTCACAAAAATTCACCATCACAGTGACTTATGGAGAAGATGCCTGGAGTAAAGGTGTTCCGTTCTTGCCTTGGGGAGACTACCCCCACTCCACTGTGAATTTCTGATGGTCTGGGCTAGACTCTACAATTGTATCTTCTACTATCCCCTCAACAACCTCAACAACCCTGCACATTAGGCAGGAATATCTTTATTTCTCTTTTTTTTTTTTAATTTTTTTTAACATTTATTTATTTTTGAGACAGAGAGAGACAGAGCACGAATGGGGGAGGGGCAGAGAGAGAGGGAGACACAGAATCAGAGGCAGGCTCCAGGCTCTGAGCCATCAGCCCAGAGCCCGACGCAGGGCTCGAACTCATGGACCGCGAGATCGTGACCTGAGCCGAAGTCGGACGCTCAACCAACTGAGCCACCCAGGCGCCCCTTCTTTTTTTCTTTTTTTCTTTCTTTTTTTTTTTTTTTTTAGGAATATCTTTATTTCTCAAATGAAGAAACAAAAATCTGAATTTAAATGATTTATTAGTAGCTATCTCTGGCCAACTAGTGGATGCATTACTCAAATCCAGCTTCATTTGTCATTAGCTCTTGCTTGTCAAGGATCCGAATAATCGTTGTTGTTATTGTTTTCTTGTATTTGACTTAGGTGTACTGTATTTCAGGCAATGTTCGAAGCACTTTACATATATTAACTTTTAAAAATTAACTCGCTATCCTAACCATCCCCCACCTTCTGAAGACAGATGTGATAAACAAGTCACTTGAAAGTGTGACGTGCCTGTGTCCACATCACTGGGGCTGGCCCCCCACCCCAGGGCTCTGGGCGGTCCTGCCAGTCCTCTCCCCTGCTATTTTTACTGAGCAACTGATTAATTCCTGCTTGGGGTGGACATGCCCACTCCGTGGTGTTCACATCTCATCAGTTCTTAGCACCTTCTAATTGCTTCTGAGATTATCTCCTCTCTTAGTTTGACACGTCTGATGAGGACAGGGAGGACAGGAGGACAGGACACACAGGAACCAGGGATGCTGTCAACACCCCAGGCTCTCCTACATCCACCCTCCTACATTCTCATTTTGCGCCTTTTGTTAATTGCCAGTAGCTCAGACCTGCCATCCTCGGGAGAAATGTGAACCTCGTTAGCAGGACATCTGTCTGTCTCTGAGCGTTCACTCAAGGGTTGAAGTCCTGTGAGCACAGGGCTGCTGGAAGGTCTCTGTCCTCACCCTGACTCCTGATAGAGATAACTTTGTAGTAAAAGCCCTTTTCTCTTTCACGTCAGGCCAGCGCTGGTGCTGAGGGAGGCGCATTAAAAGAAAGAAGATGTCACCTTGATTGACTAGATGGCACATCTAGAGGACACGGGTCATCATTTGGTGTGAGCAGTGAGTGCTACAAAGACTGCGCATTTGGGGGGGACAAGGAACACGGAAGCATGGTTTGGCTAAGAAGGAAAAAGGGGTGTTGACTTCATCTGGGTAATGAAGCATAAGTAGAACCTTAAAGTTATATATTTATTTTGAGAGGCACAGGGACAGTGTGAGTTGGGGAGGGGCAGAGAGAGAGGGAGAGAGAGAATCCCAAGCAGCCTCTGCGATACCAGCGTAGAGCCCAATGTGGGATTTGAACTCATGAAACTGTGGGATCATGACCTGAGCCAAGCATTGGACGCTCAACCGACTGAGCCCCCCGGGCGCCCGAGAATAAATAGGACTTTAAAAGAGCGAAGGGAAGGGAGAAGAAAGGCAGTGGGGACAACAAGGGAGGGGCGGAACGTCCCACAGAGCGGGGGTTCTCCACTGTGGTCTTGTCAGCATGCTCCGGATCCCACTGCTCCCGTTTTCTTGGGGATCATTTGCTGATGCCCCCAGCCCTGTCATGCACCTGCTGCTGTCTCTTCTCTGGGAGGCATTTCCTACCAACATTTCACCATGCTAAGCCTCCAGCGTCCTCAAATGACAGTGCACAGTCAAAGCTCTAACAGAGTGTCCCTCCAGACACCCACCACCCTGCTTCTCCACTTCAAAGCCAATAGTCCAGAAGGAGGTGTGCCTAGGTCTTCTGCCTCACATGCCCCTCGGTCCCTCCAAGCTGGCCTCCCTCTGCACGCACAGTCTCCCGCGACAGCTCTTGCTAAGGGACACTGTGTCAGTCTTTACTATTGTCTGGTTCTTAGCAGCACGTGACCGTATTCACCACTCGCTTCTTGTTGAAGTGCCCTTGCCTTTGTCCCCAGGGGTCCCAGACAGGTACTACCGGTTCGTCCCCTTTCTGACTGTCCCATCCAGGCTTCTTTCCCACACGGCACGTCCCACTTGCACGTATCATGGGCCCTTCACGTGCAACACGTGAAAAAGAAAACTCATTCTTTTTCCGATCCTGATCATTCTCCACTAGCTTTGTCTTCGTCAATGGGATCACTGTACATCCAGTTGCCCAAGCCTGAAACAAGGGGTTCAGTCTTTATATCCTTTTACATACTCTGTCCACTTCCCTCATTCTTTTTCTATTACCAGGTCCTGTTCACTTTCCCTCTTGAATGTCACCAGTGAATTTTGTGTGTCAACTCGACTGGCTCAGAGGACACGTTGTTTCTGGGTGTGAAGTTAGCATTTGAATCAGTGGACTTCATAAAGTAGGTTGCCTTCTCCAATGTGGGTTGGGGGGGGCATCATCCAATCCATGGCTGGCCTGAATGGAACAAAAGGCAGAGGAAGGAGGTATTTGCCCCTCTTTTTCCTACCTCACTGTTGAGCTGAACATCTCATCTCGTTTCCTCCTGCTTTCAGACTGGGATTTATACCACTGGCTCCCCCTGTTTGCAAGTGTTTGGACTCAGACTAAATTAGACCACTGGCTTTCCTGGGTCTCTAGCATGCAGATGGCACATTGTGGGACCTCTCCATCTCCGTAGTTGGGTGAGACAATTCCTATACTAAATCTCTCTCTTTCTCTCTTTTATATATGTATAAAATACAACATATTATATATAATGTATACATGCATACATACACATTCACATATACATATATCTATATCTATCTTACAAGTTCTGTTTCTCTGGAGATCCCTGATTATTTATATCTATCTATCTATCATCTATTATTTATCTATCTCTCTATCATCTATCATCTATCTATCTATCATCTACCATTTATCTATCATCTATGTCTATCTATTATCTATTATTTATCTATCTGTCTACTATATCTACCAATCATCTACCATCATCTATTATCTATCTATCTATCTATCTATCTATCTATCTATCTATCTATTTACCATCATCTATTATCTATCTATCTATCTATCTATCTATTTATCTATCTATCTATTATCTATCTACTATCTATCTATCTACTGTCTATGTACCATCATCTATCTATCTATCACCTCTTATATATCTATCATCTATATCTATCTATCTATCTATCTATCATCTACTACTTATCTATCATTTATATCTATCTATCTATCTATTATCTATCTACTATCTATGTATCTATTATCTATCTACCATCTATCTACCATCATCTATCTATCTATTATCTATATATCTATCTATCTACCATCTATGTACCATCATCTATTATTTATATATCTATTTACCATCTATTTATTATCTATCTATCTATTATCTATCTACTATCTATATCTCTACTATCTATCTATCATTTATCATCTATATCTATCTGCCATCTACCATCATCTATTATCTATATATCTATCTATTTACCATCACCTATCTATCTATCTATCATCTATCTATCATTATCTATCTATCTATCTATCTACTCTCTATCTATTATCTATTATCTCTATCTATATATATATCATCTATCATTTATCTATCACTCTATCTATCATCTACCATTTATCTATCATCTATATGTATCTATCTATTATCTATCTATTATCTTCTATCTAACTATCTACCATCTATCTACCATCATCGATCTATCTATTCCCTCTCTCTCTCTCTCTCTCATCTATCTACCTACCATCTATCTACTTCTACTCTCCTAGCCCAAGCTGCCAGCATCCCTTCCCCAGACTAGTAACTCACTTCTAACCAGTTTCCCCACATCTGTCCCTGACCTTTTTCCATCTTATTCTCCACATCGCAGCTAAATTGAATTTTTAGAAAATTGCAAATATCATTTTGCAGCTGCTCTATTTAAAACCTGCCGGTAGCCTCTTTTTGCTGCAGACCAGAGTCCTTCCCGTGGCCTGGGGGCCCGCCTGGACTGACTCCTGAAAACCCCACCAGGCACATGCCACGTCATCTTCTCCCCCATTCACCCCTCACCCGTGGGCCCTGTCACTTCCTCCCACACCCCAAGCTCATGCCCTCTTCCTGGCTTTTTCCCAAGCCCTTCCCTATGTCTAGGACATTTTCCTGCTAAACCTTTACCTAGTTCTTGTTCTCTTTGGGGGCACTGTGTTCAGAGCAGATATCAAAATGCGAATTCAACATTAATTGTAGAATTAGTTTTCAGGTACCTCCCCCCTGCACCCCAGAACGAGGGTTTCTGTTCATCTGCTGCGCCTGTGGTGCCCTGGCATGTGCTGTGCCCACTGGGACCTCAGTAATTCCCCAAGCACCCCAACCTCCCTGCTGCTGGCTTCCCCCACGGAGCCACCAATCTGGCTGTCTCACTTTCTTAAAGCTCGTCAGTGGCTCCAAGTGGCCCACAGCTCTTCTTGTCAATCTTTTCCACTTGAGTGAAGGAGGTCCAGGAGGTTACGCAAAGCAGCCAATGTCAAGCATGGCATTTTTCTGACATTTCACGTTGTCTTTTAAAAACTCATGTGAAGTCTGCATTCCAAGCTCTAATATCCATTTGCTAAAAATAGAAATCATGCTTCCCCACAAAATGCACACACACAAAACTGATGCTCCAAGCTCATAATGCCCATGGGGCCCTCCTGTCATGACCACCATGTGCTTCTGGGAATGTAAATACCCGGGTTCGAGAAGTGCAAGTTTGGTGTTCTTCATAGAAGATGATGTTGGGGTCGCATGCCACCCCTTTGGCCTACCTTTCAGTTTCCCACAGGGGCAGTGGACAGTCCCCAATCCTGCTGACAGGTTCTCACTTCACGCACCTGAGAGCTTTTTCTCCGTGCAGTGAGAGCTTGCTCAGCCAGTGTTCAAGGCAGCTCAACCCTGAAATTTGAGGGATTTAAAAACTCCAGGGCAACCCTCAGCTGAGGAGGGAAGAGTTGGTATGTAAATTCTCCAGCTTCCATTGGTGGGTCAATTGTGAGCCATTTGGGTCTTCCAGGAAGAATATGCTAAGACGTAGTTAGACATGTGATTAATAGAGAGTAAAAGACAAATGGCTTTTGAAGGCTGAGGCAGAGCCCGAAGTCACCCGCTGCTGGTGGCTGTCAGTCAATTGCATTCCTGTGGCTGGCTGTGTCACCAAGAGAAATCATTATCTACCTTTGCAGAGGAGGCTAATGGGCACTAGGTCACGAGGCAAGCTATGGATCCAGGGCTTGATTGGAGGGCACGATGAGCAACCAGAATGAGATTGGGTTTTTGTTAATGGCAGAAGTTAGGATATACTTGAGTTCTTGGCTTCCCCTGGGACAATGCCAATGGCCTAAAGGGGCCAGGTTGACTCCTATGGTTGACGAGAACCACAGGAGATGTCAGCGCCAGAATGGACCTGCAATGGGCAAGCAGAAGCCATCTGCACCAGGACCATGTCAGAGCTCTGTGAGCCCAGTGTGGTCTTTCCCAATTCCTATGCTCATATCAGTGGCCACAGTCAATTCAAAAGAGTCCAGGTCCCCAGTGCTGCAGCAGCCCCTGTGTGCCATCTTCCCATCTCCCTTGCCCCAGAGGTGCACTGTGTTCCCAGAGCCAGGCCACCATGTTGCTCCTGGCCACTCCCTTTTGGACCAGAGCTGAGTTTCCAGTTCTGCGGCTGCACCCTATGCCCAGTTGATGTCCTTCCTGTCTGTGTAGTAGGGCAGGGTCCCCGTCCCTCAACCATGGTCAACAGAGGGTGACAGCTGAGCAGGCAAAAAGATCAGAGTGATCTGGTGGAACCTTGGCCTCTCGATGACTTCTGACACGTGACACCTGACTCCCTTTCTCTCATCTGTCCTCCTGTGCACAGGAGTCACCTGTTAGCCAAGACAAGGGAGAGGAGGCCATATTTACAGAGATGCCACCTTGAATGGGGCCTTCCCATGAAATCCCATTTAATTTTATGACATTCCATGAGGTAGTTATCACTGTTCTACAGCAGAAAAAGAGACTCAGAGGTTGAACCTGGGTCTTTCTGACCGAGGGGCTCTTCTCTTTCCAAGGTGGTATGGATACTCCAAGTTCAGATGGAGTTACTTCTTGCACTAGCACTTCTGGCTCTTTACCTGTGTGGGGTAGATAATGGTGAAGATGATGGTGAAACATCAATTGTGGGACATTAAAGTTTGCTCATGGTTTTCAATTTATAACTCTTGTTGTAAATTAGTGGGTAAGGCAACGGTTATCATGACCAATTCAAAGGTCAGTAAAGAGATAGCCACTGTGGAAACAGTATGGAGTTTCCCCCAAAAAATTAAAAATGGGATTACTATATGATCCAGTAATTCCTCTACTGGGTATTTATTTACCCAAAGATGTGGAGATATGGAAGCAACCCAAATGTCCATCCATAGATGAATGGATAAAGAAGGCATGGGGAAAAATATGTATGTATAATGGAATATTACTCAGCCATAAAAAAGAATGATATCTTGCCATTTGCGACAACAAGGATGGGCCTATAGGGTGTAATACTAAGTGAAATAAGTCAGAGAAAGACAAATACCATGTGGTTTCACTCATATGTGTAATTTAAGAAACAAAACAAACGAACAAACAAAGAATAAAAGAGCGAAACCCCCCCCCAAAATACTCTTAAATACAGAGAACAAACTGGTGGTTGCCAGAGAGGAGGTGGGTGAGGAAATGGGTGAAACAGGTAAAGGGGATTCAGACCACACTTATCATGATGGGCACTAAGTAATGTACAGAATTGTTGAATCACTTTAAAAAATAAAAAATAAAATTAAAAAAAGAGAATTGTTGAATCACTATCTTGTACACCTGAAACTAATATAACACTCTATGGTAATTACACTTCAATTGAAAAAGAAGAAAAAAGAATATCATGACATCAAGTGCATAGGTGTCCCAGAAGAAGAGAGAGAGGAAAGGGCAGAAAACTTACTGGAACTAAAACCCAGAATTATGAATTAATGCTCAGTGTGGATCCTGGAGGGGTGTGTGTATCTTGTATGTTTGTGATGTAAACGTGTGAGTGAAAACATTACCATATTTTGGATTTTTTTCATGAGTCTTGGCTGAAGGATTCTGCTGTGGAAACTTGAAGCATAGCTTCCTAAGAATGAAACAGTTGGGCTGGATAAACACCCTGCAAATGAATGAAAGGCACTAACTCATGACACACGAAGACCATCTTTAAGTGAGTAAAATGAATACAGTGGAAACATCCGAGACATTTCGTTGGAATCGCAGCTGAGGTGGCTGCTTCTGGATTATCTTTCAGAAGAGCCTATCCCAGGCACAGGTTCTACTGATTACATGGGGATGGGGTGACGTGAGGGGCAGTCATGGAGGCATCAACTCTATTAACTAGTGACAAAGTTCTCCTCCCTTGGGTAATTTCTTCAGTTTTCCTCCCTGGGACCTCACATTGACAAGAAGCCAGTGGCTTCATTCCGTATACCTTTCTGCCCACCAGCTGTGTCATAGGAGCCGACTGCCTTTCCTCCAACGGATATGAAAATGCAAATCTGTAAGGAGAATATGGAAATTCACTCTTTTAAGCTAGCTACATGTCAGACATCCCAATAGAAACCAACAAGATGACATCAACTTTAAAGAATGCTTCAAAAGTGAGCGTAAGGCGTTTAGATGGGCAGTGGAAGTCAAAAGACAGCGCGAAGCTACAAAGTCAAAAGAACTAATTAGGAGAGAGATTCAGAGCAATGTAGATCATGTGGCATGTGAGAAGGAGAGAAAAATAGGCCACATTCAGGAGGTAGAGGAGATGGTTATTGGAGGGAAACCCTCGAACCCTCTTGTTTGAGGATGGGCCCTCTTGTTTGGCCATCTTGGGGCTGGGGTGCTTGGAAGCGAGCCGGCTGGTGCAGGGGGACTTTGAAGGGTGCGCTCTGCTTGGGGCAGGTCAGTGAGCGCTGCCTCGTGCTGCCCAGTCCTGCTGTTTTCACCTCATGACTCTTCCACGGGCTCCTCGTTCGGCATCTCCTCAGGATCCCAGAGGCTCTAGGAGAAGTCGTTGTGCTTGTCTCCGGGAGGGTCTCCCCGAACGTAGCATCCCGCAGAGTCCTGGAAGGCAGGGGGGCCTTTGTGAGCCCCTTCGCAGGCCCCTCCTATCCAGCCTGCCTACCAAATGAAGAGGCAGTCCTGTCCCTGCTTCACCCTCCATGCTTTCTTCAAGGACGATCTCATCCGCAGACTCACCTCCATCTTCCACTTGTCCGCTGATGACGCTCAAACTCAGAACTTTTCCTGTTCTCAGTCTCTGAGCCCCAGACTTCTATGTTCAAATGGTTACTGAGTGTCCTCGGACATACCTCACGCGCAACCATGCAAATGCAGAGATTTGGTGAAACCACACCCGTACCAGTCTCCTCTCTACCCCCACCACCAAAACTGGCCTCTGCTCCAGTGCAGCGAGGCTCAGGTGATGACCCAGCTGCCTGTCTGCTTCTGGAAGCCAGAGGGCTGAATGTCCTCCGTGACACCCCCAGGATCCCATCATTCTGCTAAAACTCATCTTGCATTTTCCCAAACCTGCCTACATCTCCTCAACTCCACTGCTGCCTCCTTAGTCCAAGTTACCAACATTTCTTACCCAACTAGCTTCCCCAAAGCATTCTCTGGCCCTTTCCAATCCATTCCCTACTCTTTATTTATTTATTTAGAGAGTGAGGAGAGGGGGTTGGAGAGAGAGAGAGAGAGAGAATCTTTTGTTTTTATTAATGCTTATTTATTTTTGAGAGAGACACAGAGCATGAGCAGTGGAGGAACAGAGAAAGAGGGGGACACAGAACCCCGAAACAGGCTCCAGGCTCTGCACTGTTGACACAGAGCCCGACGCAGGGGCTTGAACTCACGAACCACGAGACCGGGACCCGAGCCGGAGTCGGACGTGCAACCGACAGAGCCACCCAAGCATCCCATCCATTCTCTACTCTTAACCAAAGAGGTATTCTAAAAACTGTACATCTTTTGGTGGTGCTCCATTGCTCTTAAGCTAAGAGTCAAAATCTGTGCCACCAAGGTAGCCCTGGCACCCTGCTGTCCTCCAGCCCCCGCCTCCGGCACTTTCCCCCTCAGCCTGGCTATTTCTCTGTCGTCCAGAACATCATTCTCCCTCGCCCGCAGTGCCCACACTGGGAGGGTTTTCTTCACCCCGTCTCCTGACTAAGCCCTTCTCGTGCTTCAGACCTCAGCTCAAATGCCATGACTCCAGACCAGGTAAGATCTGCTGTTCTGTGCTTTGTAGATTCTTCATTGCCTCATGTAACTCTCATTGACACGGCTGGCCAAAGCCTAAGTTTGCACGATGTGTGAATTTACTTCGTCAATGCTTGCCTCCCCACTGGAATCTAAGCTCCTCCAAGACCAGAGACATCTCTTTTGCCAGTTGCTGAAACTCCCATCCCAAGTCCAGTGCCAGGGCCACCGTGTCCCCACCCCCTGGCAAGGGCTTTCTGCTGAGGTTTGCTCAGTGGTGGGTCGGGGATGGGTGTGTGGGAGGCCTGGAGTGCCGCTTCCGCAAAATCTCCCTCTGTGGACCAAGTTTCCAGTTGGAAAATGCTGCCTCCCCCTGGTCACCTGCACGGACAGGAGAGGGCCGTGGGGGACCTGCAGGGCCCTGTCAGGGTCAGGATGGGCAGAATTTTCCAAGTCCATGATGAACAGCTGTGTTCCTTTTTTTTTTTTTTAAGGTGGAGCATGAAAAAAATCCTGGAAACTGGAATAACTATTTGCTGGTTGACCCATTTTCCATAGATTAAGCCGAAGAGTTTGCAAATGAGTTGAAAGTGGAGGGTCTGAAGGTTTTGCCTGGAATTGTCATTGTCTTTTAATGGTGTATCTTAAACGTATAAATTGTTACTACTGATTTGATGGCAAATCATTGACTTTATAGACAAAACCTGCATTTTGAGTCTTTTCGTTCACTAATTTTTTAATGAAAATATCCTTGTATTTTTATCTGGTCCTCTGGTAACCAACAACATGGGCATTTGTCTGTGTCTATAACGCAGATTAAGATGGTTGGTCAATGAGACAAATCAGAGCCATCAGTTTGAAACCCTTGTCCAACTTGGCTGCGGGCTCCCAATGGGCAGGGGCCGTGTCTTATTCGATTCTCTTCCCCCAGCTCCTGGTAGGATGTTCAGAACACAGAAGGTTGCTCATTGAAATTTGCTGAATATGTGAGTGAGTGATTACAAGTTAAGCCTGGCCTAAAGGGATGGCCTAGAATGACTTCCGGAACAACCTAATTCCTCTGTAAAAATCCTTCCACTGAACCCTTCCACTTAAAAATGTTGTGAATTTTGTTTTTTGTTTTGTTTTGTTAACTGTTTATTTCTGAGAGAGAGAGAGTGAGCTGGGGAGGTATGGCGGTTGGGGGGGGGACAGAGGATCTGAAGCGGGCTCTGTGCTGACTGCAGAGAGCCCATGTGGGGCTCAAACCTATGAATTGTGGGATCATGATCTGAGCCCAAGTTGGATGCTTCACCAACTGAGCCACCCAGGCTCCCCTTGTTTTGTTTTTAAAAGCGATCTTAGGGGCGCCTGGGTGGCGCAGTCGGTTAAGCGTCCGACTTCAGCCAGGTCACGATTTCGCGGTCCGGGAGTTCGAGCCCCGCGTCAGGCTCTGGGCTGATGGCTCAGAGCCTGGAGCCTGTTTCCCTCTGTGTCTCCCTCTCTCTCTCTGCCCCTCCCCCGTTCATGCTCTGTCTCTCTCTGTCCCAAAAATAAATAAACGTTGAAAAAAAAAATTAAAAAATAAAAATGAAAAATAAAATAAAAAAAATAAAAGCGATCTTATTTTCATATACAGAGGGGGAAGGAAATGGTAAGTTGAACCTGGCTGGGGGCCAATATCCTTGGAAGAGTGTGTGCAGGGAAACTTTGGCTAGCAACAAGGCATCTTGCAGTGAGTGGAAGGCGGAGTGGGCGGGGGGAGGCGGGGTGGGAGCAAGAGAGTCAAAGGGTCCATGATTGAAGGTGGGAAGAGGGGTCATAAAGGGGCAAGGGGGTTGGGAGCAGCAGTAGCACTGGATTTCTTTGAGTGTCACACAAAGCAATACCAATTTTCAAGATGTTATACACATGTCATACACACGCACAGTGCCTTACGGAATGAAATTTCCTTTTTCTAAAGCGAAAACTTTAAAGCCTTTGAAAAGCGACCAGTTTTCTCTTCCAGATGCTGCCTGGCAGTGTTGCAATGAAAAGAGCCTACCATCTACTTGAAGTGAATGTGGAATGAGCTGTCAAGGTCAGTGCTATACAGTAGGAAGGCTTTCTCGATATTCTTAAGTAGCCGGAACGCGGCTTGAAAACCAGCGTAGGTGGCAAATGCAGCAGGTGGACATGGGCGTGGCTTGTGGCATTAAGGGGCCCTGACCCGATCCGATCAGCATCTCACACGCAGGGGATGTGCAATAATATTTGGAATGAATTTGTTCGGAACGGCTCAGAAATAGCACAGAGTTTACAACCCGGAAATGTTTACAAAGTGTTTCAAGTCAGCTGTGGCTTTTGAGTACAGCCAGACGGAGCAGCTCAGAAAGCGGCCCCTTGTGGCTGATAACCTGAGGCCCCGCTGGGGAACGAAAGCCCACACAACTGAGCCCACGCCATCTCGAAATAGAATTGCTTCCTGTCGGGTAGCCCCTCTGACAAAACCCTTTCTGCTCTTCTCCACTGCCCTTGGAATAAAGCCCACGCTCACAGCCCTGTCTCCCAGCCGGCAGGGTCTGACCTCTGCTTCCTCCCCCTCCCCCCCACGGTGCCACAGCCTCCCTGGTCTTTGCCCTCAGATTCTTCCACTCCAGGACTCACGCACATGCTCTAACCTCTGTCCAGAATCAGACACTCCCACCACTTTGCCTGATGAATTCATTCCTCCTCATATGCAAGTCTCAGCTCCAGGACGCCTCCTCGGAGGTGGGTCCCTGCATCCTTCCCCAGGTGCACCTGCGCTGTGCTTGACTTCAGTTTGCTCTTTCCTTACCGCAAGCTAAGTCTTTCTTTTGTTTGTGTCCCTTTCTGTCTCTCTCTTGCTCCCTGCCAGATGGTAAGTTCCCCAGGGTAGAGGATCAGGTCCATCTTGACTGCTGCTGAATCCATGGTGCCTGTTCCTGCTCCTGACACACAGAAGGTGCTCCATAAATTTTTGCTGCGTGACGGGATGTGTAGGCAAATCGAAGCGATGGAAAGTGAGAGACCCTTTGGACGTTGTGCAGAGTCGGCCCCGTGTTTTCTGCCACGAGACGGTGGTCGAAATGGCTAACAGCACTCCACCGAGCCTGGAGGGAAGGGATGGTCAGGAGTAAGGTCCAGGCTCTCCTGCCAACGTGGCCCCACTGGGATTCTGGGACCCACAGAAAGAGGAACAGATCCCTCCCGCCCCACCCTCAGGATTTTCTCTTTGCATATGAAAAGACTGTGAGGGCCCTGAAGATGGGGTGTGTGCATTGGGCAGAATTGTAGTCTGAAGCTTAATCTGAAAAGGAAGGAGGGTGGGGGGTGGCTTGGACACCCATGCCTCTATCCTTCGGGGAGCAATCTGGGTCCCACTAACACCCTTCCTCTCTTTCCTGTCTCCATGTGCACACCCAGCGGACCTCTGCGAGGGGAACAGGTGGTGGGTGAATGCCTGAATGACCATGGCTGAGCGCTCCTGCGGGTTAGGGGACAAAGCAGTTGCCATGCAAGGGTTCAAATCCCCCAGGTCTGACTGCAGTGTCTCCCATGAACAGGTCTATTTAAGACGTGATTTGGAACGTGACAATGACATTCAGCGTGTATGCCACCTCCTTTCTTACTACCAGCAGCCTTACCCCGCTCCGCCCTAGATTTTTCCACCTACGCTATTGCCACTTGGTAAAGAGGGAAGCTCAAAGCACACGCTGGTGTGCCCAAATTCTCATTAATTCCTCCCTGTGATTTGGGGAGAAATCGAGGTTACTTTAGTAGCAGCTTCTGAGTAAAAGTAAGCAGCCTCTTAGAGAACAAACAACCCTCCTGTTTCCGAAACTCCTCCCTGGACACTTATTTGCCAGAGAGAAGTCAACATGCCTTATGGCTGGGATCTAACAGGGTCTAAAGGGATGGTCAGGGACACACGTGGCACATGTTGGTCTTTCGCCTAGCACAAGCCAAGACTGGACCTTCTGGGCCAAAGTGGGTCTTCCGAGGGCAACATTCAGCTTTTTGCTTTTTCCCTGCAATGGGTGTATGGTTCTCCTTCCCCAAATGGACATCTAGGCTTGGATGGCAAATTGCCCATTGAGGGGTCCAATTCCCCCCCGGACCTTGTGTCTCCCTTCTGATACTGAACAGTATGGGTAGTGCAATCCCCAGCCGGGAGGCATTCCTGCAGGCAAACAGGCAGCCATTCTCAGAGTGTCCTGACCTTTGCACATGGTTTTTATTTTCCCTCACCACCACGAAGGCAATGTCACCCTCCACATTGGCAGGTGCTTTGGCCCTGTGCTGATGTAGAGGTCCCACTCTTGCCTCGGCCTATGTCACACGCACTGATCTTATACCTTGCTATAGAGCGAATGTTTGTGTCCCTTCCAAAATTCACATGTTGAAATCCTAACCCCCGACGCGATCATGTTAGGAGGTGGGCCTTTGAAGGTGATTAGGCATCTATGAACTAGGACATGGGACCCTCACGGGACACCCCAAATCTGCCAGAGCCTTGATCTTGGACCTTCTAGACTCCAGAACGGTAGAAATAAATGTTTGTTATTTAAGTCTCAGTCTTTATTATTTTTGGTATAGCAGCCTGGACAGACTAAGACGTAGCTGGTTAATCATGGGCCGGCCACTGAGCCAGACATGGGAGAAGATCCCACACATACCAGGACTGCATTGCCTTTCACAAGTGAACATATTGCTTCTTGTTCTCTTATTTTTGTTTTAATGTTTATTTATTTTTGAGAGAGAGAGAGAGAGAGAGAGCAGGGGAGTGGCAGAGAGAGAGGGAGACACAGAATCTGAAGCAGGTTCCAGGCTCTGAGGTGTCAGCACAGAGCCCGACGCCGGGCTCGAACTCACGCATCATGAGATCATGACCTGAGTTGAAGTTGAACGCTTAACAGACCGAGCCACTCAGATGCCCCTAAAGTGGATATTATAAAAGATGCTCATTATTTAGGTAATGCAGAGTCTGAATAGTTAACATTAAAGCAGGTGTGACGATTATTTGGGGAGAGGGAATGAATGATCGGAGAACCCACACTGCTTAGGTTCCCTGCTCTGCACTTTGTCTACAGGCTCAGCCCTGACTCCTGGTCTGGCTCTCCTCAATCCGGTGCCCTCCCCACCTGTGCCCACATTCTCACCTCAACGTTGGGCTAGATACTGACGCTGCATTTTTAGACTGATGAGAACAAGAGGACAAGTTTGCTTAAACCAGCAGTCACTTTGAATGGGAAACCAGTGGCCATCGATTTAAAATGGGAAAGAGTGCTCTGTAAGATCAAATCCACTTTATTGGATGAATTTTTAGCTGTGCAATGGTGTTCTCTTTAATAAGAAGATTGACAAATCTTACACAGGGGGAAAGAGATTTGACACAGCAGTTTAAGGAGATGTTGTTAGCAAAAAACAAGCCGAGCAGAATTAAGTGGCTTCTTCCAGAAAGCAATAATTCCCCGTCTAGTCTCTTTTCACAGCTCATTAATTCTCTAGGCATCAGAAAAAGGTGTCTCCCAATTATCTTGCCACAGGAGAACGATGCTGGTGGATGGAAGCGGACGGTCTACAGCCCAGCACAGAAAAGTGGTGATCTGAAGAGGTGGGATGCTCCTGTTGCCGTGGCCCCAGCTCAGGAGTCGCCCTGGAGGGGGGTGAGGCGCACCATGATGGCCTCTCTGTATTTGGGAGGGCTTGGCTCAGAGGCCCCTGCCTATCATTATCTGCGGCCTTGAGCAAACTAATTAACCTGTCAGCACCTCACTTGTCTCATTGGTAACAAGGGGTTACTAAGAGCTTCTCTGCAGTGTTTGCAAATGAGGTGCGATCATCCAGGTGAAGTGCCTCATCCACTGGGCGCGTAGTAGGTGCTCAGTAAATGGTGTATGTGCAGAGATGCGTTCAGGGCATATTCTTAGAAGACAACAGGCAGATGGTTTTTGTGTGTGTTTTGTTTTGTTTTTGCTTTTGGCAATTTCAGTACAAAAATTTCAAGTTTCTGTGGCTCTCAACTCACATGAGACACATGGTTGAGGCAGGCTGGAAAGCAGGGCACGGGATAAATAAGGTGAAACTAGGTGCCCAGTTGTTATAGGTGGTGAGCAAGGAGGGCTCTTGCCAGGCAAGACAAGGGCTTCTTCTCCTCCAGCCAGGTCAACTGCTCAGGCTAGGATCTTAAGACAGCGGAAGGGAATGACAGGAAGTGGGCTTTGACTGCACAAGGGTGGCATCTGCAGGGAACGGTCACGGGCAACACCCATTCTACCCATTCCATGGGCAATGCTGTCCACACCTATCAGGTGTCAGATTCATGGGGAGAGGAGAATTAGTGGGAACGTAGCGTCCTCTGAGTTCTCAGGGGCTCCTCCCTTATAAGGGGTGATTTCAGAAAGGAAGGTCATGGAAGCTAAGGCAAGAAGTTAGCTCCCAATGCCTCAGGGTCTGACCTGTGGGATACCGCTCTGGGATTTGGGAGGTGCTGAGGCCTATGGGAATTACCAGTGCGCGTGCCTGACAAACTGGCTTAACTCAGCTGTGTGGCCCTTCAGAAGTGATGGGCGGGCTCGGAGCCGTGTAGCTAAGGGCTGTGATCCACACATGGCTGGTGTGCAGGTGCAACGTTTATAAAGTAATCCACCGAAGGTCTGGCCCCCACCAGACTCGACATTTAGTAAGTGCACGCTTACACGAGAACTTCCAGAAAATGATTTGAAGAATGTTTCTTAGGTGTACCGAGTGGTCATGAAGAAGGATTTCCTTGAGATATGAAGGGCAGTCAGTCTTCCTGCAATTGAATCTTCATGAGAGAAGGCAGCGAATATGCACACTGGGATTGGTATCTGACTAATCGGGGAGCTTTGGAAGAGGACCGCATTGATCTCATTGGCTTCTGCAGCCTCGACGGCTTCTGTAGTTGGCTGAGACATGATACGGCCCCGGGTTCATGGAGGCCACGCAGAGTTAGCCAGCAGGAGACTGGCTCACTCGGCCCGGTGGGGGAGGTTTTAGAATTGGAGATGGAGGCAGGTGTGAAGCGGGCCCCTCCAGTCCAGCTGCAGCGTTAGCTTCACCTGCGGTGCCCCCCTTCTTAGCTGCCTCACCGAGGGCTCTAACACGCAGGCACTGATGGGTGTTGACTAAGGCCAGTTTTAGGTCTGGTGAGGCGGGTTGAGGAAATAGCCCCGCTGTGCAAGCCCTGGACCTGACAGGCCTGGGGTGAGGCCTGGAGCCCACCGGAGAGTCAAGACATCCCATCTTAGTAACGGACTGCATGCCTTAGATTCCTGATAGCATGCAGTTCCCCACTGGGGTGCTTCCCCTTTCCGTGGGGGCAGGATTCTAGTGCATTCCCCCATTCCCGCCAATACCTGCCTCACCACAGAAAAATGCTTGGAACCGGGATTCGGCGCCATGCCCCTGGCAGGAAGAACCACCCCCCCCCACCCCTTGCCGGCCCTGTCCCTGTGCCTGCTCTCAAGATGGAGTCCACATACCCAAGCACAAGAATCCCCTTCCTCTGAGTATGGCGGCCCTACAAGAGGCAGTTCCCCATCCAGGCTGCCTGCCTCCTCTTCGAACACCAGCCCAGCCTGAGGGGATGTGGGCCTGAGAGCCCAGAAGTCGTTCCCTTTGCTCCGCCTTAACTTTCTGCCTCACCATGGCGCTCCTCTCTCTTCCAGGGAAGGTGCCTCAGAGCGGGCAGGAACGTGCTTCCATTCTCAAAGGGCAGCTGAGGGCTGTGAAAATCATAATTCTGCAGCCAGGGAGCATTTGAAATCTCTCTCCAGGTCCAGGGCAGCCTCTCAGGAGCCTGTCTGCCTCGACACGTGTCAGCTGTGCTTCATGGACCTCACCATCTGCCCCGTCTGCCCGCCCTCTTCCTGTGCCGCTAAACTGGAAAAGAAAACCTCCGGAAGTTGTCCTTTTGTGAAGGCCCTTCTCTGCTCTTTTCTCTCTTCAGGTTCCCCGGCTCCCTGATTCTCCCACTGATTGCCCTCGCCCCACGTTTCCTTCCCTTCCCGTCTGCTCCCTGGGCCTCATTCCTGCTCTCCAGCCTACAGGGAGGAGGCCCAGGGGCTTCTCAGCTGGGCTGGAAGGTGAGGCCTCCCGGGTTCCCCCTCTTTGTGCTTCACAACTGCCTCCCCTCAGGTAAGGGCGCTGAGCCCGAGGTCAGAGTGTCTTGGCAGTGATTGGCGCTGATTCTCATTTTAAAATTTTAATTGCTTGCCTCTCTGGTTTTCCTCCCCCCTCCTGGTTTCAGTCCTGACTGGCTCATCTTGAGCTGGAAACTCCACTCTCTCCCCGGATCTCACCACAGGCTGAGACCGTGAAAGAAAACTACAGCGAAGGTGATAGGTACTTTGTGATTCTTGGGCCAAAAGTGCGAGAAAAGAACCAGCCACTGGGTTCTGCCTTGGGCGGGAGCTGTGGGGCACAGTACGATGGGGAATGGCCAGGAAGTGGCCCGTGACAGCTGTACATGAGCTCGTGGGTGCGCTGGGTGGCCCAGGCCAGCTTCTGAGAGTTACTTCCAGGAGACCAGGTATCTGGGAGGCTACATGTGACACGCAGAACACAGCAGAGGAAACACAGAGGAGGACAGACCATTCAAGGACCTTGTCCTCCGTAGCTCTCAGAAGGTGGACACTGCTCTGGGAGTTGGAAGGAATCGCCTGCGTGACGTGGATGGACCTTAACCCACGAGGTCTGTGAGCCTAGCCCAGGACCAGGGGTGTGAGCTTCCAGGGGGGCAGAATCTCCCCGCCCAGAATCCACAACAAGCCTCAGGGTGGTAGGGATGAGGGGCGAGGGGTGCTGGCCCTTGGAGGGGAGCTGCTGGGTGGTCTGTGAGATCCAAAGAGGGGGGTGATCCCGGCCAGCCGGCAGAGAGAAGTGTGTGTGAAGACAGAGGGCCCTCTGTAACTATCATTGTGGGGAAACCCATCCTGCCAGCAGGGCTGGCAGAGGCCGGGAGGGAAGAGGCAGCATTGCCACAGGGGCCCAGGCCACAGGCCCCCTACTCAGGAAGGCCTGAGCTGGGAGATGCCGGGACTGGACATACTGTTCCTCCCCATGGAGCCTTGATGGCCCCGGGGCCCCCCCGAACAGCGCAGTCACATCATTCCTCCTCCTCCCCCGGCTCTGTGGCAGGTGCTGTGCCCCTAGAGGCCAGCGAGGGGAGGTCGTGGGGACAGTACCGTCCTCACACCGAACCCGTGTTGTCCCGGGACCCACCCAGGCCCTCGGGCCCGTCCTCTCCCTCCTGCTCGGCCTCTGTATCGAGCTCCGTTTCAGCACAGCCCCCCGGCAGGGGTGGGCTAGGGAGATACTGGAGGAGCCGGCCTTCCCGCCTCATTTCTGCCAGCTCCTTGGCACAGCAGCTGGGCGTGTTGGTCTCGTAGGTGTCATGGAAGGTGTTGTAGTCCACCTCGTAGAAGCCCTTTTCCAAGGTGAGGACTGGTGTGAATCGGTGGCCCCAGAGCACCTCTGTATCCATGTAGGAGCTCCGTGCCTGGCAAGTCATACCTGGGGGGACAGAGGGCACAGGTGTGAGGACTAGCCACATCCATCATCCATCGTCCAGCCAGCATTTGTGCACCTCTACTTGTGCTGAGCACGTTGGAGATGTAAAGCCGAAGAAGGCACAGCCCCCGCCTTGGGGGAGCTCCCCGGGGGGGGGCGGGGCGGGTAGAGGCAGAAAAGTAGAAACCAACATGCGAGATTCTGGAGTAGGTTCCTAGAGACTGGGGCAGAAAATGCTGGAACAGACAGAGCCAGTGACATGCATTAAGGTCTAGAAGACTGAGCTACAAAAGAGGCAGGAAAAACATCTGAACAAAGATAAATACAGAGTGAGTGAATGTTGAGAGACTGACAGGCATGTAGGACACACAGGGATTGTTTGGGGGTAGACACATATGGGCAGAAGCCTCTCTCTCTCTCTCACTCACGCAGACACACACACACCTTGGCTCCTCGACTGGCATGCTCCAATGCCTCCATTCCCTGTCTGCTCAGCCCTTGCATGCTTATGTTATTTTTAGGTGTCGCTTTTTCTCCAGGGAGGAGAGCAGCTTTGTTTATGGATGAGGAAGCCTCTGTGTTTGGGGTCACAGGAAAGCAGCTTTCTGATATTTAATCTTCCGGTGGCTTGCGCTCTTAACTGAAGGAGAAGCCCTCTCCAGCTCACGGGGTCTCATGCACACCTAACCCAAGTGAAAGGCCGCTTCCCACCCATTTGTACTCCAGTGCTGGGTACCCCCAGTGCACCCCACACACCGTGGGCTTGCAGCCCGCTCTCTGCTCCCGGGGTGCTGCCTGGGCCGGGCCTTTCCATTCTGTCGTCCCCTGTCACGGCCCAGAAGAGGGGCAGAGGCCTGAGCTGGGCACTGACCAGCCTAGACCCGGGCCAGATGTCCGCAGGCTCGGGGGGCCTTGGAGAAGACAGCGGTACAGGACGTCCACGGGGGCCTTTGGGCCGCATCTCCTGGGGCCCTCCCCTTGGGATGTGGCGGGGGGCCACCCTGCAGCTAGAGAGCCCACCTGTGTCCCTGATCTGGAAGGAAAAGACGCCCTTCCAGGTGCCAGACACGGTGCTGTACATAGGACACTCGTGTAATCGCTTCATCCCCCCCGGCCACCCTGTGAGACGGATGGCACTCGTTTTGCTGACAAGTTAACAACTTGCCCACACTCACGCAGGCTGGTTGTGGCAGAGCTGTGCCAGTCAAAAACCCGCCTGAATCCACGGCCCGTGCCTGGCTCCGAGAGTGTGGCGACTAAGACGTTAAAGTCACGGAGAGGAGAACAGGTGTGGGTGGGAGCTGTCCTCCCCTGGTCTCCCGGGGACTCCCTGTGCTCATGGGAGGGGAGGAGGTCAACCAGGTCGGGAAGGTCACCTGCAGGCCACTGATTCTGAAGGATACCCGAGGGGTGGAGAGCCAGTTCGGCTGGGTCGACACCTGATCCCTCCATGGCAGGTGGGAGCAAAGGCATGAGGGCAGTGTAGGGCATAACTGTCCAATGTGTCCCCACCTCTCTGACCTGGCCCCTCCTTTGTGGTCCCAGAGTGGAGCTCCTCCTCCAGAAGCTCAGCCCCTGTTCGGATCCCCAACCCAGCGCCGAGGGCGGTGTGGCCTGCAAGCCCCCCTCCCCCTGCTCTGCTGTAGGCTTCCTGCGTCCTGACTGTCCTTGGCCCCAGGGGCTCCCTCGGCTGCCACCATATGCTGTCTGGCCAGGCTCCAGCCCCCAGCAGATGGCCGAGCAGCCCCCCCCCGCGCCCATCCCTGGAGCCTGTTTGCACCCCCAGCCAGCTTCCCCAGGCTCCGTCCAAATGGGAAGGTTTGTGAACGCCCCGTCTGAGTTTCCCACCCAGCCACCAGCCTCCGAAAGGTGAGGAAGCCTTGTTTGGCCATCTTTGTGACAGGCCGCTGAAATTCTGGGAGGCGGTGTGGTGCGGCAGACAAAACTCTGGATCTGTACGTGGAATACCTGACTATGAACACCTTCTGTCTGCACGAAGCTGTGCGACGCAGCATCAATGTCTGCTTAGACGGGACTGGAGTGACCCTGGGGTGCTGTGGCGACAATTAGAAAACTACTTATCATTCCGAGCCTGAGTGCGTTTTCTCTGAGCGCTCCGTCTACTGGGTGAAAAGAAGAGAAAAGAAGGCAAGGAGAGGAAAAGAAAGAAGAAGCAGGGTGCGGGGTTCTGCCGGAGGGCTCCTCACCCCAGGAGGTGTGGCAGGGGTGGTGGGAGTGGGGGCTCGCACAGAGGCCTTGGCCTTTGAGGCAGGGCTACCAGCTGCCTGTGAGGGTTCACAGCTGAGCAGGCAGACTGGCCACGAAGAGGGCGTTTGCGTGGGGCGTAGATACCCTGTTTTCGGCTCGCCCTGTGTTCACTCAGCTGGCCTTCCGCAGGGAAGCTTCTGGACAGGCTTCTCCAGAGGGGGGTCAGCCAGAAGAGCTGCTCCCATGGCCCTGGGGCACGGGCCTCTCTCCCAAAACAGGATCCTATGACTTTGGGAATCCTTGTGTTTGGGAGATGCCACACCGGAGCCTCTTCTCGCAGAGTGACCCGCAGCACGGGGAGACACCGTCAAGTCCTGCTGTAAAGAAGCCAGGGCACCCTGTTTGACTGTATTTCTCCAAGTTCTCTGGTCACAGAACTCCGTTTGGGTAGACATGTGCTCCAGGATGGGGTGGGGCAGCGTGGCCTGCTGAAAGCGAGGGCCAGCTTTGAGGCCCCCTGCCTTCACAGGCATCCTGGCTCTTTGACTGGCTCTTGGACAAAAAGTAGACCAATAGCCTGCCTGTCTGTGCCTCTGTTTCTTTATCTGTAACTTAAGGACCATCATCTCACAGGAGGTGGGAGGGCATTAAAGGCAATATGATACGTTGGAAGTTTAGAACTGCGTGGGGCAATCGGAGGGTTCAGTGAACATTAGCTGTTGTTACTCCCTCTTGAATACTCCCTCTTGAATACTCCCCTCAGGTCACACCGTTAGAGACTGGGCTGGCTGAGTGTGCCATCCCAGGATTCTTAGGCACCAACCTCCACCTTCTAATCCTGGTGACCTAAGCTCCCGGGCACGTTGGAAGGTTCTGTGGCCGAGGAAGATAAAGTGTCTTACCTGTTGCTTCCACCATCCCTTCTAGAATGACCACGACTTCAAACTCCTCCTGATCCAGCTGGGCCCGAGACATCTCCCAGAAAGGGCTCTTCTCATTTATCTCGTGGGAGATGATGAGCGGAGACACCAGGAAGAGACGGTCATCCCCAGTGTCGAAGCCCACGTTAATGTCCGTCTGGTTCAGGGGGATGAACTCCCCTTCTTTGGTCTGCCGGGACTTGATGAGTTTGGCGCGGATGGAGGCCTCCACAATGTGGGAGTTGCGAAGGTCACCCACCCGGAACATGAGGCAGAGCTTCTCGTCCCGCATGGAGATGACCGCGTTGTTGGAAAACATGAGGGTCTCTGCTCTCTTCTTTGGCTGACTGATCTTGACAAACATGCACCCCACCATGAATGCATTGACAATGGAGCCAAGGATGGCCTGGACCAAGAGGAGTATGATCCCCTCTGGACACTTCTCTGTGATCACCCGAAAGCCATACCCGATGGTGGTTTCAGTCTCAATGGAGAACAGGAAGGCAGACACAAAGCCACTGAGGTTTTCAACACAAGGAATCCAATCTTGGTCACCAACGTGGTCCAGATCACCTCGGATGTAGGCAATCAGCCACCAAATGAAACCAAAGAACAGCCAAGTGATGGTGTAGACCATCGTGAAGACAAGCAGGTTGAAGCGCCATTTGAGGTCCACCAGGGTGGTGAAGAGGTCGCTCAGGTACCTATAGGTTTCTTGGACGTTGCCATGGTGGACGTTGCACTTGCCACTCTTTTCCATGTAGCGCTGGCGGGGCTTCTTGCCTTCTGCCAGCAGACGGGTGCGGTCTGTGGCAATGGGGATGTAATCCCGGGCCTGTTTGGGAATCTTCTTAGGGTCCCTGGGAGTGACTCCAATCTCCATATCCTGGTTCATAGCATTCCTAGAATCGCCAGCCATAGCTGGGATGCGTGGAGTTAAAAAAGACATCATCAGTGAAGTGGACTGTTCTGATTCACAGAAACATAGGCCTTCAAGGTCACCCTTGCTTCTGGGTTCTCAAAGGCCCCTCATCTGGTATACAGTAGACCCTACTGTGGCGTTCTCAAGGGCAGGGACCATGTTTTCTTATATTACCTGCTTGTATCCCTGGTGCCCACTACAGGTTCTAGCATATAGTAGCAGCTCAATAGTTGCTTGCTGAAGGAAGGATGGAAGGAAGGAAGGGAGTAAGTGAGGGAAGTGGGAGGGAGGGAGGAAGGAATAGTTGTTTGTTGGATGAGTAAGTATGCAGGTGCAAACCGCACATCGTGTTGAAGGGATTTAAAGATATGTGGGAGCAATTTAAAAAATAAAATCACAACAATTAATTAAGTGCCTGCTACAGTCCATGCATTACACATGGACCGTCACTTGTTATCACGACAACTGGTTGGAGTTGGAGCGTGGGGTCTCACCGTTTGCTTAAGCGTCTATTTATTTCTAATAGTACCCCCCCCCATTAGAATGTAAGCTCCGCATGGGCACAGTTGTGTCTGTTTTGTTCCCTCATACATTCCAAATACCCAGAGGCTAGCCCAGAACATACTGTATCCTCAAAAAGTACTTATTGGATAAATGAATAAATAAATAAGAAAATAGAGTCCCAAAGCAGTAAGTGATTAAGTGCTACCTGGGCCACCAAACATGTATGTACGGGAGCTGATAATCTGGATTCTTGATCACTGGGCCCAAAGTCTGTGTTTTTTTCTTTTTATCTCCCTGTCTCCTCTCTTTTTGTCTCAGATCTCAGCAGCAGACAGAAAGGAAAAGGCAGTGGGTGGCGGATTCACCATGTGGTCACTCCTCCCATCTGAGTGGGGAGTGCTGCCTGAGCACTTAGTAATATGACAAATTGAAGTGTAGACCCACCATTAAAAATCTTGACACAGTAATTCTGTGGCCTCCAAAAAACTGAAATGGACAGGACATTAATGCCCCTAAGGTTTTCAGAAGGGCTGCAAACTTTTATGTGGAATCAAAAAAGAATGCATGAAAACCAAACTCACAGATACAGAGAACAGATACAGGGGCAGCGAAACGGGTGAGGTGGTCAAAAGGTACAAACTTCTGGTTGGAAAATAAGTCCTGGGGATGCAATGTACAGCATGGCGGTTACAGTTAACAGAAAGATGCTAAGGGGGCGAGTCTTCAAAGTCTTTGTCACAAGAAAAACAATTGTAACTACACGTGGTGATGGATGTTAAGTAATTGTGGTGATCGTTTTGCAATGTATGCATCTATCAAATCATTGTGTTATACACCTGAAACGAATACAATGTTACATGCCAATTATCTCAGTAAAATATCTCAATATTTTACTCAAATATCTCAAAAAATAACTCTCAGAAAGGGCTGTGAAATGTTTTTGGAGGATATGCCATACTTTAAAGAAACATCTAGATACCTGTAATAGTCTGCTATTTTTCGGATATTCTGCCCCCTTGCATTTAAAATACTTTAAGGGGCATCTGGGTGGCACAGTTAAGCGTCTGACTCTTGGTTTTGGCTCAGGTCATGATCTCATGGTTTGTGAGTTTGGGCCCCACAATCAGGCTCTGTTGCTGACGACATGAAGCTTTCTTGGGATTCTCTTTCCCCCTCTCCCTGCTCCTCCCCAGCTCCCTCTTTCTCTCTCTCTCTGTCTCTCTCTCTCTGCCTCTCTCTCTCTCTCTCTCAAAATAAAAAAATAAACTTAAAAAAAAAACAACTACTTTAAGACTCTGCTGAAACTAGGAACGACCATGAGAATCTCTACAGTTAATAATCACAGCTTAAATTTCTGAGCATTCATGAACCAGGCCATGTGCTAAGAAATTTACATCCATTAGCTCATTTCTCACAACAAAGCTATTAGACAGGAACTGTTATTATCCTCCCAATTTTCAGGCAAGGACAATGAAACTCAGTTAAGTGGCTGTTAGGATTTGAATCTTGGTTTATTTAGCTCCAGCCTGGGGTCTCACAGGACCCACCATACAATGGCTTCTAGACATTGATGTTCTATGGCTCCTGCTTCAGCTAATGAGCTGCCTATTCTGGAAAGTTCTATGAGCTTCTGATCCTGGGGGAATTCACCTCAGGAGATGCTGTTACTCAGCCCTTCACCTTTACAAGTAAACTTGTCTTGATTTCACAGGTGCTCCCCCCCCATTCCGAGGAAGCAGGGTCCCTGGTAGCAAATCCCAGATGCGTGTTCTATAAACCATGGAGGAAGAGTTCACCCATCACAAAAAAGTCAGATGATCCTGGCAGACCTTTTTCTCTGCTGCCTTGGTGGTTGCAGCAATTTCAAGGTAACCTTTAAAATATCACATTGAAGGGTCATCAGGAAGGCTGTTTGTCTCAGACATCCGTTGGCCATTTCCCATTCTGCAGAGGGCCACCTGCTCCCTGCTCCCTCACATGGCAGTTACAAAGATAAATGAAACCAGGAGCGAAATGCTTGGTGCTGCTTTGCAGAATCCCAAGCGTGATGTCACTCTGCCCCTTGGTAGGAGACTGTTTACTGACGACTCACTCAGAGATACCCAGAAACAATGAGAATTGCTGCTAATTCCAATGCCTTGTGTGCTCCTGGGGACTCCAGCTGTTGGAACCCAGAGAGGGGTCTAACAGGAGGGCTGTCCATGGACTCCCCAAGCCACTGACTCTGGGCAAGGGCAGGTGCAGTGCTGGCAAGAATGAGTCACTGGCTAGGGCACCTGGGGAAGCACCTTCTCCTGCCCCAGCTCTTCCGGAGAAACAGCTTTTCTGCTGATTTTCTGCACTGTTTCCTTCTTTACTTTTAAACATACTTTTGTATGTTCTTGTAGGAGAAAGCCTTGCTCTGTACTAGAAACAGAAAGATTTTCTAGGACCCCTCAGTCAAGATCTGAGAATTCGTTGTGCTCAGCAGACAGGGAAAGGGTTTACTTGATATTGGCATCCGTTCTCCAAGTGTACTAAAATCATCTGCCGGAATCATTTCTTGCTCAGCCCAGGTTGAGATCTGGGTTCTAGCCCAGCTTCCAAGAAACTTGTTCTGTGACCCAAGGAAAAACAGTGTTAACTTTCTTTGCCTCAGTTTACTCTGCTATGAACCCCAGATAATATTTTCCACCATTCCAGCTCTGGGGGCCATTATGGGGATCTAGGGAAAGACTATATGAAAACAAACAGAAGTGTGAATATAAATATAGATCCATAAACTCTCCTTGAATTGAAATTTAATTCAATGTCCCATTAACCCCCACTTGAAGGATGAAGAAAGAGACACAGAGCATCTAAGTCAAGGACCGAAGGGCCCCGGTGGGCCATCTGCTGGGCAAGGCACCACGCTCACAGGTATGGAAACTCTCCTACCCGGATTTCTTCCTAAGAGTAAGTGAAATGCCCATTCTAGAAATCTTGGCCTCCAATGCTATGGGCCCATAACATGAAAAGAATTTTTAGGGATGATGGAGATGAGCTTTTTGAATCAGATTTTCAAGATCTATTCTATTAACTCATGCACCCATTCAGCAAGCGTTAGTGGAGGAACCGGTCCAGCTTTTGTGCTAAGAGCTGGAGAGTAAGTAGTGAATGAGGTGATACAGACCCAGCCTCCATGCCCTTTAGAGTCTAGCACTGCCCCCTTTGAACCCAGGGGTCTGGGCCGGGCAGAGGCTTTGGACTGGAGGAGGCAAGCCAGTAAGAGAGCTGCTCTCTGCAGGACCAGGAAAGGCACTGACTTGAGCAAATCCCATTAAACCCCATCAGGCCTGGTGCCGCTACTCATCTGTAATCCTTTCCTGTGTCTGTGAGTAGGAAGCTGTGCCCAGACATGATTAAAACTCTTGGGAAAGACAGAGCCTGAAGTCCAGCAAAGTGGTGAAAACTCTTTGATATAAAAGCACAAACGGAGAAAGAATGAAAGGAGGCACAATCAAAGGAAGTTGTACTTAAAAAAAAAATTTTTTTTAACATTTATTTTTGAGAGACAAACAGAGACAGAGTGCGAGTGGGGGAGGGGCAGAGAGAGAGGGAGACACAGAATCCGAAGCAGGCGCCAGGCTCCGAGCTGTCAACACAGAGCCCAATGCGGGACTCGAACTCACAAACTGTGAGTTTAGGTGATGCCTGAGTGAATCTGACATTCTTTTAAAGGGGCCTCTGTATTAAGAATTCCCACCCCTCCCCCACCCCTCCCCCACTGGACACACAAGGTAAACAAAGTCCTGTGTCATGGGGATGCTTTTTCTACAAAGTCAGGAGCCATGGACACAGTACCTTGATACAAGCTGCACTTGGAAGTCGGCAGGGTTTCCGGAAGGGAGCACTAGGCTGGGAGTCTTGTTTCAGACTGGTTCCCTACTGTGAAAAGGAGAAGAGCAGATATCCTTCACAATTTCTTCCTTTCTCTCTTACATATGCTGAGTCAGTGTCTTCCCGGAGATTTGAGATATGGGATGAGGCTGGAGGAGGGGTCATGAAGAACATACTCCTATTTCAGGCTAAATATTTGTATACTGTTCTACATGAATCTCTGTGGCTATTACTGAAATATGAAAATGCTCCAAATGGTTGATGAATAGGCTGTCCCAATGCTCTTGAGGACCTTCAAGATTAGCAGGGAGTAGGGGCCCTGGGTGGCTCAGTCGGTTAAGTGTCGACTTCAGCTCAGGTCATAATCTCAAGGTTTGTGGGTTCAAGCCCCACGTCGGGCTCTGTGCTGACCGCTCAGAGCCTGGGGCCTGCTTCAGATTCTGTGTCTACATCTCTCTTTGCCCCTGCCCCACTTGTGCTCTGTCTCTCTTTCTCTCAAAAATAAACAAGCATCCAAAAAAAGAGAGAAAGATTAGCAGGGAGCATTAAAGGTGTTACCAATGGAGTATGTGCTGGGTATAGAGAAGGCACATGCAGGCGGCAGAATTCTAAGATGCCCCCATTATTCCTGCCCCCCCCCCCGAAACTCCCTGTAATTCCCCCAGATCTGGGGAAGGGATACTCTCTCCCGTGACGCGCCACAGCTGACTTTAAGAAAGGGAGACCACCTGGGGTGAGCCAGACCTAATCAGGTAAGCCCGTAAAGGGACTGGGGCTTTTTCTGAAGCAGAAGCTTAGAGGCATGGGCGGAATTAGATGAGAGGGAGAGGCTCTTGGCTAGCTGTGAACATGGAGGGGGCCAAGTGGCAAGGAAAGTAGTGACCTCTGGGAGCTGACAGCAGCCCCTCGTGACAGCCAGCAAAGAAACAGGGACCTCGGTCCTAATAACCACCAAGAACTAAGTTCTGCCACAACCAGAGGAGCTTGAGTTCCAAAGGAGTGCGTAGCTTGCTGACACGTGGATTTCAGTCTTCTTAGACTCAGAGCGAAGAACACAGTCATGTCATGCTTGGACCTCTTACTTAACCCTAAGCCTAAAACTGGCTGTTGTTTTAAGCCATTTAGTCTACAGTCGTTTGTTGTGCAGAAAAAAATAAGACAAAACAAAACAAAAATAAACAAAACCAAAAAAACCCCACTAACACAGACTAGAAGGGGGAACCAGGTAATAAGTAGTTAGGAAAGCTGACCCTGGCATCAGATTACCCAGCTTCTGATCTGACCTGGAGCTGAGGGACTTTGGGGGAAGTTACTGCTCTGTGCCTCAGTTACTTTTTCTGTAAAATGGGGATGATGAGGGGACCAACCAGGGAGGGCTGCCGTGAAGACTGAATAAAGGTTGAGACCAGTACTTATTTTCCATCCAGGGTAGAGTTGTGGGGGTGGGGCAGGAGGGCTTCAAGCAATTCAGGAGAAGAAAGAGCCAACAGCCCCTAGTGTCTACTGGGTGTCAGCATCATGCTTCCAGCAGCTTCTTTCACTCCACAGGGAGGCACGGTCTTTATTTTCCAAAGAGGGACACTGAGGGGGAGCGTGAATAACTTGCCCAGTCACACAGCAACTGTGGAGAAGCTCTCTAGAACCCACACTAGTTGTGCTGGATGAGTCATTGCTGCTTGGAAAGGAGCTCTGACCTTGCTCCGGTCTCTCTGGGGTCCCCAAGCGGCTGGGCCTGAAGAACTTTCTAAGAACTCTCTCGCCCGTGGCCCTTGCACGTAGAGGCAGAGGCTGTTCTGGGGCTCAGATATGGGTGGCTCACTCTTCTGCTCCTCTCTTCCTGGGTCCCGATGAGCTGCCCTCCTGGGGCAAGAGCGGGACGAAGAGGGGGAGGGAAGGTGACCAGGACAGGGGAGCCCCAAGCACGAGCATGGCGGGGATCTGGGAATCCCTAGAGGGGGGGCCTGGAGCATGGGGTCGGGGTCCCCTGGCGTGTGCGGCATGACCCCGGCCACCTCCCGTTGCTGGTCTCTTGGAATGAGACGCAGGGGGCTTCCCATGACCCTTCTTTTCTCAGCAGGCTGCTAGAGGACAAAGGTTGGAAACTGCAGTTCTGGCCTCTGCCTTTATAGCTCCCTCGGGGCCACCCCGGGCTGCCCTTCCTGACCGACGCACAAGCAGCTGGAGAAGCTCGGGGGGCAGGGGAGAGCAAGACCGGCCCTGTCCCCTGGATGGGTGGGGCTGGCCCAAGAAATCCATGTCTGAGCCCTGCTTCCCCAAGGAGGGGGTCCCCCAGAGCCTGTGTCCAAACCACACTGATGGGCTGGCTGCTGCCAGGGGGCCAGTCCCGCTCTCCCAGCTTTCAAAATAACCATCCTTAAAAAAAAAAAAGAAAAGAAAAAAAGAAAAACTTCAGCGCATCCTGTGGTTTAATGGCAAAAGAGCACAGTAGTAATACATCTTTAAAAACCCATCAGGTATTTTATTTTAAAGCGCAATCATTTTGCAGCTATTTGTTCTTGTTCACTTAGATGGAAACCTATTCTTTAATTTAGTGTGTTGTGGTTTTATTTTTTGAACCTAAGTTCAAAAACGATCTGGGTGATAGCACGTGTGAGACTAGGCGTACAAGTCCGTCGAAAACTGTAATGCGCAGATTCAGTCATTCATCCATTCCGTGAGACCTCCACTGACCCCCCTGCAGGCTTTAACTGTGCTGGGCCCTGGGGGTAGGAGGAGGTGGAAGAGCACTTTACCATCTTTCTTGTGCTTTCTAGTCCCAGAGATCTTGTTAACATGCAGATTCTGATTCGGCTGGTCTGGGGTTCCCAGAGTCTGCATTTTATCAAGGAGCTTCCAGTCATGTTAATGCTGCTGATCCTCTCTTTTTTTCAACGTTTATTTATTTTTGGGACAGAGAGAGACAGAGCATGAACGGGGGAGGGGCAGAGAGAGAGGGAGACACAGAATCGGAAACAGGCTCCGAGCCATCAGCCCAGAGCCTGACGCGGGGCTCGAACTCACAGACCGCGAGATCGTGACCTGGCTGAAGTCGGACGCTTAACCGACTGCGCCACCCAGGCGCCCCTGATCCTCTCTTTTTTTAAAAAAACTTTTTTTAATGTTTATTTTATTTTTGAAAGAGAGAGAGACAGACAGACAGAGTGTGAGCAGGGGAAGGACAAAGAGAGAGGGGAAACAGAATCCGATGCAGGCTCCAGGTTCTGAGCTGTCAGCACAGAGCCCGGCATGGGGCTGGAACTCATGAACCGTGAGATCATGACCTGAGCTGAAGTTGGACGCTTAACTGACTGAGCCACCCAGGCGCCCCTCTCTCTCTCTCTTTTTTTAATGTTTATTTATTTTGAGAGAGAGAGAGAGAGACAGAGAGAGAGCACGTGAGTGAGGGTCAGAGAGAGTGAGAGAGAGTGAGAATTCCAAGCAAAGCTCCATGCTGTCAGCGCAGAGCCCGACTCAGGGCTTGATCTCAGGAACCCTGAGATCCTAACCTAAGCGGGTATCCAGAGTCCCTTGCACTTGGGTGGTCGCCTCCCCAGCTGAGCCACCCATGCGCCCCCTGCTGGTCCTCTTGGAGTTGCAAGACTTCCCTGCAGGTGCACATTGTAATCAGCCCGGAGCTGGACACCAGGCTGATGCCTACGTCCCGCCCCCAGAGAACCTGACCCCAGGGGATTCTAACAGCAACCAAGATCGAGGACCACTAGTGTCTTTTCTGCCCTCTAGGAGTCACGGCCTGTTGGGGAACACACAGCAAACAGTCAGGGTAGCAGAGAGTGATGGCCAGACCAAGAGACAGGTCTTAATTTGGCTTGGCCAGGGTGAGTGAGGAAGGGCCAGGAACGACTTGGTGAGGAAGGTACCCGGCAAGTGAGGTGGAGTGAGCTGCTCGCCATGAGACGCTGGTGGGCTAAGCACCTGTCATGAGCCATCTCTGTGCCAGGTGATGTTTACACACTGTCTCATTTAATATTCAAATAGATCTATTAAGCCTGCCTTAATTTACAGATGATTTAGTAACTTGCTGAACGTCACTGAGCTCTTAAGCGGCTGGACCGCGTGTGTCTGATTCTAAAACCTCTAAAAGCGGCTGCCGCTGCCTCTGAGGTTACTCGGCCTCGGCCCTCGGGGTTTGACCAGGCTCTCAGTGGCTCTGAGCCTCAGGGGGGACCCGACCCTGAAATATCTGGCCCAGGAGACTGCCAGACGGACACGCGCCTGGTCTGTGCCATGCAACCACTTCAGGATCTGCTGCTGGGCAGCCCCACGCCCCCAGGCTGCCCGGAGCCGCCTTCCTTTTACCCCCGAGGGGACTGTACCTTCCATCCACCCTCCTACTTGCCCTCAGTAGGCCCCCTGCTCAGGCTTACAGCTGCTCCTTGACTTTTTCTAACAATGGCAACACTTGCCCCCACAGGTCCCTAACTGTTCCAAAGAGACAGAAGGGGGGGGGGTTCTGCGTGTCCCAGCTGACACCTGTTCAGGTATAATCACCGAGGACCCCTTCCACTCCCAGAAATGTCAGGGTTTGCACAACATGGCCCCATACAGGGAAGACACAACTGCCCGGGAGTCACCGATTCCTCTAAGAGTAAGTCTCCTGCCTCTAAGGTGTGTCTATTTCTGCCAGGAGTGGGGTGAATACCCTGCCATTCCTGAATTTCTTAGCTGAGTGGGGCGTGCAGCCTGCGGTAACCAGAACCCATGAGGCTGGTGCCAGACTCTGCGGTCCACGGAGCTCAGTGAGGGGAGGTGCTCGGCTGAATTCTTTCCGCGCTCACTGGCCACGTACAGATAATATACTTTCTGCCATTTTGCACTCGAATAGAAGCTCTCTTTAGGCCTTCACTTTCATGTTTTTGATAGAGACAAGGATTTTACAAGATTTAATTCTCTTTATCCTGGGAAAAGCAATTATATGAATACATAAGTGCAACCAAAACTTGCTCTGGGTTTCGGGAGCACAATATGGAGCGGTGGGGAGTGAGGTGAGGACACACACACAATCCTAACGGGAACAACTGTTATTCAGCCGCTGCTGGTTGTTACCATGCCAGACTGTGGAGCTGGTGCCGTAAGACCTTCCTCTTTCTTTTTCCAGAAAAGCAAGAGATGAAGACTTTTTTTTTTTTTTTAGATGAAGACTTTTAAACAGGGATTTTTTTTTTTCAACGTTGACAATGAATTCAACCATTTTTGAAACAGCAAGCTAACCAAAGAAAATAGATCTGTGAGTCAGATTCAGTCTGTCAGCTGCCAATTTATACTCCTGGGCTCCTGAGTCGGAGAGAGGCTTTTTCCTCACATGGGCGCGTTGGATTGTACTTTGAGTTATGCTGAGCATGGCGTTAAGAGTTGTGGTGGCACCAGAAAATTCTCCCTAACAGGTCTTCTGTGAACACGGCCTGTCAGCCCTCAGTACACGGGAAGCCAGAAGGCCCATCTGGGACTCACATCACAGCAAGGAGAGGGGTAAATGGGTTGTCCTTCCCTGCCCACTGGTCCGGTTCCTATGGTCCTAACAAGCCCTGTCTCCTCACCGACAGCCTTGTCCTCCCCAGTCTCCTCCATTGTGCAGGCGACTGTCGCGACCCCTCCGCCTCCCTACGGTGAATCTTCTGTCTAGCTGCCTTTCCCTCTCCGATTGCACCCTTTGCAAGTATGCCGTCACGAGCAGAATCTTGGACAAGCATCGCAGCCTGCCATCTCAGTCACGGTGGACGTGGTTCTCAGCGGGGAGAAAGTTCTATAATGTCTATAAATGCCTCAGAGAAGGTGGAGGGAGCTCCCTCTCCGGAGGGGGGCTGTAAGGACAGGAGCATGGGGCAGGTCAACTCCCGAGCTCGTTTCTGGCTCCCAGGTAATGGATGCTGATCACCAGCGATGACAGAACCCTAGAACAATGGGACTGCGAGGCTCTGACGCGGGTAGGGTTTGACCACCTGTGCTGGTCTTAGGCCCAGGCTGCTCCTCGCTCTCGTGGGCCCGCAAGGGCTTGGGGAACGCCTGCTGTTGGTTCTGCTCCGAGCAGAGTGCCCAGTAAAGGGGGTTCTGCCAAGATCTGCCATTGCCAAAGTGAACTTGGGCACCCCTCTCTCTGGAGTGCAGAGGTCTCCCATGGCTTTGTGGGTGGGTGGGGGCTGCATGTGGAAGGAGCAGAGTGAAGGGCTTTCATTGAAACACGGAGCCAGGGACAATGTGGTGGGAGGAACCGCCTGTGTCAGGACACTTCATCACTGCGGATGTTCTGGTACACCATGTTCCTGATAGCTCGGCTGCCAAGGCCACTGCGGGGGAGCCACTGTGGAAGGCAGGTGAGGAGGCCTCAGACGACGAGGGCCCCGCCCCCCCACCTCCGGACGGCATCGGCCTGGCTCAGGCTGCCCCTTCCTGGAGAGCGGTCACAGACTCACACATCTCCCCCTGCCCAGGCATCCCAGGCCTCCATCCTGGGGCAGCCTCTCTCCCTTCCAAGGAAGGGGAGCCCTTGAATCTGGCCCCTCGGCACGAGCGTGATTATTATCTAGAGCCAAGTCAAGGTCTGAGGCTGCTCCTAGAATAACTCAGCTGTGCCTCGTTTCCACTCAGAGCATCTATTCCGTCTGCGCCCCACCTTCCCTCTGCCCTTTCCACTCGTTCTGCTATCGTTTAAAACATGTGCTGGATTTATTTCCTGTAGCTGGTGACGCTGACTTCTTGTTTTTCTTCGCAGAACAGCCGTCGAAGTGAAATGTGCATGCGTATGCTACTCCGAATAGGTGCCTTGTGTAAATCAGCTCACTTAACCATCCCAACAACATTTTAGAGCGAAGGACTGTGTCTGTCAGACAAACAAGGAGACTGAGAGTCAGAGAAGGTAAAGAAGTTGCCGACGGTCACGTGGCTCCTAAACAGCAGGACCCGGTTTTGAACTGACCGTGGCCGAATTGCAGAGCTGGTGCTCTCCTGCTCTCCCACGTGAAGCCCATCCAAGTCCAGAGCACTAAACAGAGTGCGATCTTGGTTCTGAATTATAATCCTGACTTTCCTGGCCGCATATCTGGCTCTGAATTACACATTACTGCATAGCTCCCTATCTGGGGTCTCTTTCCCTATGTAAGAAATGGAAATATCCAAGGGAATCATAATGGTAATGAAATAGCTGCCATTGTTTCAGGGAGATTCTACACTACCAGATAATAGTATAATATACTTTGTTCCCTAACCTGAATTGTTACAGGCTAAGAGCAGGCACGAAGTTATGAAATAATACCGGTATTATCGGTATATGTCATCAGGATGGAATAATAATAGTAATTGGCATCTCTGTTGGGGGTCTCTCAGAACTCTTGGATTGGCTCATGAGAATCCTATAATATTAATCTCACTTGCTAGTTGCATAGTTGTGGCTTACACAGGGCACACAACTGCTGGTTAACTCCCTCCCAAGATGACGACACTGTAGACACAGCAACACTGAGTGTGAAGTTTTATGTCATATAAACACTGAAAAACGTAACAAAGGCTTAACAGGTGGCTTTGACTTCTGGCTGCACTTCTGGTAAAGGGGGCCAGTCGATGCCACAAGGGGCACCAGAAGGTTGAGTCTGGGGCCTTCGGAGCCGTGGGCAGCCCAGACAAGGGAAGATAATTAGCTGTCTTTCAAACTGCATCTTTGGAGACCTCGGCACCAACATTCTAAGGAAGTAATAAAAACTTGTGCGTTATTTTATGGTATCTGGAGAGAAACATGTACTCTATGAGAAGTGCTGTGGACTAATCCCGTTACTTGTCATTAAAGAAACAAAAATACTGACACTTCACCATAAAGATAAAAAGCAAGGAGAGGAGGATTAAAGGGTGTTTCACTCAAGGTTTTGTTTTGTTTTGTTTTGTTTTTTTGGAAGACACAGTTCTTGTCCGAAACGGGAGCAGGCAGATCTGGCACTTGCTGGTGGAGTCCAATTCTTTGGAGAAAATACAGAGACAAAAAGATCATTTTGATGGTATTGAGAAGGTTTCCTTGAGTAGATTTGAGTCCAAATACACCCGGCAGTTTTTAAAAGGGCAAAGTTAGGCCTATTTCAAGGTATGGAATATAGATTTGAAAGTCTTAATCACGGTGTGAGTACTTTTCAAGCAATTGAACATTTCATATGTCCCTAATTATCGAGCAGTGCCTCTATGGAGCAGGGCTGGAAGCATGTGACTGAGGTTCCCAACTCGTTTGGCCCTCATTTGCTTAAGATGGAATATCTCATTGCCTTTCTCGGCGGGCTGCTGTGGGCCACTCGAGGGGCCCTTCCGTCTATTTTTCCTAATACTTAGCCGTGGCTTACCGGCCACAATGCAGATTCACCCACCCAGCCCCCTGCAGATGATGTATGAAAAATCATGAATAAAAGGGCATGAAAATCAAATTAATTCATTTTCCATTTCCCCCACATTTGTATCTGTCTATCCAGTACTTTTCCTTTTTAAGCCTGCTGTCCCTTTGAAAGCGAGCAGCATGGTTATAATACATTCTCCTCATCGTAACCCTGCACTGTATGCATTCTGCATTAAATAATAAAGGAGATTAATAATTAAATCAAAATGAAAAACCACTTGTTTCCTGTCTACAGCCCAAGGGACAGATTTCCTGGGCTGGTGCCAATTTATCAATGATGATTAGAGACTAGGAGGCAGGAGAGGTGCAGAGAAGACAACCACGAGAAAGCAGAGTCATGTGAATATGAACGTACTGATGTACGAGGGAAAAAGAAGGGACGATGATGACAGGTAAGTGAATGGGGAGAAAAGACCAGACAGGTAAAATCCCAAAAATTATAGTTGAAACCTACTGGGGGCTCACCATACCCCACATTGGACTCTAAATGCTTTACATGTGTTAACTCGTAATCATTTCAGAACAGGTGTGAGATAGATACTGTTTCCCCCATTTTACAGATGAAGAAACTGAGGCACAAGGCAGGGTAAACCAACTGCCCCAAAGCAAGTGTTTGTGTGGACTGAAACCCAGGCTAACTGGCTCTAGGCTCATTCTCAGAGTCCAAGGACAAAAAACAGGGAATGCCCCAAATGCGAGGAATGACAAATATTAAGGGAGAATAGACAGGAGAAGTCAGCGAGAATATGACAAAGATAAAAGCCTAAGAATAAAAGACTTGAGAGTGAAAGTAGGTTAAGAAACAAAGGATGAAAAGACAAAACACAGTGAAAGTGAATACAGGCAAGAAGAAGAAAAGAAAGAACAGAGATGATCAATCAAGGGGAATAAGTCATCAAGTGCTTATTGTCCGATGCTTTTCCTTTGCTATCTTGTTTTTCCATGCCATGTCAAGGTAGGTGTTACTATACCCATTTTACAGAAGGCAAAGTGAAGGTCTGAGAAGTGATATACACAAGGTCACACAGTTGGTTTATGGGAGATCAGACATTTTGTATCAATGAGGGGCACCTGGGTGGCTCAGTCGGTTAAGCGCCTTCCTCTTGGTTTCAGCTTAAGTCACAATCTCACAGTTCCTTGAGTTCGAGCCCTGTGTCGGGCTCTGTGCTGACAGCACAGAGCCTGCTTGGGATTCTGTCTCTCCCTCTCTCTGCCACTCCCTCGCTCTCTCTTCTCTCTGTCTCTCTCAAATAAACTTTAAAAAAAAGTGTCAACGAAAGACATTAAGGAATATCTAAATAAGGAAGAAATATACTGTGTTCATAGACTGGAAGACTCAATAACAGTAAAGATGTCAATTCTCCCCAGACTGATGTGCAGGCTTAATGCAATTCCTATCAAAATCCCACCAGATTTTCCATAGGTAGAGAGATTATGCTAAAATTCCATTGGAAGTTAAAGGAACTAGACTATTCTTGTAAAACAGTTTGAAAAAGAATAAAGTGGAAGAAATCAGTCTAGTGCATTTTAAAACTTATTGTCTAGCTAAGTGATCAAGTCTAAGTGGAACCGGAGGAGAGACAGACACATAGATCAATAGAACAGAACCCGGAACCCAGAAATAGACCTTCACAAATATACCCCACTGGTTTTTGACAAAAGCACAAACCGGATTCAATGGAGGAAAGACTGTCTTTACAACAAATGGTATCAGAACAATAGCCACAGACAGAAAGATGAACGTGACTGAGTCTCAGACCTTATACAGAAAGTGACTCAAAATGAATCACGCACAAAGTATAAACGAGACAGCTGTACAACTTTTAGGAAACAAAAGAAAACCTGCGGAAACCTTCAAGATCTACAGCAGGCAGAGAATTCTTCGACTTGACACCGAAAACCTCATCCATAAAAGGAAACACCTATAAATTGGACCTTGTCGGAATTAAAAAGTTTACGTTTTGCTGAAAAAGACCTTGTTAAGATGAAAAGACATGCTCCAGAGTAGGAGAAAATGTTTGCAAACCATGTATATGGCAAGGGTTAGTACCTGGCATGCATACAGGACTCTCGAGATCCAACAGTAAAGCAAACAATCTAATTAGAAAATGGGTCTAAGACACGAAAGGACATTTTCCTAAAGAGAACATATGGGGAGCAAACAAACACATGAAGAGATGGCCAATATCATTAGCCATTAGGGAAATGCAAAACCACAGTGAGATATCATCGCACACCTATGAGGATGGCTAAAATAAAAAATAGTGACACCACCACATAGTGGCAAGGATATGGAGAAAACGGATCACTCCTACACTGCGGATAGGAATGTAAAATGGTACAGCCACTATGGAAAACAATTTGACAGTTTCTTGAAAAACTAAACATATAATTACCATGTGAACCATCAATTGCACTTCTGGGCACTTATCCCAAAGAAATGTAAACTTATGTTCATGCAAAAACCTGTATACAAATATTTATAGCAGCTTTATTCATAATAGCCTCAAACTGGAAACAACCCAGATATCCTTCGAGGGGTGAATGTTTGAATGACTTCCACATCCACACTGAGATATGACACAGCCCATATACTCATGCACACACACACACACACACACACACACACACACATATCCCTGGATCAATCTCCAGAGAATTATACTGATTGAGAAGCCAAAAGGTAGGGTCACCTGGGTGGCTCAGTTGGTCAAGCATCTGACTTCAGCTCAGGTCATGATCTCGCAGTTCATGGGTTCAAGTCCAGAATCAGGCTCCCTGCTGTCAGGGCAGAGCCTGCTTCAGATCCTCTGTCCTCCTCTCTCTCTGCCCCTCCCCCTCTCATGCTCTAGTGCTCTCTGTCTCTTTCTCTCTCAAAAATAAATAAACATTAAAAAATATTTTAAAAAAGAAAAACCAAACGGCTATATACTGTATGACTAAATTTATATAACATTCTTGAGCTGATAAAAACTAGAAATGAGGGCAAGTTAATGGCTGCCAGGGGGTGAGGAAGAGGTGGGACCGGAGGGAAGTAGGCGTGGCTATAAAAAGGGGCAGCATGAGAGATCTTGGCTGTGAGGGAAATGTTGTTTTGTTGAGTGAACATTTAAGGTAAAGATTCAGGGGGAATCTGAATGGATGAGAAGAAGGACCGGTGCAAGTGCAAGCCCCGCCCCTCCCCACCCTGCCCCCCTCCAGGTCAGTCTCAGGGCCTCTGAAACTGGGCTCCTTCCCTGGGCTCCCTCCTCTCTTCCACCTCACTGAATTTTTGAGCCCCCTTGGAAAGCTTTCCTGCTTCTCCCTGGCCTTTCCTCTGCCTTTTTGCCTCACTGTGATGGCTCTTAGCTCTGATGCCGCGAGGTATTCGTGGACACGTCTGCTTTCCTCGGGTAGTCAACAGAGAGAACTCCAAGGTCGGGCAGGCAGGGTGTGTCAATGACCCAATCTTGTAGCGAAGGTTTCTACACAGGGTCTGGCCTGTGGTAGGAGCTCCATACACATTTTTATTTTTATATCTTTATTATATTTTTAAGTTTATTTATTTAGTTTGAGAGAAACAGAGACAGCGTGAGCAGGGGAAGGGCAGAGAGAGAGAGAAAGAGAGAAAGAGAGAGAAAAAAATCCCAAGCAGGCTCCGCACTGTCAGCACAGAGCCCTACATGGGGCTCAAACTCACGAAACCGCGAGATCATGACCTGAGCCCAAATCAAGAGTGGGACGCTTAACCGACTGAGATACCCAGGGGCCCCTCCATATGCATTTTTAAAGGAATACGTGAGTGACATTTAAGTTCGTCCAATAAAGGGCACTTTCCAAAGTGACTCAGGCACTCTGACTGGCGCTGTAAGGCCTACATACCTTACTGTCCAGTGGGGTTGCTCTGTGATAGTCCAGGTTAGCTGACTGGCATAACTTTGGTTCGTAAGGGTTTCTTATAAACCTGGGCACCTGTGGGGTCTGTTATCGCTGCTGGATGGCCAGCTTCCTGGAAAGGAGGCAGGACCTAGTCTCTGTTGCTCTTATGACTCTCCTCCCGGCCAGACTCTGGGCATCCAGTGCTCAACAGCACGATCTTGGGAGGGACAGACTCGGAGGGCAAAACACACAGGACACGGGTTCAACCCCCTGACGGTACTTCTCTGCCTTACTTCCTCACTGTTCGTTTTGAGCAGCAAGAAATAATGTAGGAAGATGGCATTAGGGCCTACCTCATATTACAGTAAGAAGCCTGAGATGTGGGACAGGACAAAGAGGCGGACAGCACACCCAGCCTCAAACAACCAAGTTTGAGGATGAGAGTTTGGAGAGAATGAGAGTTTGAAAGCCCTTCGTGGGCTCTCCTTCCCTCCTTCTGCATTTATTTCTCCACCCCCGGCCACCAGCCTCTCTGGCCGCCATATGGGTTGACCCTCGGTGACCCGGAAGCGCTGTTGCCACCTGACCAACTGGTTGGGTTATCCCTGACCTTTGCCCCTCAGCGTGCTCTGGCCTGGAATGATAACGGAGCTTAACATTTGCGCACCAGCCAGGATCTCCAGGGTCATGTGTTAAAGGTTTGGCTCTGACATTTAAGTTAACACGGTTGTTGGCAAGGCATGCTGCCATCCGGGGCTCTGTTGACTAGAATAGCTCACTTATCAGAATGTCAAGGTAGGAGGAACTAGATAAGCTTTGCTGCACTGGCAGGGACGTGGCCCCGTTCCCCAGCAGCCAGGGTCTCAGGAAGGGGGAGCCGTCCCCTCCGTTTCCAAATAATCCCAGAGAAAGCCACCCACAAGTCTCTTAGAGAAATACATTCAGGTGGTTTTTGTTTGTTTGTTTGTTTGTTTGTTTCAAATGCCTCACTACACTCCTTTGTGTTTGATCTCCCATGCTTCTTATCTTTTCTTTAGGAAAAAGAGAAAAATTCCTCCATGGCTGACAGCTGTCTCAGGAGACATCTGATGATGGCCCCTCTCTTAGAAACGCTGCCAGCTCTCAATGGCCTGCCTGTAGCTCAGACACAGTGAAAATTTGAATCTAAACATGGCTCCTTCAAACCACCGAATGGACTCCTCCTTTCTCCCCAGGGTACTCCCACCCCCCAGCCGAAATACTCAATCAGTATTGCCCAGAAAATGCAAGCTTTTGCTCTCATGCTCCGACGTGGAAGGCATAACCCTGCCTGAAGGACCACGTTCCAAGGCTCTCAAAGGTTAATTGTTCCTGGCACATGCTAAGTGATCAAATAAATGGTTGTTGAACTGATTTAAAAACAAGAAGCTGAAGTAGATGCCATTTTCAAGTACGTGAGCGCCCAGCACACCTATTTGTGGCTTTGCCCACAGAAGGCATGGGGAACTAGGTCACTTTCAGAGCAAATGCTAAGTGGAGAATGGACGATCTGGTTGTCTCTTCCCTGCTGTGGGGTTAACTCCATCACAGGGGACTACGGCAGTGTTGGAGTCTCCTGAATTTCTGGACAGGAAACCCCGGCAGGCATTTGCAGGAAGCCCCAAAGGGATGCTGCCACTCAGCCGGCCGGGGACACTGGGGCAGAGAGAATGTCTGTGACAGAGCCATGCTGATGTTTCCACAGTGGGAGAGCTGGGCTCTGCTCAGCATGTGCCCGCAGACTCAGGGGTGCCCGTGTTGGGGAATCCCGCTGAGATCTGCCTGCATCCCCAGAGAAGGCAGCAGAGCTTTCGGACCAGCCCCTTCTCTTTGCTCACGCTTGTCGCTTATCGTGTCCCCACTGCTTGCTGGATGGAGTTAGTTCATTCATCCCGTGTCTAATGCAGGCGTGCTACTTCCATAAGACATGTTGCCTGCGAGGAGTACTGGCAGACTGTAGTGGCTTTTGGAGAGGACAGAAGTCTGTGTGAGTGGTCCCCTTTCAGCCAGAGAGCTAGATAGTGTATCTAGAACACGGCTCGGGGAGATAGGGAGGACTGTGGAATGTGCAGACACGCTCTCTATGTGATGTTTCCCCCTTCGGTGGTGACCCTGGTGCTGTTCTGATAGTTTAGGCTGCTGTAATAACATATTATCAATCTCATAATTAATATGCAGAGCCTGACAAGTAATAAACACATAACAAATGGCCCAACATACTCCTTCCAAGGTAAAAGAAGGTTGTCTTTTTCCAGCCTCGGGCTGTAAGTCTCTACTCTGTGAACTCCGTTTCAGATTGTCTGGGTCCAGGATGGTACAGGGGATGGGAAGAGGTGAGAAGGGGAAAGTAGGAGAAACAGCCGATGGAAGAAGAGACAACCCCATCGCATACACAAAATGCCCAGTGTCACGTAGTCAGCGTTCAATAAACGACAATTCCTTAATACTACGGCCAAGAAGCATGCACCCTGAGTGCGTGAGGCCATCTAGGGTCAGATCAATAGTTTAAAATCCCAGGCAAGGTGACAAAGCTTTTCGTGCCAGAGCCCAAACGAAGGCCTCCTCCCCCTAACTTCTACACCATCCACACCCTGCTTGGTTCTTCCACCAGATTCTAGGGCGCCCCAGAGCCTCATCAGCCAGCTGATAGGATTTACACCCGGCTTTGAGGAAAAGGTACGGATTGGGAAGGCCAGCGTACCTTTCGGGGTTACTGTTTAATAGTGGAAAGAGTCTGGCTTTGAAGTCGGAGGACAAGGGTTTAGGGGATAATAGCTCTGCCATTATTCCCGCTCAGAACTCTAAAGCTGTGGTCTCATCTGTAAAGCCGGCGAATGACCTCCACCCCGCGGGACAGGCATTCAGATGAACTCATGTGAATGTGTCTGGCTCAGTACTTGGTTCCATAAATATTAGCTTTTTTTTTCCACTGCTTCTCTCCCACTGGGAAAAGTGCTTTGTGAACCAGAAAGCCCTATGATGTGGTTAGCTTAGCGGTGAGAAAAAGGTACATTTTGGAGTCAGGCCCAGGTGAGAATCTCACTTGTGAGCTGGGTACCTCCCGCGAGTTACACAGCCCCACGTAGCTGCAGCTTCTCAGCCGGAGAAGGCAGATGTGAATATTGGTTCCATTAAAAGGATCAAAAGAGAGCAAAGCGCTTGGCCCATTCTGACACAGAGCAAACAGTCATGTGCCTGTTGATCTTCTGGTGTTCCAGAGGGCTCTCAGAACAGGTGCTGGGCTAGCCTTCCCCGACCTGGTGTTTAGGGTAGGCCCTGGAACTTTGGGGACCAGACCTGGTCCCAGGAGCCATCCCTGCCAGCTTCCAGGAAGTGACCAGGCGGCAAGGAGGGCAGAAAGAGCAAGGCCACGTTTCCAATGTGGCCAGACTTAAAAGAAAGCAAGAGTCAGCTGAGAGTCAAAAGCTGAGGGAGCTGGCCGCCTCCCCCCAGCCCTCTACACCCGGGTATGAAGGCAGAACCCTCACCCCGGGGAGGGGGTGGGGGGGTAGATGATGCCCCCACCCTGCCTTGGCTTCTCATTCCACTGCGGGGGGGGGGGTGGGGGGGTGGGGGTGGGGTTTGGGGACCCTCCCCCTCCCCCTCCCCAGGTAACCCTGTTGCAGCACCTGCACTGAGATGTTTACAACCCTCTGAAGACTGAACTCCCAATGCCTGGGGCACCTGCCGGCTCTGGGGAGCTCGGATTTCCTGGTTGAACTTTAAACCGGCCCTCAGCCCTCCACTGACCCCATGGGCTCCAAAAGTGGCAGATGCCTGGCAAAAGCTAACTGCCAGGGGCAAGGGGCACCTTGAGGGTACCCATCCCGCCTTCCAGAACCAGTGGCGGGGGTTAAAAATGCAGAAGGAAAAGAAGGCAACTTACTTGTTGAGATGGGAGCTTCCAAGTCCCACTGATGCTAACTTCTGGGTGCAGGGGCGCTCAGGGCCCTCGCGGGGACTCTCCAGCCCCAGCCATTACCACAGCCTCGGAGTCCGCCTAGAGCTTCTCCCTGGCGTGGGGTCCTGTGGCCAGAGGCTAAGCCATCCTGTCCCTTCCCGCGCCAGCCCCTCAGTCACTCCCTTCCTCCGGCAGCCGGAGGCTCTGCTCACGCTCTCGCTCTCTCGCGCGCACTCCCCCCTCCCCTCCGTCTCTCCCCTCCCCTCCGTCTCTCCCCCTTCTCCTACCTCCGCCCGCTTCTCTCCCCCGCTTCCCCTCCCCTTCTGCCCCAGGACGGAGGACTCTGTGTAACAACGTGTAATAACCGACTTAAAGGGCCCCGGGCAAAGGCGGGAGGGGCGGGAGGGTGGGGCGGGGTTCCCGGGCGGCCCGGGGCGCAGCGGTTCTGAATGAATCGGATCTGGGAGGTGCGGAGAGCACCCGAGGAGAGGGGGCGGGCAGCTGTCCCCTCCCTCGCGCCCCCTCCCTGCCGCGTCCGGGCTGGTGGTACTGGGGGTGCTTCTGGCCGTGCAGAGAGGCAAAGGATGGAGATCTTGTGCAAGCCTGTGTGTGTGTGTGTGTGTGTGTGTGTGTGTGTGCGCGCGCGCGCGCCCTCCCGCGTGTGCATGTGCGTGAGCTCGCCTGCATGTGCATGTGTGAGCGCCGCGTGTGCCTGTGTGTGAGCGCGCCTGTGCGTGTGTGTGAGCGCGCGCGTGCTGAGTGGGTGCGGTGGAGCAGAGGAAAGGAAGAAACTAGAAGGGCAGAAATCTTGGATCAGAGCCCTGGACGGGCTGCTCAGCCACCTCGCTGCTGCAGCCACCTCGCTGCTGTTGCTTCCGCGCCCTCCCGCTCCTGTGGGCGCAGTGAGGGCAGTGGTCCCGTCCAGAGACAGGAAACAGGTCTGCTCTGATCCCAGGGCTCTCTGCTCACCGTCTAACCGGCCTTTCCGGGGACATGTGACCTGGGCCTGGGTAGGGATAGCGGGAAAGGGGAAATGCTCCCTCCGCTCAGAGAAGTCTCCCACCGACTTAGAGCCCAAGCTGAATGCACACCTAGGCCGAGTAGAGCCACTGCCTGCCCTTTGGGGTTTCTCCCTGCCTGGAGGGCTGATTGCATGCGTTTATTCTTTAATTAGTGGGAGCTGCAGGAAAGGCAACTGCAGATGGGCCATCCCCTGCAGAGAGGCCTGCTGTCTGGGGAGGCGCCGCCGGCAGGCTTCTCTGAGGACCGTCCATTCAGGGCAGCCCAGCCTATGGAGTTCGGCACACCTGCTCCAGGCCCTGAGCGTGTCTCCTCTATGCCAGCAGGCACTTGATCAAGGGTGTGAGACCGGTGTCCATGAGACTGTAGGCTCTGCTGGGGCAATGACTGTGACTGACTTGTTCTCTGCTGTGTCCCCAGCACCTAGCACGAGTGCTCAATGAATATGTATCAAGTGAACACTGTGAACAACAGGAAAGCGGGTTTATTAAATCACAAGGAAACAATCGGTTGTTAGTGGGACTGGGCGGGGGCGGGGGGGGGGGTGCACCAAGTCATTCCTCTCCAGTGAGAGCACAGCAACGTGACAGCAACATGGCACTGGGAGCCATGAGGGCAACCCCCCCGGGGGCTCCTGTTGTGGCATGCAGCAGCCAGCGTGCACACGGCCCACTACCCAGAGTTAGAGCACGGAGGGTCCCTGCCGGGGTTTACATGCTGGACGCCCCCTCCTTTCTGTCTGTAGCGGGGTCATTCAGTGTGGCTGCAATTAACCCTCACTGAGTAGGAAATCTCCAAGTCCCCTTGGGGGATTTAGCCTGTCTTCCTGCTCATTCATTACACGTTGATCTAATAGTTTAACACTCTGAGAAGACAGTTCTTAATTCCTTAATTTCCTAGCTCTTGGGAGAAGCCTTGACTATATAGCCCTGTGGCCTGGATGACATCCTTTATACACATTTACCGAGCCTATGAGAGCCTGTGAGCCTACGAGCCTAACTGTTGCTTTTGGATCCAGCGTAAAAAACTATGGGATTTCTTCTGCCAAATGGGGAGAGACTGGCTGACTTTGAGGCAAAACATAGGGTGGTCTGGGAAATGTTGCTCTGTAAATATTCTCACAGCGATGGGACCTTGGGCCAGGGGACAGAAAACCTGGGTCCAGTTCTTGGCCTGGATCTGAAAAATCAGAGATATGGGGGTTCTCGTCCTGACTGGTTTTTGCAAATTTAGGTGAGCCTTCACTTTTCCATATGCCCAAGTCTCCCAGAGAGCCCGGGCAACATCTGAGGATAAGAGATGCAATTGAAGAATGGCTCTGGGGGCTTGGAAGATGCTGGGTGCGTCTTTCAGTGTCCAAAAATTGATGAGGCAGTACTTGAAAGCACTGAGAATTCAAGGGTGTTATCACTGTTAATTAGAGTACTGCCTCCGTCCACCTTTATCAGCTTCTCTTACCTGCCTTCACTGAGTGGGAGGTGAATCACAATTAAAGTTTTCTTTTTAGAATATGACACACAGGAAATTATCTTTTCTCCTATTTATAGAAATTCGATTTGCATTTATGAGGCTGGTAATGTCTCATAAATATTTCCGGCCAGATAAAATATTAATTAAAAGAGCTCTACTCTGAAGTCCTAACTAAAACTCTTCTAAGACAAATATTGTAAGTATTTTCACTCATGGCAGAAGAATTCCTCACATATTAGTTGGATATGTTAATAAGTCAACCTAGCAACAACAGACATGTGTCGACTAATGAGTATTAACTTGAAATAGTTAAGAATTCAAAATGGTATGAGAATAGTATCACAGATAATTGTGAAGATGCCACCCAGTTTAAACAGCAAAACACAAGATTGCCGAGATTGTGAACCCACCCTGGATTAGCTCCTCATCCCTCAAGAGAGAATCAATAGCCTGAATTTGGTGTTTTTCTTTCTCATGATTTCTTTATGCTAAGACCACACACACACACACACACACACACACACACACACACACAGAGAGAGACACACTCTTATTCAATCAGTGAATATTGCCCACATATCCGTATTTTTGCACTCATAAACTCCTCTGAGCACATTGATATGTGCTGTGAGAAAAGCTAATAAGTATAATGGCGGCTTTGATCTACGATGTCTCACCATTCAGTTGGGAGGGTCAGCCTCTATGCAGGAAAAGTTAGCAGACAAATTAACAACTTGGGTTCTACTTCATAGGTGCTAATTGGATGGGATGATGGTGTAGAACAGAGGGTAATGCTAACCAAGCTTGGAGAGTCGGAGCTGAGAGCTGATATCTGCCTAAGGACTGAAGGAGCATCAGATGTGAGCCCTGAAGTAAGACTAGGCTTTGAATATGGAGGGGAGTAGGGTTTGTATGAAGAAAGGTGCGGGAAAGCAAGGCTTACGTGTGTGTGTGTGTGTGTGTGTGTGTGTGTGTGTGTGTGTGTGTGTCGGGGACCTGAGGGAGGGACTGGTGTCAGGGGATAGGGCAGGGAAAGTGTGAGGGAGGGTTGATGTCAAGTGACTGTAATGAGCTGAGTGCCTATTACCTCTGAGCTCAGCTAAGCGGTCCACATAAGCAGATGCTTTCATCTTAAGACCCCAGGGGAAGGTAGTATCATCATCATTTCTCCGATGAGGAAACTGAGGCTCAGACAAGTCAAGTGTCCTCTTATGGGCACAGTCATTAATAGTGACTTTCATAACCCAGCTTTGTGAGATTCCAAAATCATATTCCTAACGGTTATGGGTGAATGGTGTTCCCCACCCCACCCCAGATTCGTATGTTGGAGACTGAACCCTGAGTATACCCCCAGGGGTGCTGTATTTAGAGACAATGTTTTCAAGAGATGATTAGGTTAAAATGACGCTGTTGGGATAGACCCTGATCCAGTCTGCCTGGCGTCTTTATAAGAAGAGGAGATTGGGGCACGCAGACACCGGCGGGGGGTGGGGTGCAAGCAGAGAAACGGCCACGTGAGGACGCAGAGAGAAGACAGCTGTCCGCAAGCCGAGGAGAGAGGCCTCAGGAGAAACCAGCCGTGCTGGCCCCGTGATCTTGGACTTCATCCTCCAGACCCGTGAGAAGTAAATCTGCTGCTCAGGCCCCTCAGTGTGTGGTGTTTTGCTACGGCGGTTCTAGCACACCAACACACGAGCCATACTGGCTGCAACTGTGCCTCTCGGAAGCGCCTTGTGTCCCAAGCCACGGAGCGTGGACTTGCTTCGGCAGAGGGGAGGTGACCGGAGAAGATTTCTGAGTCGGGGAGAAATAGGGGAAAGTCATTTCTCACGAAGATTTTCCCGAGTGGTTTGGTACATAACTGATTCACGTATTCGTTTCAGCGAATGATGACTGAGCACAGATCTTGGGACCTGTGCTGGCGCAGAGGTCGTGTTAGTGCTTTTCACCACCGAGCTCCGCTAGGTCCCAGCTGCTGGTGCATAGTAGGCGACGAATCAAGTTTTGTCAAATGAGAAAACGGTTACGGGCTAGGTTCTGGGGATAGGAAAAATGGCAAGACAAACACAGAGTTTGTCTTCAAGGAGCTTAGGGTCTGGTGAGGGCACCAGGCCGTATGTAACTAGTTCCGCCAGTGACCAGCTTAGGTGCAGAGAGAGTAAGCAGCGCCACCCAACGGAACTTTTGCGACGAAGGAAACATTCCGTATCTGTTCTTCTATAACACGGCACGTGTGGTCGTTGAACATGTGAAACGTGGCTACTGCGAGTCACAAAATGACTTTTAAATCTGATCTCATTTCTTTTAAATAGGCACTATGGTGGGGGGGGGTGGAGTGCGGGCTGCCGGATGGCACTGTCTAGGGGTCAGAGGCAGGGGTGCACGCTTGGGCTTTGGTGGTCACAAGAAAGAACCCCACGACCCGTAGGGTGTTCACAGATCAGCGGTAGGAGCCCCACTCCGGGGAGCTTGTACGAACTACTGAACTCCAGCCTCCACCTCAGTCCTGCTCAGAGACCAGCTTCACTCCAACAAAATCCCTAAGTGATGCCTACGCACGCTGGGGTCGGCGAGAGAACACGCGGTAGAAAACACAGCTGAGGCAGACTCAGCAGATCCAGTGCCTGGTAGCATCTGGGGAGTGGGGAGAAGAGAGGGTGGAACTGGATGGCTTGTCGCTGAGCTGTGCCAAGTAGGCTTCCCAGACTCCCCTGGGATCAGGAGAGCACCGTTCCCCTTCCGCTTCCCTCCGCTAAAGCCCTGATCGCGGGGTGCTGGGAGTTCCTTTACCTGTCTTCCTCTACCTACAATCTGCAAGTTTCTTGGCGGGTGGGGACCTTGGGGTTTCAAATCCTTCCATTCCCAGTGTCCGGCGTCACGCCTTTTATTCAGCAAATGCTTACTGGATGTATGTGTGGCTCGTGAAGGGAATCAGGAGATCGGAAGGCGCAGGTGGCCCGGGGAAAGAGAGACACAGAGTCTGATTGTAGATGAGGTGCCTGCTAACTTAAGGCTGACAAATCTCCTAAAGAAAATTGTCTGAAAAGAGGAAGGACTGAAGGCCTGAGTTGAGGAAGGAGTCAGGGACCCAAGTGCAGATTTCCGGCTGTCATCTGCAGAGGGGACAAGAGGCCAGAGCTGGGGACTGGGCTCACATCCGGCTTGAGGGAGGAGGAGGGGGAGGATCCAGAGCAGGACAAGATGGCTGGAGGGTAGCTCTGGGGGTGGGGGTGGGGGGTGCACCACGCTGAAAGGATGAGGGGCAGGAAAACATTGCAGTTCGTGTATCAGGTTCATTCATTAATAAAATATTTCTTTAGTGGTGCTTATCTTAGGAAGACTTGTGCTCAAGCACAGCAGAGGGTAAGAAATGTGTACCCACAGTTCCTGCAGACCACGGATCCAGAAGAGTCAAGGGAAACAGAACTAAGGGGTGGGGGGGAAAACAACATCAATGGGGCTATCAAGGTGTCATTAGTAATTGCAGAATGTATTAAATAGGCCTTTCTTCATGCCTGATTTCCATGCCTATGTCTCTGCTTCCTGAATAGATAAGTATCCCAGCTGTCACTGGAGGATCCCAACTCCAGTTTTCTTTGAATTTCTTTGATTTCTGACATTAGCACCACCTGGCTCTTAGGCTTTCCTAAAACAAGCTTCCCGTTCCTGAATTTCCTCTTATCCGTGAGTCCAGGCCCCAGGGCCCGAGAGAGACATTTACCACAATTGGCTGCACAGTTGATTTTATTGAATCAGCATCTGTGCTCCTAGAAGGTGGGGCACTCAACAAGCTAGAAGGTTCTGGATTTTGTCCCCAGCGTTGCGTTTTCAATTGTCACAACACTGAAGGCAAATGATTTTTTCATCCAGGTCCATGAAGAAGGATGATATTTGAAGATGAAAGAAGATAAACAACTTAATTTTTTCCCCTAATTTTATTGATAAAATCTCATTCTGCTTTATGGAAAACTCCCTAGAAATGCCTGACCAGCGGGGCCCTTCCCAGGCCGGTTTCACAAGTGGCCAATAGCACCATCTAGTGGTTGGAAGAGATTTTTCTCTCTCTCTCTAGAACAATTAGGCATTCATTCATTTTCATCTTTAGTTTTGTTTTATTAAAGTAATATGTGCGTATGTTCAAAGCACATGTGCATATGTTCTGGATAGTTAGGAAAACAGCCAGGCTGCCCCCTCCTCCTCCCCCATCTCCCAACCTGCAGACACTCCTACTTTCATCTCTGCTATTTTTTCACCACACATCTCTAAATGACACACTTGTAGTAATTTAGAGTCTCTCCAACTTCCCAGAAGTGTTGGATGGAACACTAAGATGGAACTTAGCTCCCATTCCTCCCCCACCTCTACCACATATGTTCTCCCTTCTCATTTCCCATTTTCCCAGTGGAGTTTTGTCAGAATTTCCATCAGACAGTCCATGTTAATACTCATATGTCTATAAAATTCTGGTTGGATTGTAGCTGATCTATGCAGTCAGACTACTTTTTCAATCTCGCACAAGTTTTGGGTTTCCCTGACATCACTAACTCTTCTTGGTTGGCTCTTATCACCAACCTCGGTGAAAAAATTTCCACCTACACTTTCAAGCTCTTCTCAAGATGTCCCAAAATAAAAACAATTTTAAAAGATTAAAAAACAAATGTCCAGATACATCAGGTTCTGTTGGTTTCATCCCTTGGGGAACTCTCCTCTGGAGTCTTGTGCTCCCTTTGGTCTACATGGGTGGCCCTCTCTGCTGGGGGTGTCTCTTGTCCCTTCCACTCTCTCTTACTGCACCCCATTTCCTGAGTCTCCTGTTTGCTTATTTCTTGGTTCACTCTCTCACTTTGGAGGAAAATATTCTACAGTTCTGTCCTGGGAAAGAGAGCACGTGAGGTACATTTTTTTTTTGGAGACTTTGCATATCTGAAATATCTCTATTCTGTTCGATTGACAGCTTGGCCAGGTATGGCATTCTAAATCAGAAATCATTTTCCTTGAGGGGCCCCTGGGTGGTTGCTCAGTCAGTTCAGCATCTTACTCTTGGTTTCAGCTCAGGTTATGATCTCAAGGCTCACGAGTTTGAGCCCCATGTGGAGCCTGCTTAGGATTCTCTCTCTGCCTCTCTCTCTCTCTCTCTCTCTTTTTCTCTCTCTCAAAATAAATAAATAAACTTAAAAAAAAGGAAACCATTTTCCTTCAGAATGTTACAGGGATGTCTTAATTTTCCTTCCATCTTTTGATGATGTTGAGATGTCCAAAGCCAGATTCATTTTTGATCCTTTTATATGTCCTCTTTTTCCTTTCTGAAAATGAGCATGATCTTCTCCTTGCCTGTAGTGTTCTGAAGTGTCCCAATGATGTGACTTGTGGTGGGACTATTTATATCCATTGTCCTGGGCATTAGGCAGACCGTTCCATCATTGCCTTCCATTCTGGGAAATTTTCTTGCAATGCTTCTTTGATGATTTTCTTCTTCTGTTTTCCTCATTCTCTTGTTCTGAAATTTCTGTCACTTAGATATTGGACCTCAGAAACCTCATATTTCCTTATCTTTTCTCTTCCAATTTTATCTCTTTGTGTTTTTTGCTCTGTGTTCGGGAAGATTTCCTCAACTTTGTCTTTCGAACTATCCATTGAGATTTTGGGTTTTGCTATTGTATTTTAATTTCCAAGACCCCCCCATTTTTATTCTCTTAAGATTCATTTCTTTTTCTCTTTAAAAATTTTTTTTAAATCTTTATTTATTTTTGAAAGAGAGAGAAAGAGAGAGAGAGCACGAGCAGGGGAGAGGCAGAGAAAGGGAGACGGAGAATCTGAAGCAGGCTCCAGGCTCTGAGCTGACAGCACAGAGCTGGACGTGGAGCTCGAACTCACGGACAGTAAGATCATGACCTGAGCCAAACCAACTGAGCCACCCAGGTGTCCCTTAAGGTTCATTTCTTGAGGGTAGCATTCTTTCTACTTGAAGCTTTCTTCTTCCTGCCTGGTCCCCACTTCCTCCAAGAGGCTTTTACGTGTCTGTCTGTTTTAGTTCCTTGGATATCGGGTAACCTGCTAAGAGGAAGCTCTGGGGCAGAAGATGGTGTTGACAAACTCTGGCTGGGCCATTTCATTGCAGGAACCCCTGATAGCAGTTTTTTCTTTAGGACATGATCTGAGTTTTCAGGAGCAACTCTTTCAATCTCCTGTTTGGAGTGTCTGATACTGACTGCTAGCCTCTGAAGTCAGGCTGGGGAAGAGAACTGGAGACTATCTACTATGCATATGTTTACTTAGTTCTTCTTTTTTTCAGGGTATGATAAGCCCATCCTTAATGGTGCCATGTGTCCCTCTGTCTAGGGGCCATTTGCTTTACCATTTCCGGGAATAAATCTCCAGACCAGTGCAAGAGAGGGCCAGGAGAAATTTTTGTTTTTGTTTTTGTTTTTGCCTGGGCCTATGCAGGGAGGGGATCTGGAAATCTAACTACTGTCTTTCCTGAACAGCCTCAATGAACCCTCCTTGTGTGAGCTGCTTCGTTCATCTCCTACCCCAACTTCTGGAGGTAGACAGTGTTATAGATAGCTAAATCTTTTGGGATTCTAAAGGGTGAATTTGCTGGTTCCTGTTTTTTTTTTCCTATACAAGCATAGAACACATCTGTTTTCTGGTTTTCAAAAATGTTGTTGTTCTTGTCTCTTGTCCAGTCTTCTTACCCTTGAGGGTTAATGCCTTTTCTAAAATTGTTATTTTATCGGGGTTTCAGGGGAGAACAAAAGTAGAAGCATTTCTTTAATTCACCCTCTTTATACTCAAGTCATGCATTCATTTTTAATCATCTATTCTGCAGACATTTGCTGACCCCTTGCTATGCAGAAGGCTCTGTGCCAGTTCTGGATGTGCAGTGATGAATGAGGCTATATTCTCTGCCTACAGAGGTGCCTACCCTCATGGTAACAAATAAATAATAAATAGTTATACAAGCGTATATGGAAAGAGAACACAGCTAATGGTGATGGTTGGGCGTCTCCTGTGAGGTTGAGTCTCCGTTGAGGAGGACAGCTCTCTGCCTTTCCAGAGACCCCAAAAAGTGACAAAGCTTAGAACATCTGTCAAGGTCCTTGCAAATTCAGTCACTTGATTGCAAGCACAGCCATCTCCCAAGGGCACCCATTAAAATCTAGCTTCCTAATGTCTAGACAAAAATGCTAACTTATTAATTCACAGTGAACACCAGAAACTAGAACTCACAGACGGCATGGTCAACGAATTTCTCCCTACAGGGAGAGACCTACATGGGAAGCCATATCATGATTGGAACATTGCTAAGTGCACCTGGAATCCAGTAAAGGGCATTAGTTGTAGGTAGACTGGGTGGTTATTAGTCTTGGCTATTGAACAAGAAGGAAGGTCATAGTCAATGGACTAAGATATTGAAGTCTGCTGCCCTTCCCCGAGAAAATGCCTGATTCACAGTGCACTTGGGGTTGTTATTTTCTTCGCATACATCCATCACTCTTTGTGTGAAGACCCAAAGGTATTAGGCTTTGTCTAGAGTGCGTTCAGACTCTCTCCTCCCTGCATTCTCCCTCTCCCTACCCACAGATGCTCAGTTCTTCCCCTGACACTCTGGCAATGTTGAGATTTTTATTGGGTCATGGGACATGGTCACTTACTAGATGGTGGGTTTTGGATGAGCTGCCTTAAATCTGTCTGATGGTGGGAACACCTGCTAGGGGATTGGAGAGTCATATGAAGTATCTGTCAAATTCTATAGGGACACAGAAGAAGATCACCCTACTTCCTTTTGTAGTAACATTAGAAAATACTTACTGGGGGGCGCCTGGGTGGCGCAGTCGGTTGAGCGTCCGACTTCAGCCAGGTCACGATCTCGCGGTGCGTGAGTTCGAGCCCCGCGTCAGGCTCTGGGCTGATGGCTCAGAGCCTGGAGCCTGTTTCCGATTCTGTGTCTCCCTCTCTCTCTGCCCCTCCCCCGTTCATGCTCTGTCTCTCTCTGTCCCACAAATAAATAAACGTTGAAAAAAAAAATTAAAAAAAAAAAAAAGAAAATACTTACTGGGCAGTTTTAAGCTTCCCGTTATCTCAAGAGAACCTGATGATCATTTGCCCCAGTGTCCTTTTGTAAAAGAAGAAACCAAGCCCCAAAGTTGTTAGTGAGAGTGGCTGGGTGGGCTCTTTCTCCTCTGCTGAAGGATTTGCGGGCCAAGATAGGACTACAGCAGTGGGCATTCATAGCCTCTGTCTAATGAGCCAGGGAGGATGGGTGAGGTCAGGAGGAAAAGGGGTGGGGTTGCACAAATAAAGGTGGGAACAAGAATTGCCCATGCTCAAATCATTTGTTTTCCAGGACACCAGGGCTGCTCGGGTAATGAGGACAAGATTGTTAACCTAGCCTCGGGTCATGAGGCCAGGGTCATCACATGCCCTTCTCTGCAGCCACCTTCCTTTGTTTAGATGACCACATAACGTAAGGGTCATGAAAGTGTTTTTGGATGAGACAGATAAAAGGAAGCTACTGTGATGGTTGTGTTATAAAGCAATGCTAAGTCTTTTTCAAAGAGGAGAGCTCATTGCTGGGATTCTTTTACCTGAAGGTAGCAACAGCCCTATATCATACTACCTGAGCCTAGGTCAGGCCCTGTTTGTGTTCTTTAATCTCCAAAGAGCATCCCAGCCACCCACCACCTCCATTTCCACAGCCCCCGGCAGTCCCTGGGGCCACTGGGGGCAGTTGTCCCCATCCTCACATCCCAGCTGGGGAAAGCATAGTGTGGCCTCCGCTGTGCATCGGTGGAGGACTTAGGACTCAAACCAGGATCTCCTACTCCCTGGTTAAATTTGATCTTAGTATTACACATGATAATAATAATAATACTAAGTGATGTTTATGTAGCACTTAGCAAGGAACTTGTACACAATATTGTGTAAATAAGGCAATTATAATTTGTCCCTTTTTCAAATGAGGAAGCTGAGACTCAGGGATTATGTAACCACCCCAACGTCATACTGCTATGACGTGGCAAAGGCAGACCTCAAACCCAGACTTCCTGGCTCCAAGTTCAGTGTTTTTCCTACTACCCAAGTTCCCTGAGGCTGTCACCCTGAAATTTGGGGCCCTTATTCTAAAGCACGTTTCCTCCCCTTGAATGAGATCCTCATTACCTACACCCAAGGTCACAGTGGGATCCAAGAAACAGCAGGGGCCTGGCTGGAAGGCCAGTGAAACCCACTCTTTGGGGTCCAAGTTCTGAGATATTCTAGGAGGGCCTGGGGTTTATGGTCCTATAGGCACTATGGGTACTGAAGGCTGAGCGACAGTATTAGTTGTGGGTAAATCTCTGAGTCATGTAGTGAGGACAGGGCTGGTCACCATGGTGGGAAAGGACTGTTCACGTCACATCAGCTAATGTGGTGGAAAGGCATCAACTTCAAGGTCACAGGACTGGCCCAGGACACTTGTGCTTTGTCATGGCAGAAGTTGGCAATTTCCAGAGCCCGGGTTTGCGCCTGAGTTCAGGAGCTGAGCCTCACAAATATGTGAGCCTGGGAAAAGTACCTGCCCGGTATCTGTGCAAGGGGAATTTTCTACCTGCCCACCCCTCCCCCCTTCCCCAGAGCATTCAGTGAGCACAGGGGTGACCAGCTGAACACATGCAAACTCATTTGTCTTGACTTCTGATTTTATGGGGACACCTGTGAGCAACTGAGAATCTAGAACAAAGTGTCTGAGACATTGGTGTGAGAAACCCTGGAAAAGCAAAGGCCGGTGTTGCTGCAACACTGAAGCCCTTCCCTCTGCAAACATTTCCAGCATGACTCTGGTCCTCTGTCCTGCCATGTCCCCAACCCAGACCTGCTCCCCAAACAGATGAGTATGAAAGGCAAGGTCATCCACCATCCCTTCCTTCTCTGGTCAGCTGTCTTGGCTTGAACTGCATGCTCTGTGGGGTTCTGGCAAGTCTGTACATGCCCGAGAGAGCGGTGAGGGTATCCTCCAAGAGTCTACTGGATACCACAGGGGCCGTAGCCCTAAGGGAAGAACGTTGGCCAGACTATGTAACAAACTAGTCACCGTTGGTCTTCAGAATAGAGGCATGACCATGACCATTGTTGGGGGTGGACACTCAGCGTTGTCCTTAGCTCATGGCATGGTATGGGGGGCCCTGTGTGTCATGGTGGCTGCCAGAAGGAAGGCACGGAGTGCACGGTGGCCCCCAGTAGGTAGGCACTGAATGCATGAGGGCCCCTAGTAGGAAGGCACGGAGTGCATGATGGCCCCCAGTAGAGAGGCATGGAGTGCTCTGTGGATATGACGTCACTGCTGGGGTGCCGAGGCAGCCGAAGAAGGAAAACTACAGATGCCACATACAGCTTGTGCCTGATCTCGAACACACCTCCTGAAAGTCTTCCAAGAAAGTTTCTTTTGGAGGATGGTAGTGCTTGGCAGGGGAGGAGGCATCCAACGTTATAACAAGGTTATACGAGGCAAAGGAAGGACACTCAGGCTTAATCATTCATTCATTCTATGGACGAGCTATCAAGCTCTATAGCTTTGGAGCTTGAGCAATTGTGGAGGATGGAATGAGGACTCCGATCAAGAACAGATTTCCCGGGAACTTTGTGTCAGCGAGGGAGAGAGCCATGTTCATGGACAAAAGTGGCAAAAAAACAAAAAACAAAGTATTGACCAGGGACAGTAAGAGTTAGGGGAGAAAGACGTGTGCTGACTTGGGGTCTGAGATTCTTCTTGAGAGTGCAAGGAGAGAGTCTTCTGGAGGCTGCCCTCTGTCTTCTCTCCTTGCTGGGGAGAGAGGTCTGGAAAGCAGGGATGCTGAGTCTTCAGAATGCAAAGCAGGATTTCTGTGGAAGCTTCCCCGGGGGCTCTTGAGCGGCTCCTTGCCCTATTCGTATTCATCGCTTCCATCCACCAGACATCCTCTTTGCACAAGTGCTAAGATGACCTATATCTATTTCGTCCTTTCTCAAGGATGTATTTTTATATATTTATTTTTTTATATATGTTGATACATAGTGAGCTGCCCACGTTTTTGTCTTTGTTTTTATTTTGCAGGAGTTATTATTTTATATATATAAAAACAACCAAACCCAAATGGTTCAAAAAGAAAAGAAATTTTAAAAAAGGGAAGAGAAGGGGCGCCTGGGTGGCTCAGTCGGTTAAGCGTCCGACTTCAGCTCAGGTCATGATCTCACGGTCCGTGAGTTCGAGCCCCGCGTCGGGCTCTGTGCTGACAGCTCAGAGCCTGGAGCCTGTTTCAGATTCTGTGTCTCCCTCTCTCTGACCCTCCCCAGTTCATGCTCTGTCTCTCTCTGTCTCAAAAATAAATAAAACATTAAAAAAATAAATAAATAAAAATAAAAAAAGGGAAGAGCAGACTCTGTATAACCCGGATGTATACTCTCACTCTCAAGCCCAGGGCTCTGCCCCAGGCACTGAGGAGACGACTTCTTGGCTCCTTGAGGCTTACCGAGTTCCTGGCTTAGTTCCTGGAAGCTCAAAGAGCAGGGAGGATATTGGAGAAGGAGATTTGTGATTTGTTTAATATTTATGCCTCCCGAGCACAGTGGAGTTAGGGTCTTGGATTTGAGTCCCAGTTCCTTCACATATCATCCGTGTGGTCAACTGAAAACAAGCCGTTCAAGGGCAGGCAGTGTGTGTGTGTGGGGGGGGATATATGGATTATTTAGCATCTGTAAACAAAACAAAACTCATCTCCAGCTCAATGTGAATCACCTATGAGTTCTAATGGGTGCTAATAAGAGCATGATGTCTACAACGAAGGAGGCAATGGTCCATTTCACTTGGGTTGGCTGGAGAGCACCTCTGGAGTGCTGGGCTCCCAGGGCCGTGTTTTTCAGACTAAGGAGGCTGGAGTGTTTGGGTGGATGTCATTGAGGGGAGAAGACATGGGAAATGTGGGCAAGTCAGAGTCCTTTTCTTTTTCTTTTTTATTTATTTTTATTAAACATTTTTTTAACATTTATTTATTTTTGAGAGAGAGACACACAGAGCTCGAGCTATAGGAAGGGCAGAGAGAGAGAGAGAGGGAGACAGAATCTGAAGCAGGCTCTAGGCTCCAAGCTGTCAGCACAGAGCCCAACGTGGGGCTTGGACCCACAAACCATGAGGTCATGACCCAAGCCAAAGTCCAACTGAGCCACCCAGGTGCCCCGCCAGATTCTCTTTCAATGCAGGGGGTTTGTGAATCTGGGAACCTCTTCTTCCATTCCAAGAAGGAAACTGCCTGACAAGATGGGGGTACAACACTTTTCAGGATGCTGGTCTGGTATCTAGTGATCAAAAATATCAGAACAGCCAAGTTCACATAGCAACTGAAGCCTGTCTCAACCCCAGGGCCAACTGCCAACACCAAGATCTTTTTTGGAAGGCCATTCAAGGCCCTATAGGAACTGGTCTTGCTAAGCCTCTGTTTCCTCACATCTAAAATGAGGATTAGAGGGGCACCTGGGTGGCACAGTTGATTTAGTGTCTGACTCTTGATCTCGGCTCAGGTCATGATCTCATAGTTTGTGAGTTCGAGCCCCGAATCAGGCTCTGTGCGGATGGCATGGAGCCTGCTTGGGATTCTCTCTCTTTCTCTCTGCCCCTCCCCTGCTTGTGCGCTCACATGCTCCCTCTCTCTCTCTCTCTCAAAAATAAAATACATAAATTTTGAAAATAAATAAATAAGTAAAATGAGGATTAGAAAAATACATGTCTGCCTTCTTTACAGAGACACAGACAAGAGAGAACAGCAAAATGCCTTACCCACAGGCCAGAAAGATTATTCTCTTTACCTGAGGACCTCACCAGCCTTGCGCACTCCTGTGTTGCTCATGAGTAAAACCTGTAAGAGAGCAGGTCCTGAGGAGAGGAGTGGGTAGCAGAGCACAGACCCAGGGGCCCTGAGTCCAGCCTTTTCCCGACCAGAGCCCAAACGCTGGCCTACAGAGGGCAGACACCTGAGGACCCACTCAGTTGAAAGTGCGCAGCCTTGGGGAGGTTTCCATTCTCAGGGGCAGGACATCAAGTCCAGTCGCGGTCATTACCCAGTCTACCTAGCAGAAACGGCCTGCAGCCATGTCCGACTTATCTCAAAGGGCCAGGAGAGGGAAATATACTGGTTGCTGTTTAGTACTGATGTAGCACTTGCTTTAGGGGAACTGACTAAAATCTGTTTAGTGTCTGGAGCTTTTCTGAGCGGCAAGAAGGGCTCCAGGCACTGCTGAAGGATGTCTTTTTCTAAAAAGCCTAGCAGAAAGAGGAACCGGCCAAGGCTGCAGCCTTTTGGCACCTTGTCTTTGTTTAAGGGCACTTTCTGACTGGTGTGACTGGCAGGGCTCCATAAATAGCACATTGTGTGTCTTTGTGTGTGAGATTTGGGCTTACCGGATGTGCCCCCACAATGTCCCAGAGGAGGAAAAATTTTATATTTGCCAAAAACACGCTAAGGGTATCAAAACAGGCAATGATATATGTAAACACAAAATTGTGAGTGAAGCATGACAAAATTCCTCAAGATAGAAAATTTAAAACAAAGAAAAATGGCATCATCTTCTCCAGTGACCCATCACACTGGCATTCCAAGTGTCTGTCTCCTCCCTCAAAGCCACGTTGGTCACACAGTTGGAAATGGATACAAGGTCAAAATCCCAAGTGCAGCATGCTGTCCTTCCGCCATCTTGGTCCCATCTACCTTTCTCCCGCTTCATCTACCAGCACACCTTTTCTTGAACCAACATTCTTCCCCTGAGTCTTCCACACTTCCCAAGCCTACCTTTGCTCTCCAGCGTCCAAACTATTTTTCCTTCATCCACTCCCCACCTTCGACGACCCCCCAGTTGAATTCTACCTTTTTGGTAGCACCCAGTCTAAACATTGCCATCGTGGTAAAGCTTCCCTAAGTAACCTCTTCTATTTCCTCATGACATTTCTCATGCGTTTATGCCTCATTGTGTTTGTGACTGTCTTCTCTACAAAAAGTTAAACTCTTGAGAAAAAGGACCATGTTTTATTCATCTCTATAACTCCCCAAGTGCCTGGCACTGTGCCTTTTACTTAGTAAGGTCCTCAACAAGCTTTTAGCGGATTAAATGGACTCACCAAAATCCTCCCTTCATTGAATTCTCTTTCTTTTTTTAAAAAAGTCCCTTGACCTGGAATTTCTTACAGAGCAATATGCTTTCATCTTATCTTCAAGGGCAGTAAGTGTTTCAGAGGAAAAGCATTTCATCTCCTGCATATGGCCTTCTTCAAAACCTTTCTGTGGTGAAACCTGTGTAGAAATGCTCTTTCCTTTTTGTCAGCACAATGGGATTTTCTGCTTCTCCTCTGTAGGAAACACATTCAGATTTTACCATTAGACACGGATTCTCAAGAAAATCAAGGCCCAAAGACAAAAGAAGATATTTCATCAAAGGGTCCCTCTGTCCGGTCCCAGTTAGGATCTGGGCAGCCCATCTCACCACCTGTAGGAGGTGGCGGGTAGGAAGATGGTGTGTTAGGACACAGGAAATCTCCTCCCTTACCTACAGATGGAAGACGGCTTGTGTGTTTGTGGCTCTCCAGCTCAGTCTCCCTGTATTCAACTGCAACAAGTCAATGTGCTTGTTTTTCGCAAAGAGCGTGAGATTTTGGTGACAAAGTCATGTATCAGTAAGTCTCGAGACGGACCCTGCTTGGCTCTTACTGCCTGGATTTGGGAACACATGGGGCTGCCCAGGGTGTTGTCCCTCTGGCCAAACAAGCCCCCTTCTCTCAGAGCCAAAATGGAAATGTTGTCCACCAGAAAAAAAAAAAAATCGCAACCCTGTGGCCCAAATATTGAGCATTAGCCTTGGAGTAGTATTTCTGAGAAAGGCCCCTGCCCTCAGGCAAACGTTTGGAGGGGTGGTGTGGGAAAGAGGATAACAAAATGTTCACATGCCCGTGACGGTGACCGTAGTAACCCAACATTCATCTTCTTTTCCTTCCACCCAAAAGGGAATATGCTGAGTGCAAATGCCCCTAGTCACTCAGTGTTTGTTATTAGGAGCTGTCATTTTCAGCTCTTGCAGTGCTGGTAAAAGACATTCATTTAATATTTACCTCCTTATTTCTAAATAACGAGTTTGTACTGTATCGATTTCCCTTGTTTGACTCTCTTGACTTCCTCATCTGGGAGGTGAGGAGTTAGCCCTCCATCAGCCCTATTTCTCTCTATTTCTCTTCTCTCCATTCTCTCCCTCCAATTACATCAAAAGTCTTATTAGCTCAATACCCAATGTTGACGTCATTACCATCCTCTACATGTTGTTCACAGCTGAGCCAAGTGGCATATTCTTTTTAACCTTTTTAAATGTTTGTTTATTTTATTTTATCTTTTTAATATTTATTTATTTTTGAGACAGGGAGAGACAGCGCATGAACAGGGGAGGGTCAGAGAGAGAGGGGGACACAGAATCGGAAGCAGGCTCCAGGCTCTGAGCTGTCAGCACAGAGCCCCAGGCAGGGCTTGAACTCACACACCGTGAGATCATGACCTGAGCCGAAGTCAGAAGCTCAACCGACTGAGCCACCCAGGCACCCCAAATGTTTATTTATTTTTGAGAGAGAGAGACAGAGTGTGAGCAGGGGAGGGGCAGACAGAGAGGGAGACACAGAATCCAAAGCAGGCTCCAGGCTCTGCACTGTCAGCACAGAGTCTGACACAGGGCTTGAACTCACGAGCCATGAGATCATGACCTGAGCCGAAGTCAGGCACTTAACAGACTGAGCCACCCAGGCACCCCCAAGTAGCATATTGTAAATATACTTTCTCTTCCTTGTAAATGTTAATAGTTTTCTCATTTACCTAGCTCTTCGTGTATCTATTATTCATTCCACCCAAAAATCTCCTTCAGAACCATGAAACCTCTCTTAAGATCCATCGGGTGACACTGTTTTCCCTGAGAGGCAGCCATCGCCCAGGCCTGGCTGTCCTTGCTGCTGGACAGATGTCCTCCAGGGTGGCCCCCCACCTCACCGGACAAGCCTTTCCATATCTCACCCATGCTGGGTGCCTGTGTCTAGGATTTCTCATATCCCTCTCTCAGGGTTTCTGCCCTCTGTTTTGGCAAACGCATCTTCCGGTAACTTCCTAGAGTACAGTCCATGAAAAGTAACATTGGAACCTTGTGTGTCTAAAATGGCCTTTATTCCACCTGCACATGGAGTTACAGCTTAGACTCGGTAGAGAATCATTTCTCTCCCCTCACAAGTTCAATGGGGAATCACTCCACTGTTTGTAGGATCCTATGTTGCTACTGGGGATTTGGGTGTCACATTGGTTCAAAATCATTCAAAATCATTTATGTGTAATATCGTTCCCTCTATCGCTGGTGTTTTGAAACGTCCTAAAATTGCCTTCATGTGGGTGTTTAAAATTCCTCAACTCTCATTTTGGTTGACTTCAGGAGGGAGCAAAAAGAAACATTTGCTTCATCTGCCAAATTTTCATCTTAAAGTACTTTTTAATGTCTTTGCCGGATTCTCAAAATGATGAGCTCAGTGCTTTGTGAAGAATATACACAGTGCCAGAAAGGGTACAGTGAGAACTGCTTTTTTATTTCTAATTTTTTTAACGTTTATTCATTCTTTGAGAAAGAGAGAGACAGAGTGCAAGCTGGGGAGGGGCAGAGAGAGAGGGAGACACAGAATCCGAAGCAGGCTCCAGGCTCCGAGCTGTCAACACGGATCCCCACGCGGGGCTCAAACTCGAGAGCTGTGAGATCAGGACCCGAGCCGCAGTTGGATGTTTAACTGACTGAGTCACCCAGGTGTCCCTAGCACTTCTTTTTCTTTTTTTAATATTGAGGTACAGTGGACATACAATGCTATATTAGTTTCAGGCGTATAACAAGATCCGCTTTTTCACTAACTAGAACAGAGGTAGGACAATGACCCAGACTTCTCCGTTCCCTCGCAGGGGAAACTGTGTCCATCTGAGGTGTCCCTCACCTCAGGGAGGTAATGGTTGGGAGGAGCCTAGGCCTTAAAGGTAGGCCTGAATTTGCTTGTCCCCTCCCTCAACCCCCAAGCTTGGGTACATATGGAATGCGTACCCAGAGACCGGTGTCCTCACCACTCCATTGGTAGGCTGTGTAAAATAACACCTATCCCAAAGGTTGTTAGCATGATTCGGGCCGGTGTGGGCAAAGCCCTTGACACAGACCGCCAGCTTAGCCCACGTCGGGTTCCCCCTTTCCTCTGTTTGGACCAGGAAGAGCTTGCCTCACTCAGCAGTGTTACTGCCATTTGCTCCTCTCGCCTTGAATCTCCACGCGTGCCCGCTCTCGGGGCCCAGAACGTGGCTCCAGCTTTCCCTGATGCCTGCTTCTTGCCTCTCAAACTTTTCATCATGTGCCACCCTTTCTGGTGCGAATGGGACGCCCTGCCTTTTCCTAAATCAGGGGCCTCTAAAGACCTGTCCTTTATTCCAACCGCTCCTGTTAGAGCATTAGTCACGAGTAGAATACTTTCTTTAAAGAAAAGAAAAAGAGGGGTGCCTGGGTGGCTCAATGGGTTGAGCGTCCGACTTCCGCTCAGGTCATGATCTCGCGGTCCGTGAGTTCGAGCCCCGCGTGGGGCTCTGTGCTGAAGGCTCAGTGCCTGGCGCCTGCTTCGGATTCTGTGTCTCCCTGTCTCTCTCTGCCCCTCCCTTGCTTGCGCTCTGTCTCTCTTTCTTTCTCTCTGTCTCTCTCAAAAATAAATTTTAAAAAACATTTGAAAATTTTTTCAAAAAGAAAAGAAAAAAAACCGCACCATCCACTCGGGGCCTCCAGCTCGGGTGCAGAGTTGGGGGGGAGGCTCCAGGCGGCTGGAGGGGTAAATGCTGGTGAACAGCAGCAGGGTTAGCAGAGCAGACGGGACAGAGCCAGGGGACAAGTCCAGAGTGCAGGACCGCTGAGGACTTTGTGACTGCAGCGGGAGAAGCAGCACACTGGGAAGCAAGGGCGGCATTTCTCCATGAAGCCTGCGGGGAGCAGGACAGGCTGAGAAAATGAATCGCTTTGCTTCTATGGAAGAGGCCGCGTTCCATCAGGTCCAACATCTTCACTGGCACCTTATAAGCAAGATTCCTGGAAACGGAAGAACGCAGCAGCCCTTCCCTCTCTGTCACTTAGCAACGGCCTCTTTCTCCTTTCTAGCAGGTCCCAAGGGGTCCTTTCAAGGGGGTAGGGGTGGGGGGGACGGATGGAGGTAAGATAATTACCTGGTGTGCATAATAATAAGACATTCGGGCTTCATTGTGCAGGGAGTGCTTGCCTTGCAAATGAATAAGACACTTTAGAAACCTTTTATTTTCCTCATTTGGGTTTGTGCTGTGTTGTGTTGTGTGCGCGTATGTGTATCTCCAGTTGTCTGGTGGCTGCCTGGGAGAGTGAAAGGCCTACCCACAACTCCCACTCAATCTCAGAACTCAGCCTCCGCCTCCGCTCTGCAAATTGGATGGGAAAAGCCCTTTTCCTGAAATGTCTTGTGCCTCTCCAGTGTCCCTGAGTGTCACAGCTCTCTGGGAGCTCCCAACCTAGCTGAATAGCAGGGCCAAGCCCAGGGCCTTGGAGGAGAGACACCAGGATGGGATTAACGGTGTAAAGATTTTATTTGGGGAAACATCCAGGTGAGGGAAAATAGGAAGGGGGCCAGGCAAGCCGTCGGATAAAATTCAAGGTTGACTCTGAGTGAAGGAGAGAGGGAGGCAAGACTGAAGCATCTTAACCAACCCTGGGGGAAGGTACCACATGGCCAAAAAGTTCTCCAGAGGAGAGGAGCCCTCTCTCAGAGGAGTCCCCCCACCCCCACAGTGGCCTTCCCGTGTGGGTGCTTGTGCTCAGTATTTGGACCTGGACAGTCCCTCTCCCTGTCCTTGGACATCTGCAGGGCGCTTTCTCCTGGTTCCCACACCCAGACTTGGGGGAAGTGCACTGTTCAGAGGTGGGCAAGGGGGCAAACTGGGTGCAGGAAGGTTATCCTACTGGTGGAGTTGGGAGACCTGCTTCGGCAGGCAGAGGACCACACAGCTGGAGATTGAGAAAGGAGGTCCTTTTGGAGAAGGGGTGAGCCCAAGGACAGAGGAGCAAGGGTGGAAATTGGTGTGTTCACAAGCGACCTTCTGTGAAGGGGAAAAGTCATATTTAGCACGAGCTTTGAATCTCTCCTCTTGTCCCTTTTGCTGTGCTGTTCTCCACAGACTAGGTCTCTTAACGATCAAACTTCACACGAGAAATACTATTATAAGCTGTTTACTGACACCTGCTATATTCTCTTTCTTTTACTGAGATAACTGATTATACTTACAAATGTTTGAGAAGAACATTTCCTTTTTCCATGTAATCATGCATTCATTTCCATTTTATCCTCCCTGTGAAAATCGTGATCTATTAACTCTCCTGTGTAATTGAATGGCGTCAGAATCGCTGACACGTGGCCTCGAAACTATGGTGCCACTCTCCAGTTTCTGCCATTCTTTCAATCGCTGAGACAAATAAAGTCCGAAACCTCGTAACGTCTAGTGTGGTATTGATTGAAGAAGAAGGGCGCAGACAGTAAAGGGATGTGTGACCTGCCCATATCCTTGCCTCCACCCCGCCCCCCCCCCCCACAACTCCTCCATGAAAACAATGACCGCTTATTAAGGACACTGTTTTCTGATGCTCCAGGGAGTGACCCACAGTGAAATGAGTGACGGTCCATGGAGGACACACATGACAAGGAGGAACACTAAGAGAGCATCGTAAGGGGGGCAAGACAAGATCTTGTGTCCCTTAGGATGGTCTAGAGGGAGGCGGGGCCTACGGGGTGGGGGTGGGAAGGAGATAAGAAGGGTGATGCTTGGGGCATGTTGACTTCCATGAGTGTCGATGCCAAGTGCATTACATACATTATCTCACTCCCCACCGTGGACTTCAGAGGATAAGAATCTAGGAATTTCCTCTCAGGTAACGTAGTTGGTAAAGCAGGGGGTTGCTCCCCCTAGCCAGTTCTGTAAAGTCCCTGCTACAAAGCTCTACATTGTGTCAGGACCAGGGAGACAGATGAATGGTCAAGGGAAGGTCAGGGCAGCTTGACCTTCTGTGGTCACTGAGTGAGCCATTGAGCAGGAAAGCTTTGGAGGGGCTCCCTGGGGACCCCCAACACCCACACCTGGGGGCACCTACCCTATGTGCACATGTGCGCAACCTCATGAATTTGACTTGGAAATCTGTCAGCATCAGAGAATTGACCTTGTGGTTCCAAGTCATGGCTCCATAAACAAATCTTTCTTAATTAGCCCTGGCAGCTCAACACCTCTGGTGTGTCTAGCCCATTTCACTGCCACGCCTACTCTTGTTGGATCCAGTTCTAAAGTAAACTATGTTCTTTGAGAGCTCTTGCATACACATGAGTTGGCAGCCGGTCTGAGCTGACCCATAGACTCGTAAAAACCAACAGGGCCTCAGCACCCTCGCCTGGGATACCCAAACTCTTGGACCAAAGGTGCAAAGTCTTGCCCACATCAAGGATCTGGCTGCTTTCTTGGGGACCAAGAGATTGGGTTTTTGTTTCTACGCTTACTCTGGCAATCCATGAGGTAAGGGGGAGAAATGCCACACCGCCTCTGTAGAAAAGCAAAGTTAATTCTGGTGGAAATTTAACCCTCTTTTCCGTACCTCAAGTCTAGACAGACCACCTACCACTCCAGGGGATTAGAAGTGTGGTTTTAACTTGCTCACTTGATGTTCTCTATCTCCTGTCACATATGGATTACAAACTGTGAGCTTCATCCTGCTGCCTCTTGGCCATTTCTCAGCCCAGAGCTGGAGCACAGCAAGAGCCTCTGGTCCCACCCTGCCTGGTTCCATGGTCTTCCCCTCTTGGTAGTAGAGATACGTTCAGGGATTTGGTCCCTGATGGCATCCTTTCTATTGCTGCAAGAACTTGCATGATAGTAGGACCTCTCTTAGTACTTCTCCATCATGAAGACGGAGGATAAAGGTGCTAATGAGGTCTATTATGGAAAAGGTGCAATGCTTACCTGGGTCAGATGTGTTGGTAAGACATTTTGCTTCCCTTGTCCCAAATGCCTTTCCTTCCTTTGATGAAATGTTGCCAGATTAAGAGTGAATGCATTCGGATTTCTCAACATTTATTCAATTCCCTACATTTCTGCTGTGACAAGTGCTTTGTAGCAGTGAATGGCAAATGTTTCCCTATGCTCTGCTTTGTAGAAACCCCAGAGTGACCAGGCACAGAGCCCCCTTCTCCAAACATCTCTGTCGTATAGATTATGCACAGTTGCTCAGAAGAAGTTTGTCTTTTGCAACAGACAAGACTTTGGGGAAAAGTTTTTCTTTTTCTTTAGTTGGGCATACAAAATAGAGCAAAACATGGTGATTGTGATCAGGGGGCCATTTTAGACAAAAATGTATCCAGGTCGGCCAGTGGGTGCCCTTTAGTCATGAGCTTGGCTTGCCGTGTCTCACTCTATGCTGTTTTGTGACAATGTATTCTCACTCAGTCAGCTTCAGTTTCTTCAAAGCAGGGTGAGGTAGGGGCATCTGAGAAGGTGTGAGCTATTGGAAAAACATTATGTATATATATATATATATATATACACACACACACACACATACACATATATATAATGTATACACACATATATATGCATATATATACACACACATATATATCATATATACATATTTGATACTTAAAGGCATAAAGATTGATTTTCTTCTGTGTAAGGAAGCACTTCAAGTCAGTTTAGGGGCAGGGCTAAATTTGCAAGAAGCGCGGTAAGTGGATTACTTGTGAATGGTTCTTGGAACTTGGGTGACTTTCAGTTTTCTCTGGTTTTTTAAAAATTCAATATTTAAAATACTGTAATTGCCAAGAATGCTTTGCTCTACAGAGCCGAAATTCAGAATTTCTCATGCATGTCACTTTCCTGTTGTCGGCAATTCATTTTTCTATGCTAGGTTACAAATCTACCCTCGACCTGTTCACAGCTCAGTGATTTTCCAAAGATTTCGGCTTCGACTCTCATGCTTTACCTTTTACCTGCCCCGTGACTCCTGTGGATTTAGTGTTTCCTAATTCCTTCTCGTCAAGTTTTCACTGGGATCGCTTCTATATCTCAGCAGCTTGACCTTGAGTGTGACCCAAACTTCACCTCTCTCACTTCTACCATTTAAGATGCTAATGATGACTATTGCTTTTCTTCTCTTCAATAGTGTCCTCATTAATATTATTATTATACATATAGGTCTCCTTCCCTCATTTGCCTTTCAACAAGCTTATAATGAGCGCTCATGATGTTGTGGGAATTGTGCTTGGTCCTGGGAAGTTACTGAATAGCTCTGGTTCTCACGGCACTTACAGTTTAGGGGGTACATACACGGAAACAGGTGATTACCCTCTAGCAGGATACATACGATGATGAATAAGTCCTGCTACACGCAGTGTAGTCGTGATTTAATTGTTGCATACACAGGAAGGACATCCTACTGTGCCTGAAAAAGACTTCATGGAAACATGATCCTCAACTCCCTGGGTAGACGGGATGGGGCCTGCTGGGGGCAGGGGGAAAAGCATTCCAGAACAAGGAAATAGCACTTACAAAAATATGAAGGCATGAGAGATGACGGCATACACAAGGAATATGAAGCTGGTGTGGCTGGGGATGGGTGGTAGGGGAGGGGTGAGGAAAGATGTCAAGTGTCAAGTCACTATGGAATGAATTTATTGGCACAGAAATCAAAGTTTGCCCAATAATCAATTGAAGGTAGTTGAGTATAGTAATTAGTTTTAAAGACATCTATTTAATACCTTCTTTTTTCTCCACACTAGCTGGGTGTTTTCAGAGGGGGAAGTGATGGTCAGGTTGATAAGAGGCTTGAGGCAAAGAAAGCCCAAAGTGCCCATCTACCTTCATCTCAAGGCCAATAAAATCACTCTGATTTTACAGGTTGAGAAAAGAACGTACTGGACTGTGGAATGTGATGACTTAGTCTAAGTCAAAATGTAAGATGAAAGGACATAGACCTTCCCAGTCTGCTCTGTCTTTTGGAACCTATAAGATTCATGAATGCTATTAGCTCTGCTCTAGATAGCAAAAAAGTGGCTGGCTTGATTATGTAGTTCATAATCTTCATGAACAAGCAGGGAGTATATGGAAACTGGAAAAACAAAACAGAATAAAACCAAACCAACAAAACACCTTCAAAAAAGAATGAAAGAAAAAAAGAAAGAAAGAAGGAGAGCAAGAGAGAGAGGAAGAAAGAAAGAAAGAAAGAAAGAAAGAAAGAAAAAGGATGAAGGAAAAATTAGTGTGAAGACATATAAGAGGTAGACCCCTAGACAAGTCAATGATAAACGGAAAACAACCTTAAGGTCAAAGGGCTCATAGGAGTCAGTTCTTGGTTCTAGATGGAATGATCCTAAGCCCTCCTTGCTGAATTTACTATGAAGGATGTTCAGAGCAAGTGTCACTGTCTTTGCTGTTGCCTTGTCAGAATCTGTGAGCAAATAGAAAACATTGCCCTCACACGTGAAACTCCCTGGTTCTGTTTGAAAATAACAGAAAAAAAAAAACAAAAAAAAAAACAAGAATAATACAGAGTCTGGGCAACTTCAAGACTACTAAGAATCCAAGTCGTTTCTCCTGGAAACTCTTATTAAGGGCTCTAGCTGTTAATAGAAAATTCAACCTAGTAACATCACAGTAAAACACCAGAACATTGGAACTAACTTTAAACAATAATTCTAAAGGTTCATCAAGTCCATTTGACCCATTATGCAAAACAAGAAACTACAGTCTAGAGTAGTGCAGTGACTTTCTCAAAATCCCCAAAAAATACCAATCTGAATGCATCCAGTGTCGCTTTCGGTCAGTAACTTCCTCACTCAAAGAAGCCTTTTGTTATTTTCCCAAATTGGTTCCCCAGGATGCAACAGTCTGCCTCAGTGTGCACATATCTGTCCCACATTACATTACATTCTGTAGTTATCAAGCCTTGTAAATTCTGCATTCTAGTTAGATGCATGTAAATTCTGCATTCTAAGGTTCTTCTTGAATACTCTGTGAAACGCAAGCCAGAAATTTCCATTTATTTACAATTTCCCAATCTCCACCACCCTCCCTCACTTCCAATTGCACAAACACCAATGTTTCTTTGCCTGAGTTCAAGAATTGTATTTAGCAAGGTGGATCAATGTGGCACCATATCCCCAGGGAGCAGATTTAGATATGCAGCTCGACCCCATTGGCAGCAACAGGTTAATATTGTCTTTGCATTTAGAACAACCAAAGCTCTCTCAGGTGACTACCCCTAGGGGAAGACTCATGGTTCACTGCCTTTGATTAAATTCTTGGGAGCTTTCTGGCTCTATCCAGATCTGCCATTTGTCCTTGAGGAGCGCGACAGTGTCTGGAAACTATGAATAACTGTTGCTACCTTCTCACAGGAAAAGACTCCCTGAAACCTGGCCCCTTGGCAATCAAGTCCGATGATGTTATGTTCAGAGAGATAAGAGTAATCCCAGTCTTGTGCTGGACGGCTCATTCGACCATTTCAGGGATCAAGGTATTCTGCTGGTTAGGGAGGTAGGCCACTGATGAATTATGCATACAGTATGGAGAGCTTGACTTGGATTCAGAGATAAGTCACAGGAATGGCCAGAAGGTCACCTTAGAAAGAAGCTTTCTGTATTGAGCTTTTCTAAAGTGTGAAGACCCAGTCCCTACTGTGCAGAACTTTCGGTCTCACTGGAAGGACAGGTGTGAGTGACAGGCAGAAATGAGGCACATTCTAACTGGTGGGGCTCTCTTACGGAGTCTGTTTCTAGGGTGGCCTGAGAGAGGTGGAGTGGTTGAGGAGACAAGGCTCATCTCCTCTCCCAGCCACTCCATCCCCCCAGATGGGGGGAAGAAGAGGAGACCTGAGAGGCCCTAATAAGAATGCATACCTGGACTACGTCCAAGAATCCCTTCAGGGTCTGGGGATCTTCATGTTCCCTTGCATTGTCTTGAGGCATTGTGTGTGAGACTCAAGGCTTCCTTCTTCAGCCAACGCAAATGCTCGCCTCTGTTAAGACTCAGATGAGAGGAAGTCCACCGAAGAAAGAGGCTGGCTGAGAAATAGAGAAACATGTGCACAGGACTTGGCTTTTATTCACCTTTTCATACATGTGTGCCTTTGGCTGGGTGTTTCCAGCCTGTGGTGGTATTTGCAGTTTTGGATTTCTACAAAGACGCTTCTTTAAGTGTCTAGTGGCAGTGTAGGGAGGGGTGTGGTGCAGGGGGGGATGTGGGCCCAGTCCTGGCTGGCGCCTGGAACAATGTGAGTGGACAGATCCAGGACTCAGGGCGAGAAGCGGCCCCATTCCTCCCAAGGAGTCTGCGCATCGTGGCCTGGAAGTAAAGATGGGAAATGGGTCATCTTTTGAGAAGTTTGGCCAGGGGTGGTGGGCTAACATTGCTTTCCAGTGTAGGAGGGGGCTGGTTTTCTCATGCCTACCGAAGACAAGATGACGGTGGATTCAAACCTCAGCCTCAGGATTTGAGTAGATATCAAGGAGAAGCTTGGGCTGTAGCGGTGTTGAGAGTTGGGGAGAGATCTCAGAGGGAACTACAATCCGTATGTAATCACCTGTGTCTGTTTGGGAAGTGGTTCAGGGGCTGCTCACCAGTATGCTCTTGGAAGTCTCTTCTCAACCCCAGGTCCCAGAAAGGGGTGGAACACGAGCTCCTGACTCTTGTCTTACGTCCTTGTACCACAGAAGTGTACCTTCAATGATCCCGCTCTGTCTAGTGGCTTAGAGAAGCAGATACGTGTTTCTAATGCCACACAGTTTAGGTGTGTCCCAGGGACAGCCACCTCTGGCTACCTGTCCCATTCAGGCTTTCTTCAGGCTGCCTGGGCCTCCAGGATAAATAGGCCTTGTAGCTTTTTTCCTGCCTGAGGTCCCAAAGACCCCAGAGGTGCCATAAACCCCAGGCAGCCAATAGATCAAGGTTTTCTTCACCTCCTCTGTTCCCTGCCTACTCTTGGCCCTGCTGCTCCAGGCTCTGGTGTCCTCACTCCTGAATGTTGGCAGTTCTGTTCTAAGTGATCCAGCCCCTCTAGTGGTGCCATTCTAACCACCCTGCCCCCACCCAGTCCCCCCCATCCCTCCTCAGCTACCAGCGAGTGCAGCCGCAGGAAGCAGACCTCTTCGGTCCCCTCAGCTGGCCACTTCACTATAACAAAGTCTGGCAGAAGCTGGCCTGCAGTGGATGTGTCTTTGCCTGCTTAGCCATGCGGGCAAGGCGGGGCACGGGGACTCTAACAGCCAGACCACAAAAAGGCTAATTTCCAGATGCAGATACAGTAAAAACAGCACTAGTTGTTGATTAGTGACCAGATGCTGAGCCATTCTAGGCCCTGTCCGTGGCTGGGGATGGAGAGGAGGTACAACACCCAACAGAAAGAGGCTGGCTTCACCCCTGCGCTGATGACTGTCCTTGCCCTGGAGTCACTAAAAGTAATCCCATTGTTCACAGCGCAGTTTTGCTTTTCAAAGTATTCTAGGCAAGGCCAGCGATGTGGTCCCCATGTCTCAGGGAAATTACTGCACCGGGGCATAGGTTGTGAGCGACCGGTCACATGAGTTGGTCAGGTGAGAGCTGGGTCACATGGTCTCCCCGGACCTCCCTCGGCATCACACCTGGGTTTCAGAGCCTCTCACTTTCTGGAGCAGCTCCAGACTGGTTTCTTTTTTCCACTCTCCTTGTATCCTGCTAGCTCCTGGCCCTGCAGTGAGAACCTCCACGCTGTGGGCCTCCGGGCCCCTCGATCAAGCTGATGTGAACTACAAGGACCTAACCCTGCAGTGGCAGCGGGCTACTTTTCAATATTCCAATTGATGATACTGCCACTTTTCTTCCGATAGAATCTTCTGGAATCCCTGACATAGTAACAGCAGAGAGACTTCCTGAGTTCTTCAGTGCTTCTCTTCTTGCAAATCACATCCATATTTAAAAATGCATTCATTTCCACACTTATTCACTCCATGCCACTACACCTATGGATTGTCAGGCGCTTATCTGAGGCAGATAGTTATTGCTTCTATTTTAAATTGTCAACATAGGTAAGATTCTTCATTGGAAAACTGCTATAGCATCATATTACCCTTTCAGTCAAAAAGTCTTTCCTTATGTCTAACCGAATGAACTCCCTATTGCTACAATTCCAACTCACTTTTGTATCACCCATCTGGATTTTCCCAAACTCTACATCATTTTATCTATATGATGCCCTTGGAGGTAGCTATTACTATTACTATTATTTGACAGATGGGAAAACTGAAGCTTGATCTGTGCCCATCCTAGGGTGGAGGCAGACCTCCTTTCAGAACTCTCCTGACATTCTAGAACTCTCTGAGCAATGCCCTGGGAAGGAGTCAGCAAGTGCTGCTGCAGGGAGTGAGGGAGGGTGACTCTGAGCTTACCCTTGGCCCCAGTGAGTACCTTCCCACTCTCATCTTGGCGTTGCTACCCTCACCATCTTTGGTGGCCCATGCCCTCCCGATTACCAATACTTGTCAAGGTTACCTGCAGGTACTGTGACTTTCTTAACCCTCATGATGATCTATATTATTGTGTTTATTTGGTTTCTTTTTTATTATCTGTTCAGCTTTCTCCACCCCCCTGAATTTCGATCTTTTCAATACTATATCCCAAGTGCCTAGCACAGAGCCTAGTAAGTGATAGACTCTCAATAAATATTTTTTGACAGAGAGATAACAAGGAAGAATAAGAAAAGGAAGAACAAGCAAGAAGGACAGAAAGAAGGGAAACAATTAGAGAGCCTGCCTTTTCCCCTCTGCCTTTCTGCCTTTCCTCCCTTACCATGGACATTGGAATTCATCCATTAAATGGGCCAAATCTTATGGGACTTGTGGTAGAAGGATCTAGAAGACTTGGGCTCTCATCCCAGCTCTGCCTCCTTGAAACCTCCCTATGCCTCAGCTCCTCTCCTGTAAAACAGAATAATTATATCTACCTCACGGGGCCATGGTGAGGATAAAATAAAATAAAATTTTGCATTTCTGCAAAACCAGTTTCTGGCACATGGTAGATAGTCAGCAAAAGTTGTTCCCCTTCCCCTGCAGTAACTTCAACCTTTTGACCTCAATCCTGCAAAGTAAAGTCAAACCCTGCAGCATGCCTCCAACCACATAGGAGAGGCTATCTTCCCAGCTGGTATGAGGATCTTATAGAGAATACACCGCCAGCCTTCTGTCTGTGCCAAAAAAGTCACATTGGAACGGATGCATTTTAATGAGCTGCTTCTGGTAATTAAACCCAAGGGACATATATACCAGCTGAAACTACAGTAGGCTGAATTCTAACTTTCTAGCTCTGTGAACTTGGATTAATAACTCGGCTTCTCTGATCTTTGGTTTTCCCCTCTACACACTTGGAATAATAATGATGGTGGAATTATTGAGTGTGAGCATGGAGAGGGTCTGGAACGTAGTAAGACCATAACGAAACTTTGTTTGTTTATTTATTTATTTATTTATTTATTTATTGTTTTTAGATAGAGAATGAGAGAGAGAGAGAGTGCACAAGCTGTAGAAGGAGAGAGAGAGAGAGAGAGAAAGAGAATCTCAAGTAGGCTCTACGCCCAGCGTAGAGCCCACCATAGGACTCCATCTCACAACCCTGAGATCATGACCTGAGCCGAAATCAAGAGTCGGCTGCTTAACTGACTTAGCCACCCAGGCACCCCTAGTAAGGTCTATAAATGTTAGTTTATGTTGATCCATGGGTTAGAAGAAAAGCTACCCTCAAGACTAAACTAGATGCAAGAAAACTTCAAGGAACATTAATTAATTGCCAGTTACTTTTATACATCTTGTCTCCTTTCATCTCTGAATAACATGAAAAGATACAGCCCCTTCCCATTCTCCTTCATTCATCAGTTCATTCATTCCACAAACACCAGCTGTAGCCAGAGAGATAACGGGTCTTTCTAATAGTGAAACACGGTGGTATGTAGTTGACTTATTTAATGCTATTCTGGATATCTTTCCTTTCAGGGCTCAGCCCTAGATTGCACAATTCCTGAAGGAGAGGGGCTTTTCTCTGGGTGCTTCTGCTTGGCCAGTAGAGTACCCCCTCTCCTTGCTTCCAGCTGCCCTTGCCTGCTAATGGGAACCATCATCCCAGGGCCTCACTGCAGGCTTGCACTCCGATGGCTCTTTCTATTTCAGCCACATTTTCTTCAGCTTCTCTGAGCCTTTGCACATGGTTCAGCTGCTTTTGCACTCTTAAAACCTCCAAACCCAATACCAAGTAAATCGATGCTAAAAACGGGCAGTTTTTTTTTATCCCGTAAATGAGTTCTCAAAAACACATGCATTTCTTATACACATTTCCAAGCACAGGATTGAGTTCATAATACATGAGATGTATGTGCCACTACACATTGTAGAAAACCTAAGCTTAACTTTGAAAGATGAGAGAACAAAAGTCCACAAATGCATGCAATGCTTGTGAACATTCGAGATCTCCCTGCTACCTATTGGCGTGGGCGTTTATGAATTTACCACGTGTCATTTGCATGCCATCGCTGGATGTTTATTTGGTCATTAGTTGGGTGAGAAAATAAAAAATGTGTTCAGATGCAACTTGGAGGAAAATAACTTCTCTTTCCTTCTCTTTCCCTCTCTCTCTTACATGCACAGCCCAGTGGGTGCCTTGGATATAAAGTGGTGAACAGATCAGAGCAAGTCCTCAGACTGTTCTTTCAGCCAGGGGAAGACACAGGCTTTCACTCACTTAAGAAATATTTCTTGGGGCGCCTGGGTGGCGCAGTCGGTTAAGCGTCCGACTTCAGCCAGGTCACGATCTCGCGGTCTGAGTTCGAGCCCCGCGTCAGGCTCTGGGCTGATGGCTCAGAGACTGGAGCCTGTTTCCGATTCTGTGTCTCCCTCTCTCTCTGCCCCTCCCCTGTTCATGCTCTGTCTCTCTCTGTCCCAAAAATAAATAAACGTTGAAAAAAAAAATTAAAAAAAAAAAAAAAAAGAAATATTTCTTGGGGCGCCTGGGTGGCGCAGTCGGTTAAGCGTCCGACTTCAGCCAGGTCACGAACTCGCGGTCCGTGAGTTCGAGCCCCGCGTCAGGCTCTGGGCTGATGGCTCAGAGCCTGGAGCCTGTTTCCTATTCTGTGTCTCCCTCTCTTTCTGCCCCTCCCCCGTTCATGCTCTGTCTCTCTCTGTCCCAAAAATAAATAAACGTTGAAAAAAAAATTAAAAAAAAGAAATATTTCTTTTAATTTATTATTTATTTAAAAATTTAAAAAAAATTGTTTATTTTTGAGAGAGAGAGGGAGACAGAGCATGAGCAGGGGAGGGGCAGAGAGAGAGGGAGACACAGAATCTAAAGGAGGCTCCAGGCTCTGAGCTGTCAGTACAGAGCCTGATACAGGGCTCAAACTCATGAACCGTGAGATCATGACCTGAGCTGAAGTCAGATGCTTAACCAACTGAGCCACCCAGGTGCCCCTCAAGAAATGGTCCTTGGGTTCCCACTATGGATCTAGGTGCTGGGGATTCAGAGGAGAACGAGGCAGGCTGCTCTCTGGGAGTGAATGTTCTAGCAGAGGCGAGATAGGAGGTAAACATGTAGGAAAGAGGGAAACAAACAAGATGCCATCTGTAGTGACAAGATGGGAAGAAGTGAAAGCGGAATGGGGTGGCAGTGATATGAGGGGGTGCTGGGGACAATGGCAGAGTCCGGGTCATATAGAGCCTTGAGGTCATAAGGACGAGAGGAAGGCAAGAGAGGCTTTAGCAGGGTGGTAACTTGATCTGATTTACACCGTTAACACCTCACTCTGATGGTGGGGAATGTATCATGGGGAAGAGGGAGAGATAGCAGAGAGATCCTATAGCCCCCTCAAGAACTTACGTGGTTTGGACAACAGGGTTGGGGTGAAGAAGACAGACAGGTTCTGAACATGGTTTGTCAAAAGAGCAGACGAGGCTGGCTGATGAATCGTGCTGGTGCAGGGATGACAGAAAGGGAAAGGATCAAGACTGAATCAAGGCTTTTCTTGAAGTAGTGGGTGGTTGTACCACTGACAGAGCTGAGGAAATCCCCGATTAAGAAAAATAAATGTAACGTAGGTTGTATTAGGTGCTGAGAAGGAAAAGAGGAGGGTGCTAGGAAAATTTTTTTCGAGAATTCTCAACCCAAGATGACTGTCCCCAGGTGTGATGTCCTGGTACGTGGTTGGGGGAAGGTGCACTTTTCACCCCCAGCGCAACGGTCATGGGCAATGAACCTCTGCTAAGAGCCTCTAGAGAAAGGATTGTACCAGGCGCATCACCAAGGCCCATGCTGCAGCTGCTGCTGTATCTGGAAATCTGGTAATGCTAACCTCAGAGGGGATTCAATTGGTTTGGCACAATTACATCTCCATTGGTCTAATCCAATTTCATCAATTTATGGCCAGTTTTTTTTCTTCTGTTCCTCAGCCTTTTCTCTCCTTTGTTAATTTTCCCCTAGAAGCCAGCCAGACAGACAACGTCTCCTCCTTCTGGGTCTCAGGTATGCAAAAATACGCCGCATCAGTCCTCTTTAAAGCAGCCCAGAGCCCCTGTCACCCTCTCCTAGAGGTTCTGGTGGGAGACCCTTTTAGATGAGCCAGTGGGGACAGAGACGTGGGAGGCAGAAGGATGTTACCCGAGGCCTGGCATCTCCCCCCAGGCAAGACTGCATGGCCTTCCCAGCATTTCCTGTGCAGCTCGTACAGGCACTTCCGAGCTGGTCCTGGAGCCAGCCGCCTGCTCAGATCCAGACTGGGAATTAAAATTATTCCCCAAATGCCAACTCAACCTTTGGCTGCCTCTTCACCAGGAGTCCTCTACCCTCCAAGCAAAGGGACCCAACATTATGAAGTTTTTAGTGTACTGGACCCTCTGCTGGGTGTCCTGACACTGATTCCTGCCTCAGCATTGGGAAACTGGTATTCCTAGTTCCATTTTTTAATGGTGAACACTTGGGTTCAGAGAAGCAAATTAATTTATTCTTGCCAACAAGTGGAAAGAGTAGAGTCCAGGCCAAGGCCTATACCCCCCTTACGGCCTGCTCCTTCACAACCTTCCGGACGCTTGTTGGACCCCATCTTTGCTTTGCCCACCCCACCCACTGGACTTTTGCGATGATGTTCTCAGTCTTAGTGCTACCCACGGCTCCGACCTCATACCCTCTGGGTGCCCGGCAGCGAGCATTGCGGTCAGTGCTAAGCCCTGGAGTCAATCTCTTTGTCATTCCTAGCGGTCTTCCTCTTGTCTCCTCCGTCTTGACTGGCGCAGCATAGGGGAGACTTGGCAACATGGGTCGGGGAAGGACGAAAATAATGGTGGCAATACCCATCACTGAAAATGGGGACAGCTATTGGGAGTCTGGTGGGCATATGGATGGACAAGAACCAGAAAACAGTGGCTTTGGCTGGAGGGTATACCATTCAGCAGAGTCATAAGACCTACACATCAAAAAGAGAAAAAGACACAGAGAGAGAAGGAAAACAAGCAAACATAAACAACTCACGATGAACTCTAAGATCTTTACTGTTCCTCAACTCTTCTTTTCTTTCTTTTTTGTTTTTCAGGTTTAATGAATTACATGGGGACACTGGCCATATAAAAACACAAGCAGGCACTCAGTCTCGGACCAGTCAACCACGGAGTTGGAATTCAGGTCTGACCCAGGACCACGGGTTCCAAGGCGAGAGACTCTGGGGCACCTGCACGCACTCTCCAGGTAGACTGGCCTTGTTGCTTTTCACAGCAATCAGTATTCATAATAGGACAGGGGCTATATTTCAGTCCCCCACCCCCAGTCTCATGTATTTATGATACTTGGTAAGATCAGCTTTGGTCCTGATATTGTATCATCAAACAGGTCATTACGGTCTATATTAATCCAGGTGAGGATTTTTTTTATTTTAAAGCAGGCAACTGAAAATAGAAACAGGGTGGACTGATACATTCTTTCTTGCTCTTTTTTTTTTTTTAAGTTTATGTATTTATTCTGAGAGAGAGAAAGGGGGAGGGAGGGGCAGAGAGAGAGAGAGAGAGAGAGAGACTGGGAAAGAGAGAATCCCAAGCAGGCTCCATGCTGTCAGCGTGGGGCATGATGTAGGGCTCGAACACACATGAGATCATGACCTGAGCCAAAATCAAGAGTCAGACACTAAAGACACTTACCCAACCCAGGCGCCTCTCTTGGTCTTGACAGTGGTGCTTGTTCAAGAAGGGTGCAAGGGAAACCCAGCCCTGCCTTTGAGAAAGGGGTCGACTTCTGGGAACACACAGTGGGTAGTTTTTTGTCATTCCCCTGAGAGGCTGTGAGTCCGGGTTCCACACGGCTCTGCCCTCAGCAGTCACCCACAGAAGCAGCGAAGACACCGCCCCCCCGACCCTGAGCCAGTCATGCTCCATATCCCCTCCTTCTCTCTCTTTGGTGTGTGGGGGAGTAGGGGGAAGGAATGATATGGAGGGACTTGGGGGCAAGGAGGGGCTTTAAATGGTCGCATGGGATTCTGGCTTGTCTGTGAGGTAGTACTGAATTTCCAGAGAGGTCATTGTAAATGAGACTTGAGTTATTAATGTTATTGGCTCCAGAAATCAAAAAAAAAAGGGGAGGGAGGCAAGAGGATGAGCAAGTGATGAGGAGCATGTGAGCATGGGGGGTTGCAGTGAGGCCAGGTGGTGTTAGCACAGAGTGAGGTCAAGGCCACCTCTGGGCATCCCTTCAGATAGCCTGGGAGTCCATGGACCTGCCTGCTTTGGGGAACCGTAGATCTGGCTCCCCATCACACGAATTTAGCCTGAACTCCAGGCCTGGGATACGTGAGGAGCAAGTGGGCAGAGCTGAGATGGTCCTTCACCCCGGATCTGCCAGGTCAGGGTCATACCGTGTGCGGTTCTCAGTCCCGTGGAGCCCAGGTGAGGATGGGCGAGCCGGAGGCACCCACGCTCTGCCTCAACCACTCCACCCATCACCACCTGGCCAGGGTGGGGAAGAAAAGTTTCTCCCCCAGATAAGGGGAGAAGAGACATCTCTCCATATTCTAGTAGAGATTCTATGTAGGAGCGAGGGGAAGCAGGAAAATCTCCCTGTACCTCCAGGCTCTTGTGGCCAAGAAAATCATTTTGATGGTGGGGCCTCCAAAATCACAGCGACGACCTGCTGTAGGAGGGAGGTGCCACCTCCAGCCCAAGCCCCAGAAAAGGCCCTGGGGTAGTGATTCTGGATACAATCCGCCCACTTCAAGTATGCCATGGTGGTTGGCTTAGTATGTTCACCAAGCTGTGCAACTCTCACCACGTCAATGTTAGAGCATCGTCATCCCCACAGAAAGAAAGTCCATAGTCAATGTTGGAACATCGTCATCCCCACAGAAAGTCCATACCCATTGGCAGCCATTCCTCTCCACCTGCTACCCTGCAACTCCCAATCCGACTTTCTCTCTCCACAGATTTGCCAACTGTAGACATTTGTACAAGCACAATGCTTTCAAGGTTCTTCCTTGTTGTAGCATGCATTAGTACTTCCCTCCTTTCTTATGGCCGAACAATATTTCATTGGATGGCTGTGCCCTGTTTCTCTTATGGATTCATTGGTTGAGTGACACCTGGGTTGTCTCCACTTTCTGGCTACTGTGTGTGACGAACGCTGGTATAAACATTCGTGTGCAAGTTTTCATGGATGCGGTGTATTTTCCCTTTAATCCCCATGACAACAAATGGGCATCATAATCCTGATTTAGTAGGAAAAGCCGCAGCTCAGAGAGGTGAAGCGACAACTTTGGAGACAGAGAAGCTTCTTTCGATTTGGTCTGATCATGACAGGAGGACAAGTAAGAGGAAATAAGGTGGGGCTCCACCTCGCCTTTCCAGGTCATTATACACACCATTGAGTAAAAAGAAATGGCAGGAATGAGAGAAAGTGCGTCAGCAGGTCCGCTGTGGGCTCCACTGGCCTTCTTTTGGGAGGCAGGTCTCGATGACAGCCTCACGCTTGCCCTGCCCTGGCACGGTTCTAAGGTCTGGGAAACGTCCCCCCTTTCCCAATCGCCTCCTTGTTTCGGTGGCAGACGAGGAGCAGTCAAGAGTGGCTCAAACAACTGCTGGGGTAGCGCGTTAGGCTTGTGAGGACTCAGGTGGGACGTCTGTGTGGCAGTGCCCATTTTGAGAAGGTTCCTGAGGTGAGCTCTGCCCGGTCCCGGGAAGAGCCCCAAAGAGAGGAACTCAGCATGGGCCCAGGGGTGGCTCTATGGCATGGAACAAAAGGGTCACAGAGGCTGCTGGCTCTGCTTGTCTCTGCCCCCAGGGCTTTCCCAGAAAGTACCTGGACCTGGGAGTGTGGGTGACGTGCCGCCCCATTAATGTAGCTCCGATGGCTAGTTGGAACCCAAGCCAAAGCTGGTAATCATTGACCCTCAGAGGCTCCCTGGGGCACAGCAGTAGAGTTAACAGGAACACTGGCTCTCTGGCTAATCCCCTGCTCTGTGGTTTATCCTAGAGGCTTGCCCTTCTCATCACCTTTCTAGGACGCATGATGTTCTTGTAGCCTGGACCCTGGTGTAGAGAAGCCCAGCATTAAAGGCATTGCAGATGATGACGCGACTGGGTCTGTCAATCTGCCGGCTGTAACTTGAAAGGAAATTAGTGTTGAGATGCTAGCACTGCGGGTGTGAACAGCTTGATCCCTTTCCATAGCAGAGTGTCGTCCAAGCCCTTTCCAGCCATTTGCAAGATTGATACGAATGGCCCCATTTCTTTGATGAGGAAATTGACACACCGAGAGGTTAGGCAGTACCCAGGGTTCGAGCTAGTAAGTGACCGACACCAGATCCAAACCCCACATACTGACTTCTTAAATCCTTCCTGGGAGTCACTTGATGCAGCTCTGATAGGGAAACAAACATAAGCTAGAATGTGAGACCAGAAGGCATCCCAAGTTCCCTCCAAACTCAAGAACCTGGTGTTCTTTTTTTTTTTTAAGTTTTTTTTTTTTTAATGTTTGTTTATTTTTGAGAGAGAGAGACAGAGCACAAGCAGGGGAGCAGCAGAGAGAGAGAGGGAGACAGGATCCGAAGCAGGCTCCAGGCTTCGAGCTGTCAGCACGGAACCCGGCGCAGGGCTTGAACTCACAAACCGCAAGATTGTTACCTAAGCCGAAGTCGGACACTTAACGGACTGAACAACCCAGGCGCCCCCAAGAACATGGTGTTCTGTCTCTTGTCTTTTGCATGTCTATCAGAGCTGGGTTATACCAACATGATACCCTTTACCTTGGGGACAGCATCATGAATTCTAGTCCCCAAGTGCCATTACTCAGGTATTAGTTGAATTAGTCCCCTAATTTTAAATTGCCATTTGGAATTCTATATGTTTTCTTAAAAACAAAGTGCACTTTCTTGGTGCAGATGCTCAGGAAAGTATGTTCAGAGCCTACAGACCACACGGAATTTATTCGTTTCTGGGCTGGAAAGACAGTTGATGTAATTAAACCGCAGGGAACTAAAAGGGTCAGATTAATGAGAGAATTCCCACACTAATAACAGTGTGGGATGAAAAGATGAAATTTAAGAATTCTTTCATTCTGGATGTGTCTAGTTTGCAGAAAAACACACTCCTCCCAACACATCCCTTTACAAGATAAACATGTGAGAGGGTGATTATTTTATTTGCCAAAATCATTCTTCACTTTATAAATTATTCTGTGAAGGATTCCTTTAAATATCTAATATCCTAATGCATATGTGATACGACTTACTGTATATAAGCGATTTCTGTTCTCATACCATCTTCCGAGAACACCATAGAATTGGTTCCAGGATAAGATTACCTGTCAAGACATGGACAGAGACATTTGCCCTGTCATGGAGTTCTTTTGAATCGTAATGAGGCTAAAAAGGCCATGAGACTAGAAACGTCTTTGGATTGTTGTGTGAATTCAGTTTTCTGTCACAGGTTCACTAGAAACTGGATTCAACAGGTAATGTAGCAGCACTCAAGAGGTCCGGCCTGCGTGCACAGGAGGGGTCTTAGAACCGATCCATCTGCCCATTCCTTTGTGGCGAAGTCCCATCTGTTCCTGGGACAGACGGACCCAGGAGTCTCTAGGGATCTGTCCTCTCTCTCCAGACGATAACCATATTTGCTGTGTTTCACTAGGTGTCTTCCCTACTGTGATTTCACCCCAATCCGGCGTGCGTCCCGATAGAGGCAGGTCGGCATATTCCACGCCCAAACCCGGGCCAGCTCTGTTGGCCACGGCAGGTTTCAGTTATACGTGAAGCTTTGAAAATCGTCTCCTTGCACCTCTTCACATAGAGTCAGGTGGCATGGACTTCTCTGTGAACAAGCCAGCGAACCACCCAGGCTAGAAGAAACCAGATAAGGGTTTGGTTATGAGGAGCGTGAGGCCACAAGGCCGGATCATCTGCCCTGTCCTGGTGCTGTGGAGACGGAGTCCTGCCATTAGAGAGTGGCATTAGGCTCTATTACCCTCCCCACATCCCCTTCTGGAAAGTAAGCACTTTGAGCCATTCACACCTCACTGTATTGATTAATCTCCTTGGCAAATACTTACTGAGCATCTACTGTAGGCTGGCACTGAGCCAGGAGGCACTGGGGATATAGCAGGAGAGGAGATGGAGGGGGTCACTGCCTCCAAAGCAGCATAAAAGTAAACGCGTAGGTTAAAATGACTGTAAATACTACCCCCAAAAGTCAAGAGTGCAATCAACTACCGCAAGGGGGAGGGAACCTGATTTAAATGGGGAGGGGCTTGGCCAGGGACTCTTCCCTCTTTGAGAGACGGACATTTATGTTTCTTTCTGAAACCAGGTAGTCAGTCTGGGGTTCGGAGGAGGGAGAGCAGAGAGCCAGGTGCTCCCAGCAGGGGAAACGGCACATGAGGCCAGATCGGAAAGGTGAAGTGACTTGCCCCCATTTCTGTAGTTGGTGTGAGGCAGAGCCGGCTGCCCAATGTCTCCTCCTGTGTCTGTATCCCCGGCTGTTGCCGAGGCGTGCCCGTGGCGCTCAGTGAGTGTCGTTGAACTGACCGACTCCGAGGCCAGGGTGCCTGGCCCTCCTGCTCGAGCAGTGAGGACCCAAGGTTCGACTCACCATCACTGGCAGATTCTCCTCTTCCAGCGGGGAGGAAGCTCCCCAGCCTCCCTCACTAGCCATCACTCCCAACGAACCTCTGACCACGGAAGATGAAATGGCCCCACCCTGTGGAGATCCAGAAATATCTCCAGGCGGAAGATGGCATTGCCGTAACTTCAGGCCACCGCCTACAATTAGCTCAAGCTAGGACAATCTAGAGATTAGGACAATCTCTAGAAGCTTCCAAAGAAAGCGCGATGCTTGACAACACATCTTCAGCAGCTTCCACGGTTGTGTCCTAATCACTTTGGCATCATGGCCTTTCTGAACTCCATCTGGCATTATGAGGTCCTTCTGGTGACATTGGGGTGCGAGGCCTTCTCCCCCAACATGCACTCTCAAATCCAATCCAGTTGAGCCTGGACCTTCTCCACGGGGGCCCCCATGGTGTCGCACATACTCTGCCTCCCTCAACTTTTCTGGTGCTTTGGCCCATGCTCTTTCTTGTCCCTGGAAACCTGTCCCCAGTCTGCCAATCCAAACCTTCAGGTTTTGTGTCTTCCAAAAAGGTTTTGTCTCTTGCTGGTTCTTACCTTCTATGTGCTTTCTGCATTAGGCAAGGAAACGTGTGGAAAATCACCATGCCTGGTGCAAAGTAAGTAGGTGCCGAATAAATGCGTGCCTTCCCTCTGCCTTGTTCAGTAACTATTTTGAGTATGCCACTGGGCTTAAAAGCAAGGGCTTCTCAATCAGGCAGAGCTACGTTCTTCTAATCTTTGCTCTTTGGGCTTTTTGCTTTGTGACCTTGTGGAAACTTGCTTAACTTCTCTGAACCTCAGTTGCCCATCTCGTAGGGTTATGATGAGAATCAAATAGTAACATGTACGTAAAAGATTTCTCTCTTGTGCCGGCGCCGACATTGTAGGCTTTCTGGGCCCCACAGTTTCACGGCTCCAACGGGGCACCCTCTGCATCATGCTCCAGAGGGCGCTGTTCACACAGAATGCAGGAGAGGCGGTCAACAGGATCCGAAAGCCCTCCATGATGTCTTAATAGCCATTTCCCACTCCCTCTCGGGAGACTTTTCTCAGCCCTAGTCTTTCTCTTCATTCAGTTTGAGCTGTGCAGCTTCGTTTTCACCTTGACTGCCTCTGTTAGCTGTGGCTCAGTCCCCTCATACCCAATGCCTTCTTGGTAAAGAGCTGAAATCCGTGAAGTTTAGAAGAATTCTTAGAAAAACCTCCGGCACAGAAACCAAGTAGATCCACCTGTGTGGCTGTGTGTTTCTCTTATCTTCTAGTGCTTTCTCACTCTGCTGTCGCCACTCCTCGCAGCCCCCAGGGGTGCGTTGCTCTCTCTTCCAAACTGTGAGCCAGGCAGAGATGAAGTGCCTCCTTTTGGTCCTTCTCTGCAGAGCTGAGACATGCTGACATTTCCTAAATACCTGAAGTTGCAATGACAAAGAACAACAAGGAAGCAGTATTGAAAGTACACACAGAATAAGCGTCCAGCTTCCAAAGCATAGGTTTCCGACTCCAAGGCAAATGCACGCCGTCACCAGAGACTGGTAAGACCCGCAGACGTCCTGCTTGTGTCCAGCTTCACTAGCTCCCGGGCTGACTGGATTAGTGGGAACATCACACCTCTTGACACTTGCTGCTGGGACCCAATCCAGATGCCATGAAAAAATACAGGTTTTTGCGGTGAGAGTGTCAGGATCTTAGGACGACCAATTGTCGTGGTGAATAAGATAGCTAGATAGAATTTAAAAGCTGCACCTGAAACTTTTAACTCCTTTTAATGACTTTGGGTATTTCAATTTGGTTATTTCCTTGATTCTGCACATCCGGATACAAAAGCAAACAAATGTGTAAAGTGACCATATGGCTTGTAAAATGGCTCTATGACTTCTTAGCTATACCTTTTCTTCTGTGCACTTTTCTGTCCTTTGGTGGTGTCAGCGCCTTCCAGCCGAAGAGTGCCAGGAACATCCCTGTAGTTGAACAAGCTGGTTTTTTGCAACTAGTGAGAATACAGACCATGAATTGTGGGAAGCCTCGTGGAGTGTTAGAAAGTACTTAAATAGGGGGCACCTGCATGGCTCAGTCGATTAAGCGTCTGACTTCGGCTCAGGTCATGACCTCACAGTTTGTGAGTTCAGGCCCCACGTCGAGCTCACTGCTCTCAGTGCAGAGCCTGCTTTGGACCCTCTGTCCCCTTCTCTATCTGCCCTCCCCCACCTCGCACATGCTCTCTCTCTCTCTCAAAAATAAACATTAAAAAATTAAAAAAAAAAGAAGAAAATACTTAAATAAGATATAGGCTAGTTTAAGCAATTTGGGGAAGATTTAAAGAAGTAACACTTTGCTCTGGGTTAGATGCCAGGAACTCAGAGTAATGTTATGGTTGAATATGTCAGTAAATCTTATCATCTAGAAGCGGGGGGTGGGGGGGAAGACGGGTGTGCGGCCCGAGTTGTTATTGGTGAAGAAGCAGTGATCACTTCTATTAGCCAGGACTAGGGGGATTAGGGTCATTTTTGTGGTTTGGACAATGTTCAGACGTGATTACGGAGTCGCCCTGTGTGATGCTGATGTTTCGAGAAACTGTTTGCGTTCACCCGAACACAGAGCCCTCGCTGGGAGAGCCAGGACCTAGCTCCCAGAAGCCAGGGCTGCTCTTCTCCTTTGCAGTGGGCATATGTGCACGTATTCAGTAATACGATCAAGTCCTAGTCAAGGTCTGTGGTGGGAGAAGGACAGCGCCACCCCCGGTACCACTCTTGGGGGTATCTGGGTAGGCTTGTTAAGAATAATTCTCATTCCTTCTATTCTCTTTCCACCTCTGCAAGGTAAGGCTTCTGCCCTGGTTATAGACAAATCCTTCATTCATTCATTCATTCATTCATTTAAGTTTAGAGAGAGAAAGAGAGAGTGCAAACAAGGGAGAGGGGCAGAGAGAGAGAGAGAGAGAGAGAGAGAGAGAGAATCCCAAGCTGGCTCCGCACTCAGCGCAGAGCTTGATGTGGGGCTCGATCCCACATCATGACCCTGCAATCGTGACCTGAGCCCAAATCAAGAGTCAGACGCTCAACCAACTGAGCCACCTAGGCACCTCAGACAAATCCTTTATAAAAGCATGTTCGCTATTCCCAGGTTTTCGGTTCCACGTGGGAAGATGGGCTCTGGAGCCAGTACAGTTCACAGGCGTTGCTGCATTGGCCGAACCTTTGTCTCTTTCCTGGAAGCCTTTGCCTTCCCCTGGCTGCTGTCTCTAATATAGCCCATTTTAACTCCACACAGCGTAGACTTCGCGTGGCCTGGGTCAGTGACACCTCGTTAAACTGTTACACACATTTACATTTGTAGACTAATAGTAACAGTTCTTACTATTTATTGCCTAACCGCTGCGTTCTGGAAACTTTGGAACTCTATGTATGAGATGACATTTAAAACGCACTGCAACCTTTGAAAGTATATTTTAGCAGCCATTTCAGAAGTGAGGAAACTGAGGCTCAGAAAGACTAAGTGGCTTTCTCAGGTCACCTGGTCATTAAGTGGCAGAGCTGGGATTCAGTCCATGTCTGTGTTTACCCAAGCTGGAGTTCCTTCCACCTGTCATGCTGCCTTTGGTTATCACCTGTGCCGGGAACATCCTGGACCAGGTTCTCCCATCCTTTCTTGGTCCCCATGCCTGGCACACCTCTGCAGTTATTCAGATAATGCTACTGGACCAGCTGGCTCCAGAAATGTCTACAGAACATGGTGTCCTTTATGAGAGCACTGATACCCTCAGATCTTGTGGTCCCCTGGCTCTTGTTCCCACACTCTTTTCGTTGGAAGGAACCAGGCACCCAGGAAGGCCTGTGCTGCATTCTCACCCTGGACACAAGCAGATTTACGGCTTCACGGTGGGCAGGGTCTGGGAGGACCTTTACCCCAAAGGAAAGGTGAGGTGTTCCTGAAGAGCACTCCTTAAAAAAAAATTATTGATTTATTTTGATAGAGACAGAGACAGAGAGACAGAGAGATCACAAGCAGGGGAGGGGCAGAGAGAGAGAGGGAGAGAGAAAAAGAGAGAGAGACAGAGAATCCCAAGCAGGCTCCACGCTCTCAGCACAGAGCTCGACGGGAGGCTGAATCTCAGGAACCATGAGATCATGACCGGAGCTGAAATCGAAAGTGGGACGCTTAACTGACAGAGCTACCCAGGCGCCCGCTGAAGTGCATTCCTGAGTCCAGCCTGGAATGTTGAGGTTCAGGTATCCTTCTACATGCCATGAGGCCAGGAGGAGTGGTTTGTACCGGCGTGCCAAGGTCTATTTGAGAAGAGCTCACGTTGACCCCAAGTGAGCTGCCTGATGGTGCTAACGACAGACATCAGCAGTAACCCTTCCTGGAATTATGGAACGAAAGGGAAACCACCCTCTGTCTCCAATAGGTTCTACATAGGAAAGGGGTAGTCCGGGAGCTAGATGATTCAGTCAGGGCCCTGAGTGTTTGCAGACCCAGCTGGGTGGCTATCCTACAATAGCTTGAGATCACTTTCATAGAAAACAGGAAGTTCTCTGTAGTAGCGGTTAAGTGCAACATACCTTAGCAAAGGTGTGTGGAAGAATATTTAGGATTGATGTCCAACCTGTTGGGTCTCCTCTTTGGTGGCTGCTTTAAACCCCTGTCCTCAGCCCTTTCAGAGCAGCAAACACGCCACACTGCGATTATTCAATCAATCTGTGAGCAACTTGAGAGCAGGGACTGTTGTCATTAACTCTTCTGTTTCCTAGCAGAGCACCTGATACATAGCACACGTTCAATAAATGGAGCGTTTGCTTGATTATGTTAACGAAGGAGGCTGCGACTTTGTCCCATAATGCCACTCTGCACCTCGCTCTCATAGGTCCTCAGCAATGTTTGTTGATTCAGTTGACTCTTGGCTTAAACAAAGCAGTAAATTCTCACGGACACTTGAATTTCTCCTCCACTGCCGTTGCAAAGGAACTACAGAAAATCATTTGACTTCCGCTCTCAGGACCCATAACTCATAAGTCCTACCTCTAACATAAAACCTCGCTTCTCAGAAACGTTCCTTGGTGGGATTAAGGCGGTGAGAGGTTTGATGAAAAGGCAGACTAGAGTAAATGTTTTATCATTTCTCTTTAGGAATGATGACCTTTGTGATTCAAGTAGGAGGCAGTGAAAGCAAAGGTTTGCTCTCCCCCCTCTGATATTGTGGCTGCCAAAATGGGCGGGGGTGGGGGGAGACAAGGAGGTGGTGTGAAAAGTCCCCTAGGAAGCTCCAGGTCCTTACTGGCTTGTTCTCAGGTGGACCCCTCCAAAAGAACGGCTTCTGTATCCATTCTTGGAATGTCACTAAGGAGCGCACACCGTGGGTACCTTGCTTAAGGTGACCGGAGTTTGGGTTGGTGTGGGTACCGCATGCAAATGGATTGGGCACTTTTATGGACAAAAAAGAGATCCGGGAGGAAAAGATGGTTATTTCCAGGAATTTGAAGGGCTCTTAAACAGAAGAGACTTCAGACTTATTTGGTGTTATGGTGAGTTGTCACTGAAGCGGAACTAGACCAGTGGTCTTCGTAACGGTTAGCCATCCCGGTTTACAATGAAAGTATCTCTCGTGGCGCTCCACCAGTGAGTGTGTGGACTCTTGCTTGCCTTTCCCGGCACCTCTTTCCATCCCTCCACGCTCTCTTTCTTCTGTTGCTTCTTCCAGGGCCACACACAATTACAGTGCAGTTGGTTAGTACTACACCCACAGGTATGTCTCCTCTAAAACATCCCAGAGGGGGACCCATATAGCCAATCCACTGGTTTTATGCGTGGGTTGATGAATTTCTTTATCACCGCTCAACAAATACTTATAGTTCCTACCACATGCGAGTCTAACACCATGCTCAGGCCTTGCCCAGGAGAGCATGTCTCTGCCTTTCAGATAAAAAGCTGCCCAGAGCATTCCCACGGTTTCTCATCGTGGCATCTCCCACCCCCATGCTTGACTGGAAGCTTCTTCACAGTGACAAAGACTGCCCGTTTGGTAAACGATCGTGTGCGTCTCTAATGTCCAGCACAGAGCCTGGCATAGCAACACAACATTGTTGAATGATGATAGATAAAGACATTAATGTATGCAAAAAGGCAACGAGTCTTCTGTCAGTTGAAAGATTTTGCAGAGGCTGACTACCCATCCAATAGAGATCTTTTAGAAAAGATGTTCCTCTTGGGCACATACGCACCACCCCACCCCACATCGTAATTGCTGACTTACTGAGCTCACTTCCCCATTTGACTGTGAGCCCCTCGAGAATGGGAACAGAGTCCTATTTGTTTTTGAAACCCTACACAGTAAACATAGCCCCAACGTTTGGAAAGTGTACAAAAAGTCTATTTTCTGAGAATGGACTCTTTACAGAACAAGCATACTGGAGCCCTGAAGGGAAAAAAAAATGGCAATAATATAATTCACCTGCCCTACCAGGCCACTAAGAGTACCTTGGTAAATATTAGCCAATGCACAGCCCTTTGCTTGCTGTTAAGATTTACTGATTTCAACAGAAAGTAACTTAAAAACTGTACATGTTATACAACCCAGACACCAGGGCCGATCTCTAACCACCCAATAGTATGACAAATACATATTGGCTCTGTCTGTGGTTAGGTTAAATGCCGTTGTCTAAGCAAAGTAGGCTATGTGCTGAGTATAATGGGTCTGCCATGTGAATGATGGGTTTGGTCAAGGGGTGGATTTGTCCTGTATTCTTACATTCTCCGGGTATAATTCTTCTCACTCTTTGAATAAATAAACCAAAAGCATTGGCTCACTTAGTACATGTAAAAAGTGCGTTCAGTAAATGCCAGATTTTATGAAATAAGTCCGACAATAAAGGCCGCTTTTAAATCTGTTTCTTACCTGACAGGGACTATTGTATAGAGAGATTATCATGGTGTCTTGTTTCTTCCTGGTGTCTCTTACTTTCATCTTACAAATATGTACTGATCTAAGTCTACATATTCACGTGTATCTTTGCAAACACTTGGAAATCTCAGTATCTCAGTGTGTTTCAGAGAATAGGCTGAGAGATTGACGATAACTAATTCTTTCTGGTGGAAAGCTAATAGGCATGACCTATGAGAAACAGTAAGAGAGCTATATGGAGCGTGGCAAAGGAGAGGAGGAAAATGCTGGAACTCAATCCATGCCTGCTGCCCAGAGACCTTAGCTGGGGGTTTGTCATGTCTTAGCATGACGGTATTCAAGCCATGTGAGGTCTGAAAAAAAAAATACATACCCAGCTTGGGGCTTAGTCTGAGAACAACCAATTGCCTTGGTTTAAACCACACAACCCCACTATCAAATTAAGCGTTTTCAAGCTAATACAAATTAGCATCAGTCCACTGACCAATGCCTGAAATAAATTAGGCTGAGTCTAAAAGAAATCAGTCTGCATACAGAGGGCAACTCTCAAGGCCACTTCCTTGCTTTCCCCAGGCATGGAAGCTCCGGTTTGGAATATGCTTAGGATGATGGTAAGTGCAGATGGTCTGGGGGAAAGCTTTATAAGCTGACATTTTTGTTTGAGCTCTTTAAAAAGCCAGGAAGATATTTTATTAGCCATGCAGGCATGGAAACCCAAACGGATCCAAGAGATAAATCAGAGGGCACTTGCTCCCTTTACGGAAATGTTCTTTATCAAAATGAAACGAACTTGAGACTGGAAGAGAACAGTCGTGAGGAAGAAAAACTCAGAAGTTGCGTTTTTGGAGCCATCTCTGGAAATGCAATGCGTGATGGAGAGAATGTGGATTCACTTGATAAATGTTGGCTTGGGAATTTAGCATTTTAGGTGACATCCACTCTATGAAGAGCTTTTAAAACAGTGCGAGCTTCCATGAACCCAGGAAAGGGAGAAGTCCTCAGTGAATGTAAGCCAGGTTAAACTATGTGTGTGCAGAGAAAGGAGAGAGACTGGGGAGGGGGTAGACTCTTCTTCTTCAGTGTGTCTCACCTGGGACCAACCCTAAGAGTCTTTGGGGACTTGAGGTCAATGAGGGTTGGGTGGGATGTCGGCAGGGCCTCTGAGTGTGTGCACTGCTGTTTGCACTCCTGGTAGCATTTTCTTTTTTTATATCTTTAGAACTTGTCCTCAAAATTTCAAATCACCACAGCTGTGGTTTTCTCTTCACTACTTCTACCTGGTGTTGGCTTCTTGTGTTTTCACCTGCTTTAAGGCTGTGAGCAAAACACTGTGGGATAGGACTTTTGTTTAAAATTTATCACTAAGTTGGTTTCGCTTCCCAGTTTGTATGAATAAACACATTTTTGAAGGGGGTTTTGAAATCTATTTTAGAAACATATTTGCATTTAATTAAAAATACCACGAAGACATTGCTAACCATGGTGGGCACACCTTGGGATGGGGGAGGGCACACCTAGGGGAGAGGGAGTCTAGTGTTGATGACCATGGGTTTCATCACTGTAGGCTGTTTAGGGGAAAATCCCTTCACTTTTTTTGCTATAAACTGAAAGTCACAATAATGTCATCAACAAGAAACCATTGATCAGATAGTATTTTGAAGAGCTTAACCCATTCACTGAATTATTCCATTTGTGTTTATTGAATAACTAGTAAGTGCCCATAGACTGTGCTGGCAGCTGGAAGAGAGGAGTGAATAAAGCATGATTCTAGCTTTATGGAGTATTATTGAAATCAGAGCTCCCTTCAGCTTAGGAGCAGGGAAGGAAGTATGAGATATTGAGGTGACCGTCATACTATTCGTTTTAGGAATCTTGGCATACCGTGGAGAGAGACAGGAAACAGGTTTATAGCTCTATTGAGAAAACTTCTGAGATCATATGATAGGACTTGACCAAACCATATTGAGGAGCCCTGTTCTAAATAGTCTCAAGCATTAAAGGGGGGGAAAAAAAAGGAAGTTGACCAATATTTGTCTTAAGATGTTTGAGGCGTATCTGGCTTTAGAATATAAAAGGTAATAACTGAGATGTAGCCTGGGAGAGTCTCCTCTGGGCTGGAAGCAGGGAACCTTACGTTTTATGTTTTCAGTTGTCACCCTGCCACCGGTTAGTACAAGGCTTTAGATAGGTCCTTAAAATTTTCTGGATCTCAGTTCCTTCATTGGACAAATGAGAAAATTTAATTGGGTCAGGATTTCTTTTGATAGTGAGTAATAATAACAGTGTATAAGATGCTTTAGGTAGTATATTGATGAGCCTTTTTTATAGTTATTTGTTATCGTATATTACCAAAAATGTAAATGGTGCTTCCAGCGCCTGCTTTCACAGGTATTTTTGCTTAGCATAAGGCTAAGTTTATTAAAGGAGAAAGAGTATTGATTTAAAGAATGGTATCAAATAAATCATAGTACAGGACATAACTGGTTATCACAAACATTTTTCAGTTTGTGTGCCACTGACTAAGGGCAGGAAACATTTGAATATATGCCCTTTAAGTTCCTTCCACTTGTATCTCTGTGTAATTATTTTTCTTCTTCATATTTAAGCACTATGGTGTCCTAGTGGAAAGTTTTTACCGAAAATAGTGTTGTGGTATCCAGAATAAACTGTTAGCTTTCCTAACTTGATCAGTAATTGAGATCCTTTTGAATGGTCTTTCATATATAGTTAGCTCTTTATGTGAGTCACCTAGTCCACTGCTGCTATAAACATAATTTTGTTTTGCTTTGTTTTGTTTTGTTTTTGATGTGTTTCAGATCAGAGTGCTGACAGAAAGAATGTTCAAACATCTTCGGAAATGGTTCGTCACTCACTTCTTTGGGCATTCTCGACAAAGAGCGAGGCTGGTCTCCAAAGATGGAAGGTGCAACATCGAGTTTGGCAACGTCGAGGCACAGTCGAGGTTCATATTCTTTGTGGACATCTGGACGACTGTGCTTGACCTCAAATGGAGATACAAAATGACCATCTTCATTACAGCCTTCTTGGGGAGTTGGTTCCTCTTTGGTCTTCTGTGGTATGCGGTAGCCTACATTCACAAAGATCTCCCTGAGTTCCATCCTTCTGTCAACCACACCCCCTGTGTGGAGAACATTAATGGCTTGACCTCAGCTTTTCTGTTTTCTCTGGAAACACAAGTGACCATTGGATATGGATTCAGGTGTGTGACAGAACAATGTGGCACTGCCATTTTTCTCCTTATCTTCCAGTCTATACTTGGAGTCATCATCAATTCTTTCATGTGTGGTGCCATTTTAGCCAAGATCTCCAGACCCAAAAAACGTGCCAAGACCATTACATTCAGCAAGAATGCGGTGATCAGTAAGCGGGGTGGGAAGCTCTGTCTCCTAATCCGAGTGGCTAATCTTAGGAAGAGCCTCCTTATTGGGAGTCACATATATGGAAAGCTTCTGAAGACCACCGTCACTCCTGAAGGAGAGACCATTATTCTGGACCAGATCAACATCAATTTTGTAGTTGACGCAGGGAACGAAAATTTATTCTTCATCTCCCCACTGACAATTTACCATGTCATTGATCCAAACAGCCCCTTCTTCCACATGGCAGCAGAAACCCTTCCCCAGCAAGACTTTGAATTAGTGGTGTTTTTAGATGGCACAGTGGAATCAACTAGTGCTACCTGCCAAGTCCGGACGTCCTACGTCCCAGAAGAGGTGCTCTGGGGCTACCGCTTTGCTCCCATAGTATCCAAGACAAAGGAAGGGAAATACCGAGTGGATTTCCATAACTTTAGCAAGACAGTGGAAGTGGAGACCCCTCACTGTGCCATGTGCCTTTATAATGAGAAAGATACTAGAGCCAGGATGAAGAGAGGCTATGACAATCCCAACTTCGTCTTATCAGAAGTCAATGAAACAGATGACACCAAAATGTGACAGTGGCTTTTCAACAGGAGTAATGGAAAGTCTTGAAGATACCCGGTGACTAGAAGTATGACGAAGTGATCGAAAATTTGAGGGTATGAAATTAAGACAAGAGCCTTCAACGTCTACCAGCACCATGCCCCTGAACTCCATAGCCATGATCTTGCGAGACACATAGCTCTACAATGCACCTGCATTAGAACATGCAATATATTTCTAGAAAACTGCAATATGGAAGCCATAGGAATTCACTTGGAATCTTGAATATGATTATTTGAAATCATGCAATGTTGATAGAAACGGACAAAATCATCGACAGTTTCATGGACAGGACAAAAAAGATCTTAAAATTCTCTTTGAAGAAGTTATGGGCTTTCGATAGGATCAGAATTCTTATTTAGATTCTACTGATAAAAAATAAGCCACTTTTAACATTGGCTTTTGTCAAAGAAAAAAAAAAAACAGTCTCCTGAGGATGGAGAGAATGAACTAATCGAAGATGGCAAGAAAAGACTGATACTCAAAGAACATCTGAGGCTCTGAGCTTCTCCAGCCCTGGTTGTTGGAGCTTTGGTCCTAGTCTGGGTCATGCTGTGTTTACTGAAGATCAAGGGGAGGCTGAGTCCACGGACTCTCCATCTCTATGTATCCAACGTGGGGAGGAGTGCTGAGCTCCATCCACTTTCTGGCCCCGCCAGACACTGCAGCCCAAGTTCGGTTTGGGCCCAAACGATCTCACGTGGTACGTTTAGACAGAGGCTAAATCACCACTCTAGAATCTCAATGAACACCTTCCTGCAAGGAAGAATGCTTGATTTGAAAATGGTGATGTTATTTCTTCCAGTTTGTGTGAGGTGGGGTAAGGGGCTATGAATTGGGGTAAAAGAGTATTTCCTGATCTTCCAAGAAGGCAGTGAAGAGTTTGAAGGAGCAGCGTCAGGGTAGAAGGGACAGTACCGCCAATGCTTCTGAGAAAAAGAAAAAAGTATCTTGTGTTCTTCTGCCTCGAGTTTGTACCGAAATGCTGTTTCTAAAGGAGACGCGTGGGATGGGCTGTGACCCCACAGTGAGGAAAACACGAGGTCTCCCTTCCTCAAAGGGACCAACTGAACATAAAGACGGATCTGTAGAGAAAGATTTTACTGTGAATGTCTCTTTCAGGGCTCCTCCTGCATTATTGTGAATATATTCTGGAAGGAATGGTACTCAAAGCTGCTTAGGAATCAAAACGTTCCCGGTGTGTTGATTGATCTATTAAATCTCTGAAACTGTGCGCGTGCTTTCCAAAAGTGTCAGTTACGGTGCATGAACTGTAACAGACCAACAGGTGACAGCCCTCTTGCTGAGGGTGGACTTTCTCCTGGGAGATGTGGGAGGGGTGAGGGAAGATGGCAAACAGGACCATATGTTGTCTCGACGCCAGCTCACCTCCGGGGGGAAGTGACCTTGGCTACAGACGTGCCTCTTCCTGTGCGGCTCCATCGAATCACTCCAATGTGTCTTGGCACATGAAGCAGCAGCTGTGGCAGTTTTCACCAAGGATGGTTCTGTTTTCCGGGGCCCGGGGATGAGTTTGGTCAGATTCACACACACGCTTTGGTCCCTCTGACCAAGAGCAGTAAGAAGTCTGATGGGCTAAGAGTTGTGCACTTTGTCAGTGGCCGTAACACCGGACCTACACGGGAGATTACTCTGTGCCTGGAGGTATGCTGGCACCGCAATTTGATCTATTGACAAAGCTAAAGGAAATGAGGGAGCTAGAATTCTCTGCTGGCCACTGTCGTGAGGTTGTATGACTCCGTAGTCCCTTCATTAACCTGGGGGGGTCAGAACACATTCCTTCTGGTCTGTTCTGCTCCGTTAGCAGCATGCTTGGGGATTGCCGGAAGTGAAATGATCTTATGCAATCTATTCCTTTAGACTGCTGAAGAGCTGAACCACTGGAGTCTTTGTGACTGGTGTCTCTTTCTGGGTTATTCGGGGGAATCCGTGCTTTCAAATATTCCTTTATTAGGATTAAGGCATTCTCCTATGTGGAGTCTCTTTCCACCTTTTTTTTTTTTTTTAATGTTTATTTATTTTTGAGAGACAGAGAGCGGGGGAGGGGCAGAGAGAGAGGGAGGAAGAAGATCCGAAGCAGGCCCTGCACTGACAGCACAGAGCCTGATGTGGGACTCGAACCGATGAGCCATGAGATCACGACCTGAGCCAAAGTCTGACGCTTAACTGACTGAGTCACCTAGGCACCCCTGGAGTCTCTTTCTTCATGCAAATCCCCCATGAACCTCTAGCAATCATTAATATACTTACATCCAGGAAAGCCCTGAGGAAATGAGGGCCCACAGGTACCTTTTAATAATCTTGAGGGGTGGCTGGAACCCCAAAACAGCATAAAACCCCTGGATGTTTAAAAAGAGGGGGAGGCCAAGGGCATAGGAGCTCAGTGAGTAAAGAAAACATATGGGAAATAGAAGGTTCCAGAAGGCTAACTTGCCTATGGGTTAATGCCAGTGCTAAAGGCAGGCTTTTTACTCCAGTGAGGTAACATGGTTCCCAGCAGGAGCTGACCACGTTAGTATTGCTTTTGCTCTAGGTGTGCCATGTTCTATTTACCGAATTATCAATCCATTCTAAAAGCAATTCGTCGCTGTGTATTCCTTTCAAGAAAAACTGCATCCGTGATGCTGTACCATATTCAAAGTTTTCCTGGTACTCACTTCCCTTGAAGTGCCTCATTTAGCTCTGTTGCTATGGGGGTTTTGGTTTGGAGAGTCTCAACTTGGCTTCATCTTCCAGGTCTTAGGTGGACTCAATATTGCCAATATTCAGAGTTAAGGTTTGGGAGATGGTCTAAAAATGTATTCCACAAGAGAAATCGAAGAAGGAAGAGATGGGCTGTAAGCAGCCAAATCTAAGAAGTGAGAGGATTAGAGTGTCTGTTTCCACAGCTTATGGGTGGGTGACAGGACAGCAAAGAACTTTCCCGATGCGCTGTGCGGACAGTTGAGGAGGTGCCTTCCCTGGAGATTTTTCACAAAATGGGACGTGGGTCCTCAATAGGGTGGTCCGGTGAGTAGCATGGGGGATCTTTCCCCGTCCAGAACACACGTGAAAACCGCTGATGCAAAGGATGCAAATGAGCCCCTGACCCCGCCCCTGGGCCGTTGTTGTCTGCCATTACAGGAAGTGCATGTCAATCAAAGCTTGACAGGGGAGATAGAGCATTTTATTTTGGAGCCAGAAGTTTGAGAACAATGACTGGAATTTCCTCTTTCTGTCCAGCAAGGGCTGTTTGTCACTGGGGAGATAAAAGTCCAGGGGTAGGGAATAAAGGTTATCGGGAACAGCGCAACACAGAGCCGCGTGGGGGGGCGCCGCGGGAGGAGGGGTTATGGAGGAAATCTATTTCAATGCCTGTCATTGAGTTTCCATTAAAAGAACATTCAGTTAGGAATTCAAAAATAATTTAATCTCCCCAGCCAGATGCACCCAGCTGGACTCTTTGGAGCCGAGCCCTGCAGACGGGGAGATTTGTACAGGGGCTGCAGGGACTAGAGTTGCATCTCGAACCAATACATCCTTGACTGCCCTGGCTGTTGTAGAAGACGTAGGTGGCTTTCAGACTACTGAGAAACCCAAGACCTGGGCTATAGCAGAAGAAACTTACCGTAGGGGCTACTTCCTGAGTTCCTTGTATGTTTCAGGTTCTGTTTTAAACATCTCATATACATTACCTTATTTAATTTCCCCAATGACTCTATGATTCTATTTTTGCATTTATTTTTCACTTGAGGCAGCTCAGGTAAGGAACTCGTCCAGAGTTACTAGCTGGTAAACGGCAGGGCTGGAATTCAAACCCTGAGCTGTCTTGAAAGCCCATGTGTTGAAAATCGTTCAAATCTGCATCCTAACACAGCCCGCCTCTGAGGGGACTCACCAGGGCCATCAGACATTCACGTTGAACCCAAGGAGACTTGACACATATTCCTGGTCCTGTCTTACACTTTGGGAGAAACCCCTCATAGTTTAGCACAGAGTGGAGCCTCTGGCTAGTGCTTAATAAACACCTCTGGACTTACATGTTCTAGGAAGAGGTAGTGTTTAACCAGGGCCTCTGGATAATCTGCTAGGTTAGCATCTGGAAATATCCTGGGTACCCTGAAGATTTGCCTCGCCTGTTGGTGCAAACTATCTTTAGGCCTCCTGGGTATTGGATAGACTACGAGTTGGGGGAATTTAGGTAGAATCCTGGGGCCTGGGACTCCATTTCAACACAACAGCTGCTCGCGGGGGGCCTCCTGTGAGCCAGGCACTGAGGATGCAAGAATGAGGAAGGAAGGGTGGTTTCTGCCACTGCTGTAACTGAGGGGCTCAAAGCAGCCTGGTGGGCGTGAGCTGAATTGGAAAATTGCTGATTGTGGAGAAAGTAATTCCCTCCTCTTATGCAACATACATATAATAGTTTCCATAATGTGATATTGACATGACTGTTAACAAGACTACTGACTACCTTTCTAAAATGATTAAATCAGTTCTTGGGGGCGCCTGGGTTGTGGCTCAATTGGTTAAGCAGCCGACTCTTGATTTCTGCTCATGGTCGTGAGATCGAGCCCCATGTCAGGCTCCCCCCTGGGCATGGAGCCTGCTTGGGATTCTCTCTCTCTCTCTCTCTCTCTCTCTCTCTCTCTCTCTCCCTCCCTCCCCCTCCCTTGCTCGCACTCCCTCTCTCTCTCTTTCTCAAAAACAAAACAAAAAAACCCAAAACAAAACAAAACACCACAATTCTCTATAATACGTCCTTCTAGGGATGTGGAATCAACAAATGGTTTTAAAGTTACTTGAAGTAGTTCTTTTCTCTGTGGTTACATACCCACTTGAAATAGAGTTAGGTCCAATGGTTTCAGTTTATTTCCAATTATGAGAGCTTGTTTATTGTTTTCCTTTTTGATATAACTGTTTTCTTAGATTAATTATGCAAAACAAAAATTTACGTGGTTTCAAAAAATCATAGGGCAGGGTATAGTAAACTCATTTCTATTCTCGTGTCTTCTCTGTTCCCTTCCTCTTATAGAAAGGTAATGGTTCTTAATAGTTTTATCATGCTATTGTGTCACTTTGAAAAACATGAGCAATACATTGGGGAGATATATTGATACCCCCCCCATTCTTACACAAAGGCAGCATTGTAGAAACACTGTCCCCCAGTGTTTTGTCCACTCAACAATATATCCCGCAGATGACCATGTTACGATAATTGCTGATGATACCCCACTTTCCTTCTCTGGCTTTTGCAGAAGTTGCTGGAATCTTGCTCCGGAGGCCCCTGCCCTGCTCCTGTGGGCCTGAGAGATTGTGGATGTGGCTGTTTTGCATTCCTAAAAGACTGCCTCCCTTTGCTGAAAGCCTGCAAGGCTTACCCTGCCTGTGAGCCTGGGCTCCCAGAACCAGGGTTCTTAGCAGGAGATAATCTGCCTGGGACCAGCAGCTCTTTAGGGATCAAAACTCCCTGGAATTTTGGTTGGTTGGAAAGTCAGAACAGGTGCCCTCAAGGAAAACACCCTCATTGCTGTACACGGTCTGGGATGTCTGCTAAGGGAGCGGGGGGGATTCAATTCCCAGGGCATTCTGGGTAATCTCTTTTGATTAGGATCCAGGGACTCTTCGGAGGCTGGGGGTCCAGGAAGCCACCATTGTATGCAAAATTTCATGCACAAGTACTAAAATTAAAACAATTAAATGAATCGAATAAATAAAATGCTCGTTTGAAGCACGAAAAAAGTCCTGAGGGAGGTAGAGGTAGGGGTAGGCTTCTTGGGGATGGCACCTGACTGGGCTTAATGCATGGGAGAGGTTTGAAATAGGGAGAGGGGAGGGGCAGAGAGGTGGGCAACCAGGTGGGAGGGTTAGTCCTAGGCTAACAGAAGAACAGGATGTACATTTGCATGGGGCTTCTGGGAGGTGATGGGTGGTTTATGTGGCCACAGCATGGGTGTGCAGAGCGGAGGGAAGTAGCACTCTATGGTCAAGAGTCCGAGGTTTGGTGTCAGCCCTGGGTTTGAATCCTGGCTCCATCAGTCAACCACGGTCTCTGAGGGGCAAAGACATGATTAAATGAGTATTTAATAAATATAGCTCCAGTGTTGGTGTGTAGGATGGATTGGAGAATAAACTGGAGATGGAAACTAGCTGTCAAGGGAGGGAAGGAAGGTGCCAGCATTCCCACTGTTCAGGAGGATAAACATGCTCAGAGACCATATGACTTGCCCAGATCACCTAGCCACATACATACAGATGGGAAAGCAGGGGCCAGACCCCAGAGCTTCTATTTTCTAGTTAGTTCAGTGTTCTTCCCTGGGCTTCCCACAGCCTTCATGCCCAGGGATTACTGGTCCTGAAAGAAAGCTCACCAGGAAGGTGGCAACCGAGGTCAGGGGATTGCTCACCAGGACCAGAGGGCTGGGAGTCTGTGTCTGGGGAACGGAGAAGGCACCACATACTTGAACTGTTTCCTTGGGGGTACACAGAGGCCACCTGCACATACCTTTGCACCTGGCATCCAAGGAGCCCAGGAAGAAGGGGAAAGGCTTGTCTCCACTGTCACAGAAGTGACTTCATCTAACCCGATGAAGTGAAAAGTAGGCGATTCACTAATTAGCGGGCTCTTGGATCACCAGCAAAATTGGTTTCAGCTGAACCAAGAGCGACATTAGAGACCATAATTATCTCGATGGCTCTCTCGGTGCCCCACATCACAACTTGAATCTGTGACCACCTCTTAAGGATATACCCTGATGAAAGCATGAAAGAAAAAGAAAAAAAAAACCATAGATAATAAAGAAAGAGATATTGAAGGCAGGAAATACAATATGAAGTTCAGTGGCTTTGAAGGCAGATCTGCCCAAGCTTCGCTCTCCCATTTACTGGCCATCTTATCTAAAACTAGTTCTTAACCTTTCTGAACTACTTTTTTTCCCCAGTTGTAAATAACAGTAGTCAATACCTATGTTAAAGAGCGACTGGAAGGACAATCGTATGAAATACTATGTAACGAAATAATAGGTGAGGCGCCTAGCACAGTGGCTACCATAGGCTCCCACGGGATGGTAGTTTGAGTGATGCTAAGGTGATGGTTCCGTTGATGACGGGCAAAGACAAGGAAAGGCAGAACCTGACCACAGTGGTTCGTCCCACCCTGTGCCTTCACCCTGTGCCTGAGTCTCATCATTTCCTACTCCCTAGATTCCATCCTTTGCTTTTTGTTCCCAGCCTCGAACTTAACCTGAGGCAAGGTAGCTCACCTTCCTCCCATCACTGCTTCTGCTTCCACCTGCAGATGCACAGAACCTTACACACTTAACAGTGAACAGGACCTACGATCCTGTTCCTGATCCTACCCTGTTAGTCTACAGGTGGAGAAACCAAGAGCTCCAGAAGGAAATGACTTGTCCAATGTGTCTTAATGGCCCTTGGAAAGCATCAGTTGCTTCTGATATCCCACCGCTTGACTAGGAGAGTAGAAACGGGTGATATTATTGAACTAACTAGAGAGGAAGGCTAAAGGGAGGGGACGCTGAGACAGTGGTCTGTCCTAAGGGAGCCTGCACTTTTCGTTAGTGCAGTGTGCCTCTGGCCAGGAGGTGGCGCCACATACCTCCAGATCACAAAGCGAATGCCGGCCCCAGAGAAAAGTTGGCCTCTGGCTGTTAAGTGGTGCAGAGGCAGCCGTGGCATACCCCAAGGGAGCTCTTTAATAGGCACTATGTTTAGAATATTTAAGAGAAATATTCTGGGTCATCCAGTCATTGCTGGGCTGACAACATGTCCGTGAAAGATTTTGAGAAATGAAATTGCGAAGTCTAGGACTCTGGAGAGGTTAGGGTGGCGGAAGAGAAAGTTATCATTTATTATGAGTCCACTAGAGCTGAGGTCCTTTGACATTTTCTCCACAATGAGCTGAATTAATATCATTATCTCCCATCTTACAGATGAGAAGACAGGGGCTTGCCCGAGGTCTGTATGTGGCTACTGAGGGCAGAGCTGGTATGTAGGTGTGTGTTACACATTTATATTAATTTCCCCATATAACCCTCACCACAGCCCGGGAGGCAGGAACAGCCCAGCTATACAAGCGCAGGTCATGCTGTGTGCAAATTCCTGGGCCCTTCCCCAGCTCCTCTCTCCTGGAGGCCTGGGTTCCAATCCTGACTCTTCCCAGTGGCTTTTTTATGACTCTGGCAAGCAACTTAAGCCTCTGAGTTCTAGCTTTCTCATCTGTAAGATGAGGACAATAAGCAGGAAAAGTTGAGAAGATCAATTGGGAAACTGTAGGAGAACACACAGTCTTCATTATAAAGCAAGATTCTAATTTACAGTTATTTTCACTGCAGATGTCTAATAGCTTAATTCACATAAAGACGTACACAAGGCTAGGTGTCACCAGATTATTTGTAGTGATGAAAAACCTAAGCGTACCACAATAGGGAAGTGGGTTAAAAGCAGTGTGGACCCAGCTAGAGTGTAATACCATGCTACTTTCAACACATATGTGGGCACTCAGCAAGGTCCTGGACATGTGCAGGAGAATAAAATGCACAAGGAGCACCATGGAGCTCATCTTCTAGGGGCAGCTGACGGGAGACACAGTTGTCAAAGGGGAGATAGGGCACAAGGGGTCCTAACCTAGTCTGGGGCACCTATGAGAGCCTGCTTGAGGAACAGACATCAAGGTGAAGCCTGAGGCATCAGGGAGAGCTAGCCCAATGTTGGGGGGCAGAAGGTATGGATCAAGAGAGGGGAGTGCTCCTGGAACACATCCAAAGTGCAGGATGTGAGAGCACAGTGCCTTACAAATCACATTTAAAATGCATGTGATGATTGTAAACAATGTTCCCCCAATGCAAAGTGAAAGAAATGTGGACCGAAAATTATACAGACTTCAGTTTTTTTAAATTTAAATCTGGAATATTTTTAAAAACATACAATTTTGTTGCATATGTATATGTGCATATACATATTTATACATATGTGTATATACACATGAAGACTTAGAAGTAACCATAAATTCACTTCATTCATTCATTCACTCATTCATCAAATGTGTTTGGAGGGCTGGTAGTCCTGAGATTGCTAAGTACAGAAGGGATACAAGTATGAAGAAGGTGGTCAAGAGCCCACTGTCACAGGCTTACTTTCTAATGGAGGGAGATGGGAAAAAAAACAAATACATGATCCGTAAGACAGGCTACAAAGAACATTAAAAAGGGTCCAGATGGAGATGACTGGGTGGGCGGGGGGGGGGGGGGGGCTACTTTAGGTAAAGTCATGAGGGAAGTCCTCTCTGAGGAGATAACACTGAAAACCGACCCGGGGATGGAGTTGGCTATGCAAAGATACAGGAGAAGAATATGCTAGGCCAGTGGTCCTCATGGACATCATCTGGGGGGCTCCAAAGAATACTGATGTTTGCCGCCCCCACCTCCAGATTCCGATTTAATCCCATAGGGACACAACCTGGGCATTAGGATTCTTCAAGCTTCATGGGGATTTTTACCAGGTTTCCTGGAGACACTGATAAACCGTGAGCCTGAAAACTACCGGTCTAGATAGAAGCATGTGGAGGTGATTCGCAGTCACTATCTCATCATCTGTGGATGGTAACACGATGGTTATGTTTATTGTCATTTTTTTAATAGTCTCTATTTTGCAGATTTTCTTTTATAGCCATGCATTTTTTTTACAGTAATTTTAAGTAGAAGATAACTCAGAGAGAATTATAGGGTCGAGGGGTCTAGATAAGATAAAGATCCAGGCCCCGCCTAGACCTAGGACATTTGAATTCTGACTGCTGCTGAATGAACAGCGGTGTGATCTTGGGCAAATTATTTTACCTCTCTGGGCCTCAGGTTTTTCTTCTCTCTACAATGAACTCTATAATTCCATGATTCTGTGAATTGGAGCTCTCAGTAAGCAAGAGCCAGCAGAGGCCTGAATAATTAGAAACATGACTCTGTGTGTGGGGATGTCTCTAAATAAGGGCCATCTCTAAACTTCCAGAGTTCTAGAGGATCTGATCAGATGCTTCTTTTGTTTTCATTTTTTTTAATGTAGTTTTCGTGTGAACTTAATATCTGTGGTTTTCTTATGCCGCCCCTGAATGAAACACGAAAAGAGGAACCATAGCCTTCTCTTTGTCCTCTTTGTCCCAGCATGACCAACCACTCTGCTGGCTTCCCTGTCCCCATCCTGCCACAGTGTCTCTGAGGCCCTGCATAGAATCGTTCAGGGCCAGCTGGCGAAAATGCCTTCTATTTGGCCTCTGAAATTTGCCAGGACTCTGCCCACATTTCCCAGAATTGTTCCCTTGCCTCTTTCGCTTTCCCCTCAAAGAACACAAACCCCAGGAGTTGGGCACTCAGGTTTTTTTTCTCCAGCCGGACCACATTCTTAAGGACTCCATTGCAAAGTGAAGAGGAAGGAAAGACAGACTGCAAGTGTTTGTTTCTTTCCTGCTTCCTGATTTTGTTCAGGCTGTGGTCAAAGCCATTAGTGTGAGGGGCTCACCCGTGGGCTCTGCGGTCACGATTTCTGCTTACTAAGAGGACAGGGAGGTATGGTGTGGTGCAGTGGGCAGAGTCCTTGAATCTAGCCTCCTCTCCTGCTTCTGCCCCCAAAGACCTATCACTTCATTGCTGTGTCTCTCAGGAGGGTCCCAGTGACAAGAGCCAGTTGTGAGTCTCTCTTCCCAGATCCGAGTTCAGACTCTTCCCATCGGTAGCTTGAAATTGGCTACCTGCAAGCATTTGTACCCTGGAAATCAGCAAAGGCTGCAAATCAGGACCCTACCCCCGTCGAGAGCAAGTTGTCAAGCATTCACCAGCACACCACTGAGGGTATGTGCCAGGCCACGCTGTGTCCACAATCCTCTGAGAGCATTTGTTGTAAGTGCAGGATCCCTGGGCTCCACTGCTGACTCTGGAGATAGAATCTTTAGGCGCCTGAGGTGATTCCAAAGACCTGCACACTGGAGCTGGCTTTCTAATGAGTGGTGGAATCAACAAATTACACATCCTGAGAGACTGTTGTTGGTTCTTGAAAAAATTCTGCTTCTGGATGCCACACGATGTATTTTCAGGCTCCGAGCAGTCATCACATCATCCACCACTAAGCTGTCTTTTTCTTGCAAATCTGGGGACAGCTTTGCTCATGACTGAGCCTGCTGACGTATTTCTACCTTGATAAGGTAATTCCTGCTCCCAGGTCTTACCTCAACCTGATCCTACGATGGGAGGTCCCTGTAATTAGCTGGCCCTCACTAGCCACGGCTTCGGGTAGCCAGTGTTTCTTGTCAGAAGTGACTTCTCAGGGGAAAGCTGAAGAGCACAAGGCATAATGAGGCACCTACCGATGTCTCTCCATCCCCTGAGTTCCCTTCTGGAATGGAAAGTCACGCTAACTCCACAGGGGCTGGCCTGTGGCATACTGCTTTATGCCACGTTGGACTTAATGGCAGTTCTTGCTATGATCTGGGGAAGGAAGGAAATTGGTGCCAAAGAGGGACAGAGGCAGGGATGTTGTAAGTGTCTTGAAATTCTACTTGACAACACTTAGTACACTGCCCGCAGAGAGACCATGGCAAAGCAGCCACCAGGAATGTCTTCTGGAAGCAAGAGGACGCTGGGTTAGGGAGGAACCTGTTACCTGCAGGGAGAAGCACCAGGTCTGTAATGCCAGGACTTCAGAGCTGTGGGATTCCTTTCCCATCCCTCTCCTGCCTCAGTTGGCCAGCCGGGCCCTAGGCTCTCCCGCTGTCTGATCTTGACACGAATGGCTTACTGTATCTATCTCTGATTTCCTTCCCGTCTCTCTACTTTCTGACCCCAGCTTTTCTATCTGCCTTCCAGAATAGCTCCGAGTTAGGCCCTTCCTGCTTCCTAGGCTCCGGTGTCTTTTTCCGCCTCCAGCCCTCCACCCTTGACGTTGGACAACCGCCTCTGGCCGCCGGGTGCGGGTGGAAGGCTCCGGAGAGCCTCTTCAAGACGTGGTAATGGCCCCGCGCTCTCAGTCTCCCTAAACTGATGGAGAGGCCAGACCCTCCCCACTTCTCTCCGGGGAATGGCCGCTGGCTCCTGAGAAGCTGGGTTGGGGATCTGGGGAGGCAAGAGAAGATTCCTCAGACCTGGGGAAGGGGGTGGGAACGCACGCCCGCTGGGGCGCCCCCGAGAGGCTGTCCGCGCTCACCCAGGGCAGGAGGCAGGGACCCAGTCTGCAGATAGAACGAGAGAGAGGGGACCTCACTAGGGATTAAAGTTCAGGCTTCCTCCTGAACTGACCCCCAATCTCACCCCGAATTACTGTCGTCTTCTCCAGAAAGTGACTCTCCCGCCGCCAGGTCACGTGGGCCCCGGCCTGGGGAGGGGAGACTGGCAGGGCCCCCCCCCCCCGCCGCTGCGCACCGCCCCTCCCGCCTCCGCTGCCCCCCCGGCCCCCCCCCCGCCCCCGCTCCCCCCCCCCGCCCTGGCTCCGCCCCGCCCCCCACCCCGTCCCCCGCAGCGCGCCCCCCCACCCCGGTCCCCCACCCCCGGCTGCGCCCTCCCCGGGTGCGGGCGGCCGGCGTACCGCGGGGCTGAGCCCGAGCCGGCTCCGGCTGTCTGAGCGCCGCGCTCCAAGGCAGCGGGGTGAATGGACGGCATCCAGCCCGGCCGGCAACTTGAAAATAAAAATAAAACAGAGAGAAAAGAAATAAATAATAAGGAGCGCGCCAGAAAGCCAAAGAAAATACGATCGCCAGGCCCGAGCGGGCTGCGAGCCTGCAGCCGGCCCTCGGCCGCGGGCCTCTGGCACTGGAGGCGGCGGGGCCTTTGTGCTCCCCCGGCCACCCCCTGCGCGTTTCTGTCCTAATTGAAGAAACACAATCCCCGGGCTGCGCAGCGACGCGCCCCGCGGCCGCCGGAGGCCAGAAGGGGCCGCTGGCTGCTGGCGCGGCCGCCAGAACGCCCCCGCCCCGCAACAGGGACCGGCTTGTTCTTTGTGCCGGCAAATATTTATTTTGGTTCAAGTGGACGCCTTTCCACAAAGACCACCTGGTTGTAATCAATAACACCTATTTTCAGATAATCTGCCGCTCTCTAGGCAGAGCCCACGGCACTCACCCAAACAGAGACCTTTTCAAAGGACATTTTAAATGGACTGGATTCAGAGGGCTGGAGGAGGGACCCGGGCTGGGGGGGGGGGCGGGTGGTGAAGGGCGGAGGGGAGGGGAGCCCACGGACCTGGGTGGTCAGGCCGGAGCTGGGCCCAGGCGCTGCCAGGTGGCCCTCTCCCCTGGGACCCTGATGGGGGTGGGGAGAGCTTCCAGGAATGTTTCTCCAAACAAATGAAAACCTTTCTCTGGTGGGCCAAACGTTGCTGTAGACGTAGACTTCTAGAAACTCTGACAGTAGCTTCCTCTTCCATCCCGAAGAGCATCTATTTGTCAGATCAGGACTTGGGCTGGAAGCAGCACCAAGGGCACTCCGGCTGGCCAGCCTCCGAGGAGCACCTTGCTTGTAGAGTTAGCATCAAACTAAGAGCGTCTCACAGGACAACGGTTTGTGCAAGAATGTGTGCTGTGCTGATCACCTCCCTGGGGCTGGCTGGCATGTGCGAGGTGTGGATGCAGCCTGGAAGGAGGTGGATAAAACGTACGTGGAACGTACATTCCACTGGGGAGAGACAGACGGTAAACCCGTAAATAGGTAACATACTCAGAGAGAGAGGCGTATTACAGGAACAAAGAGATATGTGAAGACGCTTTGAAAACTGTAGATTGCTTTGTGTTTCAGTTCAGAGGTGGAAACATCTCTCTGGGCTGCTTTGTCTCCTCTGTGGCAGGTGTCAAGGAGGTGAGTCCATACGGGCGGAAAACCCCAAAAGAGTCGGAAGGTGCTGCTGGCCCCATGACATTTCAGGTGGAAACGCAGGCCTGGGTAAGACCACCTACTAACGTAATTTCAGAGCCTCAGAATCCTTCATCTCGGATGGGGCTCAGTAACACCCACCTCGATGGGTTGCTGTAAGGATTAGATGAAAACTGATAGCCTGCTTCACTCCATGTTACTTCCTTCCTCCCCAAAATGCCATGTTTTAGTCAAGGTCCAGCGATGATGCAGTATCCTGGTGTAAAACGCCATTTTTAGACTTTTCATAAGATAATTTCAGATTTCTAGGTGAAGCATGGAAACCAAATAAGCCCTGGAAGCTGAAACTGGGGATTGCTTTCACGGGAGGTGCTGGGCTGGGTCCTTCTGCGCTCAGTGTCGTCTTGACTCTGACAGTAGGATTGGCCCAGCCAGTTGGTCTGGGTGCCTGCCGAGCCCACAGCCTGACTCAGGGAAGAGCCAGGCTTGCTCTGCAACATGGGACTCTCCTGGCCACCACTGTTGGGCCCTGACCCAAGGACAGCTAAGCCATGAGCTCCAAGTAAACCTTGAGGTGCTCAGAGTGAGGTGACTAGTTAGCTTAGCAAGTAAATAACTCAGCGGGCCTCCTCTCAAATGTTTCAATGGGAATATGGAGAGATCGAGGCATGACATAGTGGACGGCCACAAGGGAAGATGTGAAGCAGGTGTCTTAGTCATGGGAACTTAGGAGCACGTTCTCTTGAACTCCCTAGGCTCTAGCAGCTTTCTTGTTCCAGGGCTCCATGAGGCTGTCTGTCCATTTTTGCCAGATGTCCGTCTTCCTCATCCCCATGGGTGTTTTAGAGTAAATTCCCAGTACTTGAGGAAACCAGAATGAGTGCCTGTCCCTTACAACTCAAAGGCCCACCTTTTATTAGGCCTGTCTAAATAATGTAAGGCTGTTCTCTAACCATAAGCAGCCAGGGTGGGGAGAGGCGTATAATGGGCACAATATAAAACCGTTCAGAAGAGTTGTCCTTTATCAGTTAGTAAGGGCCTCCCCGCTGTCAGAGGATCTGCTGTAAAATCTCAAGAAATAACTTCTCATATCCCAACACTGTTTTCTCTGTCCTTGGAGACGGTCGGGAAGAGGGGACAAGACTGATTTACTTAGTCCTTTGTGCTGGTGGGGCCTGGCTGGGGCTGAATTTATGTCACTGCTCTTCATCAAGAATGTGGCTTTCTCCCTCTGATGAGATGTCCCTCAGCATTGATTGTTAGCTCGGAGCTTGCTGAGAGATTAAACTTGGGCTCAGACAACCCGGTGGGGGTCGATGGCCCAGGAAAGATTATGATAAGGCAGGGGTGAGGGACAGGAAGGAGGGTGGTGTGCTGGAATTTAGGATAATTGAATTTGCTGTGCAGCCAGCAGTTATGACCTGGGTCATCCGCTGGATCTTGGGTCGTAAATCCACTAAGACCAGGAAATTCCAGGGTTAGGCCAATCTTTCCATTTTTTCTCAGAGACTAAGATGGTTGAGGATTTAGAGAGGAATGGTTTTCACCTTCTAAAGAAGCTGTGACTCTGAGCAAACTAATATTTTTGCATTACGATACTTAAACGTGTATTTCGGAAACCAAGTATCAGCCCCTCCGTCTTTTTGTCAAGTTTCTCCCAGGAAAACCAGCAGGACCTCCTATTTATGGACAATTGTCTATCTGCTCTGATTACCCAAAGTGCTGGAGGTGGAGTGGGCTCCCTCCAGGGGCCTACTGCTTGTGAATTATGAGACCCTGTTTTGACTCCAATTTTCTCTCCATTGCCTTTTGGGCATTTGCTACGGCAAAGCTGTGGGACCATTTGTAATTAACCCACAACAAACTGAACAGCTGATCTCCTGAAATCTAGGTATTTCTTGCAAAGTAAGACTTGACCTAAGGCACACTATGCAAGTAATTTTTATGGTGTCTCCAGAATTTTCTGGAAATGCTACAAATACTCCAGAATATTCCTCTTGGAATGAACCAAATTTCCCATAGGTGAGATGCTTGAATCCTCTGGGCGAATGCAGGTGTCCTAAGAATGTAGGGCAGCTTAGGGGATGACTGTGTCTTTGGCCACACAGGTTATTGTGGGGATGGAAATCCTCACTTTCCTCTGCAACCCTCTCTTCACTTCCATCTGACCAAAATCTTCAAGGGTTGGCTTTGAGCACAACCACCAAGTCTAGGATTTGTTGCTGGATTGAAGCCACTTGGAAATTTGGATCAATGGGAGTTTTGTGTGTTGGATTCTGATAAGATGATCACTGAAGTTCATTAAATATTCAGCATGGAAAGAAGACTGAGAACCATCTTTGACAGGTTTTAGCTACAATCCAAATTCAATTTGCTTTTCAGAATCAGTGGCAAGTTCCTATTTCTTCCCTATAGACTACGTCCCTTGGGAGAGACAGCTTGAATTCTTCACATAACGGTCTCAGGCGGATATCTTATGCATTTTGGTTTCCAAGTAGTCAAATATTCTATTATGATTTTTTTAAGACAAAACTTTGAGTTATTCAGAAAAAAACTAGGTAAGTGGAGGTTCCTAAAAAAGACAAGGACCGAGCAAAGGGAAAGGAAGTTGTCAGGAAAAGCTGGGGTATCTGGAAAGTATTGCTAAAGTATGTGTGGTACTTGATTAAATATTTCTGAAAGCCAGAGCCTAGAGGCAGTACAAGAATCATTGGGAAAGAAATACTGCATATTCTGGGGAAACCAATCAGTACCAAACACTGGCTTGGTAAAAAATGCCAGCAAATTATAATAGTGCTCTGGTCTTATACTTTAACTGTATCTCTCACATGTTTATTTTCTCTGTGTGTCTCTGGAGTTAACTATAAAGACTCGGGATAGACACCTTACCCTGCCTCTCAGACCTGCTGGGCAGCTGGGCCCTGGACATGTTCTGCCCAGCAGGTGAAGTTTGACAAACAACAGGCATGTATCAGACCCTTCCATAAAGCCACGCACTTGCTAAGTCCTAGGAATTAAACAGAAAACATTGGACACAGCTCCTGCCCTTCATGTCCTTATAGTCTAATGGAGGACACAGGCCTTCAAATACAAATAGATCTGGATCTGAGCACCGATTGATAATCAAAAGTAATTAAAAAGTTGATGGCATTCTTAACCCCAGCCTCCCTCAAAAAACACTTGTGGCATATCCGAGAGTATTGTTTTTCCACACTGGCCAGACATATCCTTCCCCATCTCCTTCCACTCTCTCCCCTGGATACCCAGCTCAAGATTATTTGTTTCATTTGGGAGTGCCTGGGTGGCTCAGTTGGTTAAGTGTCAGACTTCCACTCAGGTCATGATCTCACGGTTTGTGGGTTCGAACCCTGTGTTGGGCTCTGTGCTGAGAGCTCAGAGCCTGGATCCTGCTACAGATTCTGGGTCTCCCTCTCTCTCTGCCCCTCCTCTGCTTGTGCTCTGTCTCTGTCTGTCTCTCAAAAATGAATAAATGTTAAAAAAATTTTTTTAAAGATTGTTTTATTTTATGCCCATCCCCAACCAGCTCCTAGCTCCTTGGTCTCTCTGGTTAACTCCTATATCTTTCTTTCCTTTCTCTTGTTGTACTCTAGATTCTTCATCTCAAAAGGTGTAGGTGTGTGTGTGTGTGTGTGTGTGTGTGTGTGTGAGAGAGAGAGAGAGAGAGAGAGAGTACAGAGACAAGCAGAAACCACATTAGTGAGATTTGTAGTCCCTTGTCCTCACCCATGGCCCAAACATACATACGTTCAGCAAGATTTGTGCAGTTTTAAATGTATATTTCCAGATCTTCCCTTTATCTGCTTCTCTTCTTTTCACCTTTCCCTTTCCCTTCTTTCCCATTCATTTCTTTTCTCTCCTGAAGTATTTATTCTTGAAGCCATACAGGGAGCAGAATGAGGTAAGTATCAGAGTGCAGTGTTATCAGGGCCTGCCCTGGGGGACAAGGGCTCTCGTGTGGAGTGTCCCGGAGTGCAGTGCTAGTGTCCAGGTGGAGCAAAGACAGTACCCATGGGGGACAGGGGTGCAGCCTGTCATGAGTCAGGGCTTGAGCAGATGGAGGAGGGTGTCCCTGCAGAGGGGTGGCCTGGCTTGGGGTGTCAGAGCTTGGACAGGATGAGGAGGACATCATATGGAAGCATGGCCTGGTATGGGGTAAGGAGGGAGCCCATGTAGTGAGGTGGCCAGGGTGGGAACTGAGAGCCAGAGCAGGGAAAGGAATGTCACATGGGGGTGGGGGTACAGCAGAGATAGGAGACAGTTGCATGCAGGAGGACTGATAAGTAAATGCCTAAATTATGCTAAATGGAAGCCATGTTTCTCACTGTTAAATAAGGGAATTACAATATGGGAAGGGAAAAACTAGGGTGAACCCTGTGGTGTTAGATTGGAAATGGACGCATCTGAGTAAATGTCAGGTTTTCAATATAGATGGAGAGATAAAGAAATAACTATGGACATCAATGTCTAATCATATCTGATGGTTAATTTTAAGTGTCAGCTTGACTGGGCTGAGCATTGCCCAGATAGCTGGCAACACATTATTTCTGGGTGTGTCTGCGAGGGTGTTCCCGGGAGAGATTGGCATTTGAAACTGCAGGCCAAGTAAAGATCTCCCTCACCAATGTGGGTGGGTGTCATTCAATCTGTTAAAGGCCAGTCGGTTGGGTAGAGCAAAAAGGGGGAGGAAGGGTAAATTCTCTTTCTCTGCTTGAGCCAAGACATCCACCTTCTTCTGCCCTCAGACACTGGCATGCCTGGTTCTCAGGTTTTTGGAGTCAGACTGGGAGTTTTACCATTGCCCTGACCGCTCACCCCATTCTCTGGCCTTTGGATTCGCTTGGATTGAATTACATCACTGGCTTTCCAGGTTCCTCGGCTTGCAGATAGCACGTTGTGGGACACTTGGTCCTGACGATTGCATGAACTAACTCTTATAATAAATCCCTTCTTATATATCTCTCTCTCTATGCATCCTATTGATTCTGTTTCTCTGGAGAATCCTAACACAGCATATGTATACATGTAGATATCTCTGTGTGTGCACACGCGTGCGCGCACGCGTGTGTGTGTGTGTGTGTGTGTGTATGATGTATGTGTGTGTATGTACATATGCTACCTAACTCTGTCCCCTGGAAAGGCCTGGGAGCAGTGACCCTGCAATAGCAGTGAGCACACCTAGTACCCAGATTTTGGGCTCTAAATATCATTTTCCATTAAAAAGAACCAGTGATCCTTGGAGAAACAACTGATTTGGGGGCTAGGCTAGGGAGCCCCAAATACGTTGTTGGAAAAACAAAGAAGTGCTCAAAGATTGGTGGGAACATATCAAAGAGCACAGATGCCAATTTTAATGGCATCCCACTGGGGCAAGATCATCATCAGACTAAACAATGATAAGAACACATATCTAGTGGATAGAATGAGAAACCATGAGTCTCTAGAGACATAAATAAATGAATACATTGAAATTTGAAGGTGAATGAGATATTTACATGATTTCAAAATACCTACCCACAAAACACAATACTTGTTGATTACATAGGGGAAAAATACAGTGGACAAGCTTGGAAGACACTACCTTTTTTTTTTAAATTTTTTTTTTAATGTTTATTTATTTTTGAGACAGAGAGAGACAGAGTGTGAACAGGGGAGGGGCAGAGAGAGAGGGAGACACAGAATCTGAAACAGGCTCCAGGCTCCGAGCTGTCAGCACAGAGCCCGACGGGGGGCTCGAACTCACGTACCGTGAGATCATGACCTGAGCCGAAGTCAGACGCTTAACCGACCAAGCCACCCAGGCGCCCCAGGAAGACACTACCTTAATCAAATCACCAAAACGAACTTGATCAATAAAGGGATAAGTTGAAAGTGTGTGCCATCCATAAAGTGCATGGAGAAGGTAACATCCCTCTGTGATACTGCTGTTGTAGATGCCTAGCCTAACTCTAATAATGAGGAGATACCAGACAGCTCCAAATGGAAGGCCATTCTGCAAAATAACTGGCCTGTAATATTCAACATTGTCAAAGTTCTAAAAGTCAAGGAAAGGCTCGGGAATGTTGCAGACTAAAGATGTGGGACAATAGGGCCCTGGATGGATCAGTAGGGCCCCAGGGTTATGAGATCAAGTCCCTCATCATGCTCCTTGCTCAGTGGAGAGACTGCCTAAGATTCTCTCCTTCTGCCCCCTCCCCTGTCTCTACTCTCTTCCCTCTTTCTTAAAAAAAATTAAAAAAAATTAAAGATATGGGACAACTAAATACAACTGGGATTATGAACAGAATTCTTTTGCTGCAAAAGGCAATAGTAGGACAATTAGCAAAGAGTGAATGGTGCCCAAGATATGGACAGAAATCGGTCCGTATTTATTCCCCTCTTGAATACATCCCTTGCGCAGCTTCCAACGGCCAACCTTTCTGAAGGTATAAAATGTGCTTCTAGTTCTTACAGTGACTGTTCCTAAATAAAGGTGCTACTATCTGAAGGAAAAAGAAATCTGTCTATGTTAATTTTCTGATTTTCACAATCACACTGGATTACGTAGGAGAACATTGTTTGTAGGAAATACACTCTGCAGCATTTGCGTGTGATGGAGCCATCAGGCTGGCAACTTATTCTCAAGTGCTTCAAAAAAAATGGTTATTGTAAACTCAACTTTTCTGTAAGTTTGTGACTGTTTCAAGCTTTTAGAATTTTTTAAATCAAAATAGTATATTCATGATATACAAAGGAATTGGAGAGTGTGATTCGACTCTTATTTTCTGATATCTGAGAATGACAGACAGCTACTTACCAAGACAATACCTCACGTTTCCATAGTTCTTTTCAACATGCGGAACATTTTTACTTACAGTGTCTTACTTGACTCCTGTGACAACGTTGTACGGTTATGACGATAATCTTCATTTTACAGATGGGAAAATCAGGCTCAGATGTAGTATGTCATAATTAGGATAGTGGAAACGACCGGCTTCATACCCAGGTCTCTCTGACGCCATCCCTGTTTTTTTAATCTTTTATTTTTTATTTGAGAGAGAGAAAGAGAGAGAGTACGAGAGGGGCAGAGGGAGAGGGAATGAGAGAGAGAGAGAGAGAGAGAGAGAGAGAGAGAGAATCCCAAGCAGGCTACATGCTCAGTGCAGAGCCCAACTGAGGGCTCAATCCCACGACCCTGGGATCATGAGCTGAGCCCAAATCAAGAGCCAGATGCTCAACCGACTGAGCTGCCCAGGCGCCCCTCCCTGTCCTGTATGTATTCTCTTAGCGTATGGTCTGCAAACAATCTGGAGCCAAACTTACTAGGCATAAAATCCTAGCTCCCAGCCTCTACCTCTTAGCCGATTTAAAAACCCAACCCAGCATTTCTGACAAAGGGCATTTTTAGCATTCTTTCATAACAGTCTCATTTTATTTGCAGCTTCCTGCAGCTGGCAGCATGCTCTACAGACTTCAGGTATAGGCAGAGCCACCGAAGGGCAGACTCCCAAGTCGGGCACGGGCGAGGGCTGGGGATGGGGAAGACACATGGCTCTCTGGAAAATCCAGTTTGCTCCCACTTTTCATTCATTTGGAAAATGCCTTCTTGACCGCAAAACAAAATCTACCCTGCACTCAACTCCTCGAACAAAGTGCTCACCGGTTACTGAGGATTTAATAGAAGTTCTCGGAAGAGCCTAGCACATACTAGCAGATAGCAGTGATTTTAGATATACTTCCTGTACAGTATTTAATAAAGGGTTTTCCACATGTGTCATCTCGTACCTCACAGGAACTCATCACGGAGACATTACTCAGCTCCTCGGTTCAGAGGTGCAGCTGCGTCGCCTTGGAAAGGTCAGAATTTGAACCCAGGACCTGTGGCATTACATCCTTGCTCATTTATCTACCTAAATTGCCTCTCTCCTCCCACTAAGAAAACACATGAGGTAACTAACTCAGTTAAAATCCAAAAGGTTAGTTTAGCAATTGTAGGTAAGTGAGTGGTCTCACTGGAAACTTTTTCTGTTTCCCCTTAGAGCTTTTAAGCAAAGTGCAAATTGACTATGTGCTTAGGAATTTACCAGCTCAGACAGACTGAAACAATTAGACAGGAGGCCAAGTGAGAGTGAGAGAGGGAGACAGACCCCAGGCACGTGAGCAGTGAGCCGACATTCCTTTCAAAAGCTTCCCTCCATATCCTTTTGCAATTGGCTGAAGCCCTAGAGGTTTGACTGGCTAAACCACTTCCTCTCAGAAGTGTCCGTCAACCCCCAGGGGAGCCTGGGATTTGTAGTCCTGATGTCAGCTGACCTTTCATAATCCTTCAGCTGGACTCCCGGCTGAAGGAGTACAGTGTCAATTTCAGTAGCTTTCTATACGATGAGGTATCCAGTGTGCTTTTTGCAAGACACAAAGCTCGTCCTGGATAAGAGTTGAAGCCCCTGTTTACTCACCAGAGCCCAGTCCCCTGGTCCCCCTCATTCTAGTTCTTTATTACCTCCCTTCTCTCCCCCATTGACACGAAGCACCGTTTCACTGCCTCCTCCCGAGGGCATGTTGGACACAAGCCCAGCATCGCAGCTGATGTAGAGGAACCTCCAGGAGGCAGATCCCCAGCTAGGTGTGGGATCAGGGCTGGATAGCAGAAGAACCATGCCAAAGGGTTGCTGCCCCAAATGGTACCTTCTCGATAGGTTTTAAGGTAATATATTTACATGATGGTTGTTGACTTGATAGGTATTTGAGGAAATGGACTGTGACACCAAGTCCACAGACCACCTACAGAAAACACTGCATTTTATTTTATTTTTCTTCGCTTTCTATTCCCTCCCCAAACATTGCCTCGGCTTGGCAGCACCTTGGCTTAGGATACACAGATCTTCCTTTCCACCCTGGTGTTCTGGAACCTCCGGATCTCTTTTGGTCTAACCTATACCCTATCTGAGGGCCCACATTTTAGCATTACCCACGGACTAAATAAACACAGTCAACTGCATGCAGATATTACTGGTGAAATTTTAAAAATGGTCATCTTAGGTGTTATTAAATCTTTAGTGGTCATTGACCACTAAAAATGTAGCAAAACAACAGATGTCGAATTTATATCTTCCTTTGTGTGGGAGTCAACAATACGTTTCGACAGTAGAAAAAAAATGACCTCCTGTTCAAAAGAGTGTTGACTGGCATGCCAAACCTTGGGAAAGAATAATTTCCACTAGAACCACTCACGGGCTTACCATGCTTCTGTATGCCTGGCTTGCACTGTTTATTAGACTGAACGAACTTCATGACATAGTTACAGATAGTTGAGTGGGGAAAATACTGAGCGAGCAGCCAGGATGGCAAAGAGACTATATGCCCTTTGCCACTGGTCAGGTCAGCTGGATGCTCTTGAGAAAGCTAGTAAACCCTAAATCTGGCCATTACAGGGGACTGAATGCCAGCCTTCACACCACACAGATGATTGTGAGGAGAAAACGGTGCCCTGGTCCCGTCAGGGAGGCACCGACTCCCTAAATGTGGGAGCATTGTGGAGAGCAAATTCAAGAGGCAAGGTTTGGCCAAAGTTCTGAGACTGTAGAGGTGATGGACATAGGCCAGTGCTTGAATAGGGCATATAAAGAAAATCTCTTAAAAAGGTGAACTCCTGATGGTCTAAGCATCCCGTTTTCCCCAGAGCAGCAAGAAATACTTGCCTCTATTTTCCCTAACGATTACTTTGCAAAACTGATGGAAAATTGCTTGGCTGAGGTGGAGATTTGCAAAAGAATCCAGCTAAACTGCTCTTTTTTTTCTTAACTTTTATTATTTATTTTTGAGAGAGAGGAGAAGAGAGAGAGAGAGAGAGAGGGAGACAGAGCATGAGCGGGGAGGGGCAGAGAGTGAGGGAGACACAGAATCTGAAGCAGGCTCCAGGCTCCATGCTGTCAGCACAGAGCCCGACTCAGGGCTCGAACTCTCAAACCATGAGATCATGACCTGAGCCGAAGTTGGATGCTTAATCGACCGAGCCACCCAGAAGCCCAAGTTCGAGTATTCTTAAACATACCTGGCCTTTATCATTTCTCTTTCTATGCTTGGATCACTAACACCAAGTTTTTATTTTCTCCTTTCTTAGAAGTCACTAGAAAACCCATACATACATACTCATTCCTCTAACGACTACCTTTCTCGTTGAGTGTTGACAGCAAGAGATATGCAATGCAAAGAAAATAGGAAGAAAACATTAGAATTTCAGTTTTAATTTATTTTTATATTGCTCTTGAAAAAATTCCTGTTTTGTCTTTGTTTTGTAATATAAATAATAATAATGTGACGGTGTGTACGATTCATAAATCAATGTTCATATATTGAGAATATTTGCTTAACATTTTTTTTTGTACTGGTAGAGTGCAATTAAAAAAAATTGGAAAGAAAACTTGGAGACCAACGTTCTGGGACACATCTCCTTTCATTTAGGTAGACACGTTGTCTAGAAGGTACTCAGTGTTAGCCAGGGAAGATTACATAGATACCGATGAGTCTCATTTCCCATACCGTCAAGGATTTTCCAGGCCTCATTTGTTTTCGTTCTAAAATAGAAGAAATGAAAACTAGCTGGCTAACACTGAAGCAATTTGAAGCAAGTTTCTTCCTTGAAAAGAAAAAAGACCCTAACAATATGCTTGGGTCATAAGACCCTGTCATGGGACCGGAGGAAGCTGGGCCATCTTATTTGTGAGACTATCAGGAGGATGGCCACTTGGGTTTGAGGCGCTCAGTAGAGGCAACAGACTGAAGTTAGCTTCGTTCTGGTTCTTGGACACAGATCATCCGTGGCCATGGCTTTCATCTTCTAAATCCCTTTTAGGCTGGAGAAAGATTTAAATGACATTTAAAAAAAATTTCCGCAAACGTCATCAATAATGTGAAGGTTAATTTAGCTATCTACTTGACTGGGGTCACTGGGTGCCCAGGTTAAACATTATTTCTGAGTTTCTATGTGCAAGTGTTTCTGGCTGAGATTAGGCTTTCTATCTGTGGACTCAGTGAAGTAGATGGCTTTGCCCAATGCTGGAGGACTTCATCCCATCCATTGAGGGTGTGAATAGAGCAAAAGGCACAGGAAGGAGGAATTCACTCCTTTGTGTCCTGCCTGCCTGCCTGCCTGAGGTGGGGCGTTTTCCCTGCCCGTGGACTGGGATTTATACCATCGCCTTCCCTGATTCTTAGGCCTTCAGACTCAGATTAGAGCACATGGCTGGCTTCCCTGCATCTCCAGCTTGCACAGCAGGTCATCGGACCCGTTGGCCTTCATAATTTTGTGAGCCAGGTCCTCATAGTAAATCTCCACAAATACCATATATCGTATCAGCCCTGTGCCTCTGAAGAACACTAATACAAACAACAATAAAAAACCACATCGATTTTGTGCTTTCCGCTGCACACGTGAAAAAGTCTTTCGGGTGCAAGAGGTCCACAGAAAAGTTACCCTGGGCAAACCCTTTGGCCTAATGAGGGGTAAATAAGAAACCAGTGTCCTTAGTTCTGAGAGAAGGCACAATTTATTTAGTCAAATTATTTTACAACATAGTCTTCATTGACAGTTGTCAGCTTAACACTTAATATAGTCTTAAAAAAGTCAATGATTACTTGCAAAATTATATATATTTTAATATCTAAAAAATATATTGCATATATAAGGCAGGAACATCCCTTGTATCCACAAGGGAAAGTTTGTTTGTTGTTTTCGAAGTTGTGATTATTGCATTATGGCTATTTACACACATCGCCAAAGCATTAAAGATTTAAATGGATTGCTTTAACCTGCTTGTGCGCACGTGTTAAAGACGGCACAGTGCTTCTCTTCCTAGTAAAGTCAGTGACTTAAACGTCCTGGTTGCTTTTTAGCAATAGTCACATTATGCTTTTTTCAAACCAGCTATAAAAACGTACAAACAGCCCAAATGTACAGATTGACAAAAGATGTACAAATTACATTTAAAAAAATAACAACGACCGATTTGATAGTAAAATTGTATTTGTGACCGAGGTCAACTCGTTTATTTATTCTTTTTACTTTTTTAATTATTTATTTTTAATACTGTGAGATATAGGAAAATAACTCTGCATAATTTATACAGTAAGTTGCCTTCTGATTGGTTGACCCTGGACTGGTGGTCTGACAAACGCACAGCGCTTGCGAATCTGTTTGTGTCTAGAAATCCCTAAGACTTTCCAAAGTTCTGGGACCCACTGTCATTACTTAAAAAAAAAACTATTTAATTCTCTGTCTTTCAGGAATGTCTGCATTTGCATTAACATTTCTTAGATCATATCTTGAGTATTTCTAGAGAGGATGGTCGGCCTAGTGCATGTCGACCACTGGGAGAAATTTTGCAATGCCCATGGCTTCTTAAATACGACACACATGTTCTTTCTTTTAAATTCCAGTTGGGTGAAAACTTCACTGGCCTTCACAACCAATGTTCCAGTTGCCATCCACTGATTTAGGTCCTGCTAAAATACGATTATAAGCTTCCTGCCTCTAGTTTCACTTAGTCTCAAACCAGAGCGTAACTGGTTAAGTCCATGATTCTTTATCATACTGAACCCTACAAGGTCCATGATGAGACCCGTGTATTGATAAGAAACTGCTTTGGTCATAAAAATACAAAGAGAAGGTACAGTTTCTTTCCTAGAACCATGATACAACCATTCCAGTAATCTAAATATTCAACTCAGAAGATGGTAGGAGATTGAGAATCCAAACTGGTGTACTGGCCCAGAAAATGATCCATCTTTTTGTTCAAGGTAGAGGAAGCAAAAGTTACCAACATTTAAAAAAAAAAAAAAAAGGATTGTCTTTTTAAAGAACAAAGGTTCTATCCAACAAGAAAGAACATCCAGTTTTGTTTTCTCTTCAAGGCCACGTATGTCCTTTGGAGTCCAAAGTATCGCAGGAGGTGTGAGGAATGGGGGCTTCGGGTAGAAGGCCACCGATGATTAAGCTTCTAGTAGTAGCTGCCTAAGTGTGAGGGCACGTGGGTGTTAGGATGGCGGGGGACATTGGGGTTGGGGTAAATGCCACCCGTGGGGGAGGTCCAGTATTGGGACGCTGCTCCAAAGAAGCTGGAGGAAGTGACAGGCATGGAGGACGGGTGGGGAGGGACAAAGTTCACCTTCTGTTGATGGGCGTGGTAGGAAGGCATATAGGAGATATCAGAAGGGTACTTGTACATGGACGACTCGGTCGGATGCGGCTGCAGAGCCTGGGCGATGCCGTGGAAGTCAAATTTGTAGGCATACCTTTTGCCATGCACTTTGGTCATAATGTTTTTATCGTAGTAGTATCTGAGGGCCCGGCTCAGCTTGTCATAATTCATGTTGGGCTTGCTTTTCCGCTCCCCCCAGCGCCTGGCCACCTCATCGGGGTCCGTCATTTTGAATTCCCCGTTGGTCCCCTCCCAGGTGATACAGCTGGCGTTGGCACTGTCGGAGAGTAGCTCGAGGAGGAATTGCCACAGCTGGATCTGCCCGCTTCCTGCAGGCAGTGAGGCAGACGGGAGAAAACAGAGGATCTCAGCCTGGGAAAGCCAGAAGCTCAAGTCCCTAAATGCAAGGATCCTCTCGCCCTTCATAAGAAACCCTTAATTTCCTTTTACATGCAGAATCTACTGATTCCGGCAGCCCCTGTTTTCATTGTTGACTTGCTTTTCTGTTTGTCACTGAGGCTGCCTTCATAAGCAAGATTAGACCTTAAGATAGTGTGCCCCAAGGCACACTGGGAAAACTCCCTGTGAGTAATGAGGTGCTGGCTTCCTTAGAACTAGCTGTATGATTTGGGGCAAGCCACAAAAAAATCTGGGGCAAGATTTTTGAATCTCTTCTTCTCATCTCTGTCTACTGGATGAAGTCCCCCCAAGTATTCCTGTCAGTGTGAAAGGGACTCGGGGCCAGGAGACCGCTGCCAGAGTCACAGGCAGAAGGTGAGGCCCAGGCGTCAGGCTGAAGGGACCTGGAATGTTCCTCAGCAGAGCCCTAGTGCTTGGCTCCCAGGTCCAAGTCTTACAGAGAAGAGCTGGGGCAGAGAGAAAACTAAGGCGAGAGGGAGCTGGGTGGCTCCTGCCTCCTAACCCAAAACAGGAAGGGCCAGGCACTAAAGAATGGGCCTGCAGAAACTGGTGACAGGAGTCCCCCGGGATGGGAAGGTGCGGGCTTTATTACTGTAAAGTTGCCAGTTAGCTCACATACTTGGTGATCTTGGTTTGGAAGTCATTTGAGAGCTATTCTTAATAACGAACTCTTAAAATACATTGTCAGAGTCATTTTATCTACAACTTTTCAGGGACACACCTCTTTCATAAGGCTGGATAACTGCAACACTTTCTGAAGTCAAGAATAATACGCCTTTGGAACATCTATTTACTTGTGACTTCCGGGAGGACCATAACTGAGAACTCACTGGAATTGCTCGTCTTTCTTCCCCACCCTGCCTTCTTTCCCTACAAAAATTTCTACCTGTGCCATTTATTACTAATCTCAACCTCCATGCATATATGCATGCTAATATATTTGTTTTTCCGAACTAACCTCAGCTAATGGACATAACTAATAACAACACCCAACCTCTCACTTGTACCCTAGAGAAGCAGATGTTGACCATTTCAAGGGAAGGAGTGCAAGTAACTTCCTACTCAGGTGTCTGAACATAGGACAGAGGTCTCTGTGTGACCTCACAAAGCTATGGAACTTTCTGGAAAGAAAAACCTTCCAGGCCAAAGTAAACTCACCGGGGTTGGCTAGGCGACTGCTGGTCGGGCCCAGGATCTGATATGGATCTGAGGAAGCAAAAAAGGAAATTAGCTTCACTGTTATTAAAAATATAAAAACAACAGCATTAATAATAAGAATACCCCCGGGGTTTATACTTTTATTTCAGTATCATAGAAAAAACTGATTTCAGAAAACTTTACTACTTTTATATTCAGGCCTCAAAGATCTGGGGCATAGTTATAGTTTTCATCCCCATAATTACAGAAACATAGGATACCAGCAGTATCTTTTTTTTTTTTTTTATTTTCATATTTGGTGTCTAACATTTGTCATTACCGGCAACAGAATCATGAAACCATATGGAAAGAAGCTGGCTAATACTCAGTCCTAATGAATAAGGTAAAGGATGGCTCGTTAAATGGGTTTAAAGAAAGGTCTAATGATTCTTAGTCTTTTAAGAGCTCTCTACACACGTCTGTTTTTGTGATGTAGCATTAAAAACACGTGCCTGGAAATCAGGCAGCCCGGATTCTAGCCCCAGCTATGTTGCCGACTAACTGATTCACTGGACAGTCTCCGGGTATTGGTTTTCTCATGTGCAAAATGAAAGCGTTGTGCTACTTGACTCCTTAGTTCCCTTCTAGTACCAGACTTGACAAGACTGGCCAGAGTTTGTATTTGAGCTATAAAATGATTATTCTTTATATCTCAGTGTATGTAAAACTTACATGATTATTTAATTCTAAAAAGGACCTTTGTGATTCTGTTTATGTGAGGTTGGTCTTCCTTTTTTTCAAGGGAGAAAATGGTATAGAGCTGGATCATAACTTGGCCAAGCTGTCAAATGTTGGGTACAATTTTGCTATTTTTTGCAAATTGTAATTGCAATTTTAAGAAAATCAACATGATCTTTAGGTTTCTGCTTACAATCATGAATTAACTTGAAGAGTCTTCAAAGCTACCTCGCCTACCCTCTTGCATCCACATATATGTGTCGTAGGTACACAGTATGACAACCAAAATATTTTTGGCAGGTAATGTCTAATTTTTTTATTGTTGAGAATTCTTTAAATCCGCTGTGTCAAATCCTGTTTGGTTTGTATTTCAGAGTCAGCAGGCTCTTTCTTAACCTTCCTGATGAAATGTAGGTTAATTCTCTATTGCTCTGCCTTTGGTAGAGATAGGAAACAATATTTATCTGTCCCGAAGCAAGTGACTTGTTCAGAACTTACTCTCAGCTGTGTCACACAGAGAAGACACAGAGGTTTGGGAGTGGACACAACAGCTGTCTTCAGATATAGGAAGGCCCTTCCTACAGAACAGGGGGAAGGCTTTCCAGAGAGCAAACTAGAAAGCTTGATGGCAGTTAGAAGGAGGGCGACTTTGGCTCAAATAGTGGAAAGGAGCCTACCGAAACAGTGAACTCGTTACTTATATAAATATTCAAGTAGAGGTGAGGTAATCAAAGGACAAATGTAATAGAAGGATGTTATAGACCTAGTTTCATTCCAAGAGTCTCCCAAGTCCTTGGTTTTAGAAGTTCCCCTGCCTAATTTGTTAAGCTGACCCATTACGGGATGGGGTCATTTCAGAAGACAAGTTGTGTGAAATCTCAAAGGTTTGGACAGCAGCTTGGGAGTCTGAGGCTACAGCTCTAGTTGTCTCATAAACCAGCTGGGTGGTTTTTGGCAAATTACTTGACCTCTCTGGGCCTCAGTTTCTTTATTTTACAACATGAGGCGTTGTATCTTTTAATCTTTACATTTGTTCCATCTCCCATAGTCAATGAGTGTTTACCTGTTCTAGGGCCTGCTACTTGTAATTCACAGAGCGATTACAGGGAATCAAATACAGACCCTCTCGGAAAGAAAACCGAAGACACACACTGTCTATTGTCTCAGCCCTCCTCAGTTGACCACACAGAACCAATGGTTGGATAAGGAGCAAAGGAGAGATTACCGATCACGGACAGGTACCTGGTTGGGGCCTTTGTTCAGTATTCTTACTCATTGCTTGTGCTCCTGCAAGTGGGGGGCCTGCGGCAGGGAAAGAAATACGGTAAGTGGGTCCACTCTGTGTGAGGGAAGAGGAACGTCTTGTTAAATGCCCTCCACAAGGAACACGAATGTGCTTTGTCATTCATTTGTTCATCCTCTCACTCTCTACTCACTCATTCATTTTAGTTTCTAAATATTTATCTGGAATCTACTGGTGCTGGCAGTATTCTTGGGGCTAGAGATTCAGCAATGAACCAGCAGTTCTGGTAGAACTTACCAGAACTTACCATTTTAATGGAGAGACAATGATAAACAACAATAAACATACAGCACAGCATGTCTAATGGTGTTGCCACCGTGAACTGCATTTTTAAAGAGAAAACTTAGAGGTCCTTAATGGGACAGTGACGTATGCGCGAGCGTCACCGGCGGGTCATGCTTCCACGTTTCGTGAGCTCCCCTCACGGAACCTCTCACATACAGCCTTTCCGCTGCCGCCATAGCTTCTCCATCTGAGCTGCTTCTTGCACAGCTTCTGGCTTACTCTGTCTCTTTCCTCACTACTCCCCTTCTTCCCACTGGTCCATCATACGATATTTAGCTGGCTCAATCTTCCGAAACCATTTCACTCCACCACTGAGATGCCTTGGTGAGTCTTCACCGACTAAAGAATGAAGGTCTACCGTCATACTACCCTTTGTGCCCCTTCCTTACCTTTCCAGAATGCTTCCCTTTGTGCATCCTAAACTCCAGGAACCTGGAGTCCTCACTGACTCCCAGACACGTCAACCTTGCCATCTTTCCCTGGCCCCCATCTCTCCGAGGAGGGTCTGTCTTCCCCATCTCTGCAGGTCCAAATCCTCTTTTGAGAGCCAACTCAAGTGGTTCCAGGCCCACAGTCCTTCTCTGATATCACCCAGATGGAAAGAACTGTGTGTGTGTGTGTGTAACCCCTCTCCCCAGCCTGACAGATTGGCCTGGGTCTGGTTCATCTTTGTGGACCCGAGAGTGCCAAGTCTTGGGCCGAGAATAAACAAACAATGAATTGTTTGAAAGGACAATTGCATTGAAAGGAATCCTGGCTATTGCTTGGGCATCAGTTGGTCATCCTAACACCTTCCTGAAAGAAGTCTCTTCACCACTGATTCATATGCTTGACCCTTCGCTTCCTACAGGTAGCAAGGTGGACCCCTTCTGGTTAGGAGTTTATAGTCATTTTTTATCCCTACCCCCCTAATGGGAGATTTTTTGGGTCAGACTTGAGCACAGATTGATGTGTCAGAGCCCTGCCATCTCCTCCTAAGACTACCCTCCACCTCAGCCACTCATGACACCAGGACAGGGATGTTGGTACGATTAAGTTCCAACACTCAGAGGAGGAAAGTCACGAAGGGCCATTATGACGTAAGTGACTGGGTCCAAATCCAGGGACCTTGCATTCATACAGAACCCAGTCCTGAGAAGGCTTCGCACTTCAAAAATTCTGAAACCAAATGCAATGCAACAAAACAGAAGGGTCTGAATGAAAATCCCATACCGTCTTTCAAGGAGCAGATATCACCAGCAGGCTTTAAATCGGCAGTTCATTTGGATGTCCTCCCCCAAAGCAGGACAACAAATGTTCACCCCATCCTGCTCTATCTCATGGTCCTGTTCTCCACCCCCCTGTTTGTAGAAAAAATGTTTTCCTCCAAATAGTAGCGTGACATTTACTTACTTTTGTTGAGGCCAGAATTCATGTTATTGCCCCATCCTCCTCTCCTGACTGAGTCGTAAGAAGGGTCTGATGAAAAACAACAGGGAGAGGTATGTCAGCATCTCCTGCTTTGCAGAAAGGTGACACGAGGATTCTCTTTTAGCTATCAGGAGAAATTCAATTTAATCAGCAATGCCTTCGTCAGCCTGACTAAGTTCCGGAAGTGTACTCCTCCGCGGGGTATGGGTGGGAAGGAACATGAATACTGACTGAAAGCTGAAGGAACAGGAAAAATCCTGAATGCGAAGTCAGAGGATTGGTTCCAGTTCTGTCCCTGCCGTCACTTGTTGTGGGACCTTGAATGAATCATTAGGCTTCCCCAAGCTTCAACCTTCTCTAACATGGACAGACAGGAACATGTACACGATTTATCTACCTTAAGGAATTGGGGTAATGTTGGGAACTGCAGGTCTGTGTTCCCCCTCCCCCACCGGCCCCCATATTCACATGTGGATATCTCATCCCCTATGTGATGTGGTGACACTAGGAGGTGCAGGTTTGGGGGGTAATTGGGTCATGAGGCTGGAGCGCTCAGGAGTGGGGTCAGTGCCCTTATAAGAAGAGGCCATAGAGCTGGCTTGTTTTCTTCTGGCTACGTGAGGATGAGAGAAGTCAACGGTCTCTAATCCAGAAGAAAACTCTCACCAGAACCCTGCCCTGCTGGCACCTTAATCTCGGACTTGAGCCTCTAGACACGTGGTAAATAAATACCTATGATTTATAAGCTGCTCAGTCTACGGGACTTTGTTGCAGTGGCCTGAACGGAGGCAGGTGATAATCAAACGAGATAACGTATGTGAGGTAGCTTATAAATCTTTGTACACATATAAATTAATACAAGTTTAGAAAGAAAAAACTTGTCTACAGTTGTATAACAAGGTCCTTTAAGCAGCTCTGAAGAGATGGGCCGTGTCCAATGCCCTCCACAAGGGCCCATGGTGTTCCTAAAGGCCGATTCCAGCTCCTGGCATCAGCACGCTGATGCCAGTGGCGATGGCTCAGGGGTGTCAGCACATTACAGACTCTCCATGCTTTTCCAACAGTAGTGGAGAAGCCTGGGCCCGATGACCACAGAGAAGGGGAGGAGGCCAGAGGTGTGGCTGAAAATGGGGCAGGACCAAGAAATGAGGACATGGAGAAATGCTTCCCGCCTGGAAGGGCCTAAAGCCTTGCTCCCAGGTTGCCCTGGGGAGCATTCCATTGAGCCGGAACCTTTTGTGGTCCTCACCACTTTCCCCAAAGAGTCCACAGGCCTCCATAACCATGTTCAGACCTTGCATAACTAACTGGCTGGAAGCTTCTTCTCTTCCTTTCTCAATGAGGGGATCCCCATTGCGATATTGAACAGGAACAGCAGAAGACCTTAAGGATTCAGAATTATGACTTTCAAAGTCTTTCCATGAACAACAAAAAACCCCATAAAAGCCACCCGAACAAATGAAGCAAAGCCTCATCAAACAACAGCCTGGCAGGGGTGAGACCCAAACCATCCTCCTCCACCCCTTCGGAGCCTCCTGAACAAATTAAAATAAGAACCGAGAAGATGGATGGGCTCAGTCGACTGCTTGTTCTCATCGGTCGTGGCTAAGAAGAACCAAAAGACAAGGACCGGTTTCTTGTGGCAAAACCCACGTGTGGATGCACATTCTGCCTGGCTCTGGCAGAGCCAGCCCAGTTTTTAAATTCCCATCTGTAGCAGCTGGTATGAAAAGCAAAACAGAAAGTGAGAAAGATGGGGATGGGGATAAAGGACAGAGAAGGGGACAAAAGAGAGACAAAGCTCAACCTGCTGAAGTCGTCTGTTTTTATTTTTATTTGGCATCCCCCCCCACCCCCGCCATCCCACAATTCCTCCTGACAATGGATTCTTCCTCTTGCCTAAAAACAAAACAAAGCAAAACCAAACCAAAATCCCAACTTGTTTACAAGCCTGGAATGAGGTGGGGGCGCTCATGAGCGTTTTCTGGGATGTCTTGCAGGTGCCCACAGAGCGTGTGCAGTGCCGGGAAGCAGAAGGAAAGGCGAGATTCTTCAAGATTTCTCTTTGGGGGTGGGGGCGGGGGTGGGGGGCAGAGACCAAATGCTGGTCAGGCCTCCAGCAACTTACAGCTGACTCTGGAACAACACTTGGACTGCACAGGTCCACTTATACATGGATCGTTTCTGGTATCGTACTAGACATGTATTCTCTCTTTCTTGTGGTTTCCTTAAATATTTTCTTTTCTCTAGCTTACTTTATTGTAAGAATACAGCATATAATAGACATAACGTACAAACCATGTGTTAAGCGACTGTTTCATGCGAATGGTAAGGCTTCTGGTCAACAGTAGACTATTCGCAGTTAAACTTTTGAACAGTCGGAAGTTAGACACTCGTTTCGGACAGTGCGGAGCCCTGGTGTTGTTCAAGGGACAGTCGTAACTGGGAGTCTGTCCTGCATTGTATTCCGTGCGTGGCCAGAGCCTGGATGTGAAGTAATATGGAACAAGTTCCCCATCCCTGCATATTGAAATAGGAGGAGACGAGTAAGATTGTGGGGAAATACAGGCCACGTGTCAAAGGAGTGGTGGCGATATTAGGGTCCACTGGCGGTTAAGGAGGGAGAGGTGAGTGTAACTGGGGCTGTCTGACTTGAGTGAGACCTCTCTGGGGAGAAGAGAGGGAGCAGTCACCATGTTCAAGGCCATGGTGACAGCAGCCAGCCAAGTGAGATTGTGGGTGTGTGGCACCACCATGAAAAAGGGTGTGGTGGAGAATGGAGCTTGTGGGGAGGTGTGGGATGGATGGGAGCACCTGGGGAAGGAGGCGATTCTCATAGGAACAGAACAGAAAGTGGGATCGAAAGTGACAAGTTCACGCAAAAAGAAAAAAAAATCAGTAAGTTCCAGGAACTGGTGTGTGTCATCCACAGTTCTGACTCGACTTATGATTTACTGCACTGATAAGATCTCTGTCTCAAAGTTTACTTATTGTTTCCTTCGTCAATCATTATTCTACTGAAAGCTTCCACCCTATCTGAAAGCTATGTTATATCCATTCCGAAGACCCGATTATGGCCACAGCTATAATTACCATCGACTTATCAACTTTGCCTCCTGTTCTTTTACGGCACCTCCAGGAACACAGCAAGCACACAAAGGTTACAGAATGCATGGGTCAGTTCCCGCTAACCACCCGAGGGTGGGTGATGGCTGGATTCTTCTCTAACTCCAAGTGCCCAATCCCGGTGTGAAGCCGATGCTTTATCAGAAAAGTGTTTGGTAACCCCGTCTTTCCTGCAATGCCTCAGGGGCTGTGGAGGGCTGCTGTGGGGTGCAATTCTCCCACTGCCCCACCGCAGGGGGAAAGCCTGGCTGCAAAGACTTTCGAAGACCTAACCAACCCCGGAAAGGAAGTGACAGAAACAGAGAGGCCGCCAGCAATCAGCCTGTGCATTTAACACAGCAATAAATAGCAAGAGGCATCAGCCATCAGCTGGTGTCTTTAGCCAATGGTCTCAACTGTCCCATAGCAGAGTGTGAAATCAGGGCAACATGGACCACGAGGCCCCTCCCTTTTGCTTTTTCATTCCTATCTCCTGGCCTGGAAAGCCCTCCCACTGGCACCTGCGTCCACAAAGGACCCCCTGGGCCCGTTTACTGAGGAGTTTCACAAATGTACTCTTTGGGCACGGGGGTTCGTGGGGACAGCTGCTACATGTAACATTTAAATGAAAACCAGTGTTTTTGGAGTAAGTCCTATTGTAAAGACAAAGCATGATGCTGGAGAAGACCCAGGCCCTGAACCAAGGTCCGGCATTCTGCCTTAGAGTGCTGAAGAACCAGGCGGCCTTGCGGATTAAATGAGATATCCAGGTAAACGCTTAGCACAGTGAGAGCGTGGAGACAGCCTCGGTACATGTTGGCAAGTAATATCATTATCGGCATCATTAGCATACGCCTAAAAAACGTTTAGCCCCAGAGACATGTTCTCTAGCCCTACCCGATACCCATTAACTTCTCCCCTCCCCCACCCCCTTACTCGGTTCTTATTTTTTCCACTTATCGCCTAATTTAATCACTCACTCATATTTGTGGTTTCTGGTCTGCATCTCCTACCCGAACGTCAGGCCCACAGGGGTGGCAATCTTTCTTCTGTTCCCTGATGTAACCGAGCACCTAGACCAGCGTCCCGCACAGAGCAAGCGCACAGTAATTCTTTGAATGAATGAATAAATAAGGCCAATATTTTGTCCTTGCCAAAGATACGCGCTTCCTCTTACTGTTTGCTATTTCACTAGCTGAAGAGAATTCAAGGCCCCTACGCTGACTTTCCTTAGGTGGTTCAAGTCTGGGTGACGAAGCGTATAGGCACGTGAGCCCTGTGTGCCCTCAGGGCATAAAGGACAACAGTGCACGTACTATACAAGGCATAGGCCGAAACCTTGTCCCCATAGGGAAGTCAAGGAGCGGACACCATACATCTACATGCCTGCATTTTATTTTACGTAGTTTTAAACAATGTTGTTGAAATGAGGGTTTGTGTGTTGTTGTTGTTGTTTTTTTTCTCCTAAAAGTCACACAAGGGAAAACCTAGCAGTGTGGTCAGCTCTAGCTCCAGACATACAAACAGAAATATGTCTGTAACCGAAATGGAAAAGCCTGGACCGGGGAGTTAACCCAGCGACTCACATTTCTATACAAACACCAACCCTTCCTGGGCCCGATGCCTGGCTGTGTCAGAGCCCCTGACCTCTGCGGCCAGCCAGCTCAGGGAAAATTCTCTCGTGGGGTGTTCCGGGTCCACATAGCAGCTTGAGTGGGCACCAAGCCCCGCCTCCACCCCACAGCCCCCAAATGTGTGTGCTGTCTGCGTTCTGAGAACTGTCTTCTTTTCTTTTTTTTTTTTTTTTTTCTTAACGTATTTTCTATTATTTATTTTTGAGAGAAAGAGAACCAGTCGGGGAGGGGTAAGGAGAGACAGGGACAGAGGGCCCGAAGTGGGCTCTTTGCTGACAGCAGACAGCCCAACGTGGGGCTTGAACTCACCAACCATGAGATCCTGCCCTGAGCCAAGGTCAGATGCTTAACCAACTGAGCCAGCCAAGGGCCCCTGAGAACTGTCTTCTGAAAAGACATGCTAAGGTAGCAGCAGAGGGCCCAGCGTTCAAAAATGTGAACATTCGGGACCAGCAGACCGGTGGACGATCTTCTAACAGGTGGCAGATGGCCTTATCAGCAGAAAAATCACCCAGACTCTGGCAAACTCACTCTCTGGCTTTATAGAATACTAAGATGGCAAATCTCATTGTGATTCCTTTTCAGAGAAGTCACCCAAAGGGCTCCAGCTGGAGCCCATGGTTTCAGGCAGCCCTAAAATCAATTTCTGCCAAAGCAGAGAGGGACCAGAAGCTTGTTCTGGAGACTCTGGGCGTTACTGGGCATTGTCGATAATTCAGCCTCACGTATATAATGGCCTGAACAGTGTCTCCATTATGTGATACTCAGTGTGGCTGAATCTGACACTAAATGGCCTCTCAGAATTCAGGAGAGCCTCCCGGAATAGAGAAATATGAGCATGGAGATTTTTGGTTTTTTTCTGAAAAGTCCCTGTTGGAAGGGGAAAGCTTTTTCTGGACATGACCTTCTCATAGACATCCCAGTGTTAACTCCGTTTCTGTGTGAAGCTTTTAAACGGGTCCTAGAAATCTGGCCAACTGACTCAGGAAAGAAAGTTTCTTTCTGCTCTGACGCCCACGGTTGGCTGTCTGAAGGCCTAACGGACCAGGGAACACGCAACCCTCCACTTTGTCATGACCTCACCCAGAGGCCCACGATGCAGTGACACCAGCACACAAGAGCCTCTCTCTTTATCCCTCACGACACGAGGCCACGCTCTCAGTTACTTGATGGAAAGAGATGAATTTTCCCTGAAACTTCTCTTTGGATTTCTGGTTTTGCCGCTGAAGCATCTGGCAACACCTAGCCCTGTTTATCCGTGGAGAGCCCGGCTTCTGAATGTAGACCTTTCAGCTGAAGAATGGACAAGGCTGTTCACGCTTAGAGCAGAGGCTTCTCTCAGTCAGATCCATACTTCCTTTCTCGAAAGAGTGAGGATGCCAGAGGAGACCCAGAGCCCTGAACTCCCCAGGAAAAAGCCAAGCCCGCTCAGAAGAAGATACATCCCCTAGACGCTTCCAGGGAAGAACCATGTGGGGGGGGGGTGGGGGGCAACCTTCTTTGTTGTTGGGAGAAGTCTGGGCCAGACGATCCTCCAAAGCCCCTTCTCCCTGTGAGGTCCTGGGCTTTTCTGTCGGGCCCAGTCTCTGAGGAGCAGGCCCTACTGACCAATGACCCGACTCGGGCTGCTTTCTTCCCGGCTCTCCTTTGTGTTGCCTTTGACGCTGCCCCCTACTGGTGAAAGCCTGCTCTGCTTCCTGAACCTTCCCAACCCCCACCTCAGAACGGGCTTCTCGTCTGCCACTGTCTCCATGATAACGCCTGCCAGCGACCCTGCCAGATGTCTGACCTTCTGGCCTGGCTCTCCCACTTCAAACACAGTGAGCGGGCAACTAGCACCTGAGCAGTCGCTGTTTATGCAGGACACAGGAAGTCCCTGTGAAGGTGTCCTTTTCCTGTGGTAAGCCTTGGGGCTTCTCCAGGGCTTATGACACAATGTTTAGAAGCAGTTGGCCTCCGGGGACGCCTGGGTGGCTCAGCCGGTTAAGCGTCCAACTTCAGCTCAGGTCATGATCTCACGGCTCGTGTGCTTGAGCCCCACATCGGGCTCTGTGCTGACAGCTCAGAGCCTGGAGCCTGCTTTGGATTCTCTCTCTCTCTCTCTCTCTCTCTCTCTCTCTGCCCGTCCCCCACTCATGCTCTATCTCTCTCTGTCTCTCAAAAATAAATAAATGTAAAAAAAATTTTTTTTTATTAAAAAAAAAAAGAAGCAGCAGTTGGCTCTAGGTTCGGATCCTCACTCTGCCATTGTACTCTGCTGGGTGATTCTGGTCAAAAGGTTACTCTGCTTTTTTGAACCGCAGGTCCTTCTTTTCTCAAAAAGATGAGGAACACGTGCTTTATAGGATTGCTCTGGGGAAACAAACATTTGATGAACAGCAACTTAAAAATATACACCATATACCTGTAACTGAGTCAATCTTCCTTGCACCGCTAAAATGTTTATCTGGAGAGTGGAGGTTAAAAAGTTCATCAAGGAAGGCCTTGGAAAGGAAGAGAAACCATAAAGGAGAAGAAATAGTTCCATTCCTGTGCTCCTGAATCAGGGATCCCCAAATTGGAATCAAGTGTGGCTCTCTCTCTCTCTCTCTGTTTTTTAATGTTTATTTATTTTTCAGAGACAGAGACAGAGACAGAGAGAGAGGGAGGAGCAGAGAATCCAAAGTGCGCTCCTGCTGACAGCAGAGAACCCAATGCAAGGCTCGAACTCACCCACTGTGAGATCATGTCCTGAGCTGGAAGTCGGACGCTTAACCGACTGAGCCACTCAGGCGCCCCAAGTGTGGGCTCTCTTTTGAAACAAGAAATGCTTTAGCCTGGACCGTTGTGTGAGAGACACCACCCTAGAAGATGGCGAGGGGCAGTGGCTATGGGCTGCCTGCTGGTAGAGTAGGCTTAGGTGTTAAGAGTCTAGCATCAACCCAATGGCCAGCAACTCTAGGTCCCCGCCTGGCCGGCCTCGATGCTCAGAGCTGTGTCCTCACCTCACTTCAACCCGTTCTATAGGGGCAGCCTCGCCTTCACCTCAGTGGCATCTTATGTTCCAAAGAGCAACAGAAGATCTTGGCTTCCACTGAGACCTCAGGAGGAGGGAAATATCTAGGGAAGGCTTTCCTCAAACTTGGAACTCACAGAAAAAAAAACATCCTGGATCAGATTTCCTCTGCTCAAGGATCTTGTCCTGGAATCCAAACAGCCCCTCAGCCTCAGAACCAGCCCCGCTGCGTGGAGCATAATGGAGGTACTGTTTAAGATATTATATGTGCGAAGGGAAAAGAGGACATATGAGAAAAATGCCTGAAAAAAAAATGGATGGTTTTTAAATACGAAAAGTTTGGAAAGGCGAGTGGCGCATTTGCCAGGCGCGGCCTTGCCATAGTCACGTGACTCTCCCTGCTGAGCCTGGACCCTTCCTTCACTTTGTTTCTCCCATGGGCTCTGTGTCTGAACGACACAGGAGTCTAAATGACGTATTTATTTTGATAAGGCCTCAAAGTGGGATTTTTGGGGCCAGCCTTATGTGGAAAAGCAATCCGCACTGACTAGATTAATTGGGTGTTTGCCCACATTCCCCTCCACATTGGGCCATGTAGACACAACTGAAGTGCAAGGCTTTTGGTCAAACCTGCCTCAGGTTTTAAAAGGCTTCCAAGTAGGAAAAAGAAACGCTAACAGTTCACTTAGGGCTTGAACTTGGGCATCATTTTCTTTTCAAGGCTCTCTGGTGAGAGTCTGATGTTCATTGTTCTTCCTTGTTCTGTCTTCTTGCGAATTTTTCGTATCCCCCTTTGCCTGGCGATAATCATTTGGAAGAGAGGGCCTGTGTCTTCCTTGCCTTTGTTTCTCTCGCCCGCTCCAAGATTCCTCCCCTCCCCAATACTAGCTTATTGGACTTCATCGATATCTCCTATCCCACAACACATTCGTTCATTCAGCCAAATTTTATTGAGAGTCTGCTACTCTGCGAGACACTGCTCTACGTGCTGAGAATACAGTGACGGCTCGATGCACATCCCTGCTCTGTGGAGCTTACATTCAAAACCAACAGCAAACTACATCGTATAGGAGAAGGTGGTGAGTGCTGTGGAGAAAAGGAAAACACTGACAGAGAAATAGACAGCCCAGCGGTGGGGAGGGCCTCGCCGAAAATACGTAATTGGAGCAAAGCCTTGAGCTGTCTAATGTCGTGAAAATAGAGCTCTCCCCAGCACCATCATGTTCTCAGGAAGAGCGACCAGACAGGCCTATGTTGATCTGAAAGCCCTCCTGGAAAGTCAATGCCCTTTTACTAGTTCTTTGGTCAGTGAGAATTACTCTGTGTCGGAAGACAGCGAAATCAGTGAAAAAAAAACCTGACAGTGTTCCTTTGACATTTGGGTGAGGGCAGTAAAAGGTGAGAGTCTAGTCCAGGAAAGAGTTCACCAATTTCTGCATATGTAGAATCAGGGTAATTGGTAACGCTAGGGTCTCAGCCTCACATGGACTTAGGATTGCCATTCAGATCCAGAAACTTAAAATCCCAACACTGCGATTTGCCTTTTGACCTGCATCTGAAATGGTTCTCTGGGGCCAGTGTAGGACAAGTGGACAGGGCAGTTCATCATGAAGGAATACTCCATCTTTGTGGCCTGGCAGGTAAGCATGAAATGCTCTCATCCCTGAGTCCCGTATCCACACAACGAAAACACGGTAGTTAAAGAAGAAGAACCATCACTTCTTGGTAGGTGGAATGCGATCTCACTTATATAATAGAATCAGAGGCTTCTTTTCAGACTGGAAGAGACCTCAGACATTATCTAAACCAGACATGCAAATTAGCACAGGCCTGGAGGCCCAAAGCCTGAGAGAAAGCATATGTGGCCGTATAAGAATTTTAATAGAAATTGAAAGTATGACTCATAGCATAAAAACTGCCATTCTCTAAACTCCCCTAGGATATTGGGCAGGACTGATAATTATTCTGCCGGCAGGCCAAAGACTTTCTAAGCTCACAGATTTTTCAAAATTATACCATGAATGATTTTCATCTCTTTGGACAAGTAGTACCTAAATCTTATCAAGCATAAGGTCGTTTGTGGTATTAGTAAGTGCACCTAAAGATTTTCATTAGAAGGAATTCAATAACTTCTCTTTAATCTGTTCCAAGCAGGGAAACAGCTCACTGCAATTAGAAGAACTCTGGGTTGGGGTTCAGAACTCCATCATTTGCTTCCCATCTCTGCTGGTGACCAGCTGCAAGGGACTTAATCTCTCTGAATCTCAGTTAACCTATCTGTAAAAGGTAGGTACTGGGGGGGGGGGGGGATGATTCTTCTAAACTTAAGAGTTTGGAAACCAAAGGGCCCTTTTAAACCCCACTGGGTTCTACTGAGGAGAAATGAGATCATGTATGTGAAAATGCTTTACATACTCCAAAGTGTCCTATAGAATTATAGCCACTATCCTGTTCTGCTATCCTGTTCCAGAGTTTAATTCATTGGAGATAGGACGTTAATCTTTCTGTGTCAACCAAAGCTAATTTCTTTTGGTTCTGTCTTTAGTGAAGCATAAGGATTGAGTAAATATTGAATTAGATTGTCAAAGACTAGATTTTTCGTCTCCAGTGAATCCATCAACTGGGTCCATCCATCTGTCAATGATATTTACCAAACATCCTGGAAAAGAGGACGTAGGACCAAACTCACAATTTGACACTATGAGGTAATCTTGTAATTAGGTAATTAGGTTCATAGTTTGTGAGTGTGGTCAGGGTTTGAGAGGAGATTGTAGTCTTGGGGAGTAAGGAAGAAATAACATTGAAGAAGGTGGGACTTGAAATGGGCTTTGAAAGGTGTGTTGAATTTTAATAGACAAAGTAATAATACCACCTAACTACCACTTCCTCTTTAGAGTATGCCTGACACAAGAATCTGAGCTTTATCAAGGAGGCATGTTTAAACTTTTTATTGACCCTCCCATGTGAGAGCTTACAAATCCCCGAGATGAGAGAGGAAAAGCCCACACAAGTCCTGGTTAGTGTTTCTAGCTGTACTCTTTCTTCCTCAAAGACTTGATCTTTTCCCCAAAGGCTCTTTCATGAGAAATAAGTTCTTTATTTTCTTATATAGGAGCTTCTCTAAACCGAGTAAGTTGTTAACATCTATACAAAGAACTTGGGAAAAGCTTTTATATTAAAATAACAAACGATGCTATCAATGTCTTGGCTTTTCACTAGAAGATGCCCCAAACCCCTACACCTCTATCTGGCAGGAAAGAAGCTGCTCTCTCTCTCTTTCTCTCTCTCTCTCTCTCTCTGGAGAGAGAGAGAAGATGGAATTTGTCTTATAAGCATGAGACTAAGCAAGCTTCCTTCAAAGACTTTCCAATAACTACTTCCTCCAAACAATCTCCCTGTATAATTTCTGTATCAGTATATTTTGCAAAACAAATGCATTTGGAATATTTTGTTTCGAGGTGGCCACCAGTAGGTCCTCTGGAGCCCTTCTGGACTTCCTATTTTCTTTCCAAAGTACTTTGGGAACTCACTACTCAAAATAGCCACAGGGGTCACTTCTAGTTTCTATTATTAACCAAGACCACATGGTAATAGAAATGGAGTTACATCAACCAAGGCCAATTTCATTTTGAGTCGTAGCTCTGTTATCTGGAATGGGATGAAATGTCTGAGTCAAAGTGAAACTTGGTAGACATGAGAGGCCCAAAATAGCAAGAGTCAAGAGTCTGGAGATGAATTGGAGATCCAGAACTTGAATGGCCCACTTAGTCAGTGTGAGATCCTACCGAGAAACTGGCATTAACTGGGGTGGGAGCTGCACCCCACTGGGCACTGCCATGGGAGGTCCCTCCCCAGTGGCAGGGGAGGAGTTGTTGTCTGGCCGAGGGATTGGAAGGGTGCTCTTGAGGTCAAGTGGCCTCCAAATACTTTCCCACAGCCTTGCACCTTTCCTCTTTCCCCCTCCTAGGTTTACTTAAAGCCATTTTCTCTTCTTAAAATGCAGCAGAGCTCATCCCTTCATTGTCATCAGTCATTAACGTTACTGGGCAAGTTGGTGCTGATTGGGTTCTTGATTTCTCCAGGGAGCATCTAAGAGCAGCTTCAATAAACATATAAACAAAAGACATGCCCAAGGAGGGCAGGAAGGCCAACGTGGGAGTTTGTAAGCAGCCAGGACCAGGACTAGGGGCCTGAGTGCCTTTGGGCACAGGGACAGGAAAAGGCCAAAACTGTGGTGGCAGAAAGGGTGCTGATGCAGAGCAAGGAAGGCACATTTCTTCTCCCTTAAGTATTCAAATAAAGCTCCGGCTCCCCATGGTGGGGTGATGTCAGGGGACAAGATTTCAGAAGCAATGGAAAGCACTTATTCTAAGAACACAAATCTCTCAGCTCTGACTCCATCCCGGGCCCCTTCGCCCGGCACAGGTACACAGGAATTGAGAAGGGTGTGTGGGGTGGGGTGGCTGGAGGGTCCTGGCACATGTCTTCAAAATGCTCACAGGCATTCTGGTATCTTTCTCCTCCTTGAGAACCATGGGCCAATGAAGCTTATAGAGGCAAGGGATTGCTTACTGGTTGTGATTTGAGGGACGTTTCACAAATAGATTTATTAGACTGATATCTATTCACCCTTATTCTAAAAATTACGTCTGTGGGGTGCCTACATGGCTCAGTAGGTTAAGTGTCCAACTCTTGATATTGGCTCAGGTCGTGATCTCGGTCGTGGGATTGGGGCCTGCCATTGGGCTCCACACTGAGTGTGTAGCCTGCTTAAGACTCCCTCTCCCCCGCCTCCTTCCTCTCAAAATAAATAAACAAACACCAAAAAAAATAAGATTAAGTTTGTTGCCATCCTTATCGATTGGCCTAGTATTCCATAATATATCGTTTCCTTGTCTAGATCTCTTCTCTTTTGCCTTTATTCTTTTAAATGTAATATTGAATACAAAAGAACGTGTAATGTCATGGGAATCGTAAAGCATATTAATGAAAAGCACATCTGTGAAACCACCTAACTTGCTTCTTGAAATGCAGACACTGAGTCAGGTTCCTGATTTTTTGGACCACAGCAGGAATCCCTTAAGCTAATCATGTCACCTTAGTAGCTAGGTGACATCAGCTGCCTGGGAGAAATGGGCCTTTCCATGGGGTGGTGTATGGAATAGGAAGAGGCAACTGTGAGGCCTTGGAACTGCCCTGTGGGCAAGAGGCTGCAGTAACAGACCCAGTTCTCATACTAGCTTTGTGATTTGGGGTTAACTTCTCTGTGCCCCAGTTTTCTCATATGTGAAATGGGAATAATAATAGTACCAACTAAATGAGGTTGTTATGAAGTGTAAACGTGAAGTGAATAGAATGTTCTTGGCACGTGTAAGCACTCAGTGAGTGTTAGCTGTTATCATTATAGGGGAAGGTGATAAAAGGAAAGGAAGGAAAGGAGAGGAAGGTTGAAGTCAGTAGGAGTTACATTTTTCCTGCGATGCTACTTTCCTTGGCTTGGTTCTCCTTTGCCTTTTTTTGCAACGGAACACACAGCCCGAGGACCCAGATGTGAAAGGCCTCCAAGGGGAGCTTAAGCTGATCAAAACTGGGCCACAAGGGTGAAGGAGAACCATCATCTTGTGACTAGAATCTGCTCTCGGCAAACTCTTCCCTCTCCTCCTGGATGGGACTGATCACAGCTTCCGAAAAATCACCTTGGGGGTCAAGTGAAGGGGAGACTGGAGGCAAGGTAGAAAGGAAAGGCAAGTTCCATACCACCTCTGCATCATATGAAGTCCAAATATCACTCTCAAACTGGGAAACAGCACGAAGAGTTAGTTGTACAGTAAACTCTTGGGAGTCGTTTAAGGCATTTTGCCTATAATTTTCATCCATCGATTCAGTGGCCTTGTCTCAGACAAAGTCCCCATCTCCAAGATGCTTCAAGTCTTGTAAGACAAAAGACTACTATGACAGAATCCATTGAATGCTAAACTGGGGAAACAGTGGCTACAAGCAAAGCCCTCTGGGAACGGATGGATGATCATATCGAGGAGATATCATCTGACTTGCGCCTTAAGGTGTGGGGCACATTTCTTCTCCATCAAATATTCAACTACAACATTGACTCTCCATGGTGGGGGTGTTTTTGGGGTGGGGGGTAGATTTCAGAATGTGGCTTTCTAAGACATAGATTGGGGTGTGGGGGGGGGAGACAGAGGAGAAAGGGTATGTGCCATTGGGCAAAGCTGTCCCATTCCTGAACCCTGAAAACACCTAGACTGTTCTGGGATATGTGCCTGTGGATCCTGCCTCGCTCAACCTGGACAGCCTTCAAATACACACACACACACACACACACACACACACACTCACACGGAAAAGCTGGTTTTGCCTCACAATTCCACCATGTTGTGGTGGCAAAGTCAATTGATCTGAGTAACTGAAGAAGCCAAGACTGAGAGGCTCCCACCTGGCACTTCAGGCGGTCACCATAGTTGTGTGTGTGTCTGTCCCATACAACCCTGGGGGTCTCATCGTGAACATACATGTACCTCTAAATTCTCTTCCTGCAGTGTGATGTATGGTGGTCTATTTCTTTAAAACAGGCAGTCAGTCAATCCAACACAGATACTGAGGGGAATGATCATGGCAAGAGATCTTTCCTTGGATATATTTTAAAAAATCCTCAAAGGAATAAAATGTATACAATTCGAATATTCCTGAGACAGATAAGCTCCTTCAAATAAGGGAACTCCTTCCTTAACTAGAACTAAAGGGGAAAAAAAAGAAATGTCCCAACAAAATTCCTCTATACCTTCCTCTAACACTGCAATGGTACAATACTGAAAGTCGTTTGCCTCATTATTCTGGAACAAATTTACACTTGTCTTAGGAAACAGGCTAAGTGTTTCCAATAATTTAGAGAAAGCATGTCCTAGTCGCTGTGTGGAAGCCACACATGTGTGATAACAGTGCACACAGCACACCCATGGAAAAAAATAACAGTGCTTTTACTTAAGAGAAAGGAAGGATAATGGTTACTTAGAAAGTGTCCCAGACAAGCTGTCAAATTGAATTCAGAGAGCTGGAGTCTGACTCCGGGACAGGGCTGGCTGGCTAAATTCCCTTGGGATTGGGGTTTCCTGCCTGCTACAGTTTGGAGACAACGACTCTTTGTTTCCAGCTCTCTCTCTTTCTCTCTCTCTTTCAATCTCTCTCTGGTGAACACACACACACACGCACACACACACACACACACACACACACACAAACATGTAGCTCTCCAAAGAGGGTCAGATCGAAAGCAGACAAAACATTAACTCTGGAATTTCAAAGAAAAACAGTTTTAAAAAAAGTAAAATGGAGAGAGCAAGCTACTGTCTATTCTATAATCATAAATCCTGCCTTTGGACCACAGAAACAGCACACGCTCTCTCGCTCTCGCGCGCTCTCTCTCTCTCTCTCTCACACACACACACACACACACATACACACACACATTCAGCAATCATCCCTGCTTTGCTAAAAATGGATTAGGGGTGTTTCACCATAAAGGAAAAACATATAATGACAAAGTTCTTAACAGGCCCTCCTGTGAGGCCTCAATACCCTTAAATTCTAAGTGCATGTTAACCATCTAACCTGCTCCATAAGAGAGGTTATTTACTCCCTAAAAATAACAGGAGCTCACCTCACAGTGGTACGCATGTTCCAGAACAATCCCCCACGTGCTGCCCTGTCTGAGGCGTGCCCACGCCCAACCCCACACTCACCCTCCCCTCCCGCAGAGACACTACACTCAGGAGGCTGCCCGAAGCCCACTCTCCCCCAAATGCTGTACTCAGAGATGCATCACCCTCATTCACTACACGACACGCACAGTGCACAGCTTTAGGAATACGTATTCTGAGCTCATCTCTGTGTCTTTTCCCATCAAAACGAAACTTCTCAAGGCATCTTTTAACTTGTGGAAAATTTCAGAGGTGTAGAAACGCAGAGACAGAAGTCGAGGGAAGCGTAGAGGGCATTTTATCCTGCTTTAACAAGCATGGACTCAGGGCCAGTGTCCTTTTAGCTCTCCTCCCACCCACTCCCCCTCCCCAGCCCCCATTATTTTGAAACAGATTCCTGGCTCTGGGTTCCTTTGCTGAGCTTCCTGTCCCACAGGGAGACGCCCAAGGGGACTTGGTCTCTCAGCTTCACGTGAGCCACCCAGAGTCCATGCAGGGCCCCCTACCTCACGCCCAAGTCACCCATGAGCCCTGTTGGGAGGCCTTGCTGCTCCCATAGGGCATGCTCATACACCCCCAGCGAAGCTCCCCTGGTCCCTTTCCCCAAATCGAGCCTGAACACATATGGCGCCTCCACACTGCGGCCCCCACACATACATGGCAGGCCCAGACCCACTGATTGGTGTTGGGGTCGACCACCTTCCCCTGGTTTCCACAGCCATTTCCAAGACTACCATACTGTAGACTTCCAGGGGTGTCCCATCTTTAACTGCGACCTCGAAAATTAAATCATCTAAAGGACACCCCAGAGAGGATGTAATGCAGGGGGGATGGCAAGATCCGGTGATACATCACCCATACTCCACCACACACTATTTAATTGCTTACTGGCCTAATCTACAGATCTCTGACTCTGATTCCAAGCCCCGTGATGGCAGGTGCTGGTTGGCACACCATGTTTCTGGGGCTCCGCCCAGTGTCCCAAACACGGTAGGTTCTTAATAAATGAAGAGGTGACGGAATAAGGTGGAGAAGGACGCGAATCACAGAATTTTGGTCCCTTTCTGACCAAGGTACCAAGTGACTTTAAGCTCTGCCACTTGCCTTCACTCCCCATGTGGTCTCAGCCGGACCCACATCGCCTCTGGCCTCACATCTCTTTGGGATTTGCATTTAATGATTCTTTCATCTCTCCATGAGTCTCAGAGAACTTCTTGTACGTAGCATGTGTTTTTCTAATTGATTATATGCAATTTCATTTTACTCCTTACGAGTTCCACGTGCATCTCCCCAAGAAGACCTTACGCACCGCCGGTGTCTCACCCGTGGTATTGCCACGCCAGGTGATATGCTAAGGTACCCTTCTCAGCCTTCAGCACAGTGTCAGCAAATGGGAACCCCTCAAAAATATTCTAATTATTTTGCAATAATGCCAACTATTATTACAATTCATGGAGCAAACATGGAGCACTTATTGGAAAGTCAGATACCACACTAACAAGTGATTTATGAGTACTGTATCAGCCCTCGAGGGGTACTAAAATTGTCCTCATGTTATACATTAGGAAACTGACACAGAAAAAGTAAGTGACTTGTCCAGGATCATACAGTCTGTGTACAGATCTTAAGGTTTGTTTTTTTTTTTTTTAGCTTATTCATTTATTTTGAGAGAGAGAGAGAGAGAGCATGAGCTGGGGAGGAGCAGAGACAGAGAGAGAGAAAAAGAGAATCCCAAGCAGATTCTAAGCTGTCAGCACGAAGCCTGATGTGGGGCTCGAACTCATGAACTGTGAGATCATGACCTGAGCCAAAGTCAGATGCTCAACTGACTAAGTCATCCAGGCACCCTGAGGTTTTTTTTTTATATAATTTTTTAAATGTTTATTTTTGAGAGAGAGAGAGAGAGTGAGACAGAGTGAGAGCAGGGGAGGGGGCAGAGAGAGAGGCAGACACAGAGTCCAAAGCAGGCTCCAGGCTCCGAGCTATCAGCACAGAGCCTGACGTGGGGCTTGAACTCATGGACCACGAGATCATGACCTGAGCTGAAGTCAGACGCTTAACCAGCTGAGTCACCCAGGTGCCCCAAGGCACCCCGAGTTTTAATTAAGATAATACAATGCCGAAGTAAGAGAGGAATACCTACCTTAGGTAAATTCAGAGCATGAATTAAATAATTTAGTTAATTCAAATTGTCATTACATGATTGAATTAAATATGTTGAGACGATGATATGAGAAACAGCCTGGAGGGAGGAAAGAAGCCAGAGGCTTACGGTTGAGCCCTGCTCTACCCTAAGACCTGGATGACTTCAAATGAACCCCGTAATCTCTGTGCCTAGTTTTCATTACCTACAGAATGAAATAATAATAATAATAATAATAATACCAGCCCTGCTGTCTCATGGTGATGGCATGAGGCGCAAATGAGATAATGGATGTGCAAATGCTTGGCAAACAATAAAGGGCTGCAAAAAAGGGGCTGTTGCTATGTGCACAGGCCCCTGCCATCTGGAAATCTCCTTGAGGGAAGCCGGGCTCTTGTTAGCACGATCTTCAGCGCCAGTTAGGCATTTCTCTCCAAAGGATGCGGAAAGGTAGTTTCTCCCCCTCTCTTTCCCATACTTGGAGTGTAAGCAGACAGACTTTTTATCCATCAGCCAAGGCAACTGCTAGCGATGGTTATTCCACAGGCTGACAATCCACCCGCAGTGGAGAAGTGGTTTTGCATTTAGCAGCTGGTTCTGAAAGCCTTCCCAGGCTGGGGCAAGAAGATCAGTGCTACATGGGCCCTTGGCAGGTTTATGAGTTCCAGGAGTTAATAAACAAGGAGCTCAATATCCTCTGACTTTTGGAGAGGCAGAGGTATTTAAACAGATCCAGCATGAGGAGCTAAGGAAATGAGGGTTTAGCCATGCAAAGCAGCCCTGGACCAGAGGGGTGCGCTGATGACTGCATTTTAATTTTCCAGCTGAGAGCACTGGGGGGTCCCTAAGGTTTACCCAGAAAACAAGGTGGAGTTCTGACCTGCACCCCCGAACACACTCCCACCTCCGCATGGAGGGCAGAGAGAACAGGTTTGGAGTTAGTGGTCCCGGCTCCAGGTTGCGGATGTGCTTGGTAAGGCCACTTAACTTCCAGAACCCCAGTGTCCTCCCTATAAAATCAAGGTACCAATACCATGTGTATTATTTAGATACATACGGTGAGGGCTTATAAGAGGAATTTCTGAGATGTGAAGTGAGGTGCTAATGTAAACTTGTTAAAATCAGTGATAACGATCACATCATCAATGACAATGATGAAATGAATGAATCCTGATCACGTGGTCCCTTCACTCAACCCACACCTTCATCAGTCAACCTGTAGGTCCTGTGCTTCCTTCACGAGAGGCCAGGAAAGGTCAAGATCAACCCCCCAGTGCATCTCCAGGAAAACCCTAGTCAGGGGAGGCTCTGAGCTGGGTCTCCTTCTCCTCTTTCTGGTTTGTGTCTGCACTGTAGCATAGGCTTCCCAATTTGGGCTGCAGCTTATGAGATTAAACTGGAGAGCTTTAAAAAATTCCCAATGTGCATGTGTCACTCCTAGATATTCTGAAGTAGAATTGGTCATGTCTGGGGCCTGGGAATCAACATTTTAATTTTTTTTTTCATTTAAATTTTTCATTTTTTTGATCGTGCCAAAACATCCATCGCAGAATTTACCGTTCTATTTTTCAGTGTACATTTCAGGGGCATCAAGTACGTTCGTGTTGTGTAACTTTCACCGTTGGAACTTTTTCATCATTCCAAACTGAAACTGTACCCATTCAACGACAGCTCCCCATTCCCCCCTCCTCCTGGTCCCAGGAACCATCATTCTACGTTCCTTCTCTATGGATTTGCCTACTCAAGGTGCCTTGTAGGAGTGGAGTCGTACGATATTTGTTCTCGGGCACCAGTGTTTTTTAAAAGCTCTCTCAGTGACTCTCTGTGCCGTTCAGACTAGAAGGCAGTGCCAGTCAGGGGTTGGGTATGACTTCATCTTTGGGAAAAGAGAACAGTACAGGGGCATGGAAGGAGATGACACTGGGGAAAACTGTGGCCACAGGGGAAAATAATGGGCAAAGTTTCAGATCTCTGCTGCGACAACATATAGGCCAGATACTGTCTGCATGGAAATTGGGCCAGAAGGGAAAAGCTGTATTTGCCAGGGAGACCATCTGAAGCAGGGAAACCTTGACTCCAACCGGGGTTGAGTCTTTGCTGTGCTGTTGACCAGCTGTGTGCTCCTTCAGCGAACCACTTAAAGTTGCTGAACCTCACTTTCTCTCTCCGCAAAACGGAGAGAGAGTCTTAACTACCTCTCAGGATGTTTCCAGGTCAGAAGCGGAGGCAAAGCAAGAGGGTGTCTAAGGTATTACAAAACCTCATATAGACGACGGCTGTGGCTGCTATCGTAAATGGGTAACAATTGCTTCCGTCCTAATTTATTTTTTGAAAGTGCATTAGCCTTGATAAGTAAAGTCAAGTGAGCACAACTGTTTTGACTGGGTCCAATCCGTGACCATAGAATACTTCGGGTAAAGGGGCTTAGAGACTGCTATAAATTAATTTTAAAAATCAAGCCTTATTTCCTGGGCACAAATGACCCTCCGAGGGCGCAATCATTTGCAAGAGACAAGCTGGAAGGGTGATTATGCCATTTTAAAGAAAAAGGCACTCTCATTTGATAAGTGAATGGAAGAAGCACAATAGACATCATCTCTTCAACTTCTTTCCTTTGTGTGTGATGCCAGCACCTGCCCTTTGTGAGGCACAACACACACACACACACACACACACACACGCACGCACGCACACACAGCTCTGTTGCTCTAGAAGAACTCTGGGCTTGTTTGGGGCTATGTGTGTGTCTTATTCCAACAACGTGGAGCCAAGGTGGCTCGGTGTTTTCTCTTGAGTTTTCCATTTAATGTTTTCAGTAATCAAGACAGCTATTAGAGAAAAAGCAGGAGAGGAAGAGAGAGAGGGAGAGAGAGAGGGAAAGAGGTGGGGAGGAGAGTGAAAAGGAAGGAGAGAGAAGCCTGATTAGCTTTGTCTTGCTAATGCACTTTGTTTTGTGGGCGATGGGCCTTTCAGACAGATTCAGACCACCTCACAAGGGGGGAGGCAACACAGAAGCAAGACAGCTCAAGTGGAAAGCTTTACTGGGGACAAAAGATGCACCTGCAAAGCACAGACTTAATGGTCTCTAGAGGCCAGGGCCGATGTTGGGAGATAAATGCCCCGGCACCACCTGAATGAGGTCCTGGCAGCGTGCGTTTGCCTGGATACTACAGTTAATTCATTTCAGAAGAGGGGTTGTTGCCCAGCAAGAGCGAGCTACTCCTGCAATAAGCCTGAATAAGCCCAGTGGCACTGCAAATGCTCGGCCGCCCTGTGCACAAAGGAGCCAAGGGAAGGAAATGCAGTATGGTAGGTAAAGGAGAGGGCTGAAAGCTAAGACCCCTGGAGGAGTAATGAGCTGCAGCTCATCAATGCAGCTCAATTCAGACTTGCTTCTAAACGAAAGTCTTTATTTTAAGCCCATTATCAGATATTCTCTCATTGGCTCGGCCCCAGTCTCACTGGTTGCCAGCAGGGTTTAGCCTGAACAACTGAAGGAACTTTGAAGGATCTCCTTCTTTTCCTTTCCTCCCCTTCCCTTTCTCCCTCTCTCCCTTCAGTCCTTCTTTTTCGCTTACCCCCTTCTTTCCAAGAGCTGGATCCCTATCCTCAAATGAAATTTTAACTCAATAAATAAACCAGATCAAAACAGTGTGGCCCTGATGAAGGCGGAGCCCTCACCTGGGGCTCTAGAACATCCCTTTAGAAGCCCAGAGCTCAAGAGTCAAACCCCTACTGACTTAGTTCAGTCCTTTTATTTGACAGGAAACGAAGATGCGGGGCATGAAGTGATCTCCCCAGACCAAGCCAAGGGTGCCCTGACCTCGAATTTAATATGTTTGTCACTATAATATATTTTCTCTATGATAGACATCTGCAACATGATGTTAACTAGGTCAGCAAGTAAAATGTGGCTTGGACTGCAGAATGAGTCAATATGACTTTAGCTTTCATGGCAAAATCCAAAAAAATGTGATTCGGAAAGGAAAACAGTAGCATGAATAGGAGGGACCCAGCGTGGGGTAGGAGGCGGGGGAGAGGAAATAAATGAAACCACAAAAGTTTAAAAGCAGATTCACCATGTTGTATATTCCTTTCACTAAATTCTCTGGTTATCATCTGATTATAAATTGTTAACAGGAAACACAAAGTCCTATGTAACCAAAGGTGTGATCGTGGCCAAAACACCCATGCTTTTTGGGTCTGCCTCCTCCATAACTCACGAGGATTCTGAATCAATGTTCCTTAAGGCTTTTCTGTTAGAAGAGCTTCATGTTTCTCTGAAATCTTATGCTGAGCTATACTACATGCAACCTACATGGAAAATTTCTGCCTTCATTCATTCAATTTTACACCACATGTACATTATATATATATATATATACACACACATATATAATATTATATATATTTATATGATTTACTGTCATTATATATATGTACTATATATATTGTGCATTATTATATATATTATATATATAATATATATATATATGTATGATTTATTGTTAAATTGCTTTCCATACAACACCCAGTGCTCATCCCAACAAACTGAGGGTTGATAGGGGGTGGGGGAGAGGGCAAAGTGAGTGATGGGCATACAGCAGATGTACATGAAAAAAAAAGTGGCAAAGTAGAAAGTCAAGGAAGGGAGTGTGTTCATCAGACTCCTATTCGCTCTTTAAGCCGCCACTCAAAATTCCCCTCCTCTGTGGATTTTTTTTTTTTTTTGCCTTGGGCAGATTTTTTTCACTTACATTTTTTCTCCTTTAAACCAGGTACCACGAATCATTCACTTGTTTAAATGCCTGGGATCTAACACAGTATCTGGAACAACACATCCTCACAATGTTTTGTAAATAAGATGTGGAGAGGTGCTATTGCAATCAAATCCTCACTGGTAAATACCATTTGTTGAGGTTGTTCCTGTCTCTCTCAACTAAACCAAACCCACTAGACCAAATCCCCACATCACCACTTTAAAAATAAATTGGCATTGCTAAAATTTGTTAGGAAAAAAAAGAGACCCTTAAAATGTGGCTTTGCAAGAATCCTTAAAAATCTTCATTTCATGATCTTCAACAGAGAAAAGCCCCCAACTTCCAGCTTTGAAAGGGTGCAGTCCTCGAAGAGCAACAGCTTTTATTTCATGGGGTAACAATGTCAAGTCATATCTTTGATATCATTACAAGATATTTAAAAACCTTGCTGTATTTTTTTAAATGTTTTTATTTTTATTCCTGAGAGAGAGAGAGAGAGAGAGAGAGAGAGAGTGAGCAGGGGAGAGGGGCAGAAGGGGAGAGAGAGAGCCTCAAGCTCAAGCAGGCTCAAGCAGGCTTCATGCTCAGTGTGGAGCCCAATGCAGGATTCGATCCCATGACCCCGGGATCATGACCTGACCTGAAATAAGAGTCCGATGCTCAACAACTGAGCCAACCAGGTGCCCCAAAACCTTGCTGCATTTTTGCAGTTAGTGCAAGCGGGATATGCTTTGGCTTCTTGCCTTGTATGCTAGAAAAATCTGAGCGGAACAAAAGATTTGGTGCTTGAAAATTAACAAAGGGAAACCTCAATAAAATGGAGTTGGGGGGCCAGAAAGAGAGACCTAGTGGGGGGAGGGGGGCAGTACCACTCACATGTCAATTACAGGAAGAATGGTCAATTATAGACTTCAACAGATGTGTCAATGACCTATCACAACAGATGAATCTCAACAGGAAAGAATCATCAGTTACAGGTTCCAACAGGGAAAGATGTACATTACATCTCCTGCAAGAAATCAGCTACCCCCTGCACCTCAGACAATGAGAAGCTGTCATCACCCCCGAACTCTTACTTTTCTCCAGTGGACTTACATTCACAACAACTCCTCCCAACTTCCTCCATGTTCTCCATAAAATAACGTTCCTCTCTCCTTTGTTTGTTGGGCTGACCTATGCTTTCCCCATAGCTTGTTTATCCTGAATTGCTATTCTCTGCCCTTCCCACATAAACCAGTTTTTGCTCATAAAATAACCACCGATCTTGTTTTTAAGGTTAAGAGTGCACCGATTTGGAGTTCCCCACGCCAATCTTAACAGCATGGAACCGTGCCTTTCCTGGGACTGAAGAAAATGCATGAGAGAACAGACTCACCTTCTTTGACACTCAGTCGTGAGGATTGGTCTGTGTGGGAGGTCGTGTTATAGGCCAACAGTGAACCTGTAAGGCAAAACAAAAGCATGTTATAACAAGGGTAGATCAGGAGTAGAAGATGGGAGGAGAAGGGAGTCAGGAGGGGAATAGATCCGGGTAGGTAAGAGAGACAGATGGCTCCTTGAGAGAAAGAGTTCATGGAATCCATCCTGCCTCCTGCGGGGAATGTGTTTGATTCTGGAGCTCCGGCCAGAGCTAGTTAGGACAGAATACCCGTGAGTGGGACACACACAGCCCTCGCCAGCAGCCATGTTCACAGTTCTGAAGCTCCTGGGTGTCCACACCCCATCATGGCAGGAGCACAGGACTGAGACTCTCCCTGTGCGGCCATAGGGAAGTCTAGACTTTGATTTCTGCAGCAGCAAAACGAAGGGGTTAAACTACAGGAGGAGTTGGCAAGCTTTTTCTATAAAGACCAGATAGTAAATATTTTAGGCTTTGTGGGCTAACTGCAGTCTCTGCTGTACATTCTTCTTTGTTTTTGTTTTGTTTTGTCTTGTTTTGTTTTGTCCATGGGCCAGAGTTGGACCGATCTGGCCTGCAGTTTGCAGTTTTGCCACACCCTGGAGAAGCGGCTACACAGTTCCTGCGTGCTATGGTATCCGGTGGGTTTACAGACAGGTCATTTTACTGGCGGGTGAGATGCTTGGGTATCGGTCACTGAGAATGGAGGGGAGTGTTGGCGGTTGGGAAGGGGTCAGGATGGCAGGAGGGCCGGTAGTAACCTTCGCCTTCCTTTGCAAATGTCTGAGAGAACACAGCTGATCGTGGGGCACAATCCATTCAATTTCCAGAGTGCTGCTACCCCATCTCCTAAGATGAACCCTTAACGCGTAACTACTCTTACCGGGCACTGCCCTAGGAATTTCACAGGGGTGACAGTTCTTTTCTGTTGCATGTAAAAACTCCCCCTTTCCCCTAAAATGGGGCTCGTTCCTTAGTTTCAAAAGAACCCAAGGGTTTCGTTTTGTGAACTGTAGGCATGTTTGCAATTCTCCTCGAGAGTCTCCTGGGGAAACTCACAAGTGCCCTCAAGACCAGGGCTGGGATGTGCTTTTGCAGACTACAGGATAAGCCTGCCGTAGGTATTGGAGGCTGGGGAAGTCTTTGCAAATTTTCCCTTCCCTCTGCAGACGGGCGGCTGACTTGGGTGCCAGGGCTTAGGACAGGGGATGGGCTGGCAGACGCTCCTATTTTTAGCCTCCAGTCATGGCGGGGTTGCAGGAGCACAGCCGCTGCCTCACCCAGCTGTGGGCGTTTGGTTGTGCGCCTCGGAGAAAATGTGTGCCCTTCCAGGCCAGACGACGAGGGAGAGAATTTTACGGGAATCACCCAGCTGCCCAGCACCTATGACTTGTGGCTTGGGCGACCGTTCCTTCTAGCTCTGAAACCATTCCAAGCGAAAAAGAGGGGCGGGGTGGAGGCGGTTCTGAGACCACAATATGCCAAAGCGTGGATGTGTGCAGACCATTTTAGAAAGGAAACAGTCACGTGCGTATAATATCCCAAGAACCAGAGGCATTTGGTTAGTCCATTCTGAAAAACATCAAGGATCAGGTGAGGCTGTGACAACCTCATTTCAATACAGTTGTTATGCAGACAAGAGTTGAAAGTTAGACCTGCCTCTTAACCCTTAGCTCAGTAACCTCCCTCAATTTACCCAATCTCTCTAAGCCACAGAGAAAATGGTGTCGGAAATGGGCTGGGGTGCCTGGGTGACTCAGTCGGTTAAGCGTCTGACTCTTGATTTCAGCTCGGGTTATGATCTCACAGTTTGTGGATTCGCACCCCGTGTCGGGGTCTGAGCTGATGGTGTGAAGCCTGCTTGGGATTCTCTCTCTCCCTCTCTCTCTCTCTCTCTTTCTCTCTCTCTGCCTGTGCTCTTGCTCTCTCTCTCTCTTTCCATAAATAAATAAACTTAAAAAAAAAAAAAAGCTTTAAAGGGCACCTGGGTGGTTCAGTCAGTTAAGTGTCCTACTTTGGCTCAGGTCATGATCTCATGGTTCACGGGTTCAAGTCCCGCGTCAGGCTCCGTGCTGACAGCTCAGAGCCTGGAGCCTGCTTCTGATTCTATGTCTCCCTCTCTCTCTGGCCCTCCCCGGCTCAGGCTCTGTCTGTCTCTCTCTCAAATGTAAATAAACATTAACAAAAAGCTTTAAAAACAATAAAATGGGCTAATAATAACATCTACTTAGCACAGTTGTTGCAACAATTGGATAGAATAATACCTGTAAAGTGCTCAAAAAAGACCTTGGTTCATAGTAAGTGTTCAGCAAATGCTAGCTGGTTATCATTACTATTTTTATACCCCTTCTCCCACAGACACCGCAATGACATACAATGACCCCTTTATAAAAGAGCTTGCTGAGCGTTTGTCTTGTCTTCTGGACCTGGAGTTGCGGACGGGTTCTGCTGCAATAAGAAATAATCCTCCATGACTGGAAGGAGGTTAAGAAATAGAACCGAGCGTTCCAAGGGAATAGAAAAAAAGGTCTCAGGAGTAAGACCAAGAATGTCTGCCTTTCTGTCCCCGACATTCTCTCCCTCAGGCTGAAACCTCACGGCTGGAGCAAATAAAGAAAAATGATGGTCTCAGAGGAGCAAACTGCCTGAGTCATTAGTGCAGATTTAGCTGAGAGCACGAAGCTTAGATAAACCACATTTATTAAATTTTCCCCTTGGTGAAAGTTCTTCTTTGGGCACATATGAATTCCACAGGAAACTCCCAGAAAGCCAAGAGAAAGGGTCGTTTGACCTCTGCAAAGCTTGCATGAAATACATATTTCATGGTAACCTAGGAAAAGGATTTTGCCCTGAAGACCGTTCCTGGTTCAAGTTTCACTCCTGGAAGGAGGGGCTGGTTGGGGGGCATCTGGCCTCCCTCCCAAGGGACTGACATCTTTTCTCTTCTCCGATTTTTACTTGACAAGTTCTTCAGGCTACAGGGGGTGGCACGGCACACCCTTTTCTTATGGGAATTTGTTCTGATACAAGAAGATCCTTCCTGGAGCCTCCTCTCTTGCTCTGTTGCTTTGGATTTTCTTTCTCCTGCTTTGAGGCTCCATCTGTGTAGAGCTAAGGTGAGCTCCTAATCTTTCCTGACACCGTCCTGTCGTCCTGTTGGAGTAAACAGGCTGTGATAGGAGGAGGGAAGGCAACTCTCCTGAAAGCAGTATGCAGCGGACACTTTATATCTATTCTCTCCTTTTATCCCTAACGTGAGCCAGGCAAAGCCAGTGTCACGTTCTTCTCCTTTTACAGATCAGCACTGGGAGAAGTCAAGTCATTTGCTCAGGGTCACACAGCCACAAAGCCCAGGAAGCCAGGATTCCCATTCTGGTTTATCTGCAAAACCTGTTCTCAGTCCAGCAGACCCTGCAGCCTTCAGGCTAAATCTAAGAAACAGACAAAACTCACCTATGGCGTCGGGAATCAAGACAGTGGTTACCTTGCTAGGGAGGAGTGGGGGACAGAGAGAGGGCGCAAGGGGGCTTCTGGTCTACTCCTTGACCTGGGGGGTGATTATACAAGTGAGTGGAGGGGTGTCCGGGTGGCTCAGCCGGTTAAGCTTCCGGTTCTTGGTTTCGGCTCAGGTCATGATCTCACGGTTCATGAGTTCGAGCCCCGCATCAGGCTCTGCACTGACAGTGTGGAGCCTGCTTGGGATTCTCTCGCTCTCTCCCTCTCTCTGCCTCCACCCCACTGGTGCTATCTCTATTGCTCTCAAAATAAATAAATAAACTTAAACAACAACAACAACAACAACAACCAAGCGAGGGGATTCCCTTTGTGCCAGTTCCTTGAGTTGTGCATTTATGATTTTTACTCGACTCTGCACCCTTCAGTTAGAACGTTTATTTATTCACTTAATGTACGGACACAGGCATATAAGTATATCTGCTAATCTGGGGCCCCGGAAAGCATGAAGTGACTGCTGCCGAGAATGGACTGGCCTTCCCAAAGTGAAAGCATAAGGGAAAAATAATTTCCCCTTTTTGAGTCCATCCGTCACTGGATATCATATTAGGGATCTGCAAAAAGATGGAAATGAGCAGAGTGAAGCTTTGCAGGTGTGAGGTAGAGGCCCAACAATGGGTCTTTCTTTGGTTCTACGTTCCCCCAACGTAACTTGCTCTTCATCGGGGACACCTGGAGCTGGGGAGACAACCGTCCTCCTTCCGGTGCCAAAGCCTTTGTCTCCTGCCTATTGAATGTGGGTTTCCCTTTCTCTGGGCTGCATCAATGGCTCTGGCTGAAGTGTAGGGGTGGGGCGGGAGGAGGGAGCGGAGACATACGGCTCCATGTTCTCAACAACAGGCCCGGCTGGACGACTGAGTCCAGGGCAATCTGGTCTTTTGTTCTGCCCGAATCCTGTTCTCTTTTACTGGTCAGATCCCGGCCTGGAAGGGATAATGCTTCACCAGCTTAATTGCCCGGACCCATCACCTTTGCCCAACCATCTGAGGCTGCCGGTGGGAAGGCCGCGGAACGCAAAATGTGTTTTCCATTAAGTTTAAATTAAAAATCGGACTCAAGATAGATACCTTTTCTGCAGCCTCCCTGCTGCACGATATATCATTCTCTTGCGCCACCGCGATTTCAAAACACGGTCTCTCGGCACTTTCTCACAGGTCAGGCTCCGAAACACATACAGATCTCCCACTTTTTGTAAAATGACAAAGGACTCCTTTTCCTTCTTCGGCCTCTGGCCACCCCAAGCCCAGAACCTTCTGGGCTCCCAGAAAGCCCAAACTCCCCCCAGTGGCCCTGAGTCTGAACTGCCAGCCGAGAGGGCTCTCACTTCCTCTGAGGTCCGTCCCCACCGCGCCTTGTGACGGCCCAATCTCATTTCCCGCAGCCCTTGGCCTGTAAATACGGCCTCTGCCAATGGGGTGTGCCCGACAGAGATACTGGTGGGGCCGCCTGGCGGGTCCAGGCTGTGGGGCGGCACCGGGAAGAAAGAAGGACAGGGTTAGCGTGGTGATAGGTTTGGCTTTAATCTGCCTCATTCCAGGAGGCCACAGGGAAGTTTCGGAAGGCATTTATCTCTTGGTGCAAATGAAAACAGAAAATGCTGTGGGGAAAGTGGCCTGGCCGGCAACATGGAAGCATCAGGGGCACGAGGCTAATTCTAAGGCAGAGAAGGGAGGTTAGCTCCCTGTCTCTCTCTCTCGGGCCATCTCACATCAGAGCATGAAGCTGCGGGCCGATGGCAGACTGACACTTAGGAGGCCTGGGGCTTAGCTCCCAGGCTGCTCTCCACTGGCGTCCGCCTTTGAACCAATTTCTGAAGCCCTCCAGACCTCGGTTGCTTTGGCTCTAAAATGGGGGTGATAAACAATTGTCCACGTGGTGTCCACAAGGGGGCATCCTGTCCCTGTACAGTGAACGACACCTGGGGAGACGCACACCTGAGCCCCGGTGTCCCCGGGGGACCCCAGAATCGTCCCAAGTACTGTGGGCATCCGTCCCAGCCCCCCGCCCCCACCGGCCCCCTCCCATGTCCAGTGCGGGTGATGTTACAGAGCGCGGGTGTAGGGGACGGCCACTCTGTCTGGGACGGCTGAAAAGCTGAAGTACGGAGACCAAGCACTTCCAAGCAGGCCAGATGAATCCGGGCATGCCAGGCCACCAGACGGGGCATAGAGGCACTCAGGACACCACTGTTTCTTCTCCACCCCGGGAAAATACATTTTAACATTGAAGTGTGGTGTCTGACATTTAAAGGTATAGCTCCCCTCCCAGACAACCAGAGCAAATGCTCCAGCACCTTTTGTGAAAGTGTGAATTTGGTGCTAGAGCTTCTTACCCCACACGGTTTCCTTGTTTTCTGTGCAAGTCCAGAAAGATCAGATACGTTGGAGGGATACAACGAATGTGGCGTCTTCCGACTTCCAGCTAAATCAGAGGGCCTCCAGTTTTCTTCTGCTGACTTTTCCTTAGCCCCACGGCGTTTCCGCCCCCATCTGCGTCGAGGAGCTCAGCTACTTGCGCCCCACCTCTTGCCAGAGTGGGGGATGTTTGAGCCCCGGGCCCCTCCTCAACAACAGGACAGAGGACAAAGCACCAGGAATTAGCACCCCTCTCCCCTGCCTCCACTCAGCTGCCCCAACCTCTGTCCCCAAAATACCGGCCTCCCTGCCTGAGCACAAAACATCCGCTGGAAGTAAGTCTGGAAAAACAATAAAGTGTTTGAAGGCATGTTGGTCGGCACGGGGAGGGTTCCCTGCGATCCTGCGCGCAGACAGTCACCAGGCACATACCTCCCGCAGGGGTCTTAGCTGGCCAGACACCGCCCAACACAGAGCGTCCCCGAGGCCAGAATCCGAAGGGAGACACCAGTTGAAGAGAAGCATGAATCAAAATTTTTTTCCCATGATGGTGCATCAAAAGGCCCTTGGACTGTTACCATACTATGCTCTGGCAGGTTTTATTTTCTTTTTTTGAGCCTTCATACAGCATTTTAATTTTTGTTTCTGCAGGCAGACATGGTTTTTCTATCATGGCACCGAGCACTTCATATTTAGCTGTTGCGCTCAGCGTCGTATCAAATAGGCACCTTGTTCCATCTCCTCTCCACCCTGGAAATTTCCTCCGCTCATAAACAACTTTCTGGAAACGTCATATTTTTATTGCTTTGGGGGCATATCTACATATGTAGTTACGGGGCCTATCTTCCTCAACGTCTACAAATATTCTTGAAACGAAAGAGGGAAAGAAGCAGCGAGGCATGCTTTTTCTTGGCCTCGTACTTGTGGCCCCCAAAAGACCAACGCTCCGGCCCTCATGCTTCACGACCCTCTCACTCCTTTGCCCCTTAGTGTCTGTGCTCCTCTATCATGGTTACCAGGGGCGACCTTAGCCAATGCCTGAGCCGTTGGGGCAGGTGTTGGTCTTGCTTCAGGGTCTGTGGCTTGGGTTCTTCGGTGGCAGGAAACCCTAATGGGGACTTTGGTTGTTTATGGACCTGCCAGAAAGCAGGCCTGAATGGTTTCACATGGCATGAAGGGGAGTTCCCCACGTCAAGGCAGAATGCACTTGAACATTTCCCCAACAAAGGCATCTGCCACGGAACCCCAAATTATTGGTCCCTTAAAGTGATCGGACGTACTGTCCATGTTGCTGCTGTCTCTCTCTTCTCCCACAAAGAAAGTACAGGGGCCAATGATTCCTGGCCCTCCACCATATGATGCCCAAAGAAGCAGAAAGGTAGGCTCCAACAGCGTCCTTGCTTTGCTGATCCACACTTCTTGTGCCCAACTTACGTTGCTCACTTCCAACCTCTTCCCTGCCTGGCTAGCATCGCTGCGGGGCTCTGTGCAAAGAAACTTTTTTTAAAAAAAAATTCCATAAACATTTAAAGGCTGAGAAATACAGATCATTAGAAAATGCTAATTCTCCAAAGCTCAGGAAAACTGGGTAGAGAATCGCCCCCTTTTTTTTGAGCTTGTTGTTTCTTGGGCTGACCTCACGTTGCAGCAAGACTCAGACATGAGGTAACTGCTCTGGTGTTAACATACACTGCATCATCCACACTCTCTTGCTGGTTACGAGACGCCTCGGAGAGGTGACCAGAGTGCCCGGAGGCACCAGTGGAAACTTCCAAAGGCATTTAAAAAATTTTTTAATTTTATAGCCAGTGTGTGTTGCTTCCACCCCATGTAGCACGCTGCTGTAGAATGAGACAGAAGATTACAGAGATGGTGAGCTGAAGCCGCACTGAATGATGGGGAGACAACGAAGAAATAACCAACCAACCCAGAGCCCAGGAGGCCAGGAAACGCAGCCCGCAGGCACTGTCCAAAGACCTCAGCTTGGAAGGGGCTTTAAAATCATCAAGTTCCTTCATTCCAAAGCTTAACTCCTACAAGATTCCCGGCAGCTCTGGCTATTTTTTTTTTTTCTTAATGTTTTTTATTTATTTTTGAGTCAGGGAGAGACAGAGCATGAGCAGGGAAGGGGCAGAGAGAAAGGGAGACACAGAATGGGAGGCAGGCTCCAGGCTCTGAGCCATCAGCACAGACCCCGATGCAGGGCTCGAACTCACAGACCGTGAGATCATGACCTGAGCCGAAGTCGGACGCTCAACCGACCGAGCCGCCCAGGCGCCCCCAGGCAGCTCTGGCTATTGACGGCAAACACTGAATCCCAAGGTTGCCTGTCTATCCCTGCTCAGGGCTGACTGTTAAAAAACTCCCTCGTAGAAAGAACCCCCATCAGTCTTCCTGCAGCATCACCTCCCTGATCTCTGTGCCACCTTTTCTGGCCACAGACAAATCCTTCAGTACTTGGGGTCACTGATACACCTACCACCACGCTTGGATTTCCAGTGAAGCGTTAGGGCTGAGGCTATTAGCATGCCTGAAAGAATTGTTCCTATCTCTGTGCATACTGAATAGTAAATGAAATGCACATGGAAATGATGGGATCTTGGTGCCTGAGCACTCTGATATCGGATAAATCTTTTGAACGACTACACAGTTTCTTTCATAAAATCGCCTTTTCCAAAGCTCTTTTTTCCTTCTCGCTGTGCCAGAAGAACATGTCCAAGAGACCCTCACGCACATGGAAGGTCGGCTGCTCCCCTGTTTGGCTAGGAAGGGTGCGTAGTGAGCAGCCCGCAAAGGTGGGGTTCGGGCGGGCCAGAATGACACCAAAGAGAAGAGGAAGCTAATGTGTACGTTTTCAACACCTTAAATCCTAAACCCATGAATCTAGAGTTTACCGGAGGAACTTTGAATCATTGCACACGAAAATACCAGCCAGGGTGTCCATCTATTTATAATTCCAGGGCAAAGTAGTTTCTGGAAAGGGGTTCTCCTGGCAACTACACTCTGGCAGGCCCCACCGGGTCACAGCTCCCTGCTTTTTTCTCCAGTTCTTATTCCGCTTCCCTTGACACTACGGGACTGGGTCAGCCCCCTTTCAGGGTCTGTAGGAGCCCATGAGACCTTGGCAACTTCACAGGCCTTGACGTGTGAGGCTCCGGTAGCATCTGCCCAACAAAAACTGACTGTGGGGGGAACCAGTTTCCTTTTCCTGGATTAGCTCCATGGGAAATCGGTCTTCATTTTGACAGGGCCGTTCAGAGTCTTCTCCCAGCCCTGGGGACTCGGCCACACCCTCCGAGGGGCTCCGCTGCCCAGAAACAGACAGGACACTTACTTTCCCTGAGGTAACTGAGGTGTGACAACAGCACTTCCGTGTTGTAGAGGGAGGTGGCTCGGAGGAAGTCCTCCTTGTTCATTTTACACAGTTCCTTGCCATCCATGTTCTGGAAAAAGGATGTGTCGATCTCCATCAAGCCATACTCCTTTATCGCCCACTCCAGCCACTGCCGCACGTGCTCCTGAGTCCACAGCGTGGGGTCTGCAGAGGAGAGGGCTCATTAGCAAGGGCAGGGCCGGCCAGGACTCCCCTGCCTTCATGAAGGCTGCATATACCCTCTCTCTCCCCATCCCTCCTTCTCCTTGTCCTCCTCCTTCCCCCGTTCCCCCCTTCTCCCTCCCCCCACTCTCTCCCTCAGTGGGAAAGTGGGTTCCCTCCCAGATGGTCCTTCTAGAACTCCCATCTGGCTCCTCCACATCTGGCACTGCCTGAACCACTTAGCACTCCGGGGAGGTTCTTAGATGTCTCCCTAGGCATCGTGACAGAACATTCCCTTTAAAGTATTTGGAGGGCCATTAAAACCTTTGCTGGAGAAATGGTGGCATCCAAATGAAAGTAAACACAGTTCCACGGACCCAGGGACCAAAGTCCTCTGGAAAGGGAAACCATCTGTATCTTAAGAACATTAACGATTGCACGGGAAGAACACCAATCTCTCCGATGGCTACAGAAGGGAACACATATGTGTACACTTTTCCTGCAATTCCATCTGTACAGTTGGAAAACCCAGCGCTGTGAGCCTTTAACATAAATCCAACCTGGGTTTTCTCCTTGTGGAGACAGCTGGGTTGAAATTTCTACCAGATCATCCCCCAAACGTTTTTTACGATATTTAAGTCCCCAGAGATGAGGGAAACACACTGGAGAGAGAAAACCTTTCAGCCCTTCAGCCTTTGAGTGAACAAAAATAATGTGATGATGGAGGTCCTCTCCACCCAGGGGCCTCACAGCTCCTTTCTGGCTAGGTGTGTGGATGATGGGTGTGGGTATGCTTTGAGGGCTGGCGATGAGTTCCAGCAAATTCCACAGCAGGTAGAGCGCTTGTATCTTATCACAGACTGGAAGCCGTCTCTTTCCTTGGCAACCGATTATCAGCAAATCCAATAGACACCTTAAATATGCCCATCAGAAAAAAATGCCCATCACAGAAGAAAACTGCATGGCTCTTGGCCACATGAGATATCTGCCCATGTGAAACATTTAGGCAGGAAACCACATAATTAAGCAACAAATTTCATGGTGGTAGTTGAAGGAATCATGGCTGGAGGGGAATAGTGTGAACTTGGAGAAATACGGAAGGCTGCCTGGATGAGGGGAGGAGGCTTGGCCTTGTAGGCAAGCTGTCAGCCCCCAGCTTCTACCGGGCCTGCTTCCTTAGCATATTTCCCAGGAAAGGATATCTGTGCACCTTCTCAGCCCTTCACCCTCTCATTCAGAGTCTGTGAAGGTTCTGGGCAAATATGGGAACCAGGTTTGGAGGATTAGGAGTGGCCGTGGGGAAGGGAGCGAAGTTCTGTGGCCTCCCTCTCACCGAACACGAATTCCCCAGCACTTTTACTCAGAGCTTCTGCTGATCACCCTTGTTTGCCGTGGGTTCTCCCTTTCTCCTTGGTTTTTACATGTGAGTATCTAGGTGGCGGGGGCTGAGTCTGCTCTGCGAAGGGCCCAGCCTCGGCCCACGGGCGGGAGTGGTTGCTGTCCTGGCGCTGGAGGTACAAGAGATGGCAAAAGAGGAGAGAAGAGACTTTGGAGTTCAGGTCACAGACTGCCGCCCAACAACCAGTACCCGGTAACTGGCCTGGATCTGGGGGGGCTACCGTGTGCCAGCTGCCTCACACGGCCCGTGGCTCACGCATCTAGAAAATCCAGCAAAATGGCTTTTGTCTTCATTTTACAGATTGCAAGAGGAGTTTGGAAAGGTTAAGTCCGCAGCTCAACCTTGAGCCTTCCCAGGACTTCACTTGGTGGAGGGGGTGGGTCCCCCTGACCCAAAGCCCCTCCTCTTGCCTTCCCACCTGTGAGCTGTTCTGCCAAATAACAGAGCTCCTCCTAACGCTTCATTGTACAAGTCTATATGCATCTCTCTCCCTCCCTCTCTCTCTCTCTCTCTCTCTCAACAATTTCTTGGTTTGTTGACCTCTTTTACTCTCCAGAAACAACTAGGCATGGGCCACTGGGAAATGGAAATATTTTGTACCATTTAGGAATTCTAAAGGAAAACGGCACAGGTGGGCAATGGATTACGCAGCATTTTTATTTCATCTGCTCTCCTCTGCTTCATCCTGACTCCTCACTTTTAGTGTTCGAGGCCTCAAATTCGATTTTACACCATGTATTTAATTTATTTTAATATTTCCTCTCTTGCTTTGGGCTCTATCACAATATTATTTCTCTCCCTTTACAGCACAATGACTTCTAAAGCTTCCACTCTGGATCACGCTAAACTCTTCCAAATGTATTTCCTGGATGATTTAGTCCTAGTTTCTTCCCATCCGAACCTGAAACTGGTGATTAACCAGAGCCCTCGTTTATACTTGTCTCAAAATCTCCACCATAAATTCAATCAGTTGTTTCACAAATGTTTTATTGCCTTGATTTGTGGACTTGCCCAAATGAAACTTTCCCTCATGTCCAGGCGGCTGGCCTGGAGGAAGCCAGAATGTCTGATGATAATGTTGAAAGATCTCACCAGAGGGAAAGTAATGAAGTAAATCCATAGCCAGCGAATTCATTGCAAGAAAGGCTTTGAAAACCCTTTGATAAGAATTCACGCTATTTTCACCATTACTGCTATCATTATTATTACCTTGGTCCACTGAAGGCTGACATTTTGATATTCCTTTTGGAAGTATTTCAACACCAACTCAGAGTGAAAGGGTCAACCAAGCAGCCTGTCTGTTTGCCCCCTCTCTGCTCCCAGAAGTGACGACGAAAATGAGATGGCATCCATATTTGGTTCAGAGACAATCTCTGATGCCCTGACTCTTCAGTGCCCAAGAGTGCCTTCCCATGCTGGCCACTGTTTGGCAAAACAGGGCAGTCTGATGCCAGATGTGCAAAGGCCCGGAGAAGCTTGGCTTTGCTTAGGGGAGAGCAGCGAGGTCCCCACCCTGTCTGCATTATCGTTCCTTCATTGTCTGCTTCCTTTGATGAGAAGGGAGGAACACGGTTTTCTTGGACCTTACAAATGCACCTGAGCTAAACATTCCTGGTGTCTGAAGGAGGGAGAGAGGGAGGGGATCAAACGTTAAATGATAAAAGTAGTGTAAGTAGAGAAAGCAGTTAAATGCGCCCGGCATCTGGAAAGTGCTCAGAAAATAGGAACTACTCTCCCTCCTCCTGTGTGAAGCCGTGTGCTTGTGGAAAAGGGAAACTCAAAAAAATCCTTTATGAATAGTTTTCAGGTCCTGCAGGGCACAGAAAAATTCCTATTTTCCCAGCTCCTCCTGCCTCCCTGGGTCCCACACCTCCCACCCTCTGCCACCTTGAGTTTGGCCTGGCGCGCAGGGATGCTACGCGGCCATAGTCCTACGAGATGGTGAGACACGGCTTCCCATGGAAAATAAATACAAAAGGGCGTAGGAAGGAGAGGCTCATTACAAAACCATGCCTTCTAGGCCAACAAGCAAATTCCTTTGCACTACCTCAAAGAGATGTCTAATCCTTTGCCCTCAGACACCACGGCACTTACACTTTTGCGAATGGAAGGGGTTGTGCCTTTTTGGTCATGTTATTTTGGTAAGATTAGTTTTAATCCCTGCCCTGTAATTCACTCTGCTTAAGATTTGGACGTTCTCGCTCCTTCTACCTGGCACCGACTCTACCCGCTGCAGTTTTCAAACCCCCTTTCTGACCAGGCTGCTGAGCTAGCTGGTCTAGCTGAGGCAGAGCATCCGGCCAATGGACGGAAGGCTTGAACAATGATTTTATTTTCTGTAACCAAACAGCACCAATACCTAGGAAAAATAGGCTATTTTTACATAATGACATAACTTGCTGCACACGTTAAGGCGCTCCATTTGTTAAATATAGTTATTTCTATTTTGAAACGAAGAGAGCTGGCTGTAATTTTGGAAAGGTGGAAGCTTGCAGATGCCAGGAAGTACTGCCTGATGGACATGACAGACCTCTGCGGCCACTCTTCTCCTTAAAGGCAAGGGCGGGCCCGTCCAGGAGTTCCTGGGACTCCTTCTGGTTTCAGACGGCCTTGCCTCTGCCCTCTTGGCAGTCCTCATCCTGTGGTACCGTGTCCTGAGGTCGAGTCTATGACGTGACCTGTTTGAGGGTGGGCTCCCGGCACCTGCCCTTCAGGGTGCTGGTGACACTTGGGACACTATCTTGAAGGACAGTGGGAAGGAAGGTGAGGAAGGTAGCCCTCCTAAGTCAGCACTTCCATAGCGAATAGGGTATCAGGTAAAGGTTCAGATGCCCAACCGGGACAAGCCCGCCCTCCAACTACTAGCCCAGGAAAGTGAGGGCACGGATGCCAGCCGGCAGCCTGGTTCCCAAAGTACCTGCAGGGACGATGACCCTCCTCTCGTTGGTGGTCATGTTGGGAGGAGGGGGGCCGTTCTTCTCGTCCATGTAGCTGTTGTAGTTCATGGCGTTGGACTCGCTTCCACCAACTAGCTTGCTGCATTTGCTAACACTGCAGTCCACTGGAGACTCCCTGAGGCGAGAGGACACAAAGCCCAGAGGAAGTCATCACTCCGGCTGCCATCAGCACAGCGTGGGCAGACAATCATGGCGCCATTTCCCAGCCCCACTTGGTGCAACGCTGCTGCTGCCTTATTTCTATCCTCCACGCCGCCACCAGGGTTTTCAAATCCCAGCCCAATCCTATAATTACGGCACTTAAAAACTTTTGGCAGCTCCCTACTGGCCTCAGACTAGAGTCTGGACTTCTCAGGACCGCATCACAGCCCTCCCAATCTGACGGCAGCTGACATTTTTAGCCTTGTTGCCAGGCAACCTGTGCTCCAACAGCACTTGCCCTGGCCTTGGCCCCCAGGTAGGCCTCCGCCTCCCACCCCCACCCCGGCACTCTGTTTCTGCCATGGTTCTAGCTCTGGTCACGCTGGGTGATTGTTAGCTTAGCGGGTCCTCTTCCCCCGCTGGATTGGGAGTTTCCTGAGAGATTGACAGGACTTCCTCCTTTAAACCTCAACGTCTTACGTAGTGCCTTCTATAGGAGACGAGTGATCAGTGTTTGCTGAGTGAAGTATTTCTACTGCACATATATGATTTTGATGCATTTCTCGTACCCGGTCCTATTTTAACTTCCCAATACCCATCCAACGGTTCATATCTCCTCTTTATGGTTAAGGAAACTGAGAGGTGAGGTGACTGGCCCAGGGTCACACAGCTAGTGTGACCTGAGCAGGACTCAGGTCTTCGGTGTTAAGCTCTCCCATCAAAACACCCATACGGGCGTGCCTGGCTGGCTCAGTTGGTAGAGCATGTGACTCTTGATCTCTGGGTCCTGAGTCTGAACCCCACGTTGGGCATAGAGCTTACTTTATTTTTTTCATTTTTTTAATGCTTATTTATTTTCAGAGAGAGAAAGTGTGCGAGGAAGGGAGGGGCATAGGGAGAGGGAGAGAGAGAATCCCAAGCAGGCTTCATTCTGTCAGGAACAGAGCCTGACATGGGGCTTGATCCCCTGACCCTGGGATCATGACCTGAGCCAAAATCAAGAGTTGGATGCTCAACCAACTGAGCCACTCAAGCACCCCTATTTTTTCAAATGAATTTATTTATTTTTAGAGACAGAGACAGAGAGAGAGAGAGAGCACAAGTCGGGGTGGGGGGGGCAGAGAGATAAGGAAAGAGAGAATCCCAAGTAGGCTCTGTGCTGTCAGCACAGAGCCCGACATGGGGCTTGATCCCATTAACCATGAAATCATGACCTGAGCTGAAAGAGTTGGTTGCTTAACCGACTAAGCCATGTAGGCACTCCACAGAGCTTACTTTAACACACAGACACACACACACACACACACACACACACACACACACGGGCTGGTTGCTTCATGAAGAAGGAATAGAATCCAAGAACTTTAACCTGATAGAAAGGCTGTGGCCTTTGTGGCCTTTTGCAGCCCTGGATGCCACGCTCACGGAAGAACCAGAAGGAAGTGCAAAAGGCAAAAGTCATCCAACTCCGTCTGGATGTACAGAGCCCAGTTAGCACCTGGTGTGTTGCAACATGGGTGCAGGGAGCCTGTTCCCTGGCGCCAGCTCAGCAATGAGCAGCCGTCTGGAGATCTAAGCCGACACTCCACTTGTGGCCACCCGTGCCCGGGAGCGGGCCAGCAGAACGCTCCACATACCCCGCCAGCCCAGCATCGCGGCCCCTCCCAGCGTGCCTGGGGGAAGTGCGGTCCTGCCCTGCCCTAGCTTCCCTTCAGCCCCTCCGGCAGCAGCAGGACCAAAGGAGACAACTGGAAGGCCCTGGAGAGGCTGCAGCCGTGGTTGCACAGCGCAGGAAGCATCGGACCTGGGAGACAGCCAGTTCTCTCAAGAGCTCCAAACCAGGCCTTCAGACCAAGGAGTTCAGATAAGGTTCAGATTACAGCTGCCCAACCTTGGGCCGCAGAACGACTCCAGGCTTCCCAGAGGCCTGGCCGCTGCCCTCCTCACTCTGCTTTGGGCAGGGACCAACCATCATGAGGACTGAAGGAGCCAGGTCGTGCCAGATAGGGCCTCGCCCATCCCGCGGCCGGTGGCGGCACCTCCAGAAGCCGGGAGAGCAGTCCCTGACACAGAGGAAGGGAGTAACGGCCCGGGGTTGGGGGGCGGGGGGAAGGGAGGGGGCAGGGGTGGGGGCTGGGGGCCCAGGCAGGGCAGGGGGGCCAGAACACATCCAATAAAAGACAATTAAATGAATTTGTCTCTTAATCTGAAAGGAAAAAAATATTGAAGATCACTTATCATAGCTGGGAGATAAATGCTCCACTGAGATATTAGAAGTCAGACGGTAATTTTTTCCTGATGTCTTACAGAGGGGAACATGGGCTGAAAATGAAAATAAGATGTATAACTTACACATGTTAGAATTTAAGGTTTTACTATTCGCCTACTGTTTTTCCAGGCAGAGAACCAAGAACCAGCCGTCAGAGCCCCAGATTGTTGAAGGTTTAATGTCCCCATGGCAGTCTGCGGAGAGGCAGTAGCACATCAGGGCTTTTCACCAGTTTGGCCCTTTGGCTTCTGCTGTTGAAGGACTTGGCCCGTCCGGAAGCAGTCCCAGAAAGACCCTGGTCCTGTGTCTGAGCGGAGCTCTGGCCAAGCTCGCCGGGTCCCCCACCCTCCTCATGGCTAACCGCAAGAAGGCGCGTGCGCGCACTCACACACACGCGCCCACGAGTACACGCGTGCACACACACACAGACACGTGCACATCCCCAAAACACATGCACACGCACGCCGCCGCGGCCTGGCGGCCTTTCCCAACATACTTGTCCACTGTGAAACAACCCAAGTGCAGTGGGAGTTTGCAGGATTAAGTTGGCCTTCAACCAAGGGAGCGACGTTTTCATTGGCTGGGAACCCCGTGGCAGAGGGTGGGGTGGCCAGAGCACGCGCTTCCTCTGCCGGATGCTTGAGTGCAAGGGCCGTGGGCAGGGGTGAGAGAACTTTCGGGGAGGAGAGCAACATCCAACTGGGGGCGGGCATGACGGAAGAGTGGGTGCTCTTCCGTAGGCCGTGCCCCCCATCGGCAATATCAGGGAGACAAGATTCAAAAACTGATTTCCCCTGTCAGCTGGGCCGCTGGCGATTTCTGAGCTAAAAACCGACCTCTTGCCATGCAGGGGTGAAAAGTCAGAGCCACAGAAATTGCCAAAGCGGAGCAACCCTTTATGCCATAGCCACCGATGGCAGGGCCAGGCCTTGGCGCCAGGAATAGAGAAAAATAAATGCGAAAAGAGGAAACATTTGGTAAAAGGCACCTGGTGAAAAGAGGAGCCACGAGCCCTAAGATGAGCACCTGCCGGGAAGGTGGGTGCCCAGGTCACAGGATCGGCCGGCTCCCAGAAGAAGACATCAGAAGCACAGCCAGGACCGGGGTTCTCTTGCCGGGGTGACCACTGGGGGCCGAACGGTAGATGGAACCTCCACGTAAGTTCTAGTTCTGCTTCCTCCTCGCTCCTTCCCCCCATCCCCGCCCCTCTGGATGCACCTACTCCCTGGCAATATAAGGCAAGCTGTCTGGCTGCCCACTCGTGGGTGCTTCTCCTCTGGAATGAGGCCCTGTCCTCAGTCCCAGACCCCTCCGCTAGGGGGGCCCTCAGAGAAGCTTGGCATCACCCTGGACCACTACACTTGACCAGGCCGGCCCTCCTCCGAGCGCCCAGGGGGAAAAGGAAGGAGAGCCATGCCTTTAACCTCCGGCCTGCCACGCTGCCCTCCATTCTCAAGCTCTTGGGCGCTGAGTCTCCACCAGACAGCACACGCCTTATATGCGGCCATCGGGCTTGACAGCTACTGCCAAGGGTGGGTACTGGCGAAGCCCAGCCTACAGGCTGCTCTCGGTGAGGCAGCTGGCGCCTGTGAAGAGGCCCGGTGAAAACAAGAGGGAGGGGGAGGGGCGCACGGATGGAGGGGAAGAGATTTGGCCACTCAGCTTGCCTGCACGGCTGCTAATTTGTATTGAGACCTGCACTTACAGCTGACGTGAGGCTGGGGCCCGCAGGCAGCTGATAACACTAGGACAGGTGACGAGGGGGCCTGGGGTGGCCACTACAGAGCAGGAGGAGGTGCTGGCTCAAAGAGCGTAACTCAGAGCATCTCCCTCTCAGGATGGCAGAAAGCCATGGCAGGGGAGGCCGCAGCAAAGGTGACATGGACCCTGCAGCCTTGTTCTCTCTTTTCCCCTTGGGACATAAGCTCTTGACTCTTCCCGTTCTATTTTTGTGGGTTCAGTGAACACTGCTTTAAAAATACCGCCAGCGGTTTCCCAAAGTGCCTTGCAGGTGTTAAGCAATTTAAAACAAGGTGAGAAATCTTGGGTGTTTGGGTAAAAGAAGATTTCAGAGACTTCTCCTGAAGACGACCCCTTTAGACTATGGCAGATGTCTTCTATGTTTGCAAGTGACATAACGGATAAAGGGTTAGTATCCAAAATCTGTAAACAACTTATCAAACTCAACACCCAAAAAACAAACAATCCAGTGAAGAAATGGGCAAAAGACATGAATAGACAACTTTCCAAAGAAGACATCCACGTGGCTAACAGACACATGAAAAGATGCTCCACATCACCCATCATCAGGGAAACACAAATCAAAACCACAACGAGATACTACCTCACACCTGTCGGAGTGGCTAAAATGAACAACTCAGGCACCAACAGATGCTGGTGAGGATGCGGAGAACGAGGAACTCTCTGGCACTGCTGGTGGGAATGCAAGTTGGTGCAACCACTCTGGAAACTGCATGGAGGTTCCTCAAAAAATTGAAAATAGAGCTACCCTACGACCCAACAACTGCACTGCTAGCTATTTATCCAAGGGATACAGGTGCGCTATTTCAAAGGGGCACATGCACCCCCATGTTTATAGCAGCACTATCGACAATAGCCAAAGTGTGGAAAGAGCCCAAATGTCCATACACTGATAAATGGACAAAGAAGATGTGGTATCTATCTATCTATCTATCTATCTATCTATCTATCTATATCTACAGCGGAATATTACTCGGCGATCAAAAAGAATGAAATCTTGCCATTTGCAACAACGTGGATGGAGCTAGAGTGTATCATGCTAAGTGAAATAAGTCAGTCAGAGAAAGACAAATATCACATGGCTTTACTCATATGTGGAATTTAAGATACAAAACAGATGAACATATGGGAAGGGAAGCAAAAATAATATAAAAACAGAGAGGGAGACAAGCCATAAGAGGCTCTTAAATACACGGAACAAACTGAGGGTTGCTGGAAGGGTGTTGGGTGACGGGAAGGACTGAAAGGGCGAGGGGCATTGAGAAGGACACTTGTTGGGATGAGCACTGGGTGTTATATGTGAGTGAGGAATCACTAAATTCTTTTCCTGAAACCATTATTACACCAGATGTTAACTCACTTGGATTCAAACTTTTTAAAATAAATAAATAATTTTAAAAAATATATCTATATACAGCAAAACAAAACAAAACACAGACATCTTCTCTACCTTCCCATTCAACCCAGAGCAACTCAGAGTACACCCCGTGGATCCACACGTCTGTGGCCCAGGCTGGCTGTCCGTGGATCCTCCGTATTCACACAGTTCCTGCGAAGTCTCAAAGGCCACCCAAACCACACAGTTGCGTTAGGACCTATCACGTGTGTCTCCCACGTGATGTTAATGCTGTGCAACAATTAAGCAAATCTGCGTTGTCTTTAGGATTTCTGTAGGATCCGCGCACAGGCGTGTGCCTATGACTTGTTTTTTTTTTTTTTTAATTTTTTTTTTTTAACGTTTATTTATTTTTGAGACAGAGAGAGACAGAGCATGAACAGGGGAGGAGCAGAGAGAGAGGGAGACACAGAATCTGAAACAGGCTCCAGGCTCTGAGCTGGCAGCACAGAGCCTGACGCGGGGCTCGAACTCACGGACGGCGAGATCGTGACCTGAGCCGAAGTCGGCCGCTTAACCGACTGAGCCACCCAGGCGCCCCTGACTTGTTTTTAAAAAGACATACGCAGTGGGTTAAAAGCAAACTTCAAGAAGAGGAAAAAAAATCATCCATAATATAGCCATCACCCTAACCCCATAGCTAGTTTCATCTCCATACAGGATAGGTGCTCACAGCTTCTCCGGAACCCCGAGGACAGCTTCCCACCCAGGTTATGTGTGACATGCTCCATGCTACAGGGTTCAGAACTTAAGGAAGCACCTTAGGAAGGTGTTTTGCAGTCACAGAGGCAGAAGTTACAGGGAGTGTGAGGCCGATCTTCCTGTAGGTGGAATGTGAAGTCTGTACGTGTCCCCTAAGGGCGTCCAGATCCTGCTGGCCAGTCCCATAGGGGATGTCAGGGTAGACTAACACCGACTCAGATTCTGTGTTCCAGGCACATGAGCCAAGCAGGTCCTTGCATTTCTCCTCCATAAAATACTATTCTCTCCTTCACGGGCTGTTTTCCCCAATCCCTCTGGGTGAAGCAGGATGCGGCCGACAGTTATTTGCAGACCACAGCTTGGGGTCAAGTTGCTGAAGCCTACCCAGAACCTATATGGGCCATGCTGTTTCAAGAACAACTCACTCTAGCAGATTCAGCCACAACAGGAAGATGTGGAGAAAGAGAGCCAACCTCCCACAACACGGGCAAACTAGGCTTTGTCTGAGCAACCCAGACCTCAATCTCTCCACTTGATTCCGAGCCAAATGACTTAATGCTGGGATGAAAAGCAAGAAGGGCATTGTAGCTTTAGGCACAGAGAACACCTCCTCCAGAGACACAAATACCTGTGGGTATTCCAATAAGCACGAAGTGACTTGGAAAACCCAAGTTATCAGAGACTATGGAGGGAATTGTGGGATGGTCCAAAGCATTCTAGCTCAGCGCTGTCCAGTTGAAGTAGAGTGTGAGCCACATACATAATTTTCCATTTTCCAGTAGTCGCATTTTTAAAATAAAAAAAACCAGGTGAAATGAACTTAAAAATATGTGAAAATATATTAGTATATGAACTCACTACAACCAAAAGATTATCATTTCAACATCATCAGTATAAAAAATAATTAATGAGCTATTTTACTTTATCTGCCCCCGCCCCCCACTAAGTCTGTGAAGTCTGGTGTGCATTTTAGATCTAGAGCACATGTCAGTTTTGGATTAGCCACACTTCAAGGGCTCAGAAGCAGCATGCGGCTAGTGGCTACTGCCTTGGACGCCACAAATCTGGTCCATGAGCCAAGAGACCCCAAATGGGGTCAACACACAGGGTTGAGGATGAGAGATTTAAATCGCCTGGCATCTATCTCATCGTGTCATTTCTTCTTTGCATGATCAAATAGTAGAATCTATCCTCAGCAAAGACGTTTTTCTGAAAACCCCTGCTCCCTGCTGCCCACCAGGCCAGCTTACATGTGGGCTCCTGGAGAATATTTACGAGGTGCTGGCAATGGCCGTCCCTAGCCTGCGTGGCTCCGAGAGCCCACGGTATCTTCTTTGTTCCCCCAGGGTGAGTGAGACTCCATCCATCTTTCTGAACCTACTCTATCACCTGCGGACGGTCGGGGTCAGGACGGGCAAATCAAAAGCAGGGGCTGCTTTGTGCGACCAGAGCCACGTAAATACCACGTCTGTTCTTTAGAGGTGTTCACACAGCTCTCCTCCAGCTGGCTTCTGGTGTGACTGCAGCCAGGGATGGCTGGCAAGCGGGTCCTGAAACTCGATTTCCTTGCCCCAGTTTAATAGGTCGGAGTGCCCTGCGGGGGAGTGAGAGGTCAGCTCGACAGTGTGGCCTCCCCCTGAGCACAGATGCAGGCTCTAGCCGAGGCAAAGTGGGCAGACCTTGGTTTCTGTCCTGGCTTGTACACCATGACCCATATGGCTTTGAAGAAGTATCTTCACCGTTGAGTCTCGTCAGCCACGCATTCACTCACTCATTCATTTAACAACTCTTTCTGGAGCACGGATCAGGTGATAGGCATTGCTCAGTAAACAAAACGAGGCCCTGCCTGCATTTTAGTGAGGGATGTGATACGAGCCAGGAAGAGCTAAGAAGAATCAAAGCAAGGCAAAGAGTGACGGGTGCTGTCTTAGAGCAGGTGGTGAGGGAGGTCTGCTGAAAGGTGACATTCAGGCACAGAGACCTGAAACAAGTGGGAGAGAGAGTCCTATGACTTGATGGAGTAGGAATGCTCCAGAAAGAAGGAATACAGGCATGAGACTCTGGGGCAGGAGAGTGCTTGGGGTCCAGAGTCTTGTGTGGCTGGTGCGGAAGGAAGGAGGGAGACAGGAAGGAGAAAATGAGTTTCATAGAAATGGGGGCCAGGTAGAAGACTTTGGGTTTTGTCACAAGGCAGTAAAGGATTTTGAGCAAGAGAGTTAAGTATTCTGAAAGGATGGGGTGTCTGGATGGCTCAGTTGGTTAAGTGACCGACATCTGCCCAGGTCATGATCTCATGTTCGTGGGTTCGACGGCAGAGAGCCTGCTTCAGGTCCTCTGTCTCCCCCTCTTCTCTCTCTCTCAAAAATGAATAAACATTAAAAGAAATAAATATTCTGAAAGGGTGAGTCTGAAGAACAGACTTTAGGAAAGCAAGCAGAAGGGAAGACAACAGGGGGCAACTGAGGCAGCCTAGAAGGACAGGTGCTGCCTGTCTGGGTTGGGGTGGAGCAACAGAGGTGAGCAGTGGTTGGGATTCAGGCTACAACAGACCAAAGACTCTCCAAGGGTGGAATCTGGATTTTCAATAAGCATCAGGAAGGTCCTGTGGTTGGGCCAGTTTGGGAGGTATTGCTGAATCGCCTTCCTTGCTGCCAGGCTGAGTGCCGGCAGAAATTGGACCAGGAGCCCAAAGGCACAATGTACAGGGAGGGAGGGAGCAGAGAGGTGGCCCACAGGCCACGAATCAGAAAAGCCCAGCTCTGGTGCCAGATTTGCCTCCTCTAAGTCCTCAGACAAGGCGTCTACCTCTCCCCGCCCCCAAAGCCCAATTTGCCTTCAAATGTCAAAATGTAATGGCGACATCTACCTCACGGGATCATGGTGGGAAGCAAACCATAAGATAATATGGAAAAATATTTAACAAACGATACCCTCCTTCCACTATGAGGGGCTCACTATCCTTATTATCTGTGTGCAGAGATGCTCATGTGAGGGGCTCCTGGCTCAGAACCTCCGGGCCTTCCTAGAAGGCTAGACTCTGGGAAGGCGGCTGTGATTCCGGTGACTGGTTCTGGTTACTGGGATTGGAATGTGGAAGGGCTGGGGGTTCCCACAGGCGAGTCGGAGACCAGGGATTGTCTGGGGGAGGTCTCCTCCCCAGTTGCACACTCGCCCCCTTCTCTCTCCTTCTGTGGACTTGTTTCCTTACCGACCTCATCCGCTTCTAGCGAAAACTCTCTAGAGATGATGCCCAAACCTACATTCCAGCCCCCAGATATTATCTGAGCTTTAGTTTCCAAGGCCTAGTAGACATTTTTTAGCTGGATGTTCTACTGATTGCTCCCAGGAATCTCAGAGGGAACACTGACATCTCTTCTCAAAGCATTTCCTTTCCTATGTCCCCTGGATAACATCACCATCCTTCCTAAAATCATCCAGGCTCCAGTCATTTTTTGTTCTTTCCTCTCATATACCCTCCAACCCCCAGAGACTTCAATGTTTGTCCATCTGAACCCTGCTAATTATCCCTTTGGCGTGTCCTTCATGCATGTACTTCTTTTTATTTCCCTAATTATTAAAGTCGCTCAAATTCAGAACTTGGTAATCTCTTACCTGAGATATTTCACTACCTTCTTATCTTTCTGAGGCTCCCTTCCCCACCGCTGTATACAAAGACCCTCAGTGCTGTAAATGACGCTCTGAAGACGTCAAATGTCAAGTCTACGCTTAAAGTCAGTGTCTGCATACAGAATAAATTCCATATTTTCTTAGCCTGCCATTCAGGGCCCTTCATTAATTTTCATTTTTATCCCCTTGTGCTATAGGCCCATTGACTTGCCCGATAGTTCATGAATGAGACTAATATTTTCTCTCTTTTTTGCTCATGAGGATCGCTATCACTGTGGAGCACTTTCTGAGTCCCAAGCACTGTCTTGGGTCCTTCCTCCACAGCATCAGACTTAACCATCGGGACAAGCCTATGAAGAAGCAGATCCTCTAGTCCTGTTCTAGGAAGGAGGCAGCTGGTGATCAGACAGCTAGATAGCTTGTCCAAGGGCAGAGGTGGGAATGAAGTCTGGGCTACCTGTCCTCCCGGCATGCCCTTCCTTGACCCTCTGATTCTTCTCTCCTTGGGCTCTCTTCCCTGCATTTCCACAAGAACAGTCTTACTGCCCTGGGCACCACCAGGTTCAACTATACTTTCCAAGTGTGATGTTTCCTCCCTTGCTCAGTGAGACCATCGATGGGCTCACCTCTGTTGTCACTTCTGGACTTTTCCCATAAGGATGGTTTGGTCACCTTCGCTCTAGTAAGACCCACCCAGAGGGGTCAAGTTTCTTCAACAGGTCAGGGAGGGTAGGTTCTCACAAGGGCTTCCCCAAGAGGGGCTCTACCTGGGCCTGACACACAATAGGTGTTCCACAAGTATCGGCAGAGGGCCGTGAGTCTGACTCTGACCTGGCTGTTGAGGGCGGTACTAAGACTTAGACGGCCAGGTGGGCTTAGAAGCCAGTAGGGCTTCCTGGCCCTACTCTACTCCCAGCCCTCAGTTTTATAGCCTTCTCTTGTCTCAGCTTTCTAGGGACTGACTCAGGCTCCCTGGCCCAGCACCAACAGCCACTTCGGTCAGATCCGCTTGACTCAGACACCTGGGGAGCAAGCGTGCCTCAAGCCTCCACCAGCCCCTCACCTGGCAGCTGGCCGCACCTACCCCTGGAGCTGCACAGGCCTGGTGGGCTTACCTGGATCCATTCATGTGGTCATACTCCCGCTTGACGTTGACCCTCACCGGCTGATTAATCCATTCCTGCTGCGGCGGGAGGGGGTTGATTTTGTGGGGCTGGCCATAGTCAGGACTCCCTGAGGCGGTCATGTCGGCCTTGGGGAGATGGGCCGCCGCTCCGTAGGCAGAGTCGAAGAGGGACTGGTCGTCGCTCACCACCGACAGAGCCTCCTGGAGGGTCAGAGAAGGAGACCGAAAGCCCAGTGTCAGTTCATCCAGGGTTACGCTTCACCTCCTCTCCCTCTGAGCTGGCAGGGTGGCCCAGGGCTGCCCCAGGCGGTTGCCCAGGTCGCTGATTGACTCACACTCTGGGGGGCTGTTTATTCCTACGCAAACTCCACGGGTTCTCTGAAGGTTATCCCGGGTGAGGAGGGAGTTTGGGCAGTGGAGTGGGGAAGGAGGAGCCATAGGAGCACTTCCACTGTTGTGTCTGCAGAAAGGAGGGCGGGGAGCCAGAGGCCAAGAGGGGTGGTCACACAGCGTGCACGTGCAACGTTCCAGTGGCACTTGAATGCCGAGCTCTGTCAGCCATAAGCAGAGAGGCCTCTGACCAGCTGTGTGGAGCTGTCAGGCTGGAGGGGGATATGAAAGTGAGCATTTACTTTATAGGTGAGGCCAGTGAGACCCACCCAGAGAGGTTAACTATCCAGCCCAAGGTCACACAGGGGAAGGGTGGGGCCCGGGGCTGTGGCTGCATCTAATTTCAGTTTCCTTATCTGTAAACAGGAATAAGAATAGCTTTTTCAGAGCCGATAGGTGGGTTAAGTGAGAAAAATCTTGGTACATACAGGTGTCTAGCTTGTAAGAAACAACCAGCAGTTTCCGCAGGGGTTCCCCAGGGTGTGCTGGTGCATCTTACACACATCCATGATTCAACTGGGAGGCTGCCTGCCTCTTGGGGACAGCGCTCTGTCATGCTTTCTTGCCTGACTCCTAGAGAGGATAGCTTCCTGTCTTAATCTGATGATTCAGTTTGCCCAGGAATGAGGGCAGAATTTCAGCTCTGTGGATGGGGGCAGTGGAGGAGAGGCCCTCTGCAAGACCCTCAGTCTTCCCGCTCATACCGTCCCATCGCCCGGAGGAAGTCTGGCCTGTGGATGCCTGAATTGCGAAAGAAAGCCTTGCACTTTGCAGAGATCGCCTACCAGCCAAAGCACCACCATAAGATTCTCCCACTATTCCAACTCACATCACATCACGGACCGGGGTGTGAAAATCACTGTATCGCATAATCACACCAAAGTAAGGGGACCGCTTTGCAGAAAAGAAGGACACAATCTAGAGGGCAGGATTAATTTACAATCTGTATAATCTACAATTACACAATCTATAATTAGGAAGAGGAGATGGAATAATATATGACAAATATCTAGAACAGCTTCTGGCAGGGCGCCTGGGAGGCTCAGTCGGTTAAGTGACTTCGGCTCAGGTCATGATCTCACAGTTCATGAGTTCGAGCCCCGCGTCGGGCTCTGGGCTGACAGCTCAGAGCCTGGAGCCTGCTTCGGATTCTGTGTCTCCCTCTCTCTGTCCCTCCCCTGCTCACACTCTGTCTCTGTCTCTCAAAAAATAAATACACATTTAAAAAAAGAGAACAGTATCTGGCACATAGTGACCCCCAATAAATGTTAGGTCTCATGATTACTGGTGTTCAAGTAAAGATTCTCTCAAACTACTTGTTATGGGGTCAATCATTCCCTTAAATTCACATGTTGGAGCCCTAACTCCAATACCTCAGAACCAGACTGTATTTGGAGCAAGGGCCTCTAAATGGGCCTGATTCCGTTAAAATAAGACGTTTGGGATGGGCTCAATCCAGTCTGACTGGTGTCTTTGGAACAGAATTGTTGGACGCCCAGAGTCCCCCATGTGGAGAGGCAGCAAGCCATCCGCAAGCTAAGGAGAGAGCCCTCAGAACCCGCCAGCACCCTGATCTTGAACTTCCAGCCTCCAGAACTGTGAAAAAACAAATTGCTGTTGCTTTAGCCACCCAATGTGTGGTGTTTTGTTACGGCAGCCCCAATAGGCCACCTTTACGTAAGCCCTCCCTACACCTGTCAAATTACAGGCTGCTCCAGCAGCTAAAGTCACTGAAGTCGCTGTTTCTCCTGGGGCCATTCTCAACCCCAGCAGGGCAGCCACATTTCAAAGAAAAAGGCTCTTCTGTGGCTGTTTCCTGCTGGGATCAGGGAAGAATTACTGGAACACACTCCAGGAAGTCTGCTTCTGCACCAGAAGGCTTTGGATAGTGTAGATACGGACAGAGATGGAAGTTTCAAAGCTGAGCTACCTACCTACACAATATTGAAAGGCTCCCGTCCCCCAAACAAGTGGGTGTTCCTTGATTCAGACCTAAAATACGCTGGGATCCTTGCTCGTTTTCCACCTAGTGCCCTTGTGTCGGGCTCAGACAAAAGCTGTGCTGCCTGGAACCACTGTCTTATGGTTATTATATCCATTCTCCATGTCAGTTAGGGATCAGACCTGCCTTTGTATCCCACACCAGTTTTCAGTTGTCATCCAGGCCCACAGTGTTATGGTTCTAAGTTGAAAGGTTGACACTGTAATCTTCCAGATAGTTCAGCATGAGTCCCTGAAATTCCTAGGGTTCTAGACTAGGAGCAGAGATGACGTTACCACCACCTAGGACCCATAAATGTGCTTTTGGTGACAAAGGTGGAGAACACTCACCAGTTCTGCTAGAAAAAGAGACTACGTTCAAGGAATCGTGTTAATCGTACCACAGGGTATTGTCTTTTACTGTGGAGAGCGGCTTTATGCTCCGTCATGCACAAATCTTGGGAGTTTCCAATTACAGAAATTCTCATCTCCCATCTTCTAGTTTAGGGGAGAAGAAATTGAAGGAACGAGGCCTAGGAGGCAGGACTGGGGATAGTGATGCTCTGGGGAAGCATGAAAGATCCCTCTCATCATTAGCCCCAAAGATGGTGGGCCAGGAAGCAAGAGAAAGCAGGGTTTCAAGTCCAAGGGGGCCACGCAAGGTGTCAAAACCAAGGTTCGAAGCAAAGATTGCAACAGAAAACAGATAAGACAAGTTGAGGGTTCTGGTGGCAGAGCGTGGAGAGACTTCTTAAGGAAATGAGAATGCAGACTTACAGGACAAAGTGTAGGTGTAGTAAAGGGCACAAAACCTGTCCAAACTCATTTTGGAAAGTAGCTCACAATCAGTGGAAACTCCAGTCAAGTGGCAACATCACAGGACGAGAGATCCCTGATCTCCTCCAGAACATCTGTCGCTCCTCCTGTCTGACTTGTCTACCTCCAGGCACGTGTGCCTTCCCAACGCCTGTCTTCGTCGGGCTCTTTCCACTATGACTACACACACTCGTACGCTCTGCCCTCATTCAGCCCACTTTGTGCACGGAGCTCCCTTGAAAGTCATAAATACATCCTGCCACAATCCCTGCTCCGATACCTCCCAGAGCTCGCTCTGTGTTGACCGTAGCAAATCTACTGTCATCTGCTTGTTTTCCCACAACTCAGCTTGGCCCCAGATGTCCACCCTTACATTTCATGGCTTCCCTCTCCCGCGACTCCTGCCCAGTGCTAACTGTTTCCACTGCTCCACTCAGCGGGCCCCACTCACACACACTTCAGCGGTCCTTGGGCCGTGAGTACCCTTTCTTTGTCCTTTCCACCTGCGCACATATCCGACGCTTCTCATTTTCTAAGGCAAACAAGATCTTCCTCACCCATGAAATGTTCCCTGATAATGCCCTGTGACTCGTTTGAGCTTATGAAAGCCCAGTGAGAATACTGCGTGGGTAGGCGCATACACCCACACACGTGCTCTCTCTCTCTCTCTCTCTGTCTCGTTCCCTCTTCCTCTCTCTCCCCCTCTGTTTTCTATTTCCAGTCATTGATAAGCAAAGGGCTTTTTTTATTCTTAGAACAGTATGGAGAAAAGAATTAGTGGTTGGGGGAGGCTGGGAAAAAGGAGTAAATGAGGGAAAACAGCTCCCTGTCTGGCCTGCTGGACTGAATTAAGAAGTCTACTAAGGGCAGGAGACCAGAGATGAGGGCCACTAAGTGGGAATAATAGATTTGGGCAGACTAGACCCCAAACAAGCTGATTTGAGATCCTGGTGGAAAATGAAAGCTGGGGAGGAGAACATTCTCACCATCTCTGAAAGGAACTAGCACCCTTTTGGCCATTCAAGGCTGGAGCTTTAGGAGCATCCCAAGACGACACCCCTTCTGACTGTATGGTGGGGAACCTTCTCTGAGGCGCTCTAGTGGCAGTGGGCACAGGGAGGGGGGAGAGGCATAGAGGAAAAGGCAAAAACGGAACATGGCACTAGGCAACTGACTTGTGGCCAACAGACTTGTGTTAGGGACTCATGTCACGGTAAATGATATGGGTGTAGTGACGAAGGTGCCACTATTACCACATGAGGAGCTATGGAGCTGGCAGATACAGCTTTTCACATGAGCCTCTCTTGCTATCTTACGCATGTCTTGTAAAGCTGTTTACTTTTACTTCAACCCCTAAAGCTTTGAAAAGTTTATACATAAAACTCCTACTTGTACTTAAAACTCTTCACAGGAAGGACTTGTTGGTCTTCATGAGCTTTTCACTGATGAATTGTTGATGAGAATTTCATTTGGGGATGATAGACTGAATTTAGAAAGAACTTCAGCACGAAAATTCACAAGCTATTCTCAGTGACGAAGTTCCTTCAGTTTTTAACGACCTCACTGTTTCTGTTGACTTTGGACAGGACACGGAAGACAAGTTATTCTTCTAAAGACTGTTGCGTCCAGGTTGCTTTAGAGCATGCGACATAAAAATTGACTTCCACGTGAAGAAGACAGAAAGCATGGGATCCCTAATCCCTTGTGGTACTCAGTTCTACGGTTAATCCTCGGCTTAGTAATTAGATTCTGAAAAGCATCTTTCCTTTGCTAGAAAGACTAGGCCTGTAAATCACGGTGCTCTGGGCCCTCAGTCACTGAGTCCCAGACCCAGAGGGAAGCACACAGTCCCTTGACTCCTACCACGTTAGTACCCTACTTGATCCATTTGCTGGAAAGCCCAGACAAGGGCAACTTGGAAAGGCAGCTTGAGTTCAGAGCTAAGTGGATGGCCATATTTGCCCATAGAAATGCTGACCAAGCTGTGTTAACCTTCCTTCCCATGATCCCCTGCTGGCCCAGGGAGCCAGCAGAGGTATATGGCCAACGGGGCACTCGTCTTGATACGGGACTCTCCTTACCCAGTTTGGGTGAGATGCCATTAGCACAACACTTATAATATTTCCTGCATTCTCATTATTGAAGATAGATCACAGCAGTCAATTATCATAACACATATTAAGCGCAAAACACTGTTTATATGAGTATCTGATTTAATCCTCTTAGCAATACTTAGCAATACTATAAGGGATGTGCTATTATTACCTCTATTTTTTTCAGATGAGAAAATGGCTAATTCAGAGAAGTGAAATAACTTGCTCAGGTCACACAGCAAGTGAGTATGATCTGGGATTCGAATTCAGGTTTGCTGCCTGGGCACCTCCCAGAGAGACTATAAGCACTTTGAGGGTACCTCTTGAGTTTATTGAGCACAATCTTTAAAGTTGGAGAGATATGACCTCGAATCTGAGCTTGAACAGCTGCTCACGTGCGCACCACCTACTGTAGTTTATTTATACTCTATGAACTTCATTTCTGTATCCGTAGAATGGGGGATAATAACAGTACCTCACCTGCTTGATTCTGAATGAAGGTAACACGAGATAATATAAGTGAATTTCCCAAATAGAGTGTCTAAAGTTCTTAGGACATAATAAGTACTCAAATCTAAAAGAAGCCCAATGCTGAGAGATGGCATTGGGACCCTAGTGCTGGAGTTGTGATGGGGGGGGGCAGATAAAGCCAGAGATCTACCTCCTTCTCCCCTGTGTGGGTTACTTAGAAGTAATGGAAGTTGCCTAAGACTCAAAATTAGCAGGTTCGGAGATAATAGTTACATTTTGAAATGCAAATTCCATGGGTTTCTGAACATACAGCCTACTTGGCTAATGTGTTTCCACTCTTCTTTTTCAGACTTCTAGGTGACACAGACAAGATTCTGTTAAATAGCTATTAGGGGTGCCTGGGTGGCTCAGTCGGTTAAGTGGCTGCCTTCAGCTCAGGTCATGATCTCACAGTTCGTGGGTTTGAGCCCCACATTGGGCTCTGTGCTGACAGCTCAGAGCCTGAAGCCTGCTTCAGATTGTGTGTCTCCCTCTCTCTCTCTCTCTGCCCCTCCCTCACTCATGCTCTGTATCTCTATCTCAAAAAAAAAAAATTAAAAAAATTAAAACAAAATAGCCATACAAGTGAGGAGAAGAGCCATTTACTGCTGAGATAATCAAAATAGTAGGTGGCTACTCGTATTGCCATTCATACGTCGTATATGCAATAAACATCAGAAAAATGCCATGAGTAGGTCTGTGAGTTCACTAAAAACAACAACAGCAAAAAAACCCTTTACTTTGGAATTTGTCATATATATCTTCTTCTTTCTTTCTTTCTTTCTTTCTTTCTTTCTTTCTTTCTTTCTTAAATACTTGCAGATGTATCTTCCCAAAATTTATTTTCCTTAGATTAAGGCAAATGTTATTTCCCATGTGCCTGTCAGTTGGGTGATAGGGGACTGTGGTCAGAGCGTTGCCACATGATGGCCTGGCTGATATCAATGATGAGCAAACAATTGCATCTCTGAAAAAGCTTTGCTGAAACAGAGTTGGAAAAGCCCTTAGCGTATCCAAAAAAAAAAAAAAAAAGGTTTAAGACGGGTCCAGAGAATCTCCCCATTCTTCTTTTTTTTTTTTTTTTTTTTTTTTAGGTTTATTTATTTTGAGAGAGAGCTTGAGCAGGGGAAGGGCTGAGAGACAGGGAGAGAGAGGATCCCAAGCAGGCTCTGTGCGGTCAGTGCAGAGCCTGACTCGGGGCTCAAATCCCCAGCCATGAGAGCATGACCTGAGCTGAAACCAAGAGTTGGGCACTTACCCGACTGAGCCATCCAGGTGCCCCAGATCTCCATTTTACTCAGGAATACGTGAAAGAAATTTCTGCCGTGGTCCCTCCCGTCCACAGGAAGAATGCACCCATCATCCATAGTTATGAGTCAAATGGAGTCAGAGGAGGAAAGTCCCTGATGCCACCGTGGAGGGAGACCCTTTCCCTTGCTCACCCTTACAGTTAGGCTGAGTTTTTATGCTAGCCCAGGGAATGACCCAAGACATGGGGTCCCAAGAAGCACGAATTCTACATTGTTTCCTTTCCCCTTATTTTCCCTCTCTCCTGTCCTGAACCCCTAAAGGACAGGTTTCTGTGGCTGATGAGCTTTGCTCTAGGAGGGTGAAAGGATGTCAAAAGCAGTCACGCCAAGGTCCCTGCTGCTGCCCTCCTCGGCGGGTCCACTTGACTCGCAGACCAGGCCTCCGGAAAGCTGATCTCTGGGTCACTGCAGGGAGCACACAAGCTTCGGCTTTTTGTTACATTCTTTGCATAAAGACACGAAGTCCCCCGCTCTTGCCAGCCAGGGAGCATACACAATTCAGACGAGAGCAAAATCCTCTGTCTTCTCGGCTCTCGGAAATCAGCAGGCTCTGCTGCAGTGAGAGCATCCAGCTCCGGGCGGGGACCTCATCACAGCCACACTGAAATACCACGAGGAGGGGGTAGCGGCTGTCAGTTCGTTTTCAAGCCTTTTGCTTCACTCTCTTCTCTACCTACTGGCCCGGTACCCACTTCTTGTTCATTATGTCGGTCCCACAGACGGACAAAGAGAGAAGAAGGCAAATTTTAAGACAAGTTGGATAAGGAGGAAGGGGGCACCAAATATTAAGCAGAAGCCCCTCTCACAGGGTGTAGAGTGGGAGCTGCCTGTGTTCATATCTGCCAGGTTGTCTTTTCCCAAAAGGGCCATAACGATATTTCCAGTCTTTGCCACTCCCCATCAGAATGCAGGCTCTACTTCCCTCCCCCCACCCCCACCCCTTGATCCCAGATGGGACTTCATGACTGTTTCAACAAACGGAAGGTGGCAGAAGTGACCTTGCTGGACTTCCAAGGCTAGGTGATAAAAGGCATTACGACTTCCACCTGCTTCTTGTTCTCTCTTGCGTCTCTAGTCCTTGGAAACCAGCCACCATGCTGCAAGGAAGCCCAAACCAGCCCAAGCCGAGAAACTACAAGCATGGAGAGGCCCACAGCGAGAGGAAACAAGGCCACCAGCCACCAGCCGGCAGCAACCTCCAGACTTGGGAGGGATGAGCCTTCGGATGAAGGTTTGCTCGTGAGCATAATAGTTGTTTTATGCCACTAAGTTTTGGTATAGTTTCTTAGGTAGCCATAGTAACTGGAACATTTTCTATCGTGTTCATCACCAACAAGGGAACCCATATCCAGAGGAGGCAGAAGGTGATTGTCTAAGTATCCTTTTCACCACGGTTACTGACACTGGCTTCAGGAATCAGAACCAGGACTAAACAAACGGGGTAACTGAGGCACAGAGCATAACCTCTCTAGGTTCACACAGTGAGGGAGGGTCAATCTCAGCCTGAGGGCGTAACTCCTCTGATAACCACCTATCAGAATTACCCTTAACTAGCAACGAGAAAACAACAAACAAACAAAAGGCAAACAAGGGTGACTTTTTTAAAGCAGAAAGAGGGGCGCCTGGGTGGCTCAGCTGGGTTAAGCATCCGACTTTGGCCTAGGTCATGATCTCACAGTTCTCTTGAGTTCGAGCCTCGCATCGGGCTCTGTGCTGGCAGCTCAGAGCCCGGAGACTGCTTCGGATTCTGTGTCTCCCTCTCTCTCTGCCCCTCCTCTGCCCAGGCTCTGTCTCTGTCTCTCTCAAAAATAAACATGAAAAAAAAAATTAAATACATAAATTAGAAAGAATAAATAGAACATGCACTATTTCATATTGTGACGCTTATAAGGAACTCCTACAATCATTACCTCATTTAGCCTTTTAAGATGTTTGTTAAGATCGTGATACTATTAAAAAGAAAATTGAGGCTTAAAGAGGTTCATACTTGCTTCACGTCCCTCAACTAGTGAATTGCCCAGCCGGTGGCCTGACTGCAGAACTTACACTCTTCCCCTAAACTAGTTCCAGCCCATGAACTATAATCCTAGGCCGTGCCAGAGAGCCAAACCTGCCATGGAAACCCAGAGTGCTTCGGTGATTTCTAAAGTATTTCATTGAACTCTGTCCCCCCTGCTCCCCTTCACTCAATCCACCCACCCACCCCCAACTTAAATCTTCACTCGCTGGGGAGGGGGCTCTGCAGCGGGCGACCCAGGGAGAGGCAGCCAGCCAAGTTCCTAGAAAATGGAATTAGAATCCTTTGCAGATGAAAGTACTTTATTTAATGGAGTTTAATAAATTAAGGGAATGAGCCTAAATGGGTTCAGAGAAGAGGGTCTCTGTGTTCTGTAAAGGTATGCCATGTAACAGAATCCAGAGCTGTGGCCTTGTGTTAATCACGATCCCCATTAGATGCTTCTCCAGGTCTCCCGTGGGTATCTACCTTTGCCTGTTGACTTTGAGTTTTTACAGTCACTGTTTTGACCATAACCACATTTAAAGGGCATCTCTAAACATCAAAGTTAAATTCTCCTCCCACAGAGAATGATTTTACTGCTGAAAAGAAAAAAGTGCTGAATATGGAAACTAACAGGAAGGGGATAGAAGGTTAGTCTGAACCCCAAGACAGGAACGTCTTATAGAATGCTTTACTTTCTGTTTCTTTCCAATGGGTCTGACCTCTCTTCAACCTGCTTTTTCTCAATGACAAAGGTGACAGCAAAAGGGTCAGCGAAGATCTGTTATGTAGAGTTCGTTACATCTGACCATCCAGGAGTCAAGCTCCTCTCCCATAACAGGGACTGACCTGACCCCTGAAGTGGATCCCATGGTGCCGCAGGGGCAGAACCGAACTGGGCTGGGAAGCTGAGGCTCACTAAGTAAATGTTCACTTCTGTGAAATGGAGCCTATGTTCTCCTGCCAGTTCAGAAGGGCTGACGGGGGTAAACAAAGCCCTCGCTGGTGCAACCGGGGATGATGGACAGAGCTGTCAACCCCAGATGCCATGGGGAGAGGTGGGTAGGGAAGGCGGAAGTCCTGGCAGGTGACCCAGCTGGACCAGTCTACCAGGTAGACTCCTGGTAGACCAGTAGTTCCCTACGTACTTTTTTTTTTTTTTTTTTTTTATTGCTGCACATCACTTATATTGGGACAGTATTCTGTCTGACTTCACAGGGGAGGCTGTTCCAGTCATCAAAAATACTGGAATATTTCCATACCACTGGCTCCACTCCCTTCTCTGTCTGGGGACCACTAAAGGGTCAATGACTCCAAGACGAAGGATTGGTGCCCTAGTGCCCGTGACATACAGGTGGTTATGTATCTGAATGTTTCCCCGGATCTGGAGGGTGGTTTTCTGACTACAGAGGTGTTGGCGAGTGAGGACCATTGAAGATCCAGATGGGGCAGGGAGCATGTCTGCTTCAGGAGGGGTCAAAAGGCAAAGGGTGGAGGAAACAAACCACTTTGGCTCTGTCCTCACCCCGTAGGGTGTTGTTTTACAAATGTGTTCTCATAAAAGGCACCGGTTACAGGTTGGGTCAAAGCAGAGCGTTACTGGCTGTGTGAATTTGGGCAAACTACCCAAGCTCTTCGTTCCTGGAAAATTTTAACTGTCTTCTATCAAATGTTTAAGGCTCTCTGACGATGGCGAACGGCCTCACTGCCCTGACCACAGAGAGCTGAGGGCTTGGAAGAAGCATCCTCTGTGGGGAGAGGCTGCAACGTTTCCTCACAAAGTCTGCGTTTCATTCAGTGCAGGGGCTAATAGAATAGCCTCAGAGCCAGGATAAAGTTCCTGACCTTTCTTACTGCTTGAGAGTGGGAGCACTAAGAATTGTCCTTGGAATCTTGTCCTTATGGGTCTGGCTTGGTAGCTGGACCAAGAGGATCTCAATCTGGTCTGTGGGGACCAGACGAGACGCTGAGTGACAAAGGGAAGGGGGCAGTGAGGCGATTCAGATCTGAAAGGATGGGCTCCCCCAAGGGGCAGACAGCTGTCCACCAGGGGGTGGAAATGACACTTTCCACAACGTTCGTAAGTGCCAGGGAGAGGAGGAAGTAGATGGCAGGTGCCCTTGGGTGCTTCTTTGACTTCTGGGGTCATGGGAAATTTCCCATCCTTTTTCTCAAAGACCAGCTCTGCTGCTGGAGGTGCCCTGAGGAGAGGAACCCCAATCAGTCTTATTGTTTGTTTCCATTCCCAGTCGCTTGCTCCATTCTGAACACCCCGTCGGTGTGCAATAACCTTTTTTAGTGGATAAAATCCCTGGAACTGGTAGGAGACAAAGAGACTCCCGGCCCCTGCCAGCACCTTGACCACCACTTAGACTTCCCATTCTATCTCTTGGCCATGAGCAGTTTCGATTAAGCCCTGGACCCCAGGCTTGTCCAGTTTTTGGTTTTTAAACAGCCACACCCAGTGTCGATGTCTTGTTCAAATTTAAACACAAAGCCACTGACCGATCCTTCTCAACAACCACTTGAGGGCCCTATTCCTAGAAGCTATGATCTTATCTGACAATTGCCTCGTGCGACAGTTTCCATGGCAACTGGTGCCCTCATAATCACAGGAAAACCACAAGGAAACATGCACCCGGGGGTGGGGGTGGGGGTGGGGCTTTGCTCTCTTCCTTCCAGCTATACCCGGGGAGCACCCTGGACGGGGGAGACGAACGCAAAACCAGCCTCAAGAACCGGAGGGTCCAGTCCTGTGCACACCAGTTGGGAAATGTCTGCCAGCCTCAGCTGGCACTTGCCAGGGAGAATGCCATTTCACCGCGATGGGCAGCTAGGTGTCGCGCAGGGGACTCCATTTTATTTCATTTCCTCACGAGACACTGGGAACAGAGGAGCCCCTGAATCCATCTCGTAGCTCTTAATGGCTGTCTCCTTTCCCTGATTCACGCTTGAGGAGTCACGCTTGGCGACCTCACGCCCATCGAGTCCTGAGTGTGCAATACTTCCAACTCTCACATCTGGATGAACCATGCTATCCAAGGAGCTTAGTCCTCTTGTGGTCCCACGGCATACGGTTACCGTATTGTTGCAGTGACATGTGGCAAAAGCCCTGAGGATGGAGATGATGGAAGGAGGTGGTGCCTAAGGAGGTCCTTTCCTGGGCTGGCTCGGCAGCCCTGACCTGCCTCTGCCTAGCTTGTGTGCTTTATTTTATCCTGTTCCCTCTGGGCACCCTCTGCTCACGTTTCTGTCCTCTTCACTATTCCTGCATCCTGCCCCCATTTCTTCTCTCCCTCTCTTGCTCCTTCTGTTGCATTTTAATGTTCTGTTAACATATTTTTAATGTTTATTTAGTTTTGAGAAAGAGAGACAGAGCGCAAGCAGGGGAGGGGTAGATAGAAAGGGAGACACAGAATCTGAAGCAGGCTCCAGGCTCTGAGCTGTCAGCACAGAGCCCAATGCGGGGCTCGAACCCTCGAACCGTGAGATCACAACCTGAGCCAAAGTCGGACACTCTACCGACTGAGCCACCCAGGCACCCCTCCCTTTTTTTTAATGTTTATCTATTTTTGAGAGAGAGAGAGACACACACACACAGAGTGTGAGCAGGGCAGGAGCAGAGAGAGAGGGAGTCACAGAATCCCATGCAAGCTCCAGGCTCTGAGCTGTCAGCACAGAGCCCGATGCGGGGCTCGAACCCTCGAACCGTGAGATCATGACCTGAGTCGAAGTTGGACGCTTAACCAACTGAGCCACCCAGGTGCCCCTTAATGTTCTATTTTTAATAGATTCTCCTCTTGTTATATAAGACCCAGCACTCTGAACCTTTAGACGCCTATTCAATATACACTTCTTGACTGCTCTTTTGGTGTCTGCGAATACCTATGTGAAAACCAGCTGGCTTTTTCCATCACTCGAACCAGCTATCCCTGCACGGCACTGCCTTTCCTCGTCAACCCTGCCTCCTCAGGTCTCATTTACCCACCACACTTTTATGGAGGACCCACTGGGGGTCAGGCATTCGGCTAGGCACAGGGGATACAAAGATAAATGAGACCCCAAACTCGCACACTTGCCCTTAAGGAGCTCAAATCTGGGCAGAAGACTGATCCACACTTCGATACTTATGTAGGGGTGGGACGAGAGGGCAGTGAGTGAGGAGCTCAGGGAAGGCTTCCTGGAGGAGGTAGAGCCTGAGATGGGTGAAGGGGACCTTCCAGGACGCCTCAAGTGCCACCACCTCCAAGAAGTTTCCCTGCCTCCCGCAGCCCCCCACTGTCCCCTCCACCACTGAGTCATCACTTTATTCTAGACGGCTTTGTCACATTGCTTTTGTTTTCATTTCGCTTGTGCCATAGAGGGTAGTTTTTCATAGGTTCACATTCTGTCTCTCTAACCAGACTGTAAATCCCTCAAGGACGGGTTTTCTTTGTGGCTTTCCATAGGCCTTATTAACCCTTATCTAAGTGCCTCGATTCCCTCCTCCCAACAATGGGCACAATGACAGGACCCACTTCAAGTGGAGTGGGTTAGCATATGTAAAGGGCTCCCCACTGGGTCTCTGCTCTGAGAAGGGAGTGGAGCCAGGCTGACCGGATCTGGACTCATCTGGACTTGACACTCACCACTTGTTAGTTCTGTGACCTTAGGCAAATTCTTTAATCTCTCCGTGCCACAGTTTCCTTTTCGGTAAACTAGGGATGATAATAATTGTATTCTAAACTCATGCCTGTCACATAGTAAGCACCCTCTGAGCTTAATCTTCTGAGTATGATCCACAGATTCTAATGTAAGAAAAGCACATCATTTCCCTGGGCCTGTTTCTCGCGACATTAGACCGGCCGAACTAGATGATCCACAAGCCCCTCTCCAGTGCGGTGTAGGATGGATCCTCCAGCCCCATTTGCCTGGGACCATCCCAGTCTATGCCGATTGTTCCAGAAAATGTTACATAATACCTCCCTTCACTCTCAAAATTATTCCCGTTCGGATGATGCATCGGATGGCCAGCCTAGCTACGAGCAAGCTAAGAGATCTCAGTGTACCGTAGCTTCATGGGACCACTGCCCTCCCTTCCAGGGAGGAGGTAAGGGGAACCGAGGACAGCCTGGTCTATGCACAAAAAGCCAAGCATCCGCTCCTCTTGGAGCTCAGGCTGCATCCCCGGGACACAGCTGGTCTTTCGGCTGGCAGCCGCCCTCAAGGCAGTCGCCCACTGGGTTGGCCTTCATCCTTGCTTGACTTGAGTGCCAAACCTAGGCAGTCTGGCACCGGGCCTCCTGTCTCTCGGCATCCGTCTATAGGAAAAGCAGATATTTTGTGAACAAGTCCCGCCATGGCCTTCCAATGAAAACATCTCAGTGGGATTACATGGAGATATTTTCTTTGTCAATCTCAGTAAAGCTATTTGCACAGAAAGCCCAGCTGAAGCCCACTGACAGTTCCTGGGGACTTGGGACTGATTTAGTTACTCTATAAAGGGTACTTAGTGTTCTACTCTTGGACGCTTCTGAAGGTATCGGCCTTGCCCAGTAGGAGCCTGTCTGTCTCTCTCAAGGGCATGTGTCATGGTGGCAGTCAGGCTTAATCCTTGATGTCTCAGAAACTTAAAGGAAATGGGAAACTAGCCCGCCAGGTGGGGATGCCCTGAGGAGATGTCCAAAAACCTCATCAGCTCCTTTTTCCTTCTCGGTTCCCTTAACTCCAGGCTCCATTGTCAAAGGCTGTCAAGTTCTTATACTGCCGCTTCCGCTTAGTTTTCTGCGTGGTTGAGATCTCCCACGTTCATTACGGGCTCGGTGATTTCCATAAGGAGGCCAAAATCAATGATGTCAACCTTCCCAATCCTGCCCTTCTCGGGAAACTGGGAGCAACATGTCCCTGGGGGAACCTCATAGGCACCTTGCTCCTTCTAATCCTGACCCAAAGAACAAGCCTGAATGACTTTTCAAACGTGGTAAGGATTCTGGAAAAGAACGAGAACGTGCTCTATAACCTCAGTCTTGCGATAAAATCAGAATTAAGAAACAAAATGTGACGGGGCGCCTGGGTGGCTCAGTTGGTTAAGCGCTAAGGTCATGATCTCATGGTTCGTGAGTTTGAGCCCCATGTCAGGTTTGCTGCTGTCAGTGCAGAGCCCGCTTCAGACCCTCCGTCTCCCACTCTCTTTGCCCCTCCCCTGCTCATTCTCTTTCTCTCTCTCTCCCAAAATAAATAAATAAACTTAAAAAAAAAATGTGGGGTGCCTGGGTGTCTCAGACGGTTGAGTGTCCGACTTCAGCTCAGGTCATGATCTTGTTTGTGAGCTTGAGCCCCACATTGGGCTCTGTGCCGACAGCTCAGAGCCTGGAGCCTGCTTTGGATTTTGTGTCTCCCTCTCTCTCGCCCCGTCCCCTGCTCGTGCTCTGTGTGTGTCTCTCAAAGGTAAATAAACATTAAAAAAAATTTTTTTAAGAAGCAAAATGTTTATGTAAGCTTATTATTTTTTTGTCTTTATTTTTTTAGAGAGAGCGCAAGCAGGGGAGAAGCGCAAAGAGAGGGAGAGAGAGAGAGATTCGTAAGCAGGCTCACGCCAAGAACAGTGCCCAATGTGGGGCTCAAGCTCACGAAAGTGAGATCATGACCTGAGCCAAAATCAAGAGTTGGGTGCTCAACTTACGGAGCCACCCAGGTGCCCCAATAGATTATTCTTCTGCATAGAAAGACATGGAACTTGTAAATTTATCTTTTAGACCAACACTGTCCAATAGAAATTTCTGTGATAGGAAATATTTTAATTTCTTTTTCAACGTTTATTTATTTTTTGGGGGGACAGAGAGAGACAGAGCATGAACGGGGGAGGGGCAGAGAGAGAGGGAGACACAGAATCGGAAACAGGCTCCAGGCTCTGAGCCATCAGCCCAGAGCCCGACGTGGGGCTCGAACTCACGGACCGCGAGATGGTGACCTGGCTGAAGTCGGACGCTTAACCGACTGCGCCACCCAGGCGCCCCTATGATAGGAAATATTTTAAAATCTGCACTGTGCAACAGAGAAGTCACCAGGCCTGTGTGGCTATGGAGCATTTGGAACGTGGCTAGTGCGACGGAGGAACTGAATTTTAAAATCTTAGTGAATTGTAGTTCATGTCAATTGAAATAGCCACGTGTTACTAGTGGTGACTACTGTGGCCAGCATAGGTTGTAGATACCTGTGCTTGGTGGCCAGACTAGGCGCTACTCAAAACATGCAAAAGTCACGTTGGCTATTTCCTTAACGCGTCCGTCTTCTCTCTTTAGGGGAGCGTGAACATATTTGCCGCAAAAAAAAGCATTCATTCGTGGATGCATTCGTTCATTTAACAAGTATTTATTGGGCATGTGCTATGTACCAGGCTCTGTAATAAAATTCAGGACCATGTCAATGGAAAAATGGCATCACAGAATGTTAATAGCATTATTGCTACTAGAGAATTAGGACATTTGTAGAAACTTCCCCCTACCCCTGATCTGACCCTAGCTCTTCAGGGAAGCAAATATCAGACAAGCACGCAGATGCCTTTGTAAATGAGAGGGTCGTCCCTGGAAGGTAAGTAGCAAGGGGCAGCTCCAAATCTGCTGTGTAATCACAGCCTGTGCCCCGGGGGCGGGGCTGGAGATGGGGGAGGAGGAGGGTAGAGTGAGAGAGGGAGAAGGGGAGAGAAGATCCTGAACTTAATACGGCAGGAATTACAGTCTGCTGTGAGGATTAAAGTAAATAAGAACGAGGCTCATAAAAGAATTTTGGAAAGTGTAAGTTACCCGCCCTGTCACTTTACCACAGCTCCCGTAACAATGGACCGTGTCTTCTGCCACGTGTAGCATCCCAGAAAGCAATAAAGCAGCTGAGCCACTGCCTCCCGAGAAGGTGGCAGGACGCGAAGTACTGAGAGATGGCCCAACCAACTGTCAAGGCAGGGGGATTTCAGAGAAGGAGGCAAGCAGTGAACTGAGCAGGAATGTGGCCGAGGGGCAGGGCGTTAACACTTCATCGACTATCAACAAATGTACTGCAGGGACTTTCCTGGTCATAAATAGCCAGCTAGGACCTCGACATTTCATCTCATCCTCTGAAGCGCATATAGCAGAGAGAAGGGGGCATAGACTCGCCGCCACCACCCTCAAAGGCTGTTCCCAAGAGATTTGGAAGGGCACCGTTCTCCATTTAGTAAAATGGAGTTGTGGCTCTCTCTGCAGGGTCCTCTAACGAGATACCTAGATCTCCAGTGATCTGGAAAAAGCAGCGGTAAGGTGCCCCTGTATCCTGACTGGCTGGAAGGCAAACTCTGCTTCTCCTCGGAGACCCAGAGCCCACGTGTGAGTGGGCCGGTGATTTTACGTTCAACCGGAGCTTGCAGACTGTGCGCTCCTGGCCTCGTAACACATCCCTGGTGCTTCTCGAAGGTCCAGCCCTTGGGAGAGCAGCACTCGACTAGCACAGCTTGGGGGCTCTGGTGTGCCAATGCTGCCTGGTAGCCCTTCCCTTTTTCCCTTTAGGTTAACAACAACATTTGCATGAAAACAGGATCTCTGCTGCTGCACATTCTCTCCCTCCTCTCTCCCTCCCTTCCTTTCTGGTCACCCTGTCTCCGTCTCTCCCAGGCTGTGGTTCAAACATCCTCTAAGCCATGACCCACCAGCGCAGCCCCATCTGACCATTACAATGCTCCACGTGACCATGACCTCACCCCTCTGAAGGGAGGATTGTATAATACTAATTCACTCCACGTCTCTACTGTCCACATTTGATGGTTGAGAAAGACTTGCTCTAAAACATTCACTCTTGTAACCCAAAGGGCTTCCCACACTGTAGTTTTAGAGGGGGTTTCCCCTTCCCTCCCAGCAGATCAGTCCTCATAATTATTTTAATATAGGCTTATGGGAAAAAAAAATTGTGTTCCCTAGGCACACAGAAAATTATGGGGCAAGGAGGAGAGGAGGGGATCCAGGCAAGGAGAGACCAGAGCGACCATATTTACCAGGTATTGTTCTTTGACAACCCAACATTGTTCTAAGATTTCTCTGACTTGTTTCCAACAGTCTCAATGGAATAATTCTATAAGCACCAAATGTAAACTCCAAAGGGAAAAGTGAAGAGATGGAAAACTGTCATCGTTAAATACCCTTATTTGTTGTGATAACAGATGTACTCTTTCAGTAAATTGTTCAGATCCTATGTGGGTCCCTCGAGAGCTTTATAGAGAACACCCGTCGGTTTAGAGACAGCCCGATCACTCTCCCTGCGTGTGCATATGTTCACCCATTCCCAAATATTTATTTCAATACACAGCTTCTCTTCCAACTCCCACCTTGGGTCTGAGGATTTCTTGGGGGATTACTCTCTGCACTCGTGGAGCACAGCCATGCATAGACGTCGATAGCAAGGAGGCATCTATTTCCTTCTACTATCGGGGCAAGTGAATCAAGGCCCATGTGTCTCTCACACGCGGGGACAAGAGGCCCAGCTGGAGGGTCTGGCCAGACCCGATGCAGCTCAGACATGGCCCTTTGCTCCTGCAGCAAGAGGAAAATCCTGTCAAAATGGCTTAACGATCTTCTAATATTTCCATGCAATTAAGGCCACATCTGTCTCCCAGGCCCCCACACTCCTTTGCTAGTGCACAGACATGAACCAAACAGTCTGTCTTGTCGATCTGGAAGGTAACAAAGAGCTCCATTCATAACTGTAGGCACTTTCGCCATGTTTTTTTTTCAAAGTAAAATAGAGTTTTCACTTTGAGAATAACCTGTGTGGCAAGCAAGCGAAGGATTTTTCCCCCCTAATAAATCAAATTCAACAGCCTAATAAAATGCTGGCTCCCCCATTCCCCCCCACCCCCTCCCCCCTCCCACTGTCCCACTCCCTGCCAACAATCCCTCTGAATACAGACTAATGGGCGCACCCAAAGATGGTAAGGGGTGGTGAGCTGGGAGCAGGAAGGGAATTCAAACACCTTTTGAAGGTGTGATGGGTTTGTCTGGCAGATGAAGTCCTGAGATGGGTGGGGGCAGGTAGATACATAGCCTTCCTTCCCCTCCCCCACCTCACCTACTTGCTCAGCCTTTCTGGGCTGGTTTCAAAACACTCCTTTTCTGCTGCTGCTCCCTTTACCCCACTACCCATCCCCAGGCATTGGGTAAACCCTCTGCTTCCTTCTTTTGCATGTGGAGGAACAAGACAACCACGTTCCAAGGGATGGAGCAAGTTGGACCACACCTGCTGCTGAGCCCTGCAGGAGCTTGCTTCTCCTCAGAACAAGGCTGAGAGATCTCCCCGGTCTTTGAAGCCTCCAGAGAGTGAGTTTGCAGGAGATAAGTGCTGATAAACATCGAGTTTGGTGCTTATCTGCAGCAAACACAATCTTTTGAGGTTCTCTCTGCACTCACAGGCCATAGAGACTCTAATCAGAAAACAGAAGGGAAAATGCAAAACCAAGCAGTATTTGCTGCTGCTTTTTCTTCTTCTTTTTTGTTTTGTTTTGTTTCGACCTACACACTGGAAAGCCCAACACAGATACTATAATAGAGGGGACTCCAGAGTACAAATGCAGCCCTGGGTCTTTGCTTTGTTCCATTTTTCTGTTGTTCAGACATCAGTGGAGGGGATATTTTCAGACCTGGACATAAGAGGACGAGCCAAAGATTTATAACAATGGCAACTCCCTGTAGTATTTTCTTTTCTAAAATGCTTTCGTGTGCATTATGTTATCGGGCCCTCCTGACAACACTCTAATGGTTGACAAGTAAAGAAACTGAGCCTGAGCTAGGTGATATGACTTGTCCCATGTCACAGAGCTTGAAGTGGGGGTTCCAGGAGTCCAAATCAGATTTTTTTCCTATTCATTGTAGCCCACACAGAGGCTCAGCAGATAGAAGAACACTCAGAAATGGAAATGGTCTTGAATCTGGGCATCTCACCTAGAAGCATTTGGAAAGCTTGGGTGGCAGGGGATGAGCTCTGAGCTTCAAAACACTTGACTCATGCAAGAAAGGCAGAGACGCGGCTGTCTCATATTTCAGTGCATTGTTTATACCTGATTTCTTAGTATGGGATATTCGCAAGAAACACATGTGAAAGAAATAGTGTAGAGTAGAAAGCGCACTGGAACAGAAACATGGGATCCAGAGCTCTGCTCTCTCCACTACTGACCAGCCATGGGCTCTTGAGCAAGGATTACTTCTCCGATTTTCCATTTCCCCTTCCATAAAATGAAGGAGTGGGAGAGATGGTATGTAAGGCAGAAGGGCAAAGGAAGCATGGAGAGTGTTTGCTCCCCATGAGCACATTCTCTAAAAATTGCACAACCACAATGACAGTATTATGGTAAAACATTGATGTTCTTTGTTAAGACTAAGATGGAAAGCTCAAGGGTAGAACCTGGCTACACTTATCTCTCCCAGCTCCAATGTCCTATGGTGCTGATGGGAGAGAGTCTGTAGCTCAGGGAACTACTGTTGGCTATTCATGTCCCTACAGATCGCAAGCTATTTCCACGCAAATTTTTATTAAGCAATTCTTCTCCTATTGCCAAGGCCTCCACATTATGTACATCATATTGACGATTTGCAGTTGGATAGAAAGTAAACCCTCCACAAAAGCCTCGCCAGTAACATCACAGCAAAAGTAATTGGAACTTGGCCTAAAAGATAGTTTCCTGAGGGAAAAGGTGATGCATCATCTGCATGATCTATCCCAGGAGCCTCAATAAACCCTCAATGGCCACATTGAGGATGCGAGTAAGACTGAGGGGAGGGGTGTACGGTGAGGTAAGGAGGTTCTTACTTCATTGCTATTTGAACTTTTTAAAGGAATATATTATATGTATTATCTCTTTCATTAAAAATTAATTTTAGGGGCGCCTGGGTGGCTCAGTCCATTGAGCATCCGACTTCGGCTCAGGTCATGATCTCATGGTTTGTGAATTTGAGCCCCGCGTCGGGCTCTGTGCTGATAGCTCTGTGCCTGGCCAAAATTCCTACCAAGGGTTCATTCAAGCTGTAGAACTCACTGACGTTGGCGAGGCACCATGTTGCAGATGGCCAGTGCTCAGGTGTGGTGGAGGCCATCTAGAGAGACGTGAAACAAGCCTCACTGGTATCTATTGGATGAGTCTCACTCAGAAATGCCTTGCTTTGTGCTGTGTATTCTGTTTTTTGGGCTTTGTTTTTGTTTTTGTGTTTCAGCTCCCATTTAGCATAGTCCTGAAGATAACGCTCCAAGGTAGGTCAAAGAGTTTCTAGCCTCGTTTTACAGATGAGGGGAGAGAGCTTGCTGGTCCCCAGGTCTCATTCTTTCTGTCTGTTCTATATCAGGTGGCCTTTCTCCTGCTCCCATGGAGGGTCCACAGCATCATCACTACATAGTGATGTAGTGATTGGATTCAACAAATTCAGTTTGAAAGGGTCTTGTCCATTTAAGAGTTAAATCTACTGGAGAAATATGACTCTTGAGCTCAGAAAGATTACCCATACTCTTTTATAGAAACGTATAGACCATTCCGAAAATGTCTGCTTGAGCATGGGGAGGAAGCCTCAGCATTATCATCCGGTTAGTACCATCCTTTGGAATGCAAACTGGGGTCTGGCCTTGTTTGGGGTGCTGAGTCAGGCTCTACTCCCCAATGGCAAGACATCATAGTCTTTTTCATGGTCTCCCACACACACCTGCACACGCACAAATACCCACAAATTAGAATGCGTTTTGAAAACTACTAAATATTGCCCTATAAATATTTAACTCATGCAAATAGTGTTATAGCAGAAAGTATGCATATAGACAACATGGTAGCTATCTGTCTTTTCTAGAGTCAGAAAAATATCCATTCTTTCTAGTCTTCTTTCGATCGTACATACAGTATTCGATGAGCACTCGCTTTGGAAAGCCAGTGAACAACACGGTTTAGAGATGTACCATTAGCCATAAGCTCTGTGTTTGGATGTTTCAGCTACACTGGAGATTTTTATCTGTACCTGGCATGTCTTGGGTGTGTCTGAAATGGGTGTATCTCACCAAACCTCTCCAGGTTCCCACATTCTCAAGGTTGCTCAAGTGACAAAAGGATTCAGGATATCAAGCCAACAATGAGAATTTCAAGCATGACAAGAGTGCCATAGGCACCCATCTTGAGGATTTCAGAAGCCAGAGTGCTAATGCCACCATCAAAAGCTGTAGCTTATCAACTCATGTTACGCCCTTTGTGGGAAGTTTCCTGAGTCTGAGATTCCTGACTGTAAGAATTCTTATCAGGTCTTCTTTTTCTAACAGTTGCTAACTGACAGCCTTGCACGTATTACATGAATGTGTGCAGCTCATCATAATGGAAAGAAAGAACAATGTACTTACCCCAGGAGGGAGTGGGGGTTGGGGACCTGAGGAGTGGTTGCATGTTAAGCTCTAGCAGCTTGCATTTCCTGTTTAGTGGGGTTGGGCAAAGGGTTTAAATAGTAAGGTCTCACTGCTAAACCAAATAGACAGCCTCCTTGGTCATGCCCAAGGAACTGAGATTTGGCCCCTGGATACCAGATGGGGGTGGAAGTATTAGGGAACTTCAGGATCAACTGCTCCCCGTTTCCAGTTGCTTGCTTTTTTTTTTAATGTTTATTTATTTATTTTGGAGGGAGTGGGAGGGGCAGAGAGAGAGGGAGACAGAGGATCCCAAGCAGGCTCCTCGCTTTGGGGATCGAACCCAGGGACCATGAGATCATGACCTGAGTCGAAATCAAGAGTCAGATGCTTAACTGACTGAGTCACCCAGGGGCCCCCTGGCTTATTTCCATTGTCCTTTGTCCTATTCCTTCCAAGGTCCTCCCTGTAAAGTCAGGTTAAACAATTTCTCAGACCAGCCCATGAGACCCTTAAAGGAAAAAAATTTAAACATCTTATTCTTAATACTACTTTCTGTTTGCAGGAATCATAAATTTCTAAGGGGACCTGGCATGTAAGGGTGGGGAAGGCTGAGAAAGGCCGATGAAATTCATAAGCAGTTCACTATTTATTCTCCCAATACAGCCAAATTCAGACTCCTGGTTCATTCAACTACCTAGTAAATCACAATCACATGGGTGTTACAGTGTGACCTTTTATTTGCCTATCTTGTCTACAGACCTAATAATACTACTGATTGTCATTATGATAATTTTTGACTATCAAACTGATCTGTGAAGGAATTATACCAACTACACATCCACAAAATTCTCCTAAATTAGAGGTCAGCTCTGAAAATGAAAACCAAATGCTATCTTAGGAAGTACTTTATTTTCTGGGATTTCTCCAAATCTCAGAAATAAATTCATCTTAAATCCTTCAATACAAATGATAGCCATTATTAATTACCTTTAAGTTATTATGGAGGAACTTAAGCATAGAGCAAGGGGCCAGAACAAAGACTTGGGCTAGTTTAATTCCTGTACTCAGCTCATTCTCTGTCTCTGTCTGTCTGTCTGTCTCTCTCTCTTTTTTTTTTTTTTTTGAATGTTTATTTTATTTTGAGAGAGCAAGGGAGGGACAGAGACAGAGGAGTAGAGAATCCCAAGCAGGCTCCATGCTGTCAGCACAGAGCCTGATCTCAGGAACCATGAGATCATGACCTGAGCTGAAATCAAGAGTTGGCTGCTTAAGGGACTGAGCCACTGAGGAGCCCCTGTCTCTGTCTTTTTAATGGAAATGGCAGAAGATGCATCTTCTACACTTATTTCCCTCCATACTGTGATTCTAGCAATAATAATAACTGGGATTTTTAGACTATTTTATAGTTCAAGACATTTATCTTAATAGGAGCCTTCCCACACCTATGATCTTATTTAATACCATAATTCATGGGGAAGTAGGTAGTATTATTCCCCTTCCCCATTTTGTGGATGAAGAAAGGAAGGCTCTGCAAGGGTAAGACCTCATTCCTGGTCACAAAGCTGCTAAGTACAAGAACACGAGCCCAGCACCCCAGATGCCAGAAACCCAGGCTTTCCATGGGGCCACACTTTCTCTAATGCATTCGTTGCCCCAAAACACACCGGCAGTGAGTACGTTTAATTGTTTATAGTGACACCACTTTTCTTTGCTTTGTGATCCTGCTGCCTTCGTGAGACTGTAGGTGAGCGTTAAGGTGAGATTTTTATCTGTTAGTCACCGTTTTAATGCGCAGTGGGCTCATCAGAGGCCCAGGGACACTTGCTGATTGATGGCACGCACTGGACACGAGGCTGCTGGCTTTGACATTTTAAAACTGCACACTTCCTTCAGTGACACAGCAGGCCCAAGCAACAGGCCTCACTGCCATTTCGGCAAAACTAGGAAGTGAAACTGGCCACCGAGAGCAAATGACCACCAGCCAGAGCATTAGTGCAAACCCAGCAAAACGCACCAAGAGGCAGACCTCGTGGGTGAGAAGGACAAACGCCTTTCATGTGCAGCTATCTTTGGAGAGATGTCACTCATTCCTTCCTCCCACCCTCATTTCAGTGACAATCATCCCCAACTTTTGAACAGGTTCAATCGTGCACCTTTATATGGGTTCTTACACAACACTCACCCCTAGACCTGCCGTTTGTGAAAATCCCGGTCTCTGCACATGCACAGGTATGGCCCTGTCTCTAAATTTTCGGGCCAAAGAATGTTCTGAGAAGGACAAGGCAGGGTTGTTTTAATGTGAAGGAGAACGCTAGTTTTGCTCACATTCTCCTCTTTCTACAGCCTCCTTCTCACGTCCTGTGTCTCCTCGAACCTGGTCAGATCTCCGGCAGATGGTATTAGAATTTTTTTTTGGTGTGTGACTGCAAAGGTGTTTTCTGTCTGCAGCGTGGAGCCTGGAGCTCTGGGAGGCTGCTGAGGCTTAGGCAATAGTAATCTGAACCCTTGCATCTCAACAGCAAGCTCCGGTCACGGTCATATGCTCAGGCTCCCCCCTCCCCCTCCCACCCGCCACCCTCCCATTATGCTGATCACAACCCAGATAGGCGGAGCTTGTGGGAGCCAACGCCTCTGAAAAGCACCGGTCCCCCCAGGCTTTTTCATTCTCCTGGGCCCAGGACAAGAGGGAGAGAAAATAAGACACAAACTTCTTTGCATATGAATGCATTAAGATGTGTCTTTCTGGGTACCTTTGTTCCATCTGAAAGGACGGGAGGCGGCCAAAGAGAAGCGACTAATTAGACAAAGACAGATGGGCACATCAGAAAACATTCTGCTGGATCCTGTATTTGCACAGCGTCAGGAATTCTCAGCCTTCTACCACACATGACGTTCCTGCCCACCAAGTCCAAAAGGACAAATGTGGTCTTTGTAGCTTGACGTGAGACACTCCACAGATTGTAGACTAAGGTCGGATTTGTGGTCTGTTACTCACTTTGCTTCTAATTATTATTGCTGTTGTTGTTGTATATACATGCGTGTATATATATACATATATATGTATATATGTATATATATACATACATATGTACGTGTATATATACACATATACGTATCTATATACACATATGTGTGTATATATGTGTATATAGATACGTATATGTGTATATATATTATATATATAATATAATTATATATATATATATATATATATATAAACAATAACTTAGCTCTGTTCAGAAAGCTTGTCCTGGAAATGAATAGAGCTGCTGACGTGTTCCTCAGGGTACTAGCCTGGTTAGTTTCTCTGGAAGCCTGGCTCCTGAACTTGGTGTATTTTATTTAAAAAATTTTAAAAATAAAATTTTTAAAAATAAAAGCTTCCTGAGACCATTCTAGACCTAGTGAATTAGGATCTCAGGAGCCAAGCCCAGGAGCCAGTACTCTTTACAGTCCCCAAGTGAGTCTTAGGCAGACACAAATCTCCGAACCCATGTTAGGTGCTCAGTGAACAAACTGTTCCAGTATCGCATTTGTTTGGAAAGTGCTGCAGAAGACACTGCTCCTCTCCTTTCCTTACAGGTTCATGAGCTATATTAGCACATGGAACGTTCTGATCAATCCTGAGGCAAAGAGGCTTTTGTATGTTTCTAGAACCCAGAGTTTGCCACGCTATCTAAAAAAAAAATTATTTTTATTTTTATTTTTAGAGAGAGAGAGAGGAGAGAGTGCACAAGCAGGGAGGGGGCAGAGGGAGAGGGAGAGAGAGAAGCTTAAGCAGGCTCCATGCTCAGCACAGAGCCCCATGTGGGGCTCCCAGGACCCTGGGATCATGACCTGAGCCAAAATCAAGAGTCAGATGCTCAACCAACTGAGCCACCCAGGCGCCCTACCACACTATTTTGAACACAGGATCCTGTTGCGTAAAACAAACCCCTTTGAACATCCCTCAGCCACGTTTTGGAAGCAATGAAATGCCCTAATGGTATCTTCACCACGGGTCACTGGAGGACCCTACCTCCCTATAGGTCTCACTTTTCTTTTCCTTTCCTGCCGTAAACCACTCAAACTATCTCAAGAGGGAGGCACGCTCAAGACAGACAGCAATTATTTATTTATTTATTTATTTATTTATTTATTTTTGGAACTAGCTGCTTCTTAGAATCATAACCTGCTTTGGGTAGGTGTTGGAAGCAAGGTTGCATAGTCCTTCCTCCCATCTTTATTACTTATGTGGAAATATTATCTCTTCGGGGGGGGCTTTCCTTGAGAGGTCCCATCTCAACGATATCCAGCCTTAAGTTCTTTTTCAGGACACTCTACCTTTTTCCTCTTCCTTCATACCACATTTCTACTCACATATTCATTTGTGCAGAAGTGTGATTGACGTCTCTCCCGCCACTAGACTAAAAGGCTACGCGGGCAGGGTGTCTGGTCTCCTTCATTTACCTGCACAGCTAGGACTTAGCACAACCCCTGGCAGACAGTAAACACTCAATCAAAACTTGCTGCCTGAGTGAATTACAGACTTTTTAATCCAGCAACTGGCACAGGACATGTGGGTCCAAGTGATGTAGACTCACAGTGGTTCTGTCTACACATCAGGGTTTCCTGAAAAGCTTCTGAACAGTGCAAGGTTGTGCCCCACAGTCTCCTAAAGGAATAGGAGGGTGTGACAGAATAACATGCTGACCGCTGGCTGGGTGGGTGGAGAAAGGGGGTGGGGGGCGCTGCGAGCTTTATTCTGGTCTCTTATGACTTACTCTAGGTTTTAGGACAAGTCTCTGCATGTTTTGGTGCCTTAATTCACTGTTTCGTAAAGCGGGCGTCCCGTTTGCCACTCCAAAATTACACTGTGAGATGTCTGCTTGAGCATTTTGAAATCCTAAAATGAGAGGTGATTCTGCAGTTCAAATCATGGTTACTATTTCCAGCGCTGTGGGTTTCTAGCACGTGGCTGCGACCCTGGGGTCCTGCCAAGTGATTTTTAACACAACTTCGCTCAGAAAGTGTTTTACTGATGCTGTCCCTTTAACAGCAAGAGGGCCGCTCCTTTGCTAACTAACCACCCTTTTGTACTTGACCTCTTCTGTTGTGGTGCAAAAGTTCCACAAGCAGACCGTCCTGGTGGGACATGCCTGCTGGCTCTTTGGTGTTTTTCTCACCAACATCTATCTGCAGCTTGGCAACCTGAACCCAGAGAAGACAAGAGCACACCTCAGAGACACCACAAGGTCAAGTGTCAGGGGCTTCTTCCCCTTGGGCAGTCCCCCAGCAGTGCTGGGCTAATCCAGCCCAGGTTGTCAGCAGCACAGGAAGCAGAGGGCATGGCTAATGTACATGTCACCGTGTGGCTTATGGTCACAGCCTCACCCTACCTTCGAGCTTGCACAAGCTTCAAGAGCAGCAGGAAACGGCCAAGGGTATATATATAGCCACACTGTGTTTATCCCAGGGTGCTGTTTTGCACAGATTATTATGAACTTCTTCACTGGGACAGGACATGGCATCTGCCTTTTCCGCAGGGCCTCCTGAGGTGCTTGTAAAAGTAATCAATCCACCTGAGAAGGAAGAGGGACATTACGCCTTTTTGGTTTCTTCATTTTCAAGGTGAACGGACCAGCACGTTTTCTTTTCCAAAGGATTTCCGGATCCATTCAGCCAAGGCTCAGAAAGGATGGGAAACAGCCATGGAAAAATGCAGGATTTTCGTGAGCCTCTAAATACCACCCGTCTGGGAAAATCATTCATTCCGTAGATTGAGTTTCCCCTGAAACTCATTAATTAGACTTTGCTCCCTACCCCCTCTCCTCGACCCCTTAAGTTCTCCTGGCAAATAAGTAAGTCCATCCCTTGATAATGTAGCCCTCACACAGCCCTTGCTCTAGCTCCCTGGAATCCTACTAGGGCAGAGCCAACAGAAAAGCTGTGGGTACCCAGGCTTGCGGGGCCCCGGCACCGCAGAACACTTTTGTTCTTAAACGGGAGCAGTCGGAAGGAAAGGAAAAAGGGCCCTCGTTCTAGCTCCTCCCTCAGAGCAGAGTTATTCTTCATGGCTTTGGATGTGACTTCCTTGGAATTCATCGAACTCTAGACTAAAACGCATATTCTCGGGCTGGGCTGCGGCTTTCGGCTGCTCTGATTGGCCCTGTGCCACCTGCTGAATAAACACGGGGATGAGCATTAGGAACAGTGAGCTGTTGAAATACTGGTCCCACAAAGGGTGGGGGGGGGGGTAAATGCTTTGGTCGAAGGTGCACGCTTGGGTGACTCTGAGCAAATCAGGAAACTGCTCTGAGGTTCAGGTTTTCATCTGTAAAATGGGGATAAGGAGGTTGTGAAGATTCAGTGAGAGAATCCGAGTAAAGCTTTCAGCACAGCACCCACATAACTGACTCTATATAATACGGGGCAGTCCTAGCTGAGGTAGTAAGAATATGAAACCAAGGTGGGACTTTAGATCAGGCAGACTCCTGGGGAGTATAGACCCTGATTTCAGGATTTTCCACTCTTTGCGCTAACTCAGTTGACTGCCTCATTCAACATGATTAATATACCCTCTATCTGGGACTTGAACTGCTCAGAGGGCAGCTGGCTCACTATGGTTCCTCAGAGCAACCTCTGACACAGTGCCTCTTCACAAATGTGGTCTTGGTTCTTCCTATGCTGAAAAGACGTGAAACTTACACGATGCATTGTGAAAAAAAATAGGCATCCCCTTAGCGCAAATATTCTGGAGGACAGTTTAAACGTTTTCCCAACCTCACAGACCCGCCAGCCAATGCCTGGGACGTGTGCCTCCAGGCTGGCTCAGAAGGACCCAGCCCAAGAAGCAGAGGCGAATGCTTCTGGTTTCTGTCCTTCCAAAAAAGGGGGTAGGTATTTGAGTCTGTTTTTGTGTGCTTTCTACTTGGTGCATGGAGGCCAAAAGCAGTGAAAAAAGGGACCCATGTTGTGCTGAGCCCAGTACTCGTTCAGGAGTCCTTAGTGGATGCAGAGTGCCCGGGGAAACCCTCATATAGCTCCAGCCCGATCCTTTTCTTTCCCACCTCTTTAACCGTACTGAGTCTCAAACCATTGTTGAGACTCATTATTGAAAGTTGAGCACACAGTGGCAGGGGCCAAAGCCTGCGGCTGTGTGCGCCCGAGATTAAGACTTTTATCTGATCTTCGACAATTTGCAGAGGAAATCCTGTTCCAAGACTCAGAGCCCTGAGTGAAAGGTTGCCAGCAAGTCCTTCCCTCCCACCTGTGAGATAAATCAGGACACCTGAAATGTGAACACGGGCTCAGTGTTTATAAATGTAATAATCTCACTTCCTGTGACTCCATTAATCCCCCCTCCTGCCTTTTTTCTTTTAAACACGGCATAACAAAGTCTCTTGGCAGAGGCTGGCTGGGTGTCCTTAGCGTCCTCATGTATACAGGGTCACAAAGCAGAGGTGGCTAGCAGGGGACAGATGCTCCCCGCTGATGAGACCAAACAGCCCGATGTGAGGAAAACAGGATTCCCTTCTCTTTAGGAAGAGCTGGTGTAAACTGGGGAGTGAAACAAGATACTCCCTATAACTGAAGGAGGGAATCCCCAAGACAGAATTTGCTTGGGGGGTGTCTGTCCTGATTCTGTTCCTTTTCCCACCACTCCTCCTATTAGTTCCTTTACTGCCAAGCAGGAGTGGATCTGCTGATCGGCTGGCCCCCAGGTCCCCCCAGAACTGTGCTAGGTGTCTGGGGGGACAGTATGCAAGAAAGGAAAGTCATGGAACTTGCCCGAAGGACCTCATGCTCACAGGGACCGCAGGAATTACGAACGTGATGATGTGAGAAAACAATGTAAGAGCATCAGGCTACAGGAGAACCACCCAGAAGCAGGCAAGAAAGGGAAGTCTGGTTCTAGGTACGACACGGCTGAGGGGTCTGACCCCAGTACCCTCACCTGGGCAGCAAGGGGACTCACAGACAATTCCTGAGATCTTTCTGGATCCGGCATTCCCTGATTCTGTGACAGCCCCTGCCAGAAAATTCATTAAGGATGAAGCCAGACCCTGCGGCCACCTAAACTGGAAACTGGAAGCTCACTGCCTCGTTCGTTTCCTTGTGTCCACAGGGGCAGACCATGGCCACGGCACTTGCAGGGAAGAGCGAGTCTGTGGCACCGCTGGCTCACAGGCACTTGAGGCTGTCCCCTTCGGATTCCTCTCCCTGCTGGGCTACTCTGCCCAAGGCCCAGTGGACAGAGCCCCTTTTTTGTTTTGTTCTGTTTCAGCCTGTGAGGAAAACGAACTTGCTAGTCAGTATGGAACTGTCCTGAGGGGAAGTGGGGGCTGGGAGGGAACCTTTACTTCTGCCCAACGCGGGACAGAGAGGAGAGAGGGGATGCCTCTCCTCCTCCCTCAAGCGCTGCACCCTTCTACCTAACAAACAAGCAGGTGTGGAGGTCGGGAGCCCAGCCTGCTCTGACGTGGCCACGGCCAGCCCTTGCGATGCGGGCCGCCTGGTAGAGGTTGGCGAGAGCTCACCTCACACATCTGTCCCCAGCGGCACATCCAGTGACCTCACAGAGGGATCTAGAAGTCCACCACAGCAGGAGGATTTCCATCATGGAAACAGGTGCACAGACCTGGAGAGCTGGTTTTTAAACACCTATTAGCACACGTGGTGGGATGTGCCTGCTTCTCAAGCAGACGACCTCACTCCCATAGACCTCGAGTGGGCACTGACTCAAGTCTTAAGTGCCCTGAAAGGCTGAACCGGGGCCTGGCCACTGCGGTTGGCACCCAGGCCTCCTGATTCCCCTGGAGAAAGGGAAAGCAGTCTTCTGTGGCGGCTTTTCTAATCCATCAGCTACCAATTCTACACCAACGGTCACTACTGCTTGAGGAGCTGCTAGTTTCCCGGCACAAAACCGGGCACTTTGTGTAAGTTTTCGCATCCCATTTCACCCCCAGTGTGGCCTTATGAAGTAATTTCCTCCATCTCATAGTTCAGAAAGGTGAAGCTTGGGAGGTTACCCAGCTTACTGGTGGCAGAGCTAAGATTTGAACTCAGAGCTGCCTGACTCCAAACCGTGCTCCTTTACACAACGTGCCAACTGGAAGTGAACAGTGGTATTCCTCCTCCTTGAAAATATATCCAAATGATATCACTTCTAGGTAGGGCCTCAAGTATGGCACAGCTCCCAGGGCCACCATGCAATCAATATTACCCTTCCCAAAGACAAACCACCCTCCCCCACAGGACACACTTCCTCTTCCCCCTCCTCTACCCCAGCCGTTGTCCCTCCCCTCCTTCAACCTCTACTCAGAACTTACTTCCTCCTTGAAGCTTTCTCTTATTAACCCCACCCAGTTTTGATCACTTCACCAACTTTGCTTCTCCTCCAATGCTTAGACTCAAATTTACAGGACATTCCTTTTGCCTTATTTTTACAGCTGGGGGCCATTGGGTCTTCTTCATCGAGCTGTACCTTGCCCCTCTCTTTTGTGCTCATCCCATGGTGCCTGGCAGTGAGTGCTGTCCCCAGGGGCCTCTTGGGGTGGACCTCCTTTGTCTGTGTCTGTGGGCCTAGGAGTGGCCTGCTCTCTCCATCCATGCGGCAGGGTGCAAGGACATTCTCTCGATGATCTGGCCAAATGACTCAAGTGCCCTGTTTGCTCTGGCCGAAGATGGTATTAGTGTGGAGCTACGGCAAGAAGTCAGGAGAAAGAGGCCCGGCCAGATTCATGTCAACTCTGGGAATTCTTCTTTCCAGACCTCACGCTCAATGAAACTTCTGAGGACTTTCTTTGTCTTGGGCCAGACGAGGACCTGATGCTCTCTCTAAGAGGGTCTTAGGATTTCTCCTCATGTCCTTTCTACTCCCCACTCCCTTAGATGGACTTATTTGTTGAAATTAGCAATAGAGCAGGAGTTTGGGGCTGGGTTTGAGGAGGTATCTCTCTGTTTGATCAGTGGGGTCTGAAGGGTGTGAATACATAGGTGACTACGAGTGGGTGTTCGCTGGGGAGAACGGGGCTGAGACAGGAGCTGGGACACAGTCACCCATGTGACTATGTGCTTCAAAAGTCCTTGAGTGGACCTAGAGTAGAGGCTGGATCTTGGGTCTTCTGCGGGAAGATACCAGAAGTAACAGCTGGTCTGATTTGCATTTGGGAAGCCAGACTGTTTCAGACAGCTCAGCTGATGCAGGGAGCCATTCCTCTGAGGGTTTTCCTGGCCAGCTAAGACTCCTCCCTCTTCCCAAACTCCTCTCCTGCCTTGTTCCCTACTCCCCCCTGCCCTGAATGCGTATAATTCCTCCCCCCTATAAAGACCCTGCTGCTGTTTCACACTCCATGCTTCTGTCCTCCTGACACGTTAACAGGCCTCCCTCCCGCATGGCCTACCGCTTTTAGACTGGCACACACAGTTTTCACAAGAAGGGTTTTTGTGGTTTGGGTTTTTTTTTTTCCTTCATAAGTTTGCAGCTGCTAGTTTTGAAACCACCAGCCCTGGGGCAACTCAGTCAAACAGAGAGCAAGAGAGAAAGAAAAGGAGAGAAAATAAAAGGAGGGGATGAAAGATGTCTGTAAATCGTGTATTACATGCAAAAGGTCTGTGTGGTGGCCACATCCTTGCTTTGACTTCTCTGCCAGGCTTCTGTGAGTGAAGGGCTCTGGGACACCTTTGGGTGGGTTTGATGAAGGGTGCTCCTTCCCCCAGAGAGGGCCCGGGGCCTGTGCTCACAGGTGAGATGTGAGAGGCTGACATTTTTGGCCGTGATCTGAAAGGGGACCTGGCCAGTTTCCGAGGCACTGCTCAAAGACATGCAAAGGTGTGGACATACAACCTGTGCTTGCTGGGGACAGGGGAGAGGTGGGTGGGAGGAGATGGGGGAGACCCTGATGAAATTCCTGACTATTCTGTAAGGATCGAGTTCAGGCTCACCTAGGGTGTTACTTTACATTTGAAAAATAAGTATAGTTGGCCCTGAAACAACGTGGGGGCTCAGGGGCGTGGAACCCTGTACGGTTGAAAACCCACCTCCAGCTTTTGGCTCCCCCAAAACTTAACTACCAACAGCTACTCTTTTTTTTTTTTTAATTTTTTTCATGTTTATTTATTTTTGAGAGAGAGAGAGAGAGAGAGACAGAGTGTGAGCAGGGGAGGGGCAGAGAGAGACGGAGACACAGAATCCGAAGCAGGCTCCGGGCTCTGAGCTGTCAGCACAGAGCCCAATGCGGGGCTCGAACTCACGAACCGCGAGATCATGACCTGAGCCGGAGTCGGTCGCTCCACGGACTGAGCCACCCAGGCGCCCCCCAACAGCTACTCTTGGCCGGAAGCCTTGTCAATAACATGAACAGGCAATTAGCACCATGTTTTGTACATTATATGCATTCTATACTGTATTCTTACAATAAAGTAAGCTAGAGCAAAGAAAACATTATTAAGCAAATCATAAGGAAGAGAGAATATGTTTATACCGCCCTGCTGTAAACAATCCGAGTATAAGTGGGCCCGCAAGGTTCAAGCCTGTGTCGTTCAAGCGTCAACTGTATTTAGCTGAACAGAGACTTGAGGCAACACGAGGAGCCAGAAATAAACGAATCCAGAAAACACTTCACATTCGGGTCTCCCCTTGCCCCTCCCACATTCACTGTATTTGTGGCAGCTAATTATAGTTTTTATCTAAACCAACAGAAAACCTAGAGTCACAGCCCAGAGTCATACCCCTGGCCAGAGCATGGAGGCCTGTCAAGACGGTGAGCTGGCAAGCTTATTCTGGGGGGCTTTTGCGTGTTTTTCATATGCTGGCATCCCGACTTAAACCCCATAACTCTCTGTGGACCCTGATGAAAACACTTCTCCTGGGGGTTGGAGGGAGAATCAGGGTCCTATTACGAAGTTGATGAGAAAGGGCTGGTCCTCCAAATCAGGCCTGCTTCGACCTGAATGGGCAGAGACAAAGCCGGGCTGTTGAGAATCTCTGCTTCCACAACCCTTGGTTTGTGCCTCTCCTACAACAACGAACCTATTCTAAATTCATATCAGAATTATTTGTGGTCATGTTTCTCCTCACCCTCTCTCTCCACTTGCCTCTCACCAAATTTATGGGGGGGGGAGGGGAAGACTCTTGAGGGCTTGGGATATGTTCTCTTTGGAATTGAATGGAATATTGGTTGCCATACTGTCTTATGAAAATGTGTACTGATTTTCCTGTCACCTGCAACATAAAATCTGATTCTCTACAGCCTGGCATTAAAGTGTTTTAAGAGTCACTTCGAGTCAATTCTGACTAGTTTCCAGCTTCCCTCAACTTTTGTGGCACTCTTACTAACATGGCACGCTCTTTCCCAAGTTCATGTTCCCGTTCGTGCCGCTTCCCTCTCCCTGGAATACCCTGTCAGGTACATTCCGAGTCATTGTAGAAATCAGCTCCATTGTTACCTGCACCCTGGGGAGCCATCCCCAACCCTCTTAGCTCTTTCCAGCAGTTAGTTGTTCCTTCAGTTGGTCTCCTGTGACACTTTGTACATGTTGCAAAAGCACTTCCTGGTCTTTAGCCTCTGAGTGTCCGTATACGCCTGTTTCCCCCAGGGGACGCTGAGTTTAACAAAGGCAGGGACCATGTCTCACGCATCACGGCATTCTCAATGCTGCACACTGCCCAGAAGTTGTAGGTGCTCAGTACATGTGTGATCATTAAATTAATGAAAGACGGAATGGATTCCATTCATCCATCCCTCGGAATCCCCAGTGGACTCTTCCTCTACCTGTCCTCCTTCTTTCCTTCTCTGCCACACGTAGCCACCTCCTGACGCTCAGGCCATATATGGCGCTAGGAATTCAACTCTTTTATTTCCATTTCTGAAATGTCTAGATCCTTGTGCACAAGCTTCGTAAAATTACGCATAGCCACTGCTGCTCGTCATGCTCCTGGGCCTCCAACATTTGGAAAGATACTGATTCAGGAGGCCCTTTATTACCCAAAGATATAGACACCCATGAAGACGAGCCTTCCTGGATCACAACGTACCTCATCCATGAAGCCTTCCCACACCAGTCCAAACCCACAACGATTTTCCTTTCCTTCTGGTTTTTTTTTTTTGGCTTACCTCCCTTATGCTGCCTGATTCCCTCACTTTCTCCTCAGTTCTCTTTAATTACTCCACTGTTGTTCTGGACTCGTATGCAGTTGTCATGGATATTCTTTTCTCCCCATTCTCTGGAGACTCCCCCACGGTTCCCATCACTCGATACATGATCAGAATACAAAATGAATGACTGTGGTAGATGTCCCTAGGTGGACTTTCTGCATACTGTATCACTCTCCAGACAGGGTATCCCCAAGAGAACTTGACCTCCTCTGATTAGCTGCCGGATGCAGCGATATGAATTAGCCACATCTCAATGAGCATAATTTCTGTTATGGAATAAATCCCCAATAATTTGCACATTTTTGAACCGCAGTGTTGCACTTTACGGTGGAAGCCATACCACTCAGTTTCTCAGTTCAAGTATTGATAAAAATTGCAGAACTCTTCCCAGTAGAGAGAGCTGTGTCCCTTGGAGCCTGAGCAGCCATATCCCTGCAGAGCTCGCTTATACCCCAGGGCCACAGACGAGAAAGTGAATGCTTACTGTGAAGGCCAACTGTAGCCAAGTAGGCCAGGAGGGGTTTTTGATGTCTACAATCACCCAGTTGGTGTCTCCAGCCCGTTTTGCCCCTTGTCTGAACATCCTCCTCCTGTACTCCAGTGGGGCCTTCCCCTCTCTGGGTTGGGCCTCTCTACAAGGCATCCCTTGATAAATTCTCTTCTGCCTTCTCTTCCTCCCCTCCCCCACACCCTGTCAAAACTTGCTCGGTTTGCTACCTTCACAGGACCTTGCTCAGCTAAGCTTATATAGTAAATGCAACCACTCAAGTCATGTCAACCAGTAACTTTTGCGTTTTGACGTGAGCTTCCCGGAGGCTCAAAGAAACGAGCTACTGGTGACCATTTCAGGCAGATGGGATACTGGTGATGGAGTCCAAGGCTAGCCATGGACACAGGAAATCTTCCTCCCACCCTCTCCCTGCTCCAGGATGACCAGGAAGTCTCTGACTCCAAAGCTAGTCAGTGGGGTTTTAGACTAGAAGGGTAGGATAGGAGGTCCCCCACAATAAATCCCTGGCCTGGGTCACCTGGCTTCAGGGTTTGAAAAGTCATTCAATCCCTTCATTCTTAAAGTTGACCTTCTAGGGAGTCTGGAGCTGGCAAGTTTCAGATTCATTTGCGTCAACATGTTGTTTGGTTAACGCAGCTGAGCATCTAAGCCCGTTTTCTTAGAAACAGGAAATCCCAGTGTGCCAAGAGTAAACAGATCCCAGCCCCCAAAGGTTCGAGTTCATTTAGGAACTCCCTGACCACAAGGGTCTGTGGAGCTGTACGCTTGAGCCAGGCTCGCTCTCCCGCCCATAATGGATCTTGCACAAAGAAATCGGTCTCTCTTCAGCTCAGCACCTAGAAGAGCTGTGAGCTGAGCCAGGCTCAAGAGAGGCCGGGGGTAGGTTAAGGACAGGATCCTAATGTCAGACAGCATGGAAAAGCATCGAGGGTCTTTTGTAACTCAGGGGGTGTTTCCCCTGAGACCCCCACCACAGACTCTTTGATTCCAGTGGCTTGCTCATAATTCTTTGTATCTTCCACAGCAGCAGGGAATCTTGTCTGTTTTATTCTCCATCCCACCACTAGCACAACACGGTGTCCGGAACGGGAGGCACTAAGTGCATGGCTAGGGGGATGAACGAACGATTAGCTAAGTGGCACCATGAGAGTCAAGGCCTTCGTGAAGAAGCTTGCCCGTGCCGGCTTCGCAAGGCATCATGCAGGGGTCAGCCGCCATGGTCCTGAGGGGCTCAGAGAGAATTCTCGTGGGCAAACTTGTCAGCACTCAACCGGGAAGGACTGATTCTACCAAAGCGGCCGGGAGGTTCCAGCTTCTCGAGGTGAGTAGAGCAAGCTCAGAGAAGTGGAGGCTGGAGGAGAAGAAAATCAGTTGGCTGGCTGGAGGGGGGAAGGGCAGGGGGCTGGCCAGGGGGGCTCCCTCCCACGGCAGAGATCGCGCTCCCTCGCCAGACAAAGAGCCCTCAGACGGCTACCACCCCAACCTCTGCCACACACGGAGAAGGCGAAAGGGCCCGGCCTCTTGCTGACAGCCAGCCCTGCTGACCCCGTTTGCTGTGAGGGGGCAGACGAGTGGCAGACGGCCGCCTCAGAGGCTGGAGCTGCTGAGCAGTGACTGAGGAGCCTGACAACAGAAGAAAAGAGGCAGCTCTTATTCTATTCTTAGTAGTTGCTTTCCACGTATGTGTAAGTCAAACATCCTATGCAAAAAGAGGCCTCGGGCAGCAGGAAATTCGGAGTTGTGGGTGTCTTTGTGCTATCACATCAGGTCCTGGGTTTGCCCGTAATCCGGTCTCCGCGGGGCTTCCGTGGGGCGAGGCCAGGGAGGTGAGCTGAGGCGGGCCCCGCCTCCCCGGCCTCTGGCTTTATGACTCAAGGGGGACTCGGTGACTTTTCTTAACATCCCTTTTTCAGCATTTCATGTGGGTTTCTTTCTAAAGGCTAGAAAGAATACTTTATTGAAATCAAAAAGAAGTAAGTCTAGCCCTGTTAAACAATGCCATCCCAGGTCCAGAAACGGGGGAGAAGCAAAACAACATATACTGAAAGCCCAGCACTTAACCCTCATTTAATGATTTACTGTGCATCCATTAGAAGTGGTGATGGTGGCTCAGTTGGTTAAGCGCCAGCTTAATCATGACCCAGGTCATGATCTCGAGGTTCGTGAGTTCGAGCCCCTCGTGGGGCTCTGTGCTGGCAGCTCAGAGCCTGGAGCCTGCTTCGGATTCTGTGTCTCCCTCTCTCTCTACCCCTCTCCAGCTCACGCTCTGTCTCTGTCTCTCTCTCTCTCTCCCTCTCTCAAAAATAAATGAACATTAAAAAAAATTTTTTTTAAAGTAATACTGTAGAATAGTATTTAATGATACAGGGAACATCTACAATTTAGTAAGAAGAGACTAAAAGGAGATTGCAAAACAATAGTGTACATATGCAGGAAACAGGTTTACAAGGATGCAGTGAGAGCTTCTCAGGGCCATGGCCATTCTGGCTCCCGCAATGGCCCGCTTTCCCTTTTAAAAGGGAAAAAAGAGTTTATCTACTCAATAAACTCTTTCTCCCCATTCTGATCTTGGGTCTCCAATTCTTTGGTGCATCTGGGGCAAGAACTGAGCCACCTGGTAACAATATGATTCTGGTTATATAAAAAGAAGGCATATATGTCTAGATATTTGCACTAAAGAGACTATAAGGAAACACCCCGACACATTAACCGGTTATTTTCCGCACAGTGGGACTCCGGGTGCTTTTGTAGTTTTCTTTCATGATGTTTCCACATTTTCCAAAGTTTATCCAAAGCTGATGTATTACTTTGGAAGTCACTATTTAAAAAAAAATTCTTCAAAAAGACATAATGCATTTGGGGCGCCTAGGTAGCTCCGTCGGTGAAACGTCCGACTTCATGATCTCACAGTTCTTGTGAGTTCGAGCCCCGCGTCGGGCTCTGTGCCGACAGCTCGGAGCCTGGAGCCTGTTTCGGATTCTGTGTCTCCCTCTCTCTACCCCTCCCCCACTCATGCTCTGTCTCTCAAAAATAAATAAACATTTAAAACATTAAAAAACAGACACGATGCATTTGATGAGCAAAAGAAAAACTTAAGCTACAACACAGAAAAGGAAAAGAAGGAGCAGCCTGTGTAGCATCTGAGGCAGGTGTGCTGAGGGAGCCATTTCTCTTGGCGCTGGGTGGATTGTGATGGACCTTACCGTCCTGTCCCTGACTCTCTGTCTCCCCTCCTTTCTCATCCCTACGCAGCTCTCTTCCTTCTGACCGATGACCGCGCAGGGCTCCAACAGCCCCTTGCTGCCCTGTGGCACCTGTCTGCTGGGCATGACTTTCGGCTTGTTTGAGGAGAGCAAGAAAAGCCAGGGCGGCGCAAGCAGACGTGATGAACGCAGCTCCGCTTCCCAAGGCCAATGTGAGTCTCACTTGTGGCTGGAGAGCACCTGAGATCTCTCCAGGTCCAGGGAACTCATGCTTTGTGCACCCAGAGCCCTCGCTGCCTTGGTGCGAAGCCCCACTGGAGAGTTAATTAGCAAGATGTCAGCAACTCCCAAATGCCACACCTGTCAGACACTGGCTCCCTCGGGTCCCCAGGAGAACGTGTTCAAGCTGTAAGTAAGTAATATACACAGACGCATATGCTTTGTATATATGTACACAGAGATGCACGTATACACGCACGCGTACATACATGCACGTATCAGACACACACATACGAGAAAAGAGGGGACAGATCGAACGTGCGTGCACACACCCCATTTTGTCCTCACGGCATTATGAAATGGTACATTTTCTTCATCTAACTGATGAGGAAACTGAGAGTCTAAGAGGTTAAGTCACAGGGCCAGAAGTGGCAGAGCTAAGAATCTGAACCCAGTCCTGCATGTCTCCAGAGCTCTTAACCAGAGCCCCGCTTTCCCTCTAGTGTCGCCGTCCCGGCAGGCTGCTGTGGTTGTGGTACGTCCTAACGCCCCATAATTACTGGGTTCGACCCGGCCTCCAGAACAACCGTGACAAAATTTGTGGAAATGTTCACAACAGCTCTCGACTTCCAGGTTCTGAGATCAGAAACGGAAGTTTCAAAATACCGAAAGTTCGTTTATGTTGAACACACTGCTTAGGCTAAAAGCAGGAAGTCCGAGAAAGCCTGATCTCATGAGATTTTCAGCCCAATTTGGATCCACATCTGCACTTCTGGATTTTCCACTGAGTCCAACCACCCTCAGCTGCTCTGAGCTTCTGCCATTTCACCGACCCTCCACCTCCCGCACGGGGCATCGATAAGTAATAAAATCTGCTGCCATTCACGAAGACGTATCCGGTGATTGGCCGGTTGCAAGGTGGTGAGCTGGGATAGTCAGGAGCGAGGAACAATTGAAGTCTGAAAAGCATGCATGTTGCTTTTTGTAAAGTTACAAAAAAAATAAATAAATAAAGCAAAACACACAAAAGCTCGAAACAATAAGTCATCCAAATAATGGCCTTTGTTCTTCTCTTGCAGGTGCAGGAAACAAGTGGAAAGGAATCTGGCCACCTACTCCTTCCCTGCAGACCTGGCCTCCCCATTGGTCAGATTCCAGCGAGGCTGGAAGAAGGGCAGGTGGTGGTGTTCAGAAACGTGCTTTGCATCACCAGCTTTGGGGGAGCCTCAGAAGGTTGGGGAGAATCGCCTCTGTACCCCAAATCTCGTGGGGAGCGAGTCCCGCGTGTCGTGGATGCGAAATCTGTGACTAGGAGAAGTGAAGTGATTTGCTCAGCATCACACATCTGGTCGACAGCAGGAGCTGGGATTAGAACTCCAGTCTACGACATCCGGGTCCCCTTTTTCCGGTTAGGATGGCTGTCCTGCCTGCCTTTCAGCACTCAAATGAGTTAATAGATGTCCTAGAGTTTGTGTGTGTGTTTTAAAAATTTTTTTAAAGTTTTTGTTTATTTATTTTGAGAGAGAGAGAGAGAGAGACAGCACAAGCAGGGGAGGGACAGAAAGAGAGGGAGGGAGAGAGAGAGAGGATCCCAAACCGGCTGCGCGCCGTTCGCCTGGAACCCGATGCGGGGCACGAAAGCCACAAGCTGTGAGATCGTGACTTGAGTCAAAATCAAGAGTCAGACGCTTAACGATTGAGCCACTCAGGCACCCCTAGATGTCTTAGAGTGAATGTTTTCTGGGGATGCCATTATGGATGAGGCTTCCCTGTTCAGAGGCTCCCAGGAACAACCCGTCCCCACCATCCCTGGCGCCGCCTTAGATACCCCTGTGGGAACATCTGAGGGCTTTGGGATAACAAGAATCCCCCGCGCTTTGTGAAGCGGACTCCTCTACCCACGGACTGGCGCACATTCCCTTGTAGCACGACTTTAACTCAGCCACACCCGACTGAAACAGTCCAGGAGAGGTGACGGACTGCATCTTAGGGCCACCTCCTCCCCAGCTCAGGCACACAGGGGTCACTGCCTTGCCTTGTAAACCTGCACAAACGGGGTGCAGAGCAGATGCGGCACGACGCCTTCAGCAGCTGTGTGGCCTTGAGTAAATGACCTAACACCTCTGGGCCTCAGTTCCCTCATCACAAGGTGGGAGTTGCGATATATATACCTCACAGGTTGGTGGGGGAACTAAAAGGAACACACGTGGATGCAGGCTCCTCCCTCCCTTCCCTGCAGTCCAACACCTTCCTTTTGGGATAAACCCCAAGCCTGCATGTCTTGGAAGCAGCACCTCTGGGTCCCAGAAGAACTGCCAGAAGCTGGAAGAAGGCTTCAGATTGGCAGCACAGAGGCTTTCAGAGGAGTTTCCTACACTTAGCAATCATCACACACACACCGCCTGACAGCAAGACCTTCATGAGCCTGCTTTTCTCTTAGCGAGTGAATTTCCTGGGCATTTCCTCTCTCCTGACACGGGCCCTGCGCTGTCTCCTCTGCCCCATCGCAGGTGCACGGGCTTCGCTGGGCACCCTGGTTCCGGGTGCGCTTGGAGCAGGGGTGAAGAGGGTAATCTCCCCCACCGCTTGAAGTTACAGCGGGAGGAAACAGGGCCTTTCATGTGGCAGGGTCGGGCATTCTCCCTGGAGCGGGTACGTTCCCCGGAAGCCAAGCCGGTGGGCAGAGGCCCAGGCCGCTGCTGCTTCCTCCCCACCTTGGAAAATTACACAGAGGGCCACTTTGCCCACTGGCTGCCGGGCAGATGCCCCGCTGCTGGCTGAAACTATTCTACCTCCTTAGGATGAAAAACAACAATGTGCCATGCCCACAGTGACCAGCGTGCCCTTTCCTCTTCCTCCTCCCGGCCCTGGAAAAAGTACAGGATCTGTAAACAAGTCATTAGATTCGAGATCCTGCCCAATTTAGACTCTTTGTCTCAGTGTTCTCCAGAGTAAACTCGTGGTCACACCCACCCAAACCAAGCAAAGCCCAGAAGGAATGCAGGGCCCTGTGGCCAGGCTAACCACAGCTGACCCCACGATGCCCAGGGCTCGGTGCACTCCCGGGGCTGGGAGGGGCCCGCAGCAAGCCCTGCGAGCTCAGGTTCCAGCGGGGAGAAGAGCAGTGCCCTCGGACCGGCCCACAGCTAAGATCCCGGTCTCTGGGTTCAATTCCCCAAAGCAGTTTTAATTTTGCAAATGTCTCCCCAAACTATCAAAAATCCCAAATCCACCACCTCCTTTGAAGTCTGGCAAGAAAACCCCCAAGATCAGCTTCTCTTTTATTCCTGTACTTCCCGTACAGGCAGGCTTCTAGAAAACAGAGGTTGGAGAAAATGAAAGTCAATGCCAAATACTAACCAGACAGAAGACTTTTCCCCACGCCCCCCCCCCACCCCCAGCTCTGGCATTATGGGCTGGGGAGCTGGGCCCCTCTCCTGCTGCTGAAGATCTGTTTATTTTGCACTCCATAAAGGGAAACCAGGCCCTTTTCTGACATTTTGGCTCGGAGGGGGTGGGGAGAAAAAGAGGTCCAGAATTTAAACTCAAAACCAGATCAGCTTCTCTAAATCTCCTGGTGCTTTTTCTGTGATGCTTCAATGGGCCACATTGTACGAATCAGGCTTTTAACTCTCCCAGCCCGTGATGCCGACATCTCTAACCCCTGCGAAATGCCATAAACTGCAATGACCCCTTCTTGACTTCCCACCACGCCAGTGCGCCCCAGATGAAATTAGGGACAGACGGCGCTCACAGGCAGCCTGTATTGCCAGCCTCACTGGCCTGCCTCTGCTGCCCGCCAGCAGGGAAATCTGCTGTGCCTGAAACCAGGTTCTCCTGAGCTGGACGGTGGCTTCCTTTAAACAATGAAACAGGGAATTTCCTTTGTCCTGGAAATGTTCCGCTTGTCATCCACGTTATCCTTATCAGCAGACCACAATGCAGCGAGGAGAGGCCCCAGTGTGCTCAGGACCCGGGGGGTATCATTGCAAAATGTTTTCTTCGCTTTTTCCTCTGCCTTGAATTCAAAGCATGACCTCTACCAGCGGAATTCAATCAGGTCAGCTCCCAGATTCCCCAGTGGGGAAATAAAAGTAGCACAGGCAAAGTCTATTGTTTCCATCCCAAGAAGGTAGAGACGTCGTTTTCTCTCTTTAGCATCCCAGTAGATGAGGTGGGATGGGGGCGAGGGGAGGTAATAAGAGGGCGCTTAAAAATTGTTTAAGATCTCGGTAATAAAACATAGCCTAGATCCTGCACTGCTCCTGCACTGCCATAAGGTTTTCCCCAAACGTGCCTGGCATCTGTGCTTCAGTCCTTTGCCGCGGCGCTGGCCAGTTGAAATGCAATTCATTTTCTATTTGGACAAGTTTGAAACTAGATTCCCGCCCCCCGGCCCCCACCCCCCCTTTAAACAACAGGAGAGCAATACAGTTAGGAAAAGGGGTGGAGGCATGTGGAAACACCAGAAGGCCAAAGGAATTGCAAAAATAAACTTCTGCTAATGTTAACACTCTTGTATTCCAGGGAAGGCATAATTAATTGTATATGCTTAGTCACTTAGCAACCCCGAACTCTTATTCTGAAAAGCTGAAAATATTTCACATATGTAGTGAGTAAAGTCTTTGGGATCAGACAGACCCTTCTAGCTGCATAGCTTTTGGCAAGTCGCTTGAGTTTTCTATGCCTCCACCCCTTCTCATGGGTAAAGTGTGGCTAATAATAGATGTATTCCATGGGCTGCGGTGGGAATGAAGTGCTAAAATGCATTTAAATTGCTCAGGACAGTGCCTGGCTCATCAGTAACTACTCAATAAATGTTATTATTATTATCATCATCATCATTACAGATGCCTCCTGCAAGGTTGTTTTAAAGTAAAGGGCCCAGTAATTCCAGAAAAGATCTTGAAAGCCAATCCCAGCTCTGAGCCTCTCTAAAGTCTCCGATCACAGAGCTTTCTCCGAAAAGGAAACACCAGGTAAGGAAAGCCCACCTCCTCAAGGAGGTGTTTACTTGTTGCTGTTGTTTTATTTAATCTTGCGAAATGCTTTCAAGGCCGTCTTTATTACAACATGGCTTTGAGGTAAATTTATCACTGGCAGGATCTCCCCCTTCGGCAGTGAGAAAACGAAGGCCTGGGGAGACCTGGCCCTTGCTTAAGGACCCACAGCCCTTCATAGCAAAGCCAGTGAGCATGGCTTCCAGGGCTCTGTCTGCCAAAGAGCGGCCTCGCCTTGCGGGTGAGGAGTCACGCCAAGCTGAGACCAAGTTGATTCCGCCAACTGGAATTCTCCAAGGTGGAAGTCAACCTCCCAGAATCCTCTTACCCTTGAAATTTCTGGATGCATGGGATATTATAAGCATATCAACCACTACCTGTATATTCTATGCTCTCAGTTAAACACTGGTGTGGTAACGTCTCCAAAGGTCATTGTCCTCTTACCATTTTCTTTATTACACTCCACTTGCCTTGACTGCAGAAGAGAGAAGCTAAGAAAACGGCTCATGGACGCACAGATAAGGCCTGGAGGGACCTTGGATAGAGTGACGGAGCTTGTGATGCTGAACTTAGCCGTGCCACGGCGAAGCTGGGGAGGAAAGCAGCCATTTCATTCATCCGCTAATTCGGCCAAGACAGATTGAGGGCTTACTTCTCTTTTAGGCTTACTCCTCCTTATCATTCAAGGGTCACCCTCAATGTCACTTCCTTAGAGAAACCTTTGACCTCTGAGACTAGGCCAGGTCCCCAGGTTATGCTCCCCTGAAGCACCCTGCACTTCCGTTTTCACAGAGCTCTTTGCTCTGAAAGCAAATGGCTCAGTATCTGTTTTCCCTCCATCACCGTAATGTGACGGGGCAGGAGCCTCGCCTGTCTTTACTACCGTATCGCAGCGCCTAACATAGAGAAGGTGCTCGCTAAGTACATGAACCTGTGCCAGGTGCTGAGGTCTCCAGGAAAAACTGGCCGAAAGTCTGCCCTCAAGGAGTTTATGCAAACATTAAAAACCCATGCTTAACGCAGTATGACAGGAGTAACTACAAATTGCGACGGCCACACAATTGTATTCTACACACACTTCCTCACTTCGTTCCCGACAAAATCTAAAAAGAACAAACGTGGAAGTTTTCAACCCAAAGGGACGTTTTTCTGAAAATGCACGAGGCACAGAAATATGGAGCTAGTTATGGAGCCTATACGTAATCGGGATGAGACTATGAGAGACTCTAACTGGTCGTTCACTGGGGCCTGTGGATTGATCTGTATTTTAATTCATCCTTTCTGGAGGGCAGGCAAGTGTAGAAGCAGACCACAGTGGTTCGTCACTCCTAAAACCATCCCGTAGCACTAGGCTTCAGGGAACTTTGCCTTGTTTTCTCTGCAGCATCGATCCATCCTGGTTTTAAGCAATTCGACTCAAAAATGCATGCCACAGATTCAGTGATGGGCATAGGACTGACCTTCACAGTGATGTCAAACTGAACACTTTCTTTTTTTTTTTTTTAAGTTTATTTATTTATCTTTGAGAGAGAAAGCGTGAGCGAGGGAGGAGCAGAAAGAGAGAGAGAGAATCCCAAGCAGCCGCCACACTCTCAGCGCAGAGCCTGATGTAGGGCTCCAACTCGCGAGCCATGAGATCACCACCTGAGCTAAAATCAAGAGTCGGATGCTGAACCCACTGAGCCACGCAGGTGCCCCAACCTGAAGACTTTCTAAGTAAAAGCCACCACAGCTCCACTCGTTGTGTGTCTCCTGGAGAAAGACTAGGGTGTTTATTCCTCTTGCTAATTTCTGAAGCCACATCAGGTATAGCATGTCCTATGTTCCTATTATCCGTGGGTGAGGGCCACAAAGGAAAGAGAGAACTTGCCTCCTGTCTCGGAGATGTCAGGCTTTTGGATCTTGGTAACTGACGGTACCACAGAACAGTACAAACCAAGGGAAAACTCATTGGAGGGAAATTGGGGTTCAAAGAAGCCACTCTAGCTAGTTCTTTTCAAAAATAAGTTGGCTTGTTAATATTGATACTTAAGGAGAAATCTTCCTACAACAAATTATAGGGATCTGGGAACTAGAAAAGCCAACCATCTCTTAATAGGATGGAGTCCTACATAATAGGAAATCATATATTCACAGCAGCACAAAGCATCAGAACTGAAAACGACCTTAAAAATAATTTAGCACAAATGTCGGTATTTTATAAACTCAAATCACCATGTAGTACCGGATTCTCTTTTTTTCTGAGGTCATTTTTCAATGAAAAGGTATATAGAAAAAGCCCATACCTTTTTTGGCCAGTCCAATATACATTTACTCACAATTTGTGAATATCCCCATGATCAATTCCAAGTGCCTCCACTTTATTGAAAGGAGAAGAAAGCATTATATTCTTACAGGTCAGCATAGAATTGGTGAAGAAGCCGGGAGACTACAGAGTAAACTTACTTCCAGCTCCAGGCCAACCCTGGTAGTACCTGGATAACGCTGGACATTTACTTTTCGTTTGGTTTAATGTCAGTCCTAAGAGGAAGTGGAAGTGTTAGTCTCCATTTGGACAACACACAGCTGACTCAATAAAAAATAATCCAGGTAAATATATCCTCTGACTGAATTCAGATTTTAAGATGCTTTTGATGTGAATGATATAGACTTGTACTATCTGATAGGGAGTCACTAGCCATATATGGCTATCTAAATTTAGATGAACGAAAGTCAAGTGACATGAAATGAAAAATTTAGTCCCTCTTTCGCCAGCCACGTTGCGAGTGCTCAGTGGCCACTTGAGTTTGCGAGGCTAGTGGCTACCATATTGGGCAGTGCAGAACACAGCATTCCCACCTTTACAGGAAACCCTACTGGATGATTCTAAGACGTGTCTCTACATCTGCCACTCTCCTTTGCCTTTGAGATAAGGCTAAGGAAGTTGAGAACTACTAATGACGTTTCCCAAATCCCTCACCCTAAAAATTGTGCAAGAGCCATATCTGTCATAAAGCTTCTCAAAAGAGAGATATCTGAACCTTCCACAGCCCAAGAAAAAGTTGCTCTCTTCTACCCAAATCAAATCGAAAACCAGACATTCAGAGTTACTTGGAAAAGATGAGATTTTAGCTCGTTCCAAATGTGTAAATGTTTAGGCAAGACATAGGACGTAGTTAAGATGGCCGGAGGATGAGTTTGCCCAGAACCTTCATATAATCCAACCTCACAGAGATAGACACCACTGTTAAATGAAGTGAGTTTCCTGCAAGGTGGCATTTATTTCCATTGTGTGAGGTGTTCTTCATAACTTGAAATACATATTCGGGATGCTGTACCATCTCTTTACCTTCACTGTGTGGTTTTTGTCTAAAAAACAGACTCATCCTTCAACACAGCATCAAGATCTTGGTGGTCACTTGTCTTCCGGGGCAAAGAAATAGGACTGATTTTAGCTAAACTGCAGTTTCGGAAGAACTCTAGATCACTCTCTGAACAACTTAATGTCCAGCCCCACGGACTGTGAAATCCCAATTCTGTTGGCTAGGAATACAACTCTAGTACATTATTCAACATGTTTGGAAAAAAGATTTAAGGAGAAGCGCTGAATCCTCAATCCTAAATGTCTGGATGAGCACTTTAAAATGAACTGTCAATTTCATGTTCCTTTCTTTATGTCAGTATTTAGCGGCTTCAGTGTGGGTAAAATATTGGCAAATGTTCTCCCTCTCACTTCTGGTCACATAATAGTATTTGGTTGCATGGCATAGCCTGGAAGACAGAGATACAATCTCTCCTGCAGCAGTGATGACGCATGATGAGAAGAAAGACTAAGCTTGCTTTGTCTAGTCTCACGTGGGAAAACAGCCATGATTATTCCCGACTTCGACACTGACAGAGGACCATCTTTGAGACAAATTACTTCTTTCATTCTGCTGTTCTTTCACTCCCATTTAAATCAGTTAAACCTATGATGCTTCAGACAGACCAACACAACCCAAACAAATTCACAGCCTTTGCTCAGGGGAGTTAAGATGTCCAGTTCCTCCTAGACTGGAAAACGCTGCTTTCTGGAATGGGATGGTAAAGCAGAGCTTAGAGAAGGACTGAAATGTTAGCTCCGGTCTGAATGAACCAAGTTCTGACCTGGCCCTATATTGCCTTCTCTCATGACCGCAGGGACACTGAGACAAGAACAGAGGTGGTGGCACAGGTGAATCAGTCAGGAGAGCCAGTGGGGCATCTGGCCAGCTGGGGTGGGGGGGGATTTTAAAACTGTTCCCAAGGGAAGGTTGTAAAAGCTATGTGTGTCATATTCCAGGAGGACTCTTCAAAAACAGAGACAAACCTAAACAAAAACAAACCTGAGCATTGGTTGGACAGGAGAATTTTATTTCTCTGGTATTTTCAGTTTGACACACTCTCTTTATCAGCAGCACAAGCCTGGAATTCCTGAGGCTGCACTCATATCCTGAATTCAGTTTTTACGTAAAACCTCCATTGATTGGGGATGGGAGTTTCACGAGTATAACAATGGCCGGATACGAGGGAGGGAAAGGAGGAGTATGTGATGTTTGGTCTGTACTGATGCATTCATAGGGGCGAGTGTCTTTATGGGCAATGAGATATGAATAAGTAGCCGATTGACAAAATTAACCAAATGCAAGTAAGTCTTTGGAATCATTAAAACCAGAAAAAGCAACCAAACCCCTGGCTTCAATTGAAGAAACATTTTTATTATCTGTTATGTACAAACACTGACTTGGATGGGAAGAAAAACTAAAGTAATAAGAATTAGCATTTACCTAGCACTTTACAGGTACAAAGTGCTTTTCCTTCTGTACTTCTTTGAGTCTTACAATCGGTCAGTAAAGCAGCTGGAAAACTTCATATACCTTATAATTATTATCATTACTCTTCCTATTTTACAGATAGGAAAGGAGCAGATTAGAGAAGTTACTATGTGGCCCAAGATCACACAACTAATAAGTTGGTTTAAATCGAGATTTTGATACTTCAAAATGGCTTACTTACTTACATGGCTCCCATGAAACCATCTGCCACTCTCATAATGATTTTCAAACCCCTCCAGCATTTCACTGCCAGCCTTCACAAGATTTTTGGGCCCCCCTTCTTAGGCAAGAAGGACCACACAGCACACAGCATTCCCACATTACATTGTGTGAGCACAAAGTGACATTTCATAACTCAGGCCGACTGAATATTGCTAACCAGCTCCGAAGAATAATGACAGAAGGGTGATTCCTTAGTAAAAAGTTCAAACAAGGCTCAACAACAAAAATGTTGCATGATTTACAATTGACAGTAAGAAGAACCATGTAATGAGCCACTCAATAGTCAAACTGTAGCAATTCATTAAAGCCTTGCTCCAAAAAATTCAAAGCAACTCATCACTCCACATTTCTTGCCAAATCCGTGGGAGAAGAGGGTTCCTGCTAGTAGTTTTAATCCTTTTGGGTGGATGGAGAAGCTGAGGTTTAGAAAGGGAGAGTAACTGGCCCAATGTCGTCCAGTCAGCCTAAGGCCAAACCAGGAGCAGAACTGAAATTACCCAACCCCTTAGCATTTTAGAGGGACTGATACGTAGATAGGATAAGGGGCCTCTTCTCGGGGAGCACAGATCTGCTTCGGAAGAGTCTTCCGCTAATGTGCAGAGGTGTACCCGGATAGGCTCATCATTAAAACTTTTTAATGTCTATGAGGCAGGGTGGAGGATGAGGTTTGCTCTGATTGCAGACCACTAACTCCCTCCGATCCCAAGGGAGTTGAAAGCAACATTAGCATCTGGAAAATGCCAATCCACCTGTTCCTCCTCCCATGAAACTGACCATTCAACCGACAGCGTGTTGGTGGCGTCGACTGGCTACATTAAGGACTCCTATGTTTCATGTGACACTCCCTTGAGCCTTCTAGAAGACCTGAGGTCAGAGCCACCCCTCCCTTGCAGTAGTGGACATACCCAGTTGCCCAGCTTCAGTGATAGCCCTTATTTTTCCATAGGAGTTCACCTGCACCGAGGCATCTGTCTCTCTCTTTACCCTAGTAAATGTGCACATTTTCTGCACAATACTTAAACGTTCTCTCCTGTTTCCAATTATTTTTAACAATTAAGCATGCAAATGTCTGAGGAACATTTATTAAAATTCTGTGGGCTTTTAGGAAGGAAAAAAAGATGAACCAGCATGAAACTGAATCATCAAAGAGCTCTTACAAAACCAGCATTTTGAGCCTTTAATTGGAAGTGAATCAGAAACAGGCGTGTGAAATTTCCCATGAAATACACACAGGGTTTTAAAAATCAACGGGGGGGGGGGCAGGGGCGGGGGAAAGGTGCTCTGGGCAGAGAAAGTGATGAGAAGAAATGGTTAATTACGATAAACTCCAACCCAGCCCCACTACCTGGTCATGGCTTGTCTATAAGCCTTTCTGGGGCCAAATTTGGGGAAGGATGTGAGGATGACCCTGGTACTCCTTTACCACACTACAGACCCACTAAGTATACAGAGATCCGCCAATCTCCAGAAAGAAGGGCTTAGAGGCCCTTGCGTCCAGAGCAGCAAATCCACAGGCCTGCGTACCTTCACTAAGTCACCCTGGGAAAATTCTCCACATGCCAGTTTCCTGAAATGACATTTCCAAAAAAGTAGTCTGCTCTTACTCCCTCCCCTTTCTAGAACAGTGCAGAAAGTACAGGCGCCCCTCAAGTTCTTGCCCCTAGAGAAGTCCTATGCTGCACCAAAGACCCTATTCGAACGGGATTACTTGTGCCCTTTGGCCCAATATACTCTTATTGAGGAGAATTCCAAGGCCCTTAGAAGAATCTCTACAGACAGGATTATCAGGGCTGGAGGAGCTGCAGGAGTTAACTCATGGATCTATGTTCTAGGATTCCTGATTGGTCACAAACCTGGTACAGGGCTAGGGGCAGAGTACGTGCCAGGAACAGAAAGGTCTGAGGCTCATACATGTATGCGTGCAGTCCCTGCCTTTCCATCTGGAGTTGCCAAAGCAGGGTATGTGGGGCTTAGTATCCCAGTAATCCCTGACCCCACTCTCACACATTCTCCTCACGCCATATAGTTTCTGAGTTATTTTCCTCTTTGAAATACCCTTTCAATCTATTTTCATCTAGAGATGATGCATTGAGGATTGGGTTGGGAGAAATCAGTATGAATTAACAATGATGAATTAGCCCTCTCATCTTAGAAATAAGTTGCTTGCCTGGGGAGCCACATTTCAGTTTCAGTTTGTTTTCCATTTCAAATCAGTGATCTTTGGGGCACCTGGGTGGCTCAGTCGGTTAAGCATCCGACTTTGGCTCAGGTCATGATCTCATGGTCCGTGGGTTTGAGCCCCGCATCGGGCTCTGTGCTGTCAGCTCAGAACTTGGAGCCTGCTTCGGATTCTGTGTCTCTCTGTCTCTCTGCCCTCCCCCACCATTCTCTCTCTCTCTCTCTCTCTCTCTCTCTCTCTCTCTCATAAACATTAAAAAAATTAAAAACAAACCCAAATCAGTGATCTTTGTAGACAAAAAAATGACTTTAGTAACATTTGGTGGCTGCATGATTGCTTAGATGCCTAGCTGGTTTCTGTGCAAAGTGCCACCTTCAATTCCCTGGGAGTATTGTAGAGTTGTAAGGAAATAAGACAGATGAACAAAGAAAGCATGAATTCATTAGGTCTTGATAACTTTGCTCCCGGAAACACCTTTATGGCAAAGGTGTTGTTTGGGCGCATGAATACCCGAGTCCTGCTTCGAGTCTCTTTTGCCTGGTTCTCACCTTTAGACACATCATATCTTGAAGCCTCAGTTATCTTTCCTGTGCAATGGCCTCTTAGGTTCTAAGAGTTTCGGGGAGTATAGTGTAAGTTGACAACTTGTGATATTTGCACTAGGCCATATGACAGAGAAAACAGCTAGCTCCCTTGGTAGTTCCCTATTACTCTGGATTGTACCTCAGGGTCTTTCAGAAATAATGTGCACAGCAGGTGGCAAGGCTGAGTGGTAAGGAGTGACATGACATACTCCGGGCAAGCGAGGAAAGCAACAGCTTCATCCCAATTTCTGGAATTTCTTCTTCCACTGACGTCAATGACCCTTCAGAGATACTTCAAAGCTTCTTTGCTTAGATACATGTTTCTAGATTTAGAGTTTCAAACATAGCTAGAATGAAATCGCTAATAAGAGGGTTTCTTTGCTGTTATGCTGAATGAGGTTAACAAAAGAGTAAACCTTAAACACAGAGGTGTTCCATGTGACTCTTGAAGCTGTGTACACGAGTACGGGGTTGGGGGGTGCTCGTGTAGTGTTAGTGAGGAGAACGGGTTCAGTTTCCCTCCTGGAATGGAATCCAACTACAACTAGGAGGACTCCAAGTGGCTCATGGACCCCTGATAATTGCACGTGAGGTCCATCACACAGAATGCTGCGAAAAACTTGCAAAGACAGGTCCTCGGCCCGACGCATTGAGAATGAACATTTTAAAAGAATAGGTTCTTCAGTGTGAAATTATGTTTGGTCCCAAGTATCCTTGGAGCTATGGTTTTCTTTGTTCTGCCAGAGGAAAAAGGAAATACATCAGGAAGCTGGGCCAGTCCACAGGAAGTCTCACTTGGGCTGATAAAAGGAACTGATGTGAGGTGGCTGTGGATGCAGTTATAAGTCAATCAGCCTTGAAATAACAAGAAATGCTATTCAGGAGAAACGCGAGCTGAAGTTAGCCTTTCTCGATGCTTTCCTTTTAACCTTGCAAAACATTCCCTCTTTGTGTTTTGTAGAAGCCCCAGATCTGTGTGTGTGTGTGTGTGTGTGTGTTTCCAAGTGCATGTAGTTTGTGTGTGTATATCAGTGAAAGAGAATGAGAAGAGAGCAAGAGTTAGAACAGGAGGGAAAAGGAGAGGAGAAAAGGTAAGGAAGGAAAAGGAGAAGCACTGTAAGTCAAAGAATACGCTATTTTCTACTGAGCTACAAAACTCGGTCTTTTTTATCATCTCGTGGGCTCGTTAAAGCAAAACAGAACCTGGAGGTTTCACGGTCGCTGGCCTGCTGTCCAGTACACCTGCTAGAAAGACTGGGCAGGGACTCGTACCTGGGAAAAATACAGGGCTTAGGCTTCTGGAATAAAGGGTGGTAGAGAATTGAGATATGCCATGAATCTGACAAGTGCGGACTAAGGGTGGGGTCACTTAGACTGAAGGGCATTGCCAAAAAGCAACAAAACTTACATGGTCTTCAATAGGTGGGTTCGATCTGGAGCCTGACCTTCATGGATGTATGTGTCAATCTGGCAACGTATCACAGTGGCTGAGCTCTATGAGCTCGGTAGGCAAACAGGATTAGGTTCAAATCATTGCTTTTCCACTGTCTACCGTTATGACTTTGGGTGAGTTACTCCACCTCTCCGAAACGGAAACAATACATACATCATCGGGTTGGTATAAGGATCAAAAGTGAGCATCTCTATAGAGGTTAAAACAGACATTGGCACACAGTAAGAGCTAGAGAAATAGCTCATATGTTTTTTTCTTATGACTCTGATTTCTCCCCCTTCCTCTTCATTGCTATCCCCTCTCAGATGGAAGGTGAGTGAGCCCCTTGCTCTTAAGTAAGAAGTAGGGAAAGACAGGCCTTGGCTAGGGCCATTGGGGGTTCATGTAAAATAGTGGGTGATACAGTTTCAAACTGAATTGGGGCCTCTCGGGGTTGACTGTGTTTTTGCCCATAGCATAGCACCACTTCCTGTTTCAAGAAGAAGAAAAAAAGCCTTCCAGAAAACTCATTAAGAGGCTCAAAATTCTTCTTGGACATCAAATAAGTCCTCAAAAATATCGTTTTCTTAAGGGTTAAATGTAAATGAATCAAAACCAGACGAATTCAATTTCCCTTCAATTAAACAGGATTTTTTAAAAGTCCAGGGGAAAGGCGCTTGGGGCCAAATGTGTTTTGGGTTTTAAATGAGACCAAATTTTGGGAAAGAGTGTAAGACCCCATAGCGGAGTTAGGCCCTATTCTTAGTTTGCATTAGTGCAAAGGGATTAGCACAGCTCCAGTGTCACTTGGTAATAAAAACAACCAGCTCACAGAAATTCACAAAGCACCTCTGAGAGCCCCCAGCCTTCAACTGGCCTCAAAGATCACTCTAGAATTCAGTCCCGAGATGGCAGAGAAGAGCCACATGGGCTCCAATAGAACTTCTATGAGAGGCTCACTCATTCACGCCCCCAAATAAGCAATGTTTTTGAAGCCTGTCAGGGATCAGAGTTTTATGAGCGAGGGAGCTCAAAGGAAAATTCGAAATTATACCCTCATTGGATACTCGAGAAAACATTTAACATGAGAAATTGTGCATGAATTTGGAAGGACTGAAGTGACTTGCCTAAGATCCTATCACTCATTTGCGGCAGAGCCGGGGCCAGAATTCAGGTCTCTGGATCCCAGGCTGGACGATTTTAACTCTGTATTCACTAGAGTGGGCCCTAAAAGTCTCTGAGATCAGCACATTTGGGTTAGAATGCTGGTGTCTGGCCCATTTTTTGACAAGTCTGTTTCTAAAGTCCCTCTTTATTTTTTACATCCTTTTAAAAAATTTTTTAAAAAGTAATATATACTAGTGATTAAAAAAAAAATCACAGACTACCTAAGTTTATAGTGTGAAAAATAAGTCTATTTCTCCCTGCCCGGAGGCAACCACTGTTAATTGCCTCTTGCATATTCTTCCAGAAATTGTCTATGCATAACCATGCCTACGGGTGCATTTTCTATTTATTTATGTATTTATGTATATATTTATACAAAAATGGGACCACACGTTTTGTAACTTGCTTTTTTCCATGTGAAGGTATACCTTGGGGGAACCTTCTAAATCAGTGTGTCTGGACAATTGATTTTATTCCATGTAACACTTGCACGGTGTTTTCTTATATACATCCTCCATAGTGTTTTTAACAAGTTCCTTGTTGATGGATACTCAGATTCTTTCCAACTTTTGCTATTACAATGGTACAGTAAACTTCACGTACATATATCTTTCCTATCTGAGTAGACATGTCCATAAGCTAAATTTTTAGAAACTGCAATTGTTATCAAACTTCTGTGAATAATTAACGTCTCGATCGATGCTTCCAATCCATGGGCCATCCAGAATGTACCAAGCTAGATTCCCCCCATGAGATAAGGAGTGACATTTCCCCCTTACCCTTTCTTTTCTTTTTTTCTTTGAGAGAGAGAGAAAGAGAGAGAGGGAGGGAGAGAATCTTAAGCAGGTTTCACACCCAGTGCAAGGCTCAAGTCGGGCTTCATCCCGCAACCCTGGGATCGTGACCTGAGCGGAAATCAAGAGTCAGATGCTTAACCCACTGAGAAACCCAGGTGCCCTTCCCCTTACTCTTTCTAACACAAGGCATTACTTTTTAAAAAAAAAAATTTTTTTTTAACGTTTATTCATTTTTGAGACAGAGCATGAGCTGGGGAGGGGCAGAGAGAGAGGGAGACACAGAATCTGAAGCAGGCTCCAGGCTCTGAGCTGTCAGCACAGAGCCCAACGCGGGGTTCGGACTCACGGATCACGAGATCATGACCTGAGCCGAAGTCGGACACTTAACCTACTGAGCCACCCACGCGCCCCAACATGAGGCATTATTAAGCTGTTTTAATCTTGGCTACACTGCACTCATAGGTGACAAATATTGGAATTTCATGATTTTCATTTGGATATGTTTATGCACATTCTTGAAATTCTTTTCATATGCCTATTGGCCATTTCTATTTCTTGTTCTAGCATTGTCTATCATAGCAATTTTGCCTACTTTACTGCCAACTTGTCTATCTTTTTCTTATTACCTTGTAAAAAATCTTGTATACTAGGACATTTGCCTTTTTTTTATATCTGAGGAATATTCTTCAGTTTCTCATTTATCTTTGCCCTTGATTTACGGTATTTTTCTCTGTGTTAAAGAACTACAGCTGAGAAAGGGAGAAGAAGGCGTCGTCTCCCTGGCCGAGGCCCTGGTTTTCCAAAAAGGTCCGTACAACAGACTAGTATCACCAAGAGCAAAGAGACAATGGAAATTATAAGCTGGATGTTACCACTGGGAAAATGTGCCTAAATTTCTTTATAGTAAAAAGCCACAAATAAGATTCCCCCAATGAATATTGCTGATCTTGGAATCTCTAATAGTCAGAGCTTAGAATCTGGAAGCAGACAAAGCTCTATCCTCTAGAAGTCTGGAAGGAATACTGTAAGCATTGTGTTCTTGTTCTTTTACATGGAGCTCTGTTGAGCAATGTGCCCGGCTATATTATTCACTTTTGGGTTGAATGAATAAATGAAGGACTATGAATTAAGTGATAAATGCCGAAAGGTGAAATGACTCTTCAGGCATAAGAACTGAGATCTAAATATATGCGTTTATATAGATTGTAACAGCATTAACATAAAGACAACTCACAAGCTGAGTAATTTTATAATAATAACTGTTTGCATTTCTGCCACATGAACAACAGTGCAAACTCATTCATTCTCAGATCTCTTCATACCTAAAATCAATGAATACCCATATACGCAGACCCAACAACTCTGCTACTGGAATGTTAGATTCCAGTAGACATGTGAAACCCACACGTGTCTAGAAATGCAAGGTTAGAGCTCCCATGGCACCTGTAATTCTGGCCTCTTGCATGTGTGCACTGAGATGTGACACATGGTCTTTCATTACCTTGGACACATAGCACTGTCTGAGTAAATGGGCTCTGCTGTTGGGAAAACATTTCAGTTTTCCAGTCTCCATTCTCTAGGAGGTAACTTGAAAACTTTACACACTCTGGGGTTTTGATCATGAACTGCATGGGAGGCACATTGTCCCCCAAAGGTGGGAACTATCTTAAATATGTCGGCATTTTTGGTTCATTTTTGTAGGCATAAACAAATCGGAAGGTGTTGTAAAGTGGAACTGAATGACGTGAAAATGCATCTGAACATTTAATCTCTGATCCTGCTTGGAATGATGGCACTAACCGAGTTTCTGGTTTGCTTGGGTGAAATTTCAGTATTCCTAAATGAGGTGGATAGGCATAACCAAATTCTGAAAGTATGTCAGACCTGTCTGAATTTCCATCGAAATTTGATTTGAGTCTCAGGGAAACAACCTTTCCTTTTGTCTCTTCACAATTACTATCTGCTGACTCATTCTCAAAAGGAACTACAGTTGTACCCCAGGATAGATGGCCCAGTCAAAAAGACGGCTTGTGGTGAAATCTCTAGAACACTGAGAAAGAAGACACACTGACATGAGTGAAGAGGCAAATCACATTTTTATGAGATCTGGTGAAATAGAGTTTCTTTTCCCTTCCCTGACGCCATGTTTAATCAACAGCTATCTTAAAAGACGGCTGATAGCATGGTTTGAGTCTATCGTTGGCTTTCTAACCCTGTTAGTCACTTTTTGCGGCCTCTGACAAGTGATGGAGCCACCTCTTTCTCCATTTCCCAAGGAGTAGGATGAGGACAGGAAGGGTTCCATTCCTAAGAGATTTGTACTTGGTCATCCCTCTCTTCAAAATTTTGTGACTCCTCCTTTCTACACCTGAATTCTTTGTTACGACACTGAAGGTCCTCCGTAATCCAATTCCATCCAATCTTTTCACTTCTACCTTTGCCTTCATTTGCACCCGGCCCACCCACCCACCCCATCACCAAAGTATTCTGACTTCTAAGAAAGCCCCTGAACCATTTCTTCTTGTGCAAGTCCTACCGATCCTTCAAAGGTCCAGGATCCACCTATGCCAAGAGGCAAGGTGTATATAGGAAAAGCAGGTATTCCGGAATCAGAAATCCTGGGCTTGAAACCCAACTCTGTCATCTATTAGCCGTCACCTTAAATAACTTACCTAACTTCCCTGAACTTTAATTTCTCCCATACAAAATGGAGACATGGTGGTATTATCTCCCAAAGGGCTATCAGAAGGATTAAAGGCAAGTGTTTATGCAAAAAGTGTTTGTGCTTTGTAAATAGAAGGGACCGTACACATGACTATTGGTGTTGGGTCTTTCTGTGTCTGTCCAGTGGAAATGGCTCTTTCCTTCCTTGAGGCTACCATAACACTTACTGCATTTCTCTGTATACATTCACATCTCATCCTCCTGCTCAGTCTCCAGCCCAGCAGCCTTTTTGCCACTAGCATTATATCTTGACAACACTTAGTGACCCTGCATTATAGTCATGCAAAAGGCCTTGCTGATTTGCATGCTTACCGACTTGCATTAATATGACCGGCATCAGTTTATGACGCCAGCAAGGCAAAGGTTACAGAGTCTCATAAAACCAGCCAGCTTCACACAGAAAAGGTTATTCCATAGATTGTCTAATTCTGTCAAACTTCCAAGATATTGGCTCCAAGGGTGACAATATGGGGATGGAAAAATCCCACCCATTGCCTCTGGGAAACATCTCCAAGTACACGGGCTACTGATGTTGGGTCTATGAGGTCAGTGGAAGAATCAGAGTGACGTCACTTAGTAATGCCCCCCCACCAATGAACTGATACATGAATGGAGTGAGCACTATAGATATAAATCATTAAAGCAACAGAAAATGAAGCAGAGTATAGCAAGGAAAAGACACCTGCAAAGATCTGAGGTTACTAGAAAAACTGTTATTCTGGTTGATGATTTTATGAGATTGTGTGTGTGTGCGCGCGTGTGTGTGCTTGTGTGCGTGTGTGTGTGTGTGCGCGCGTGTGTGTGTGTGTGTGTGTGTGTGTACACAGTAGCCAATGTCCTTTGGCCTTCTCAATTTGTCACAAAACAACAAGCCAAAGATAGAAAGACTGTTTTAACTACAGGCTAAAAAAAGAAAGTCATGTTATTCAAAACAAAACAAAAACAGGATTCTAGACCTACATAATGTAGTTAATTGTCTAAAATGAATGAAAATAGTAGATTTTCAATTGGTCTGTACTCTGAAAACCTGTCTACCAAGCTATAGATAGAAAAAGACTTCTTTCAGAGAAGACGAGGATGGCCTGAGTATTGACTTACAATTTGAGGGTATGTTTTTGAAGTTTGAGGTAGGATAAAGGCCTCAGTCCATTAGAAATCCTGCCCGGCGATTCATCATCATAAAAATTTTCCCAACATTTTTGCCCCCCCCCAGGCAACTCAGTACTAGCATTAGACGACTGTTATACATTTCTAGAAGATAGACTTGGTTTAAATTAACTGCTTTTTAAAAACCAATGCCAAGTTAACTGGTTGACCCCAAACAGAAGCAGACATCGAAATCTGGAATCTTATTTAATGTGGTTGTTTTCCAAGACCTACCTACTACACAGTCTGAAAGATGAGCCAGTAAGGCATATTGTAATGCATCTGAATATATTTTACTTAAATAGTCAAATATTCAATTATTCAAAGAATTGAAATAGGAATTCAGCCCACCTGCCTCCAGTCTATAGAGGGGCCCATTGGCTATTTAAGCAAAATGCTGTACTTTTTGTTGTCTCCTGGTAATGGAGACCTTGTTTGTCTATAGGAAAATAAGGATTTCTTTTGAAAAACAGCAGTTTAAAAATCCTATCTGAAAATTTGGGACTTTTTAAAAAAATATGGACATAATTCAAGATGGTAGTGATACATTATTCATTAAATAACAGAAATGTCTTTAGTTCGAAGTGCTAGATACTTCATGATTTTTTTTATTTTTTTATTTAAAAAAAATTTTTTTAATGTTTATTTATTTTTGAGACAGAGAGAGACAGAGCATGAACGGGAGAGGGTCAGAGAGAGGGAGACACAGAATCTGAAACAGGCTCCAGGCTCTGAGCTGTCAGCACAGAGCTCGACGCAGGGCTCGAACTCACGGACCGCGAGATCGTGACCTGAGCCGAAGTCGGCCACTCAACCGACTGAACCACCCAGGCGCCCCATGATTTTTCTTTTAAAGACTTCTCTCTCTGTGTTTCTCTGTCTACTTCTCTCGTATACCCACTGCCTTCGGGATTCTATAATTCATGATAATGTAATGAAAGCAAATGAAATCTTCGTGGTGCCGTGGAAAGAACACTAGCTGGAGGGTTAGGCTCCCTGAATTCTCATCTTGACTCTGTCAGGAGTTAGCTGTGTGATCTTAGATAATTCATTAAATAACTCTGGGCCTCAGTTTCCCCACCCATAGAATGCGCACATGGAGCTCAGTAATCTGTAAAGTTCTAAAGTTGCAAACCTGTAAACTTGAATTTGAATGGCAGCAGAAGTGGAAGGAAGATTTTTGTAGGAATTATTCACAAGCAAAACAGGGGTCACCATTTGGTAATTACCTGAGGCAAACAGTTCGATGTGGTCATGGGGACAGATAAACTGACAAAGTCTATCTGGCCTGGAGTCCTCATGAATCCAGGCGATAGGAAGGTTAAAAGATGGGGGGGGGGGGGAGAGGGAGGCAGTTCACTCTTCAAAGTAAAGGCAAGATCCCTTTCTGAGGGCAGAAGTAAAGTCTTTGTTCCCAAGTGTTCCTCACTCTGCTGGTTCCTCCTCCATTACCATCCTGAAGTTTCCCGACTGGATAAGCACTGTCCTGTCAGCGATGACCCATCCTGATGGCCCCATCTGCCACATTGGTCTCTGTGCTGTTTTTCAGAGCCCAGCGCTGACCTCAACCTATCTTTCCCATTTTGCTCTCCCAGCATTAGGGGTTGTATGGTGCTGCATTTTCCTGAGGTAAAGGATGAAAACTGAAAGTTTCTCTGCTCGATTGTGGCTTTATCGAAGCATCCTCTCCGACCATCCTGGCTGATACGACCACATCACTTTCTATCCCCTAACCTGCTTCATTGTTCTTCAGAAGGGGTATCACTCCTGGACATAGAATTATTTATTTATGCGTCTGCCACGTCTGTAGAGTATTCATGCCAGCAGGGTTTTGATACCTGTTTTATCCTCAACACAGAAAGCAGAGCCTTGGAGCATAAAAGATGCGTGATTAATATTATAGTAATATTAATATTATGTTGAACTAATAAAATATGTCTTATGGTAAATCCAGACCTCTGATCTAATGCTCTGACCAATCGATCCCCACAAGCCCTATCCCCAAGGAGAAATTCAACTCATGTGCATTCAGCTAAGGTACTAAGCTTTCTTTAATCCTTACTCTGATTTCTGGCAAGGGAGCACCTTGGCCCCATTTTGTAGATGAGGAAACTGACATTCAAGGAACCGAGATGCCTCGCTGTAGGGCCCACAGCAACCGAGTAACAATTGAGAATGGACTCAAGTTTTTTGACTTGGAGTCTGCTGTGCATTTCTCTGTCTCATTCACCATGTCTGCATCCTCGCGGGTCGTTTCCCCATCTTTAATGGGACCGTGGGCATTGAATCAAGCTTTCCTGGATGGAAGAATGAGATTCAATTGAAGACTGCAAAAAACCAAGAGGCGGGTTTTGAAACCAGGTCATCTCTTGAGCAGCAACCCGTATCACGTGATTTTCAACACTGATAATATCACTGTGGGGAGCAGGGGTGGGGTAGGTGTTGTTTAATATCGCCGCTTAACTTGTGTGTGGCAGAAGAAGAGCAGAATGGCTCCTGAAAATTTTAGTATTCCTAACGTGATGCTCAGAGCCTTCCCAGGAGACATTCTTGGAGAGGAGAAGGGAACATGACACAGAAGGACTTGTAACAAGGGCAGCAAGATTAAGATTTTGAAAACACTGAGTTGTGCAAATTATGCACAGAATAAAAACCCTCTGCAAAGAAATCCAGACTCCCTGGCATCCTGGAGCAAATACCTCCTTAGTGCTGAGACCCAGAGGTATTTTAAAAGATAGACATGCCTTATAGTTGAGGAAGAAATATGCAGGTGCATAAAAATCACATTCCGGAATTACTTGAAGATGATTTGTCAAGGTCACTCAAAGTGGGAACCCACATTCTAGGTTTCTGTCTACAGACCTCAATCTGTATAAAACTAGATTTCGTGAACATGCAGGTACATGTCCTTATGGGAGCATATAATGTGATATATTAGGAAGAGAGGGTTCGAAAGTTACTACTGTAGAGCTAGTTTAGTCCCACTGTTTCATTTGTACAAAGATTTTGAAGTTCACATGGGTCTAATGGACCGCGCACTCTCACACGGAGACCAGAAATCCACGGGCCTCCCCTTGTCCACTGTCCCCTGCAAAGACAGTGCTGGAATCATCTCCGGAACAGGGTCTGGGGAACATCAAGGTCCAAAGGTCACACAGGAACAGGAAACCGGCTTTCACACACTTTCAATACCAAAGTATACACCAGCAAGTCAATTCTGCAGACTTTGGGCGACCAAAGATAACTCTGAAAGTCACTGCTCTGTGGGTGCGTCTGCATAGCCGGGTCACCTGGACAGGAGACAAGGGTGCTCCTGAGGAGGGTTTGGAGGGGCTCCCAGGCTCCCACCACCCACATGAAAAAGAAGACCTTTATTTCCATCCTTGGCATGAAGCACCAGGGTCCTTAAGCCTGTTCTCACTGCCTGCCACGCCAGTCCCTGTGTGTATATCTAAAGAGGTTAGCACATCTTGGGTACACAGACCACAGCTTCCTCCATTTGCTCAGGGCCTTAGAGGTCCGAGTATCATGGAGATATTGCTTCACTTCTCCTTAGGGTGTCCACATCAAGACCCTGGAGCCATCTTACCAACCTTCCGGATCAGAGGGACTGCTTCTGGGTAAGGGGTAAGTGTCCTGACGAGGGGGGCGGGTTTCTAGAGCGGAGCATCCTTTTACCAAACCTGGGACACACAGACACTTGCAAGCACACGCCCGCAGGCAGAGAAGCAGGCGCAAATGACCAGTGGCCACCTCCACCCTCACTATAGAGACACTCCTCACCCCCACGCACTTTAAATTGGAAGAATCCAGACTCACAGAGGCTCCCCTTAACCCAGTACAACCAGTTATCGCCTCTCCAGATTTTCAAGTTCCTTCTGTTGGTGCCTTTTACCTAAGTCAGCATGTTTCAAACTTTCAGAAAAGAAAAGGAAAAAAAAAAAACCTTAGAAAATAAAAACCACTACTCCACCCAAATGATAAAAATCTCTTCAATTCTCCAAGCACAACATCTTAGTCTCCTCTTAACTCAGCACTGAGCGAGAAGTTGATTCCTTTGGGTTCTGGGGAATGGCGGGCTCTGCCAGTCCCCACCTCACCAGCCTAATAGTTTTTCCAGACTGACTCCTGCTTGGTGTTGCGGGACAGCCTGGAAGCCGACTCCTGGTCCCATTCATTGCTCTCGGTCCTCTAAGGTCAGTCACTTGAGGGGGTGTCCCTCCTCCCTGCTCCCGGCCCCACTTCCCGCTTCCAGAAGGAGCAGGCAATCAACACTCCTGAAGTCTGACTCGAAACCCAGACCCTCGGCCACCCCTCTGGGCTGCATTTTGCAACTCAGACCCAGGCGCGAGGTGTGTGGGGTGACGCGAGGGAGGGGGGGGGGGTGGATTTGGCAGGGCGGTCGCCGGGGCCGTGGGCTCAGCGCCTGCCACCGAAGGAGAAGGGGCTGTGCAGGGCGCGGGACCCTCTTTGGGAAACCGTGGAGCGCGCCCTGCCCCCGGAGTCGGCGCACGCCGGGGCGCGGAGAGTCGGGGCCGGGGGCTGGGGCTGGGGGGGGGGCGGCTTGGAGCGGGGCCGCAGAGAGACCCCCCTGCCGGCTGAGCGCCGAGGCCCGCCCGTCAGTCCCGGGGAGCCGGCAGCTCCCGAGCGCCGAGAGCCGGCAACGCAAATACCAAGAGGAAGGGAAACCAGCCCGCGCTGACATGTAAACAGGGGATTCCATCTGGAGGAGCCCGCTCAGACAGACCCCCAGACACACTCACTTGCACCCCGATCCGCCTGCAACCCATCCACTTGCCCGCCCCAGGGCCCTCCAGGCGGGGACCCGAGCTGGTGGCGGCTGCATCTCCCGCCCCCGTCGCCTTCGGCCTCGGGTAAGAAGAAGCCGGCCGCCGGGCCAGTGCCCGGCGCCGGGGCCAAGGCGCCCAGCTTGCCCGGGGGTGGGGGGAGCGATGGACCCGGGGGTCCCCGGCCCCTGCCTTGGATCTGCTCCCGGGGTCCCCAGGTTTCACGCGGACCTCCGCCCGCAGCCCGGCCCGCAGCACGTACGAGCGGGCCGGACGCGGCTTCGGGACAAGGGGTGCGGGGCGGGGCGGGGGGAGATCGCTGTGGGTCGTGAACCCGGAGGGTCGCGCCCGCGAGTGAAACTCGCCACCGGAGCGCGGGAGGAGACGGCGCGAAGCCGGGGCACGGAAGGAAGGGAGAGTGGCCACGTCTTCCGGGACCCCGGCGCCCAGCGCCAAGCCTGCCCGCTGCCTCGCCGCCCCGGCCGGCCCCGCCGCTCCCGCGCCCACTGCCCAGTCGCTTACCTTAATAGTCCCGTCCATTTGGCCAAGTCTGCAGCCGAGCCCCCCAATATTCCACACATTGACCCGGTTACAGCCTGACCTCGCAGCCCCTTCGGATTAGCCCGGCGCGGCCTCCCTGGCGCCCAGGGCCCTCCCTGCGTGCCCCCCACGAGCGCCCTGCCCTCGCTCCCCTGTGCACGTTTGTTGTTGTAGCGGAGCGAAAAAGAGACAGTTAACCGGATGAAACTTTTTTTTCAGCTAATTTTGGGAAGTGACTTCACTTTGCGAATCGGGGAGGAAGTCCTATCTCTCTCTCTCTCTCTCTCTCTCTCTCTCTGTCTCGCGCTCTCCTCTCTCTTCTCTCCCCTCTGCTCTCTCCCTCGTCTTCCCTCCCCCCACACCCCCTCTTCCTCCCCTCTGCTGGTCCTGCTTTTCGCATCACACACACTATATAAATATACCCGGAGATGCCCAGATACATTCGTGCGCAGCGCACACAGGATACTTGCTCCTGGGAGATAAGAGAGAGCTGGGAACAATGCCGGGGTCCACGCCCGGCGCCCGCGCCCTGATTCCCGCAGTCTGCACCCCCACCCCCAACACCTTCCCCCAAAGTCCAAAACCAAACGCCTTTGGCCTCCTTCCTTTTCCCGGGGCCGTTGGCCGAAGGTGGCCCTCTTGACTCATTCCCTTTCCGTTTCTTCCCACAGATAGGTTCATTAATGCTTTTTCCAGCCGGAGTAAACTTATGGGGGGGGGGGTTCAGTTTACTCGGGCTGGGGATAACCTGGAGCCTACTGCCCGGGAAGATCCGGACTCAGACCGAAGGAAACCAACCATTAAAAAAATGCATCCAATGGGAATTTTTCCACTCGGGCCCTCGGCTGCCGAGTCGCGGCAGACTCCGGGAGCTATTTCACCGGCCGACGCGGACTCGGGGCACTTTCAGAAGGACCCCACCATCGGGGACGAGGACTAGGCTCCCAGTGCATTGTTAGCAGAAGGGCGCCCTCCGGGCGGCGCGCCTCGGCCCTTTGCTCCTGGAGAGCTCCCGGCGCCCGCCCAGGGCCGGGACCGGCAGCACCATAGGCCACCTCTCCGCGCCTTCTAGGGTCCAACCCCTCGCACTTCACCTGGACCAGATGGCCCAAGTCCCAGCGTTCGGCCAGAGCCGCCTATGCAATGCTACTCCAAGCCCCAAGAAACCTACGCTACCGCGGGACGTTCCCTCCACACTGGTCAACAGGTCTGCAGAGCGCAGCACTCAAGATCGCGGCACCGTCATCCCCACCCAGCCGTGAGGCCAGCCGACTTTTGGCCCACCTTGTCGGCCCCCGCCACCCAGAGACCTCCCCCGTCTTTCTGCAGGGCCGCCGCCGAACCCTCCAGTTGGGGCAGCCTCAGGAGTCCGGGGCGCAGCGAGGAGACATCCCCCCCACCCCACTCCTCCCCCAGGCGCTCTCGGCCTGACTCCCTTCTCCCCAACCTCCCAAACAGGTTACCTTGTCCACGCTCTCCAGACCACGCTTTGGACTTTTTCACTTTTATTTAAGAGTCCACCCGGGGAAGGAGGAAAAAAAAATCCAGAGGAGATCCGAGTCAATTGGAAAGAAAAAAAAAATTCAAAAGGGTGTCCACAGCGGCGAAAAAGGTGACTTATTAATTCTTTATTTCTTCTGGAGCAATTGAGCCAGAAAGCTAGCTCGCCTCCCTCCCTCCCTCCCCCCACCCCGTCTCGAAATTAGTCTCATCAATTCAGCTCCAATTTTGGGTTCGAATACAGACGCGGGTCTGAACGTGACCAGACCTGGAGTGGCGGGTGCAGCCTGCCAGCAATTGAGACTCGGTGTGCGTATGGGGGAGTGGGGTGGGGGTGGGGTGGGGGTGGGATGGGGGCCGGGCCGACCCCCCCACCTCCTGTCTGCTTCTCAATCCAGGGGTCTGCTCCGGGGCTCCCCTGGGACCGCCACATCTGGTTACCGCTAGCGGGGTCAGTCCCCCCCCCTTTGCCTGGGGCCACCAGTTCTGGAGTTCAATTAAAAGAAATCAGGCTTAACCCTTTCCTCCCCTAGGCCGGCCGCCTGCCCTCTCACTCTTCCCTTCAGCTTTTCCACATGCTTTCCAGAGAGGAAAGAGGTTAAAGGGAAAGGAAGAATGAATTACATCCTTTCAAACCCCAAATTGTTTCCTTTTCAGCCCAGACTCTGCCGACCTTCAAACGACAACAGGGCTTTCAGGAGGGTGCGGGGAGACCGCTTCCCACCCGAACCTGGCCAGAAACCCGGCACCCCCAGCCACATCGGCCCTCTTTCGGGCAGAAGGGATTCCAACTCCACCACCCGGAGGCCCCCTTCCGGGTCCTGGGCAAACACTGAGGTTGCTAATGGCCACCCCACCGGAGCCGCTGCTCCCCCTTCCTGACGCACTCCTCCAAGTGCTTGAGAAGGCTCCTCTATGGCAAAAATGTTGTGTAGGTCTCTCTTCCCAACTTCTATTGTGCCTGGCAAAGATCCCGTTACCTTCACTGCACTGATCAGTACAGTCACCCCAGTAAGCCTAGCACCCCCAATTCCTTGCAGCAGCAGCTGTCTCTCCCATTGGGAGTTGCTCAATATGCAACTAGATTAAACTGAGGACTTGCCCTCCTGTTTTCACCGTGGAGCTCAATAGCACTTTCTGTTTCTCCCTGAAAACCAAAGCTATGGCAATTTCGTAATTTTGAAGATGGGGGGGGAGAGGGAGAGTGGAGGCTGGCATTGGCATAAGGGTCACCCCTTTGTGACTTACTGACTGGCACCCCTGCCATGCCTTTTGCTCTTTCTGAGCCCCCCCCCCAGGAGAAGCTCCTGTCCATTCACAAGGTCCTCCACCCAGAAAGGAGAATCCCCCTCCCCACCCCCCCCCCAACTGGGAACAACAGCTCTCTGAGGCATTCCAGACTCCCTCCACCCCACACTGACATGCTGGTGGGCAAGTGTGCCCCACTTATGTAACTCTGGGTTTGCCGCTCAGCTCCTGCTGCTGCTTCTATTTTCAATCCCGAAGGGGGGAAAAGCCCTAACCAAACACAACAGTAAACAAGTCTGCCCTGTTTCATGTGGTTACCACCAGACATCTGGAAAGATGGTTTGATCCTGGCAGCTCACATTGTTTTCACGAGCAGCCAAAGAGAATATTTCGAATGTTTGCATTGAGACAAATTGATAGAGAGCCTGTGGTGAAGCCGGCTACAAATGAAATGTCTTTGAGTTGGGGAGGGGAAACCCCTCCCCTTCACCCCTCTCTCCCTCCCCTTCTGTCCTCTCTCCCGCCCCTTCTCTCTCCCCTTCCTCCCTTCCTCTCTCCTCTCTCCCCCTTCTCCTAGCATAGCCAGGGACTGGTTACCCCAGCCCACACACTTGCACACACCCTCTTTCCTGGCTCACCAGAGACTGTCCTGCCGGCCTTTCCCAGACTGGGCAGGGCTGGTGACCCGCGGCCGGTGCCTGCTACCAGCCGTGCCCATTCCACCAGCCCAGCCCACGTTCAAGTCAGGGAGCCCTCACACTCAGCCAAGGAAGCGGGGCCAGCATTTAAAACAAAAGCTACCAGGTCTGGGGGGGGGCGGGGGGGGGACCAACAAAACAACTCACCACACATGTCTAAGCCTAGGGTCACGGACAGAAAGCACGAACACGGAGGCGAGTATTTAGGAAATATTTGGGTTTTGAGCTTTTTCGCTGGAACTTCGGGGCTATGACTTGCCTCGCACCATCCGCACTTGACAGTATTTTCAAACATGCGGAAGTCCTGCTTCCCGCGGGAGGGGAGCGGCTGGGCGAAACGTGTCTTGGCTCTCTCAATGTCAGCCCTTTTGACCGGGTCAAGCCTTTCCAGACGCGACTTCCTGGGCTTCTTTGGTCCCAAGCCCAGGTTGGGGGTGGGAGGACGCGACAGTCGGAGCCGGGTCCCCAGGGTGCCTCCGGACCCGGGTCACTTGAAACCCCGAAAGATGCCAGGCCTGGCACAGCCTGTCGGGCGGATCCTTTCCCCTGCGTCCTCCCTCCTCCCCCGCCCCTCGGGTCCAGCGCGGCCTCGGCGGGTATTCGAGCTGGCAAAGAGGGTGGGGGGGAGAAGGGGGGAGGGGGGAGAAGCGGGGGCGCGGGGGAGGGACGGGCGAGCGAGCGCCAAAACTCCAGACTGCACAACTGCAGCTTCAAGTGTCTGGCCCCTCGCTCGAGGCCATAATTAATTTGAGATTTATTTTTATTGGAGAACTCGAGTCTCGTCTGACCTTAGCCAAACAAGGCAGCTCGAGCCGCCCCTGGATGCGCTTGAATGCCGGGGAATATTTCTGCAGGAAGGCTCTGCAGGCGCGCCTGCTTTGAATTTGTTTCTCAGACTTCATCTACTCACAGATTGAAGGAAGATTTAGAGCCTCTGCTCGCCCTGCCCGCTCCCCACGCTCGTTCTTGCCTTAGCGCCAAGCGGGTTCAAAACGCTACGTGGGAGGCCGCGGCGGCGGGAGGGCCGGGGGGGGGGGGGGGGGGGGGGCGGCTGGCCCGGCTGGGGGAGGGTCTCTGCGCCCAGAGCCCGAGGCGCTCGGGGCCGGGTCCCCAGACCACGCGGCGTCGACGAGGAAATCCCAAGGGAGTCCGAGGCCGACCAGAGAGCGCAGGCTGACAAGAGGTGGAGACCAGCCAGGTGCCGGGACTCTCACCCAGCGGCGGCGCCTAGACTGGGGCTTGGGGTGGGGGCGGGGGTGGGGGGGGAGAGGGGAAGGGAGAATTTCATCCCCTCCAATCTCCGTCCTTCCTGCCTCCCGGCCGCCCCACACGGCATTTATTCTAAGTACTGACCTGTGTCCTCGCAGCCCCTCTGCAGGACCTGTTGGCCAGATGCTGCCCCTGGGCCGTGTGGTGGTGAACATTCTGGGGCTCTAAGCCTCCTTTGGTCTGGTGCGTGGTGTGCATGCTGGTGTCTCCTGCAGCATGCAGCAGGGGCTGAACCAGCAGGGTAGGTGGTGAGGGAGTGAGTGTAAGGAGTAGGGCAGATTCGCTAAGGGGGAAGTGGAGGACCCTGACCGTCTCGTGGGGCGGGCGAGGGACCTTCCGACTTGTGCCCCTCGCACCGGGATCGACTGCGATTTGCATAGCACGGGACCAGGATTCCTCTTGGGTATCCTCCGTGCTCCACCCCGTAGCTGCAAGTTGGGACGTCCAGGTTGAAAGCCTCGCTGGGGGGCCAGGCTCCTAGGTTTGAATTCTGGCTCCGCACTTACCAGCTCTGTAGGTTCGAGCAAGCTCCTTAACCTCTTTGTGCCTCAGTGCCTTCATCTGTACAGTGGTGTTATAATAGGACCTACCCCTGGCGGTCAGCACAGTTCTGTCCTTAGCTCCACCCCTTACAAGCTGCGTTCCGTTAACCTCTCAATACCTCGGTTTCTCATCTGCAAAATGGATTACCTCCTCGGGTTGGTATTAATATTAAAGGAGTTACTATAAATGCAATGCTTAGGACAGGACCTGGCAAATGTAAGGGGTACCTTAATGGTACCACAATTATTCACTTACTGCATGTTATGGCCTTAAAGAGTCACTCGTGTTCCTTCGCTCCCTGCCCCTTGCTCTTTCCAGCCTCATCCCCACTCTAAGGGCTGTCCTGCGCATAACCCCGTGGGCACTCTGGGGGGTTCTCAGAGCCCAGATCGCTGCCGGGTGGACGGGGTGCCCTTGACTGCTGCGCCCGGCTCGGCTTCAGGCCCTGGGCCTGGGCGCCTGGGCTCTCAGTGTTTGTCAACAACCTCGGAGCCGGGTGCCTGACGCGCAATGGCAGGAGCTTGGCAGCCTGGGACTGTTTGTGCCCCTCTGGCAAATGGTCGATGTAGGGAGCCGGCGGAACAGACCCAAGATTGTCCCTGCCACGCAGACCTTTCGCCGCCGTCAATGCACCCCTTTGTGCAACAATACAAACTTTGTGGCTGCTGAAAAATCCATTTTTCCCCCTTGAAAAGAGCTCCTGCGGCGAGCGGCTCCTTTGGCTGCCCACAGCTCCTGGACTGCATCCTCTCTCCCTGCTCCCCACTCCAGACCGCTCCGCTCTCCTGAGCCGGTTTGCTTTCTCTCTGACTCCGGGCCCGGGTCAGTCTCCTGGGCTCCCACTTGCCCCTCTAGGCTTTGTCATCCCTGAGGTTTTGGATCCCCGGGTGTGTGCAGACCGGGGTGGAGGGGTGGCTGGGGGCGGGGGTGGGGTGGGGGGAGGGCACTTGCTGTCTTTGGGGCCGGGCGAGAAGTGAGAACTCCCTAAGCTTCTGGAACTGGGCGTGGCGTGGGTGGGAGGGGTCACAGCCTGCCTAACCTCTCCGGAAAACTGGACTTAAGGAACCCCGGCGCGCTTTAAAGCCTCCCGGTGTACGCCCTGCCACTTCCTGGGGGCCATCGGTCCAGCCATCTATTCATTGATTGTCGATACATGGAGTCACTTATTTTTCATTCATTCATCACAGATTAAACACCTCTTCTCCGCCAAGGCTCCGGGACCCGGCCTCCTTCAAGTGACTATAAAACTCCTTTAGACCTTGGGAAGGGGTGGGAGTCGGGACACGAGTACCTCGTGTCAACAAATTTCCCTTTAGAGAAATGGGAGGAGGGCTGGACGCTAAAGTGGCGCTCCCCCAGGGTCGCACCCCATCGAGGTGGCCACGGGCCGGCAGACTGACCCACACTGCGGTGGCATTCCCGGATGCCGGAGGGAGCTCAGCGTGGGCACGCAGGAGGGGGTGGGGACCTCAGGGGCGGAGTTTCAGGGAGAAGGGGGCGGGGCCGGGACCCGAGGGGTAGGTTTTCAGAACCGCGGTGGGCCCTTCCTCCTCCGACCTGGGGCTCCGACTCGGGCTGGCCCCGGCTCGGGGCTGCTACCCGGAAGGAAGGAGGTCGCGCCTGGGTCCCAACCCCGGGCACCCTCAGCCCCGCCCCGCTGGCGCATTTTCATTTAAACGTGCAACCCAGATGTCCTGGCCTCGGTTTGTTTACATTCTTGGGAACTGTTGTGAGTGGGAAAAAAAGTTCTATATTCTGTCAAATGTAGCAGTCTGCTCTTTGGAGGGCGGGTGGGGCCAAGAGAGGTGGGCTTCAGGACAGACGGGGTGTCGAGCCGGTGGGAGAAGCGCGTCGCGTTCACACAGCCGCGTACACACGCCCAGAGGCTCATGTGCACGCTCCCCAGTACGCGCAGACCCTTACTTTGAAACCTGTTGTGCGCCAGCGGCGCGGGCGCAGGACCCACTGGGACCCGATGCTGGCTCGCGCAGGTCCCCCGACTGGCGTCTCGGCTTTCCCTGCCCAACCTCATCGCGCTCACCCACTTCCAGTCTCCCGATCAGTGCCTACCGAGAGCGTTCCTCCCCAGCCAAGGATTCCTGAGGGTCTGTGCCACCCTAGGGTGGTCGGGAACGCCCCAGGCTCCAGGTCCACCCGCTGAACCCTCCACCCCTTTCCCCGGGGAAAGCCGGGAGCGACCACAGGCCCGGTGGCAGAGGGGCTGGGGGTCATTACCTGTTTAAAGACGCTGTCATGTCTTACCTTGACGTAAGACGACGTGTCGGGGACTGTCTGAAACATCCTCCGTTGGTGAGGAAGGGTCAGGAAGGCCCAAGAACCAACCTGGGTGGGAGAAACCTCAGTCACCCGAGAGTACAACATGGGTGGGACGGTGGCGGGTGAGGGGGGAGGTGGTTGGGGAAGGAGGCTGGATGGCTCTGATCGCCCAGGCCAGAAAGGGAGGATCCCCGTGGTCAGGTACTGGGAGCCAGTTGTGCGTCTCTGCCTCCCGACTTCAGGCTAAGGGATGGCGAAGGTTGAGAGCCGGCTCAAGACGACCTGTGGCTTTTCCTTGCAGTCCTGTAACCCTCCTCTATCCACAGATGAGACCACCCACCCCCACTCTGACCCCGGTCCTGGGTAGTTCCACACCTAGGGACACAGGGGCCTCTCTGAGCCGGAAGAGAGAACCCTGCCCTGGTAGGGGTAGGTCTCCCCACGAATGCAGCCCAAAGCCCCAGGGAGCGGATATTTACAGAACTGCCAAGCTTGGGCCCTCAGGGCACAGATCTTCAGCCTGCCTCCCCAACCACCTCAGGACTCCACCAGTGGCCAGCTGCCTCCCCCCTCTTCCCTGCTAGTGGACCGCTTGGGGAGAACGACTGGCTGAAGGTCCTAGAGATCTAGGGAGGCCCTTTCCCCAGCCCCGGCTCCTTAAAAGAGTTTTGAGGGCAGAGACCAAGATAGTGAATGACACAGCCGCATTTCTAGTGGCGGGGGAGATGGTGTGTGAAGTCTGAATATTTGGGCTAGCGGGTGCAAAAACCACCCTAGATGCCAGGTGCCTCTGGGTGAGTCTCTCCCTGCCTTGCCAAGTCTGGCCCTCTTGCCTTCCTTCTCTTAAACCATCTTTAACGTGGCAGCCTGCAGCTTCTCCGGCAGCCAATGTGTTTCTGATAAAGCACTTTTCTCCCCACTAACAGATTCCAGCTTTTGGCTCCTGAAGCCACAACACACACGCACACGAGTTCAGGGACCAGGTATGTTCCTTTGGGCCCTTAAATACCTCTTCCCTGCCTCTGTCCTCTCCCCGGGAGTGTCCCCGATTTTCTTTGCAACTTGGAGTGAAATTTGCAAGGAAAGTGGGGGGGGGTGGGAAGGAGAAAAGAAAGCCCCCCCCTCCAGAGAATGAGAGAAAGAAAGAGTCCCAGAAAGCCTCCCATTTCCCTTCTGCAGCTGGAGCAGGGAGAGGCGCCACCACCCTAAGTCCCCTCAGAGATCCCCCCTACATGAACACTCACCTTAGACACCCTTGTCTGTTTGGCCCGCGGCAGCCGAACTCCTGAAACTCCAGGATGTCTGAGCTCTGAGTGCTAATTCTCTGCTACCAGAGCCCCCGAGATCCTTGGTGGTGCCGAATTAAACCTGCAGGCTGCCCGGAGTCAAGCTGCACCTTTCTTTGCAGTGTAGCCAGACCGCCAGCCTGGGTCCCAGCAGGAGCTGGGGGGCCCGCAGGAACCGCTGAGCTCCTCTGTCTGTGCGCCCTGCCGCTTTCCTCTCTGCCGCCTCTCTCTGGCTCTCTTCGTCCCACTCCCCCTTCCTCTCTCTTTTCCCGTCTTTTAATTTGATTTCCGTTTTCTTATCAATATTTCAACTGCTGTCTGATGAATTGTTCTAATAGACAGCCACCCGTGTGCCCCTAGCTGCTTTTCCAGAAACCTCCGGGTGTTGCTAGGAAATGTCAAGGAACACTAGAAACCACACACATATCGCAAACGTAAAGCCAAGAGGAGACGTCGGGACCCAGGCCTCCTTTCATTTGATTATTTACTTTTTAAATGATCGCTATGCAAATAATTATTCCTAAGACTTACATAGTATGAATGAGGTCCTCTTTGATTTTTCAAGCCCTGAAGTTTGGCTTACTTAAAGGTTACCTTTCCCTTTATGTGGACCTCCCCTGAATACATCTTTTTCTGATCCACATTTTCCAGGCAGCATCTATAAGAGCAAGGTGATTTGCAAATGTCAGGGAAACAACCCTATTATGGACTTTTAATTTCAAAACCACAACATTTAACAACACCCTCGCTAAGGAGGCATTTCTGGGTCCTCGAATTTGTGTTGTGTTTTTCTTTTCTTTCTTTCTTTCTTTCTTTCTTTCTTTCTTTCTTTCTTTTTTTTAATTTTGGAATGTTGCTCATTGCTTCACTCTAAGACGTGGCCTTGAATGGGGCTCCGATTGCCGAGTCTGTGCTCACATTCACTCTTTTAGTTGCCCAATCCAGGGCCATTCTCCGCCAAACAGCCCGGCCTCGGCCTCGAGAGGAGTTGCCAGTGTTGCTCCCTCCCTGGCGGGTGGTTTTCACACCCTGGAGCTGCTTCTGAGGCTCCAGTAACCAGGAGCTTCAGCACCAGCTCCCCACCCCCGCAGAAGGCTTGGCAAAGACCAGAGCAGATGAACTTGGGAGGGAGAAGTGGAGGGGGGGGGGCGGTGACAGGTAAAGGTAGAGAGTGTGTCAGTTTGTAAGAGCAAAACCACAGCTTTGTGTACCTCCCAGAATTAGCCTCAGTTTCTCAAGCTTTGTTCTTTCTCGGGTGCCTAGACCCCTGACTGTTTTGGTTCTGGACACTGAGAGAATTAATTCAGTACCTGTTCCCTTTTCTCTGCCACCCCACTCCCTACCCCTCAACTGGCTCTGGAAATTTCTGACCAAGAGCAATTGCTAGGATTCCATTTCTGGAGAAAGCACACTTATCACCCAGATCTCCCCACGTGGGGGGTATGAAGACTGGCGGCAGGGTTATTCATTATTTCCTTCTCAACAATATCCCGATTTTTCTCTCCGTCCCTCCCCCAAAGCTCAACATATTGAAACATTTTGCTGCTTACTAGGAGCAGCCCGGAGAGCTATGAGGTGAAAGGCCAGCCTGGGACCGTGACTGGGGCTGCCTGGGCTGGGGGCTGATGGCCAGGCTGCCCCCTCCCAGCACATTCCTGACCATTGCTTAGGAAAACAAGACAGGCTTGCGGAGGGGAGGGGACTGAAGTACAAGAACCGGTGCCCCCAGAATTTTGTTCCTGGGATTCTTGGAGAGATCCTCTTGCCTCCCAAAGGGAGCAAACACTATTCCAAGCAACCACAAATAAAACAGAAGGTGCTCCTGCATCCTGTACCGATGTCATGCATTTTAAACAGAGGTTCTTTTCAGGGAAGTTGGAAATTTGAAAATGAGGGCTTCAGCTATATTAGAGGAGGTGAGCACTAAACAAATTGTCTAATTAATACCTCACCATCCAGATTAAGTTTTTCCAGCCTTGGTCTTTTGTCATTTTCTTTTCACCTCCCTAGTCTCCTTTCTTTTCTTGGAGGGGACTTGTAAGAGATCACTTGAGTACTTTCTCCAGATTTCACAGTTGTTATCACAGATTTTAAATTCTTCCTTCTTTATGTGTCACAGGTGCTATCACGTCCTTATTTGTAGACCTATCTATCTGAGGTTTGCCTCTCTTCACTCGATTGTAAGCTTCCTGAAGGCAAGCATTGAGTTTGTTTTGTTCATTGCAGGATACCAGTGTCCACACTGAAATGGACAGGCACAGAAGTGGGGCAATTTCTTAACCACATGTCTTCTTTCTGAACAATAAGGAGAGAGGGGAAAAGGAAACATACAAAACAAAACCATCCTGTTGTTATTAAGGGCAAACTGACAGGGACAGTTCCCCTGAGTATACTAATTCATTTTCTGCTTTGCAGGGTTGCATGAAATCAGTGCTCATGTGTTGGCTTCCTTTTTACATACATGGTTTAACCAGGAATCCTGAGGTCATCCCTCTGCCCAAGTACCATGGGTATGGTCAGCTGATGGGGGTGTCCTCCCCTAGTTTGGTACCCAACTCTTCAGGTTGTGTGTGTGGACACACACACTCAGGTATGTGTCCTATTTCTTCCTCTTCCTATAATTTTAAGAGCCAGAATGGGCATTCACTCCAAGGATCATGCATATAATAAAATCTTGGTGGTCCTGGGAAAAACAGATGAGCTGATCTGGATTCCCTTCCAACTGGGGTTTCAGAGCTGGACATAGACCTGGAAGCCTGCCGTGTTTGTGTACGTGAGGGGGTAGGGTGGGTTAAGGATGCCGAATGGGAGAAGTGCCTGCAGCCCCAACCACCCGTCTGGGAATAGGGAGGTGGGGTACGATTAGAACCCTGGCTATCTCATCCTCTGGGAAGATACAGCCAACTCCCTTTGTCACCTGGAGCCTTCAATTTGCCAGAAGAAAATTGCTGAAATTGGTAACAGCTGCCATAAGGAGGAGCCTAAGAGAGGAGAGAACGAAGGAAAAGGGGCAGGAAGACTCATTAAAGCCAGCTTATCCCTCTAACTGCTTCCAAAGGGAAAGGGTTGTGTGTGTGTGGGGGGGGGTGGTTTGCTCCATAGTTATTGCTGCCTCACCAGCTCATACCAGGCTGCTTCCTTGGGTCATAGATTTGTAATCCAGAGCCTGGTCATTAGCAAGTGACCCTGGTACAGAGTTTAGGAGGGTGGGAGATTGGAATCCAAGAAACGCTCCCAGCAGGGGAAGGGGGGGCACTTTATCTGGGTGGTGCCACCATGGGTTCTATGCCAATTAGTACTCAGCTTCCTTATTTGGCTAATGAGAGAGCTACCATTAGATCATCATGAGATGCCTTCCGATTAGAGTATGCTATAATTCTGTGAGAGTGTTTAACCTGGGAAAGGATGTGAATCAAAGGCAAATTAATGGTCTAGGGTTAGACAGAAACTTTGGGTTCCAGTTTTAACTCTGCTCCTGATGAGTAGTGTTATAAACTGAATTGTGTCCCCCCTGAAATGTATACTCAAAGGCCCTTACCACCAGTAATTCAGACTGTGAATGCATTTGGAGATAGAGCCTCTAAAGAGGTAAATAAGGTACAATGGATGGACCCTAACCCGATAGGACTGGGGTCCTTATAAAGAGATTGGTACGCAGAAATGTGGAACACAGAAGAAAGACCATGTGTGGGCACAGTGAGAAGGCCACCAATGGCAAACCGAGGAGAGAAACTTCAGGAGAAAACACACCTGCTGGCACCTTGAACTTCCAATCTCCAGAACAGTGAGGAAATAGATTTCTGTTGTTTAAGGCACTAATACTTTGGTATTTTATTATGGCAGCCCTAGCGAACTAGAACCATGATTTGGTTTCTCCAAGCAAGTCAAAGAATTGACAGGGTTGAAACACTTTACTCAACTCTTCTGGAACCCATTGTGATGATAAATATCTATTTATTGCATATCCACAGTGTTTCTGGCCATGTGTAGCCTTGTGTGTAAAGCAATATTCTGGTCTTTGTGGTTCTTTCCACCTCCCCTCCCCACCCCCCAAAATGGCTTAAACCTCATTGAGTTTCAATGTCCTCTATATTTTCTATTCCTTTCGCTCTTAATGACGGGAAGGAAGGAAGTTGCTTCCTGCTCCTCTAGCAAGCAATTTCAGATTTTAAAGGGTAGCCAACGAGATGTCACGCTCCTTATCTCTCATTATTTGTGTCCTCTTATAGCCCTTGCCAGGCTGCGAACCTAGACTGAGCTCCTGGAAATTACAAGGAGAAAGAAGTGGGAAATCTGCTCAGGGAGATAAGTCCAGGAAATGGAGGCAGTGAGTAGAACAGGGTCCCCTAAGAAGAGCTGGCCGACGGGGCACTTTGGATTTTGAGATGTGTGTGAGCTGGTCAGGCCTTTGATTCCTATCATATACCAACACACACACGCACACACACACGCTGCCATTCACACGTACTCTCAGTGTAAAAGGGGATCTTGGAATGGGGGAACATGGGGTGCAAAATAAAGAGCATTCAGAGCAAGGACGGAGAACCAATGGATTGAGAGATCAGTGACCCGAATGGGTGCAAGAGGAAGGACTTCTCCCAGGCTGACAGATTCATCCCTCACCTCTAGCTGCAGATTAGACATATATAAAGCTTCCCAGGACTGCAGATGAAGAGATGAGTCACTGGAGAATGGATGAGACCAAGCATTAAAGCAAAGAGGAGCCCTAAGACCAAAGACTTTTATATACATTATATTCTTTCCCTCAGGTCCCTTAGCAAGTTTCTCTCCTCCTTAAGTTATCTCTTCATGAATGTCAATTAGTTAATTTGATCTTATTAGCTAACCCTGAGCCCTGCTCTAGCTTAAATTTTTATAATTCTAAAGAGCCTATTCCTAGTCTCATCTATGGTTATACGTATTTTGTAGGTTATTGGGAGACATTCTTTGTCCTGTTCCTGTTGAAAAAACTGTGGTATTCATCCTTCATAATAACTCTAGTAAGGTTTCCGTGTGGCTTCAGTGTCTTCTGATTGAATGGAATAATTCATTCATTCATTTGCAGGGGAAGGGTCATGAGAAGGATCTGAGTGATATCACTGAGAAGGCAAAGGTTTGCAAGGACTGTATTATCTTTGCTCTGTCGACTTGGACTTAACCCTATAAAAAGAGGAAAGAGAACAGAATTAATGAAAGCATCGAGTTCGGGGTCATGTGTAGAAGGAGTCACCACCACAGTTTAAGGAGAATTAATCGGTGACTTTAAAGGCTTCCAGGCATAATTGGATGGAGTGGGACAGTCAGTGTGTCCGCTGTAACTCTGAAGTGGACGATGATTGTCTTAGCTGAAAACGAAACGAACCCTTTGGGACGCTGTTGAGAAAAATGCCAAAGAAGAAAAAGTGTGCCCACTCTGGCCACCGAAGACACTAGAGCAATGCCGTCTGAAATACAGATGTCATTTTCATTCTTCCCTTCTTGCCTTCAGAGCCCTGATTTACAGAAGAAAAAAGAAAAAAAAACCTTAGACAAAAGTCGAGCAGGGCCAATACTAGTTACTTTTGGCACAAAGGTCTTGCGGTATGTTTTTTAATGGAGGGGGTGGGAGTGGGGTGAGGTGTGGGAGGTATTTGAGTGAGGAGAGAGATCAATAATATCTCTGATACTAACGTCTAAGGATAATCGTTTGAGAATTGAGATGCTTTTGACCAAGTACTTCCAACCTCTAGACGGAAAAGACGCTGTGTAAATACTTGTCTGATCAAATACTGGTCTCATGTGTCATTATTGTTTTTTTCAGTGACCCTCAACTTTGATAGATGGGGACAGTGGGGTCCTGGAGAGAGCATGGTCACTTAGCGTTACTTCGATGCACGTCACAGCCGAACACAAAACAATGTCCCCCACTTAACACAATAAACACTGGGGACTCACTGCCTTGTGAGTTCCTCTGAGGGAACCTGCTTTCCCTAGATAAGAGATCAAAAGTAGAGGGTATATTTTCGTTTTCTGGGTGTCTGTCTTTAAATCAGGCTTAGTGAAGCAAGGTGTCTCCTAGATTTTTGGTTGAGGGCAAGGGGACACAGGTTTTTTCCAAATCTTATTTTCTCTTTTTAAAAGGTCAGATTTGTGAGTGACACAGGGGTGAACTGAGCAACTGTGAAATTCTCATTGCTTCAGAGTGACTGGGTATTGTGGAAATGGAAAGAATAGGAAATTATATTTCACACTCCATGAAGCCTTCTTGCTGCTTCTTCTGGTGATGGTTTTGGTCCCATCTTATAAAAATGGACTAGAATGGGAGGGGCAGGTTAAAGCGGATCTTGAAGAAATAGGTAAGTGTGGAATGCCCCACTCCAATCTTCCCTACTGCCTTCTCCACGTTCTGACTCAAAGGTGGGTTGGCCTGTGTGGCTACCAGAGCGCATGCGACTTCAAATTGAGCTAGTTCTGCGTGTCCTTTATTAACTCAGCTAGCCACTCAGCTAGCTAGCTGTTTTGTCCTTTTGAGATCCCTATATCCTTTTCATTCTGCTCAACGCTTTATATAAGCGCACTGGCAGTAAAAAATTAGAGCCAGGGAAGAGGGTTCCCGCTGAAAATTTTATGGATCAGCTGAGACAAGGGTCAAATGGCTACCAGGACTTCAGCTACTAGCTTGGGAAACCAGTTATTCCAATTTTTTTTTAAACTGAACCCCTAGATGATTCTCTTCAAGTTCATTCAGGGTAGACCTTTAGCAAGTTTTCTGAAATGGTTTCCCTGTAAGGGCTGACAAGGGGGGATGGTCAAATTTTTCAGCTCGGGAGGCTTTTCGATTTGGAACCAAACTGAATTTTGGCTTGCATTTCTAGAAAAGAAACTGGTTATGGCTGTGGGGCCCAGAACCCCGAGAGATGATAAGCATTTGCAATCTTGAGTGCTTATCTCCTCCTGTATCTGGCCTTCTTGCATTTATAAAGTAAATCGGGAAATCTCACTACAACAGGCTTTCCTGTGAGGAGGCTGGCATTTCCTGCCTGCCCCACTGGGGACAGGAATGGAGGGAACACACTGCTGATGTTCAGGTTTTCCCATTTCAGCCCTGCAGCTGCTGCGGGGGTTGGGGTGGGGGGTGGGGGGGGGGAAGAGGGCACCCACCCAGAGATCAGCAATGGTGTGAATTCGAGCTAAGGAGGTCATTGTTTTCCTGATACACTTTTCATACAACCTTCTTACACATAAAATAAGAAAAGAAACACCCATTGTTACTTATTTGAACACACACACACATGCCCAGGTACATATTCTGCATATGTGTGTTGCATGGATACCCAGCTGTCTTGCTTTGATGAAATTGATACATATATTGTCATATACTTCTGACAAACTGCCATTAAATTGGTTATCTTAAAATATAACCATTTGCATTTTGTTGCACCAGGGAAATATTCATGTAAATTCCATGGTGTGACATCTTAAGGGGCACCTGGGTGGCTCAGTCCGTTAAATGCTCGACTTCAGCTTGGGTCATGATCTGGCAGTCCGTGAGTTTGAGCCCCGCGTCGGGCTCTGTGCTGACAGCTCAGAGCCTGGAGCCTGCTTCAGATTCTGTGTCTCCCTCTCTCTCTACCCTTCCCCCACTCATGCTTTGTCTCTCTCTCTCTCTGTCTCTCATAAATGAATACATGTTAGAAAAAAATTTTTTTAAGTTTGTAAACAAATAATGCTTTTGTAAAGAGAAGTACCTCTCCTCATTTCTTGCACTTATCTTTAGGGTAAATTTTGTTCCTTTTCTGATATATGTGCTATTGAAAAGATCACTTGTATTAATAAAAAAATTTCACCTATTGCTTCTATCAAAGATGTGAATGTATGTAGAAAATCTATTATAGTATTTATATCACAAATTTTACATAGCACTTACAGTCATGTGTGATTGGACAAACCCTAGAGAAATTCACACTCAATTTCTGAGATGAAGAAACAGAATCTGAAATAGAAATTACTTCTTTTTTCATGGCAACATTTAAATATGTTATTTCATTAAGCAACATGATTATTGTTAGCACCATCTTTTACATGGTGAAATTGAATCATACATGAGAAACCTGAATCTCTTAGAATCATTAATATATTACTTAAGTAATGTGTTTTAGACATTATCTATAATTATGTAAGTAATTTGTCAAACTTTGCAGGGGGAGTCACAGGGCCTGGCTAGAACTCAAGTCTTTTCACTTCTTTTTTTTTTTTAAGTTTATTTTTTATTTATTTTGAGAGAGAGAGAGAGAAAGAGAGAGAGAGAGAGAGAGAGAGAGAGAGAATACCAAGCACGCTCCATATTGTCAGCACAGAGCTGGGTGTGGGGCTCGAGCTCATGAACTGGGACATCATGACCTGAGCTGAAATCAAGAGTCTGATGCTTTAACCAACTGAGCCACTCAATTGCCCCAACTGAGGCCTTTTCACTTGTACTCTTCTATTGCCTTGTTGAATTTCTATGAACGTGGTACATGAAATTGACAAACTTTCCATCTCCTTTAAGTGGTGGTGGGGTTGCTCACCATCAATGACAATTCACTGATTTCAGAACTCCCTTCTCTCTTCTTCCATGGTTAGAACACCTAGTGTTGCTTTCTGTTTCCTTTCCCTTTATCCCAGGAGGAAGGGTTGCAAAGATAAGAAAGATAGCTCATATATACTCTTCACCTACTTTTTCTCATGTTCCCATATTACATAACCATGGTGCCATTCATTATCAAAGCTTAGCATTTGTTCAATACTATTAAATAAACTTCAAACTATTCAGATTTCATCAGTTTTCCTGCAGTGTTCTTATTCAGTTCGTGGGTCCAGTCCAGGACCCCATGTTGTACTTTATTGTCAAGTGTCCTTAACCTCCTTATATCTGTAGTAGTTCTTTGGTCTTTCCTTCTGTTGCATGACTTTGACACTTTTGAAGAGCTTTGGTGAGGTATTATGTAGAATGTCTCTAATCTGGGTTTGTCTGAAGTCTTACTATGATTAGATAGAGTTATGTATTTTGGGGAAGAATACATAGGAAGAATGAGCCTTTTATAGCACATCATCCTGGAGGGTCCATGAAATTGATGTCTTATTACTGGTGATGTTGACCTTAAGCACTTGGTCAAAGTGGTATTGGCCAGGGTACTCCACTACAAAGTTACATATTTTTTCCCTTCACAATTAACAAGAATTAGGAGGGAGATACTTTGTCATTAACAAGTATTTGGTGGGGGGGGGGCGAGGGAATACTTGGAGTACCATGCAAATATCCTGTTTTTCCTTACCCTTTTGCTCACTAATTTTAGCATCCATTGGTGGATTTCATCTTAAGCAATAATTACTGTGGTGTTCTAATGATGACTTCACTCATTCCTTCTACATTTATTAATTGGAATTCTTTTTAAAAAAGAATTGTCCCTTCTCCTTTCTCTCTCCATTTCTTTTCATTTCCTTCCTCCATCCCTTCCTCCCTTCCTTCCTTCCTTCCTTCCTTCCTTCCTTCCTTCCTTCCTTCCTTCCTCCTTTCATCAGTATGAACTTATGGATATTTGTTTTATTATTTGGATTGCCATCTATCACTACAATTTATTTTGTTGCTCCAATTTCAGATTGCTTCACTTGGGCCATTGGGAGCTCTTTCTGAATTTTTTCCTTTAGCATCTCCTTATTTTCTGGCACCACGCAGTGCTTCAGGATTATCTTATATTTTCCCTGCCCCAGGCCTGCAATCATTTGCTTCTCCAAGGATCCCTGGTTCCTTGGATTGAGAATGGTATTTAGAAACCAAGATTAGAGGTTTAGTTGTGCTACTTGCTACTAGGGGTTACAGCCTTAGTCCCTCTCAGCAGACAGAACAAGGAAATATGTCCTAAATATACACACATATCTAGATTCCTTTCTGTATCTCTCTAGTCTGCTAGCGCTGCCATAATGGAATGCCACAGAAGGAGTGGCTTCAATACAGAAATTTATTTCTCACAGTTCTGGAGGCTGGAAGTGCAGGATTAAGGTGTTGACTGAGTTGGTTTCTTCTGAGGCTTCTCACCTTGACTTGCAGCTGTCCAAGTCTTTCTCTATCTTCCTATAAGGACATCAGTCATCTTGGATTAGGGCCCCAGCCTTAAGATTCACTTAACTTCAGTTATGTCCTCAAAGGCCTTTCTCCAAATATAGTCACACTGTGGGTTAGGACTTCAGTCTATGAATTATTTGGTGCATAGCAATCTGTATATATATTTTAAAACGAGCTAATGCTGATACCGCCAGCTCAGTGCTATACGGCTCATTTTGGAATTTCCTCTTTGCTTACGTGTAATTTCTGTCTGCAGCAGTGAGGAATCTGGCACTTACTATCTACAATATATTTATTTATTTGTTCAACCGTAGCATACCTATGAAGCCCTTCCAGAATGGCTAATCCATGCCCTTGGGAGAAACAGATTCACCCAACTAAAGTGTAGCAGTTTGGTTCTTTTTATATATGGTCCTTTTTATGTTTAGCTTTACAGTGTTTGGTCAACACACTGTTTCCCAAAGTTACTAGGTCCCCTTTCTTACTCAACCTTTTGGTGTGGTTATGTCAGCCACTTACAATGCAGTTGGGTTCAGTTGTCATGGAATGAATTCCATCTGGGGTTCTCCTAAAATTGGGGTTGAGTTTTTCAATTTCCATACAGTAAAACTCACTGTTCTGTATCGCATCAGTGCAGAACTATACTACTGTTCCACCACCCCCCAAATTCTTTTGTGCAGCCCTTTCTCCCACCCCCAATCCCTGACAAGCACTGGGATTTGCTTTTCATCCCCAGAGTTTTGCCTGTTTCATAATATGAACTCATACAATATGTAAACTTTGGGTCTAGCTTCTTTCACTTGCAAAGTATATTTAAGATTTATTTATGTTGGTGTATGAATTAGTAATGCGTACCTCTTCACTGCTGAGTAGTATTCCACTGTTGCGTAGTACTCGCTGAATGGAGGTACCACATTTTAGTGATCCATTCACCCACTGAAGGACATCTACGCCATTTCCAGTTGGGGTGAATATAAATAAAGCTATAAGTACTTGTATGCAGGTTTTTGGTTGTATGTAAGTTTTCAATTTGCTTGGGCAAATATCTAGGAGTGGGATTTCTGGCTTTATACTAAATGAACATCTAACTTTATAAGGAACTGCCAAACTATCTTTCCAAGTGGTTGTGCCATTTTGTATTCCTATCAGTAGGTTTGAGAGCTCCGTTTGCTTTTAATACTTCTGAGCATTTGGTTGTAATTTGCACTTCCCTAATGACTAACCATTCTGAGTATCTTTTCATGTGTGTGCTTGCATCTAAACATCTTCCTTGGTGAAGTGTGTTTTCATGTCTTTTGTCCAGGATTTTATTACTAGTTCTTGTTGAGTTTTGAGAGTTCTTCATATACTCTGGAAACACAGCTTTTATCACATTTATGTTTGAAAATATTCTCATTCATTCTGTGGCTTGTCTTGTGATTCTCTTAACAATGTCTTTCTCGGGGCACCTGGGTGGCTCAGTCGGTTAAGCGTCTGACTTCAGCTCAGGTCATGATCTCACGGTTCATGGGTTCGAGCCCCACATTGGGCTCTGTGCTGACAGCTCAGAGGCTGGAGCCTGCTTCGGATTCTGCGTCTCCATTTCTCTCTGACCCTCCCCTGTTCACGCTCTGTCTCTCTCTGTCTCAAAAATAATAAACGTTAAAAAAAAAAAAAACAATGTCTTTCTCTGAGCAAGTTTTAAGTTTTTTTTTTTTTTTTTTTTTTTTTCAACGTTTATTTATTTTTTGGGGACACAGAGAGACAGAGCATGAACGGGGGAGGGGCAGAGAGAGAGGGAGACACAGAATCGGAAACAGGCTCCAGGCTCTGAGCCGTCAGCCCAGAGCCTGACGCGGGGCTTGAACTCACGGACCGTGAGATCGTGACCTGGCTGAAGTCGGACGCCCAACCGACTGCGCCACCCAGGCGCCCCCAGTTTTAAGTTTTGATAAAGTCTAGTTTATATTTTTTCTTGTATGAATCTTGTTTCGGTTGTCATATCTAAAACCTCTTTGCCATACCTAAAGTCATGCATATATTTTCCTGTGTTTTCTGCTAGAAGTTGGATAGCTTTAAGTTTTATGTTGCAGCCTATTATGTATTTTGAATTAATTTTTATATAAGTTGTAAGATATTTGTAGTGGTTCACTATTTAATTACTTAATATTTTCCATATAGACATCTGAATGCTCAGCACTATTTGTTGAAAGGACTATCTTTTCTTGATTGAATTGCCTTGGTACCTGTTCCAAAAATCAAGTAACTGTATTTGTGTGGGTGTATTCGTGAGTATTCCATTCCGTTCCATTGATCTATGTCTAACCTTTTGCCAATACCACATTGCTTTGATTATGGTAGCTTTGTAGTGAGTCTTGCAATCATAGTGTGTATGGATGTCATGAATCCTGTGACTTGATTCTTTTGCAGGATTGTTTTGGCTATTCTAGTACCTTTGTCTTTCCATATAAATTTTAGAATCATCTTGATAGCTCAACAGGACTGCTGGGGTTGTGTTTGGGATTGTGATGAACCTATAGTAAAACCAAGGGAACTGACATTTAACAATATGAAGAAACATAAAATGTGAGTGCATCTTCTAAAGAATTTATATATGTAACACTGGTGTTTATTGTTGCATCTGAACTTATTGTACGAACTTTTGCTCAACTTCGTCACTAGTGCCTAAAATGAGCCACAAGTATCAATATTTAACCTTACATAAATGGTTCAGTGCAGGGACATGAAATGTAAACATACATTTACCCTTGATTATTAAGGGATAAAGGGTAATGATTCTCCAGAATGAGGTGTGAATCATCATGCAATGCTTTACATACACAATGACTTATTTGTGCCTATATTTTGATTATATTTACAATTAAAAAGAATTGTTTCCTTTTTTATCTATAGGAGAACTCCTGAAAAAATATGTAGAAATTTGAGTATATATTAAGGGCTCGGAAAATTGATTGACTAACAGGGCTATCAAGACTAAATTCACAACTACGTGTTCTATTAAATGTCCACCACGAGCAGTACTATGAAGGAATGTAGTATGGTGGGTAAGATCCAGCTTTGGGTCAAATAGACCTATGTTTGGGGCGCCTGGGTGGCGCAGTCGGTTAAGCGTCCGACTTCAGCCAGGTCACGATCTCGCGGTCCGTGAGTTCGAGCCCCGCGTCAGGCTCTGGGCTGATGGCTCAGAGCCCGGAGCCTGTTTCCGATTCTGTGTCTCCCTCTCTCTCTGCCCCTCCCCTGTTCATGCTCTGTCTCTCTCTGTCCCAAAAAAAATAAATAAACGTTGAAAAAAAATTAAAAAAAAATAGACCTATGTTTGTGTAATGGCCCCTCATTAACAAAGGGTTCTAACAGGTCAAAAAATTTCAAATAAAGAGTAAATTATTTCATGTATTAAAGTACTTAGCCCAATGCCTGGAACTTGATGCTCGATAAGTATTAGCTATATGAATAAACAGCTTTTTATCCCAGATGTTTCAAATATTTGTAATTGTCATTGATGAAATTTGGTTATACCAACTCTAAAGAATTCAGTAGCTACAGTTGCTAAAGTGCATCTATTCTGAAATGTAGTCACATCCCCAGAAAAACTCTTAATTAGAAAAGAAAATCACGGAATTGTTTCCATTGAAATCAGTCTACATATAAGGGGGGTATTCAAAAATTGTTTTTCAGAAAAACCAAAAGTATAAGTGACTGAATGCTGACTGATTTTTGAACAGACCTAGGAAGCTTGATAATTGAATTGCATTCAATTGACTAATTATTAAAGTCAGAAAGCTCTCTTTATTTATTGTCACACACACACACACACACACACACACACACACACACATTGTGGTAGGTTGCAAAGCTAAATGTGTTTGGCTTTAGGAATTCATCCAGCTGAATTTATAAACAATTCTGTTTATAAAGTAGGACTGTGTCCTACTTTTAGATCCATAATCTGTCAGATTTGTGGAAACTGAGGACAAAAGGAAAACGGTTTTCAGTGAATTTTCCCACTTGGTTAAGGAGCAAGGATAGGAACACACCATCTGATTCTCAGCCCAGAGTATCGTGCACGACTTGACCCTACGGAGTCAGTTTTTTTCAGGAAGTTCAGGACAGCTCCTCAAAAGCGACTAGGCAACACCAACTCGTGGGGACCCAGACACAGGTTCACAGGGAGTTCATGAAAGGCAATGGGCCACCTGAGCCCTAGAGGATTTGTTCAGGTGCACCCTGGCTGGGGGCTCTGGGACCTGGAAGAGCTTGAAACACCCTGGGCTCTCCATGGTGGGTAAGTTTGAGGCTCTCTTCTCGGATTCCATTTCCTGCCTCTAACGGCCACAGCTTGATCGTTGAGACTTAGCCACCCGTGACTGTTGAGGGAAATAGAGGGAAAATTGAGCTGCTGCTTGTGTCTCCTCTTCTGGCACCAGGGGCAGGGCCCGAGATAACTGAACCCCAGCCAGAGCTCGCCCTTCACTGTCACCCTGTGTGTGAAAACCATTCCGTGAGGATCTGGGACAGAGATTCTGAGAACCTTGCAGGAGAGATCCTTCTATGCTCATTTTTATTTTTATTTTTCCTTTGAGCTTAGAGATGAGGAACTCTGTCTGTAATGGAGAAAGATTAAAGTAATGCATAATAAAAGGGCACTCTTTTTTTTTAATGTTTATTTTTGAGAGAGAGAGAGACAGAGCGTGAGTGGGGGAGGGGCAGAGAGAGAGGGAAGCACAGAATCCGAAGCGGGCTCCAGGCTCCAAGCTGTCTGCACAGAGCCCAATGCGGGGTTCGAACGCACAAACTGTGAGATCATGACCTGAGCCAAAGTCAGATGCCTAACCGACTGAGCCACCCAGGTGCCCCAAGCGTTCTCCTTAATTCTAGAGAGGGGCCCGGGGAGTGCATATTGAGAAATGGAAATCGGGAGTGATGGAATTTGGAATCCTTGCCCGGAGAGGTGTCAAGGGGTTGTTCTGTGTAGACATTCGTCTCTGCTCTCCATTCACTGGCAACTTCTGCCGGTCAGTCTCCCCCGCGCTGGACCTCTGTTTTCCTAGTCTTTTAAGTGGGGATACTATCCACTCAAGAGGGATAAAAATGGTGGCCGAGGTCCTAAAATACACGTCCCAGGCCCATGTGCAAAGAACCATGCCTTAAAACCTGATTCTAAAAATTCACTGATAGCTAAAAATATCCTGTTGACACAGGCCTGTCGGCACCCTCTGATTTTTCATTTTACGTGCACAAATTTATGTTTTTCCATTTTCGTTGGCTGGGGTTCTGTTATTTGAAGGTAAGGTGTGGGAAGTCCTTCAGAGGTTCAATGGGAGACAGGGAATCGGATATAGTTTTTCTCTCTGGAAGAAACTTTCATCGAGATTAAAAAAAAAAATGTTTAGGCTCCGCTTTGCTACTGTAACCTCTCGTCTTCTGCCAAATGGCAATACAACAAAGAAAGCCTCCTTTTCAAGTCTCTGGTTAATAAAACAACACAACGCAAGACAAATAAACAGAAACAGAAGGCTGGAGCTCGCATAACTCAGGGAGCACATGTGTGGAGCGAGGAGGAGCGCTTTGCTCTGAAGACCGGGGGATGTCTCCGCTGGACCGCCACACCTCAGTCCCGGCCGCGGGTCTCAGGACCCCAGAAAGAAAGAGCTGGCCTGGAAGCACCTCACGAGCAAGCAGCTCTTCTTCTTCTGTTGCTCTTTTGCAACAGTCCTGCCCCTGTGCCCCCCAAGTTAGGGTTTTCTGCTCATGGAGATTTGAGTTGGGGGCTGGGGTTCTGGATGTTGCTGCTACAGACATGCTGCTTGGAACGGTTCTCCATTTGGTGCTGGAAAGTCTGGGTGTGACTGGCCGCGAGTCGTTTGGGGGTGTTTCGGGAGAAATTAACAGGCAGCTGACTTATTTTCACTATCAGATCAGCCTTCTCAGACTTCTGTTCTTTTCGTTTAGTGCTATGGTGTCTTAGGACTCACCTGGGAGCGCGGAGGGCTTGGGACCTCGTGATGGGATGGAGGGGTGGCTGGATGTCGGAGAAGGGCTGGTGTCCCTTCCCACCCCAGGGTGGGTTCCGAGTGGGGAGCTGGGCATTGCTCGGGAAGAACTGGCATTGGAGCATTGGCATTGGAGCTGGGCATTGCTAAGGAACCCTCCGGTTCCATACTCTTCTTTTCTTCTTCCACCTGTAAAAATGCTCTCTCACCTCTGGCTTCCCCTGGCTTCCCTCCCTCCGTCTTCTGCCAGGACACACAGAGCAGTGACTTACACCTCAGGATTGAACATAAGCCCCAAGCCCATGAGGAAAGCATTTCCTAGTAGTCGTGTTTCCTAGGCATGTGGGGGAGGGTTTCCAGTTCTTCATCTCTGTTCTCAGGGGACGTCTTCAGGCCAGTGTGAGCCAGTATCTGTGAATCAGCTGCTGCTCAGATCTGGAAACAAAGAGCAAACCCAACACTTGAAGAACTGCTCAGGATTTATGATGTTTCAGAGGAGAAACTGTTCATAAAAAAGCTGACGAGCCAACTTCTCTGCAACGTGTTAAATAACAAACTAAGGGTGTAGCGCTGCTTTTCGTTACTCGGAGCAAATGAAATGACAGGGAAGACCGTGGAGCAGTTGGTGGGATGTCTGGGACTTTGGAATGAAACCACACGGGGATTTTCATCTTTCTGAGGATTTCGTGCAGTTCGCTTCTCTTCATTTAGACCCGCTGCCTCTCCTGTTTTGGATAGAAGTGTCTCTTCAGGAGGTTTTCTGGAATGTAAGAATCCCCCAGTTCTCTCAAATGCTCCTTAAGTCTTGCTTCTTTGTTGAGGGCTTTATTAGACTCATCTAGAACTCTTTTTGGATGATCACCACAGAGAAAGTAGAAGCGGGACAATTTCCTCATTAGGAAATTGTAAGTCGTAAACACCATAGTGGGTTTGATGACTGCCTACCTGTCTTCCCTTCCTTCCCGAGCTGATGTTGGCACAATGCATACCCCTTCACGCACTGCCCAAGTTTCTCAGGGATGCCTCGGCCACCCTCACCTCCAGGGAGGGGCTCAGATTCATCAGGGCGATGCTCTCCTGAACACACTTAGATCAACAGTGACCACGGGACCTTGTGTGGCCTGAGGCAAAGATTGCAGAGGCTTCTGGCAATGCTCTTTCTCGCTTTTAAGAGGAACAGTAAATAGCCACTTTTTCTCCCTCCGCCTCAGTTTCTTCCGATGGCCGTGTTATTGCCACAAGGGAAGCTGCCCTGAGGACAGGGTTGATACCCAGAGGAAGGCAGCTCGAGAACATCTCAGGGAAATGCAGCCAGAGTCCTGATTGTGTGTTCTTGGAATCTGCCTAAACTCTGGATGTCCAGTTATATGAGCAAATAAAAGCCATCTGGGTCAGCTGAAATCATCCTGTCCTAGGGTTTCAACTCTTGGCATGGTGTAGAGCTATCTGTTGGAAGAGAACTCAGGTAGGAATCCAAGGATCTAGCTGAGGGTCTCGGGCTACCACCTACTAGTGATGTGTCCCGGAGCAAGTCTGGTCGACCTTTGGCACTTGATTTCTTTGTTAAAGGGGTGTAATGATCACTGCATCTATATGTCATAGGGCTAAGAATCAGATAAGTCAGCTTCCAAATGTGTAAAATGCTGTTATTAGCATCATTTGCTGGTTCAGTTCGTTATTCTATTATGATGAAAATAATAGTGGCTAACTCTATTAAGAGATTATTAAAGGGGCGCCTGGGTGGCTCAGTCAGTTGAACAATCAACTTCAGCTCAGGTCATGATCTCATGGTTTGTGAGTTTGAGCCTCGCATCAGGCTCTGTGCTGACAGCTCAGAGCCAGCTTCTGATCCTCTGTCTCCCTCTCTCTCTGCCCCTCCCCCACCCATGCGCACGCACGCACTCTCTCTGTCTCAAAAATAAACATTAAACAAAATAGAGATTCTTAAATGTCAGGCCCTGTGCTAATTGCTTTAATGACTTAGCTAATTTAATCTATATTGCAATCTTATAAAATATGTTATTATTTCCCCATTTTGCAGATGAATAAAAGGAATTAGAGAAATTAATGTTTCTTCCCAATATTATACATCTATTAAATGGGGGAGCTTATATATATATAATTATTCAAGCAATATCCGTGACATAGCAATTGCCACCAGCCCCAAATCCTATATAAGACTTGTTCCCATTTTCAGTGTTTTTCCACGCATACTATCATTATCTAGCTTCCTTTTATTTCTCCCTAAGTCCTTCAGCTTATAAGAATCTGCCTTTCATAATTAACCACTGAATGTACTTATCACACTCAGCAAAGAAATGAAGTTGGTTTACACCAGACTTCTAAAGTTTTGTGTGTGTGTGTGTGTGTGTGTGTGTGTGTGTTGTAAGAATAGTGTTCTGGGAGCCACCTGGGTGGTTCAGTCGGTTACATGTCTGACTTCAGCTCAGGTCATGATCTTGCAGTTTGTGAGTTCAAGCCCCTCGTCAGGCTCTGTGCTGACAGCTTAGAGCCTGGACCCTGCTTCAGATTCTGTGTCTCCCTCCTTCTCTGCCTCTACTCCACTCTCTCTTTCAAAAATAAATAAATATTAAAAAAAAGAATAGTGCGTTGGGATATCTATAATCGTAATGAGTGCTTTAAATATTTTGAGACTATTAAAATCAATGCACTTATTGGGATAACGTCTGAGATAGTGGCTTGCCAGTCACAGATTGTAGCTAGAAGTAGGTATTGCTGATGTCTGGCACTGGAATATTGAAGGTAGGTACAGATTCTATCTTCAATACCTTACTGTCTAAACCAATAGTTTTCCAATGGGGACATTGTACCCCTCCCCTACCCGCCCCCCCAAGGGGCAATCCGGAGATGTTTTGATTGTCACAACTAGGAAGCAGTGGTGTGCGATTGGCCTCTAGTGGGTATAGTCCTAAGTATCCTCCGGTGCACAGGACAGTCCCCACAACAAAGAAGTATCCAGTTCTAAATGAGAATCTTGCCGAGGTTGAGAGATCTGGGTCCAGACTACCCAAGGACCAGTGCTGATGTTTCCTCTCTATACCGTTCTTGCTCGGCTAGGAGTCAGGCAACCCAGCCTGTTCTAAAGGTTCTGGAATGTTCACAAATTGACACCTACACTGAGGCACAGTGAAGCCTTGGAGTTTGGCCGGGACGTCCTTCTACTGGAGGAGCCAGTAGAAGCCAGTAGAAGCAAGAAGGTTTCTTGCAAGAAACTGGTGACAGAAGACTCTCCCCTGCAAGAGTTGAGATGAACTGATAAACGTCTCGAACAGTGTGCGAGGGTCTTCAGGCACTTCATTTCTACTGGGACCTAGTGTGGTGAACTGACGCGCTGCCTGACTGTCTCTATGCACTCTTTCCATTCTCTTCTACCTATCCCCCGAGGTTTACCTCTATTGTCTCAGCCCCTGCCACGTTCTAATCTTGACCTCAGCACATTCGCTCCTCTACTGCCAACCCAGGTTACCATGATCATGTCTCCTTGGGCTGGAGGGGGTGATCATTTGCCTCTCCTTCTACTTTTCTCTCGCGTCTTTGCTCTGGCAGACACATCGCCTGTTACACTCACGACCTTCTTTTTGATTCACAGGCGCTTAGAACTTGGAAAAGAGTAGAATATTACAATTGCTTTTCTTTCCGCCCCCTTGCTGTAGAAGTCAGACTTTTGCTTATGGCCATGTGGATGCCTCTAACAACGAGGAGACAGTTGGGGCACACAACAAAGAAAGAAAAAAAATCAAAACGATGAACATGTCAAGATCTTACTTCACTACATCAGAGATTTCATAAGTTCCCCCCACCCCCCTTCCCCTACACTTTGGAGTTTAGGAAGGAGGTGGTGTTGGTAGAGGATAGTTTTATGGGTTTAGCCAGATGTTAGGGACATCTGGTGACTAGATGTTTGTTTTCGAAGCATTTCTGAATGTTACGCTCAGAGGCTGCGAATCGGGAATAGAATAGGGTCTTCTCTGGCCACTCTGAAAGGCAGCACTTGCTTTGAGAGTAGAGATTAGGGACAAAAGTAGGAGAGGTGGGCTTGACTTGGCAGAAGGTAGCTTATTCCTCTCTGTGCCTCCATGTCTGTGTTTGGAGACAGGACTCTACAGTTCCCTGATACAATAACCATGATTCTAGTTATAATTTATGGAGCACTTACTATATGACAGGCACTGTACTAGACGCTTTGCTTATGTTTTCTTATTTGCATTCAGTTTTCATATGCTAGAATCTGTGAGGCACTATAGGGGTGGCTCTTAACTCTTTTGAATCTACAATTTTTTAATCTCTATTTGGGGGGTGGATATCATTCTTTAGACTTAAACATACAGTTCTCACATTTAGAGATTGTAGTGTTCCCAAACCCAGTATAATATTTGTTTGGTTGGTTGTTTTCCACATGGTTTTCGTGGATTGTCTCAATTTATCCACATCTGTTGTAGTCCGGTCTTGCTGGGTTAATGGTATTATTACTTGTGATGGTGAAAGTCTTCAGGTGAAAGGAACTTTCCCATCCCAAGTCAAAACATGGGACCTTTGTTTCATAAGCTCCAGGCTCCAACTAGGTAAATCAATTGATATTTTGAAAAAGGACCAGGTTTTCTGGAGGAAATATCTCTTGGACTCAAGTCTATGTATTTGGTGTGTAAATTCATACTTTAAAAAGAAAATGCTTCCATGAGAGTATACTGGGTGTGCGTATTGGATGGAAGAAGATTGTGAACAGGATTCTACCTCTTCCCAAACCCTGTGACCAACCCTATGGGACAACTGTCCCAAGGAACTGTAGGTGGCTCCTAATGGAACATTCTGTAGCATTACACAGACATTGTTAGTGGCAGTAGGGAGAAGGTTCTGAGGTAAATAGGAAGCAAGCAAAATTGGATGACAAATGTGGAGAGAAACAAAAATCTAGAGTCTTTCTTTTTTTGTTAATGTATATTTGTGAGAGAGAGAGAGAGACAGACAGAGGGTGAGTGGGGGAGGGACAGAGAGAGAGGGAGACGCAGAATCCGAAGCAGGCTCCAGGTTCTGAGCTGTCAGCACAGAGCCTGACGTGGGGCTCGAACTCACAGACCCCGCGATTGTGACCTGAGCTGAAGTCAGATGCTCAACCGACTGAGCCACCCAGGCGCCCCCAAAATCTAGAGTCTTTCAAAGAAAAGAATAGGGAGTCGAACATTAGCAGAAGGAAAAATTTCAAAGCCCTGGAGGTAGGAAAAGATCTTGACTTGGGGGCCAGAGACCAGTGGCTTAGCTAGGGTCTAGGAAAATCTCGGAGATGCAGATCCAGAATAAAACACGTGTCAGTGGTTCCGTTTGGGCTGGCCTTCTACATACCACTCGCTTATCCCAACTGCTCTAGCGGGGCAGTCCTAGCACAAGATTCAGTGCAGAATCTGATACGATCAGTGATAAAAGGCTGGGGAATTGGTGGTACCAAGGAGGAAGCCTGTGTCCTGAGGGCTCTCCTGACCTCTGTGCTCCAAGAGGATATCTCCGTTATTTGAAGACTAGAGACTTATCACAGCTTAGAGGATTTGCAAGGGATTTGACGGCTGGATTGGTGTGGGCAGGCTTACTATGCTCAGATGGGCACCGCTGGACCATGATGTCTTGTTTTCATAAACTGGGGGGAAGGATTTGATTTGTCAGGAGAGTGGGATGAAGAGGAATAAGACATACGGTGGAAGACTGGAAGTTTCTCTGTTCAATGACGTGAGTGTATCTCTTAAGATTAGGAAACAGATCTTAAGAAAAAAAACAAAACTAACATAAGTAGTTTTGAAAAAGTATCTAAAGCAACTCTGAAGACCAAAAAGGCCATGAGTAATTCACATCTTGATTCTCCTACTTTTCTAAGACCCTTGCTTTCAGTGTTGGACAGCCAGAAATATCAAACATTGACTGTAAACCAGGGCCCTCTTCTTTCATCATCCTATAAAGGGGAAAGCTTTTTTCAAATTTGGAAATCTTAAAAATAAAGAGAATAGTTTGTGAATGGATCCTCGCAATAAACAAAGAAAACAGAATGATTCCCTTTTATGATATCAAATTTCACATACAGTTTAAATATTCTTACCACTTGGAACCAACCAAATACTTTCAGCTCTATAAAGTTTCCATTATTTCATTTAACCAGAGAAATCTGCCAGCTAATATTTTACTAAGCCTGAAAATATTTTAACTGGCCCTCTCCGTATCTATCAAGTTCAAAGGGATGGTATAATTTTTGTATCAATTCTCCATAAAGTTTAGTCCCAGAAATGTGGATTATAGTTTCAATATTTATTAAAAATTTTTGTCTATTGGCTGACTTATTTTAGGCCCATGGGCATGTGCTTTTATTGCATGGTAGGCTTAAAAATTCATACGCTCGGGTCTAGATGACTCTAGCATTTTGCTGTTCATGAAGATCATTTAAGATGAAAGGCATTAAAATAAGGTAGACTTTAGATATCTAAGCATCTGTTTAATTCAGCCCTTCTCCTCTATTACTTATTTCTGGTGCTGGGCATCAAAGAAAAAAATAAAAAGTCGGCACTGTTCTCTTAAAAATACGTCAAGGCCCCCAACTCTTTAACAACACAGGAAATGTCAAATATTATATGGATATAAATAACTCAGTAAAACAGGGTTACAGGAACATCTGGCTTTGCACAGTTCCACGCACTCGGCTGGCGCAAAGATATTTCAGTAATACTATCCAGTCGTTGGGTTGTGTGACACCGTGGGGGCACAGAAGGGAATTTGAGTGTCGAGTGAAAAATGTGCTTGTAAAAGGGTCTGAGTTGTTATCTGTCTAATCCGTCCTAATCTGTTCAGTCATTTGCTCTGGGGGCTCTTAAGAGGGAATACTGACCCCCTCTGGAAGCCGGTCTCTTAGACAGATACCCCCAGAGCCCCTGGGTTAGGGATGGAGGGCAGAAGGTTAACGATCCTCGGGACACAGGCTGCCCTGAAGATAACTGGAGAGATCATTTTTAAAAGGGACATCTTAATTTTCGGAGGAACATGCAGCTCTATTTCAGTTCTAACCTTGTGGAAACAATCTGAAGGGGAAAATAGTGACAACATCTCCTTTGTTCCTGCCAGCTTTGCCTTGTGCCCTGTTCAGCTCCACTGTTCAGTTTCCCTCCTCTCTTTACTGCATCACGTTCTCCACCAAAGGCTCTCCTTTTATTTTTAAGATCTGACTTCGTTGGATGTTGGGCAGACTACCATTTGGGGAAGGCAGTTTGTGCAATCCAGACTATTTGGTGTTCGTTTCACTTATACGCACTTAGAAGAGAAAGCAAAACCCCCAGACAGATCCACACACACCAACAGTTTCACACAAAGGCACGTAAGGGTTATGGTTTTCCTCGACGTCTAGATTGCAGGGTTCAGCGTCATCAAGAGTAGGAAAGAACAATGTTATCCACATCAGAGGGAGGCAAGGCCAGGTATAAATTATAGGTCCACGTCTTAGATCCCTTTAGGCTCATTCCCAAGTACATTTTGCATGTATTTATTCTGCAAATATTGACTAATGACCACGTGCCAAGCACTGTGGTAGGTACAAACTCAAGGCCCTTCCTTGTCTTCAAGGAGCTTAGAGTCTACGTGGAAATAAATAGCAACAGTAGACTAGATCGGACCACAGTGCAATATGTGCTAAAATACAGTGAACCACCGAAAGAAAATAAACTGCAGGTAAAGACAACTTGCTTAAACATCTCCTATGAAACTTGTGAATATCTAGTTACATTGATATCTTTCTATCCTTTCGAGAACTTTCTGGAAATCACTGATCCTTCACTAAAATCAAGTCTAGTGGTGGAGGCACAGGCAGCTAAATGGCAATGCTGTCCAGCACGAGAACAGGAAGCGGAGAGGAAGCTGCTTTCTCTCTGAAACACGTGGGGGCAATCGTACGGAGTTGAAAGAAATCGCTTTTTGTGGAGTATGGTGGGTAAGGGTGCATGCTAACCTGGTTCTTGCGGTAGTTTCCGGAGACGCCCAAAGTGCTACCCTTAAGGCATAGCTTCTTGTGTTCTTTCTCAAATGGCATTCTTCCATTCATTCACGAACCGGTGAATTCAACCACTGCCTGTTTATAGAGCACCTTCTAGGAACGAAGATGTGCAGGAGGACACAATTCCTAGCTTTCAAGGAGCCCTATCACATAGAGGAAATCCATGTAAATACACAGCTACAGCACAGTGTGTAAGCGTTAAGGATCTGTGCCAGACTGTAGAGGGAGATAAAGATCAGGTTAGAGCGCAAGACCCCAAGCGGATGGGTTGGAAATCACCTGATGGGCCAGAGTAATTCTCTCACTGAGTATTCAGATGACGGATGGCAATTTCATTCAAAACCATCCTGATTGGGCCACATAATTTATTTACATTAGTTGGATAATTTCTCAGTTCCCTTTTGCTATGGTCTTTGTCGACTTGACTTGTAAAGGAATGACCAGTGAGTCAGGGGAATTACAGACTCTGCCTAGGCCACTCGTCCAGTTCTCCAGAACCTTGAGAAGGTGCTGGGGTGTATTCGCTGGGGGAGGGGGTGAGGTGGGGAGGGGGGAGGTCCCAGCCCCACACATCCAGCCCAGCCCTAGATGAACGCTGTTGAGTGTCACTTACCAACCTGCTCTTCTGCAACTTTCTTAACACCCACTTTCTCCTTCCTCTTCCCATTCTGTTCCAGGGATCTGATGGAACAAACTGCCCTCAGACACCACTGAGATCGTGACACAGGCCAGTGCACTTCAGGAAATTCAAACTGACAGGAGCCCCTGCCTTCTGCTGTTGCAAAAGTGGCTTGCTGTAGCAAGACGCCAGCTCAGAGCCACGGGCTGGCTGCAACTAAGAGTTCTTGACCCTCCCTCCGGAGAAGGGAGTGCCTGGGGGGCTGAAAGCTTTGGCGGGGCTGAGATAAACACTCAGGTTAAGGCATTTTTCATCTGTTTAACCAGATCTCATTATATTGTCAAACAAGACTGCAGCGCTCACAAGAAACAGCTATGGTATTCTTGTTGAGAGGTGGGACGAGAAGGAAGAATTTATTTTTTCCACTAAGGTTAATTCCTCCGATGCTGGGAGGCCAGGCAAAGTTTTTACTGGGATGGAAATGAAGGCTGAAGAGGTGAGCTCTTGGAGTCATTGAAGGGAAGCCTGATGGCACTTCATATGGCCCTGCCTTGCCAGGTGGGGAAGAAAGAGAACGTTAGTAATAATCTTGCCTACATCCTAGGCAGAGAACTTCCCCCTTTTCAGGGCACCCACATAAGTCATCCCTAATTGCATATTCCCTTGCTATGTCAACTCTCCTTCGTTGACGCCAGGAAAATGCCACCTTGCCTTTTTTTTTCCTTTTTTTAAATAACTTCTCTTACCTTTTCCAGGTTGAGTTAAATGTAACCATTGCTTGGTCCTGATGATGCTCAAGTTAACTACATGACCATGCTACCCAGCCATGAGTCCAGATTGTACAGACCTGGTGATGATCCATGTGAAAATACTTACAGTTAGTCCTAAAACGTGGTCTCACTGAAACAGACCATCTGCATTTTAGAAAATCCAAAGCAAATGTCTGGTAAGCGAATTCTTTCATTAGCTGCTAATTTCAATCATAATCCTATTATATATATATATATATTCCTATTTTATATTTGAAGAGCATATTCATTCTTACAGCTCATTTGTGTTCTAATCATACAACTGTACAACACAGCTTTAACATTCTTAAAGCTGTTAGTTCTTTATTTAGTTACTAGTTACCCGTTGGTGAGGATGATCTCCCTGTACTCCTCTCCCACTTTTGCAGCCGTGATTTTAAACCTTTCCTGCTCTCCCTGTGCTTCTAGTCCCTCCATGTCCCCTCCTGCTCTAATCTTGGGTCTTACTTTACTGAGAAAATGGAAGCCGTCAGCTGGCATTGCCTTTAGCTGCCTGTCGCTGAACCTGCATCCTCTATCTGCCTCCGTGTTACCCTTCTTCCTTCCTACGAGGGGTCTCTTAGGATCTATTCAGTAACTATTTTACAGAGCAGGAAACATACAGAATGACCTGGAGAACTGTCCACTATCTTACAGGAAGTAAAAGGTGGTGGCAGAATTTGAACTCAGGTCCCCTGACTTTTGGTCCTTGTGCCCTTCCCCCCTCCTTCCATTTTTAAATAGACTTTATTTATTTATTTAGTTTATTCATTACTTATTTTGAGAGAGTGAGTGGAGGAGGGGCAGAGAGAGAGAGAGAGAGAGAGAGAGAGAGAGAGAATCCTAAGCAGGCTCCATACTGTCAGCACAGAGCCCAATGTGGGGCTCGAACTCATGAACCATGAGATCATGACCTGAGCTGAAGTTGGGCACTTAACCGACTGAGCCACCCTGGTGCCCCGCCCCCCCTTTTTTTAAAGCGCAGTTTTAGGTTCACACTACAATGGAGAGGAAAGTACAAAAATTCCCATATACCCTATGCTCCCACAATTAATGACATCACTTATCAGAATGATACTTTTTTTTTTCTACCAAAGATGAACCTTTGTTAACACATCATAATTACTCAGAGTCTATAATTTACCTGAGGATACATTCTTCATATTGTATATTCATTGGGTTGGGACAAATGTATAATGTATCATTATAACATTATATAGAGTATTTTCATTGCCCTAAAGATCCTCTGTGTTCTGTCTAATTCATCTCCCCACCTCTGCTTTCTTTTTTTTTTTTTAATTTTTTTTTTCCTTTTTCAAAGTTTTTATTTATTTTTGGGACAGAGAGAGACAGAGCATGAACGGAGGAGGGGCAGAGAGAGAGGGAGACACAGAATCGGAAACGGGCTCCAGGCTCTGAGCCATGAGCCCGACGCGGGGCTCGAACTCCCGGACCGCGAGATCGTGACCTGGCTGAAGTCGGACGCTTAACCGACTGCGCCACCCAGGCGCCACCCAGGCGCCCCCCCCCCCCACCTCTGCTTTCTGACAACCACTGAACTTTCATGGTCTCCACAGTTTTGTCTTTTTAAGACTGTCATATATTTGAGGGACGCCTGGGTGGCTCAGTTGGTTCAGCGTCTGACTTTGGCTCAGGTCATGATCTCGCAGTTTGTGAGTTCAAGCCCCATGTCGGGCTCTGTGCTGACAGCTCGGAGCCTGGAGCCTGCTTCGGATTCTGTGTCTCCCTCTCTCTCTGCCTCACCCCTGCTCATGCTCTGTCTCTCTCTCTGTCAAAAATAAGTAAACACTGGGGCGCCTGGGTGGCGCAGTCGGTTGAGCGTCCGACTTCAGCCAGGTCACGATCTCGCAGTCCGTGAGTTCAGCCCCGCGTCAGGCTCTGGGCTGATGGCTCGGAGCCTGGAGCCTGTTTCCGGTTCTGTGTCTCCCTCTCTCTCTGCCCCTCCCCTGTTCATGCTCTGTCTCTCTCTGTCCCAAAAATAAATAAACGTTGAAAAAAAAAATAAGTAAACATTAAAAAAAAATTTTTTTAAAGAATATCATATAGTTGCAATCATGGTATGTAGACTTCTCAAATTGGATTCTTCCACTTAGAAATATGCATTTAAGTTTTCTCCATGTCTTTTTTGTGGCTTATAGTCATTTCTTTGGAGCATGGAATGGTAATCCATCGTCTGTCTGTAGCGCAATTCATCCATTCACCTACTGAAGGGTATCTTCGTTGCTTCCCAAAACATCCCCTTGGTTGCTACTCTAAACATCTGGGCAGGTTGTTTTCAACTCCTTTGGGTAAACACCAAAGAGCACAATCGCTGGACTGCATGGTAAGTGTATATTTGGTTTTGTAAGAAACTGCCCAGCTGTCTTCCAAAGTGGCTGTACCATTTTGCATTCCCTTTAGCAATGAATGAGAGTTCCTGTTTCCTCACATCCTTGTCAGCATTTGGTTTTGTCGGTGTTTTGGATTTGGGCCATTCTAATAGGTCTGCTGTGGTATCACTTTTTTTCAATTTGCATTTCCCTGATGACTTAAGAAGTAGAGCATCTCTTCCCACGTTTATTTGTCATCTGTACGTCTTCCTTGCTGAGTTGTCTGTTAAGATGACCCACTTTTAAAAGTTTTCTCATTTTGAGTTTTAAGAATCACTTGTGTGTGTGTATATATATGTAGATACATAGTTAGATAGATAGATAACAGTCCTTTATCAGACGTGTCTTTTGCAAATGTTTTCTCCCAATATGAGGCTTGTCTTCACATTCTCTTGATGCCGTCTTTCACATAACAGAAGATTTTAATTTTAGTGAAGCCCAGCTTATCAATGCTTTCCTTCATGCATTGTGCCCTTGTGTTGTATCTAAAAAGTCATCACCATACCCAAGATCATCTAGGTTTTTTCCTGTGTTATCCTCTAGAAGTTCATAGTTTTGCATCTAAGTCTATGATCCATTGTGAGCTAAGTTTGGTGAGGGGTGCAAAGTCTGTGTCTAGACCCCCTGTTTTTGCATGTGGATGTCCCTTGTTCTAGCACCACTATTGAAAAGGCTGTTTCTGTTCCATTGTATTCCCTTTGTGGCTTTGCCAAAGTTGAGTTCGCTATACTTACGTGGGTCTATTTCTGGGCTCTCTATTCTGTCCCACTGATAATTTATCTGTTCTTTTCCCAATACCACACTGTTTCAATTACCACAGCTTTATAGTAAGTCTTGAAATTGGGAAATTGGGTAGTGTCAGTCCTCCAACTTTGTCCTTCTCCTTCCATATTGTGTTGGCCATTCTGGGTCTTTTGACTCTCCATAGAAACCTTAGAATCAGGTTGTTGATATCCATAAAATAACCTGCTGAGCTTTTGATTGAGATCACGTTGAATCCATAGACCAAGTTGGGAAGGGTTGACACCTTGACAATATTGAGTCTTCCTATCCATGGATCTTTCTCCATTTATTTTGTTCTTTGGCTTTATTCATCAGAGCTTGGAGTTTTCCTCATAAGTATATATGTCAGATTTATACCTAAGTGTTTTCATGTGTTGGGTGCTAGTGTAAATGATATTGTGTTTCTAATTTAAGTCCTACTTGTTTGTTGTTGGTATATAGGAAAGCAATTGACTTTTGTATACTGATCTTGTCTTCTGCAATCTTGCTATAGTCTTTTAATAGTTCCAGGAGTTTTTCCTTGATTTTTTTGGGTGTTCCTCATAGATAATCATATCATCTTGGAAGAAAAATAATTGTATATCTTGCTTCTCAATCTGCATACCTTTTCCTTTCTTATTGTATTGGTATTGTAACCAGTATGATGTTGCAAAGAAGTGGTGAGAGGGAACATCCTTGTCTTGTACTAATGCCCTTTTCACCATATTGTAGTGCCTTTTAATCTCTCTCTCTCTCTCTCTCTATATATATATATATAATCTTTATATATATATAAATATATATATAATCTTTATATATATAAATATATATATATAATCTTTATATATATATATAAATATATATATAATCTTTATATATATATATAAATATATATATATATATATAAATATATATATATATATATTTATATATATATAAATTGAAAGTTTGTTTATTTATTTTGAGAGAGAGAGAGAGGAGCAGAGAGGGAGAGAGAATCCCAAGCTCTGACAGCATGGAGTCTGACTTGAGGCTGGATCCCACAATCTCGAATGCTTAACTGACTGAGCCATGAAGGTGCCCCATAATCTTTTAAATTGGGGGGGGGTGGCTCCTGGATGGCTCAGTCAAAGATCCGACTTTGGCTCAGGTCATGATCTCATAGTTCATGGGTCCGAGCCCCGCAATGAGCTCTGTGTTGACAGCTCAGAGCCTAGAGCGTGCTTCGGACTCTGTGTCTCCCTCTCTCTCTGCCCCTCCCCTACCCACTCCCTATCTCTCTCTTTCTCAAAAAAGAATAAATACTAAAATTTTTTAAAATAAATAGATTAGGTAAGCAAGCATTTTATTTTAAAATGTTTATAACAGATGTGTCTGTCAAGCATCCATTCTGCCCTTGCTCATTTCCAATGGCCCTGAATTTGTGTTTGGTGATCTATATGGTTCTAAGGAATTTGACCGCAGTTCCAGCTCTAGCTTTTGAGAAATGGACCAGCAGCATCCCCTAAGCCACAGTAACTGGTTTATAAATAGGCCTGTGTCCTAGCTGGTCTAATCTGAGTGGCACACAGATGGTTTTATTTGCCTTCTTTATGGTACAGTATAAAGATGGAAAGCCTGGAGCCGTTGCAACCATTTTGCCACTATGAGGGAGGTCAATTTGGGGGTGAAACTAAACACTAAACACAGAAATAGACCAAACACAAAATATTTGCAGGAAATGAAACCAGGGCCCTGTTTAACCATAACCAAACATTCTGTTACGTTATCCATAAAATCCTGTCATTTCTAAGCCACTCTGAGTTTAGTTTTCTGCCACCTGTCACAGAAAGCATAATTGACTGATACATTTTTGTCTGATTAATATATTTTTCTTATAAACAACTCAGAAAATTCTGAAAAATATAAAGAAGAAAATAAAATTCATCAATAATTCTACTACCCAGAAAAATTATGGCTAACATTTTGGGGATGCCTTTGCAGTTTTTATTGCGGAGAAATTAAACATAAATATTATATACTAAAACTTTATCTCTTGATTTTATTTCCTGAACATTGTATTATATGAAAATTTACATTGCCCTATGTAATCATCACAAATTTTTTTTTTAATTTTTTTTTTCAACGTGTATTTATTTTTGGGACAGAGAGAGACAGAGCATGAACAGGGGAGGGGCAGAGAGAGAGGGAGACACAGTATCAGAAACAGGCTCCAGGCTCTGAGCCATCAGCCCAGAGCCCGACGCGGGGCTCGAACTCACAGACCGCGAGATCGTGACCTGGCTGAAGTCGGACGCTTAACCGACTGCGCCACCCAGGCGCCCCACAAATTTTTTTTTTAAATGGCAGTATGTTTCAACCACTTATGTATATAGATATTTTTTTCAAAGCTGCTGAAATGAAACTTAGTGTTTGGGCTTATTTTTGTGTATTCTTTTGTAATATCTTGCAATTTCACTTTCTATCACTTGTGTTATATAAGATAGATATATCTTCATTAAACGATCATTTACTGAGCACTTACTACAAGCTGGTGGTAGGTTGTGGGGCTAATGCATAAAAACCAACCCCAGTCCCTGCCCTCAGGGGCCTCATAGTCTGGTGCGGAAGGCAGACATTTAGGTTTGACTATGTGTCAAACCACAGAGATAAATTCATTATTACACAATGAGGCTTCTGTTAAAGGGGAGGGAATCTTCGATGTTAGAATGGTGTGAAGTGTTCCGTGCAGAAATCGTGTTTGAGTGGATTAGGCAAAGAGAGCTGGATTGAGGGAGGGGGATGGGTAGGGGAGACTCTTCTCTGCAGAAGAACAAGAATGGGTAAAGGCCACAGATCAGGAAGTAGCCATGCACATTTGAGGATGTGGAAGGTCACCATGGTTGCAATCCTGGGAGGACAGAGCGGAGGGGAGAGGCTGAGAAGAGATGGTGGGGGTGAGGTTGAAGGGGGGAGGAGAAGTTGATAGGAGGGCAAGGACCAGACCAGGAAGAACCTTCTCTTTTCTCTTCATTTTTTCCCCCTTTTATCCTGACTGAGATAAATGGGAGACATCAAAGGGTTTTGGCAGGGAGCTGATAGCATTGATCCTTGGCCTGCAAAGCGTATTATGACAGGGTAGGTGGGAGGATACCAGGTGACAAGTTCCACCATCTAGAGTGATATGGCCATTGGTTTGGGCAGGCGGTGGGAGAGGTGGAGGAGAAACTATGAGTAGGAGACGCTGATCCCTATGGAGGGGGCCTGGTGACAGGTGGATGTGGTGAGTGGAGGACACACTTTGCTAGTGGGTTCATGGGAATAGATGGAGGGGTGCATTGAGAGAGAGGGTCATGAGTATAGATAGTATGCTCCAGGAGAGACTGAGGCGAAGCAGCTCACATGGCATGGGCTGGGCAGCCTATAGCTCACAGGAGAGGTCTAGGCTGGAGAGACACATTGTAAATCATCAAAGACAAGATGGAAATTGCAGTCTTGGGTGTGGAAGAGAGTGTCCTTCACAAAGGAGGATGCAAGTGAGATTCCCATTCACAAAATGGTCTTCAGGAACACCACGGTTTTTTTTTCTTTTCTCTGAAGTATAGTTGATATACACTATCGGATTAGTTTATATTAGTTTCAGGAGAACAATGTAGTGATTCACCATTTCTACACACCACAAAGTTACAGCCAAGATAAGTGTAGTTACTATCTGTCACCATCTGAAGTTATTACAATGTCATCGACTATGCTACTATATTACTTTTCATCCCAGTGACTTACTGATTTTCTAACTGGGAGTTTACAACTCTTATTCTCCTTCTATTTTACCCACCCCCATCCCTCCCCCTCCAGCAAACACCAGTTTGTTCTCTGTATTTATGAGTCTGTTTCTGTTTTGGTTTTTGTTTGTTTGTTTGGTTGGTTGTTTTTGTTTTTAGATGCTACATGGGGCCCCTGGGTGGCTCAGTCGGCTAAGCGTCTGACTTCAGCTCAGGTCATGATCTCACTGCTCGTGAGTTTGAGCCCCGCGTCGGGCTCTGTGCTGACAGCTCAGAACCTGGAACTTGCTTCCAATTCTGTGTCTCCCTCTCTCTCTGCCCCTCTCCCACTCCTGCTCTCTTTCTCTCAAAAATGAATAAATGTTAAAAAAAGATCTGTTTTTAGATTACACATGTAAGTAAACTCATATGGTATTTGTTTTTCTCTGCCTGACTTAGTTTACTTAGCATAATGCCCTCTCGGTCCATCCATATTGTCACAAAAGGCAAGATCTCATGCTTTTTTATGGGTGAATAATATTCCTGTGTGTGTGTGTGTGTGTGTGTGTGTGTGTGTGCACGCACGTGTGTGTACTTTGTCCACTCATCTATCAACAGACATTTGGGTTGCTCAAGGGCAGATGACTGGGTGGGAAGGATAAATCCCCAAGAAGCAGCAGAGAAGTCCAAGAATAAAGTGAAGAGTGCAGCATCTTGTCGTCTATAGTAAGAGAGTGCGTCGAGAAACACAGAGTCATAACAAACATCTAGGTCTGCAGAGAGGTCTGCATGGATGAGCACTGATACATGCTCTTGGATTTTGTAGCATTTTGGCTTTTAGTGACTCTAGCAAGTCCTATTTTGGGGATATGATGGGGGCAGAAGCCCAGTTGTGGTATGAGGAGAGGTTGGGAGAAAAAGGAATGGAAACAGATCTTATGAAAAACTTCCAGGAATTTTGCTGGGAAGGGGAGCAGAGAGTTAGGGCTAATGTGGTTCTCAACTTGTCTGTCCACAAGAATTATGTGAAGTGCTTTAGAAAATCCCAGTGCCAAGGCGACCCACTAGACCTAGAGTCACTAGGAGTTGGACCCAAGCACCGGGGCAGTTTATAAAACTCCCAGATGACTCCAATGCACAACCCAAACAGACAATTACCAGGTTAGAAGGAGATATGAGGTTGAAATTATATACAAATACATTTTAAGGACTGCAGAGCCTTGAATGTGCTTAATTGTTGATAGGAGGGGTCTAGGTGGGAGGGAAGAGTAGACACAGTTGTTTGTGTAATCCTGAGCTGCAGGAGAAAGAAACCCATAGAAGCAGTGGAATGCATTATGCTTTTAACTGCACCATGGGTTACCTTGATGTTTAGAAACATATTTTAATCTGCATTTCTATAATTATCCAAAGTCAAGAGTAAAGTTGCTTTTTAAAGCATTTCCTTTTTAAAAAATTTTTTCTAATGTTTTATTTATTGTTGAGAGACAGAGAGAGAGAGAGAGCATGAGTGGAGAAGGAGCAGAGCAAGAGAGGGACACAGAATCCAAAGCAGGCTCCAGGCTCTGAGCTGTCAGCACAGAGCCCGACATGGGGCTCGAACCCACAAGCTGCAAGATCGTGACCTGAGCCGAAGTCAGACGCTCAGCTGACTGAGTCACCCAGGCGCCCTTAAAGCATTTCCTATAGAAAAGAATGCAGCTAAGCATTTTCCACATACCTTTTTTCCTTTTCCTGAGTTTTTCATCCAGGTGATGGTTGCAAAATAATTATTTTTTACACACTGTATTTTCCTTTTAAAATTCACTTCTGACATTTGCATTTAATTTTGTCAAGATGGTTTAAGCCAACTGTTTAGATTTAACTCTGGATGTAATTTATTTAAATGCTGCCTACTGCTATGATGTCCCTATGACATCCCCACTCTTGGTCTGAAATTCCTCCCTCATTTGGTATGTGTGTTCAAAAAGGTATAGAGCATGATATTTTCTGAACTCTTGAGTAACTGAAAATATTTTCTTCTTACCTTCACAAGTAAAAAACAACCATAAGCATAGAATTCTTATATTTCAATATTCTCCATAAATACTCGGCCAATATTATTTTCTGTTCCACGATAGCTAACTTGGTTTCCTACCTGTATACTTGCAAGGTGTGTTCCTGATATCTTATGTTTACAACAAATTTCCAGAAGGTGGCTCTTTGTTGTTGGTCTAGCTTGGGACATGGTGAACACTTAAGGTTTTGAGGACATTTTTTTTCCTCAAAAAAGTGTTCTTTAGTTCTGATTCTGATTATTACTCTGGTTTGAGCAGTTTTGGTTTATTCCTCGGGAACACTGTCAGCCTTAGACACAATCTTCGTTCTTTGTCCTTCATGTCTCTTATTTTTTCTGTTTTCATTTGACCGTTTTCCTTTGCATTCGGGAAGAAGTTTTCGAGTGTATTCTCCAGTTACCAACTGTGTCCTTCTGCAATTTCCATTCTCTTTTTTGCTGCCTTCAATGTACTGGGATTCTATTTTGCATTAGCTTGTAATCTTCCATAATTGTACTCCTCTCCTCTTTACCGTTTTGCATTCTTTTAAAAATCATAGCCCATCTCACCTTAGGCGTTCTGTTACTATGTCAACGAGACCGTATCTTCTGGCATTCTTTCGGAGCTGTCATTTTAGAGGTCTGCTATTTTCCAGAGTCTTTAAGATGATGCAATGTGTCTCTTGTTCTGTGATTTGTTTTTCCCAGTAAAACACCTCGCTAACCAACATGTTTGCAAATATTCCGTATGCAGATTGCCTGTGTATGCCCTCTGTACCCTTAGGCTTGTGGTCAATTCCCTGTTTCTTTCAACCGGTCTGTTTGTCAGGCTGATATAGACTCAGGCTGTGGCTGAATTCCCAGTGTCTGCTCGTTCCCCACCCCACTGGCTTAACTGGCCCGAGAGAGCATCTTCTCCTGCCTGCAGTTTAACCTTCTCTGTCACACTGAGCATAGGGCTGCATGAACCCCCGTAAGCTCCAGCATTCGTGGCAATGGGAACTCACCCTGCTTCTGTCACTCTACGTTCGTTCCCTCGCTGTCCTTTTCTTCTCACGCTCGGGCCTTTCAGGAGGCAATGGTTCTGCTGCAGAACTGCGTCTGCAGTCCCTGCTTCTAGTCCCTGCACCCAGGTTCTGGCCAGTTTTATCCCCGGATTTGCAGCCTCTGGTGGTGGAAGCAAGTCCTGATCTGGGGAAGGGGCACACTTGCGGACGGAAGTGCCTGAACCACAGAAGGGCAGCTGACTGGCTTCCCTACTGATGCTGATCTTGTAGCCCTGAAGCAAAGCAGAGAGATGAGCAGATGAGCCTTGCTTCCCACCCCACCGGCCGCTTTCCTCCAAGTTCTACACGATCTGTAGCCCATGGGTCTTCTCAGATTCTACCAATGTCTGAAATGTTGGCATCGTGAGTTGTTCTCCTTTTCTATCTTGGTCAGAACATTAAATGGGAGGCCAGCAGAGTTTTCAATGAAGCACTTAAATTGAGGCCAGATGCCATTTTGTGCTTTTCTTTTAAAATTTGAGTGCTGGCTCCACAGAAATAAATCTCAACCGAGTAAGATGAAAGCTTTGGGCAAAGGTGAGGAAATGGTGGGAGCCAGCCCGATCATGTGCAGCAGGTGGCTTGTGGACGGGTGCCCCTCCGCACGAATCAGCTTTTCTTTTGCTGCCCTCTGAAGGACTTAACCATTCCAGGCTCTCTCGCACCTCTCAGACTGTGTAGATCTCTCCTCTCTTGGGGATTCTGAGATCTCGTACATCTCCTTAAACGGTTCCATCCCTTGTAATAGGGTGTTTAAAGTGTGCTTAGACATGAGTGCTGCTGAAGCTAACTGCACGGGAAGAAGTTAGAGGGGAGGATGCTGGCAGACCGAGACCCTTGGGGGTGCCTCAACAAGACAGATGGGTGCCCACCAGACACTGCATAGACTCAGCTGGTCGCCTGATAGAAACACCTATGGATCAACAGAAGGGAGCTGCCCGGAGGGCTCTCTGGAGTAGTTGCCAGAAGCACATAGTGTATTTGGAAGTCAGAGTCCATTCCATTCATTTAGTAGGAGCCAACCATACTTCAGAGTAGGGTATTGGGAATACACTAGTGAACATGACGTATGCTCTACCCTTAAGCAGCTTACAGTTTATTGGGGGGGGGGGAGGAGAGACAAGTGGCCAGGAAACCCTATGTGTTAAGACCTGAAATCGAGGTAACTCTGTGGTACTATGAGAGAGCAAAGGAGGGAACAATTTAATCTCAGCAGATCAAGGACGAATTCCTAAAGGAAGCAATGCACAAACTCTAGAAAGAAAAAGGACATAAAGAAAAGAGTCCATATTTTAAAAAGCTCTCGTATAGAAGGATACATTCCTGGGTTTAAAAAGACCTAAGTCTGCAAGATCAAAGCAGACACCAAGATCCACTCACGTTCATGTTTATGGAAGGTACACATGTGGTGAGCAGCGAACAGCACACGTTCCGGAGCCAGACCATTTGTGGTTGAAGTCTGGCTCCATCACGTAGGAGCTGTTTGAATTTAGGCCATCTGCTTAATCGCTGGGCCTCAGCTTTCTCATCTGTAAAATGGAAATAACAGGAATACTTACCTCAAAATGTGGTTGTGGGCATTAAACGAGTTAACACACGAAAGTTGTTGAGATCAGTGCCCAGCATTGAACATTAGGTGCTGGTAGGCACATTCTTATCAACTTATGGAGCCTCGGGGGCGCCTGGGTGGCTAAGTTTGGTGAAGCGTCCAACTTTGGCTCAGGTCATGATCTTGCGGTCTGTGGGTTCGAGCCCCGCGTCGGGCTGTGTGCTGACAGCTCAGAGCCTGGAGCCTGCTTCGGATTCTGTGTCTCTGTCTCTCTGCCCCTCCCCTGCTCGCTCTCTCTCTCTCTCAAAAATAAATAAATGTTAAAAAAAGGTTTTTTTAATTACAGGGCCTCAGAGTAAAAGGGAAGATCTTTTGGACTTCCAGATGAAAAGAACACGATATGTTAAGAGTAATATCTGACTTCTTATCTGCACCCATGGACCTTAGGAGATGGTCAAAACCCCAATAACTAGCAAATCTACACCGAAACAAAAGGGATTGATAGTGGCCATGTACAATAAATGCTGAATAATGATTCTGAAAATAACAGTATGGATCATACAGACTGTAAAGGACATTCTAATAATGTCCTAGAGCTAAATATCTTTAAGAAAATGAGCTGGTAAAATGGGGAAGGAAAAACCTCGTAAAGATCATTTTGGGGGAAAGAGGACTAAGGAGAAGTAAAATGTTTGCAATATCTCATATTGAGACTTGGAGAGAGGGAGGAAGACAGTCCTGGCAATAGAAAGAGTTGGTATTTTGACAGATGCAAAAACAAAGAATCATGCACCATGGGGCACCTGGGTGGCTCAGTTGGTTAAGCGTCCAACTTCAGCTCACAGTTTGTGAGTTCAAGCCCCATGTCAGGCTCTGTGCTGACAGCTCAGAGCCTGGAACCTCTTCAGATTCTGTGTCTCCTTCTCTCTCTCTCTCTTTCTCTCTCTCTCTCTCTCTCTCAAAATTAAATAAATGTTAATTTTTTTTTAAAAAAAGAAGAATTATGTACCAGATTAAGGGCACTTGGAAAAGAAAGATAACCATTGATTTTCCCCTTTTAACATTCACTTTAATTTAGGGTTTTGATAAGCTACATTCACAATGTTTGCACTTTGAGTACAATTGCTTTTTGAGTTAGTACTGTCAATAGGACATAAATTATTTGAAAATTCTGATTATAAGAGTATAATTAATGATTGGAGCAAAATGTAGACACGAGCGATACAGTTTATGGAGGAAGTATGGAACAATTTATTATTTACACTTGCCTTTATTTTCATCTCACTCAAACATTGTTGTTCCGTTATATCAATCAGGCCTTCAAAATAATTACTAAATTCAGACATCTTTGATATTTTTCTAACTTTCAGTATTGCAAAGACCATAGCTTTGCACATTAAAAAAAAAACAAAAAACAAAAACAAAAAAACAAACAAACAAAAAAAAAACTGTGGTCATTGTAAAGGTTTATCTACCAGGCCAGGAGGATAGAATATATATATTTACCAGTATGTTAGCTTGAGTTAAACTTTTAAATATTTAAACATGTATTATGTTTGGCCTCCATTTGTACACTTGACCTGGACCCTGCAAATGTTCAGGGATGGACCCATTGCTCAGAGCGTAGCTACCACTGTGCCTTTAGTATCCTGTCAGAGACAACCTGCTTCAGTGAGCATTATATAATTGAAAAGCTATTAGTAATTCCCGTACGAAGGGGTTATAATGTATACTTACATTCCTGAAGACAGAGTTCAGCACTAGGTTGGAAAGAAGAGAAACCTTTAAACAGTGGAGGGGGGCGGGAATCTGAATTAATGAGGGATCTCCGTGGCACTTTCCGGCCACAGAGCCTTTGTGCTAGTTAGTACATTGCACAACGTGCTCTTTCTAGTGTTCGAGGGGCTCGCTGATGAATGTTCTGGAGTAGCCCTGACCCTGCTTAACATGAGATGTTCCTGTGAAGTTCCTTAAGGACACCATGGTCTGCTCATCTTTCTACTTCCAGATCTGGAATAGTTGAGACCAAGTAAGTGTTTGTTGAATTGGAAGTTTCCAGGGGTTCTGGAAGCCAGACTGCCTTGGGTCCAGAGCCTCCTTGTGGCATAAAGTTCCTGGTGGTCCCTGGGTAGAAACTCCATTTCTTTGGGTCTCAGTTCTGTTGTCTGGAGAATACTAGCACATACCTCAGAGGGTGATGGTAAAGATGAAATGAATGTATACATTCAAAGGAAACAGATCAGCGGGAACTAGAGAAACATTCGCTGTTATTAAGCAGGGTTAATAAATGGTTCAATTCAACACATATCAGTCGAATATCTGTCTTCCACCAGGGTGACGGAGGGCACACACAGGTCTGTCATGGGCCAGGCATTGTGCTTGGTTGTGAATATCAGCCTAAACGGGACCCAGTCTCTGCCTTTTTGGGGGTTCATATAGTAAGAGATTCAGATAATCTTTTATAACGTGGTCCTGGAAACTCCACGCCGGAGGTCTCGGGCAGGTGGAAATTATTTCCTAAAAAAGTGGGGTCGAAACTGATAGAAACTCTTTACGCTTCTTGGGGAACGTGAGGAATCAAGATCCATTCAGGTAGTAATGGCATTTGATTTTGTTTGCTTGAAATGTCAGGTATTTAAGGAAAAACAGTTGCAGGTTTGGGGATGAGCACTCATGACCGGGGGCAGTGGTTGCACAGACCACAGCCTTGCAGTCCCCATCCGTGGTCTCTGTTTTAAGGCTCACTTGGGTGTCCTGTGCGTTTTAGCTTTTGCATCCAAACGAGCACCATCTCTGGGGTTCCAGAGTGTTGCTTTATCTTTTGAAACATTTCTTCCTCTTCTAGACACTTCTTCACAAGCTTCCTGTTGCCATCAGAACCAACACATCCTGCAGAGGCTTCCGGCTCATGGATCAAGCGTGTGCAACAGGGGAGTCAAGTTGCATTGAATGCTTCCCAGAGGAGTTCTTTCTTCCTCCCTTTTTCTTCCCTTGCTGGCTTCCTTCTTGTCCCTTATCTCTGCACCCTTCCCCACTTGCCCCAAATCCTCAGACTTCCTCTGTAGATGCCAAGTGATGATTTCAGAGACTGTGAGTCCAAGGGCCTCTATTTGGGCAGGACCCTTATGGGTCTCCTTCTGCTCTGGATAAAGCAGGTATTCTGACCCAGTCATACAGGCAGGGTAAATCTGTAGGTAATTAAAGAGCTCCCAAATCTCCCTTCTGTCCTATGAATACTTCCCATGGGGGAGAGGGATCTCCATTTCATAACCCTCACTCCCTGAGATCAGAGCAATGAAGACTGCTGGAGTTCCAAATGCTAAATGAGAGGAGATAAACATTACTCACTGATACCGCAGTATGCGTTAACCTCTCAGCTACCCCTGCCTCCCAGGGGTTCTACAGGTAGGAGACCCCAAACATGTGACTTTTATAGGAGCTAAGGAAACTGGAGAGTGGGGAATATTACCTGAAGGACAGAAGTGTATGCCACGGTAGAGAGTCTCTGTTGACATGGGCTTAGAGCATCTGAAAATGGAGGCAAACCGGTTTCCTCTCTCCCTGCTTCCTTCCTTCCTCTCTCCCTGCTTCCTTCCTCCCTCCCTCCCTCCCTTGCTTCCTTCCCTCCTTCCTTCCTTCCTTCCCTCCTTCCTTCTTTCCTTCCTTCCTTTCCTCACTCTCCCCTCTCTCCATTTCTCTTTCCCTCCCTCCCTTTCTCTTTCTTCCTTTCTTCCTTTCTTTCTTTCTCTCTCTTTCTGTCTTCTTTCCTTCTTTCTTTCTCCTCCCAATCTCTTGATCCTTCCATTCATTCATCTATCCCTTTAACAAGAATTCTGAGGGCTTCTCACAGCCAGGCTATGTTACTTCCACATTCTGGGGATTCCGGGATGAATATTGCCCACGAGGAGCTCAGTGCAGATGGAAGGCCAGAGCAAGCAATAATCAAACTGTAACACTAAGAAGCACTATTAGAGCTGGGGACACCTCACGCCCTTTCTGCTGAGGTCAGAGACATTTTCGCAGGATGTGTGAGCAGGAACCGGAAGGTGAATATAGATTTTCCAGGGGGGCTTGGTTAGGGAGGGACTCTAGCCAATGCTGGCATGAGAGCCCGAACTTGTCCAGGAGGGGGCAGCTCCCTATGTGCAGGGGGGGTAGCATGAGAGACTGGTGGAGGGCGAGGCGTGAGAACGGACCGTGCTGGGACCGTGAGGAGCCCAGTCACTGTCTGGGATGGTGGAGCTATTGAGGGCTTAAGGCAGAAAGCACGGGATGGAGCTCCCAGTAAGCATCTGTACGCTGGGACAGTCTGATCGACGGCACTCATGGTTTTCTTATAAAATACGTGTTTTAAAGTTTAAGGATGAGGAAATGGAAAGGAGGATGTTAAACCAAGAATGTTGAGGTGAAGAAGCACTCCGAGGGTGCTGTGAATTTCCCTCCAAGCTGGGTATTTCGAGAGGACGGAAAGCCTGCTGAGGACCTGTCATTCCCCCCTGCGAACATGGCAATCAAACAAAGTGAAGCTATGACAAATGGGGAACACGTAGTCAACACGATAATTAAGACCCCAATCCAGTAACTCAGGTTTCATTTTTCTTGGGTTTTCCTGCTTGGCTTTGACAATGTCTGAATGAAGTCTAATTCGCCAGAGCCTGCTTTGCCATCGGCCGCTGGTACCAATCTTAGTTTCCTTGAGATCCATCCTTTTGTAGGAGAGGGAAGAAAAGGAAGTCTAAATATTCTGCCAGTGGCCAGAGCTGGGGAAGGGACGCTGCAGAGGGCACAGAAATTCATCTGTGGGGGGCTGTCCTTATCTGTTCCATTTTCCTTAAGGCACCATAGAGGTTTCATCAGAGATCCCGGAGGGTCTTCTGTGGGGCCACTGGAAGCATGTGGAAATGTGGCCCAAGGATGTCATTCTCCAGAGTTAGCCTGCCAGCAGGCTCGGCCTCCCGTGGGTCCTCCGCAAGGCCTCCTGAAAGCTGGAGGTAATGGGAAAATAATCCGGTGGGGAAGGGAGGGGAAGAAGCACACGTATGACTTTTGGCACTTCCAGAGTGAGATTCCCAAGCTGCCTGTGGCGGTCTCAGATGGGCAGGAAGGCCAAGGTTCTCTCGGGTTCTCCGGTTGTTCCTGCTACGATCTGTTGTTTATTTACTTTTGCATTTCAGTGGCTTCTGATTCATGGCAGCAGGTGGGGAGAAAGGGAAAGGAAGGGACAGCAGCTTCCGTGGGGCCTGGGAGTCTCTCCCGAGTGACAGCTTTCTCACGTGGTGGCACGGAGGGCTCGCGCGTTGCAGGCACAGCGAGCGGCCACCAGGGGGCGGGCTGTCAGGGCCACAGGCGAGCTGCCGCTCTCTGTGGTCGGCGTCCCACACAGGATGGCTGCGGGGCTGCCCCAGGTTTGCCTCGCTAAACCGAAACTTCGAGAAACCAAGGGCTCTGGACGTATTACAATGTCTGGCTCTTGAGAGGTGCTCTGTAAATCCTAGGGCCCAAGCTGACGGTGGCTCAGGCTTTTAGAGCCCCCTCATTTACAGACGGTGAAAACGGCGTGACTGTATCATGCATGTTCAGAAGTCACCTCCTGGCAGAAGCAGGACATGTTTGTACCACGCTGATTCGGTTTACTTGTTTACTTATGTTTCGAGTTTGTTCTGTTGTCTTTGTGCCTGTTTCTAAAATAGAGCCAGCCGGTGGTAGTCTGCGGGTTCAAGACTGGGCAGCACGCATATTCCTTTTGCACCGTGGGGGCACGGCCGGGCTGAGGCGGGTCGTTTTTGAGGGCAGTGGGCAGCGGCGACCTGAACTTGCACATGACCACCGAGAGTAAGTGTTCCTTGTGCTTTGTGCCCTGGGCACCTGGCCTGCCTAGCCCCCGGCCCTGGTCCCTCAGCACGGCTCCCAACGAGGAGATAGCTGGTCAGGAACAGATTCTAGAAGGTAGAGCGTGCGCAAAATGGGAGGGCATGACCTGCAAGACTGACAGAGGCAGCCTGAAACGCCGTTTTGCTTCCCCAAGGTCAGGTTTAATTCTGTCTTGGATCTCAGGTCAGCTTTGGCTCCAAACAAATTTGGACCAAAGCTCAGGTATTTGAGGTCAGCTACACCCGGTCACACTGATTCCTCCTAGGGCACTGGGTCACCCCAAGGGCACCCCTTCCTGCCCCGTGCCCCGTTGCCCATTTTCTCTCTCTTGTCCCATCAGTTCCCTGCTCCCCGAGCTCCCCTGTCCCTCCACTCTCCTCCCCGCCCCTTGCCACTGTAGCCACTGGAGCCCTCCATCTGGCTTCCCATCATCCTTTACCATTTTTTAGCTACATTTTGTTTTTAAGTCTAATTTTACGACTCAACCTCGTGGTCTCCTCACTCAGCTAGAAGTCAGAGATTCCCATCAGCTCTTTTACTTGGTTTTAATCACCTCCTTCTTCCATGACCCCCACTCCGGGTTCAAACCTCACATCTTCTCCCTCATCGTCTCAAGCTACCTGTAAATATTTCACTCCCCAGTGCTCACAGCGGCCCTTACTCCCATTTCGCAGGGGAATGAAAGGGAAGCCTCTCAGGAGTGACCATTCCTCTATGGCCACTGGCTACTTCTCTATACCTTTCTGCACCTGTACTTCCTTCCTTCCCCTGGGCTCCGAGCAGCGGGGCCAAGTCATTCAGCTCTGCCCTCGCCCCTTGCCCACCTGCCTGCTTCTGAGTCTCCCAGGTCAGACTTCCTCTTCCGGTGTCTTGACCTCTTCCCACTGCTCACTCTCCTCCCAAGCTTAGAAACGATCGAAATTCCTTCCCATCCCTGAACTCCCCCTCTCTCGACCACACTCTCGCGCCCAACTCCCACCAAATTTCTCTTTCTCCTTCCGTGCACCCTTTCCAGAGCAATTTTCACTGGCTGTCTCCATTCCCTCACCTGACATTCACTCCCTGACCCCATCCAAAATGTGTCTGGTCCCAACTGATGCCAGCCTAGCCAAGAGCAGCGACGGGAAAATTATTTCCTAAGCTGTGAGCTGGGGTTCAGCAAGGGCATCCGTTAGGAAATGGTGAAGTTCAGATTCGGACTTGGGTTTTATTTGTTAAATATCTATGCTTTTCCCACAAGTCGATGCTGACGGGGAGGGGCTGGCAGCAGGTGCCTTAGATCCCTTGCAGGGTTTCATCTAAAAGGCAGGCTTGGGGGTGGGTGGCTGGTGGCTGTGAGCGCCATAGAAGTTAGGGAAAGTGGTGTTCTGGTTATTGGAACTCATGCTCACCCCTCTCTTCAGTACTCACTCCCCACCACCCTCACTAAAGCACGCACTCACCCTAGAGACCCACACGCGTCACGTTCACTATTTATCTCGCGTGCTTAGCAGAACACATTGTGTGCACCCCCAAATTCTTTGCTGAGTGAGTGGAAGACGAGGTGGAAAAAGAGGGCAATGCCAACAGTATCTCCCGGGTCTGCAAGTGGGGAGAAAGTGCCCTCCTGACTGTCAGCCCTTTGGAAGAAGACCATTCTTGGGCACTGTGTCGGGGACTCCTGGGGCCGGTGACTGGGCAAGAGAGAGAGGCAGTGACCTGTGCCCAGGCCTGGGGTGCAGCCCAGCTCTGCTAGCCCCTGACCCTGATCTGGAAAATGGGACAATCACGGCGTCCACCTCAGGGGGTTGCTGGAGACTATAGGGTATAAGCCACATGCCTTAATGTGGCTGCTGATGCTGCTGTTTGGGTGACAATGGTGACGGTGGGGATGAGGGTGATGACGAAGTTGTAATTCTGCTGTCAACACAGTGCACTCAGTAAACAACGATTGAGCACCTACTGCATACGATGAAGTGTCCCGGCAGGGGAGCACAGGGATAAACAAGGCAGCCCCCTGCCCTTGAGAGGGAGGAGCCCGGACTTCTTTAAACCTGGGGGTCACCCTAAAGCTCCCAGACTCTGTGGCTTTAGGAGGATGGCCCTTCTTAACGGGCGGACACTCCTGGCCTTGCAAGAGCCTTTGAGGAGAGACCCCTCCAGGATCTCAGGGGTCTCTCAGGGAGCCCCATTTCCTGCTCTTTTCCAGAAAGAGAACTGTCAGCAGCTTTTGACTCTGTCTTCCCGGGGCAGCCAGGGTTATGAGAAAGCCACGGGGTGGGGCCCCGGGGAAGGATCACATTACCTGACTTGGAGCCCCTGCTTGGTAACGGGAGCTTGAGAAGCCATCACTTTCCACTGCCGACCTTGGGGGGAGGGCAGACGGTCGAGGGGCCCTCGGACGAAGCCCCAGGCTTTGGGATAGTCCCTGCCCTTGGGTTCAATCCAGAAGCTCCAGGGGCTTGAGGGTGTGGTGCTGCTTTCTAGATCAACAGAGCAGTCCTTTCATTTACTCCCTGTTGCCAAATGGACTTTTGACTTCTTCTCTGTACCCAGGACCCCCAGGCGGCAGGAGGCGAAGCCCAGAGCCCAGGGCAGCCCCAGCTGTCTGCCTCGAAGAGCCACCGACAACCAGCCTCTGCTCGAGCAGGCATTCAGGCTTCTGATTTCCGATCAGTTATTCCGTTTGGGTCTTGCAGGAATCCTTGTTTTTACGGGCATTTAAAAAAATTACAGAGATGCTAAAGGTCTGGGCCATCTGGGACACGAGTCATTTCTTTCCTGACCTCTTCCATCACGAGGGGCACCCAGTGGCTAAGTTGATGTGATTTATCGTTCTTAAAACACTCAGGTACTCTAAAGGTGAATTTGGGAATGCCTCTCTTTTTTCTATTTGTTTTTGTTCATCTCTTTACCTCTGCTTCATTGCAAACTCCCTCTAAGTTGGATTCTAGTTGCCTCAAGAGTTTCACGGAGGCTTTTTTGGTGCAGTGGTTCTGTGCTTGAAGTTAGGAATTGGCATACGGGCCTCCACTGCCAGCCCTACTGGTGATAAATGCGTCATGCTGTCCTCAGGAAAGAGGTGATAAAAGACATTTAAACAGAAAAACTGAGGCTAACTCAGGGAAGATATCTTTGGCTCCCTGGGAGGCCACTGTCCCGTCACTTTGTCCCGGTATCGTTCCAAATTCGGGCCAGGTGCGCATCCTGGAGGAATCCCAGGTTTCCCTTCTAAATCTGTGGCATCCACTAAAATCCGAAAAAGCCAGGCATTGCTTCTAGGACAAACTGCAAACCCTCAGTGGGGCACACAGGATCCTTCCCCACCCCCTCAGCCTGCCTCTCCAGCTTTGGCTTTATCCCATTCCCTGCTTCCCCCGGCATGCCCCAGCCCCGGAAAACCCCCAGGACCCACCGGGGTCTCTGAGAAAGTTCTGTGTGTTCCTCTGAAAGGGGCGTCGCTGCCCTGCTATGCCCTCTGGTAGGGACCCTCCGGCCTCATTAGAGTCATACATGCCATGTCCCTCCTTCAGCAGTGGGCTCTGAGTGTCTCCTGGAAAGGGACAGCATTGTGCCCATCTCTGTCCCCCCAGCCCTCAGCACGGCGCCTGGCTCCCAGCACGGGAGCCAGGAAGAGCTGCCTGGATGGCATGAGGGGCCCAGCGTGTGACAGTGAGGGGACGTGTGGTGCTCTGACTCCCCAGGTGGGTTTGGACATCTGTTTGCCTGCGGCTCCTAGAAGGTCTCGGTGGCTCGAGCCTTGCACCAGTAGCTTTTGAGCAGAAGGGGTCTCTCTAATCGCAGGACACAGGTTCCCGAGGCCGCAGCCAAAGGAAGCTGCCCAGAGGGGCATCTTCCAGTGAGGGACAGAAGCCAGACTTCCTTGAAACTCTGGCTTGTGCTTGTTAGTTGCTACTTTGGGAGGGAGTCAGCACCTCTCCTTTCTCCAAAGAACCGCCCCTAAATTTGGCCTCCTTCTGGAAGGCAGCTTTCAAGACCTCCTCCCCATAGAAGACAGCTTCTCTCTTCTTCCCTCTTACCCCCTAAATTCACCTGTCCTTTTCCTTAGAAATGCAGACAAGGAGTTTCTTTTCATAATAATGTGTGTGTGTGTGTGTGTGTAACAACATATAATTGGGAAGTCCTCCCTGAACTGAATTTTGCTATTGTCACAAGTTAATAACGATAGGGAGACTAAGAATTTAAAGTAAGAGTTAACTGAATGATTTGATATATACGTAATTTATTTTCTGATGTGGTGTGCCCGTTGCCCCAATACTAGGTACTGGTTTCTCTACCCATTAATTTGACGCCTCATCTTCCTACTCGCCCACAATGAGATATGGCCTCGCATCTGTCAGGATGCTGTTCTAAAAACAACAGAAGGCAACAAGCACTGGTGAGGATGTGGAGAAACTGGAACCCTTGCGCATTGTCAGTAGGAATGAAAACTGGTGCAAACTGTGGAAAGCAATATGGAGGCGCCTCAAAAAATTAGAAATAGAGGGGCTCCTGGGTGGCTCGGTCAGTTAAGCGTCTGACTTCAGCTCAGGTCATGATCTCACAGTTTGTGAGTCTGAGCCCCACATCGGGCTCTGTGCTGACAGCTCGGAGCCCGGAGCCTGCTTCGGATTCTATGTCTCCTTCTCTCTCTCTCTGCCCCTCCCCTTCTCATGCTCTGTCTCTTTCTCAAAAATCAAAAGAAGTCACAAAAATAAAAATAGAGCTACCCTATGATCCCTCAATCCCGCTTCTGGGCATGTATCCGCAAGACTTGGTATCAGGATCTTGAAGAGGTATCTGCACTCCTGGGTTCACTTCAGCGCAGTTCACAGTAGCCAAGATCTGGAAACAACCTAAATGTCCACTGACGGATGAGTGGACAAAGACGTGGCTTATACGTAGAGACGACGGGATATTACTCAGCCTCTAAAAAGAAGCCAATTCTACCACACGTGACCACACGGGTGAACCTGGAGGACGTTACGCGAAGTGAAACAAGGCAGTCACACAAAAGTTGATAAAAGTTGATAAAAGCATCCTCTTCGTTATCTCTCTCTCCCTCTCTTTGTAAGGTCATTTATTTATTTTGAGAGAGAGACAGAGCACATGAGCAGGGGAGGGGTAGAGAGCGAGGCAGAGAGAGAATCCTAAGCAGGCTCCACGCTGTCAGCACAGAGACCGAGGTGAGGCTCGAACCCGTGCACCTCGAGATCATGACCCGAGCTGAAGTCAAGAGCCAGGCGCTTAACGGACTGAGCCACCCAGGTGCCCCCCCTCTTCATTATCTCTTTTAATCAACTCCCTGCATGTATGGTTATTTTTATTGGGAGGCCTACAGTCCATGATATTCTACATTTCTCTCAATAGCTAACAGAAATGGTTGAATTGTCTTTGAGCCAGAATGGCGCTCACTGACACGACTGGTGTTCTTAAAGATCACCAACCACTTCTATTCATGGATGAGGAAATGTCCCGACGGGTGAAGTGACCGGTTTATCTGGTAGATTCTACCGGACTCTTAGGTTAACATAAAATATGCACTCAAAAATGCCTGGAAAACATTTCCACAGACCTATTCTCCATGTGAGGAAATCGAGGCACAGAGAAGCCACAGTGTTTTGCCTACGGTCATGCATATGCAAGTGGTTGACCAAGGACGGGAACCTGATTATGGCTACTGTTTCTTGAGCATTTATTTTGTGCTGGGCTCAGAGTTAAACAGTTGCCATTTTCTTCTCAGTGCTCCGGGGGCCCAGCCCGGAGAGTGTGGGAGGCAGCGCAGGGTGTGATGAGCCTAGGCCCCACGTTACACCATGAAGTTTCAAATCTGGTTCCGCCGATCACCAGCAGTGAAGGTTGGTAACTCCCTCTGGGTCTCGGTTTTCTCATCTGTATAACATGGACATCAGCACCTAAGTCATGGGTTTTTTTTTTTTTTTTCACCTTATCCTCTTTTACTGCACCCCTCCCCGTTGGCCTGCAGGGGGCGCCATTGAGCTGTATTCGCCACGTTCCAGGCCGCAGAAACCGCACAATTTGAAATCACATACCATGAAAAGAAAAAGAAAAGACTCAAACGCTGAGATCCAAACTGCGAAGACTTTGGTCTTTATGAGAAAACAGCTCTTGAAAAACAAAATTTCTCCCCTGCAGGAATGAGAGGATTTCTCAGAAGTCAAGTCTCTTGTAATGTGTGTCATGTCTTTTCTTTCCTCCATGTACTTAAAAAAAAAAACAAAAAAACAACTATATAGCTACGTCAAAACACACACACACACACACACACACACAGAGGCACACACTCACACACATACGCGCACACACGCGCACCCCGCACGCACACACACTCACACAACTCTGGAGACAGTATCAATGTCAGACTCCGCAGCCTTAACCTTGTCAGGAAAGGTGTTTTCTAGCCCGACCGTCCATCCACAGAATAAAACGAATGTTTGCCTCTGGTTAATGCTAACAGGAATCCAACACGTCTGAAGAGAATGGAAACCCTGGAAAATAATTGGGACCAATTTTTCCTTTGCTTATTTGCCAAATGTGAGGTTCCAAGCTGGGTGGTTTCTCTGAAAGCTTCCAACAGGAAGGCCTGAGTGCCCGCTGTTTGGAACACGGGCTGTGCCCACCTGGGGCATTGCTACATCCACTTCCCTGCTCCCTGGCCTGACCCCGGTGCCCGCCTCTGCTGCCGGCCTCCTTGTGGTCACGGCCTGGGCTCTTGGACAATTGTCAAAGGCCCCGTGATTACCCTTTTCTCCCATAAACAGTGTGCACTGGTGTGATTTCTGTTTCTCTCAAGCGTAAGCCAAGTGTGGAAGAGAGCTCAATGAAAACCCTCCCAATCCCATCGCTTCTGGAGGCCATCTTCTGACCATCTCTAAATGGAGGCACCTTCAAAGGCATTAGCCCATTTCATTACCAACAATCTCTTGTGATGGTCTATGTTTTACAGGGGGGTACAGAGGAGGAACATAGCTTCAACGTCACACAGCTACTAATGGGGCTTTGTGGAGGTTCTGGCTCTTTTGATTGAGTCCTGGGTCTTTCAATAACCACATCCTCACTTCTGCTGAGTTGCGGCCAGGCTGAAGATCAAGTCCATTCAGCTTCATCGGCTGTCTCCCCTCCCCGTCTGCAGGACTTCCCTGGGGAGTGTGATAAGATCACCTTTTGCTCTGTCTCCCCCTGCCCCTCACTCTCCGAAGGTCGTCTTTATCAAAAACGTCCTCACTTCTGGCCTGACCATCAGGGCCAATCTGGTGGCATCTGAGATATACTCAGATCCCCCCGGGTGTCCCCCATTCTGGTCCTGGCCTTCCTGGCTGCATGGGCACCATCATCTCCTGGTCTGAATCTTCTGCTGTGTAAAATGCAAACACCCCCATAAGGGATGGCTAATTTAGTCCCCAGTGTCTTACTGTGATCTAGTTTACAGCTCCTTTTTTTGGCTGAAAAAGAACTAGGAGTGGGAGCAGAAACAGGACGGTCAGCAAAAAAAGAAGGGAGGAGGTGCTGCCTTTCAGGGCCGCCCCTGAAAAGACACCACCCTCCGTAAACGGAAGTGGGTTGAGATAGACGATGTCACTGCTTGTTTCAAAACGCTGGTCCCACCTGATGGGCATTGAGGAGGGCACCTGTTGGGATGAGCACTGGGTGTTGTATGGAAACCAATTTGACAATAAATTATATTTAATATAAAAAAAAACCACCAGTCCCACCCTCCACACCTACCCAAGTAGGCAGATCTTCACAACCTAAGGCGGTGACCAGAGATGAATATTAATTGTACGCCCCCCACACACTTTGATGGCATCTGCAAAGTCTAATAGCGTGTGCTGTTTTCTGCCCCGCAGTGTGGGTGATCACTGACGCACCCCAGTAGTGCTGCCGGGACCAGCCTTCGCTCCACAAACACCCCGTTCTGGTCTCAGAAGGGCCAGTCACAGAAATGTTTTCTTAAACAGGACTTTAAAGAAAACATATATATATATATATATATATATATATATGTGTGTGTGTGTTTATATTTATATATATATATATATATATGTTTATATATATACACATAACCCTTTATAAAAAGCAAGTCAAGTTCATCTATTTTTTTTTTTTAACAAACAGAGCTATAGTTAATAGTTTACAGGCTTTGACTTGGGTTTGTCCTCTTTCCTGGGTTGATGAAATGTTCCTGCTCTGCACCTTTAAGAGATCACACACCTCGCTGGGAACCTGTCATTCCTTTGAACGCTCAGCTGAAGGGTCGCTCCTCAAATGCAATCATTAGGACTTGAATCCTGGAGAATCTTTAAGCAGCAAATACCCATCCGCTAGTAACCCCAGGTCGGAAAGCACAGCCCTCTGAGGGCCACGGGGCTGTGATCATGTGCGACACATCTGAGCAATGTCCGGGGTCACTGGGCAACCCCAAACACACACAGCTCGGCCAGAAGTGGCCTGGTGCATTTTGCTCCCCAGGGGGGAGGCAGCTGGGTTGTAACTTACTGCACACAGGTCACTCCCCGTGACTCGGAGTGCAGATGACGCGTTACAGTGTCCAGCGGTGCTCTTTCTTCACCACTGTCCCCATTTCTTCCCTGAGTGTTCAGCCAGGGTGGTCCCGATAAGAGCTCCGTCACCAACAGAGAGTTCTTTAACTTAACAGCCTGCGTGCAGTGGGGGCTCCTGAGCTCACTGGGGGTGAGGGGGCACAGGAGGGAGTGAATCGGCCCCAGAATGTTCTGGGGGTCAGCCTCCCCTTCATTCTTCTCTTTCTCTCCCCTGCCTTTCCTTTCCACTGTTTCCCAGGCGGGTGACTTTCCTTGTTAATCCCCTTCCTCCATAGGTGATAAAGCCCCCCACCCCCACTTCCAGCATTTTCAATCAGGATGAAGGAGTACAGGCACACTCCTTCTGGTGGTCATTCTTTGCAGGGCACCAGCAAAGACTGTCACTCAATTAGCAAGAAGAGTGGAAATTGCTTTTGATTTCTGGGAGGGGCCTGGTGCTGAGCCTCCGCTAACCCTAACCCTAACCCAGATCCCAGTCGGTCTCACTGTGGCACCAGGAGCACCGGTTGGGTGGGGGAGGCAGACTGCGGACGTGGGGGCGGGGGCGGGGGGGGGTGGTTGGCAAACCCACGTGCTTCATTCCTGGATTTTTTTCTGTCGCATCTGCTGGATTAGAGCCTTGGCAACCAACCCTACCCGCTTAACAACAATTCACGGCATCTAATTGCCCTTTCCTTTTCATTTTATTTAGTAACTGGGTTCAGCCCAGGAAACTCTGGCTTCCAATCCTTGAGTGTTTTGACTCAGGGACCGTAAACCGTCTGATTTCTTGGACAAACACAATCTTGAGGAATTTTTCTCTTCGCACAATGGCCAGGCTAGGTGAATGTCATGCCATGCTTCTCCATTCAGGCCTTGGAAGGTTTTTTTCTGTTGTTTTTTTTTTGTTGTTGTTGTTTTCCCCCTTCCTACAGACGTCAATCTACTTAAAATAAATATTCCCTTTGGTTTTGGGGGCCCTTTCCTTTGGATTACTCACCTTTATCTCTGGGATTACAAAGCAGCTGGGAAGCAGAGATAGGGTTTATAGTGACTTTCACACAGAGCAGAAAAATAGGCCGTGCCAAGCAACCCAACTCACGTTTTAGATTTTGGTGACCCTGGAATTCACCTTTGGCTTTGAAGATTATACTCCTTTGCCCTATGGGGCCATCTACCTGTTGCTTTCCTATTTGGGGTGGCTGCTCTCTTCCTGGTTCGGCTTCCCCCACCCTGCACCCCCACCCCCAGCCGCCATATGCAACCACTGGAGTCATATGAAGCAAATCTGGTCATGTCTCCCCCATTCCCCTTGTGGAAACCCCAGAGGAGGACTCAGATAAAATCCCACTACTCAGTCAGGCAAACTGAGTTCCATGTGCACCATGGCTGGTAGGAGGTGAGGGCGTTTTGGCACGTGTGATTCCTTCTGCCTCAAATGCCTTTTCCCTTCCTTGTTGGATTCTTCTGTGTCCATAGAGACCCATTTCCATTTTTGCTATGTGAAGCTGTCCTACGTAGAAGGTCTCCCCTGCCCTTCGTCCATCCAAATAGCTGCCATCTGACTCTTGTCATTATCACTTCCAATCCAATATACCACTAGCCACTTAGTTCTTCCTTTTCTTTTCATCCTTCTTGCCTTCCTTTTCCTCTTCATCTCTTCCTCCTCTTTTTTTATTTTTTTTTAAAAATGTTTATTTTGGGGAGAGACAGGGTGCCTGGGGAGGGGCAGAGAGAGAGGGGGACAGAGGATCTGAAGCGGGCTCAGTGCTGACCACAGTGAGCCCGACATGGGGCTCGAACTCACAAACCATGAGATCATGACCTGAGCTGAAGTCGGACGCTCTACCGACTGAGTCACCTAGGCACCCTCTCTTCTTTTATTTTTTAAATAGCTAATAATATTATTTTTGAAATCTCTACTTGTATGATAGCTGGCATTCCACCAAAAACAAAAGGTTCCCATGCTAATTTTTGTCTTATCAAATATTCACACTGCGTGGATTCTGACCAGGCACCTTATGTTTGCCGTCTCACTTAGATAGCACACTACCCTGGCAGTTCAACGTGATCTGCTCATTTTCACACAAGATAGACTGAGGCTCAGGGAGTTTAAATTGCTTTTTCAAGGTCACACTGCCAGCAAATGGTATTATTCATACTCAGGCCTCTCTGACCCGGAAGCTGGCCCTTTCTGTACTGCCCCTTAGCAACTGCACAGTGACTGGGTATGTGCACGCGGGACCAGAGGGCCGGGGCCCCGAGTTTAGTTCTCCCGGATGCTTCCTGTGAGCTCCTGGCTTTTCTGCACCCCCTCGTCCGTGTGTGAGGTGGAAACAGATATGCTGAATGCAATCCTCCGGAAAGTTGCTAAGGGCAACAGGTTCATAATAAATCGTCCACACTTAGCAGGCATTCCAAAAAGGTAAATGAGGACTTTGACACACTTCTCCACTCTTATTTCCTATCCCTTCCTGAATTTACTGTGTTTTCCTGGCCGGAGAAATTTTTCCCTGGGAAGAGTCAGCTGCCATGATTCTGGGCTGCTGGAGAAAACCAGGGGTGTTGTATCTTTAAACTGAGGTCAGAGGTGGGTCTGGTTGATTTCGGCATAAAAATGCTTAGAGACTCTGAATGACCAGGTAATGTTGAGTGTAGGGCAAAAATGGGAGGCTGCAGGGGAGTGGGGAGGCGGGGGGCATGGGGCGTGCTTTGGGCTGGAGCAGGAAGAGACCCAGGCAGGGGGCTGCTGAGTGAATACCCAAGGTGCAGGCTCTGATGATGTGTGCATTCTCGGTGCTCCTCGGCACAGCCCATAGATTCCTTCCAGTACTCACTCGTTTAAACACCATTTATCAAACGCTTTACTATGTTTCAAGGGTGAGATGGACGGAAGACAAGCGAACAAACAACGTGTCCGGTGGGGATAGTTGCTGTTACTCAGGGTGGAGGCAGGTGTGACGGGGCCCGTGTGCTGACTCGGAAGGAGCGGACAGAGAAAGTCTCACTGGTCAGGGCGCTTACCTGATCCACGGAGAGATCCAGGCCCACCCACCCAGGGCTGTCCATGGTCATGGTGACTTCACGCCATTGCTGCCACAGGGCACGCGCTCTCCCAGCTAGGTTCTACTTACGGGCGGCTTTGGAGGAGCAACCTGAAACCGGGTCCTGCCGGGAAAATCCAGAGTGGGCTGCTGCCCTACGGAACCGGTAGTGTGCACTTCGGTCCCACGGCACCTGCTCAACAGCCTGTGCACCGTGAGGCTTTTTCCGGGGAGTAAGCAAGGAATACACAGCAAGAAAGCCAGCCCCCAGCAGCGGCGGCTGACTGACACTGGTCTCTCGCTCTCAGTTTCTCTCTGTGCCGCTTGCTTTGTTCCGCACTGAGCAAAGGCGGCCGACGCTGGCCGGCCTGTGAGCTCGCTAAGTGCCCGTGCCCGCCCTGTTCAGGCCCCCAGAGCCCAACCCCCCGGAGCTGGCATCGTCCCCTCTACTAAGCACAGAGCCTGCCTGGTTTTGAAAACTTCTTGCCCACGGAGTAATTCTATCTTGCCATATCTGCCCCAGTTATGCTGAAGTCAGGAGAGGGCTGTTTTGTCAAAGCTGCCTGGTGCCCAGAACATGTCTCTGAGCTTCCTACCCACCTCTTTTCTTCAAAAACAGGAAATCACCTCAGGCCAGTGTAAAGCAGCCCCCACACCCAGGGGTTTGGATTTCATTCGTGCTCAGAAAGTCGGTTTAAGACTTGGCAAGTTGTGCCTCTCCAGGGCCCAGCCATTTTCCCCTCCGTCCTCCTGCTGTCTTCTAGATTTCTCTCACTGCCCTCAGCTTCACCTGGGGATTCAGACCCTTGTTTCTTCCCTGGAGGAAGGACAGTGGTGGGTGCAGGGCGTGTGCGCGTGCGCATGCACAAGTGGGAGGGAGAGAGGCAGAGAGAGAGACACACACAGAATCCGAAGCAGGCTCCAGGCTCTGAGCTGTCAGCACAGGGTCCCATGCGGGGCTCGAACTCACGAACTGTGAGATTGTGACCTTCGCGGAAGTTAGATGCTTAACCGACAGTCACCCAGGCGCCCCCTTGCTCCCCTTTCTATATCTGAATTCCTTTCTGTGAAAATAAGAGGCCCATAGTCCTGAGAGATGGGGTGAGTAATGAATGAATGTGTTCCCTTGCTCTGTCACCAGTGACATATCCCTGCCACTGCTTTATTTGATTATCAGCGACAGAAAAATGTAATAACACTGAAAAGAATCCAACGACGAAGTGGGTTGTTGGAGGGGGGCTGGGTAGAGAGGAATTTCAGCCAAGACCCAACAAATCCAAGAACAGGATGTTGTGGGAGGGATTCGTGCTGGGTCATCTTCGATGGATGCCACCAGCGTCTTGCTTCCTGTGCCTCAGGCTCCTCTGCAAAGTGTCCCGGCGAGCAGACTCTCTTCTCCCAGCTCTTTGCTGCCACCTCGTCTGCCCCAAGACCGTCTCTGGGACTCCAGGTGTGTGCCTTCTTGGAAACACAGGTGGCAAGGTCTCTGGACCCCTCCAGGCTCGGAAATGCTTGGTGGCCGGGAGGAGAATGACCCGGTGCGTCCCAGGTCTCTTTGTGAGAGAAGTTGAGAAAGTTTACAGCTTTGTCTCGGGACATTTGCTAAGCCATGTTGTAAGAGAAATCACGTCCGATGCAACAGGAACCCACCGCCGAGCAGTGAGATGCATAGGTTCTCAGGCTCTGCGACCCTATGGGAAATTGCCCTATAGGGCCCCACAGCCTGGGAAAATGGCCTGGAGGTTTTATCGAGTGACTAATATCCTACAGGGATCGTTTGGGTCCCAGGACTTGTATCGGGGTCAGCAGCCCAGCCCCCCTTTGAGCAACACCCCTGGGACCATTCATGTCCATCTGGAAGAAGCTCATCTCTGAGTCCGATTGAGGACTTGGTTCTTTCCCACCTCTCACCCGGCCACGTGATTGACACCTCCTCTCACATTTTCTGTTGGGAAATCCCAAAGCATCTAAAAGGCAAGCAGTGATACTCGAGCTGTGGCCAAAGGTATATGTGTGTTGGGTTGGGGGGACGGGAGGGCTGCAAGAAAAGGAGAGAGAGAGAATGAAAGAAACACACACACACACACACACACACACAGAAGAATGTAGAAGGGAAATGGCCAGGAAGAAGCAGTGTCTCCAAGGCCTAATACTGTGCCATTATAATTAATAGTTCTGTCATATTTGACACGATATGACAACATTAGGGATGTCTGGATTATAGAGCTGGGTGAAACAGTGTCAAAGGAACAAAAATTTCTTTCTCCCTCATTTGGGGGACATCGTCCAGCAGGGGATGTCGTATGTTCAGACGTGTAATGTGTCCCTGACCCGGGCCTCGTTCCTCATTATATAGCCAAACATGGCATCTGTTTGGTCATGTTATCCAGGGGGAGAAGGATCCCCAAATCCTTAATCACCGTGAGCTGCTGAAACCCCACTTAATTTCACACCACCAGCCCGAGTCCCTGGCAAGTGGTTACATTTACAAGATTTCATCGTTCTTCTTTTGTGGAAATGACAGCTAAAGCTTGGAGCTGGAAGAGGTCCAAGGAGGCAGAGTTGGGGATATGGAGATTCCTGAGATTTGGATAACACTTAAATGATTTGAAATCCTGACTTGTTGGCCGTATGGCTCTATTAAAGCCCTCTGAGATTCAGCCTCTCCCTGCGGGCAATGTCAGAGTGCCTCCGAGGAGCTCATACGGTTATTGTTCAACAGAGAGCCGCCCTTTTTGTCATCTGGTGAAATTGTCTAGTTTTGTCCGGTGAGACTAGGACCCGGACTGGCACTTGGCACAGGGGAGGGATTCTGTAAATACTTGCTGAGTAGAATCGACAGGCTACACGGGGCCTTAAAACCCAAGTCTGTGGATTCAGATTCAGGGCTCTTTAGAATCGATTTCACCCCATTCCTTTTTTTGAATGGGCTTCTTCTCTGCTTTCAACCACACAGACAGCAGAGGCTTCCGCATGGTCCTTCTTAACGGAATGGGTTCTGCTGAGGACGCGATGTGGGCGCGGTGAGTCTAGCTCAAGCTGCTTCTCTGGGACCAGAGACTAAGAGGCTGAGCTGGGAGTTCTGTCCAGAAGAGGAACTGGCAGGTTATGCTCTCTCCACGACAGGCCTGGCTGGAAGCTGATAAGTGATCTTCAGAGATGCTTCCTTGCAAAACCATGACTCAGGAATATTGCTCACATCCTCAGGATGGCACGGGGCTAAAAATAAGCCATGATGGAAAAGACCCCAGTGAGAAGCGGTGGGGAGGGGGGTGGTGAGAACTTGAGAGAGCCGAGGGCAGGGAGACAGGAGATAGGAGAAAGGTGCCAGTGGAACGGGAGGACGGAGAGCAAGGGGGGGAAGAGCAGAAAGAGGGGAGGGGAATGTCTGTTGGACGAGAGACGAGCCTTGGTGCAGGACGGAGGAGACAGAGGAAGGAGGGTCCCAGAGAGAAGACGTGTCATTGCATACACGGGCTGCAAACATGAACTTAACATTTGGCATGGCAAAACAATCTGGAGGCTGGGCTCAAGGTCACCAGCTGCTCTCCTTGTCCCTAACTGAGAGCGTCCCCAGGCTCTCTCTTTCTGAGAAATGTCATAAACGTCTTCAGTTATCAGTTCTATGCTGGGACCCCGAATCTTCATCTCTGACTCTAATCTCTCACCCGAGGTGGGTCAGTATCTTCAACTGCCCATGGCACTGGGTTTCCAATGTAATTCTGAGGAGCCCTGACAATCTGAGGGGCGGGAGGTGGGGCGTGGAGGAGCCAGAGCCCCCAGAATGCCTACTTTAAAAAATTTTGTTTATTTATTTGTTTTTTGAGAGAGTGAGCGAGAAAGAGAGAGAGAGAGAGAGCAAGCCAGGGAGGGGCAGAGAGGGAGAGGGAGAAAGAAATCCCAAGCAGGCTGCACGCTGTCAGTGCAGAGCCAGAACTCAGAACCGTGGGGCTTGAACTCAGAACCATGAGATCGTGACCTGAGCTGACACCGAGAGGCAGACACGTAACCAACGGAGCCAGCCAGGCCTTGCCCAGCATGCACGCCTCGTTTGAAACTAGCCCATCTCATCTCCCTTTCAATCTACTGTATTAGGTTCCTCCTAAGGTTTGGCCGGCTGCTTAAAATAAATTTGGCAACCACTGACTTTTAGGTTGAAACCACCTTTGCTACAATTCGAAATGTCCCTGATGAAACGCGCCCGTCCCCCCACCATCTGTTCTGTGTCTTCCCCTTCTCTCCTCACCTTTGCCTACGACAACCGTCATCCCAGGTAGTCAGACTCCAGATCTTGGGGTACGCTGAGGAGCGTAATTCCCACCGCCACGCAAGATCCCGTCTGCTGCCTTGGAAATGCCTCTGAGATCTGGCACTTTCTCGTCCCGTCTGCTGTGGAACCCTTGGTCCCAGCACCCAAGGGCCCAGATCGCTGTGGCACCGAACCCGCTATTCTCCCCTCCCCTTCTGTGCTGCCCACCCCTTTCTGACGAAACTTCTCTTTCCATCTTCGTTCGTTTGCTGCTCGCTCTTCAGAACCCCTCAGTGCTCCCAGGGCCTCTCATGAAAAAATCCTCCACCCGGAATTCAGCAGGATCTCTTGGCCTGGAGCTTGGCCAGTTGGAGTCATCGCTCAGACTCTCCTTTCTGATGCGAGGTGCCCACCTCCTTCATCTCTGCTCTCCCCCCCTCCCACCCCTGGAACCCTCCCCACTCTTTGTCGACTCTCCCAGTGTTGCCTCCCTTTTGACTTTCCTCAAGGCAACCTTCTCCACCTTGTTCTCTAAGACTCCCAAATCGACTTGGAGGTAGAAACCAGGGTACAGGACCCAAGGAGTCTACCTCCCAAACACACGGCAGAAGTTGTCCGTCTTTTCATTTTGCGTCGAGCCCAGGGTCAGCCTAGAGAGGACATCCCTGCCCTACCGCGTTTTCTTCCGTTCCTTGCAACAGAAAACTAGTCTCTGGCTGAAATTCTCCAGGCCCCCATGGGAGGAGTATCGACAGCAGAGCTCTGTATCCAGCCCCAGCCGGACCCTCCTGCCCTCGCCCCACCTCCCCCAGCCCTGGCCCAGATGGGAGGCCGGCAGACAAGCAAACACAAAGGACAAGGCTCTGCCGATCCCGCCTGTCTCAGTGCTGCGCCAATTTAAAACAATTTTTTTAATGCTTATTTGTTTTTTGAAAGAGAAAGACAGTCAGAGTGCAAGCAGGGGACGGGCAGAGAGAGAGGGAGACGCAGAATCCAAAGCAGGCTCCAGGCCCTGAGCTGTCAGCACAGAGCCCGACGCGGGGCTCCAACTCACGAACCGCACGCGAGATTGTGACCTGAGCCCAAGTCGGACACTTAACCGACTGAGCCACCAGGCACCCCTGGGCCAGTTTGTCCTCTGTCTTCTGGCTCCACAGGAGGCTTCTCACAGTCAGTGTGGGGAGAGGCAGGGACAGATGTGGAGACAGAGCTGACAATCAGTGCGGGGAGAGCAGCAGCCCCCTCAGCGGGACAAGGCTCTGGGAAAGGCAGCTGGAGCCCAGGGGGAACAGAGTGGGTGCCATTCACCCATCCAACCCAGTGTTCACTGACTACCCCCCGGCCTTCCGGGCCTCACAGAGCTCATGTCTCCCTGAGGCCTCAGACCCCCAGTGAGGTCAACAAACCAGATGGATCTCAGGACCAGGAAGGAGCCAACAGGGCCCTGGGGTGGTAGTGACTGCTGCTTCGGACCTGAAGGTCAAGGACAGGAATAACGTTAGGTGATGCGAGTCGCCTTGATTTTCCTCCTCCTCCGTCCCACTGATTATTCTGTCCATGACTTTTCTTTCTTTATTCAGTTTGGGTTTACTCTCATTTGTTCACACCCCCGTTTTCTGCTTTCCATGTTCTCTCCCTGCTGGTCCTTGTCAATCTTTGGTTTCTATTTACCAAGAGGTTTGATAGCCTGGCAGCTTTCCTTTTCTTTTGCACTTATCTTTTCCCAGTGAAAACTCTGGAATCCCAGGTTCTGGGTCATCCCTCCAAATCACCAGATCTCACAGACTCGGAGGGGGTGGAAAAGACTTTGAAAGTAAGTGTGCCCAGTCCTTTGGTCTTCTGGCTCTCTCTAGATCTGTCTCTGTCTCTGATTTTGTCTGTGTCTCTCTTTTTTCACCATTGCCCCATTCTTTTCTCCACTTCTTTCCTCACTTGTTGGTGTTTTTATACCACCGGTCCCGCAGGATGGACAGTGGTCACAAGGTAGGAAGGAAATCCTCTCTCACTCTCTGAGGCTAGCTCATCTTTCCCCCCAGGAACGAGGGAAGATCTTGTTTTAATTACCGTCTTTGATATGGGCCAACTTGATTGGCCACAGTTGCATGCCTGTCATCTCATCCTTCCCTGCTTTTGTCCTATGCCTCTTTGTTCTGTCAAACTCAGGGGAGAAGGAACTAGGCAATTTACTTTTCCTCTTCTGGAGAATAGGGAATGCAGGGATGGGGGGACCCAGAAACGTCTGGACTGTGCTTTTTGGTACGTGGTACCTAGCTTTCACTAAATCCCCCCTCCTCCCGTTTCTTTCTTGTTGTAAAATACTTTCGGCACGGAAACATTGCAAGTCAACTATGGGTGCTCGCTCTTCCCTGATTATCAAGGAAGCTAGGCTCCGTGGCCGGCTAAGTCAGCAAGCGCTGGGATACTCTGGAAATTGCACGGGGTGGATTTGAACCACAGTGTGGCCATTTATCAGCTGTGGGACCTTGGGGAAGTTACTTCATCTTTCTGAGTTTCATGTTCTCATTTGTCAAATGGAGACAGAATAATAATTACTTCCTAGACTGTGTGTGTGAGGACTGAATCTATTAAAGGATCTAAAGTAACCTGGCATTGTGCCGAACGCATCCTCTTTAATTATTAAACACAGGCTGAACACCTCATTTGGGCAGAGCCCGGACCGTGCATTCAGGGGCCACGGAGAAGCAGCAGCCAGGACTGGGGGGATCTGGTTACAGACCTGGTCCCCTCCCCTGCCTGGGGGGCCTGGGTCTGAGCTGGAGATTGGAAGGCCGGCAGCCAGGCCCTTCTCCCCAGGAGCTGGGGCGCACATGAAAGCCTGTCATACCTCAGGAACCGGCCGCTGTGCCGAGCATCTGGATGTTCTTAGATCTCTGTCTGGATTCCTTCTGCTTGTCTTGTAGAATCACTTATCAGCAGCAAGCAGACCAGGGCTTTGGCTTTCCTCTCTGTGGCCCAGCCCCGCTGTCTTCCTATCCATAAACACGGTGGAGCAGGGGACAGGAAGGTGGCCCCAGGGCCCGCAGAGGAGGCTGCCCTGTGCGCTGTCCCTCCTGGCCACCCACCCCCCTCCTGCCCCCACCACCACAGATGCTACAGCAAGGCCTCCTCTCCTGTCCGGTGGCCCTTAGTCCCCCACACTTGCAGCTGAGAGGGGTTTAGGGACCGGGTGGAAATTTCAGAATTGTGCGGAACGTGCGAATGTTGAGAGCTGTCGGTAAGTCTCCATTCACCACACCGTTCCCTCCAAAATAGTCCCCTGTCGGTTGACTGTCTGCACCTAGAAGGACCTATTTCTCACACTAGGGTACTTAGGAAGCCGTGGGGAAGGCTGGTTGCAGCTTGGGGAATAGACCGTGCCACTGTGGTGTCCCCCCCCCACCCCGGGACTTAGAGCATGCCTTGGCCTTTGTTGCTGTGTCCCCCCCCCCCCCAGGGGACACATTCCAGGCCGGGATTCCAGGCTGGGGGCAGGAAGGGAAACCATCTGGGGCAGGGGATGAGGCTATTGGACTGTGAGGTAAGATTGTTAATGGTCTGTCCTCGGTTTACTTTCTCTCAAGCAGCAGGAGACACAGTCACCCCCGTCTCTTGGCGATGCTTTCCTCGCTGGCCTTCAGGAGGGCCCTCTTTCTGGTTCTGCTCCTGCTTTGCGGTCTCCACTTGGCCCCTTCTGTGGGTTCCTCGCCCTCTTGCCGCCTCAGCATTGGAGGGCCCTTGGCTCTCGGTTCCACGCTCTTCTTTCCTCCCTGGCGAACTTGGCCGGTCTCATGGCTTTAGGAGGCGGTGGTCTAGGAGGGCCACTCCGTGTCTGTGTCTCCAGCCCAAACTCCCTCCTGGACTCCAGACGCACACGGGACACCCACAAAGTAGACGCCTTGAATTCACGTGGCCACAACCAGACGCCTGGTCTCCTGGTCATGCCCGCCTCAGTCTTCCTTCTCTCTGCCGCATCGCTTCCCGGCTTCCAGTTTTTGAGGCCGTGCTCCTTGGAGCTGTGCTTGACGCCTCTGTTTCTTGCAACCCCATCCAGCCCGTCAACAAATCCTGTTGGCTCCACTTTTAAACTATATCCAGCATCCAGCTGCTTCCTGTCCCTGTATTGCCACCGGCCCAGTCTAAGCCACGTCATGTCTCGCTGGAGCTCTGCAAATGGCTTCCTCTCCTGTGTTCTCCACCCTGTCCGTGCTGTCCTATTGGAAGCTTGCCTCCGTGAACAGACCGCGGTTCTCTTCTTCCCTCATCTTCCTTAAGTCTTGCCAGCCGTCACTTCCGCAATATGTCCCGCTCTGAGCACTCTGTATGAAAGAACGGTAGCCCCTTCTGCTATGCCCCCTTCCCAGCACCCCCATCCCTCTTGCCCTGCTTTGTTTTGCACCACAGGGCTCACATTATTACTTCTTATGCCCTCCATTTCCTGTCTTTCTTCCCTCCCTAGGTTGTAAGCCCCGCCAGGGCGGGAACCTTTGTCTCTGTGTCCCAAGGACCTGGTGACACATCACAGGTCCTCCGTCACGGGCAGAGCGTTGCTGTGTTTTTGAAGGTCGGTTTCTTCGCACTCTGGCTGCGGCCCGAAGGTCCTTAGGGATCATCCCAGACAGGATAGGGGCCCCCACCCCTCCCCTGGTGCTCTGTCAGGACCCTCTTCCAGAGATTGTTGTCACAATTTGTGAATGCATATGTACTCGGGTCCTCGCTTGTTCGTTAGCTGTCTCTCCCTTGACCGTCACCACCTCATCGTGTGTTTGCTTTATTTTCTATGGTGTCCCTAGTACGTGGCAGATAGGCCTACAGGGAGTGCATGCTTGGTGATTGCAATATTTATGTATTTACTCATTTATTTATTTACGATGAAGGATTTGAGGCTCAGGGAGGTTGAGTGATCAGCCCACAGACACGGGGCTAGGAGGGGGAGCCCACCTTGAACCTAGACCTTGTCTGGCTGGGCGTGCGCCTGTGTGTGTGCGGGAGCGTGCCAGGATCTGTGTTCTCTCTCCACTCTTGCACTGTGCCGCCAGCCCCTGCCCCCTGCACGGAGGGCTGTCCACAGCTGCCATCTCTGGTTACCTAGTCCCCGTTACCTGCTGCCACAAGAGACGCCTCTGCTCTTTCGGCTGCTTTATTCTCAAGAAACTCATCTGACACCCCGCTGCCCAGCACTGTGAGGTCCCACGACTCCCTCATGCCCTCTGAGCCCAACCAAATCCATGGCTTCCCAGCGAACAAAAGGCCCAAGGTCCTGTCCCTGCGCACACAGAGTACACGGCCTTGGGAGATTCTGAACATTGCGTGGCAGCCACGTGAGCTACGTCCAAGGGCAGGATCACGCCTGTCCGGATGCTGCCCCCCAGCAGGAGCCGGCCGCACTGGCCTGGCCCTGTAACGCCAGCCCACCCTGGGCACAGCTGAGGGGGCCCAACCGTCCCGCCCATTGTTTCTCCTCTCCCCCCAGGGCAGGTGGCGCACTCACATCTGCATCCCACGAGGAACATGCTGGTCTTTTCTACAGGAAGGGAAAGGGCAAAGAGGAAGCAAAACAAGGGACTCTTTAAAAACAGGGGGGGACAAACTAGGGGCCGCGCTTCCAAGCCAGCTGGAAAGGGCCTTGAACTCACTGATGGGGACGGACAGGAGCAGCTGAGCACCTCGCCCCGTGCCCACAGTCAGACCCCGTTCTAACTTTGTAGCCTCTAGGAGCCCACGCTTTTCCAGAGAGGCTCAGGCCCGCCCGACAGGAGTTCAGTGCTGGCTCCAAGCACGCCTCATGAGCCTGGCCGCCTGTGGTGGGGCAGCATAGGCCTCCCCGGGGGTGCCCAGTGGGGCAGGACTGGGATAGACACCTGGATTTAGAAGTCGTGGCGAGTGCAGGGATCGGTTGGCCCTTGTGCAAACTTGGTAATGCCTGACCTGATGCACAGAATCTGAGGGCTTATCTTTCGCCTCCCTGGGCAGGAAGGTTGAGAATAAAATGGCAAATGAAATGGAATCATTTTTTTTTTAAAGTATCTATGAAGCTTTTTTCCCCCACAGTTATAGCATTGGACACGACCATTGTGACCCCATTGGCGGTTCGGCTACTTTCCCCTTCCCAGTTGTGTATGGCTGTGTTTCACTAGCAGGAGTCACACTTGGTTCATCAACAACATTACAGAGGGCCGGGTCCAGGTCTGGGCTTCTGTGTGCGGCAGCTGGGAAACAGCGAGGTTAGGTTGGGGACTCAGGAGCTGTGAGTAGAGCCTGAGTTATTCATTATTGCTTCCCAGCTTGGCGCACACACACACACACACACACTCCACATACACATATGCAAACATACACACACTTAATTTGCAACAGGCAATCCCTAAAGCTGCGCATTCAATGCTGTCGCTATTCTATCAAAGAAATATAGATCTGTAAATAAACTTTGCATTCCGCTTCAAAAAGTGACAGGTGTGCAGAAATGGTTTTATAAACAAGCCGAAATGTTGACTCGCTTTGCATTGTTTGCTCGGATGTTATAGGTATCTCCTGGATTGCGGGCTTTCAGGCAGATTTGGAGAGAGTTTTACAACTGTGTTAGGATGGTTTCTTCACCTTAAATGGCTTTTGGCTTCATTGTTTTGGAGAAAATCTGAATCTATATCTTTTTTACTAAACTATTCTTAGAGCACTGCTAATACCACCTGACATCTAGACAAGAGAGGGGAAGGAAAAGAGGGAGGGAGGGAAACAGGGAAGGAGGGAGGAAGGAGATATAAAGGAAGGAAGGAAGAAGGAAGGAAGGCAGGAAGGAGGGAAGGACGGAAGGAAGAAGGAGATAGGAAGGAAAGAAAGAAGGAAGGAAGGAGGGAGGGAGGAAGGAAGGAAAGAAGAAGGAAGGGGGAAGGAAGGAAGGAAGGAAGGAAGGAAGGAAGGAAGGAAGGGAAGAAAGAAGGAAAGAAGGAAGGAAGAGAGGAAGGAAGAAGGGAGGAAGGAAAGAAAGAAGGAAGGGAGGAAGGAAGGAAAGAAGGAAGAGAGAGAGGAAAGGAAGGGAGAAAAGGAAGGAAAGAAGGAAGGAAGGAAGGGAGGAAGGAAAGAAGGAAGGGAGGAAGGGAGGAAGGAAGGAAGAGAGGAAAGGAAGGGAGAAAAGGAAGGGAGAAATGGAAGGAAGGAAAGAAGGGAGGGAGGGAGGAAGGAAGGAAGGAAGGAAGAAGGAAGGAGGGAAGGAAGGAAGGAAGGAAGGAAGGAGGGAGGGAGGAAGGAAGGAAGGAGGGAGGGAGGGAGGAAGGAAGGAAAGAAGAAGGAAGGGAGGAAGGAAGGAAGGAAGGAAGGAAGGAGAAAGAAAATGAGCCCACCTCTCTCCTGGCATGACCATCCTGTGGCTATTTCAGGGCAAGCCTATAAACCAAGAGAAGGACACACAAGTTCCCGCTCCTGGTTCTGACCTCACAATCAAGACATGGCATCCACCTAACTGTGCCCACAGATGAAACAGGCTAGCCTCCATTGCCCTCTGATCCAATCACAAATCGAGGAAGCCAGTCTCCAGCAACACCTGCCAGGGGCGTCCTGTGTAAATGGAGAGACAGCAAACCTCACGGCGTCAGAGAGAGCCGAATGTGGCAGGAGGGTGGAGCCCTTCGTCAGCCTTGGACTATTGGCTCCCCGCACCCCTACCTGCTCACACCTGTGCTGACGGGTGGGTCCCGGGGCCCATCTCTGTTCTGAGCTGGTCCTGACGATGGCCCAGAGTAGGCCAAGAGTGTGGCCTCGTCACCCGTTTTAAGACAGCATTGTCTTCAAAGACGGTATGGTCTCCTGCACCATGGAGGGCCTTGGACACACACCGCAGATGAATCCTGGGTGCTCTATAAACGTAGCGTCACGTGTCCCTCACCTGTCGTACCTGCTGCTCTTTGGCGCCGAAAGGGCGCCTTGTTTTCTCCCCCCTAATCCTCTAGTCGGCTGCGCAGACTGAAGGCACGTCCCCCTGGGGGACTGGATCCAGCCTTATGTGCGCCCAGCCGCTGACCGGGTCTTGTGCATGACGTCTCAGCTCCCAGCACTGCTGGTGACGCTGGCTCTTCCCAGATCGGCCCCCCGGCCAACCCTTTGCACTGAGCTGACCTCTCTGCTGCTGGCTGTTTCCCAGACTGCATCACACCCGGCTTCCCCCGCCTCCTCCCATCTGCCTTAGCTGCAAGGCCGGACAGTTTGTCTCCCAACGCTCGTTCACATGAGGGCAGCCTGCTGCTCACAGGGGTCAGAGGGGTCGTAGAGGTGAAATGCCTTGCCGAGGACCCTCAGCTAGTGGGAAGCAGGGTCTGGACAGCACCTGCTAGGCCTTGAGACTAGTGTCTGTGAATTCTCCCCTTGGAGCAGCAAACACAACCGGATCACGCGGTGCTTTGGCCGAGGCTGGACTGGGGAGCACGTTGCGAGAGGCAGCTCTAATTAGGAGTTCAATTTCATTAGATAATGAGTCGCATTCTCTCTGGCCCCAAGCTCTCCCCGGGAACAAGGTCAGCATCGTTGGCTCTTCCAGATGCTTTCTGGGTGGTGCAAACGCCCACACTCCAAGCCACATGAACGAGTGGGAGCCCCGCGGATACTCAGACAGAACACAGAAGCGGGTCAGCCAATGCAGTACAAACACACGGCCAGAGAGCAGGAACCCCACGCTCCCCTCCATGCGCGGCTGTGGCCAACAACCCACGGCCCCAGCCCGCTGCTGCAGGTGCTGATTTGCATGGGGTGGGCCTGGCCTCTCCCATGAGGTTTTGCCTCTCCAAGTTTCTTTTCTGCTCTTGGGAGATGAGCAGCCTCTTTAAAAAGGAAGAAAAACAAGACACTAGTAACTCTCTTCTTGGACCCGGGCCTTAAGGTGTTTCAAAGCCTCCCGTGGCTATTTCTGGCCCCATTGTCGTCGGGGTCTGAGAGGAAGGTCTGATGGCATTTCTTTGCTTTAAAGGCAGAAACAGAACATTGTTTCTCCCGGCTTTGATTTAATGGCCAAAAACAGTTATAGGAAACTGTTCAGCAGATGTTTTATGAAACTCAGAAAAGATTGGGTCTTTTAGAAGGGCTATTTTTAGACGAATGCTTCCTACCATTGGAGGTTTGGTGCTCACAAAAGGGACAGAAAACAGGAGAGGGAAAGAGAGAGAGAGAGAGAGAGAGAGTGAGAGGCAGACTTGGAGGAAGCTTTGAACATTTTGATGATCGCATTTTATTCTTCCTTCCATTTTCAGCATAGATTAAATGTACCTGGGAATCTGCGGACGACAGGATGTAGAGGTGATTCTAGGGAGGAACGGTGCACTTTAGAGTTTCCTTTCTAAAATGAAAGTTTGCTGGGTGCAAGGGAAATCTACAGTTTCCATGATTCTCCACCTCCTACTAAATGTTGCAGCCACACGGAAATGCTTTTTTTTCTCTTGCCCACTTCACTTTCTTGCCTCCCTTTGCCTGAATTAACCTTGGCCCCTCTCACCGCATCCCTGCTTTCCTTCCCTTCTGCCTCTTTTCCCTGTGGCGCTCTCACTGTTCACACTCAGGTCGCCACAACCTCCCCCGCGAAGCCTTCCCTAACCGCTTTAGAGTGAATTGGTGATTCCTCCTTCGTAATTAGCTGGCCATATGTCAAACACTGTATTTGCTGCTTTGCCTTACGATCCATTTCTGCATCGGGCTCCTTCCTTAGGTTGTAAGCGTGATGAGGTCGGGGATTCTGCCTTCATTACCCTTTCACGCTCCCCACTAGCACTGTTTAGTGCAATCATAGCCACAGAATAAATGTGTATTAAGTGAAAAGACTGATGCAAAATAAATGGGTCAGCCAGGTTAGGGAATTTTGTCTTCGCCCACAAGAGCAGAAATCCATCCGAATTTGTCTTTGCTAATCCAAATCAAGCCCAAATCTGTTACTGCTGTAAGATAATAAAATAATTATTATTTGGGATCATGCCTTAAAAGCTGATGTGAGAGTATCCGGCCTCAGATATTTTATTCCAAAACTTTCGTTTCCTCCAGTCTACCGGGGAGAACAGTTTTCGCAGGGGCAGAGGGTTAAGGAGGCATCGGGTGCAGGGGCCCAGGTAAAATCCCTGGGAAGGAAGAGGGCACAGAAGGAGGGGAGTGGGGAAAACTCAAAGCAAGTCTTTCCTCCTTCACCACTTTTTCTGGGGCCATTTCCACCTGGAACAAGGGGACAAGGGTGGCTACCCCCGGATGAAGATGGACAGATGACCTTCCATGTTCTCTCTCGTCCTAAGGCCAGTGTCTAAAAGTGAGAGGAGTAGCACAAAAGTCAGTCACCTCTGTCTTTCTGGATATCCCTGCAACTCAGCCCGGGAAGAAAGAAGTTCCCATTTCATTCGACCCCTCACTCTTCATGGTCCCCTAGGTTTCTCAAGAACCTAATTGAGCCGTTTTCAGAAAGCACTGTTGAAATTGTTTTTAATGTTTGTTTACTCTTGAAGGAAAGAGAGCATGAGCAGGGGAGGGACAGAGAGAGAGAGGGAGACACAGAATCCGAAGCAGGCTCCAGGCTCTAAGCTGTCTGCACGGAGCCCGACGCGGGGCTTGAACTCATGAGCCGTGAGATCATGACCTGAGCCGGAGTCAGACGCTTATCCAACTGAATCACCCAGGCGCCCCCAGAAAACACTTTGAACTGGCAGAGGTTTAGGCAAGCTCTGGTATCTGGAAAATAAATCATCATGGGGTGGGTGAGGGCCAGTGGCCGCCTTACTGTGCTCTGGGCAAGCACTCTAGAGTTTCCTGGAGCTGAACCCGGGCAGTGCTCCCTCATATATTCCATGGCCCTTAGTGAATGCTTCCATATCCTTGCATTTTCTTAGAGTTATCTTTCTTTTTGAAGACTATTACGTTGCAGTTACCGTGCTAAGCGCACTAGAAGACGCTCTCACGTAGTATAAAGCACACAATATAAAGATGCTTCCTTCTTATTCGGGAACACTGTCTTTTTATGTCCGCAGTAACCCGAAGAACTGAGTTCTCGTCTTACCCTTTGTTTCCAGGTGAGGACACCATAGCGGTCTGATAGGTTACCTGAACCTCTCAGAGTCAGCCGACCGGTGAGCGAAATGCTGGAATTCAAACTCAGGCTTGGCCAACACCAGACGCCAAGCTCCAAAAGTCTTCACCATTGATTTCAATTTCCCTTTGGACTGAGTTCCACGTGAAGCTCTCTCTTAGCGGAGCCTTTTTCCTTTCCAAACTTTACACACTCGTTCAGACAATCTCTGTGTTTGTAACTATTTCCAAAGTTCTCTCCATTTTTCTAGGACGACTCCTGGCATTTCTTGGTCTGATTAATACATTCTGTAAGCAAAGACAGACATTTCCTGCTAAGAGAAAGTAGTCTCAACATGGAAGAAATGGCTACAGATATGAAATGTCAATGCTTTTCTAGAAACGGGAACAACAGATTATTAGAGAGAGCTAGCAAAGTAGTTTCCAGTGGAGATGGCTTTTTCCCAGGGCATTGGCAACCTAATTTATTTGCCCCCTACTTATCTGCTACGATTGAGCCACTGGTACAGAGCTCAGCAAATATTTTCTGAGCACTTCTGTACCAGTCAGTCGGACTCGGTTATGCTGTGGAGACAAAACGCCAAACCTCAGGGGCCTGCAGCAACACTTCTTACTCATCAACATCGCTTACATGAACATCACAGGTTGGTGGGGGCTGTGGCGGCAGGGGGGCTGTGTTCAACAACATCTGAGTCACTCTGGGCCCCGGGATGATAAGCAGCTGTCACCTGACACGTGCCAGAGAGAAAAACAGAATGGTTGAAACTGTGCATGGGCTCTCCAAGCTTCTGCCAGAAACGCTCTGATTTCATCAGTGAGAGTAAGTCCTAAGGCTGCTCCCAATTTCAAGGGCACGGGGAAGTGAAATTTCACCACGTGCCCAGATTGGGGAAGGGCTGAAATACTCGGTGAACAGATTTGATGGGTTTACTGTTGGGTCAGGTATCATTGGACAAACAGAGCAAACAGGGCTCCTGATTCCTGCCCTCAAGGAGCTGTTTGTCTGGTTGGGGGGCCAGGGCTTGCCCTACATCGGTTGGTTGATGAACACGATGAGTTGGCGTAGAATAACGTATCCCGTTGAACCACGAAGGAAGGGATAGTAGGATTTCAAATACAGTGTTTCAAGCTGTGAGGAGGCAAATGAGGAGAATCTGATCTGAAAAAAAAAAAAAATGCCCTAGATAGTATGGTGTTCAAATAGAAAGAGTAATTACACAAATTTTGGAGATGAAAGGATCCTCAGAGATCATCAGATTTCATTTCCCTAACTTCCCCTCCTCTGCTACTTTAGAAGCCTCCACTGAAAATTTGGATCATCTGGTTACTTGTTCCCTGAGCAACCATAAGCTCTGAGAACAGACCCTGCTTTATCTGTTATTTTCGGTTCTTATCAAATATCGGGAACACAGAAGGGCTTATTATTACATGTTGTTTGGACGAGTTAATCCCGCGAAGCCCATTTTGTAACAGGTTTCTTAGAAGAAAGAAGAGTTTGGAGACCACCCACAGAGAGTTACCGGCATGGTCAACTGGGCTCAAAGCACTCTCCTCAGCGAAGGTTCCCAGTACTTCTGCTCTTTCTCCACAGACCAGCCCACTCTGGCTCAGCACGTGTCCTTGTTTCTTGGACACCTTCTCACCTCTACCTTTCTGCCTGGCCACTCCATGAAGAAAACACCGGAGTCTTCTACAATAACAATTGTTTAGAACTAATATACTTCCCCTGGTTAGGTCAGGGTCAGCATGGCTAAGAATCTTAAAAACACGGAATTTTTAATGCTGAGGCTCTATACGAATCATCTATCCTACCATTGTTTTTTTCCTTTGCAGAAATGGAGTCTTGAAGAGCTTGGGAGACCCTCCCGAGGGGTCCTAGAATTCACCGAGACATGTGAGCTAGAATCCAGGCCTTTGAACTAACATTTCACCACATTTTTATATTCTGTAATTATGAACACATTTCTGTTTAGACTTGTTGATAAACTTTGTACTGATACCTAACACCTTATATTTCTCCCTTCATATCAAATAATGTTGAAAGTAATGCAGAAACAACTAAAGGAAATCAAAATAATGTGGTTTACGTACAAGGAGAAGAGCAATCCCATGCCCAACATAAACATGAGATCTCATAGAAAACCTCTGCTTACCAAGAAAACTTCACCTACATGAACGTCATCGTTGCTGCCTGGGGTGGACCTGGAAATCCCAGAAAAAGCAGATCGCCTCTTCAGGATGGCGTCAACGGGCAGACCCTGATTCTCATTAGAGGTTGTCATAGTTGGGGTGGGGGCGGTGGGGGGGTGCGGGGAGGGAAGCAGATGAGATTGGAAATCAGATTTGACACGATTTGATGTCTGAGCTTCATTTGTGTCGTCTGTAAAATAGGTTCAGAATCTTGCCTGGCCTAATGTTGTCCTGTATATCAAATAAGACAACGAGAGTGAAGGTGCTCAATGAGCTGTATGTGAATAGTAGCTGTTGCTAGACCCTGATTCATGGAAGGTAGGAGATTATTTCCTCTCCTAAGCTTGAGGCAGGAATGGAAAGAAAGTGGAGTTGTCCCAGGTTATTGACCAGGACTGTGCTTCCTAGTTCACCCATCATGTGGAGATGGACTAGGAAAGAGGCTAAGAAGAGAAAGGGGAAGAGTAGAGCAATGGGAGACATGGTGAGGGCCAGCTGAGGACCAAGGAAGGTGGAAAAGGAAAACAACCAGCTCTCCGAAGTGGGGGAAGAGGTAACATCATCTCATGAATAACAGCGATGGGACTGTCCTCGCTTCTCTTCTCCAAAAGCAAGCGTTCTCCAAAAATAAACCAAGGGCAGAAAGGTGGCCTAACGCTGTGGTCACTAATATGGGCTTTGGCAGTCAGACTGACTTGAATTTGAATTCAGACTCACTTGTATGTGACCTTAGGCGAATTATTTAACTTCTCCTGGCCTCATTTTTTCCTTCCAGCAAAATGAGAATAATAATACCACCTCCCTTAGGGGTTGTTAGCTGAGATAACGCGTGTGAAGTGTTTAGTTCAGTGCCGGACAAGTGGTAAGTATGTAGTTAGCGCTTACTGTTGTTAGCAATGTGGTAATTGGTAGGGGAGATGATTCTTGAATCTGAGCTGAGATCTTATTCACTCGGCTCCTTCCATACAAAGGAAACCAGAATCCTTGTGCACTTTCTCCTTCCCCTTTTCTCTGATAAACCTGGGCTCCTTTTCGATCAGTTTTAATTAACTAAAAATTTTTGGAGCATTTCTTAAGGGTTGGCCACAATCAAAGGCAAATGAGACAACTCATTTGCCCATAGGGAGCTCAGTAAATTAGGACGAGTTTAAGAACTTCACAAACCGATGTAATGTTCTTTATTTCTGATGGGACTATGAAACGTGACAATAGGAATATGCAATACTCCCCAGGTCCTATTAGACTTACGATAACTGCACACTCCAGCTCCCTGAGAGTGGATGCGATTCCAACACAGCCTTGTATGGAAGTACAAGTTTTCTTCCAGAAACTCCACTATGTTGTTATAACTGGTATCATAATTAACTAAGATGAGACTTTATTTCCTGTTTTCTGAGGCCGTGTTTGCTGTAACCTAGGATAAATAAACCCTGAAGCAGTCATTAGACCAGGAAGCATTTTTAGGGCCTATATCCTGTCCTGGCAGGGAGACGGGATCAGATGAGCTAACGGGTCTTTCCATGGTTAACTGTTACGACAGCTGCCATGCTAATAATGGCGGGAGCATCAAAACAGCAAGCTGTCCAGTGAGAGAAAGGTTGAATTTTAATTTCCATCAGCACAGGAAACTGAGATATCAAGGCAGCCATGTTTGTTCCGTTTATGTAGAAATTAAAATTAGAACGGGAGATAGTCGAACCCACCTGTTCTAGGATGTATAACAGACTCATGATCAGAGAGGAGAAGTAACAACAGCAAAAAATAAAACATAATGACACTATAAAAATAAACCTCTTGGAAGGTTTTTATTTTATATCTGGAGGGAAATCACGTGGTCCAACACCTCCATTTTTAAAAATTTTTTTTGTTGCCGTTAATGTTTATTCACTTTTTGAGAGACAGAGACAGAGTGTGAGCAGGGCAGGGGGCAGAGAGAGAGGGAGACACAGAATCGGAAACAGTCTCCAGGCTCTGAGCCGTCAGCACAGAGCCCAACGCGGGGCTCGAACTCACAAGTTGTGAGATCATGACCTGAGCTGAAGTCGGACGCTTAACCGACTGAGCCACCCAGGCACCCCAGCAATTGGTTGAGCGTCCGACTCTTGATTAAAGCTCAGGTCATGATCCCAGAGTTGTGGGATTGAGCCTGGTGCTGTGCTCTGCTCTGAGCATGGAGCCTGCTTAAGATTCTCCCTCTTTTCTTCTTCTGCCCCTTTCCCCTGCTCTCTCTCTCTCTCAAATTAAAAAAAAAAAAATCTGAGTGGCAATGAAGTGTCACTGAGTGTCTGTAAAAGAAGAAATAAGAAGGTGTTGGGAGATCATATGAGGTCTAGTCCTCCAGCTCTGGGTAGGGAAGACCCGTCTCAAGCCTCTCCAGTTCTAGTGAAGATCCCCCTGAACCTTAACGTCCCGCCAAATGACTAGAATTTCTCTATTGTCAAGCATTTATCAGCTGGGCAGATAATGACATCTACTGGTAATATGCTCCAAGGAAAAGACCATTAAACAAGAAGGCCACTGAATAGAGTAGTTCTATCTGTGCAAAATGGCTATGATCTGAATCAAATCTGAGCGTCAAGCCCAATAATTCTGAAATGGAGAAAATCAACTTGCCCCACACATTTATCCGAAGGGCAAATGAGTCAAAAGTGCAAGCATTTGGACCTTACGAAGGAATCTACACATGTATGAGATGATTTACCTTTCTCACTTTCGACTCCATGGTCTTGTATACAAACTCTTTTTGCTTGCCTGGCCTGTAGCATTTTCTGGCTGCCTTCTCAAGCTACACTTTGGCTGCAGGGTGACCGGGAAGGGCAGTTTTGGCATTCAGAAAAAGCATCTAGCCCATGGATGTGGGTGGCATATAACAGAGCCAGGAGAATTATTACTCTTACTGGCTCCTTCTCTCTGTTCTCAGGTCCCTCCATGGGACCATTTTCTCATCTCCCTTCCAGATTTGGGGGGAGCACAGAGGCACTGCGTAGAGTTTGGCCCTTTCATAAGCCAGACCACAGGGGATCCAGCTGTGTGGCCACCCCTTCCTACTCTTTCTGGCCCGGTGGGAGGAGAATGGGCGTTGGGCACATTTTAAAGCCATTTTTATAATATTGATGCTGCAAGTCAATGAGAAGTCTGAACTCAGCTTTCCAGGCAGGGTTTGCCAAAGAACAAAGATCTGATTCATGCTAACTCATTGACTGCCTTATTTGTAATTTCCCCCCTTAATATTATAAATGCAGGCAACCAGGAATGCAGGCTTCCCAGATGAGAATTTGCACAAATCATTTTTGTTTTCTATTTTCTGTCTATTTCCTGTCCCACCCCCACCCCAGCCCAATGTACCCCTTGGAAACACCACCACTCTGGAAAGTAACTGGAAAGCCCTTTGTTTCGAAGAGAGGAAAGCCATGCGTGTGAGCAGGGGCGAGAGGAATTTTCAGGGCACCTTCCAGTGTCTTCTCAGAGCCCGACACAGTAGAATGGATGGTAATCCAGAGACTGTTGGAAAATGTAAAAACTCCAGGTCTTTGAGAAACTCCAGGAGGATGAGGCTGGCTACAGGTCTCTGTGAAGAAAGTTCTCCATTCACCGCCCCCCACCCCCACCCCCACCCCCGAGTGTTTTTGAGGTGTGCTGTGAGCTGTGTGGGTGGCTGGGTGCAGGGTGTTCAGTAAGTCAGCTCTTCATGCAGAAATCTGATTATGCCATTGCCATCATTGAAGCTGTTGACTTAGAAATCATACCAAGCAATTTTAACAACATTTGGCACATTCATTTGCATGCCGAAAATTCACAAAGACTGCCCTGCTGTTTTCCACAATTTCTGGTTCACACAGTCCGAAAACAGCCACCGGCAGTGTTTCCTAGAGTTTAGGATTTGAACTTCTCATCTCCTTGGGACACTGATTAAAGGAGTAAGACATGGGCAAGGAACCCATCGGAGGAGGAGAAGGTGGAGACAGAAATTTATCAAGAGATGTGTCTAAGATTCCTGGGGGTTTTTTCAGACCAAATTTTGTAGTCTTTCCAAAGGTCCTCAAAGCATTTGTAGACCAAATCAGAGAAATAAGAGCATATTATTCATTTTTAGGATTTTCTTGCTCAGATTTACCTCCTGCTGACATATCACATGTCACGAGGGAAATGATTACAGCCCAGTATCTCCCAACCCAAACGGTCTCTTCCTTTAAAAAGCCGAGAGATTGTATACATATAATTTATTTGTGCGATAATGAAAAGCCAAACAGAACAGATGTTATGAAATGAGCAGAGAAAGTTGACATTCCCATTTTGCAGTGAGTCACACTCCCAAAAGGTAACCACTTAAACTATTTCTATTTGTGGTATTTGGGTAGCAAATTCCATAATTAATGCAATGGACTTCTGTGATTTCTTGACTTCATCACTTTAGGCCATGCCCATTAAGCATCGATACCAAACATAAGATAATGTACCTCACAATACACCCAACCCCATCAGCTTCCTAATCTTTAAGTGATTTTTCGATTTTTAAGGTTTTTTTTTCTTATCATTATACCTTTGAATAATACACTTCAAATTTTCATATCTTGATTCATTACCTTTAGGCAATATCTCTGATCTCATGTCATGTGAAATGAGGAAATTAGCACTCCTATGTTTCTCTCTACCTTTCTACATACTCTCTCCCTCCTCATATTATCAAAGTTATATTTGCATTCAATTTTGTAACCATAAGTAAGTCATTCATGCTTTGTCGGTAAATTGATTCTAAAAATTGAAATCCCATTTGTATTAAGATTATATATTCATATGAAAGATGGTTCAACCATAGGGGCAGCCGGGTGGCTAAGTAGGTAAGGCAGCTGACTCTTGATTTCAGCTCAGGTCACGATCTCATTCATAGTTCCGGAGTCTGAGAGTTTGAGCCCCGCATGGGACTCCCATGCTGACAGTGCAGAGCCTGCTTGGGATTCTCTCTCTCTGCCCCTCTCCCACTCATGCTCGCTAGCTTGCTCTCTCTCTGTCTCAAAATAAAATAAACTTCAAAAAAAAGAGAGATGGTTCACCACGGAACCCAATTGTGTAATTAGACTTTATATAATGAGATACAATTTTATGTCGCTACACGTGTGACAATGAAAAACATGCCAAATTTTAAGAGCAAATGAATTCTTTTTCTTATATTTCATAAATTGGTTAAAATCAGATTACATTCTCTTTTTCATCATATGGCTTTCTCAAATAACTTTTTGTTTCTCCTGGTGTTTCTGATTGCTTTTTTTCCTTATCAATCAAAGCAGTTTATGTTTTCACCTTTCATCCAACTTGTTATTAATTATATGTTACAAGGGGATCTATCTTCTTTTAAAGACATTTTCCTGTTCTATGATTGCTTTTAAAACCTACTGTAAACCTGTCTCTTGGGTGAGGTCCGTTGTTTCCTAGATCTTATTTTCACCTTTTTCTTTGTTTCTATTTCTATTTTCCTAAAGTGAATGTTACTTTTCATTTCAGAAAGACTTCGTGGAAGGTAACTTTCCACATTCTTTGTATGCTTGAAACTGTTTTTATTCTGTTATAAGACTTGCTTGAGAGTTTAGGTATAGACTTTAGTTTCAAAATATTTTTTCTTCAAAATCTTTAAGAGATGACTTTATTATCCTTTAGAATCCAGTGCTGCTAATTTGCAGACTCTTGCCAATCTTACTTTCATTCTTTTGTAAATGACTGGGTACCTTCTTTCTAAAAGCTTTTTGAATCTAATCTTATCCTTGAATGAAACTTCAGTTGTAAGCTTGGTGACTTTCAGGTGCCTGGCGGGACCAGTTGGTTGAGCATGCGACTCTTGATCTTGGGGTCGAGTTTAAGCCCCGTGTTAGGTGTAGAGATTACTTAAAAATAAAAATGGGGGCGCCTGCGTGGCTCAGTCAGTTAAGTGTCTGACTTGGGCGCAGGTCATTATCTCACAATTCATGAGTTCTAGCCCCACGCGGGGCTCTGTGCTGATAGCTCAGAATCTGGGGCCTGCTTTGGATTCTGTGTCTCCCTCCCTCTCTCTCTGTGCCTCCCCTATTCGTATTCTGTCTCCCTGTCTCAAAAAATAAACATCAAAAATTTTTTAAAATAAATAAGTAAATAAATACAAATAAGAGATGCCTGGGTGGCTCAGTCGATTAAGCTTCTGATTCTTGATTTGAGCTCGGGTCATGATCTCATGGTTTGTGAGATCGAGCTCTACATTGGGCTCAGTGCTGACAGCAGAGTTTGCTTCGGATTCTCTCGTTTCTCTCTGCCCCTCCCTGTATGTGCACGTGCACTCTCTCTCTCTCTCTCAAAATAAAGACGTAAATAAGCTAATCAATCAATCCATTACTTAATTAAAAATTAAAATTAAAACATTGGTGGCTTTCTTTAAAGCCACAATCTCTCATAAATTTTCTTCTCATGTTTCTACCTTTTATTTTCTCTTTCGAGAAGCCTCATGAGGTGAGTGTTGTACATCCTACACTGATCTTTTATGTCTGTAAAAGTATATTATCCAATATTTTGCATCTCTTTACATTTTGCTCTTTGTTCTAAGAGAACTTTTAAGCTTTTATCCCAGGTATGTTGTTAAATTTCTATGGGGAACTCATATGTTTAACTTCAACAATTAATTTGTTCATCATTCACTTGTTTAGCTAAAGCTTATTGAGCCCTTGTTATGTGCCAAGCATTCTCTTTTGGGACAGCGCAGTGAACAAAAGTTACAAAGTATCTTTCCTTTTGATGATTGTTTGTTTTGGTGAACAATCAGTGAACAAGTAGATATAGAATAATTAAGTGTTGGGGCGCCTGGGTGTCTCAGTCGGTTGGGCGTCCGACTTCGGCTCAGGTCATGATCTCACGGTCCGTGAGTTCCAGCCCCGCATCGGGCTCTGTGCTGACAGCTCAGAGCCTGGAGCCTGTTTCAGATTCTGTGTCTCCTTCTCTCTCTGACCCTCCCCCATTCATGCTCTGTCTCTCTCTGTCTCAAAGATAAATAAACCTTAAAAAAATTGAAAAAAGAATAAGTAAGTGCTAGGAAGAAAAAGAAAGCAGAGTAAAGTGGAGAGGGGACACCGAGGATGGGGGTGGTTGGTGTTATTTTATACAGGACAGTCAGGCAAGACTTCACTGATAGGTTAATATTGCCATGTGACACGTATGAAGTGACAGGGAGAGCTATGTGGAACTATGGCAGGAAGAGGACGGGCAAAGGTCCTGAGGTAGGGTCTTTCTTGCTCTTTGACCTTTGTCCATGGTAGATCAAAAAAGTCTTTTGGGAGATTCCTAATGATATCCAAAATTTTAAGATACTCATATTTTGTTGCATTGGATGCTGCCACGGAATCCATTGGCAACTAACCTTCTGGGCTCCAAGATAAATGAACACTTATGTATATTTTCCATCAAATAAACTTACACGGAGAGGCTCCTAAGGACCAAGTACCACGTGAGAGGCTGGAGATACAAAGATGAATCGTTCCACAGTCCTTACCCTGAATGTAAGCAAATGAGTAATGTGTAAGGCAGCAAACACATTGGATGTATGTACAAAGTAATCGAAAATGGGACTTGGGAATGTGAATACCTGATCCCACAGTGCTGTTGCTGGTGAGAAGGTAAAGTCAGCCAGGGAAGATTCAGAGAGGAGATGGTAATTGAGCAGGATTTTTGTTATGGGGCATTCCAAATGGTAGTGACCACGTGAACACCCAACAACAAATAGAAAGTTCCCATCAGGAGTTTTTATTCAATGAAATCTAGTTTCTGGAGGTCTGAGAGTAGCACAAGCATATTAACTTAATTTTTCCCGAGAGAGAGAGAGAGAGAGAGAGAGAGAGAGTCTAAGAAAGGAGGGGGTTATAAGGCGGTAGGACCATCATAGGACCCTTAGTGAACAGTCACCAACACCCGGCTTTCCTCTGATTTTTAAAATACAGGTTTTTCCAAGTATGTGTGGCCTTGGACTGGAGGAGGCATGAGACAGGGACCTGGAACTAAACTAAACACCAGGAGTTTGTAGTCTAAAACTGGTGGGTTAGCTTTGGTCCAATTACTTATCCATAGTTACATCTACTCCAGTTTTAATCAATTAATTACCTACAAATGTTTGAATATAGTTTCTCCGTTGTGCCAAAGCTCATCTTACAACTTCTATTAACTAGGCCTAGCTTGACGATTTTGAAATAAAGCCCTTCATCTTTTCCATTACAGCCCTGTACCTATTTAAAAGTAGCAGTAGAGGGGCACCTGGGTGGCTCAGTCGGTTAAGCCTCCGACTCGGGCTCAGGTCATGAGCTCACAGTTCACGAGTCTGAGCCCCGCCTCGGGTTCTGTGCTGACAGCTCGGAGCCTGGAGCCTGCTTCGGATTCTGTGTCTCCCTCCCTCTCTGCCCCGCCCCCACTCACCCTCGGTCTCTCTCTCTCAAAAATAAATAAACATTAAAAAAATAAAAATAAATGAAAATAGCAGTAGAGATCATCATAACAGTGGATTCACAGATTCTTTGAACTGGATGGAACCTTAGCTGTCTGGTGCAGTGTGAGAAACTTCCCTGCAGCATCCCTGCTGGTTGGTTCTACAGCTCTATTTCAACTTATCCCCTGCTTTTCCAGGCGCTCGTTTCTTTTTTGAATGGCTCCAAATGTTCAAAAGCTCTCTAAAGGTTCAAAAGCACTTCATCATTTTGATCTGAAATATGCTTCCCTTAATGTTTATCTACTGATTCCAGTTCTATGACACTTGTCTATTATGAGGCAATTTCAGTTCTAACAATGAAATATTATAACTGACTGCTGCAATGAGACAAGGCAGGATTCATCTGAGCTATCATAAACAAAATCTCCAACCCCTTTCATATGCAAAGCATTTGACTTTCAAAGCGTTTTCTGCCTCTATTATCTCATTTTATTTTTCAACATCTCAATGGGAAAAGACCTGCTAGGAGGATAGGCAGGGGTAGGGAGTGGTGCCTAGTTCAATGAATATTATTGCTGGGTTTAGTTACACTGGCAAGGACAGGAGAGAAATCATCAAGAAGGAAATGTCTCCAGAGTTGTTCAATGGTCTGATGCCATCATTCTTTGGAACCCAGCCTCCTGATATGTGGCAATAGCAGCACCTCCTGAGATAACGAAATGTGCCAGGACTATTCCTCACTTCCCTCCTATTTCACACCAGAATCACAAGTCTCTGGGGTCAACGGAATTCATGATAAAAGCAAAACATCAGAGGCTTCTTCACATCTTCTCTATGGATCTGCTACAGAAAACTCTCCGACGAGATGCTGGCTCTTCTTGAGATACCCGAATTGACAGACTCCAGAAATAGGCAGAGATAAAATTCAAATCGGTACTCTTGACCTTTGTTCGTCGGAGGCCAGTAACGTGAACAGTTTGGTGAGACCTGAAGGGGCTGGATGGGGGAGGAAGACAGTTCTTCCTTTCAGGCAATCGGCATGAAAAATACCTCGAGGACTCAGTTGTGCAGGCTTGCATGCAGAAGTTTCAGGAAACGTGACAACTCCTTCTCTGAACTACTGTATCAGACCTCAGGAATTCCTTTAGATTCCCCATCCCGGGCAGATTGCTTTCCCCATCCATTTTCATAAGTTACGGTGGAAAAACATTGTCTCTTCCTACCTTCTCTTTGATGTGGAACACGAAATCCTTACTGGCCCTTCTAAAAGCAGAAGAGATTACAATTTCTGCTCCCGGTCCAAAGAAAATGACTGCGCCTTTTATATTTCCTTATGGTCTCTCTCTGGCTGGAGACCGCGAGAAGGCAGAGACTTACTTGAAGCTCTCGGACTTCTCTTTCTACACCAGGGAAGCGAGCCTGGTGCAAGAGCACTCTGGACAAGTACCTTTCGGATGCCTGGGGCTTCAAACGGACTTTGCACTTCACACCAGGAGAGTGGTGCCAAGTTTACGGAAGCATGGAAGAAGAATCCAGGCGCCCATCTTCTGCTGAGCAGATCAAAGGCATCACATTTCATTGTTTCGGGAGAAAGGAAATGGAAAAATAAAAGGAAAACCAAAGGATGAAGGAAAAGGGGAAATCCCTCTCATATGGAGGAGACATAGCAGGCAAAGCGGAACAGTTAAGAAATTGTGCGTTACGTGATTCAGGTACCAGAAGTCCACCTCCTGGACTTTCTAGAAGTTAACTATGTAAGTTTTTACTTCATCAATGAGGAAACCAGTGCCCCCAAACATGCAGCCGGTTAGTAGAAACTAGGCATTGACTCCAGGTCTCAGGATTCTTTCATTACTGGCAGAGTTTAAAATGAAGGCTCAGTCTTATGCTAAATGTCTAGACTTTGCAGGAACACATATGAGCACATCAGGAAGCACTACAAATGCTGTAGAAGGCAATGATTTAATGGCATTCGAAAGAGGTTAAGATTAATAACTAAGAAAAAATAGGTGAAAATATCGTGTGTAACATGACCTATTTTATTTTGTATAAATTAAAAATACTTGCCCACGTAGAAAACCTAGAAAGAAATTGTCCTTACGAAATGTTATCATTGGCTATCTCCGGGGGGGAGAATTATAAAGGAATTCAGTCTTCTGTTTTTATTTTTTTCCATACTTCCCGAATTCTAAATAGTAGAGACGTATTAGTTTTGGATTTCAAACGATAATGGCTTGGAAAAAGAGATAGAAGGCAGAACCGTTCTTGGATTTAAGATTAAAGTCCTTGAATTTCTATCTTGGGCAGTGATTTAAGAGGAAGAACATAATTTCAATATACATTCTTCACTCCAGGCTTCCTTGAATTTGGGTCACCTTTAGAGCTGACCTCTACATTCTAGACAAGTTCCAGCCCTCCCTCTCTGACCCATCAGAGGATTTTGCCTTACTCTAAGCAAGGAACAATAATGTTCTTTTCACTTTTACTCTTTTGGGGGCTTTTCAGCCTTCTTTAGAGGTATCTATTACCCAAACACCCACAATTTCTAAAAACCCATGTTCAAAGTGCCACCAGGAGAAGATAAAAAGTGCTGGACTTTATCATGTTGTGCTTTGGCCAGGGATGGGCTATGATGCAAGAGGCAACCCTAATTAGGAGTTCAATTTATTGAATAATGAGCCAGATTCTCTCGGGTCACAAGCTTCTCCCTGGGAGCTAGGTCAGCATCTTTGGCTATTCCAGATGTTTTCTGGTTGGTGCAAAGTTTGAGTTCAAGCTTATGTGACTTCTTCAGCTGCCTCTTGAAAGAAAGGAAGGAAGAAAGGAAGGAAGAAGGGAAGGAAGGAAGGAAGAAGGAAGGAAGGAAGGAAGGGAGGGAGGAAGGGAGGGAGGAAGGAAAGGAAGGGAGAAAAGGAAGGAAGGAAGGAAGGAAGGAAGGAAGGAAGGAAGGAAAGGAAGGAAAGGAAGGGAGAAAGGGAAGGAAGGAAGGAAGGAAGGAAGGAAGGAAGGAAGGAAAGAAGGAAGGAAGAAATCAGTGTTGTAGGTAACAGATCTGTATGCTTCTTGGGAAGTTAAAGACTGGATTGTACAACCACAGTGTTTCTTTCCAGGCTCTCTGCTCGTCCCATTCTGAACCAGTCCTGGGATCCCATTTCTATACATTTATACACTATGAAGAGTTTTCTGTGGCCCGTAGCCATTGATAAGAATGAGTAACATATTTCAAGGTTTGTTTGTTTGTTTCTTTGTTTGTTTTTTCAGACCTAAAACTCTTGGAAAACAAACTAGGAGGGAAATAAAACTCAAAAGTCTAGATTCAGTCCGGCAATCGCTGGTCAATTGCTTCTATTTTTCTTACCCTTAAGGAAAAATAAGATGAGGGATTGTACTGAGGCAACTAATCAAATAGTAAAGGAAAAACACTCCAGATGTGAACTGAATTACCCAGATAACAGACAAAAAGAAATCTGGTGTGAAGTCGTGACTCACTCTGCCTGTTTACACAGCCTGAATTTTCTGGTTAATTGTCAGTTCTTCACTTCGTGCTATGCAAAAGATAAATTATGCTCCTGACAGGTTTATTTTTATGTTGATTGGGGAAAAGTTCATGCTGAAACGGTTGTGTGATGCGTTTTCTAGGGGCAGGTTTGGGTGCCAGAATTTGGGAAAACGTGTGACAATATAAGGAGCAGTGGAAGGAGAATTAAAGATCAAAGAACCAAAGTTAAGCAATTAGAAGTAAATTAGACAGTGGATAGCCAACATTCAAATATCCATCCATGCGACCTTCAATATCAAATATTTCTACAGCCTTTACTTTAGGTCTTAGGTATAATGATAAGAGTTGTGGGAACAACGGTAAACAAGACTGATCTTCCCGTGCTTTTACAATGAAGAAAGGAGACGGACATCACACAAACAATTACAACATCATCGATGCTCCAAAAGAGAGAGTGTTATGCTACTCAAACATGTAACGATCTAGTGAGAGAAGGCAGATGCGGGTGGTCAGAGAAAGTCTCCTGGAAGAGGTAGAATTCAGGTTGAAACCAGGTGTATGTGAATGGTTGAGACATAGGGATCACCTTAGCATGTCTCCCTAGTCCCTGAGTTCAGGAATCATCTTGGTGATGGAGAGGAAGAAAGGGAAGTATTGAGGATAAAGATGTCAACAGCAAACCTGGCAGTTGATTGAAAAAGCTCAAAAACAAACCAATCTACTTCTAATCATTCATCAGCACCAGACCAAAATAAAAGAGGACATTAATAACTGATGAATGTGGCTTTCTATAAATCCCTTAACACATTTATGGCCGCAGCTGACTGCGGTTACTGGACTCCCGGGCCTAAGCATGTTTTGGTGGTACATTGGGTTGCTCTTTCCTCTCCCTGGTTCACTGGGGACTGAACTATCTACTGAGACCCCAGGCATCTGATGTAAAAATGGGAGAATCGCTCCTTCAACAGTTCAATTAATCTGAATTTTGCTCCTATAGTACCAGTTACCCTAGCTTCGAAACTAGACCCGTGGACTCACCCAAGGTGCTCAATATGCAGCTGACAATAGTTTTTTGCAAAATCGTTAACCACTTAGATTTGAAGAGGTGTCACAAATGTATTTACTGATTTTCTTAACCAAGAGATTGATCTCTCCGATTGCGTTTACTTATCTGAGAGGTGATGAGGTTGCAGAATCCCCAGAGTTTCCTCCCAGCTCACAAACTCATGGCTTATGGGATTGTTGTCATGATGGTCCTGTTCTGGGAGCATATCTTGTCTGAGCAGATGCTCCTGATTTGGCCCAGGCATGGGGCACAGATGGGAAGATGGCCAAGGCACAGAGAGAGGTCGCAATTGGAGCAGAGGGAGCTACTTCCTCGGCACCTTGAGAAAGTAGAGCTGAGACGGCCTCCCAGAAGCCCCAGCAACTTCCCATAAAGGAGTATAAATCTAGTATAAATCAAAAAATATATTAATGGTCTCGATGTCCCTCCATTGAAAGCGGTTTGTCTTCGGGGCACCTGGGTGGCTCAGTCGATTGAGCGTCCCTCTTCGGCTCAGGTCATGATCTCGCGGTCTGTGAGTTCGAGCCCCGCATCGGCTCTCTGCTGATGGCTCAGGGCCTGGAGCCTGCTTCGGATTCTGTGTCTCCTCCTCTCTCTGCCCCTCCCCACCTGTGCTATGTCTCTCTCTCTCTCATAAATAAATAAACATTAAAAACAAATTGAAAACAAAAAAACAGTTTGTCTTCTAAACTGGGACTAGAAAACCTGCTTGGGGGAAATTCAAAGGGTCAGCCCTGTTGTCATCTTGGGAGGAGGGCCTGACCCCAAGACTGGGCCCAATCTGTAATCAGTAGACTGTTTCAACAGGGAAAATTCACACAGGCAATATCACTTGGTGGGAGCCACCCCCAAGCCACACCTGTGGCTGTCCATCTCTAAACTCAGCAGGTCCCCCTCTATCAGCAAGCATGTCCCAATTACATCATTGAATGTTGTATCGGCCTTTTCTGTCCTGATCAGCAGACCAGCACTGCAGCCAGGAGGGAGGAGTCGCCCCTGCCTTCTCAAGATTCATGGAGCGTGGTGGTCAGAAAATGGGAAGCCTTGGGTCTAGCCCTGCCCTGCCATTGGTAACGATGGTTAATATTCCTCAAGTGCGAACTCAATGAATGAAATACTCAGCCCTCAATGCCTCTTTGAGTCTCACAGTAATCCCTGAGTTGTGTGTATCTTTATCTTCATTTGACATACAAGGAAACTAAAGGTAAGGAAACTTACAATACCCAAGGTAACACAGCAAGAAGCGGGGCTGGGGTTTGAGCTGGGGCAGTTTAACCTTGAGTCTATAACACTGTGCTAGAACACTGTGCTCTACGGTAATCTTGATCACACACTCGAAAATAAAATTTTGCTGGGGCGCCAGGGTGGCTCAGTGCGTTAAGCGTCTGACTCTTCATTTCAGCTCAGGTCATGATATCACGGATCATGAATTCGAGCCCTGAAAATGCAGAGCCTGCTTGGGATTCTCTCTCTCTCCTCCCCCCCCCCCCCCGTCTCTGCCCCTCCTGCACACTCTCTCATAGTAAACAAATTCTCTCTCTCTCCTCCCCCCCCCGTCTCTGCCCCTCCTGCACACTCTCTCATAGTAAACAAATAAACTTAAAAAAAAAAAGGAAGAAAGAAAGAAAAGAAAATTCTCCCGCACAAAATGGAGTAAACAAAATGGAGCAAAGCAGAAAGCACATATAACAAGAATAAAACAAACACACAAAAATGCCCCATACCACCAGAGAGGACTTGGGCGATATGTGCTTTCAGATTTCAAGTGGTGCCATGCTGTCCGTGTTATATTTTGACCTGTCACACCATAGCCTGTTAGACTCACGTGGCCCATATTCATGTGCCCTGTGACAGAATTAGGCTTGCTTGCTGAAGTCAGTGAGGTAGTTTAGCTGGAGAGACATGGAAAGACACCAGTAAACGTGCCGCAAATCGCAGAACGGTGCGTATAACGTAATCCCACGAGAAAGGTGTAGGAACAGGTCGGGGGACTGCATATCAAACCTTTTTGGTGTGACATTGGGTAAAAGGGAGCAGGGGTAGTGCTTCTAGTTTTTATCCATACTCTGCGGTATTGTTTGAATATACTACCACCACATATTAATTTAGTAATAAAAAATAGAGGTTTAAAACCGTGTAGGCGTAGATTGACAGAAAAAGTCAAGAGATTTCAGGGGAGGAGGGGACAGGGAACTCAGGGACACAAGTACAGAAAAAAAGGAAGAGGGTCAAAAAGGAGGTGGTTAGAGACGGGTTTCAGTGGGCCATCATACACCTCACAACCGTGGGCTTTGCTCTGTTGGAACTTTTTGAACTTTACGGAATTCTGAGGATGGTCAGTGAACTCAAGAGAGCCCGGGTGGACCAGCTCAATCAATGCTTCTTTGCAGGGTGCCCCTCCGGGGCGCTCTCCCCAGGCCATTTCACATTGTAGACAGGGAGGAAGCAACAGAAAGCTGGTTCCGGCAACTGTGGGGTCCTGGGAGCACCATGCCAAGAACTCTAGCTTCTCCAGAGGCTCGCTGGCACAGAGGAGGACGAGCATCTGGGTGCCAGATGTCCATGCATACATACGTGTGCCACTGCTGATTCATCTGCGGCCCGAGACACAGGCTCTCAGCTTTTGATCATGGAAAGGAGATAGATTCATCACAGAATACAGGGAAAGAAGTTCCAGAGCTGGAGGGCGAATAGACAAAGGTTCTCTGTTCCTTGCTTCCCTTTCATCTCGTCTTTTGGGGCCTCTTCGATATTTGGTGACCACGGGATCTGGGTTTTACCTCCACTCGGTCTTGATAATTGGTTTAGATGCCACTTTCCTGCCTACGCCGAGTCTTCCGACGCATCAGCAATTGTTGTTGTTTGTTTTTAAGTGAGATGGAAGGAAAAAGGAGATAGCACTTGCAATGCGATAAAGGACGATTGTACTTGGTTTGTCATTAATTCAATGCCACTGTGGAGGTCCAACAAGTCTTGTCTAAGAAGGGTGGTTTAGAATATGGATTGCCCTCAAGGGGATTCCTGCGTTATTGGAGGTTGGGTGGGAGGAAGGGAGGTTGGTGGTGGAAGGGTTGAGCACCCTTGCAAGGCTAGGATTCTGGGAATGCGTCTTCTCCATTTTTCCTCTTAGGAAATACTAACTTGCAATGTAGTTTGTTAGGCTGGAAGAAGGAGAAATATTTCTCCACAGTAAGAGCAGCAATAGCTTGGTGGTAATTATTCTAGAAATTCATTCAGGCTCTGTTCCAATTGTGTCTAAACTATACTGAAACTACCATTCTTCAGGTGGGACTATGGAGATCTTCAGAAAAGCAAACGAGTCTTTCACATGGGAACCCAGAGGTATACCTGTCTTCTGGGTAACCAGGTTTTCATTTTTTTTTTTTTTCTTGAGGATCTTGAAATATGTAGTATCTTACCTGAGGTCCTTCTCCATCGAATTTGATATCATAGAGCATGGAGAAGAACAACGAGCTTTGCCTTTTTCAGTTAACTGTTTATATCCAATCAACCAATTACATAGTAATCTCAACAACTGTGTGAAACCGTGATGGTATATCATCCCCTCTTTGACAGATGACTCAACTGAAGGGCTCTGTATAGTAGAAGGAGGTCCCACGCGGCTTCTGTGAGTGCATACCTGCTTCTTTTGGGAGATCCTTTCGCCCCTTACCATCCATGTGGGTCAGAAAGCATTCCTTCTGTGGATGGTCTACTTTCCGCTGGTGCTATACATTTTTTCCTTCAGGACAGTGTATTTTTTTTTAAAGTTTGGTAAAATATACCTAACATAAAATTTACCATTTTAACCGCTGTGATTTGTAGAGATTTTATTTTTCAGTAATCTCTACGTAGACTTAGCGCGGGGCTCAAACTTACAACCCCAAGATCCAGAGTCGCGTGCTCTAGCGACTGAACCGGCCAAGCGCTCCTCCATTTTAACCATGTTAAATGCCACGTTCTGTGGCATTAAGTAATTATCACCACCACGCACGTAGAGAACTCTTCATCATCCTATACTGCAACCCTGTCCCCGTTAAACACTAACTCTCCATTTGCCACTTCCCTCTGACCCTGGTCACCTCATTCTACTTTTCGTCTCTATGAATTTGATTATTTTAGGTACCTCATTTGAGTAGAATCATACAATATTTGTCTTTTTGGGTCTGGCTTATTTTGTTTAGCCTACTATCCTTAAGGTTCATTCATGTGGTAGTATGTGTTAGAATTTAATTTTTCTAAGACGGAATAATATTCCATTGTTTGTATGTGCCACATTTTGTTTATCCATTCAAAATCTCTTGATGGGCATTTCAGTTGTTTCTACACTTTGGCTGTTGTGAATAATGCTACGATGACTATTGGTGTACAAATATCTGTTTGAGTCGCTGCTTTTGATTCTTTGGGGCATATACCTAGGAGTGGAATTCTGAATCCTATGATGATTCTATGTTTAATTTTATGAGGAACCACCATATTGTTTTCCATAGTGGCTACACGAGTTTTACGTTCTCACCAGGATTGAGGAAGGGCTCCAATTTCTCCACATCTTCACCATCACTTGTTATTTTCTGGCACTGGTCTTTTTTGGGGGGTGGGTGGATAATAGCCATCTTCATAGGTGTGAAATGGTATCTCATTGTGATTTTGATTTACATTTCCCTGATGATGAGTGATGTTGACCATGTCACCTCTTCATGTGCTTACAGGTCACTTGTATATCTTTGACCGAAATGTCTACTCAAGTCCTTTACCCATTTTTAATGGGACTATCCATTTTGTAATGGAGTTATTTGTTTTGTTTGGAGTTCTTACATATTCTGAATATGAATTCCTTATTATGGATTTGCAAATAATTTCTTCCATTTTGTAGGTTGCCTTTTCACTTTTTTTTTTTTTCAACGTTTATTTTATTTTTGGGACAGAGAGAGACAGAGCATGAACGGGGGAGGGGCAGAGAGAGAGGGAGACACAGAATCGGAAACAGGCTTCAGGCTCTGAGCCATCAGCCCAGAGCCTGATGCGGGGCTCGAACTCACGGACCGCGAGATCGTGACCTGGCTGAAGTCGGACGCTTAACCGACTGCGCCACCCAGGCGCCCCATCTTTTCACTTTCTTAACAGTGTCCTTTGATGTATAAAAGTTTTTGATTTTGGTGAATTCTGGCTTACCTATTTTTCTTTTGTTGCCTGAGCTTTTGGTGTCCCATCCACGAACTCGTTGCCGAATTCAATGAAGTTTCCCCTATGATTTCTTTTAAGAATTTTATAGTTTAGCTCTTATGTTTAGGTCTTTGGTCCACTTTGAGTTAGTTTTTGTATATGGTGTAAGGTAAGGATCCAGCTGTATTCATTTATTTATTTATTGCATGTCGATACTGATCTAATGCTGTATTTTTGAAGATATTATTTTAAACAAAGCTTCCTGCTTGCTTGAGCATTCTCCAGGCAATTTAAACCAGTGGTGGCTTCTTTTGCATCATTCAGATTTCTAGCTTATGCTCTTATGCTCTTTGTCACCATGACAAGTAGTGGTAGAGATTAGAGCTAAGGTCCTAAAAGGTTGCGGTCTGTATGAACTCTTATGGACACAATGTCAAACTCCAGAGCCTCTTTTTTTTTTCTAATTTTTTTAACATTTAGTTTTGAGATACAGGGACAGAGCATGAGCAGCAAAGGGGCAGAGAGAGAAGGAGACACAGAATCCGAAGCGGGCTCCAGGCTCCGAGCCATCAGCACAGAGCCCGACGCAGGCCTTGAACCCATGAACCATGAGATCATGACCTGAGCCGAAGTTGGACGCTCAACCGACTAAGTCACCCAGATGCCCCAAACTCCAGAGTTCTTAACCATCACCTTGTACACCCTTGGAGGACAAGAATCCAAGTCTTCTCTGCATTTTTTTCCCACGTCTCTTGCAACATAGTGAATACAACCATAGTTAGCTGCAATTGGCTAAATCGACAATGAGATTTTTAAATAGCATGTATTGTTCTGTATTACAACTATTGATTTATGTCTGTCTGCCCACGGCAGCGTGACCTTGTTATTTCTCTCGAGTCTAGCACAGTGCCTGGCACAGACCTTTACTAAACAAAACTGCATCCGTAGCACTAGCTCTTTCGTTTTTCTAAGCCATGTTAAGGTGCAAGGGCCAAAGATGAGCAGTAAAATCTTGTTCTAATTACAATGCCATCTTAACTGCATTGCTAGGCTTATACAGCAAAGGAAAATGAGGATGTTGCTCTGAGTGACATTCAATAGATGTTCATAGACTTTCCAAGTTGAGCATTTGCGTCTTCAGTAGAAAGGGAAAGGAACGAACCATGACAAATCTTATCTCCCATCTATTCCTCGAAGAAAATGGAATCCTTTAGGATAAAAGTGTTGAGTTAAACTGACTCAGTCAGCTAAGTTTCCAACTCTTGATTTTGGCTTGGTTCCTGATCTCAAGGTTGTGAGATCAAGCCCTGAGAAGGGCTCCTTGCTGGGCCATGGGTGTGGATCCTGTTTAGGATTCCTTCTCTCCCTTTCCCTCTGCCCATCCCCTGCTCATACTCACTCTCTCTCTTTTTCTATCCCTCAAAAAAAGTATTTAAAAAAAAGCAGCCAAATACTGCCTTAAAAAAAATTCTCCAACAAAATAACCCTATTCATAGAAACGATATTACGTGAATGTAACATTCTTACCATGGTTCTGAATATGTAAATATAAGATGCTGTATATTTTCACCTAAAACAAATGCATGATTTTCACATTGCTCACATTTTCTCTAAGTGAGAAATATATGAACATTTCTGTCCTTTAATTGCTGCACGAGAACTACAAATCAGGGCCACTAAAACTAATCTATTTTTAAATTTTTTTTCAAGTTTATTTATTTTGAGAGAGAGAGAGAACACAAGTCGGGGAGGAACAGAGAGAGAGGGAGAGAGAGAGAGAATCCCAAGCAAGCTCTGTACTGTCAGTGCAGAGCCCAATGCGGGGCTCAAACTCACAAACGGGGAGATCATGACCTGAGTCAAAAATCAAGAGTCGGTGGCTTAACTGAGGGAGCCACTCAGGTGCCCCCAAACCAATCTATTTTAGAAATCACCCAAGACCAGGCTTATATGAAAAGGGTATTTTAACTTTACTTTTAAGAACTCCCGATGCTCTACTTGGTCAGCTCCCTTCCATATAATTATTTTCTTCTTCTTAGGAAATATCACCTTTCACATCAGGTTAACAGAGCTAAATAAAAAGCCAAAGCAGGTAACTGTTTGGTAGATATCCTACTTTCTGACTGTCTTTCCGGGCCTGATTCTACAGCAAGCCCGGCCTCTCCAGACCCCTTGCCTGGGTTAAATGGGGCTCCATTGAGAAAGTCAAGAAATGTGAAGCCATGAATATTCACATATTCAGTAGAAAGTAAACCTAATGCATCCGCGGAGGACCAGACAAGTTATCCCACTGAGCTAGCTGGCTCACCTCCCTCCCCAGTGCTCTTCGTGGCTGAGTTATATTTAATTGAAGGATAATTTGAAGGATAGAAAATAAGGTGTGATCTGGTGTCGCGCCAGCCAGTAACAATATTTGCTCTTCCACCTAGACCGAAGAGCCTGTCCGAGCGGCTGCCTCCGCGGTGTCAGGGGCTAGCAGAGCACAGCCTTTTTTCCAGCCTTCCCAGCCTTGACCACACCCCCCAATTTAAGGAGGCAGCTCTATTAGAAACATTATGGTCTTTGCATCCTCTAATAGCCACCGAGCGGAGGATTCCTGCAGGTAGTTGGAAAGAGACCACAGACATTGAGGGAGCTTACTCAGGACCTTTTCCTCACCCAGTCTCTCCGGCCAAGTAGTAAGTGAAGTGTGAGTTTCTGCCTAAAACTTTGCTATTTTCTTTTTCCTTTTTTTTTTTTTTTTGTTTGTTTCAGTCTGTGGAATTAAACAGTAAATTGATGGGGGACTTTCAGGATACAAGTGGGTTTTCTTTTCCTCTGTTCACATGTTTCTATAGTTTCCATTCATAATTTTTCAAAAATACTTCCTAACCTTCTTAAAATAGTCTGAAATCAGTTTGTTTCACTCTTTCCCCTGCTTTATAAAAGCAAAATCATACACGTTTTAGATACTCGCAGATTACTTGTCAGAAACTCTGAATTTTCTTTGCATATTGGAGCGGTTCCAAAGAAATAAAGCTGTAGTTAAACATAGAAATTCCTTCCCCCCCCCCACTCTTAGCAAGCCTGTTGCTTTACTTTTTTTTTTTTTTTTTTTTTTTTGCCTAGCGGCTTAATGAATTTCTGTGGAGAGGAAATTGCTACACGAATCTTTCAAGCCAAACTAGCCAGGTTTTTGTTTGTTTGTTTGTTTGTTTGTTGTTTTTGTTTTTTTGGTGTTTTTCCCTGTTCTGTGACTCCACGTTCTTCCATATTCTACCTGTTTTGGGGGGGCTGTGGCTGAGGCAGGGAGAGTCTCAAAGTCGGGGGGAGGGGGGCATTTCTTTTCTCCACCGCAGAGCTGAACGTCAGGGGCACTGCTATGGGCTATGGCTGTGGTCGGGGGGGTGTGGATGGCCATTCCCCTCCATTTGGGGATTTTATCCTGCAATGCCACTTCGTGGCTTTGGCTGTTAAAACATCCCTGTTACCCCTTTTAAAGTCACATTTTACGTGGATGAACTGTTGAAAAGACTAGGCATTCGCTTGTAGGTGCTCCTTATTGCCTTTTGGGGAAGATTTTTTTTTTTTTTTCTCACCGTTTTTTCTCGGTCACTCCATACTATTGCCGTGCGGCTGAGGAGACAGACCTATCTGCCACACAGCGGGAAACACAGATTCTAAAATGATAATTCTGGCAGTTCCATCTGATTTGTAACATGACTGGCATCTTGACTGTTTCATCAGTCGTGGTTCTGGATTGCATCGTCTCTTTTTCTTATCCTAAAAGAGGAAAGCTTTTGCTCCTGCAATCGAGGGCTGTGCACGCGTGGAGGGTTGCTGCGTGGCCGCTGTCGCTGTTGAGATTCTTACTTACCTGTTGTTCCTGAATGGAGGGAAGGGAGAGCTAGTGAGTTAATGTCTGCAAAGTGCTTTGAAGATGAAAAGCCCTTTTCATGTGTTCAGTATTGTAGTTATTAATATTAATATTTGAAGAAGCATGCTGCTTCTAATTGTAAATCGACAACTTCCATACTTGCCAACTCAGTAGTGAGAAAACAAACAGCCGAGGCAGCCACGCAGCCTCTTCCGTCCTGGTTCCGCTGCTGAGGACTGAGGACGAGGGAAGCAGAGGGTCTGATGAAAGTCTGATTACAGAGAGGGTATCTCTGCCTTTCAGGCTTCTGGCACCAAGGTGCCAATTGGTAGAGGTGCCAGAAGGTCCAAGAGTAGAGCCTGGAAGAAGGTGGGTAAAAGGTGTAATCCTTCAACATCTGGCAATCGGTGACCTTGGCGAACTGGGTGAGAGCATGGACGCGGGCCAGTTGCCTGCCTCAGATTATAATGAAGTTCAAAGGCTGAGTAGGCTCATAACTGGAACCAGCACTGGATTTGGAGTCAAGAAAGCGGATATGCATTTGGGTCCTAGTAGAGATGGGCTTGGTACCTGGGAACAAGGTATTTAACCTGACTGTGCCTTGTTTTCTTCATCCCTAAAATGTGAATAATGATTTGTGCCCCACCTACTCCACAAAGATGGGCGACTAGAAGTGAACAGCGTAAAGAATAAAAGTGCCAATCATGTTGAGGGGCAGTCTAACAAATTGGGTGTGTGGGTGCAGGTCCCTAGGGGAGGGTGGGGTGGGAGACTGACAAATACATGTTAGGGACACAAATAATTGGCACTGACAATACTCTCTTTGATTACACACGGAGCTTCAAGGTAGAACCGAATTTCTCCCCGACGATTCGAATTCGGCCATCCTTCCTGATTTTATTTATTGAGGAAGGGATCTGCTTTCCACAGCAACTCTCCTTTTCCGATTACCCATTTAAAATTCCCATCTCAGCATCAAGTGGCAGAAGGAAGGGTTACACCCCAGAAGCTGGTATATCGGTCCCCCTTCCCCCCCTCTCCCATTTCTTCCTTTCTATATGGAAATGTAAAAGTATTTAGTATTAGAGCAAACTAAATGTGGTATGCAGCAATTTAGTGGCCCGTGAGGCAAGCTGGGTGAGTTTTCAATCCTGGGGAAACTTAGGTAGGAAAATAACGTGTTTTATGCCTTTCATCTCCTTTGCCCCTGCTCTACTGAAAATGTAGCTTTAGAGAACTCAACCATTTATTTATTTATTTATTTATTTATTTAAGTTTCTTTCTTTATTTTGAGAGAGAGAGAGAGAGAGAAGAGAGAGCACAAGTGGGGGAGAGGCAGAGAGAGAAAGAGAGAGAGAGAGAGAGAGAGAGAGAGAATCCCAAGCAGGCTCCATGCTGTCAGCACAGAGCCTGATTTGGGGCTCAAACTCAGGACCCGTGAGATCGTGACCTGAGGCGAAACCCAAGAGTCAGCCGCTTAACTGGCTGAACCACCCAGGTGCCCCGGGGAAGTCAACTTTTTCATCTTGGTGATACTTTGGGTATCATACCTGGTTTCCTCCAATTCACCAGAGGAAGGATAATAATTCCTAATATTTATTGAGCACTTGGTATGTGCCAGGACCCTTGCTGAGTGCTTTGCACAGACCACTTCATTTAATCTACAGGGAAGTATTTGAGGTGGGCACTTTTGTTATTCCCATTTAACAGATGAAGGCACTGAGGCTTGGTAATATGACCAGTGTAGAAGAGGGACCTGATTAGAACCAAGGGGATGTGAGTCCAGACCTTGGGGCTGGCACTGTATCTCGCAGGAACCTTAGTAGCTCTGAGATACTTACATGAGTTCAGGCTGGATTTTTCTGCTCAGACTGATGTTTTGGTTTTACATGGGAGAATTCTGTGGATTAGGCTTCTTTTCCAAAGGGGGATCTGCCGCTCAACTATTTGTTGTTAGAGAGTAATACTGACTCTGAAGGAAAGCTACAAGGTCCAGTTGATCAGATCAGCAAATCTCTCTTTCAGTCTCTCTCCTGACAAATATTGATCGAATTTCTATGCTGTGTCCAGCCTTGTGTTGGGTGATGTGACAGATGCAGAAGGAACAATAATGGAAGTTTTGTTCATAAAGTCAACATAAGTTATTTTAAGAGACAAGATCTTACCTGAAAAGGGGTTGAAAGTAAAAGACAATATAAGTGTTAAGCGATGTGACCCAGTCTATGAGTGTTTTGGGACTTCAGATGGCAAGAATTGGTGTCTAACACAGGGATAGAAAGACTTTTCTTTTCTTTTCTTTTCTTTTTTCTTTTCATGTTTATATGTTTTTGAGACAGAGAGAAACAGAGCATGAGTGGGAGAGGAGTAGAGAGAGAGGGAGACACAGAATCCGAAGCAGGCTCCAGGCTCTGAGCGGTCAGCACAGAGCCTGACGCGGGGCTCGAACTCAGGAGCCCTGAGCTAAAGTTGGATGCTTAACCGACTGAGCCACCCAGGCGCCCCGGGAAAGACATTTCTGATCAATTTTGTTTCTCAAAGAAAAAGAATAGATTTGATATTCTACCTGGTCAAGGGCTGCTGCTGTCTCAGGAACTCAGAAGAGAATGTTTGGGTAGTACTAACTAGAATGAAAACCAAGAAGCAACCTTTTAGTGAAAATGTCAAGAAAATATTCTCGACGGGGGAAATAAAGTCTCTAAATTTCCAAGCCACCGGGAAAAGTCAAAACCCCCAGAATTTTAGCCTTTTTTGCATTTCGAATTTTTTTTAACTTTTCATTTTGAAATAATCTCAGATGCATCAAAATTGCAAAACACAGATCGAAGAGTTTCCGACAGATGTTAAGTCCTTGAAAATTGTGAAAAATATAACGCAAATGACGACATAATCGTCTTTGTGGTGCCCCCAGCTGTCTTTAGTCCAGAGGGATTCCTGTCAATGGGGAGACCACAGCGATGCCCATTTCTTGACATTAGAGGCTAAGTAACACAAACCACAGCTTCTCAGGAAAGGCAAGAAGCCTTGTCATATGTGGCCATCATGTGACATGTGGCTTGAGAGGCACTGACAGTGCTGAGTTCCACGTTCCCCTGGCCAGGCTCTTATTGTAGCGAGGATAAAAATCAAACTTCTCATCAGCCTGCGCCACAGACTTCTTCTTGCCCGTTCCTCGGTGGGCTCTGTCTCCTGAACACCTGCCTTGTTAGGATTACTCATGAATTTAACCAAGTTTGTCCAGACGCTGGCGTGCTACTCAAAGCGAGGTCTTCGGAGAGCTGCTGCGTGGGCATCAGGTGGGATCTCGTTAGAAATGCAGATGGTCAGGCTGTACCTCGGACCTGCTGACTCGGGCTTAGCATTGTAACGCAATTCCCAGGTGATTCCTATGCAAATCAGTTGGGGAAGCGTGCTCCCCCCACCCCTGGCAAAAAAAAAAAAAAAAAAAAAGCCAAACACAACAAAATTAAAAACAACGAACAAACAAAAATTCTTGCAATATTCTCCGTAGCAGCTTACTACTTCCGTAGGTGTATATCTAGTTGCTAATGGGTTACTCCACAAAAGACCGACATTTATGTCAAAAAGATGTTGGTTTCGCTCAAGACGTGACAGTATTTCCCCATTTGTGCCCTGGAATCTTCCAATGAGTTTGTTCCTCAGTGCCAGAAAGATGCTTACTTCTTGGTTTTATGCATAACAATGGTACAAACAGACTACCATTCAACAGCAATGGTGGCTCTTTGCTGCAGTGAAATTCTTAACTAATGCTTATGGAAGGGAATCCTTTGCTGATTATTTAAATGCAAGTCCCTTAGAAAAAGAGACAGGGATTTAGGCCATCTGGGTTCCAGCTATGGTACCTGAATGAATAGCCGCCTTGGGCAGTAAGAATAATAATGTATAAAAACCACTATGACTTAATTAGTGAATGCTTACTAATGCCAGTCACTGTGACAAAAGAGCAATACATAATAACCACTATTTGTTGACCGCTTTATCATGCGTAAAGCATTCTGCTGAGCACTTTTATTTTATAGAACCCTCCTCAATAATCCTGAAAAGGTTGGTATTATCATCTCCATTTTATAGTTGAGGAAACTAAGAGTTTGTGAGGTTAAGAGACTTGCCCATGGCCATTGGCTCACTAAGGAGCTACAGGTTAACTCACTGTCTGCAACTCCCGAGCTCTTTATCACTGGATAAACACGTCACCTCTCTGAAGTCAGTTTATTCCAATAAAAAATGGCAGATTCGGTGAATTTGTTTTCCAACTCCAAAACTGACTGAATTTGCAAAATCCCTCTTCATGTAAGAATGGCAGCAAGCCGTTCAAGATTCTACTGAGAAATTGGAACCTTACAATTTGGGCAATAAAACAACCGAAACTCCACCATGAAAATCACAATCAGACATAGTCCAAGGAGCTGCTTGCTGGATTTGAGAGCTCTCAGGCAGCTGGTGTCCTTTAGTACAGTTGGAAAAGGACATTCTCAATATCTATCCTGTCCCCTTTTCATCGTTCTCTGAGTATCTACCTCTGTGTGTGATGTCTCTCAGTTTTGTTGAGCACTTCTTAAAAGCCAGAACCGTATCTGAAGTCTAGATTTATATCCAACATGCTCCACACGCTGTAAGTTGCCAAGTAATTTAAAATTCTAGGCTCTTTGAGGATTCCTTTGGCAGCATCCGTTGGGTTAGAGTTGACATTTTAGTCTTTCGGGCCTTCTTCAGATTCATCTTGGCCAAGAATCTCATACGTATATCATGACCTCTGCTACATCTGTCATTGTGAAGCAAAGAGTACTTCCTGTCTTTTCTCCAGCTTACTGTTTTGTGCTTCTAGTCTCTTAGTAAAAAAAAAAACATTTTAATTTATCGACTCAGTGATCATTTGCTGAATTTCATGGCGCATTCATGTAGCATTTGAAGAATAGCACTTGGAGACCAGGCTGTGGGCACTTTTACTGTAAACCAGTGTATTGAATGTTACCTTCAGCCTTCCAGGAAATGTTTCCACGTGAAGCCTGGTTGACTACCAAAAGGAGAGCGTTAGGTTTTGCAAAGTTTCAGAGACGAGGATTGACATTGTGGTCATCAAATTCCTCTCATTTAGGAGCGGGCGGGTTTTAATGTACTCCCTTGATGTTTACAAGAAGGGACTCCATTCTGCCCACTGTTCATCATGCCATGCCAGCAGTGTGACTGGGAGGGACTCGTGTCCACACAGAGGAAACATTAAATACTCTACGAGGCACTCCTTATTTCCGAATTGCTATGGTGCAGCAGACCAAAGCAGTCTTTTACTCTCTCTCTTTTTCAGGACATATGAAGGAGTTAACTCGTTGAGGAAGGGCAAAACACTGTCCTCGTGTGATAGTCTGATACCATGAGTAACAGCACATAAATCAGACCACTGCCTTTATGGGTCAGGGCTGGCTACTTAATGTTTATTTATTTTTGAGACAGAGGGAGACAGAGCGTGAGTAGGGGAGGGGCAGAGAGCGAGGGAGACACAGAATCGGAAACAGGCTCCAGGCTCTGAGCTGTCAGCACAGAGCCCGATGCGGGGCTCAAACCCATGAACCACAAGATCATGACCTGAGCCGAAGTCGGATGCTTAACCGGCTGAGCCACCCAGGCGCCCCAGGGCTGGCTACCTAAAATAAGAAGGAATGTTTACTACTGGGATGTTGAGAAACCTAGTCAAGAAAACGAAGTTCTTATGGATTTAGGAACAAGAAGGAGAAACCGTCTCCAATCCTTCAAACTATTTTTTTTCCACCTTATTGCAACCACAAGTTTCCTTGGGAAACTATCTGAATATGCTTAGATTGACGTTCTTGCCGGAATTGAACTTGGTAGCTTTTGTTACACTGCCAGATGAAAGGAGAGATCCACTAAAATGATTTGAAAAATGCCAATGAATTACTCATGAGAGTTGGAGAGAAAATGATATAGGAGAATAGATAAAACTTGTCAATCTGGTGCATTCATTAGTTTAGGGAAAAATATGATCCTGCTCGTGGTTAACATTAAAGAAGTCTCAGCTTAGGGTTGCATATGGATGCGTGTGACCACAAGTGATAACTATTTTTTTTTTTTTTTTTTTGCCCTAGATCTCTCTTCCACTCTCTTGGATATACTCAGGCCCTGAGACCTACTGTTGCACATTCTAATTCTATTTCATGAAAAGGTTCTTCCATTCAGTCAATAAATGTGTTGCATGTCTACTATGTGACATATAAAAAGATAGTCCTTACTCTTAAGCAACTCAGGATTCAGGAACAGAAACAGATATGCATACAGGAAGTACTCTGAACCAAATACCAAATACCAAAGTAGGCACGTTGTTATGGTGAGTCCTGTGGAGGAGGGTGGAGAATGCCCATCTAACTGCTTAGGAGGTTGGGGGAAAGCTTCCTGAAAGAAGTAATGCTCAGTCTGAGTCTTTAAAAACAGATTTCTCATGGCATTCCGAAAGAAGAAACTCAAACTCTATTCATTGGAGATTCATGGTGTTGCCTTGATAACATAGAGGACAATGTCTTTAGTTTGGCAAAGGTTCTGTCATTTTTCTTTGAATGCATAATCCTTTTAGAGGTCAAATTCTTTTTCTCCTGCATTCTAGACCAAAAGGGTGTTTTTTTTTTTAATACGAATTAATGAGAATCCTAAATTGTTGATACTAGGAGAAATCCTGATTGCAAATCTATGTAAATTTTGCATAGCAACTTATCCACATTATCCACATGTCATGGCTTTATTCCACAGTTGAATCGTCCACCTGTAATCTTTACATCGAGGCTACACAGTAGCCATGATTCCTGACCCATGAAGGTAACAGGGAGACTAGGGGGTAATGTCAAATGGAAAACACAATGCCTTTGTCGGTGACTGTAAAATTTTGGCTTCTCTGTTATGGAAGGCAGTTTGTACGCGTTCTTTGTCCCAACACTACCACTTATAGATATTTAATGAGAAGAGAAAACATTTTGGGAACTTTTATAATGACATGGAATTCGGGACAAATTAATTATACAGTAATAAGCGGCTCGTTAAGAAAAGAATAAGGCACCCATACAATAGAATACTTGACAACCATAATCTTTGGAATGTAGAGTTCTATTTCTTGACAAAGAAGAATATTCCTAGCATTATGTCAGATGTCAGTGAAAGAAACAGATAGCAAAATGGCATGCAGAGAATTATATCGCGACGGTAAAATTATGATCATACGTATACGTTATACCTACATTTGTAAAGACACGTTAAAAAAATACCCAGGGGAACATTGAATAGAGGCTTAGTACGACGACCTCTAGATGGTGGGATTTGGGGTGATTTTGGCATTCATCTTCGACATTTCTGTATTTTTAGTGTTTTTCTTTTCAATAAGCACGTATCCTGTTGCCCAAAGCAATCATTTTCAAAAGAAAAAAATGTTTAAGTATAGTTTATTGGGTTAGTTCCCTTCAAGGCATAGTCTCTCCTTGAAAAGCACGTAACGCCAAAAGAAAAACACTAAGTGATGTCACCGTGCTCCACTAGAAACGCAGCCAAGCAGGGGCAGAGTTGATGTGAACTGGGTTCAGCCTTCACGCAGACCTGGTCTCTTTGGGATTTCCTACTGCTGTGGCCTGGCCTGGTGCACCCCTCTCACTCCCCAGCCTCTCTGTCCTCTAGGCATCATGCACACCCCTGCCCCAAAGGGATATGGGTGAAAGGCAGTGTCAGCCTGCAGGGCTGGCCCTGTCACTGGGCTTGCGGAGGGTGGAAAGCTCCAGAAGCAGTCAGTAGCATGCTTTACGAAGAACAGAGCTCTCCCCAGAGTCCCGCAGAAAACTGTTCAAAATCCATTATCAGACTGAGATACACCCACATAAACCAAATGGCTATCCTTTTTTTTTTTTTTTTGTCCTCCGCAGAGACTGAGCATTTTTCTCTGGAAACTTCTGGGCTAGTGAGGAGAGAGAAGCCCAGGAGAAGGTGGCTGAAGACCCAGGGTCAGAGCTCAGCCTGACCAGTTTACAGGGTTGCCTGCGTCTTCCTCCTTATCTGTAAAACAGGGGCTTAAGTCGGTTAAAGGGCCAGTACGAGCTTTCTAATCTGTGTGTCCGTCTCCTACCAGCAGTGGCACGGAGGCCAGGGGGACGGACTGAAGGGTGGACAAAATCCTTGCGCTTCTGTGAGAAGGTGACATTAGCGGCCCACGCTTAGGGATGGGGTCACGCAACAAACCTGATGATTTCAAGCAGATCTTCATCCAGATCTGCAATCTATTCAGCTTCTCTGAGTTGAAAATCCAATGTACATCTGATCTGCTTTATAGTTTCGGCCTTGTGAGAGCAATTCATTCTTTCATTCGCCAATTCAACAACGACAACAACAACAAAAACGAATTCTCTGATGCCCCCTAGTCCGTCTTCCATTCTGGAGACACAAAGGTGAAAAAGCATAGTGCCTACCTTCAAACAGCTCCGAGTTTAGGGCGAGAGGCAAATGGAAACAGATGTTTATAAAACGGTGTGTTACGCCCAGTGATGGCGGGGAACACAGAGAAAGGGGGACACCCCTGGCTGCGGTGAAGGGTGGTGCAGGAAGGGTTCCTGGCAGCCAGAACTTCTTGAGATGAGCCTTAAAGCCGGAGGAGAAGCGGGTTGATAGCTGGGGAGCAGGAGAGCAGAAGGGCATTTCTATCAGATGTGATCATAGGAGAAATGGGGGGAAGCGAGAACTGGCACCAGGAGCTTATGGGAACAGCAGAGATTCCATCTTGGGGGAGCAGAGGTGCAGTGGTGTGTGGGGGCCATGAGGCCTAAGAGGTTGGGAGCGCCGCTTGTGGAAGCCAGGGCAGTGTCCTGAGGATAAAGCCACTTCAGACCCATTTATCCGCTGCTCTGGAGTAGCTGGTCCCCTTCAAGAAAAATGAACACAGGGGCGCCTGGGTGGCTCAGTCGGTTAAGCGTCCGATCTCGGCTCAGGTCATGATCTTGCGGTTGGTGAGTTCGAGCCCCGCATCGGGCTCTGTGCTGACAGCTCAGGGCCTGGAGCCTGCTTTGGATTCTGTGTCTCCCTCTCACTCTCTGCCCCTCCCCCGCCTCACACTCTGTCTCACTCTCTCTCAAAAATAAATAAACATAAAAAAATCAAAAAAAGAAAGAAAGAAAAATGAACTCAGGTCTTCAAAAGTCTGTTCTCAACCGTTCACATTATTTCTACATTCTGACAGGCCCGTGGCTGCTTCTAGGCTGGGTAGTAAATCTTAAGTCACACAGTTGTTTTGTATTTAGGTAATAAACATTTATAATGCCAAGACCAAAAAAAAAAAAAAAAAGTTGGTCCAGCTGATGTTTAATGTTACGTGGGAGGGAATTCTCTTTGGCCAACAAGTCAAAAAAAAAAAAAAAAAGTATCACGCAGACACTCCTCTTTCTTTTTCTGAAAGGGTTTATGTCCTAAGCAGCTGTTCTGTGTCACAATCTACAAGTGGAAAAAGGGTGAGTTCTTTTTTTCTTTCTCCAAAAAATAATACAGCAGTAATCCATTTCTGTCCCGGAGTTATTTCCTGAGATGAGGGCCCTCGAGTGCCCTGGCAACTCCCTCTTTTCAGCTTCCTCCCTGGGTGAAGGGCTTTTCCCCAAGGGAAGTGTCATTCATATAACGTAGCTGCAGGAACACAATCCCGCACAGAATGCACCATATGTGGGGCCGTAGGTTTCCTCCCTCACTCCGTCAATTGGAAAGAGAACACATATTTCCACTGAACCTTTCCCCAGGCTATGTTGCTGCGAGGGGTGTTGTCCGGCTGGCCTTCAGGACAAGGCTGCCACTTCCAAAAATCCCTTTTCTTACAAATAGGTAAAGAAAATGGGAATTCAGAAGAGTAAAGGTCTTTCTGCTGCTTGTGGGAGTATAGGGGTGACTCATAGGGCCGTGGGGTCACACATCACACTGTGCAATCTTCCACGATTTCCCACTCCCCACACCCAGAAGAACTGACTGCTTTTCTTTTTCTTCCATATTGTTGGTAAACTACTCATCACATGATATTATAGCCATAGGTAAGTCTGTCTTCTCTACTGCCTGAAGATAGAGACTGTCTTTCTCAGCTTTATTCTGAGTCGGAGAGAATGTGAGGTCCATGATGAGATCGGAGGTCTTTGTTTGCCCGTGGGTCCAAAATGCCCAGAAGAATGTCTAGCACATAGCGGGTACATAGTAGCTATTTGCTGAATGAATAAACAAGTTCCTAGCAAAGGAAGTCTTCATTGTGCTTGTTGAATGAATGGTGGAAGTCCGTGATATCTCCGGGGATCCGCGAGACTTTTTTTTGGAGGACCCTGGAGGGCTGAATGGCTGACACAAACGGTGACCCCATACCTAGACATTCCCCAAAGGTATAGGTTGCCCTGCAGGGCTGGAGGGATGGCCAGCTTTTCCCTAGGGAATCTGACCATGGTTAATCCATTCGAGGTATGACATACTCCATATTGTTAACTTGTAAATCTCATCTGGGAGTAGATCAAAAGTGGGGATGAATAGACTGATGATGTTTCATTGGGACCTTTGCACCAGATTTCAAGGTTAAAATAAGGGATGTTTCAGTAGGAAGGGAACAATGAGCTCGTTGAGATAATCTTCAGAACGTATGGTCAGGACCCGTCCATGTTGAGCTATGTTGTATGGACCTTATTTCATGGTCAGTGGCCAGCGTGCTCTGATACATAGCAGCTGCTCATTATTCTGAGGAATGAGCACTGAATAGGTGACCATTGATAACAGATATTAACAATGTCCTTGGACTAGCACACTTGGATCTTTTTCCGTTCTTCAATGTCACCACTGGGCGTTCTTCTGGGGGCCATCTTGCTGCAGTGGAGATCAATCCCCCTAAAAACAAGGGAACAAAATTTTGATTAATGTAGCCTAACTACCCGTAGTTGTTTAATTTTTTAAAATTAATATTATCTCGCCTGCATTTTTTTTTTTTTTTTTTTGGAGAAAACGCATCGTAAGAGAAGTAAAGTTTTAGTTAAAAGCAAATAAGCAAAGTCCTGGGGTAAGTTATGTCTTTAGAAGGTTTCTAGCTTACGAATCTCAACCATATGATATTAGTTGCTCTGTGATTTAGCCCTTCGTGGGTATAATTTTCTATTGCTGAGCCCGTTTACCTATTATCGTTTAAATACATTTCATATGAAGGAAGACCTGCTCACTGGCTGTCACCTGAATGCAGACGGTGAACCAACACCACAAACTGAACATAGGACAGGTAGTACTCTATTTTTCTTGAAATGTGCCAGTGGCTTTACATATTAGCAGGAGTAAAGGAAAAGACAAAGATGAACTGGAAAGCAGTGGAGTTGAAGCTAAAATGTCATTTCTTAAACAATGGGAATTTGGCCTTCGGATGATGTGCCTAGAAACTTCATCTCGTGTACATCATTCAAGAAAGACTTTTTTAAAGTATATAATGTTGAGTTTATGAAAGTGTGCGAACTAATGCACTCTAGAAAGCATTGAGATCAACAGAATATTTGATACATAAATGATTTTCCTGATGACCGACAGCCAGCTGGAAAATCCCTTCAGCCAGAACATTCCTCAAGCGTTCTTGACATCCAGATTTTCAATGTAGATAACAGCTCTGGACAAGAATTATTTAAAAGCATTTCTCCTCCCTCCGCCCCCCCCAGATGAATAATGTTCAATCCCTTTTTCAGGGCTTCTCTCTGTTTATCTGTGTCTTGAGGTCCTGGTTGATGTGTCTCTTAGATAGGGCTTTTCCGTCCTTCTTCCCCTCAGACCTTTCTTTCTTTACTCCTTTATCAATTAATTCACACCACACCTGTGTGCTGAGCTCCTGCTATGTGGCAGACCTAGTTGGGGTGGAGGGAAGGTGATATATGGATGGGGCTGTTACCAAAAATGACACTAAGACCTGGTGCTTGCCCAGAAACCCTACAAGAGGGTCTTTTTGTAGATGCTGTGACTGCTTCTTGTCTACAGCTCACGGAAGCTATCCCTGCTGCCTTGTGGTCAAGAGGGGTCCCGGTCTGGGGCCTGCTCATTCTCTGTGTGCCAGGGGTCCATGTACTTTATCTTTCTGAATTTTAGTTTCCTTCTCTGTAGCATAAAGAGGTGAACTCTATGGTTCCTTGGGAGACATCCCGTTGTAAGATTCGAACCCGCTGTGGTTCTAGCACACACGTTGGTGCTTCAGTGAAGACTTTCTCCCATGCAGGTGCTGAAAGCCTGAGGATGAGCTACTTTGTGGATTCCACAGCCAGTGGCCCTGCCCCTTATTCAGCAGTGCGTCCTGCGGTGGCGGTAAGTGGACCCCTCCCTGCTCTTCCTTTGCCCACCTGCCTCTCCTGTCTTCCCCTTCCTTCCTGCATCCTAACCCCTCCTGGACAGAGAAGCCGGGGACCCACCCCCAAAGTTGGAATCAGCCTTGAATCTTTTGGAGGAGCTAAAGTGTGAGATTATCTGTCTTTTTCTCAGCATATAAAATAAAAATCCAAGACTGATGTACTTGCTTACAAAGGTTTTATTTTAAAAAATATGTTTGTGTTTCAGAGAATGTAACTCAACCATGATCAATGGTGAAAGCCAGGTGATTTTTCATTACTCAGTTCATTTGGTGAAGATTTTTCACATATCGATAGAGCTAAATAACCCAAGCCATCTAATCACAGAATTTAAAACTAGGGAATGTGAGAGTAACTTTATAGGAAAATGTCATGTATCTCAGAATAAGAGAGGTAAAAGGAACTTTAAAATAGGACTGGATAAAATTTCTTTCCCTTAGGAAAGAAGACCAACCCAAGCTATGTGGTCATCAGTAGAATGTTTAGATGAATTTCTTTTTTTTATTTAAAAAATTTTTTTAACGTTTATTTATTTTTGAGAGAAAGAGACAGAACATGAGGGGGAGAGGACAGAGAGAGAAAGACACAGAATTGGAAGCAGGCTCCAGGCTCTGAGCTGTCAGCACAGAGTCCGATGTGGGGCTCGAACTCATGAAGCAAACCGTGAGATCATGACCTGAGCTGAAGTCGGACACTCAACCGACTGAGCCACCCAGGCACCCCTAGATGAATTTCTTATAAGTGTATTGTGAGAGCAATCCCATAATGCTATCATTGATCCACCCCAATGTTCAATGAATCTTTAATATTAGCTGATGTATTATTAACTATTCCTTCCTAATTGTGTATGTTTTCATGCAAAGACAGCCAACAGAAATGTTGAACTCTTTTCACTTCCTCTGGAAATGGACAGATACGTTTACTGTTAATTCTTTGCACTACATTTATGGGTCTAAAGAGACACCAGTAGACCAGAGCTCTTTTCTGACTCCAGTCCTAGACTGTCCTGTGTGTGGTTCTGAAGAATTTTTAACACTGGTAACCTGAAGTTAACCATGGCCTCTCGTTGTAATTGTCTATTGAAAGATGTTATGTACTTGAAAATGATTCTCTGTGTCACTGAAAAAAATAAGTGCTCAAAAGCTGTTCTGTGTTCAAGGAGTGATTATCACATTTCTCTTTCCTGGCTATTCTGAAACACCTGTTTGGGTGTTTTGTTTTGTTTTGTTTTCTGTTTTAAATGGCTTCGGTTTTCATAGAAACACCATTCACTTTTCTAAAAAATTAGAATCAGGACAAAGTTTAGAGTATAATGACCACCGGAAATTTGTTTAGAAACACGCACTCACACAAGTCCAGACCAGTGGTCTCTCAGTTCTGCTTCGTAGGAGTTGCCAAGAGCCTTAACTTGCAGGTCACATAAGGGGCTGGAAAAATCTCCGGGGGAGGGGTCCTCTTGTTTCTCACACAGAGGTTATCATCTGAGGTTGGCGCAAATTACACTAACTTATTCTTAAAGATGATATTGTAGAGATTTGTTAAAACAGATAAAGCATGCTGCGGTTGCAGGGCAAAATGTATCATTGGCTTTGGAAGAAGAGATTTAAACACCAGCCTATGTTAACTCTCTTTAGCGGTCCTGTAACCAAACGAAGCAAGATGAATAACTTCTCTTAAAAAGCAGTGCTATGAAAATTTTGTATTTGTTTTATTATGTTTTTGACACCAAAATGCATTTTTATGTTAAGGATTCAAGCCACAGGTATAAGAGTAAATTTTCCTTGACAAGGTATCTGGAAATTGTATGAAATTAGAAAACCAAAACCCAACTCTGGGTACATGTTTTCAACAAATGACCCCACCCCCAACTGCATACACTGGCTAGTTTTAATGCATTTTAAGTGGTTTCCACTGGTTTCAAAACAAAGAACGCATTTACCCCCAGCCCCAACAGCCATATCTGAAAAGCATTATCAGCGTGTGGGATCCTTTTCGCTGTGAATTTCAGAATTGCTTGGGCAAAAGCAGAAGGTTGCATAAGAGAACTGCTAAGTTACTGCCCTAGCACTTTCACGCATAACTTCTCTCTGGGCCTTAGTTTCTCCATCACTGGGACTAGTTAGGCAACCTTTCAGAACCATATAGCAAGCAGAGAAGTCCTGAAACTCCTTTGCGTATACTCTCCCTAATACAAACGAATGAATAAACAAACAAATAACATCGCTCAGTACACACTCAGGTTCAATAAACCAGCTCCTACAGATGACCCCCAACCTTAGCCTGCGTTATAAGAAACAGTTGAAGAATCTGTAAATTGCCTGCAGACTATAGCCTTGGGGCACTGGCATTAGCGACACTAACAGATCTCACACCCTCGATCCCAATCTAAGATTTCGTGAAGGAGTGAGCACAGATTCATTAACTTTCCCAGACAAGAACGTCAAAGCCGCAGGCGCCCGGGTCTAGTCAGTTCTGTTGGAGCCTCTCTATCTACAGGTCAACCAAAGGTACTTAATCCAATAATCCATATCCTCCTGCCTGGTGCCCTCGGCTCCAATTTGGTTAGGCTGGGCCACCAAGAAAAGAAACTCTGTCTCAGGTATGGGAAGCTGAGGGTGGAAGGAAAACTGTAGAGAAGTGAGTTTTTAATAGGGTTGCTTTAGCCGCCCCCCCGGGGACTATTTGGTGATATTTTTATTTTTTAAATTTTTAAAAATGTTTTTATTTATTTTTGAGAGAGAGAGAGAGAGAGACAGACAGACAGAGCATGAGCTGGGAAGGGGTTAGAGAGAGAGCAAGACACAGAATCCAAAGCAGGCTCTAGGCTCTGAGCTGTCAGCACAGAGCCCGACACGGGGACTCGAACTCAAAACTGCGAGATCGTGACCTGAGCTGAAGTCAGGCGCTTAACTGACTGAGCCACCCAGGTGCCCTGATTCGGTGATGTTTTTAACTGTCAGAACTTGGTGGTGGCATCTCCTGGCATTTAGGGCGTAGAGGACAGCGATGCAGCTAGCCAGCCCCACAATCCACAGTGCAGTCTCCCACGACCGAGAATTAGTCAGCCCCAAATGTCAGTAGTGCTGAGGTTGAGAGGCCCTGCTTGCAGCCGCCCCAGGATCAAGTTTGAAGGGAGGATGGTGTTACGTGTACAGGTTGGTCTGAGCAGGTCTTTGCCACTTGTAAACGATTGCTCTAGAAAGGGAAATCTCAGAAAAGAAAAACAAGTGAGGATATATTCGTGTTATGAGGGCTTCTGCTTAACACGCTGCTTTAACTGTTCGATCTAGAGTCGGCTTCGATCTAAATCAGAATCCGAATACTTGCCAGTCCCCGAAGCCTGCTAATTCTGATTCATTATTCATAAATGAGAGGTAGCATTAGCATTATTTGATCATGCCCTGTACCAGAAGAAGCCTTACAATAATCACAGCAACAGTTAGAAACTTCATGCCACGGTCAGGGAATAATCATTGTAGGGGGAACTCACAATATCTGCCTCAGGGTCCCTTTGTCCAAACCAGGATACATGCTTTCCTCCTTGTAAGGTCAGTCCTTCAGGAGACCATGGTAACGAATGAGGTGATGTCATACCCGGGGGATAGAGCGGCAGCGCTTTTGGGAGTTGTCTGGCCATTGTGTGGGAGGGGGTGACGTTTTTCAGGTACGAATATGGGTTGTGTGTCAGGGACCCTTTCATCCAAGGGGAGGAAGCGCTCCTTCCTGTTATGCTACCTCAGCAAGCCTATGGTGAGCCCTGGAAGTCCCCAGCAGTGCTGGTCCCTTTATCCTCTCCTGCGTCATCCTCTCAGGCCACCAGGGCTGCAGAGCTGGGGGAGGGCAGGAATGGGAGGGATGAGTCGCTCCTGGTTTTGACCAAACATGTCACAGTCTTTGGCCACCTTGAAAGCGAGGAGGATGTGTGGAGGAGGTCCACGGGGATTAATGACCCCTGGGCCATGCAAACTTTAGGAAGCACCTTGAACTATTCAGAGGAAAGGAACAGTCCTGCCCACTCAGCTCCTGTCAGAGCTCAGTCCTTTGGGGGTAGAGCAATCTGCTGGGGCGAGAGTGGCTTCCCGGAGGGCCAGATCCCCCAGGAAAACCCAATACCCAAGAGGGTGGTCTAAGATGCCAGAACTTCCTAGGCTAAGGCTCTGGGTTTGGGGAACATCCCATGCAGCCCTAGGTGGGGTAATTGCATTAAAAACCTGGCATTCTTTCACTCTTTCTGGATCCAATGTTCTCTTACTAATATGGCAACTATATTTCCTGAGTGAAAAGAAGTGTTTCAGAAACTGCCCAGCAAAAGACTTTTGACTCGTGACTTTATTATTTTTTAATGTTTATTTATTTATTTTGAGGGAAAGAGTGCACCAGCAGGGGAGGGGCAAAGAGAGAGGATGCCAAGCAGGCTCCGCACTGTCAGCCTGGAGCCCAACTCAGGGCTCCACCTCATGAACCGTGAGATCATGACCTGACCCCAAATCAAGAGACAGACGCTCTGCCGACTGAGCCATCCAGGCGCCCCCGACTTGTGACTTTATGATATGAGTGGTATGAATGCAATCATACCTACTGGACACTTGGTTGCTATAACTGTGTAGAATAACATGGTATGAAGCCAGGGGTATGTCAGAGACAGGATCACTGAATGGACTGATGGACATATGCCAGAGTCCGGGTCGAATACCAGCTTTCTAAGGGACAGAGGAAGGCTGCCAGCCACTGGCTGGTTTTAGGCATTGGCCTCTGTCCTTCCTGGGCTTTTCCAGAGGAACTTTCGGCGCTGGCCAGCCTTCTTGAGTCTCCACGGCGGTGCCTGCAAGCGGGAGTGGCATGGCCATGGGGCTTAGCTAAGCACATTGCAGAGATGAGCTCCACGCCGTGCCCTCGGACACAGCTGCCCGGCACAGAGACCTCTGAGGCTGAATCTTTGCCAATCACTTCGTGGCATGAGTGACTCCCTTTTGTACACGTTCTTTCTTCCTTTCATCATTGATTGATTGATGGATTTTTTTTTTTTTTTCGCCACGTAACTCTATTTCTACCTTCTGACACTTGGTGAGGCAGAAGGGCGACCCCACCCCCCTTGTTCCCGCCTCTTTTACAGGAGCCTCAGACAGAGCCTTCAGTCCTGGGCCAGGCAGCTGTGGAATGCAGCCCAGCCAATTATAATGGAAAGCACTTCAAGGAGTCAGAGAGATCTGGGTTCAGTTCTGGTCTGTTACTCCTTGGCCATGTGACCTTGGACAAGTTACTTAACCTCTCTGTGCTTCAGCGTCCTCTTCTCTTTAAAAGGCAGAGCATAACTTGCCATGTGAGGCTTTCATGATCGTTACATGAGAAAATGCGTGTCGAGAGCCTCCCACAAAGATGACCTCAGCTAAGCCTCTCTCCCTTATGCCTTTCTCTGGACTTTTCGATTGTGTTGGATGGAAGCATGGAGGGAGGAGTGGAGATGATTCCACTTATTGTCCGTGCAAGGGTGTTGCCACAACAAGACGGGGCTTCTGGGGTAAAGATGGAGACATTCTTATTGAGTAAACTCCTTGCTTCATCACTCCCCTGCCCTAGAAACAGCTCCCTTGCCACCAGATCAAAGTTCTCTTGTAATGGGCTGGTGGTTTACAACCCCATTGTGTAAACAGACCTGGTTCTCTTATCTTGAGTAATTGCAGTTTAATTGGGCCTCCTTGGGAAGCAATTCCCTCCTTAGCCAGGGCTGTTCGCACACTCTTCACCTCCACCCTACAGGCCTCAGGATTCCAGCCTTTGAGTGGTCATCAGGGAGTCTGTGCTGTCCCTGCCCTTCTTGGGAAGGGCGCGTGCTTGTCACTGACTGTGGAGCCCAGCACCGACGCCCTTTCCTTCTCTCTGCAAATCCCAGAGGACAATGGATGAAGCATTTTGGGATTAGAGAAAATGTGCGAAAGAAATTTGGAATATAAATGGATACTTAGGGCCGCTCAGAAAAATGGAAGGAAAGACCGATAATGTCTGTATTTTCCAGCATCTGAAAAAGTGGGGCTTTTCTAAGGTCCCGGGTTCAGTGGGCACAATCTCGAGGAGTTCAGAGCCAGGACACGGCCGAGAGGCCATCTCCCAATATCAGGAAATTAAGATCCTGAGAGATTAAAGGAGATGCCTGAGTTTACAGAGCTGGCGAGAGACCCAGATCCCCTGACTCCGGGCTAAGGACACTCCTTACTGCGGAATTCATCTTAATCACTGTTTAGATGTGTGGTAGTGTAAAAGAACTTCTAATAGACTCTCGTTCCTGCATCTCTATGCCTAATGAATGAGGAAGTGGGTCTTCCCCGAGTTAGGGGAAAAAAAAAAAAAACCCAAAACCCCAGCTTGTAGCGGACCACTGGGCACATCGGAATTACTGCCCCGTCTTTCTGCCAAGGCGAGAGTTTTCTATCCACCACCCAGCATCTCCTAACGAGGCTCTGAGTCACCACACCTGCTCTCCCTGCACCGTGGGATGCCTGGGGCTGTCCCCTCTGGAGCCACTGGGAGTCTGCAGGCTTCACATCGAGGGAGTAGAAGCCGACCAGTAACCCGTGTCTCACCGCTGGTCTCTCAACAGGAAAGTGTCCAGTCTAGGAGCTCGGACTAGTGGCAAGGTTCAGAGGCCCCTGGACCCTCAGCTATGTGACTAAGTGCTCGCTGTGGGTGGAGGGGGCGGTGGTCTCAGGCTGCCACGAGCAGGGCCGGTCACATCTCGGGGCAGCCTCAGCCACAGTCCCCAGAGGAGTTCTACGGGACCGTCTCACGTTTCTCCCTCAGGAACCTGCCGTGGGTCAGGCCTGCCCTTTCACCCAGCCCCAAGCCCAGTGCTCTTATTGTTTTAAAAAGAATTTCCTGGCCTTGAGTCTAAAATTAAACTGCCCTTTGAGAGTTTCCTATTTTGTCTGTTCCCGCCTCTCCTGTGGCGGCACCACCCTCCCCTCCCTCCTCCTTGAGAGTAGGCTGAGGAAAGCTAAATGGACGCGAAGGAGTATTTCTGTCTGCGTCCTTCCCTCTGCCTCTCAAGGGAGCAGGACACATGTGCCCTCCCAAAGCAGGTCTGCCCCAGCGTCCTGAAGGCCAGACGCCGTCTGCCCAGAACACCCCCCTTGGCTTCTTGTGGAGAGAGCTTCTCCATGACCCGCTGGACAGTGAGTGAAAGAAGACACTGGTTTGTCTGGCATCTTCTGAGGAGGAGGAGGAGGCCCAGACCTGATTAAAAGCTGCAGGGTTCAGCAGCACCCCCCCCCCCTTTGGAAAGGCACCTGCACGCAGTGATGCAATGGGCTGAGAGGGTCTAAGCTGAGGATTCGTCTCTTGGTCACACAACCTTTCCTGAGTATCTACTGTGCCAGAGCCCCTAGAGCTATTCCAGAGGTAGGCACTTCCTCCGCCTCCCTGTTCTCTACTGAAAAATGGGGGACGTGGGGTCAAAGCAGTGTTTGAGCATGGCTTTAAGAAAGAACGAGGACAACGCTGTGAAGGCTTTCAGAAATTTAGGGGGGACATCGTATGCCGTGAATCCAAACTATGACTACGAGCGACGTTTGGCTCTACAGGCTTCTCTACTCATGGGGGCGGTTGGTCACAGGTCAGGAGAAAGGATGCGGACAGGGTGGCAGAAGGCGAGAACGGAGTCGGAAAGGAGGCCGGAGATCAGTGCGGCTAGCCTCCTTAGGAAACAAAAGCTAAAGAGGTTAAGTGACAGGCTGGCGGTTACACAGCTCCTTAGGAGCAGAGCGGGACTTGAATCCAGGCTTCCTGGTTCCCAGTCTTCAGTCTGCCTACTAGAGCGCATGAGCATCTGTGACACGCCTAGAAAAACACAGTTATCTCCGCAGAAGCAGACATCCAGGGCTCACTTAGCTTCGCTTCTGGGCGTAAAATGTCTTTTGTTGTTGTTTTAATTTATTTTTGTAAACAGCAGCATCTAGAAATAGTTCTTGGGTCTCATATGCTCGTGGCCTCATACTAAGGCTAACGCCTAGGAGTCAGAAGTCGATCCAAGAAAAGACAGGTTTGCTTCCACAGAGATTGTGTGCTGAGCCCACATACAGAAGAGAAAGGAGGGAATTAGTAGGCAAACACTAGGACATTCAAGGTTGCTTGGCTAACGACAGAAATGGACTTGAAGAATGGATCACACATACTCTTCTTTTTTTTTTTAATTTTTTTAATGTTTATTATTTTTGAGAGAGACAGAGACAGAGACAGAGACCAAGCGGGGAGGGGTGGGGCAGAGAGTCAGAGACACACAGAATCCGAAGCAGGCTCCAGGCTCTGAGCTGTCAGCACAGAGCCCGACGCCGGGCTCGAACTCACAGACCGCGAGATCATGACCTGAGCCGCAGTCGGCCGCCCAACTGACTGAGCCACCCAGGCGCCCCTCACATACCCTTCTAAACATGAGAACTCCATATGTTTGTGATTTTGTGTTGTAAAAGTATTCCCCTATTCCCTCTTTTCCAATTTTGGGGGGCAGGGAGAAGGCAGACAACAGACAAAAGCTGTGAGGTCTGGCAGGGTTGGGTGGGGAAGGGTGAGGAGGCGGCGGTTGTGAAGAAGAAGCAGCAGGGAGATGTGGGCGGGGGAAGACAGAGGCTTCAGTCTCTGAAACTTTGAGAGGTGGAGCTCAGGAGAGGTCATAAAGTACATGAGACCTTGACCGGAGGGCTAATGGAGGTGGTCAGCTGCTGTGCTGGCCATTAGAGCTGGCTCACCACCGTCAGAGTAGAGCAGGGAGAGCGTGTGTCCATCGTCCTGGTAGTTTCTGCGTTTCCTGGTTTTTGTTTTATCTGTTCGCATTATCATAAAGGTGAAGCATGTAGGCTTGGCTATGTCCTCTGACAGCCCCCGAGAGGCCAGGGAGGAGTGCTGTTCCCCAGGCAGCTCGTCACCTTGTGTGTGGTAGAGCAGGGCAAAATGTGTGCTTTCCCTGAGACGCCTGGGGGAGGGGCCCCAATCCTTCCAAGGCTGTGTGGCTGCCATCTTTCTCTTGGTGGCCACTGGCCAACCGCCCTTGGTCCTGAAGCTCTGCCCTTGGCTTCCACCACTCTGTACACTTTCTTGATTTTCTTCCTCTGTCTTCAACAGGCCCTTCTTTGCTGTTGTTTCCCCTTTCATGTCTTGTAAAACTATAGGCAATTTTACAGACCCATTTTTGATCTCTTTTCTGTTTTGTCTGAATAGCCATTTTTCTTGACTCTGTCCTCTCACTGGACGTTCCACGCCTCCAGAGCTAACTGTGCCTTTTCTTGTCCTCTCCTATCCTGCGTTCACCTTTGGGACCCCCCGCCCCACCAAGCTGTTCTGTCATCATTCCATCTAAACACAGCTAAAGGTGAAATTCTCTTCCTCTCTCCTTACTTATGTGCTTAAACTCACCTTTTGCATTATTATATTATAAAAGCAAGCATTCTGAGCCTTATCTGGGATTTCCCCTTTTTCTTCATCTCCTGATAGTTAGAAAATCATGTTGATTCTCCCTTTGAAACATACTTACGTTTCTTGTTTCCTCTTCGCCTCTGCCCTCGCAACCCTGATCTAACTCTGCCCTTGTACCTGGACCCCTGCTCAGCACAAGAAATAGCGGGACACCAGTGATGCACTCAGGTGGGGGACAAAACGTAAGGGGTGCCCCAGTGCTCAGTCATCAAGCTAAATGAGATCCTAATGCAATATTTTCTTTTGTTTACAATCTTTTTTGAGGCTGATTTATTTTGAGAAACAGAGAGAGCGAGTGATGGAGGGGCAGAGAGAGAGGGAGAGAGAGAATCCCATGCAGGCTCTGCACTATCAGCACAGAGCCCGATGCGGGGCCCGAACTCACAAACAGTGAGATCATGGCCTGAGCAGAAACCGAGAGCTGGATGCTTAACCCACTGAGCCCCCCACGTGCGCCTTAATGCAACATTTTCAAAAATCAAAATTAATGCAAAAATTAGTATAAAAAATAAAAACTTTAAACAGAGTTAGGATTAGTAGTGCTGCTTTTTTTCTTTCGGCCTGTCTCCAGGAGGGTCCTGGTGAGGTACTCTCGTGCCTGTGTCAGCTTCTTCACCTTCTCCTGCCCAACCCATCCTACCTGGCACAGTCAAATGAGTCTTCTAGAACATATTGATGCACATGTCACTACCTCTAATGCAACCTCCGAAGCCTTTCTCCTGGAGCCAGATTCCTGTCTGGTATTTATGGCCCTCAACAATGCGATCTTACCCTGTCCCACCAGCTTTACTTTTCACTAATTACCCTCCATGGCAAGCGTCCACATTGTTCAAGAGCACACTCTTCCCACATGCTTATCACCACCGAACAACACGGTCTTTATCTCTCTAGATCACCTCTCTGAATCTTTCTTATTTCTTCCTTAAACAGATTATATGTTCCTCTTCACTTTAAGGTAGTGTGATCGTCTTTTTTTTTTGCTCTCTAGGCCCTCCACCAAGTGTTCTAGGCTAAATCTTACTCAACCTTTCAGTTACCTTAATTTGCTTCCTCCAGGAAGTATTACCTGCTGCCACTCCCCTCCCCCTGCACATTGGTACTTAACCCTGTCATATCTCCTTGCTGTAATTTCCTGTTTACTTGTCTGTGTGCTCATGAGGGTGAAGTTCATTTCTTGTTCATACTGTGCTCTTAGCATCTAACATAAAACTTGGCATAGACCAGGTGCATGGTATAAATTTGTTCCATAAATGCATGTTGTCATAATTTGTCAAGTACCTAGCCCAGGACAACAGTTACCCTTCTTCAGAAATCTGTACAAGAGCCAATAAGCTTCATGTTGGGCAGGTAGAAGCAAAGACAGTCTGAAACCAAATAGAACTGGGTGTGAATTCTATATTTATTATTTTATTAGCTGTGTGGCCTTTGGACATTTACTTATTCTCTAAATGCCTCAGTTTGTTCTTCTGTAAAATGGGGATACAAATACTCATCTTGCGTGATTGTGGTAAGGATTCAACGTGACCATTTCTGCACTATGTTTAGCACACCAACTGGCATAGGGCAGGTGTGTGATGTGCGTTAGTTCCTTTCGATAATTGCCTGTGGGATGAATAAGCAAGGACCCGTCAGATGGTTTTCTTCAAACTGTGACGGGGGCTGCAAATGGCACCTTCATCGCATGAGTTCAACCTCCAGTTGCAGCCAGGAAAGGAAGGTGTCAGCGAAGAGACTCAAACTCATTTTGGGTGGCACTTTTTTAAGGCAATGAGGTGGGGGCTGGGCAGCCCAGATTTCTGACCTGTTAATAACCTGCTTCTTTCTCCTCAACTAAGACAGTTTCATAATGAATTGGAACTAGCTATGTGGTTCTTTTGAGTAAAAACGTCATTTTCATACTCTGTGAAATAGGTATGAAGTCAGTTTGTGAAATGTCTAATAAACAAGCAGGTGTGTAGATAACGAGAATCATGGTGCTTCCAGGAGCATCTGTTAGTAAAGATGTTTGTGGTTCACGGTAGGCTTGGTGCGTTATGTCCTCCTAATTCTTAAAAATAAGGTCCTCTGGTTCCACTGAGGGCAGCTCAAGAGGAAATAACGTCTTAAAAATAGATTTCCATTTATAAAATAATGGATGAACTATCCCTGACAACAAAGAGCCTGGTTTCGGGCAGGAGGGATTCCTAAAAAACAAGAAACAAAAAACAAAAGCCAACCGCATAAATTCAGTCTGATGCTGCGCATGGTTGTTAATCAGAGGCTGGGAGTTGACTCACCACACCGCTACATTGTTGTCATTGCCCGGGTCTGGAACCTCATTGCTTTATCCCTAACCCACTAAGTACTCCTTCTGCCTTCCATCTCTCTCCTGCACTTTGCATCTAGATCATTTTCCTTCAGCACTTCTTGGCACTGTATATCTTGCCATCAGTGGCCTTTCCTTAGCAGAGAAAATCTAAACTTTTAAACCTGAAAAATGTGTCTCTATCCTATTTGCTATTGCATCAAAAAGAATGAAATATTTAGGAATAGATTTAACCAAAGAGGTGAAACACCTGTACTCTGAAAACTGTAAGGCATTGATGGAAGTCTTTGAAGATGACAAAAACAAATGAAAAGACATACTATGCTCATGGATTGGAAGAATTAATATTGTTAAAATGTCCATATTACCCAAAGCAATCTACAGATTCAATGTAATCCCTATAAAAATACCAATAGCATTTTTCATATAACTATAACAAATCCTCCTAAAGTTTGTGTGAAACAACAAAAGACCTTGAATAGGCAAAGCGATACTGAGAAAGAACAAAGCTGGAGGTATCATAATCCCAGATTTCGAGATACACTACAAAACTATAGTAATCAAAACCGTATGGTACTGGCACAGTACTGAAAAATAGACATATAGATGAATGGAATGAGATAGAGAAACCAGAAATAAACCCACACTTACATGGTCGATTAATCTACAGCAAAAGAGGAAAAAATATCCAATGGGGGAAAGATAGTCTCTTCCACAAATGGTGCTGGGGAAACTGGACAGTGACATGCAAAACAATGAAACTGGACATTCTTACACCACACACAAAAATAAACTCAAAATGTATTAAAAACCCAAATGTGAGACACAAAACCATTAAATTCCTAGAAGAAAACATAAGCAATAATTTCTTTGACATAGCCTTTAGCAACATTTTCTAGATGTGTTTCCTCAGGCAAGGGAAACAAAAGCAATGATAAATTTTGGGGTCTACACTAAAATGAAAAGCTTTTGCACAGTGAAGGAAACCATCAACAAAACAAAAAGACAACCCACCCAACGGGAAAAGATATTTGCAAATGGTACATCCGATAAGGGCTTTATATCCTAAATAATAAAGAACTTATACAACTCAACACCAAAAAAACAAAGTGCAAATAATCCAGATTCTTCTGGGAAGAAGACATGAACAGACACTTGTTTAGAGAAGACATACAAATGGCCAACAGACACATAAAAGGATGCTCAATATCACTAATCTTCAGGGAAATGCAAATCAAAACCACAATGAGATATCACCTCACACCTAAAACACAAGCGACCACAAGCATGGGCAGGGATGTGGAGAAAAAGGAATTCTCATGCACTTTGGCAGGAATGCAGACTGTGTTACATAATCACTGGGTAAGACAGTATGGAGTTTCGTCCAAAAAAATTAAAAATAGAATTACCAAAGGATTCAATGATTCCGCTACTGGGTATTTATTTACTTAAAGAAAATAAAAACCATAATTTGAAAAGATACATGCACCCCTATGTTTATAGAATATATGTTTATGTTATTTACAATAGTCAAGATATGGAAGCAACACCGAGTGTTCATGGACAGATGAATGGACAAAGAAGATATGAGACACACACACACACACACACACACACACACACACACAGGAATATTGCTTAGCCATAAAAAAAAGAATGAAATCTTGTCTTTTGTGACAACGCAGATAGACCTAGAGGGTATTATGCTGAGTGAAATAAGTCTGACAGAGAAAGACGAATACCATATGATTTCACTGACATGTGGAATCTAAAAAGAAAAAAAAAAAACCAAATGAACAAACAGAAACAGTCTCGTAAATACAGAAAACAAGCTGATGGTTGCAAGAGGGGAGGAGGTTTGTGGGATGGACCAATGAAGTGAAGGGGATTAAGAATACAAACTACCAGTTATAAAATAAATATGTCCTGTGGAGATAAAAAGTACAGCATAGGGAATATATTCAGTAACGCTGTAATACCATTGTACGGTGACAGATGGAGGCTATATTTACCATGGTGAGCACAGTGTAATGTACAGAATTGTCTTGTCACTATGGTCTACACCTGAAACTAATATAACATTGTATGTCAACTCTACTTGAGTAATGAATGTAAAAAAAGAAATAAGTGATATCAAATGCAGAAACAAAATGTTATCCTTAGGTTTCTACTTACCTTCACAGGGCTTATAACAGACTACCCACTACCTATCTATACAGATTCTCTCTGTACTATTGACTGCTGTCTTAGAAGGGTCTTGCAAGAACGGTTTAGGCAAACCATACACACACTGTCCCAAAAGAAAACAGGGCTAGACAACTTAGATTTCTCCTTTATATAATTTAGAATCAAAATTTCCTCACTCAAGACCCTATTCCTACAGCTCTGGTACTTGACGTTGAATTTTGAGAAAGACTCTGGGGAAATATCAAAAGATGGGGACAGATATTAACAACACACAGGGAGTCCAGGGAATATGTTTCAAATGGATTCAGCTGCAAAGGATTATTGAAGACTTACCTATTCTTGGGGATTCAAAGGCAGTTGCCTCAAGAGCTCACAATATGAAAATACAATGTCCCCAAAGTGGTTTGAACCAGAATTCAGGAAATGTTTTCTGACTGAAGCTTAGGGGAGTGTTCTTGCCAATGATTTCCCTAAATTTCTTGGTCCCAAACCCAAATAGGTAGTAGAACACCATTGCTCCATTTATATTCTAGTGGTTCTCATCAGGGTCTGGGAGCAGAAGCCAAGGACGTTAGCCTTTGCTACTCAGCAACTCAAGGTGACTCTGTTCAGTCCCAAGGGTATCACTACATTCTCAGCACCATTGGCCCAGTTAGAAGTGGAACAGCCCCAAAGTAAACTTCATCCAGCTCTACTTTGAATGATTTTTTGAATATTATGGAGAATGTTGTCCCAATTAACGCACGCAAAATGTCCTTTGGGCCTCAATGGTCATTTTTGTCTGTGCCACTATACTCTCTTCGTTGTCTTTACTGAGCTTAAGTGAATGGACAGTTGAAAAATGGGAAGAGAGTGTAGATAGTGAATGCTGAATCTAAAAGAATAGGGCTGAGTTTTTGTCTGCAGCTCAAGGGGAACGAGGGCATAGGAGATTCTCGAATGAGAGAATCTTACTGGAGGTTAGCAAACTACCCTTCAGGGATGAGAATACCACCTGTGAAGCTACTTTTGTTAATTAGCCCCTTAACATCGATAGATTTAACCACATCAAATTCTAGCAGAGTTTGATTCTCTTAACTGAGATTTTTTTATGGAGGTAGAAGGACCATGAGAGAAGAGAGAAAGAATGAAAAAGAAAAAGGAAAATAAAGGTTGGGCCAGTGGAGATTAGACTCCTCAGGAAATCTTTCTATGAATCTGCTGCTTCTCCTTTTGTGTCTTATTTTTTAATCCTCTTGCTCAATCCCAGGAATGTTAAGGGCCTGTTACATTAAAATAATATCTACCTTATATTAGGATTCACATAGGCTACGACATGGATTATATATATTTAATTTTTTAAATTTATTTATTTTGAGAGAGAAAGAGAGCAGGGGAGGGGCAGAGAGAGAATCTCAGGCAGACTCCACGCCATCAGCATGGATGTGGGGCTGGAACCCCACAGATCACGACCTGAGCCAAAACCAAGAGTTGAACACTTAACCAACCGAGGCACCCAGATGCCCCAAATTGCATTTTATATTTTATTTTGTTTTATATATAATTTTCTTACACGTATTTTATTTAATCCTTCCTACATATGAGGTAGATATTATTCCCATCTTATAATGGAGTAGTAAACTGAGATTTAGATACGGGAACAGGCCTCGGCCCTTCACTAGTAAGCGGTACAGCCAAGATTTGAATCCAGGTAGACGCAGCTTCAAAGAATAGGGTTTAAACATCTCCAAGCGTGCCGCCTACACAGCCCATTTGCCTTCTTTAAGGAGTACTGGGTAGAGGCTATATTTTATGGATTTCCTAAAGCTGATGAAAGGACGGCACAAGTCCCCCCATACGTTGGGAGAAGCTGGAAATTTCAGTCTGGCAATCGCTATCATCAAAACTTCTGCACAATTGATTGACTGAAAAATGAGTGATTATTATTACGTAGGCCCACTTTTTGGTTTTCCCTTGGCATTTGTCCCCTACTGGTTCCATGATAATGGAATGTCTTGTAAGAACATCCGTTCGAGGTGTTTTTACAGAGTAAGATCACATAAAAATTCAAAAGCCAGGATTGTGTAAAGACGGCCAAGATTCTGCCTTGCTGTGAATCTTGGGTCTTTATTTGAAAATTAGGAGGGGCATCTGTGTGGCTCAGTGGCTTGAGTGTCTGCCTCTTGGTTTCGGCTCAGGGTCATGATCTCCTGGTTCTTGAGCTCGGGCCCCGCGTTGGGCTCTGTGCTGGCAGCACGGAGCCTGCTTGAGATTCTCTCTCCCTCTCTCTCTGCCCCTCCCTCTCCCTCTCTCAAAATAAATAAATAAACTTAAAAAAAAATAGGAAAGGTCGTTGTCCAATGCTTAAAGAAATGGATGAAAGGCAGTGCATGCACAGTCTGAGTAAGAGACCCTTCCTCCCTGTGTCTGTTTTGGGGGGAGGGGTGATCAAGAGTTGGTTCTATTTTGTTGTCATCTATGGATGATTCCTACTCACATGCGGCTGTTTGATAGGAGGTTATTGTCCCATTCAGGTTAGAGTATAGAGATTTTCCTGCTAATATATTTCCGTATTTTTTTCCTGGTCACAGAGGCAGGGACCCATCAACTCCTACGAAGATCCCCGAATGGCCTGTGGTTTCCAGTCCAGTTATCACCCGCAAAGAGCTTACTACCCCTTCTGGGATGAGATGGCCACTCAGGAAGTTCCCACTGGTCTGGAACACTGTGGCTCAGGTAGGAGCATGAACAGAGGCTCGGGGTGTGGATACAGATGAAGGACAGCGAAGTGTGATGAGGGCTGCATTCTCTGTAGCAACAACAGCTGCCGCGGCTTATGTGGGGACAAGATGCTATTGTTCTCCGGTGGAAAGTCCCCGGACTTCTCCATAATTCTGAGTTGCTTTCTTCTCCAACAACAGGAAGATGAAACTCTAGGAATGAGCCCAAGAGGGGTTGCTTCAGGTCTCCATTCTGTAAATAGTTCTGTCCACTGTGCATTTCCTGAGAGTTACCCCTTGCAGCCTCATTTTTGACAAAGGGCCTAGAAGGTCTGTGGTCCTGAAGGAAGAGCTGGATAAACAGTTGGCCTTCTTACAAAACATCATTTCTTTCATTCGTCTTCTTTCCCGCATTGTCCTCGGCCTCTTCGCCTGTGCCCACCTGCATCTGGCTTCTTTTTGGTCCGCCCCCTCTCTCCCTCCTCTCAGCTCTCCTTTGCAGACCTCCTTCCTCTCCTCCCAGCATTCTCTTCTCTCCCAGGCTTGCTGCTCACGGTGCTGCCCCCTGGTGATCAGGAATCAAACTCCTCCAGAGAGTTCTCCCCGGGTCTTGTCTCCCAAAGACCCGACCGACAGGCTTTGAGCGTCCTTACCCCCATTCTGTTTTGCCGAAGTCACCGTGTATCTCACAAATTCCATTAGTCTGTGCTTACCTGCTAGCGTTTTTGTTAGTTTCTTTTTACTGCAAAATGTAAACCTTGATTTGGGGATTCTGAAGTGGTGGGTTCTGCTATTCAGTTCAATGGATCATGAGACCAGATTGTGTATCCAAACACCAAAAAGCCAGTTCAAATCTGTATTTTCTTCCAGGATGAATTCTTAGCCTAAGAAATCTCATTACTCTCACAAATGGAAAACATATAATTCCGGGGGCGCCTGGGTGGCTCGGTGGGTGAAGTGTCCAACTCTTGGTTTCAGCTCAGGTCATAATCTCATGGTTTGTGGGTTCAAGCCCCATGTTGGGCTCAGGGCTGACAGGGCAGACCCTGCCTGGGATTCTCTCTTTCTTTCTCTCAGCCCCTCCCCTGCTCACACACTCTCTCTCGAAAGAAACAGATAAACTTAAAAAAAAAATAAAATAAAATACGTAATTCTGAGGCTAACATAGGGAGAAAGCCACTGGGGCACTAACTTAAATGCAACTTTTTGTTCAATGTTTCTTTACTCCACATAACAATATGGTATACTACTTTTTATAATAGTGGAGAGAGAGAACACAAGTGTTAGTTTTGTTGCCCATTCTTTGTCTTTGACCAGAAATACCAAGACACAAAGCAAGATGCTGTAGCATCTTGGTGGGAGTTGGAAGGAAGGCATGTGAGTTGCTTTCCAGTTGCCTGGCTCTTCTCTAGGGCAGAATGAAATCAATCCTTGTGTTCCCTAGTCTCTCAAGTCAATAGCCATTCATATTTGTCATATTCTTCGGGGCACTGCCCTTGGATTTCAGACATCAGACATTATGCTGTCACTTTCTGCTTGGTTCTCCCAAGCATAAATACAAGTGTCTCAGTAACTATGTACCCATTTAAACAGGAGACAGGGAGGATTTTGCACCTGTTCACAGGTTAGACTTAAGGACTTAAAATTCTAAGAGATGAACAAAGTCATCCTTTATGATTCTAAACAAATAGATCTTTTTAAATAATTTTTTTTTTTGAGAGAGAGAAACAGGGGGAGAGGGAGAGAGAGAATCTTAAGCAGGTGCAGAGCCTGATGCGGGGCTCAATCATGACCTGAGCTGACATCAGAATTGGACGCTCAACCACCTGAGCCACCCAGATGCCCCTAAACAAATAGGTCTCATTTGTATAAGCAGAGGGTCAGAACGGCTGTGCCTCTATTTGTATAATTCTTGAAATTTACCAATGCCGCTGGGCTTAAGTCTTGTGTCTTTGAATGCAATCCAGGTTAAAGTTACCTTGCCTTAACCCTCTCTGTTCTAGACGGTGCTTCTGTTTGCTGCAAGTTACGCCGTATTAATAGCCGAGGTTATTCCACACTAGCCTCAAGATTAGATGTCCCTTCTTCATAGCTAAAAGACATGGTCCTTTTTTTTTTTTTTTTCCCAGCTAAGAACTACATAAATTCCCAAGCAAAGATGGTTTTTCATTCTTTTCCTTGTCAAGGTCCTCAAAGGCAAAAGAGGTTTTTTTTCGGAGCCAATGACACAGTGTCTGTGATGCATGGGAAGACCCTCTCAGGGCGAAGCTGCTTTAAAATGCAAGGATTCATAGCCATATGATATAGTCGTTTTCCCCACTTCGTCCCTTTTATTGTTGCAAGAAGAAGGGAGCTGGGGTCACCCAGACTGGTGGCTTTTTAGTAGGATGGGAAGATGGGTCCTAAAAGGACCTGGGTTGTCAACAACCACAGCTCAGAAAATACTAGAAAGCCTCCATGGGGAGCTGTGCCTTGGTGGCAAATGTGAGGTCCGCAGTTCCCTCTGCCCTAGGCTCCCTCTGATGGAAGTATCTGGCAAGAACCCTGAGCTTTTGCAGCCCCTCCTTTGCCTTTTGAGCTGTCCAGACGAAGTAGTTGCAGCGATTATTTCTGGGCTGTGGTCCAGCCCTCCTCAGTGATGGGTGTCCTTTGGAAGGAGATTTGGGGTTATAGAGAAGGGAAATGAAGATGTGGACCAACCAATGATTTCTCCAGCTGCAGCACATTTCCTTGGAGATGTGTTGAGTAAGAAGAAAGAGAGAAAAAAAATACGCTACATTTTTTTTTCATCTCCTTTTATCCTATTTTTAACTTCAATTTCCTTCCCGTCCTCCGTCTCATGGCCACTCCCCACCCCCGCTCCTGTCTCACGTTTTGTGCTCGCAGAAGGGATGAATGAACTTCTTTTCCAAGGACTCCACATCTGTCAGTGACTGGAATACCCAGCAGGAGGGGCACTCCAGGAACATTAGGCCCTTTGCTAATAATGTGGCTCCTATTCAAGGAGGGGCAGAGGCTGAGGAGGAGGAAGGGGGTGAGGGAGGGAGAGGGAAGAGAGAGAATGAAGCGAAGAGAAGCCGTGAGTGGGAGAGAGCCTGCCAGGTGAGTGGGGAAGGGGGGGTGGGGGGGTGGAGAGGGGGAGAATACTCAGTAACCAAGAGAGTCAAGAATGGGTTGGACAGAAGAATAGACAGTAAAAGAAGCTGCTGAGGAAGACAGTGAAGGGTGGAAATAGACAGGAAATAAAGGTATTGGTAGAGAAGTGGAGGAGGATGGGAAGAGAAAACGAAAGCTGAATGGGAAGGCAGACGAAGGGGAGCCCGGAAAAAGACAAGGCGAGAAGGGGAGGGGAAGATGATATGATATGAAAGAGCACAACAGATGAATCTGAGGACATTAACTATACGGCTAAAAAGGGAAGCCACATTTGCATGCAATTGCCTGTGCAGCTGTACATTTCTTCATGACAATCTTGTAGTCATCATTTTCTTTTATTTCTACCTCCGCCTCCCGTCCGCCTCTTCCCCCTCCTCCCTATCAGCCTGGAGCCATTCGCAAGAGCCAATGGGGACGGCGAGCTGGTGTTCTGCATGAATGAATGGCCCTTTCTGTCTCAGCTCTTCGTCATCCCTCTGTCAGGGAGCCTTGTGAATCAATGGAGCCCCTTACACGAGACACGGCCGAAATGTCTGTTACTGTTTATAGTCTGACTGGAGTGGAGCCCACTGACCCTGCCTCCTCTCTGTTCCCGTCCTCTCTTGTGTCCCCAACATCAGCCCTTCCTCTCAATCATCATAGCTAGAATCACTTTTTCTGTCAGTCTCTGACTTCTTGTCCCTAAGAACTCATTGACATTTCACTGCCATTAACTATTATGACTAGTTCCTAACCGCAGCCCTGTTGAGAAGGGACGGAGTAGATGGCAAACCATTTTGGGATAGGGCCAGTGAGCTCAGAGTGGTGCCAGACCCAGCTGGAGCCATGCCGTGCCTGTTTTCCATTGGGAACTAGAAAACTGACATCGGAGACCCAACTGAGCACCCAGGCCACAAGACCACAGTCCATCCCTCTGATTAACACCCGTCCATATTTAATGTCAGTATTATGAATGACAAGAGTGCATATCAGAAAATACGATGCTTATGGAGCACCCTTCCAGAGTGATATCCTATCAAGTTATTTTTCATTTCACGGGTGGATTTGTCTTGAATTAGCCAAACTTATGGATATGATGCTGTAACCGGGGTTCACTTTTCCGAAATAACTGCTTAGGGCCGTCTGTAGCTGCAGAACACAGTATACCCAACTTATACCCTTATGGGAATGAACCTATAGTGTCATTACCATGGTCCTTGATTTCAGAAGTAAGACAACGCTCTTTTTCTTCTTGTAGAATGCACCTTGGCATGCTTTTGGTCATCAAACACGGTAAAAACGTCACCTGCTCACATTTACAGCATACTTTCCACTTCTTAATTCTTCACGAGAGAGGAAGTATATAGAGTATGTTGGTAAAGAATCCAGATTCTGGAGCCAGATTGCTTGGGTTTGCACACCAACTCTTCCTAACCGGGTGAGCTTAGGCAACTTACTTTGTCTCTGTACTTCCGTTTCCTCCTGTACACCAGGGGTTCTCAAAGTGTCAGCATCACCTGGAGGGCCTGTTGAAACGCAGGTTGTTGGGTTCTATCCCCAGGGTTTCTGATTCGGTGAGTCTAGGGTAAGGCTGAAGAATTTGCATTTTTCACAAAGTCTTAGGTGCTGTTGCTGCAGCTGCTGCTGGTGCAGAGACCACACTTTGAAAACCACTAACTTAATCTATGTAAAGCTCAAAGCAGTGCTGTCACTTAGTAAGCACGATATGAATGTTTGCGATCATCACTCCTTGCCCCGAAATGTCCAGAAATGTCTGAGCATCATTGAGTCATAAAGTGACCCCACTGATTGGTTGAACACTTTGGGTGGTCGAGTGCCATCCACTGGAAACAGAGACGCACGGAGAAGGGGAAGACTCACCCCTTGTCTCGAAGCAACGTTGTTCAAGCGTGTATGGGGGGGGGGTACGTTTACACGATAGAAGAAATGGTTCCTGTGTGAAATATTATACTTATTCATAAGATAATGTTTGGCAGCGTGTGCGACTTTGGATCTCACTCTTTAATATTTCCGCGATAAATTCACTAGTAAAATGGTAGAACGAAAGAATGTCTTTCTCAAATAAACTTTGGAAGTTCAAGTGGGAGATGTGCCGGGAGACTGAGTTTCTGGTCTCTCCTGGGGCTTTGTCGGAGGGCCGGGGCGGCTGGGAGAGATCAAACCCGGGCCAGTGTTTGGAAAGGGCTATTGACAACCAGGTGGGAAGTTTCAGCAGGAGAAACATGCCTCCAGTTTGGCTTTTAAGCGTTGAGAACATTGAGAGAATGCCAGGCACACTTGTTGAATGGACATTCACCTTGCTCTGAAATGTTTACTCTCATAGCAGGTTTGGCCTCTCAACCGACTATCTCAGATGGCCCTGCGGTTTTAAGGAACAGTATTTTAAACACTGTCTGTTACACATATCTGGTCTTTCCTCATTCGGGGTGTGTTTTCCTTCTCTGGAGGACCTGTTTCAGTTTCTTGGTTCTTTAAAAGCAGTTCTGATCCTGTGTGTGTATGTGGATTTCTGGGCTGTTGTGATGTGCATCATTCCTCTGGGGGAAAATTCTGACCTTCTCAGATGCTGACTTGATAGATGCCGCCTTTGGGAAGGAGGAAGGTCTAACCGTGTCTTAGGTTTTGGCCATTCGCAGAAGGCTCTGGCTGGGGCCCAGCTGCCCTGACAAGTCACATCCAGGGGACAGGGCTGAGGGAAGCTTGATGCAAAAGTACCGTCTCCCCACCTGCATCCCATCTCTGAGAGGACCAGAGAGGACTAGAGGTTGCCAGGAGGGAAAGAAGCAGGGCCTGCCTTGCCCATGTAGTGCATTAGGAAGAGACTCTATATGCAAAAAAACGACCCTCCACCCTTGCTATATTATTCTGGTCTTCCGGTAACGAGATGTCTACAAATGCCTGACCCTCTTCTCCATAAACGAAGGCTATCGCTCTGGCCATGGACTCAATTTGCTCCTACTCGCCAACGTCACATCGCCTCCTCCTTTCTACTCCCACCTCCTGACCCCTTGGCAGCTTTCGAGCCTGGGCTATCTCATCTTCAGATTACAAGAACTGATCGGAAGAAGTTTGAGTGTAAGCGGAAGGGTGTTGAGTCCAAACAAAGGGTTTAGCAGTGGCATAATGGAAAAAGAGCATCGACATGCCTGGAATCTTGTGACCTCACCTTTTACAGGTGGGCTACGTGTGCTGATTGCAACCAGAAGCAAGGCAGACCCTGCTTCTTTTCCTCCTTTTAAACGGGGGTAACACTTAAAAGGCCATGACCTATAGCAGGTGGTCAATAAATGTTACCCTCCTTCTTGTGCATTTCAGCATGAGTTCAGCATGAGTTCAGCATGAGCCAAAGTAACTAGGTGCCCCGCCCTTATCCAATGAATCTTGCCCACTCATCTTGCCCAAGGGCAATTTCCTGACACCCTCCCATTTTATCCTTTATGTGTCTCCTTTCACCAGTGAAGGGAGAAGGGAGCCTGGTAAGGACCAGAAAGAGAAGCTCCACCCCCACCAGGGCCCTGAGACTTCTCTCTCTCTCTCTCTCTCTCTCTCTCTCTCTCATGACTTCAGCAGCCCAGGGCGGTAAGCAGTGGAAAGGTCTTCACAGATGTGAATCATCTCTGTAGGTGCTTGGGGAGGAAGGACCCCCGGAAGAAGAACCCGTTCGCGGAGTTACAATCAGAATACAAGCATTCTGTTGGCTACCCTCTCTGCATTGCTTCTCAAAAATCCTAGGATGTAACAACATTGCACTGAAAATCCCAGGGGGCTGGGGAGGAGGAGGGGGGAAAAAAAAAGTTCTCTGAACTTTTTCAAACCACAAATATTTGGTCCGAGTTGGGAAAAGGTCCCCGGGGCACCGAGTTCTTATTTGATTCAAGCAGTTTGACCCCTCTTCTGGCACTCCTCGAGTGGGGGGTGGAGGGTGGCTGGGGACGGTGGATGCTGCGCCTGGCGTCGGCCCCCGCTTGGCTCAGCCGGCCCCGCTGCACTCTGTGAATGGAAAGCTCCGGCCGGGTGAATGGTGTGGGAGCTGGAGTCCGGCAGGGAGGAGAGGGCCGCGTGGGACCGTGCAGGGGTGGGGGGCTGGATGAGCAGAGACAGCCTGTTTTTCTCAGTGTCTGGCCGCGGAGAGACTCTTACTCTCTCTCTCCAGATGTTCTCTGTGTTTATAGCTGCTGAAGCAGGCGACCCAGCTCCCTCATTAATAAGTTTCTTTCTTGCACTGCGGCCAGGGGTCTGAGCCTGGAGCCCGCAGCTGGAGGAGGCTCGGTGGGGGAGGGCCGCCCGCAGGGGGAGGCGTCTCGCTCCCTCCCCCAGCCTCCGCGTCCCTAACCCCTACCCCGCCTCCCTCCTCTGCAATCCTCCCAAAATACACGAGCACACAAAAAGAAAAACACCAGCAGATTTTTTATTTCAGAGAGTAAACACTTGGGCCATGGGGGTCTGGAGGTTATGGGAAAAGAGGAAACCATCAGGCTAATCAGGCAGGCACACACTTCCCCTGCTGAAATAAAACAGAAATCATTGCTCCGCAGGGCTGGCGGGTTAACCCCCGCGCTGCCAGCGAAGCTGGCGCGGGCGGAGAGAGCCAGGAGGTAGGGTGCTGGAGGACGAGAGAGTTTTTAAATCTAGATCCAGACAGGGAGGAGAGGAGAGGGGAGTGACCTCCCTGGGCCTGAATGCCTTCCATTCAGTCTGTGGTAGCACATCTGCCCATGGCCTGGCTTTGGAAAGAGACGGTTGGAACAGAAGAGATTCTGCACTGAGATGCAGTGTTGCAAGAGGTCGGAGGGAGTTCTAGGTAGGTCAGGGAGATAGAGAGATAGGTAGGGGAGCCTAACGCTCTACCCAGAGCACACGTGTGGATTGTTACCGTTTAGAAACGAGCGCGAGGGTTTTCGGGGTCAAGGTTTTGGCCCTGCTGCCTACAAGCTCTGTACCCAGGGCCAAATCACTGAGCCCTTCTGAGCCTCAGTTTGCAGATTTATAAGACAATAGTGCCTCCCTCACAGAATTAGGGTGAGGAACAAAACACCACACTGAACATGGAAATGGCAAACACCAAAGTCAATTTCATAGATTGCTGTAAATTGATCAGGTTCCTGTCTCCTTCTGCCCCCTCCCTTCCATTCATTCCTTCCCTTCTCTCTTCTTTCTCTTCCTCCCTTCCCCCCTCCCTTCCTCCCTCCCTTCCTTCCCTCCTTCCTTCCTTCCTTCCTTCCTGCCTTCCTTCCTTCCTTCCTTCCTTCCTGTCCTCCCCTCCTTTCTTCCCTTCCCTCTTAAATGCCTTGCTTCAGCTTGGACCTTCACTCCCTCGCCCTGTTGCTCTCTGTCTGGACAGCATAAATATCTCTTGGGCCAGAGGTCAGAGGCCAAACATGAGTCCTAATTGCACTGTGAGAGAAATTACCTTTCCGCTGATGTATAGGGCCACCTTCGGCTCTCCGAGGCTGCCAGTGTGAGTGGTCCGGCAGCTTTCCGTTCAGACCCTGCCCCGGTGTGGCAATCTAGTCAGTTGACCACCCCCTGTCCCAGATCACTGGTTTATAAAAATAGGGGCGTGCGTCCCCCAGTGCATTCCTGAACACCCCAGTGAGATGCACTTCCCACCTCTGTGAAAATGAGTGGCTCTTTCGGACTCTCTGGCTGCTGAAGAAAATAGACCTGTGGGACCTCTCATCCTTGCAGGGTGGCATTAACCAAACAAGACAACAGGGCTGATTCCCCAGGCTGTTCTGCCTCTTTCCCACGTCTCCCTGGACTCGATGCAGTGGTGCTTGAGAAACGGAGGTGTGGGCGATTTGAACAGCCACAGAAGCAGGGTTCTGGTCACCTTTGCTGTTCTCTGGATTTCTTACCCGCTTCATACATCGTGTTAATCAACCCTGACAGCTTTCTGCCAAGTCTCAGACCTGCAGATTCTCATAGAGCAGGGGTGCTTGACCTGGCTGAGACTCAGAAAGGCGTGGTGCCGCCGCGATTGCGTGCAGGGAGTTTTCCAAAGGGTCTGTGGCTTTCCTCTGGTTCTCCAAGTGATCTGAGACCCCCAAGAAGTTAAGAACTACTGCTGTCCAAGAGAAAAGGTACTTTTGTACCCCCTGCAGCATTCAGCATGCTGTACGTGGAGAGTATGCAAGGCCTATTTTGATGAACTGGACTGAATTCTGCGGTGGAAGCTTCCTTCCTATCAATCCTTTGTCACCACTCTGGCCAGGCCCAAGAGAGTGTATTTAAATCTGGAAGCTGAGTCTATCCCATTGTGTCAGAGACACTGGGCATTGAAGTCTTGGCTGAAGTCCAGCCACATCTCTCCTTTTTCTTTTCCAACACTCCCTTTCATTTCATGCTCTTTTAGAATGATCTCTTCAGGGCCACCCAGGTGACTCAGTCGGTTAAGCGTCTGACTTGATTTCGGCTTAGGTCATGATCTCAGGGTCGTGGGATTGAGCCCCGCATCAGGCTCCGAGCTGAGGGTGGAGCCTGGTTGGGATTCTCTCTCTGTGTCCCTTCCCCGCTTGCACTCTGTCTCCCACTCTCTCAAAATAAATAAAATAAAATAAAATAAAATAAAATAAAATAAAATAAAATATCTCTTCAAAAGTCCATGAAGGTTATGGATTTGCGGCCTCTCTCCTGTGAGGTGGAGATGGGGGAGGGGCAGAGCACTCCAGGCCACTTCCGATGCCGCAGGAGAGTCACCCGGTGATCTGCTTCTCACAGACTTGCCTCTGGTGACAGACCAGCACCGCTATCCTCCGGGGGGTGGAAAGTGAGCCCTGGAAACACTGCCTCCGGAGGGGGCGGGAGTCCAGAGCTGACACCCCCACCAGCAACGTGGACAGAAACGATGAAGGCCCACAAAACTCCAGAAGCTGCATATTCCCAGCCAACCGCCTCCCACTCTGGGCATTCTTCAGGGTCTCAGCCCTCATTTCTGACCTTTGGCCTCTTGTGGAACCGTTGGCTGTTATATCCGCACCCACAAACTGGCTTGGCCAAATGGAGACCTTTTTCAGAAGTCTTCCATCTAGGGAGAGAGATTACCCCACCCTGGGTCGGCTACTTTGAACGGCCCAGTGACATCTCAGCATTTTCTTCTTTGGTCAGTACAGGTGGACGTTCTTAACTGAACAGGGCTTAGGGCTTACATCGCGTTGATAAGTTGAATGTTGGGTTTTATAATGAAAGTGGCTGACATGCCTGCGGCCCTGTTCGTGGACAGTTGAGTAAAGACTGGAAAGAACAGAAGAGTTGTGTCTGCTTCAGCCATACCTGAAATATTCAGGCATTTCATCAGTACTTTGTGCTTTGAAAATCTGAGGTTAAAGTTACTGAACAACAAAGCCAACCTATCGTGATGCAAAATTCCTTTGACTCTTAGTTTTTATTTTTTAATTTTTTTTCCCCAGCATGGTTCAGCTCCCTCAGAATTTCCAGTTAGATAGCTGTGCCTGTCTCTATTTCCTGTGGCTTCTCTCCTGATTAATTAAAAGAATTAAGAACACAGAGTAAAAAATAGTCCATATCCCATTCTTGTTTAATTTTAAATATTCTTATTGTGCAAGAGAAGGCCTGCCTTCTTTCTAGAACAGATTGAGAGGACGACTAATTGCCACTCATTAAATACTTTCTGTATGCTAAGAATCGCACATATGTGGTGATTTCACTCTTCAAACTTTCTTGTGAGGGTGATCTTATGACCCATTTTGCGGATGAGATGAATGAGGCCTGGAGAGGTAACTTTGCTTCCCCAAAGAAGTCTAGCTGTAACTCTGGGAGGTAGGGAGAAGGTCATTTCAACTGGGATCCTACCCCAAAGCCCATGCTCTGAACCATGAAGCAAACTTGACCTGCCCCCAAAACGTACTTAGGACTTCACTGTTGCCTTATGCCTAGTGGCTAATGCCTGCCCTAGGGGATAAGAGAATGTAAGTTTCCTAGTTTTTCCACAAACCAGAGACCCATGAAAATCTTGGGGCTGAATAGAGACAGTGAGCCTGGGTAGCCTATCTTTCCGGACCTACTTTCCGGTTCCTTTTAGTCTGACATTGGGCACGAAGGAGCACGGTCATCTGCGAGGCCTCTTGGGAGAATGTGTTTTTCTCTGCTGGGCATTCACCTAGGGTCTGTCACCTAAGCATCACACTCCCTTCGCCCCCTTTCTCTTTCTCCACCAACTAGCGTTTGGAGCAGACAGAGTCGCTGAGCAAGACTAAACCCTAAGAAGTTTGTGAAAGGTTATACCCTTGAAGCTATCCACAGTGAACACAGCACGTGCTGAAGTTTACACAGACTTCTCAGACCTCTGAATAGAGGGACTAATTGTGGGGAAGCTGCTTTTCAGCACACAGGATGGGCTGTTCTCTGTGGGTTTTACTATCAAAAGGCTTTTAAAAGTGCAGTGTAGCCATTGTTGAATATTTCACAATGAATTAAATACCATTTTTCTCCTCGCAGCTGTTCCGTGTGAGTGAGCGTAGAGTGCTTTTTTTTCCCCCTGGCAGAAGACGTCTGCTGTATAAACCCAAGCGCTGGGGTAATGAGATTATTTGTGTGCGAATTCTTTAGGAAAAGCATTTCTTTATTTTCAACTCAATGTGATTCGGGGCTGCTGCTCTGGAGACGGGAGAGGGGGAGCCTTGGAAAAGAATGGAATGGAAATGTCTCTAAGCAGAATTGGGAGCAGGCAGGGGTGAGGGGCTCAGAGATGGGGCTTCTGGCCTCAGTGTATTTATCCACATTTCCCCCCGGGGCTGCCTGCCTCTCCCAGCCCTACTGACTGGGCTACGGAGGAGGGAAATTCCGTATACAATATATAATATATTAAAATATATAATATGTAATTATATATTATATTCCACATATAATATATAATATATAATTCCGTATATAATATATTAGATGTTATATATAATATGTATAATATGTATGTTTAGTAAATAATCACTTTTCCATCTGCCTTTTCAAAATTTCTTCCTGCTCTCACAAGTTTTAGTGGAACTGAAGGAACCCCGGTTTTGCTCTCTACCTATTTTTACATCAAAGAGCACCTGAAAACTGTGTTGTGAAATATATAAGGAAAACTGCTTTCCTGTACCACTTAGGGTGGTTTCCACAATTAGGACATTTTCAACCTTACTGGTGCTGTGCCATCAAGTGCTATATCAAGCGAACACTCCTCTTCCCTTGCTTGAATTACTTTTCCTCTTCAAATTTTTCACTGCCTTTCATAGAAATCGGGCTTCAGGTAAGCAGTGAGTTGGAGCTGAGTATAAAATCAATTAAGATTAAAAAACTATGAGGACTTCTCTCTTCTTTGTAAAGTATTATCAGGGAGTTACCAGGATCCCTTCAGATCCACTGGAGACTGAGGGGAAAAAATGGGGAAAAAATGGGAAAAGAGGGATTTAGATGAGCTTTGGTGAAATTTAACTCTGAAATCCATTATTCCAGGAGTTTGTGAATTGTCTATCCTCTCAAATATCTTTCTGGTTATTTCTGAAGTAGGTTGAGTAATTTTTTATTATCCTTCCACTTCTATAATGTAAGACAAAAATTTTGAAACCTTTTAAGGGAACTTCAAGGGAATTTTTAAAAAAAATTTTTTTTAACATTTATTCATTTTTGAGAGTGAGAGAGACAGAGCATGAGCGGGGGGAGGGGCAGAGAGAGAGAGGGAGACACAGAATCCGAAGCAGGTTCCAGGCTCTGAGCTGCCAGCACACAGCCCGAAGCCGGGCTCGAACCCACAGACTGTGAGATCATGACCTTAGCTGAAGTCAGACGCTTAACTGACTGAGCCACCCAGGCACCCCTCAAGGGAATGTTTTAGGAAGCCATCAAGTGGGAAAGAGCAGGTCAGGCATGAAAAGAAAGCTATTGACTTTGAGAACAATCTTTTAGAGTTTCTTCAGTGAGTGAAGCAAAAAGGGGATGCAGCGAAGCATGCCCTTAGGAGAACTCACCCAGTAAGATTTGGGGGCAAAGGCAGAAGGTTTGAAATGTAATTCTGAATCTTTTCCCATTGCTATCAGTCACTTACATAATCTTTACGCTACCCAATTTGCCAATATCTATGGCAGGTGGGCAGATGGAAATTAATCATTCTTCCCTCCCTCTAACCAAAGTGAAAAGCAAGAGGAAAGCAAGGGAGGCTGTGTGCAGTTTGGGTTGCTTTAAAACACATAATCATTTCCCTCTTTCTGGTGTGTGCTACTATTTCGCCATGAACATATATGCCCTGCTTATTTTCTTTGCAGTAATTATTATAAAAATAATACATCCCTTTAAAGAAGATGTGTCAGTTAAAGAATACTTCGGGGGAAAGGGCACTTTGGTTTCATAAGTTAATGGTTACCGTTAAAGTCTATTCTCTGGATATTTTTTCCTATGAATAGTTCACCTGGATATCACACAGTTATCCACCTGAGTTCATCGCTTTCTCTCCTGCCTCTGTAACCTAACCTACACCCTTCATCCTGTCCGACCAAGTGATCTACCAATCACCAGCCTTGAAAACTAGCTATTATTGACACCCTCCGTTCTGGGACCCTTGTGTTGTTTAAGGCTCTTTTGGTTTGCCCGTGGCAGAAATCTGGCTCAACTAACTTAAATTTAAGAGGGAATTTCTTAATTTACAGAACTGAAAAGTCCAGAAGAGCCAGTCGGGGGAACCTACAGAATCAATGATCTTGTCAAGTCCTTTGCCCTCCTCTTTCTCTTTCTTTCTCCTTCTCCTCCTTCTCTCTTAGCTCCTGTCTTGTGTTTTCTAGAAGGGAAGTGGGAGGGGTCCTGTACCGGAAGAAGAGGGGAAAACTATTAGGGATACCAAAACAGCTGATGACCACTATATCCTAATATTAAGTTGGGTACAAGTCCTGTCAATCTTATCTTCTAAATTTATAAGGATTATTGTTATTATTATTATTATCATCGTCATCACTGTCAATCTCTTAGTTCAGGCCCCAGTTGCATTCCCCCAACAGTGGTGAGTATCTGAATTGTAGAGATTACCCGACTGTATTGAGATCACTGGTTTTTGCCTTTCCTGTTAGTCTATATGCACCCTGAGTGTAGGCTTTTGTCCTTGTCCTGTTCCTAGTACCTAGTAGAGTGCCTGAATTGTCACAGGCACTCAGTTAAGGTCTGTTGGATAAGTAAAACAGGGTTATGAGTTTCCTCTGTCAGGAAGATCGTGAAAACTACCCAGGATTTTAAAATCAGTTAAGAAGTTACTAAATTAAAAAAAACAAACAAACAATTAAACAAAACAAACAAATAACCCTCCAAGCTTTTCAGACAAAATCCAAAGATTGTTCCATAAGGCTCTTTGTATTCAGTGTCTCTCCCTGTAAGGCCGAGGGAATTTACCATTTATTTCCATCTCCTCAGTGCTTAGCCCCAGTACCTACCATAGAGCAGAGGATGTGATGAATACCCGTATCCTGGTTGTCCAAGCTCATCATAGTTCCTGGTGGGGTGGTTGGCGTCTTGGTCCTCAATTGGACCAGAGGTAATTCAAGGTTTTTGAGTGGTTTAGGGTCTTGGTTACATTAGAGAACTTTTATTCTGTCTCTATCAATCAACACATATTTGCCAAGCCCTTATTCTGCGTGAGGTATTGGGCACACAAAGTAGGGTGGTACACTTAACGCTCAAGGAGCATCAACGTAACCTTGATGGGAGGCTAAGACAGACGTGACCACGCTGGGCAGTCAAAGGAGCACCGGGAGTGTGGGAATTGTAAGGAGAATATTCTTGCTGTATACCAGAGTGAGGAGACACCAAGGCGACCTGGTTCCTCCTGTGGCCTCTTTGCACGTGACGTGAAAGTGAAGAAACAGTGTGTTTGCCTTGAACAGCACTCACTTGTCCAAACTTGGTCAGCGGAATGAGGATGGACAGTTTGATGTGAACGGGGGTTGTTTTACTGATGTTTAGAATAGTGGTCACTCTTGCTCTGCTTTATGTATCCTCCCTCACTGTTATTCTTTCCTTCTTCACCCTGTGTTGATTTTCACCTCCCTGGCCCTAATCTGGGCCTTCCTGACCGCCTTCGGAGATGAGTTTAGACTCTGCTCGGGCCTCCCAACCTGAATGAAATGTTCCATTCGTTAGGTCTGCTGCTCCTCACTTCATTAGCGTTCCTGATGTTTATAAAGCCAGGAGATAATATTTTTAGGTTCCATTTGGAGTTTCCCCGGGCAGCCTCTCTCTGAGCCACTTAGGAAGTTTAGAAAAGAAGGTCATGGAAATGTTAGATGTTTTTCCACTGAACTTTGGCTAAGCAAATGGTCTTGAGATGATGTTCATTGACTCCACTGGGCAGGCTTTACTGGATGATAGGAAATTCTTTTTCTCTTTTATTTGTCTTGACTTCACCTCTGGAAAAGCAGAGGTTTTTTTGTTTGTTTTTTTAGAAAGTTTTGAGATGAACTTTATTGGGATATAATTCATACACTATGCAATTCATCCATTAAAAAAAAACAATTTAAGGTTTTAAAATACATTCACAATGTTGCACGAACATCCCCACAATTTAATTCTAGAACATTTTTGTTTCTCCTAAAGGAAATCCCATACCCATTAGCAGTCAGTCACATTCTCCTCATCCTTCCCACCCTTCTGCACTGGTGGTGCAACTTTTGTCTAGAACTTTGCCCATTCTGGCCTTCTCTTGTAAAGGCAGTCTTACAATATGTGGCCTTTTGTGACTGGCTTCTTTGACTCCTTTCAAGAGTTATCCATGTTGTAGCATTTATTAGTACTTGATTCTTTTTCATCACTGCAGAGTATTCCATTATATGGATATGCTATGTTTTATTTACCCATCATTTGATAGACAGTTAAGTTGTCTTCACTTTATGTCTGTTATAAACAACGCAGCTATGAACATTCATGTATATATTTTTGTGCCAAGGTATGTTTCCATTGCTCTTGGGTTTATACCTAGGAGTGAATTGCTGGCTTGTATGGTAACTCTCATGGAACTGACAAACCATGTTCTAAGGTGGCTTGCAACATTTTACATTCCCACCAGCAATGTACAAGGGTGTCAATTTCTAGGTAGCCTCTCTGACACTTGTTCTTGTCTGTCTTTCTGATAGCTCTCTTAGCGAATGTGAAATAGTACCTCGTTGTGGTTTTGATTTGATTTTCTTTAAAATATTTTTAATGTTTGTTTATTTTTTTTTTAATTTTTTTTTCCACGTTTATTTATTTTTGGGACAGAGAGAGACAGAGCATGAACGGGGGAGGGGCAGAGAGAGAGGGAGACACAGAATCGGAAACAGGCTCCAGGCTCTGAGCCATCAGCCCAGAGCCCGACGCGGGGCTCGAACTCACGGACCGTGAGATCGTGACCTGGCTGAAGTCGGACGCTTAACCGACTGCGCCACCCAGGCGCCCCTAATGTTTGTTTATTTTTGAGAGAGGGAGAGAGAGAGAGAGAGAGGGAGAGCGCACACACAAGTAGGGGAGGGACAGAGAGAGACACACACACAGAATCTGAAGCAGGCTCCAGGCTCTGAGCTGTCAGCACAGAGCCGGATGTGGGGCTCGAACCCACGAACCAAGAGATCATGACCTGAGCCAAAGTCGGACGTTTAACCGACTGGGCCTCCCAGGTGTCCCGATTTGAGTTTCTTAATGATTAATGATCTTGAGCATTTTTTCACCTTCTTATTGGCCATTTGTATTTGGAGAAATGTCTGTTTAAAACTTGGCCAATTTTTTTTTAAATTGGGTTGTCTTTTAACTACTGAGTTATAAGAGTTCTATATCGTCTGAATACAAGTTCTTTATCAGTTATATATGTTGCAAATATTTTCTCCCTTAACATGGGTTGTCTGTTACTTTTCAGATGTTGTAGTTTGCAGCACAAACACTTTTCATTATGATAGGCCGATATATCTATTTTTTTCTTTTGTTTCTCGAGGTTGTGAAGATTTACTTCTATGTTTTCTTGTAAGAGCTTTATAGTTTTAGTTCTTACATTTAGGTCTATGATCCACTTTGAGTTACTTTTGTGCATAATGTAAAGAAAGGGGTCCAATTTCTTTCTTTTGCATATGTATAGCTCATTGTCCCAGCACTATTTCTTAAAAGATTTTTCTTATTTTGGGGTGCCTAGCTGCCTCAGTTCATAGAGCAGGTGACTCTTGATCTTGGGAATGGGAATTTGAGCCCAGGTGGGGCACAGAGTTTACTTAAGTAAATAAGTAAAGATTTTTTCTCATCCTATCGTCCTGGCACAGTTAATAAACACATATTTTTAAATCCATAAGCCACCTACGTATTTCTTAATCTATGGCCTAGATATTCATTTGTATTAAGTGCTTTTTCAACATTGCCTGCTGTGATAAGTATTTTTTGATGGAGAGTAGACTTAGAGGGTTGAGGATACCTGAGTTCTCAGTCTGTTTTGGAGTGTAATTTTTAAATTTTGGAACCTGAAAAAAAATTATTGTTTATTTTGAACCAGACACTGGTTCAATAGATATTATGTATATTATCTTATTTAAATCTTAACCAAAAAATCCTGTAAGTTATTAAGTCCATTTTACCAAGGAGGGAGCTGAGCTTCATCAAGTTTGTAGCTGAACATAAAGTTGCACTGTTAGAAGTCGTAGACCCCAAATTTGAGCTCCTATTAGCCTCGTATTAAACCGGGTGCTGGACCTTGGGTAGGTTCCATGAATGATAGTCACCAGGAAAAGGCAGCAGAAAGCAGCCACTGTGCATACCATTTATGAAGAATGCAAATCTAAAAATCTCGTTATGCTAAATGGATATTAATTGCCTCACCTCTGAATGGGAACATAGCACTTTCCTCTTACCTCTTGTATTACAATTAAGCCAAAACAAACAGTATTTTCGTAATGGTTATTTATTTTTGATAAATAAACATTTTGCTTTGAGAAAGAGAGAGGGTGTGCACCAGCAGGGGAAGGGCAGAGAGAGAGAGAGGGAGACAGAGGATCTGAAGTGCGCTCTGCACTGAGCAGAGAGCCCCACGTGGGGCTCAAACTCATAAACCATGAGATCATGACCTGAGCCCAAGTCGGATGCTTAATGGGCTGAGCCACCCAGGAGCCCAAAACAAGCAGTATTTGATTTTTAAGTTACTTCAGTGTATTTCTTTTTGTCCTTTTTGATGCAATGTTTTTAACATTGTGGGGGATGTTAAGAGGATTCAATAAGGCAAAGGGTGGATAAATCAATCAATCAATCAAACTCCAAGAACTTCTCTAACTCCAAGAAGAAAAAAAAACAACAGCACGTTTTTCTAGGAAAATTTTATTAATTCATTTTATGAATTAATTGTGTAAATATCATTTAATGCATGTTTGTTTGCCCAGGACATCAATACTGATATTTATTTATTTATTTATTTATTTATTTATTTATGTTTTTGAGGGTCTTACCTTTGATAGATTTCAAAGAAAGTCACTCACAGTTGTTTTGAAAATATCCTGAGTCTGTAAGAGGTGGCCATAAAGAAGACTTTTCGTAAAATTAATACATTCGATTTGGGCATCTTGAAGGGATAAACATTGTGAATCTAAGGGAAGCTGAACTGCCTCTTGTTAGAGGTGTCAATAAATATCACCTCTGAAATCAATCCCCCAAGTTCTCTTCCCGTTTCTTTCCTCTCTCTTGCTTCTTTCGGGTGCTCACTTGGCCTTTGGTGAAGAATGGGGGTATGTAACTTTAGAAGGAGGGAACATTTCCCAGAAGGTATTGTGTGTGCATTTGTAATGAATGTCTTACTTGTCCTGAAATCACTATTGGAACACGTTATTGTAAAATCCCAATATACATATATAAATAGAAAAAAGACAATTAGAAATATGTGTTTTGTGACCAGCTGCTCTTACTTCTAATGCTTCCCAACATTTTCCTGCTGCAGCTGTGAGATGCACGGCCGATGTTGAGTGTTCTGAGTGCAGGAGTTTACTCCATGTCAGTTTCCCTTGCCTCGTAGTTCCCATGGGAAGGGAGCTGAGTCCTTCCTCCCCTTTCCCTTAATCCCAGCCCTTATTTCATTCTTCCTCTGGTTCATCCGTGAGCTCAGCCAGATGCATCACTTGGGATCCTACTCTATCCACCTCCCAATGACAGCTCTGCTTATTTCTATTTTGAGTGAAGATGGCTGGGAATTAATGCAATGATAATATATTCTCCACCACACCACGCCTTCCCTCCTTCTCCCCCTCACACTTTCTTGGTGGGAAAATAATGACTCAGATGGTTTATAGTACATAAGTGATAAAGGGTCTAATAAGAAATCCAACAAAGGAGACAAAGGCTTGGTGGGGAAAAAATGGCATTTAAAGGTCTCTGAGTGGTAGGTAAGAGCGAAGTGGGACATATGGATAATTTCAAAGAGTTGAGCAAATGTGTGTCTTCAGTATGTTGCACAGCTCTCGTAGATCAGAGTTGAGTGAAACTCTGGACCGACACTGGCATGCTGAGGGCTGGGATGCGTGCCCTCTTCCTAGATATATCTAGGAGGTGCTGGGACACGTTGTTGGTGGAAGTGTTTGTGACCTTCTAGGCCAGACCAGGGAGTCATTACGTTGCTGTTCCTTCAATCAGAGGAAAGGCACCATGCTTACTCATATTCAGTCCTGAGGTTTGGCACATAAACGATTGAAAATGACCCAAATTCTAGGAAGGTAGTGTGAAATGGATGTCTCCCGATTGCCCTCCTAAGGGCTCCCATTTGCAGAGATACATGGCCAGCTTACTCTGAAGTCATTGCTCAAATAACTTGCTAACTGGAATGTATTGACATGAACTATCAACACGGCTGTAATATACCATCAATTCTGAGCTCTTCCTCCTCCTAATGAGAAGTTCTTGTGTGTCTTGATTTGTCTATTTTATGGCTTTGAATATTGCTGAAAAACCTCAATTGGATTTAGAAAGCAGCCATTTCTATCCCACTTAAAGTATGCTATTTTCCAGGACCTTAATAATATTGTGTTTACCCAATGTCCTTAATCCTTGTACCCACTATCTCTGTGACAGTACTCACATCTACAAACACAGTTCTTACCTTGTGTTCCTACTCTTTGCTTAAAGTGCATTCATTGATTATATGCATTTGGTATTTCTTTTTGATTAATACGGTGGCATTCCCACTTACATTCATTTCCAATCATTCTTCTCTTGGTACCATGTTTTCTATTTATCTTCGTTGTAATAGTTTATTCCTGCCATGGAGCTTATTTGATCTGTTCTTGATAAATTAACAGGTGTGATTTTTACACACTCAATGCTCAATGGCTGCTTTGTATTCACACTAAGCTGTATCTTGAGGAGACAGATCCATGTAGAAATGCAGGTCTAGTTTTCTTCATTTATTATCCTATTTTTACATACCTTAGAGGTCTTGGATGCGTCTTCCTTAAGGCAAGATCTGAGAATGGGGGCACACTGTGGCAAAGGCAAGTAATAAAGAGGTTATTGCCAGCCAGAATCTAATTTGATGGCTTTCAATCCGTTATGATCATTATAAAGTGGGCATTCCACTTTAGCAAGTAGGAAGTTTGCCAGAATAAAGTGACTGTCAAATGAATGATGGTGTTTTCTCCCTTAGTTTCAGGTTGGATGTTATAAATTCTTTTGCTGAAATGGTCACTTATTGCTTCCGTAAGATCGTGGAATCTTCCTCTGTGTCTGTTGTTTTTTCTTTTTCAATTTTTAAATGTGTATTCATTTTTTGGGACAGAGAGACAGACCGCGAGGGGGGAGGGGCAGAGAGAGAGGGAGACACAGAATCTGAAGCAGGTTCCAGGCTCTGAGCTGTCAGCACAGAGCCCGACACGGGGCTTGAACTGGTGGACCACGGGATCATGACCTGAGCTGAAGTCGGACGCTTAACCGACTGAGCCACCCAGATGTCCCTCTTCCCCTGTGTCTTTATGCCTTGATTTCTCTCTCTATGGAAGGCACCCTCAAATACTAGAAAAACATCTTTTTAAAAATGGAGATTGTGGTGGCAATGTAACAAGGAAAGAACCAAACCCAAGTCATCATGTTCAGCTGTGACTTTAGGGACAAATCATCCCGTGGTGAGTTTTGCTATGGGGCTTTACATTTGCGTGTTTGTTTATTTGTTTAATTTTTTAAAGTCAGCTCTGCATTCAACGTGGGGATTGAACACATGACCCTGACTGAGGTCAAGAGTCACATGCTCCACCAACTGAGCCAGCCGGGAGCCCCAAGGCTTTATGGTTTAAAGATGGGAATCATTCCATGACTTTGGCTGTTTTTTTTAATGTTGGGGAATTTGGCAGAGTTCAAAATCTCTTTTGCCACATGCTTTAATTTTTTTTCTTTTTCTTTTTTTTCTGCTAATTTGGAAGCCCATTTGTATTTCATGTGCAACTTAAATTGTATATGGGACTAATTTGTAATTTAGGCATCCACTCATTGGCATAAGATGCCCAAGAAGATCGGTGAGTCTTAAAAACACTTGGGAAGGAAGATTTATATGGTCCAGTGAACAAATGAGCTGGGAACCTCAAAGACTAGAGTGGGTTTGAAAAGCTGAGCTGTAGAACTATGAAGCAGATTCAGAAAATGGCTTGCCTGGTCTCTCTCCATTTTATTATTTTAAAAAATTGTATCTGAAAAGTATGTGCATGGGTATGCATGTGTGTGAGGTCGGACCATTTAGGAGAGAGGGAACCATGTCATAAAACAACAGCGCCCCTTGTCAAGCACACAGCGCCAGGCACAGTGAAGCTGTGCCCAATTCTACCATCTCAGATCACATTTAATGTCAAATGGTTGTTTTATTCATTTACCCACTTACTCATTATTCCATTCACTCACTCATTCAGGTTTTTTATTCTTTCACATTTATTAAGCATTTAGGATGTCCCTATGTCCAAGTGGCTGTGTTTTCTGCTGGAAATTAACATGTGAAATAGAATATGGTTCCTACCCTCCAAGGGCTGAGGTGTATTTTCGGGAAGGTTGAATGTGCTCAGTCAGAAGCCTGTGTGTGCTGACTCAGAGGCATTTCGCAGTGAGAGAGCAGAGGAGGAAGTGTTGGATTTTATCCTGAAGGCCCAGGGAAACCTTCACAGGGGGGGGTATGTTTGCTGCTCTGTCTTGACAGATGGGTGGGACAGGTGGACCAGGGCTTTCCAGAAAGGGCCAGGCCTGCAGAAATGCACAAAAGGGTGAAGCACTTGGGTGTGTTCAAGGGATTCCAACCAGCGCAGGTGCACTGGAGAGCAGCGTCCCTCTGAGAGAAAGAAGGTGAAGGGTGCTTGGAAGGTGGGCAGGGGCCAATTTTGGCCTCTTGGGCGGTGCTTGGATTTTATCTGGTTAGCAGTAAGGAGACTTTGAAGGAGTTTATTATTTCTACATCATGTTTAAAACATTTTGGTTGAAGGGGACCCAGGTGGCTCGGTCGGTTGAGCCTCTGGCTTCGGCTCAGGTCATGATCTCTCATGGTGTGTGAGTTCGAGCCGTGCGTTGGGCTCTGTTGCTGACAGCTCAGAGCCTGGAGCCTGCTTCGGATTCTGTGTCTCCGTCTCTCTCTCTCTCTCTCTCTCTCTCTCTCTCTGGTCCCCCACCCCTGCTCACGCTCTGTCTCCCTCTCAAAAATAAAAATAAACATTTAAAAAAAATTTTTGTTTTAAAAACCATTTTGGTTGAAATCTCTCTTCTTATTTCCGCTTTCCTCTCTAATACCTTTTCGAAAACCTTGTGCTTCATCTGTCACACACGTCTGCCTACTTCCGTGGTGGAGAACTGCCCGTGGCCCCTTTTGGCCATGTCTTCCCCAGGCTCTGAGACCTTTGTCGAAAGTCCTTCACACTCACTCCACTCCAGCGGGTGGGATGGTGGGGGGTGGGGGGGGGGTGGGCAGCGCTTTCGGTCCCACGTGGGTGGGTTCCCACCGAAGATTTTACCTTGGGACACAAATGTTGCCTTCCCAAATCATTCATGTATTTGTTTGTTTGTTTGTTTATTTATAAATAATGTTAAATAATACTAGCAAATACTAACAACAGGTAACAATCAATTTTATCCATTCCTCTAAGCTGGAGGTGACTTAAACCTGAGCTCTGGATGAATGTGGGCCATGAACAGAGTCGACGATACGGATAAGGTGGCTTTTCCAAGGGGGAATCTTAGGAGTGGTACGTTGGCGTCTATCTCCAGGCGCCTTGCAGAGGTTTTGGACAGAGGAAAGCTAATCAGGAGACCTGCATGGGGAGAGAGGCGTGTTATTTAATTAGCTTTACAATGGGCTGACTTGAAGGCACGTGGTGGCTTTAATAGAGGGAGATAGATGTCCTTTTTTACAGGGCTAATTGTTGGGGAAAAGCAAGGTCTTTGTTCAGACCCAGCATGAGGGCTCTGATCTCTTGGAGCCTAGGGCTGCCCCTGCTTATAATTTTAGACAGAGCTATTCAAGGCTGCTCTGTAGAGAAAAGAAGAACAAGAACAGTATTGTGCCCGCAGGACCAGTGCCCAAACCTCCCCAAAGTCACTAGGAAAAAAAAAAAAAAGAACGACAGGACCCAGCCATGTGCATGTTGGAGTATTTCCCCATCATTTATTTGCCACGGTCGTTGGAAAGGGCAAAGCTACACTTTAATCAAGTTGGAGCTGAGGTGGGGTGACTTAACCAAACACCCCCAGAAAACCAGTTCAGTCCACTTTTCCAATGATACGGCATTCATCTGGCCAGAACGGAGCAGGCAGCTAGTGAGGACACTCTGTGTGTTCTAATGTGCCAGCCTTGATGGCTAGGTGCCAAGCACTGGTGGTGCCAGAATACAAATGATAGCTGGTGCCCCCGAAATAGCAAACTCTGTGTGGCTATTGGGCAACGCAGAGCAACGAGGGTTCCGACGGGCGACAGGAGGGGCGGTGTGAAATACCTCTCCCTACGGTTCTTTCGGGCAACTGGTCAGTGCAGGTTGGCGATGCCAGCAAATAAAACACTTCTGAATTCTGGGTGGCACGTCTAAGCTTGGAGAAGTGCAACACGGGTCCAGAATTCTGTAACTAAAATGCACGCGTATGGCGCCACGGGTAGTTTGAGGTTCAGATTTCCAGCCCAAGTTCAGGGGGTAGAAAACTCAGAAAAAGAGCGAGCCAAGAGAAATGTAGAATGGGTAACATACGAAAAGACTTCTGCGAAGTGAATGCAACGGCGTACTGCCCGACGGGGACCGGGTCAAGCAATGTCTCAAACGGTATGGTATGGGGTATATATTAGACAGTGTGGAAGGTTCTGCCAAGTCACTGGCCAGCTTGAGAGCCAAATGGCAAAGCTCTTTGCTTATGGTCTTATCGTGCTCCGGCTGTACAAGTGGGTATCAGACCTGCAACCCCGAGTGGGGACGACCCGATATTGGAAGGAATCCCAGGGGGTGAATATTTCTCTTTGCTGCTAATATGTAACATAGCTGTGAACATGTGACAACAGCTTCCATAACCGTACGTCACGTCTACGTAATGGGCATCAATCCCCTTTCGTCCAAGAGGATGGTGTCAGACTTCGTGTGGTTTACGTACCCAGACCTAAAATTATATTTATTATTATCTCATGATTTAATGGCACACAGCAAGCGGACCACCATGTCCCAAGCTCGTCGTGGAAACGCTGTGCACCACAGCTTGGATTAACTTCTATGAAAATGGTATGCTCACTAACTCCAAAGTCATAATTCTGACTTTTCATATTGAAAATAGGGGCAAAGTGTTGTTGAGTGCTCTTTCTGCATCAGACACAGGGCAAATTACTCGGCACAAGTTCCTTCCATATTTAGTTCAACTCTGCGAGTGGGGCATGATGATCACTTCCATTATAGAAGAAGAAACTGAGGCTTTCTGAGGCCAAAGGACTGACAGCTGGAGGGTGGCCAAATAGAAACTCAAACTTTTGTTCATCTACCGCCACATCTGGGCTCTTAACCACGCTATTACATTGCCTCCTCAGTTATTTGAGAGCTTAAGAGCCTTCTGTGAAGTTAAGAAATCAAAGCCTGATAGTCGACGTGACAAGAAGCTTCAGGTCTTCGCATGGGCTGTTTCGAAGCAGGAACACTTGTTTGGAATCGTCTCTTTACCTCTGCACCTCAGTTCCATTCGTTCCAATTACCAAAATACTCTCCACGAGAGACAATGTTAGCTCACTGAAAAGGAAGAGCGTGTGTGGACGCGGGAAGGGCCGTTGCCAGCCGTCTGGTCTCTCTCACTGTTTTGGAATGCCCTGAAAGAAAAGTCCGTAATCTTTTTGATATTTGACGATTCTCAACATTATTTAGAATTTTTAATTCCTGGAAAGGGATCTCTCCGGGGAACCTGCCACAAGAGAGCTGCCTGCTGTTTATTCTTTCTCCCACAGTCTGCAGCCAGCTCCCCGCCCAGCTGCACCTCCCTCCTCCCCTCCCCAGTAGGTCTCTAGTGGCCCTTCCCACCCAAGGCCTTTTTGTGATGAAGTCTTTCAAGATGGTTTCCCAGTCTGGGGAAAACACGTGTTTCTGATCAGTCTGATGAAATACATTCCCATTAAGAAGTAACTTCTCTATTTTCTACTTTCTTCATTCTCCACATTACCTATCATTACCTATCATTTCAAGCCCTGGACGCTTGAAAGTGCTTCACAGGCCTGACTGATTAAATGGCGCCTTCTTGCACGTCACACACGTCAGATTTGCTTCCCTCCTCTCCGCTAACTCCAAGGAAGAAAGGTTTTTATTGTATAGAAGCCAATCCAGATAGATGAGATGTGAGCTGGGGTCTGTTCCACCTCATGCGTCACCGCCGGGACCATCCACCACATTCTGACTCCTTCACGTGAGGTGATGTAAGATGCCGAGCGAACACAGCTGGCTTCCTGCAAATGAAGGAAGGCTCCATCTCTCCTTGGCTCTTAAGAACAGAGAACTACATGTGAGCTCTAATCCCAGAAAGTTGACATGTCCCTCCTTGAGGTTGTTTCAACTGTTGACTTTCTATCAGTGGCACGTTGGGTACTGGGTTCTAAAAATGAATAATTACGCAGGACACCCTGGCGTTGTTTTCATGGGTCTACGGTCCTGAATGTGTGCGAAACTGGGACCCTGTGCCCATTTTTCAGGGCAGTGCACATACCAAGGGACATCCGAAACCGCAAGGGAATTTAAAAAGTCCTCTGCATTGCACGGTTCAGCAGCGGCAAAGGTGGTATTCGTGGTAATTCATTCTGACGCGATAACGTTCAGTGAAGGATGCTAAAGGTAAGATAGGGATACATTCCTGAGTCAGATGTTTGTAGATGCCCACGATGGTGGTACCCAAAGGATGTTATTGTTATTAGCTAGTAAGATGTTCTCAGTGTGACAGGTTCCATTTTTTTTTTTTCCCCTTGGGCCTGTTGTATGGACCGAGGTCTGGATGAAGTGGTATAAAATAATGTGTGGTTTATGATCCTCACCACAGCTTGGTGGTAAAGGTGGACCTTAACCACACCCGTTATTTCCTTGGTTTCTATGGTTTAAGATCAGCCTGCTTTTCTGTTGCGACACTTCCATTATCCGTTAGCAGACATAACTAAGTACAGAGAGTGGTAGTCTGTCACAGTCCAGCCAGCAAGAGGGGTTAGGCTTTTTTAGTGTGTTTTCTTGTGCCATCTGTTAGGTGCTGGTGGCTCAGTTAGCCTCTGCCTTCCCCATTCCCATCACCTGTCACTCTGGGGGGATGCCTACAGGAAGGCCAAAGGATGTTTACAAATGTAGTGCTTCGGGGAACCTGACCAGTTCGAGCAAATTTGAGAAGGTAAAGGAGATTCGTAACAGGTACTGGCCTCCCTACAAGCATCTGACGGTCCATTCTTCCTAACGAAGATGGAGAAAATGAGGCCCATCGCATGCATTCTCTTGTCTCTTACAAATAATGGATGTAACGATTATATATCGTACCTTCATGACAATCAGTGAAATAAAATTCGATTCAGCTTGAAGTTCAGAACTCCCTAAAGAACTACCTCTGGGCAGCCGAGTGAGACTATGGACCGTATATTGTATAAACGTTCAGACTTACGACAAAGCAACCGGTTGGCTTTGTGGGAAGCCAAGTGCCATCTTTTCACAAACAACTATCCCCAAAGGCTCAGATGAGAAATAAAAAGAATATGAGGACCTTAAGCAACATTTTCCTTTAAAGGAGGTGGGAGATGACAGGAACAGAATCAAACTTCATGAAGACCTTTTCCGTTGGAAAAGAGTCACATGGCTAGGTCTTTAAGTCTTAAATTTTGGGGCAACTTTGAGTCTCGCATTCGACAAAACTGAACAAACGAGCAAGTCAGTGAAATGAAATCAAAGACTGATGTCTGAGTTCAAGATCCATTTGTAGAATGTTGGGAAGTCACCTGTTCATCAGTGAAATAATCAGTGTAGTTTAGTAAGCTCCTCCCATCCTGAGCTGGGCACCGGAAGTTATGATACTGAAACTAACTGGTTGCTGCCTTTAGGTAGAGGGGGAGGTGGATGTGCACATTCAAATATTCACTCGGTGTTTGCACCGGCTGCTGAGCACAAGAGGAGCACCTCGTGGGGATGAGGAGGGAAATTCTTTGCATATAGCACATCCATATCCACAAGGGGGAAAGTCTGTGTTTGGTGTCGATTTTCAGCTTGACCTTCCCTTACATCTTCTGTGACCTCCTCCCGAGATCCTCTCCCCTTGATCCCATTCTATATCCTTTGCAACTCTTCCAGCTTGAGAACCTCCTATTGATTTGTTTTATTGTCATTCCATGACTGTCGGCCATGCGGGACAAGTAAATGGACTCTGTGACAATACTGGGACACATTACCGGGCCTTCATTTCATTTTGAGATCTTGGGGCTTTCAGTCCTCAAGTGACCAGGACACAGAACAACTGTCACTGTACCTCCTCATGCCTGCCCCCGACCCCAACTTATCCTTTCCCTGTTCTCTGAGAAGATTCCTTCCTAGCACTTCCTTCCATACCATTTTCCTTTTTCCCGTCAGGACTGTTTCTTCTTCTGGTGCTATCTACTTCCTCTGCCTGCCTTACGACATCAAGAACAGGATGGAGAGATTTTTCCACCCTATCTCTGCTCCTTCATCTCTGGGGTGGTAACTGGTAGTCTTTTGGGGGCAATTGTCTTGGCATTTTAAAATGGAAGGCAGGGGAAGGGGGGGAAAGGGGAAGATTCCACAATGATATTATCTTAATTTAAGATTCAGACCACAACTGCAGAGAACATCTGTTTTGAAGTCTGCTGTTGTCTTTGTAACCCAAGAGAAAAGCAGGGGGAGATCAGAGGAAGGCCTTAGCCTTCCTCCAGATGAAACCACCTGCAGCCTCGGGAGGGGGCTGGGATTCCGTTCTCCTGGGGCGCGGAGCTCCTCGCTAGGAGCCTGGTTCTGTGCTTCTGCATGTTATTAAAGAACACTGGTTCTCCTGCCACCTGTGCTAATGCTCTCCTCCCTCTACCTCCTCAAGAGGCCAATTTAGGACAATTTAAGTGGGAATCCAAATTACATGATCCCCAAAGGCTCCTAGGGTAGCCTGCGTTCTGCATTATCCAGGCCCAGGAGGGAGCAACAATCCCAGGAAACAGGGTCAGTCTGGGTGTGGAGGAAGCCTCAGAACCCTGGAGCCTTGATGGGCAGCTCTTCACCTCTTTCTGCGTGAGCAGAGCCTGATTTGCTGCTACAGGAATACGTGATGTCTAAACTGGTGGCTTTTATAATGTCGCTTGGTCTACGGATGGGGCCAATCCATCCCGCATTGTTGGGGCTGCAGATGCAGCTGAATGGTTCTTAATTACAGTCTAAAGAAACTGCAGACAGCAATAGAGCCAACCCAGACCCTTTTCCTTCCTACCGCCCGTGCCAAGCTGTCTCCCGCAGGGAGCGCTAGTGCGGTTATCCTGCGCTAGGCTCGCCCAAAGACGACACAGCGGGTGCGGAGAACACTGTCAGGTTTCTAGCAATGGAGTCGGATCATCATCCATCGGTGCCTGTGTACGTGGGATCCTGCTTTGTGTCTCCAGAGTGCCCGGTAACAGACCACGCTGAATGGCAGTGGCTTCTGCCAGCGTGGTATCTGTAAACCCAAGGAGAGGCCACAGACAGAAGTGCAGTCGGGATCCTGGACTGCCTTTGTCGTTTTCAGGCCATGTGGCCTCGGGCAGAATGACCTCTTCTCTCAAACTCATGTTCTACCCCTGGTAGGAGCAGGAGGGCTCTGGACTTGACCGTTTCTGAGAACCTCCCACCTAGCTCCGACATGTGATGAAGCCAGGACCTAAGATTTTGTGTCCACAGCGGCGCCACAAACACGATCTTCCTTCTGCATTTGAACTACCGTTTTCCTATACTCTTAAAACAAATACAGATCTGCGGTTTTTTCTTCTAATCAGGTAGTGCTGGAATGTCTCCAACGAGGCCAAAGCTGGGCAGGTTCCCAGATCAGGAATTGAGGAGAAGGGGTCTGCAGAGATTTTTTTCAATTACACACGATCGCTCGCCCTATCTCTCCCCCGAGGACAGTTCAGGTGAAGAGAGGATCCGAGTTACTCGATAAAGGGGATGGTCATCGAGGTTCAGCATGATTTCTTGGCTATTCTTCCTCATACTGGAGACGAACACCAGTAACAATATGTAACTTTCACTGAGCACGTCTTCTGACCTAGACAGACACTGTGCGAAGGGCTTGGCATGTGTCATCTCATTTAATCCTCCAAAGAGCCTTAAGGGTGGGCGCTATTATGGCCTCTACCTTAAATGTGGTGGAGTTGAGGCTTTGGGGTTAGTGATTTAGGAGTAGTAATTCAGCTGGCTGGTTGGCAGAGCTGGAGTTTGAACCAGAGTCCTACTCCAGAGCCTCCACTGCTCACTCTCCTCTTTGTTTTATTGTGGAAGCTTCCCCCCCTCCACCCCGGGGGCCTACCAGCCCCTAAGTCCTGCCCCTCCCTGCACCCCGCCCCCACCTCCTGCCCAACTCCCGCACCCCCCTCCCCCAACTACAGCACTTCTTATCGCCCATTGTTTATTGTACCTTCTAAACAATAGCTAATGAGCCTGTATTACACGGTAGGGAGAGCCAGGGGTGATTTTATTCCATGAAACAGAGAGGAGGTTGTGACACAGAAAGGTTAAGTGGCTTCACTGAGGTCACAGAGCCAGCCTGCAGCAGAGCAGTCCTGAGCCCGCGGCTGGGGTTCTTGAACTGACCCTCAGGCCTTCTGGCATCAGAGTTTAATTAGGAGAGTTATTTTCATTTTCCTTCCCATCTCCAATTTGCCATTTTATTGCTGCTTGATGATGGTAGATATCGAAGCCCCAGGCCTTTTTCTGCCCCGGTGTGCTTTTTTAATGACTCAACTTATCACATAGAAACCACTTGCTTTAGAGTTAAGCTTTAGACGCCTGTTTCTAGGTCCCTGTGTGTGATGGGGACTGTTGCCTTTTCTCAGAGAAAAACAACCACAAACGCAACTCAGACAGGTTGTTGAGGACCTTTTTTTTTTTTTTTTTTTTTTTTTTAAATCTTACATTTAAACCAGTAAATCAACATCTGTGAGTCATAAACGTGTTCTGGATCAGCCGTTAGTGGTCTGAATGTTTTTGCACCTACCTCCAATACAGCATATTTTAGCTCAAAACTCAGAGGTTCTTTTGTTTGTTGAAGCTTAAGATTCCAGAAATAGACAAATAACTTATTCCAGCACAGTTGTGGAGAGGGGGAGTCCATCTTCCACGATTGTTTGAAATGGGGTGTATTTTTTATGTTTCTTTTTTTGTTAAGGCTGGCGTGGCATTGAGGGGGGAGTAGAAAAGAGAAAGGTTATGTTTTTGACATCTTCTATGTGTGTGAGAGAATTCTGTGTAAAAATGTGACTAGTTCTTTGATACCGTTAACATCTAATCGCATTCCCCGATGCCCCAACCCCTGCAGCTTTGTTTTGACCCTTATTGACACGATGTTCCTAGTTTAAGGAGTTTTAGCCCTTGAGGGATGTAATTCCCTAAGTTTCAGGGATGTTTAAAGATACAATTCTGTTTTCTCGCAAGTGCAGGAGGAACAGACTGCTGCATTACAAACAAAAGCGAAGAATTCCCTTGGATGATTTTTCTTGAGTGCCTCGAAATCAGAGTCTTGAAACAACTTGCCAAGTAGCTGGAAGGCAAGGCCCAGCTGATCTTGTTTTGCTGGTGGGAAAACTGAGGCACAACTGAAACTAAGTGGACATGAACGCTGGGGAACAGGGGTTCTGCTCTGCCCCGGGGGACAAGGAGCAGACCTAGGGGCACAGTCACTGACATTTTGTAGTTTATCTTCACAAGCCATAGCACAGCCAACTCACTTAACCTTTAAATTAGAAAGAGATGGTGACAAAGTAGGTGCCCACAGTGACCAGGCGGTTGACAGTTCATTACTGCGTACATATTGATTGTCTCCCATGTGTCCAGCACTGGGCCAGGTGTTTGTTGGTTTTTAGGCTACAGTAAGATAGAACTGCCATCGAAAGTCCATAGAACATTTACAAGAATCTACTTGTGTCATAAAGAGAATACAAATTTCGTTTATCAAACTTGATTGGATACTTGCAAGCTTGATTGGATTATTAATATCCCAAATATGTAAAAAATGTTTTAACTTGTCTATACTAGCGCCCCTTGTCCCAAGTGAAGTTTCAGTTAGGTCCGAAGTTAGATGCATAATTTCTGATAACTTCACCATTCACAATCAGTGTCAGGCAGAAGTCAACTTCCTGGAGGTCCGTGGTGGTCTTTGGCTATCTCACCCTCCTTCTTGTCTTAACCTAAACCCCTTCCTTGATTTGGACCCTCAGCTATTTTGAGTTTCTGTGCTCCAGGACTGGGTTAGAGAAAAGGATGACTGACAAGGAGAGATGTCATTTTTAAGGAACCGAAATAATAAATTCCCCCATTGCCAGAGTGGAAAGTATTTATGGTTTGATCATGGTGGCTTCTTTTAGTCTCTAATGGTGAGGGGTGTTGGCAGCAGGAAGAAAGCTGAGGAGAATTCTGGGGAAGACAGAAAAGACTGGCTCCGAGGAAGCTTCCTTTGCAAATAGAGAAGTACTCACACTTGGATTTTAAAAATACCAGCATTTTCTTAACACAACATCAATAAAACAAGATTCCCCAAAGCAACTCTTGATTTGCTCAGTTGTTTTGCTGATGTGTTCAGAACGGGCAAGGCAGGATTGGTTCAAGATCCTCTCCTTTGCGGCTCATTTGGACGTGTAAATGTACAATTCATTCATCAGCGGTTTCCCCCAGCTTTTCCCGGGATCAGAAGTGTCTGTTCTTGTCATCTGGAAGCCAGCATTGTTTTCTCACACCTTTTGGAAATCTAACAGCTGGATTACAACAATCCTTCAAAAATTAGGATTATCACATACAAATATTTTCCTCTTGTTACTGAAGGAGGGGCATCATCTGAAGTTTGAACCAAGAGCTAGAGATTTATTTTCTGTTCCTGGCTCCTTCTCTCATTTGCTGTGGGAAACCTGCAAGTTACTAATGCTTCAAGGAGACAAAACTGGGGTTAGGTAAAGGTAAGCAGGTGTGTTCAAATTGATGGGGCGGGGGGGGGGGGGGGGAGAGTGTTTGTCAGCAGTTACATACAGTTAACAGGCAGGTGGTGGTAGTTCAACATATGCTTAGAAATCAGGAAACAGTATTAAAAATAACTTTTTTCTGAGGTTCAGAAAGATATATGCCTAATCTTCTAGTTAACTAAAGGTAGATCTCAATGTCTGGCTCTAGCTATACCTAAGCGTGTCTATGTACGTACCTCTATATTCACTGGTTGCTTTGTTACTTAGAACCAACTACTTCCACTTATGATAACCAATGTATTAGTGCAAAACCATTAATTATTTGGGATCGCGTTGGGGTGTCCGAAGTGTCCGAAATTCCCAAGTGGAACAGGGGTTGTGCATTGTTGATTGTGTCACAGCTGTGAATGATGTACTCCAGAAATTCAAAACCACAGGGCCTCTGCATTTCTCTCCGTGCTGGTGGTAGTTGTGGGGTTTCCAGTTTTCTCTAGTGGAAGAGAGTCTGTGAAAGGAAGGGCCCGTGACTACATAATTAGAAGAATAACAGCTTCCCCTTCCACTCAACCACTGCTATAGGTAAACTGGAAGCTTATGGAAGCCCATGATTGGATTCCAGTTTGGGGGCCCTGTTCTCTGCTCTCCCAGTAACACAGAAGTATTTGGGCCTTTGTCTAGGGGTCTCCAGGAGGCCGCCTTGAGCTTGATCCTTCTCAAGGACGGCGAAACAAGATTTCGGCTCTCCAACGCTGCCTCGTCTTAAGTCATTTCGTAACCATGATACGGGTGAGCTCTGAAAAGTCGAAGGCTCCTCCAGAAACACTGAACCGATTCCTGACTCACAAACCGGCTGCAGTCCAGGACTCATAAAGCCCTTCGAGGACATTGGCTTGAGAACCCCCTGCGCCCGCTCGCACGCACGCCCCTTCCTCCGCATGCCTCACGTCCTGTGTGTCAGTCTTTGTGAATGAATGATGTACACGCACTCGGAAAACTATGCTGCTACTGGGGGGGGGGGGCAGGAGCGGGTGACCAAGTCCTCAAGAATGCGTGGCGAATCAGACGGACTTTCCCCAACGGCCGTGGCAGCCTCTGCACCCAGCCTGCTCGCCGGCCCTGGGCCCTTCCCAGCGCGGCAGAGGGCTCAGCGCCCCGCCGGCTCCGCGCTCAGCTCTAGGCAGCAGGGCGGCTGGGCCCCGGCAGGCAGCAGGCAGGGGGCTAGGGCGCCGGCGGCCGCGGAGCCCCGCCCCGCCTTCCTTTCGTTTTGGGCCGCCGCCGACAATTGGCCGCTGGCCTCTGGCCCCGCCCCCGGGCCGCCCCCGCCCCGCCGTCCCCGCCCCTCGCTCCTCCCCCCTGCCCCCCGCGGAGAGCCTGGGGGATGGGGGGGGGCGGGCGCGCAGACCCGGCCGCCGAGCCTCGGCGCCGCGAGAAACGCCCTAAAGAGGAGGGAGAGAGGGAGGGAGACCGCGGCTCCGGAGAGCGAGAGCGAGCTGAAGCTGCCTGCCGGCGGAGAGGAGGAGCGGGGCGAGGACGAGGAGGAGCGGGGCGAGGCGCAGGCGAGGCTGGGACCCGGGGCGCGCGCACTTCTCCGCAAAGTGCCAACTTCCCGGGAGAGTGCCGGGCGCGCACCTTCTGGGCGCGGGGAAAAGTCAGCGGCAATCTGAAATCTTAGGGAAGAAAGTCGGATCCCCCCCCCCTCCCGTCCCCTTTTCCCCTGTTACTAATCCCCATTAAAAAGACAAACAACAAGAATAACAGCAAACTTGCCATAATCCTGTCTGCCCCCCACTCCTGGCACCATGAAGGCGGCCGTCGATCTCAAACCGACTCTCACCATCATCAAGACGGAAAAAGTCGATCTGGAGCTTTTCCCCTCCCCGGGTGAGTGGTGACTGTCGAGGCCCCCACGCCAGCTTTGGGCCGGAGGCTGGGGTCCCCTCCGCTTCTCCCCCCCCCCCCCCCCCCCCCCCGCTTCGCTGTTCCCTTCCAGGCAGTTCGTTTCTGCCTGAGCAAGGCGATGCTGGGAGCAGCTGGAAGCAAGGTAGAGAAGACTGTTGGTGGCCTGGGACCCTTGTTTGGGGGGTGGTATTTATTTTCACAGCTGTGTTTTTGTGAGTAATGGGAAAAAGCTTATAGAATGTCCAGCACCCCCATTCCTGCTTTCTTATCTTTCCAAATGAGTGAGAACGCTCTGGCCTTTTCCCGTAGCTTTGTGGGGGGGGGTGGACACTGCCGCAGAAGACATCATCCACTGGCCCCCGCATTACCAGAGCTGGAGCTGGATGGAGGGCCCTGGGCAGTGAGAACCGACATAGTGTCTAACTGACTGGCCTGCAAGCACGTTTCAAACATCTTGCCGTCCTGCGCCCCTCTGTCACATGTCCCTTTGCTATCTAGCTCCTCTTTTCTGGGTTGAGGGCAAGGACATGGGAGGAGAACTGAAATGATCGTCTTAACTTCTGGAAACATCCCGCTTCTATTCCTGCAGGTTACTTACTTTACCCATCTTCCTAGTCTGCCATAAATTTGCCCTCTGCCACCAAAGATCTGTTACAAGAGGGAACAACGTCCTGACACCAAACGTGACTTTGTGTCTTTGGTTGGTGGTTGGTTGTCGAATTCCTTGGTTTGAAAGATTTGAAGAAGAGGATAGGAAAGGAATGTGATTTTGTCTTGGAATCCAGAATCCCTGGGATAGATGCGCTTTGAGAAGAATAGATGTTTTCTTTTAGGATGGGCAACAGCCAGCTATCTTTTAGAAATTAGTGATTTTAGAGGTAAAGGTATATAATAAGATACAGTGCGAAGGTGATGCCATCTGGAAAATAATTCGCAGAAGTAACCTGCTTCTCTGTGGTATCTGATTATCAATAAGTTTAGCTGCTCCCGCCTGTGGTTCAGGCTTCTTTGCCTCTGCTGTAATGAGTTGCTTAGTTTAACCCTTTCTTAATCTGCTTAAACTTCAAACCCAAGCCCAGCTGATGTTTTGTCATTTGGAGATCATTCCGAAATGTTCATAAAGACATGGATGACCATGTCCTGTCCTGTTAGACCCCGTCACATTCAGCCCCGGTACTGGGGGTTCCACTGGGAGGTGCACAAAGAAGGCTAAGACTGTTTGTTGTCACAGGGATGTTGATGGTCAGAGCAACGCTGAGTTCAGCTAGAACCGTGGAGACATTTCAGGCACTTAGAGCTACAGCTCAGAAGTGATGCTGCTGTGATGGTTGTGTTTGGGGTTCAAGGAAGCCAGAATAAATTCTGTTAGTCACAATTGCACCAAACCATGCATGAAAGAAATGATAGTTCGCAGCCAAGACATAAGCTCATCTCGTAGGTTCTTTCCTTAAGAATGGCTTGTTTGTATGCATGCCTATGGGGAAGAGACAGATTCGGCTGTCTGGGAAATAGCATGTAAGCTGGTCAGTTTTCATACCTACAGTGGATTTCAGGGGCTAGGAGTGAAGAGCCCCTGGCACCACGTGTTTTGGGTCACAGTGAACAGCTGAGGTGATCTGGGGGGTAAGTTAATATTAACACTAGAGATTTTGAGCATATGGCGCTGTTATTTTGGTTATTGATAAAAAAATAAGCCCCTGGGCAAGTAACTTTGCTTAGCTTTCCCATCTGTAAACTGGGGACAGGAAGCCCTAATGCTACAGTCAGCATCTATTATAATAGGAATCTTTACAATGCCTCTCTTTTCCAGAAAAGGTTGACAAGCCATTGGTCAGGTTTTGTAAGCATCCTTCAATACAACAAAATGTCAGTGGATCAGAGAAGTTGGGCAACCTTGTGCCATTTATCGTAAGGAGGTTTGGTCTCTGGCACTATCTTGGGAAAGACGGAGAAACTTGAAAATATATATAGAAGTTTTTGGTTTTGTTTTTTTTCTGGATTTTTGGTAGCATATATGTGAATATTGTACCCATATCTTAGAGAGGAAAATAGAGGCACAGAGAAGGTAAGTCACTTAAGAAAATCTAGTAAGCCCGTGGCTAAGGTAAAATTAATCCCTTTTCTAACTTCTCAGTGTACGTTGCCTTCCTTGAGTGATACTGCAAATTACATTTGAAAAGCTCAGCAAAGAAACGTCAGTTGAGGCTTAAACTTGCAGGTGCAAGGATAGAAGAAACATTCGCCATGGCTGCTGCCTTTGTTGGGGGGTGGAGAAGACACTGGCTAAGTGGGGATTTGCTTTGCCCATCAGACCATATAGGACATGTGTTTAAAGTTTAACTTCTCACAGCGTGGCTTTGTGTCCACAGCTGTGACTTAAATATTTTTCACAATGATTCTTTGGGTTGTTTAGTTTCTTATGTGTGGAGACAACTAGTGTGGGATCTTATCTGCCTTAAATAATTAAACCAAGATTTTCCCTCCCCAAATCCAGGAGCCAAAGAGAGGCAGCAGGGAAGTAGGTGCTGAAATGGGAGTCCTGGGTTTTTTGCCTGCCTTTTGTGGCTAGGACCTGATCCTGAACCTTTTTACACTTTTCTTCTAGATTGAGACCTCCCAGATTTCCAACAGCTTTAAGTACCAAATTAACCTACGCTTTGAAATAACATTGGAATTGCATATTCCTTGTAAGTGTAAAGTGGGTATGCCGTTCTGATTGCAATATATGATGGCAAGGCTCTCGGGTCTTACATGGGCTAAAAGAAACAAAGCCATGGAGAGTCCATGAGTTCCCTCTTGGTGTGGAGCTCACTGAGAAGGGTGGAGGCTGGGTGCCAAAGCAAATACATTCCCAAGCCGCTTAATTTTCCCCTCCTTCTCCACACCACCTTGCTGGTGAGGTGAGCGAAATGCTCAGGGAGGATCAGGAGTGCTGATTCTCCATGTTTGCTATTTTACAAGAATGAAAGGATCACCCCCGTCCTCCATCAGACACCCACAGAGTCCTCAGAGACAGGAAGAAGATGTGTTCCTTCGGTCGTCCCTTTGGTCAGTCTTTATGCCGTCACCCGCGTAGACAAGAAAACGGGCAGCGTTGCCCAGGCTATTAAGCTCACTGTGCTCCCAGACCCCCGAGGACCACACTCCGTTAGTGACTAACAAGCCCAGTGGTTCAGAGCCCGGAGTCTGGAGCCAGCCTGTCTGGGATTGAATCCCAGCTCTGCCACTTACTAGCTGTGTGACTTTGGACAGATTGCTTCATGTCTCTGTGCTCTCGCTCCTGCATCCGCAAAATGAGTGTGATAGTTGTTCTGTCTCACAGGGCTGCCAGGAGAATTGTGTCTATTGAGGTGTACAAAATCTTAAAGCAGTACTGACCCCAAGTAGATTCTAAACACTTAACTAGAAAACAAGTCAACAGAAAACCAGTGTAGAATTTTCAGGGGCCCCTTGAAATGTTTAATAGGGGCTGTTGCTGTATAATGTACTTCCCCTCATCTCCTTTTTTGGGAGAGAATGTAAAGTTGAAGAGAACTTTTTCATCTCCTTAGCTGAGATCTCACACCAGTGAGGTTCCATTCTGTGGCCCACGGAGCAAACACAGTGAACCAGGTAACTTTCAGAGTGTCCAAGTACCTCGAGGTCCCAACTCTCTGCTAAGGCACGGGGCTTGGTCAGTTACTTTGGGTGATGGGGGTTATCAGTGCTATCTCTAAGCAAGCAAGAGAGCCACCAAGACTAGGAGTCAGGGGGACATTTGAAGGGCTGACGGAAAAGTAGTGTTTCAATGATGCAGAGTTGAGAAATGCATCATGTCTAGTTATTATAAAGTATCTCACATTTTATTTATTTATTTGGTTGGCAAAGCTTGCATTCCTGGCATTTTTGGTTGGTTTGTATTGCTGTGTTTTTTTTTTTTTTTTTTTTTTTTTTGTCTATGTAACTTTTTTCTTTCTTAAAGAGACCAGACCACCCTGTAGGAGGGTTCCCGCCCCCAGGAGACAAACCAGCCCATGGGCAGCCTCCCAGAGCCCGGCTTTCTCTGGGCTCCAGCAAAATCTCTACAAGGCAGAGAGAGCTGGTTAGCATAGGTCAGGATTTTTCAGGAAGGCAGGGCTCTCTATTTCAAAGAGCACAGATAACTCTACAATGGCTACAGCAACAGCATAATTACAGACGTCTCTCTGGTTTGCGGAATGAATAACCGGTGGCTATCATGGCATTCCATGAGCTTGCATTGGAGGTAGTCTCTTGCCGTCCCAAGTTACAGGGATTTCTCTGAAACATGCATGGAGCCTGGACTTTCCCATAAAATAACACTGTGACCCTTCACCCGGACTCAGGTGGGGAGAGCTATTTTTTTTTATCTATTTTTCAGATGAGGAATGGGAAACTCAAAGAGATACATAATTTTGCCCAAGGCCACACTTGTTAGAAACTTACAAACTGATGAGCTGTTTGCAGGCATGTTATACCTAAAATAGAAGCCCCGTGTTATTCACAGACACTCTGGAAATTAAAAGGGGGTGCGAGAAAGCAGTGACGGTGGGTGCTCTGGGGGCTGAGGAGATACAGGGCTCCCTCCTTGCATGACTCCTCTGACCTTAGGGAAAGGGCCTATTCTGCAGACAGTCTCCAGGCCTGCCAGTCCGGATGTGTTGCCGTAGGAAGATGCTTGAAGGTTCGAGCAATGCTTGCCTTGGACCACCACGCGGAGAACCCGGGTTCTTGTTTGTCTGATGTCTTCCCAGATGTATTCTGCTCTGTCACAGGTGGCCAGGTGATGATGGTCACTTCCAAGTTCACATCCTTCCTGGAGTCTCCTGATGCTGCCTGTTTAGGCTCTTGTATCACACACACAGCTCTGCAGAGAATCTCACTCACAATCTGGTTGATGAGAGACATAGATCAGCAACTAGTGTGTTTTCTTAGTTCGGTTGTAGTTTAATTTTCCTGCTTCCGGAAGAAGCCATAGGCGCCTACATTTTCTGTCTATGCACCAGATGTTTTATTTTTTCCAACTAAAATGTAGCATTTTCAAGTCCGTTCCATGGGTCAGGGGACTGTTTGTAGTTACTTTGGCACAGGGAGGAAAGGCGAGCTTTGGGATTCTACCTGAAGATTCACCAACCCTCTACGACCCAGGGTTAATAGGGAACAAACAGATGTCCTGACCACTTGTCCATGGGGTGGGTATTGTTCCCTCTATCACTGCCTTATGGGGAGCATTTTCTCCCAAGTAAGTAACATCCTCTGGCCCACACAGTCATCGTAGAGATGGATTTGTATATTGACAACACAGTCTCCATCTTTTTATCTGGCTACTCCAGAATGAAATGTTGGTCCCACTTCTCCGCTCAGACAGAATCTCTTATAAGATTTGCTCTCACGTTCACAGCCTTTTAGGCCCACTCTTTGCTTACAGCTGCTAAGCTCTTAACCCAGCACTGGGAACATCAAGACAATTCCCAAATGCATCATTTCTGTTGGTCATGTGCCTATGGCTTTGCTTTTTTTCAGTTGGGTTAAAGACATCTTTTTTCAAAAGGTCGGTAGATGTTTTTCAAATTGCATTAACAGGCTATTTCTACTTGGCTACTTTTCGAAGCCCTGTGCCTATCTGCGTTACCTTTTTCGTTGTGTAGTTTGGAGTCTCTGTGCAGATACGAAAAGAAATTGGTCTGTGTTGGAGGTTGCAGTATATCCAATTTCATTGGCAGGGAGCCATGCTTACAGACACACTCAAAATACTGCTGGTCAAGCCATAAATATTTATTGATTCTTTGGCCAATTTCGTCATATTTCCCAGGTGCTTTCCAGTTTCTGCTGCTTGTGTCCAAGCCTGTCACTGGGCACTTCTTACCGTCCTATCACCTCTTTTCAATTGTCCTTTTCTGTAGCATTTAGTTTTGTCCCTGAGATTTGTAAAATATTGATGCAGATGGTGCTTGAAGGCCCAAAGTAGTATTGGCCAGTTTTGTATTGGGTTTCAGATCTTGATGTTGTACAGGTAGTGAGTTCATTTAATTTACCATCTAAACTGGGACGCTTTTGAGAGTGTGATGGGCACTGTGAATAATGATACTAGAATGATGGACATAAACTGGGACTCTCCCAGCAAACGAGGGTCACACTACTTAGACACTGAATTGAGATGATAATATTCTTTATGATACCTACTCTCAGACGCTAATCTTGGGGGCTAGACCTTCCAAACTAAGCTACGAGGACCAGATAAAGAGTTTGAAGCAATTCAAGTTCAGTGTGGTTTCCCCCAACCATGAGTTATATTTTTAAATGTGTTTTTGACGCATAATATAATATTTCTCAGAGCCTGAGAAACAACTACAAATCAACCTCAAACAAGTCCACCTCAGGCATTTGAAACCTCTTGGTAGCTTTGGGTAGCTATGCTAAGCTGTTGATTTTTGCTTTGCAAGGTTCTGCAGAGGAACTGTAAACTTTCTGCATGTAGTGTGTGTGTGGTTGTGTGTGTATGTGTGTGGTGTATCTGTGTATGTGTGGTGTGTGTGTGTGTGTGTGTGTGTGTGTGTGTGTGTGTGTGAGAGAGAGAATGAACTTGCGAGTTGGGGGGAAATGTCATCATTACAGAAGCAAAGACAATTAACATTTTTGCTTTGCTTTGTCTTAATGCGCGTCCATGATGAGAAGTTTTACTGGTGGGATCAAAAAGGGCAAGGAAAAGAAAAAGAGTTTTTTTGGTACCATTAAAGTGGATAAAAACAAAAGCAAAAAGCAAGCCCTCGGTGCTTTAGGACAGGAGGAAGGGAGTGGTGGATTCAGTTGCAACATCCCTTTTGGCTAAAAAGGAAGAGACAGAAAAACGAATGAGGGCAGGAAGAGAGTAAGAAAGTAAGAAAGAACTCATAAAGGAACAAGAAGAAATACTTAAAGAAAGAAAGGAATGCAAGAATTCATGTGATTATTTCATAGACTTTTGGAAAACTCCTCATAGGGACCCATCTCAGGTGGTCAAGTGGGTGACCTCAGCTCTGTTGTTCCCACTCTTAGGCCGTGGAATCTTTTCAGAACCCCCTAAATCCCTCATAGATGCACGGCTGGTCAGGGATAATCAGATGGAATCTTTCCTGTGTTCCAGATGCTTCCATGGCTAAACATGCAGGAGAACCATTGTGTGAATTTATGGAACTCTGTGTGGATCAATGATTATTTCTGTTTCCTGGGCCCGTTGGGTTCTTTCTTCCAACACTTCTCAGCTAGAATAATTTCACGGGTCAGCTTTAGAGAGAACGTGGCTATTTCAGAAGCATTGGAAGGGGGCGTAAGAACAGGGAAAGGATTATTTTAGATAGAACAGTGTGGGATGAATGCCAAAAGTTTAGAGTTAAAAGAAAGGCTTACATAAATATGAAGAAAAATACCTTGATTGTAGAAAGGGAAGAGAGAAGGAAGTGTGAGGCCAGGACCCATGTAAGAACATTTTGAATCTCAGGATGAATTTTGCCTTTGAAGGTAGGGAGATTTTAAGGACATAGAAGTGTTACATTGAATAGGCTTCTGAGAGGGGTGAATTTTTTTTTTTTTTTTTTTGGTAGCATTACTTTACCTCCTACTCATACTGTTAGTTGTTAAAACCTCTGTATCAGTTTATCAGAATAGGCGTTAAACCTCAGAGAAGATGACAGAATCAATCAGGTACGTATTTTCAAGGTACGAATGAAAAATAAAGAATCTAGGTCAGGCAAGGGCATTCCTAAACCCAGGGAGTGTTTGCAGATCATGGTTTTTGAAGCATTTAGGAACTCTAAACTGGGTGCCAGGTACTGTAACGGCTCCTCTCTAATGACTTTTTTGTGTGATGACAGTTTAGTGCTGGGGAAATTCATTACTTCAGCGTTCAGGTTTAAAGTAAGAGTGTTTTGGAGTCGGATTTTAAAATAGCCTTCAGAAACTCCATCACAGGAAATTTTTGGTGGAAGAGTTTCCATGCGATGACCTTTATACTTTCAGTATTTATGTTTTTGCTGTCTATTGGCTATTCCTTGCCTAAAATTGAAGTGAATTCTGTACATGAGGCACAGGTTGTCTTATATCCTTGAAATACTGGTTCCATGGATGGAACAGGAGACGCATCAGCACAGTAGGAATACATATTGTGTGTCGAGTGAATAGGGTATCCTCTGGGGGGCCCATCATTGGTTGGAGAGTCCACAGCCCTAGGTGCTCGCCATGGCTTTGCACCTGTTTGTGTGACCTTGGGCGAGTCATTTCATTTTTCTGGACCTCAAGTTCTTCCTCGGTCAAATACATCAGCTGGAGAAGATGACCTATGAGGTTTCTCTTAACACTGACATTTTATTTATTTTTTATTTTATTTTATTTTATTTTATTTTATTTTATTTTATTAAAAAATTTTTTTTCTTTATTTATTCTTGGGAGAGAGACAGGGTGTGAGCAGGGGAGGAGCATAGAGAGAGGGAGACACAGAATCTGAAACAGGCTCCAGGCTCCGAACTGTCAGCACAGAGCCCGACGTGGGGCTTGAACTCATGAACCGTGAGATCATGACCTGAGCCGAAGTTGGACGCTCTACTGACTGAGCCACCCAGGCGCCCCCGCACCTTTTTCTTTTAACGTTTATTTACTTTTGAGAGAGAGAGACACACACAGAGTATGAGCAGGGCAGGAGCAGAGAGAGAGGGAGACACAGAATCTGAAGCAGGCTCCAGGCTCCGAGCCATCAGCACAGAGCCCGACGCCGGGCTCGAACCCATGAACCGCGAGATCGTGACCTGAGCCGAAGTCGGACGCTCAACTGACTGAGCCACCCAGGCCCCCCATTAACACTGACATTTTATGACTCTAGATAACACGTAAGATAATTCAGGCGCGGAGGGAGCGTAGAATGTCATTCAAGGGGTAGGCCAAACGAGGATGCTTTCCTCCTAATCCTCAAATTCTGTTCCTCACAGTTCCATCAGTGGGAGAATTTGGGATACATCTGCGAAGGTGAATAACTTGCCTGCAGAGAGGTGTCCGGGACCATTCCTGGCCTCGTTTGCAGTCGGAGAATCCGGGCACGTTGCCTCAGGGGTGACACTGGGCCAGGAGTCGTACCTTCCTCTTGGTCCCCCTCCCTGAGACGGCTTCCTCGTTCCAGGAGCCTTCGCTACGTTTGTAGCGGAAGGCAGTTCCAGGGTGGGGTCTCATCGGGAGGGAGGAGATGGAGGTTAGGGGTCCGGTAGGTGAAGCAGCCGGCCCCAGCTGCCTCCCCAGGGCTGAGCATGTGGTCTGAGCCCTGAGCTTATTTCGTCTAAGCTGCCACTTCTCCGTGCGCTGCTCGCTCAGTAGGTAAACAGTCCCCTCCTGCAGCAGGAATGTGTTCTGCTGAAAGCCACCTCAGTGCCTCTTCCTGACATAGTCAGCGAGTCAAGGCCCCTGCCTCCTGTTTGTACAGAGGGAAGGGCCCCGGGCCCGCTTGCTTCTGGCCTTGCGGGGAATGGTGTCTGTGCAGCAACCGGCTGACCCTTCCGCGGGGCGCAGGCCGGCCGGTGGAGTCCGAGCCAGACAGGACACCACCTGCTTCAGTCTCCACAGCCGTCCAGGAAGCTGCGAGTGTGTGTCGGGGTGTGGCGAGCACAGGCCGCCTGGCTTTGCAAAGGCCGCTCTCTGCCGCCGTGGAAGAGTGTCACCTGCACACAGCTGTTATCTGAAAATCGTTTTTCTTTTTCTTTCTTTTTTTTTTTTTTTAAAGTCAACACCTCCCTGCTTTCCTTTTTTTGTCTTACATATTTTTTTAGTGTTTATTTCTGAGAGAGAGAGGGAGAGAGCATGAGCAGGGGAGGGGCAGGGAGAGAGAGGGAGACACCGAATCGGAAGCAGGCTCCAGGCTCTGAGCTGTCAGCCCAGAGCCCGACGCGGGGCTCGAACTCACAAACCGCGAGATCATGACCTGAGCCGAAGTCGGGCGCTTAACCGACTGAGCCACCCAGGTGCCCCGTGTTATTTCTACATTTTGAGAAAAGCCTGTCACAGTTCGTCTTTTCTGTCAGCAGCAGGCAGACCAACAGTGGCATGCCAGTTTGGGGAAAAACAAGAAAAACTGCCACTGGTAATATAAGGTAGACTTTATCTACTGCTACGTGCATAGGGACAGAGTCTCTCCATTCCTCTTGATCCTTTTCCTTTTTTCTCTATTAGTTACTAGGTGCTAACTTATGAATGTGTCAAGATATTGATGTGCCAGGGACCTCATTATTTTACCCTAATCTCTACTAGCCGAGTATTCTTTCCATTTCACAGATGAAGAAACTGAGAGGTCACACAACTTGTCTGAGCTCACACGGCTGGTGAGTGTAGGGGTTCGGATTCAGACCCATGAACTCTGAAGTTCTGTGTGTGCTGCCTCCAGAATTTGCATAGATCTTTGGATGTTTGTTGAATTGGGGGGAAACACTACAGTCTGTCTGGGCTTAGGATTGACCGGTTCACTTGATACTTGCTTATCATTTGGCAGAGATTTTACCGGGAGACACGTGACTTCACCACATTTGACGCTCACTCGAGGTAATTCTTTGGGTTAGGAACATTTTACAAATGGGGAACCTGCAGGGCGGATCCTGAGTTTTCTTTCGCCAGGTTACATGGTAGAGTTAGGACATGAAGCTGTCTTCCTCCAAACCTCCTGACTTTTCCATTCAGCCACATATATTTTCACTATTTCTATGGTACTTGGTAAAAATACATGGCTAATGACAGTAATGGTAATGAACACTAGCTCGAGATCAGAAATGCCAACAGGACACCCTCTTCTCTATTGCTAGATATAGATTTCCTCCACATATTTTATATGTAGTTAGTGGGTCCCACACAGTTGGCTCATTATTGAGCTCTGAGTGGGTTTCACCGACGACTCTGACATAGGATCTGAAAAATCTGCATAGCTTTCCAAGATGCCAACCCACTGGCCAACTTTTAAGTAGGATGGCAAGTAAGTTTCTTCTCCAGTAAAAAAAAAAAAAAAAATGTGAGTTATTACTCCACAGGCTTCTAGACAAATCGGCAGTTTCCCTCTGGGGTGGCTTGATCTTAGACTTCGGGAAATATATTATTTTGTTCAATATAAAGAATTTTGAAAAGAATTCCTGTCCCGCCTGTTTCCCTGTGTTGAAATATATAATCTTCTGTGCCTCTGTTTACCCATTTTAGCAAATGAGGTCCATCTTAATGACTGGCAGAAACCTCAGGTAGCCGGAGGGGGAAAAAAACCCCTAAAGCCGAAAAACAAAAACCTTTGAATCTCCTCCTGCATTTTATGGGAAAGAATTGTGCCAAAGAGCCATGTGAGAAGTGATGACGTCTTAGATGAGTGGATTTTAAACCACCCCCCCCCCCCCGCCACCTCTCTGCTAGTTTCCATTTGGGGCAGGGACATTTGCTATGGCACCAGGTATAAACACTTGGAGTTTAGCAAAATTATATTTGATTACCCCTCTAATACAATGTGTTGTTCCTTAGCAGTAAAAAGGAGGCCCCTCCCTCCTTGTGTTGGTTGTTCAGGAAGCTAGAGCATTCCAACGTGGAGTGACAGGTGATTACACTGAGAAGTGTCCCCCTTGGCATGTTGTTGTTTTCTTGGGGGGGGAATGTAATCCTGAGTAGCCAGCAGGGCCCTTGGGGGGCTCTGGATCATAGGGCAAGAGGAGTTACTAATGGGGAGGAGAGGGTGGTACCGTGATTGCACCAAAAATGGAGATAATCACATTATGTTTGGTCCTTTTGAACCTTGGCACTTGAACTTAGTGCTTGCCAGGAAAATGTAGTCTCTAAGGCATATCTTCCTGTGGCTGCAGCGTGTCTCCTTCTCAAACGGGATTGGGCCTTTGGCTCCCTGCTCTCCACCGGTGGGTAGTTTGGGTCAATCCTAAGGAGTCCTTGGTCTTAACCTTTTCCTGGTGTGCACATTTTCTGGTCTGAAAACTGGACGGGTCCGCTTATAGGTGGTCATCCTTTACGTTGTATTGCCTGGGGTATCAGAATGAGGATACCTGTGTCTGTTTTTGCTCTGGGCTGCCAGATTGTCGCCACATCTCAGCATCATCTCTGGATTCTTCTGGAAGAAGGGTGCTCACTCCTAGTGAGCTGCCTCTCATTGGGAGAGAGTAGGAGAGTTAATGAGCTCAGGTTTGGAAAGTCTTCTGGAGTCATTGGTGATGCAGGGAATGTTATTAAATTAGTGGGAGAGATGATACAGACAGAGTTGCAGTACTGAATACATAGGAACTGGGATGAGTCATGTGTGTGAGTACAGGAAATGCTCCTTGATTTTGCATAAGAACAAGAGTTCAGTGTCACACCTTCCTTGCCTCCGAATGGCAACCGAACGTTCTTCGGAACTGGCGGGTGCTCGTTTTTGGCCTTTGTGTGTATCTGGGCTTCAGCTTGGAGAAATGAGACAGAAGTAAAACTAATATTTATAGGGCACCCACTATGCGCCAGGCACACGGCGGGGTGCTTTGCACAAATAATCCCCTTCCTTAAACAACTTGGTGAGGTTGGTGTTTTAATCCCCATTTTGAAGATAACAAACTGACTCTTGGAAAGGTTCAGTTCGTTTTTTGGAGGCCTTAGAGCTTTCGAGTCACAAATTTGAGCTTAGATCTCTCTGATTACAAAGTCCTGCCAACTTAGAATCTGTTGGGAGAGCAAATTTGCTAACATTCTTATTGAAAGCTGTGATTCTTGGCACATCGTTTTGTGCTTTATGCTCTTTAGGCTCCTCATTATTACCAGGGTAAGGAAGAAAACATTCAGTAGATCTATAAATATCTACCGCTGGTATGTGTAATACAGGGAGAGAGAAAAAAAAAATAGTTCCCAGAGTTTTCATTGTGCATTTTCAAATTCAAAATACACAAATGAAAAGTAGCTAACTGAACTGACCAAACTCCCATACAGAATTGGCGCCTTGGCCCCCATTTTTCAGATTGGGAAATCGAGGAATGAAGGAGGAGCTCCACCCTTCCTTTAGAATTCTCCAGGGAGGGGATGTTCAGAGGTACAAGTCTCGGCCTTGAGGCCACTTGATGCAACAGGAATGTTTGTAGATAAATAAACACACATGGAATGAATCAATGTCTACATGGAAGACCTGGCGTTAACCTCTGATTCAGTTGGAGATTTTTTTTTTTTTGTTTTTTGAAAAATCAAGTATCTGTTTCTTTATTTCTGGATTTCTGAAGGCTTCTTTTGGGGAGCTTTGTGGCTTTTCTATGCCCTCACCTATACTCTTCTGTGATGGATGGGCTAATGGGGGGGATATGGAATTCCAGGCTGGCTTCAGTGTCTCCAGAGAGTTGGGGTGCTGGATGAACAAAACAGCGATGTTGGTTTTTTTCAATGAGATTGGGCCCTGGCAACTTGCCTCTGGGTTCATAGGGTTTGGTCACGTTGTGATGCTCACAGACGTGCTGCAGACAGTGAGCGAGGAGCAAAGATGAGTCCAGTCTCTGGTGGCCCTTGGCTGCCTTGCTTTCTAAGAAGAGAATATTTTCAGTGTTTTTATGGGCAAACTAATTCTAAGGACTTAATATTTGAATTTCTGAAAGCTGGGGGTGCCTGGGTCGCTCAGTCAGTAAAGTGTCTGACTTCGGTTCAGATCATGATCTCACTGTTCGTGAGTTCAAGTCCCGTGTCAGGCTCTGTGCTGACAGCTCAGAGCCTGGAGCCTGCTTCGGATTCTGGGTCTCCCTCTCTCTCTGCCCCTCCCCCGCTCATACTCTGTCTCTCTCTCTCTCTTAAAAATAAATAAAACGTTAAAAAAGTAATACAGTAAAAGCTGGTGCGAGATAAGCTCCTCCTACACAAACGAGTCATTAATCTATTTGCAAATCTTTTCGAAATTCCTGCGTGTACTTGTGGACCCTCAATGCACTGCACCCTTTTTTAGTAATTTTATTTGGTTCTTCTCTTTGTCAGGTGGATTTGTTTATGCCATGAGTTTCTTCCCCTGATCTTCATATCTATATACCTATATACCTATATATATTTTATACACACACACGTGCGCGCGCACACACACACACACACACACACACACACACATTGACACATTCCCTTTTTCCCACATCCCATCTGAGTCAAAGGGAAGGGGTTTACATTTAGGTTGCTCCATAGAGAGGAATCTTTGTCCCCAAATCACAGTCTGTCATTCATGATGTGGGTTTTAATGATGTCCCTCACTGCAGGCATCATGGGGTCCTGGAAGGACAGGGTTGAGGTGAGCCGGCCCTGGGTTTGAATTCAGGCTTTCTGCCGACTTATTTGTCCTTAGGCAAAGTGTCGAAAAGCCTTGCTTTTCAAAAATGATCCTTACAGTGGAGATCCTAATAAAGAGCTTTCAGAACTGTTGTAAGGATTTGAGGTGATTCCTGTAAAATACTTTTCCACTGCCACAGGGTCTCAGTAAATGGTATTTTACCATTATCTCCTAGGCCACCGTGCTCTGCACACATCTTCCCTGCTGACAGCGCTCTTATTATTTCAGCGGTTGTTAAAACTGTGGTTTCTGTTAACCTGGTTACAGAAAATTTTCCACTTGACACCCCCATAACCATTGGGCCAGAGCAGTCCCTGCCTCCAGTCACAGTATTTCCCTGCACTCACGCATACTTAACCAAACTTGAGGTAGGACTTCGGTCACGTTTCCAACTCAGAAGCTTTATTTTCAGGCATTGCCCTCGCCTTGCCAATAGGGACGTTTCTTAGAATTGTCATAATCAGGGCATAAAATTATTTTGACTGCCGAAGGACTCTCTTCTTTGCCCTGGGACCCTTTCTTTCCTTGGGAGCGACCTCAGGCATCCGAGGTCTGGGACAGAAACACTTCTGCCTGTGTATACGGCAAACCAGGGGGAAACGTCACTCTTGCCTGTGAGGGTCCAGGCCCGCAGATGCATTTGGCAAACCTGCTGGAGATCATAAGCCTCAGGACTTGAAAAAGCCCACTGATCTTTCTTTCCTCTGCACCCCGTCCCTTCTGTCCCCCAGCAAAAGCCTGTGAGACCTTCCCAGCTTCTAGCCCACTTTCCCTAAAGTGCTTCGCAGCTAAAGACGTCTGTGGGAACCGTGAAGCTCTGGGATGTGCCACTTGCCCATTGCAATGGTTGATTTACAGCCAGAATCTGGCACCTAGAGAAGGGGATCCTGTGTCTTTAAACAGCTGTGTGCCAGTGTGTGTAAATGTGCTTGCTAATCCAGTGACTAATTCAGTATGTTATAAAGCAGCCGTGAGCAGGCTGCCAAGGCAGGGCTGTATCCCAACTGGAGTGGGGTGTAAGGCTCAGAGAATATTCTTCCTTGAATTCTGCCACACCACCCGTCTCTGGAATGGAGTCAGAATTTCATCCATCTGTCCCCTGCACCAGACTCGGCACTTGCCTTCTCCTGGTTCCTGTCCTGCTCTCAGCCCCGACTCTTCTCTTTCCTCCTCCCCCTCCCTCCATTTCTTGGGTCAGTTTATTTACTCATCTGAGGGTGGAGCCCGTGCTCATTCTGAGTCAGGGCCACGGAACCAATCAGAACTGCTCTGGGGCATTCCAGGGGACAGAACTCATGATCCCTCTTGGAAAAGAATTTTCCAAAAGATCTCTTTTGGTCACAGTGCTGTGACTGCACCTTCTTTGGTTCATGTCCAGTGAGCCCTGGCCGGGTGTTTGTTTGCCTGAAGCCCTGTTCTGTCTGCCCTTCCTTTGTCTCCCTCCAGGGGTTGGGAGAGAAACCTCCAGAAAGCACCAGGTTCTGATGGAAATTTCTTTCTCTTGAAAGCCTTGTAGGATAGGAATCTGAGTGTTTGGGCAGCATCTCCTGGGGACATCTTGGGGTTTGGGGAATGTGAGGTGTTCTGGAGTCTGTGGCCCTCCCCTCAGTGTTTATGTATTAGTGGCTCCGGAAGTTGTAGACATCACATGTCTGCCTCTGGAAATGGACCTTGCCCGGCCTCTTCCGTGGTCTCCAGTGAGCAGAGCCTATCTGTCATCTCAGAAGGCTTTCCTATGGCAGAGCCCCAGCCTCTCCATCTTCCCTTTTCTCTATAATGCCATCCATCTGCCATTGGAGTTGGCCTTCGTACCTTGACCACCCCCTGCTGCTGTCTCTCACCCCCTACACACAGGACATCAGCAAGCTGTTTCCTGCCCTCTTCTCCAAGGCTTCTGGAGCCCAGCCACATCACTTCGTCTCCATTGCAAAACCTTTTGTCTTAGTCATTGTTGTATCGCCCATCATGAGATGTGACTCTGTGGCTATTGCTTGGGTGCCTATGTGAGGTTTGTTTCCCCCTCTAGAAGGGAAACTCCGAGTGAAGGCTCTGTGTCTTCCCATCACCAAGGCATTGAGCGGCTCATAGCAGGTGGCTCCCTAGCTCTTAAAAAAATGGTGATGTATTAAGACAGAGATTTAATTTCTATAATATAAAACTCACCATTTTAAAGTGTGCCATTCGGTGGTTTTTAGTACATTCACAGAGTTGTACAGCCATCACTGATGTGTAATTCTAGTACATTTTCATCAGCCCTGAACGGAAACCCCATACCCATGAGTAGTCAGTGGCTCTTTTTACATAAAGGAATGCCAGTGAGGCTGCCCCACAGAGGAATGAAGAAGTGGATCCGTGTGTCCTGAGAAGAGCCCCCGCTACTCTCCCTGGTGATCCAAGCACTTTCCTGGAGGGGGGGGTGCTCTCTGCATGTCCACAGTCGCTAAAGACCCTCCCATCCCCTGGCGCCTCACCAGGCAAGCCCCAGCCTTATTCTGGTGGCTCCCTTGGTTAGGTTCCACCGTGCAGAAAGCCAGTGGATGTCTGGGCAGAGTAATGAGTGCTTTCGCCAGCTGCATGCCGACCATTCAGTCCGAGAGCGGGGGGCTGCGGTGGCTGCAATTTCCTAATGGCTTCCTGATGAGGCAGAGCCATTTATTAGCAGCGGATGAGGGCTGAGGGCTGTGCATCTTTGTCTCTCTTTCCCACCTGACGCAGGCAGATGGAGAGTGGCTTCTGCTCCCTCTCCCTTCTGCATCGATCACTTGGTCACTGCTCTCCACCTATTGGCCTATCATACCCATTGATCTGGAGAGCAGGTCTGCCTGGAGACCTCAGCCTCTGGGGTTTGCCACCTGGAGAGACATCCGGTGCCTTCTGCTCTGGGCCGGTGTGGGTGGGACTCTGGGGCAGCAGTGGGCTTGTCGGAAGGTTTGGGGCCATTAGGAGAGAGAGGCCTGTTCCGATAGGAGAGAAACACACAAACCAACCAGCGCGTGGAGCCTGAGAGATCACAGCTGGGTGTATCTATCCCTAAGTCCTTAGCTCCCTAAATTTAAATGGATTTCATTTAGGACTGGAGCTGCCTGTGTTCCTTTGGGAGATGGCCTCTGGAGTCAGACATGTGGTCTGACTGATTCATTAATTAGAAGCATCAGGTTCAACGTACAGGCCCATGGCCTTGATTTTATGTTCTGGCTTTTTCAGTGGCGTTTGTTGTATCCCCTCGACCCGATCGGAGGACCAGCAGGACTGGAATGTTATAGAATCTTTGAATGGCATGATGGTGATCCGTGCTCCTTTCAGTGCTTTTTAGGTCGAGGTTAACAGGTCACTAAAATTAACTGCTGCCTTCACTCTGGATTCATAGGAATAGCACCCTTAAATTTTAAAGCTGTTACATACAGCGGTATCACGCAATTGAAGTTAGGCATTGAAGGTTGCTTGCTTTCGAGTTCCTGGTATTCAGCCGGACTCTCATCAAAGGAAACGCTTCTGTATTAGAGCCTGACCATCGATATTGTAAGCTTACAGTCTGCGCCGGGAACAGGGAGCATCGTGGGTCTGTACCATCCCGTCGTGTGTATTGGATCTTCGTTTAGATTGATCCTCTGTGATTTTTAGGAACTTGGGGGAGGGGGAGCTGTGGTTGTCCAGAATGATGAACCTGATCTTGATAGTAGCAAAGTTGTGAGGGAGACCGACTCCTCCCAGGTCCACTGCCTTAGTTAAACAGCAATGGTGTAGAGAGAGAAAAAAAAAATACTGAACAGGGAATCAAGAGGTCTAGAATTAGTAACCCTGTGACCAAGGGCACATTGATGTCACCTCCCTGAGTTTCACCTTCCCTGTCTATAAAAGAAAGGGTTTGAATTAGCTGACATCTACAGGCCCTTCTGATTCTGGGTACTGAGAATCACGTAGGACCCCAGACCAGTGACAGAGCTCAGCCCCTCCTCCCCTCTACGAACAGCCTGCTTTTCATTCATCTTGTAATTACGTCGAGTTGCCAGGAAGGAGAACATCCCTCTAAGGAGTTGTTAAAGTTTTATAGCAAATTCTATAAATTCCTCTTTCCTGCTTTTTGGCCCCAGATAAGGCTTTATGTGTCATATCGCTATAGTGAGGTCGGTATAGAGGAGGAGAGACAAGGAAAAGTGTGAACACACAAGTGGGGTGGATGGGATGATAGTTACTGCTCAAGGCCATAAAAAAGGCCAAAGTTGAAGATACAGGGGCCAAAATTATAGATTAGGTGGATCTAAACAAACCTTGGAGTGGCCTCAGATGATAGGTTTAAGCAGTGAACCTAATGATTTAGGGAGAATACCCATAATCCCTTTGAGGCAATCTTTCTTCATCCTAAGTACTCCTTTAGCAGCTCAGGGAACCTGAGCTGGTACTCTGAAATTACTACCTAAATCCCTCAAAGCAATAGGATTTCTGATTCCTCATTAGGGACGTACAATCACGTTTACTAAACTGAGCGCGGCCTTTTATTTCATGAGTTGTTGAATACATAAAGCCTGATGGTATAAGCTCCAGATGTGCTGTGTTAGGGCAACGCCGTCGGTTTTGGTACATTTTATCGGGTGTGCAGGCATTTTTGAAGACCGATAGGTCTTGGGCAGGGCTGTCCCAGCCACTTGCCAAACATACCTTGGGTGGCAACTTTTGCATCTTCTCTGATGTCAGCCCCGCTTCAGGATGAGAATTTGTGTCTCTGACTTCTCCCTGCTGCTGCCATGTGGCTCCCATGTGGCTCTCTAATTTTTTTTTTTTAATGTTTATTTGTTTTTGAGAGAGACAGACAGAATGCGAGTGGGTTAGGGGCAGAGAGAGAGGGAGACACAGAATCCAAAGTGGGCTCCAGGCTCCGAGCCGTCAGCCCAGAGCCCGACGCGGGGCTCGAACTCACAAGCTGTGAGATCATGACCTGAGCCGAAGTCGGACGCCCAACGGACTGAGCCACCCAGGCGCCCCACCCATGTGGCTCTCTTGAATTTCCCTGGGATGGTTCAGCAGAGCCCTTGGAGTAGAAGGCAATGTTTAGCCTGTTGGGAGCATGGGTGATGGAGTCCAGGAAGCAGTGTTTGAATGAAGCAGTGGGTCCGCTCAGGTGGCTCACGCACCTACTTCCATCCTCAGAGATTGGCGTATTTCAGGTGGTCCGATGTTTCTTCTGCATTTCTGTCTCCGCCATCTGCCTAGAAAGAAAGATGTGCAGGAGTGTTTGCATGTTGTGGTACATATCATCTTAGCCTGTAATTCAGGTTTCTTAGACCACCCTCAAGTGGTCTAAACCCTGGGCATCTTGACTCAGGGACTTCTGAAGTCGCCAAAGAGGGTGTGGGGTGGTGAAGGAATACAACGCGTCACTCTTAACCATTTGTTGTTTGCACCGACTGCAGCCATGTCCGGCACCTGTCTGCCCTGTGCTTAAGCTTTTAAATTCCAAAACATTGTTTCTAGTTCCCTGTGAATGTGGTGACATTACCTGGGATAGTTTCAGTGACACGTCCTAAGCTATTTCAATATAAAGGAGGAAAAGGATCTTAATGTTTAGGCTCCTTTCTGCCTACTTCGAGTTGGTTTTCTAGGAGCAAGGAGGGGAGTTGGTGACAGGAGCTTGTAGGCATGAATGGGAAGCGGAAATTACTCCTCGGATTAATTGCTGCTTAATCTCTGTATCAGCCATGAGTTTCTTGCCTTTGGGAGATACCAGCTTTGCATTTAGGATTCTTGAGGCTGTAAGGTTGGACCGGATAGGGAAGGTGCAGTCGCTGGCCACCTGTGGCTCGTGGATGCTGAGGGCTGTCTGTGGAGGGGTGCAGCAGGGTGACTGTGCCCGCAGGGCTCACTGCCGCGTCCCTACCCCTCCTTCCTTGGCTCGGCTGTGTCCGTGTTCATTTCGGTGTCAGTGACAGGCTGAATGTGGCTACTGCCGGTTCTTTTCAGGAAGGATTGGAGGATTCAGAATATAAGTAACACAGTAACTATTGTATACCTGAAACTAATACAACACGGTATGTTAACTATACTGGAATTAAAAGAAAAGAAAACAATTCAAAGAGAAGCGGAACCATATAAAAAACGGAATATAAGTAACACGGGAAGGATTAAGATTGATGATCACTCCAGGGGCGCCTGGGTGGCTCAGCCGGTTAGGCGTCCGACTTCGGCTCAGGTCATGATCTCGCGGTTCGTGAATTCATGCCCCTCGTTGGGCTCTGTGCCGACAGCTCAGAGCCTGGAGCCTGCTTCAGATTCCGTGTCTCCCTCTTGCTCTGCCCTCCCCTGCTCATGCTCTCTCTCTCCTCAGAAATAATAAACAAACATTAAAAAATTAAAAAAAAAAAGATTGATGATCACTCCAAAGTAATGTTAGAGCAGAAGATGACCTTTCCAGAAAAGAGAGAGACTGTTCGAAGGGGCTGAAATTAAAGGGGAGGCAGAGATCGTCCTGAGACGTGAGACAGACGTATTTGTGAGTTTCAGCTCCTAGCCTCTTTCTGCTAGCTCCAAAGGAGTGAGGAGGGAACTTTCCTGCAGGAAAACTCACAGTGCCCCGAGACATGTGTACTGAACAGATCTGATAGGACTCCTCTGTTTCAGGAACCGTAGAGTTGACCTCCATCTACTGGCTAGGCTTCCCTTGACATCCCCACCTTCCTTTGACCTCTATAGAGAAAGGCCTTCATTGCTTTGGCCTGGCTGAGCAGCAGTTACACATATGACCTACCCCTTCTCAGTGATGGCTGTATTTTAGCAAGTAGGCAAGCAGACTTCACTTGGCAAAAGAGATCCTTTAGGCTAAGAAGAAACTATGCAAGCAAAAAGGAGCCCGTTATAAGCAGGCAGCGTTCTTGGTGACCTCATCTTCCTCCCAGCTCGGGTCCAGTTGGAGCTGTGCATACAGGGCAGACTTCCAGTTCCTCCTGTCTGGGACTCACAGTGGCAGATATAAATAGACCAAGACTTTGTCTGTAGCCATTGTTCCCTAAATGCCCATTGTTTCTGGATGCAGAGTGGCTGCAGCTCCCTCCCTCCCTCTCTCCATCTCTCTCTGTCCCTCTTTCTCTTTCTCTCTTGTTCCCTCCCTCCCTCCTCTCCTCTCTCCCTGCCTCCCTCCCCCCCCCCCCCCCGGGTCTCTCTCTCTTTCTCTCCTTGTGTAGAGATCTGAATCCCAGCTCTCATTCCCTCAGCTGCCTTTGCACTTGCCTGGGCCTTAGTGACAAACTGGGAGAACTGGCTTCCTGGGCAGAGCATCTGAAAATTGTAGCCTCAGGTTCTGACTCCAGTGAAGGTTTTGTCCAAGTGTTTCCATGATATATCTGTGCTGAAAGTGAGGATATGGGGATCCAGCGGTGGTAAAATCAGGAGGATTTGTAACCGGTTGAGCAGCTGTACCCAAAGGGTCTTGTTGAATGCGCCCGTGTCAGAATGATGCATGGTCTCTGGTGTTATGGGGCTCAGGACTTGGTCATTGCCTTTTCAACATTTTTATCGGGGGGTCAGATTGGAGAAGGACACAGAAAGCATACTGACTGAAGTGCACATGGCACAGAGCTCATAGAATGAGGACAGATTCGTGATATAGAAATGATCTCCGCACGTGGCAACATGGATCCAAACAAACGAGGTCAAGTTCCATGAGGATAAACGTGAAGCCTGACACTGAGGTTAATAAGATTCAGTCAACGGGTGCAGAACTGGCTGAACTTCAGTCCCTGTGGAAGAGTAGGCCTGGGAGTGCACTCTGAGTGGCTTCTGTCGTGTGGCTGTTGGAAAACCCCGTGGCCGGCTGGGCCCACAGAGGTGGACCGTGTAGGGTGATTGTGTCCTTCTCTCTTGAGAAGTATGATGTTGGCCTGGCTCGATGCTCTGTGGGAACACGGGCCCACAGGAATGCTTCTGGGTAGCGGGGGGCAGATGGGCAAGAACCATACCGTCGTGAATGGTTGAAGGAACCACCAAGGAATTTGAAAGCCTGGATAGAGGCGGTGACGGTGGGATGTTAAAGCCGTTGGTAAGCCGATAGATGAAGGAAGTTTAAACCTGTATGCGTGGCTTCAGCCTCCAGCACGAGGGGCAAAGGCTAGAACTCATTAGAAGGCAGACGTGAGCTCAGTGTGTGTGATCACTAAGAAATCATTACTGTGGTCCGGGAGGGAACCTGAGTGGTCCTCACAAAGGACCAAGCGACTGCATGTCTTAGGAAGTCAGGTGTTGTCCTAAAAGACCGCCGTGGGCCCTTCTGGGAAGCCTGGTGATTGGGTCTCCGGTCCAGCCGTACCTCTGATTGCCATTGCTCCTTACCACACAGTCCCTTGTCCACCTGGGGAGCCTGGGCAGGCTACGTAGGTAGAGCATATAGCTTTACTGGCTGTGGTTGGCATGTTGAGAAGCTTTGTCCCTGCACTCGGCAAACGGGCTTACGTATTCTTATTTTTCACTGCGGTTTCCCTGGGTTGAAGGCAGACAGTTGCACTGTGTGAATGTGTGTGCGTACGCGTTTTCCTTCTGTGTCCAGATTTATTTATTAAAAGAAAAACACATCTGCATAAAAAAGCCTTAGAACACAGGAAGAATGTCCACTTTGTTTTTCTTTCTGTAGCACCAAGACATGTGGGGTTTCAGCTTCCTCTGAGGGGTTTTTGAAGACCGGCTTTCATCTCAGACAAGGCTTTTTCCCATTGGAAAAAAACGGTCCTTTTTTGGTTTAAAAAATGTATTTGTATAATGTATAAATAAATAAGAAAGTCGAGGGAGAATTTCCTTTCAAAATTGATGGAAAAATGCTGCTTTCTGAACATCATTAATTGGAAGTTGCTGGATCTTCCCAGCCCACTTCTCCTCTGCTCTCTGGCCTTTATGCGGGTTTAAGATTTCCCAGTATTTGCTTCCTCTGCGTTCTCCTCTCGTTGCCTCTCTTTTCCGCCTCTGCCCTCCTGCCTTCTGTCTTCCCTGCCAGCTCTCCCCCTCCTCCTCCTCTCCCAGCTCCTCTCTGTCTGCTCCCCCTGTGCACCCTGCCCCCCACCCCTTGCCCCTCTTCCTTCTAGCCTTTGCCGGGCTAGCCTTCAGCCACTGGAGCCCTCGCTGCAAGAGGCCTGTCTCTGTGTTTGTTTCCTGCGTGGGAGGGAGAGGCAGGCCTTGAGAAAACAGTTCAAAAGTGCAGAAAAACTTTACCTCTTCCAGCCTAAATAAACGGGCTCTACTCCATTTGTTTGCCCAGATTTTTCCTTTGCCCGTGGAGAAAACTCCTCATCCTCCACCTTGATCAGCCTGGCCTGCCTGGTGATCCTCGTGAGCCCCCGCCATGCCTGTCTTGCCCCCAGACCCAAGTGTCAGGTGGGCCCCGAGCCGGGGGATTCTGGGTAGGTCGTGCGGTAGAGCCCCTAACAGCTCTGGTGACGTGACTGCTCTCTGCAGAGGGTCTCAGGGATTGAGGTGCTTTCCTTCTCCAGGAAGAATTTTCTCTCTAATAAAAATGATGGGGGAAATAGAAAGACATGTCCTTGTGCTCAGCATTTCTCCCTGCCCGGCTTTAACCTCTGCTAATAGGTCTGGGTAGAAAAAACACCTGGCTTTAGTGTCCGAGGATCTGGGTGCGAGTGCTGGTTAGACCACGAGACCGCTTGACTGTCTCAGCTAAGTCACTCGGGGTGGTGGGGATGAGAGTGCACGCTTCGTTGTTTGCAGGGTCATAATGGAGTATGGGAGCAAACGTTCTGCAACAGGGGAAATTCTGTTCCGATAACCGTGCTGGAAATTAAGAGGCGGTGCACTGGGGGGGGGGGGGGTGGGGGGGGCAATTGAAGTGAAATAAATTGGTCAGCCCAGTTAACCAGCATCTCCGGGATCTCAGGCTGTGAGGCATCGAAGACTGATACGTAAACTAGGAGTGGTGGAAGCAAGATGTAGGATGTCACATATTTCCCTGGGTCATCTTGGGTGGGGTTATCTTCTGCCACATGGGTACCAAGAGCCAGTGGTCCTGTCATGGGGATTTCAGTTGAAGGCAGGACAGGAGTTTGCCCTCACAGAAGTATGAGACAGGAGAAGAGCCAGTAGGATCTCCTGTAACTGTCTGCAAAGCCTTGGGGTAGAAAGGGGCCGGTTCATGCTTTCGTCCTGAATAATGTGGAAACACGGCTGTGTGTTTTTCTCCGTGGTGTTCATGACAAAGAAGTCGCACAGTTTGGGGATGTTCAGGACTTGTAAAACGTGTGATATGGTGGGAATCAAGTGTGATCCTGCCCACAGGAAATGATATGAAACACGTGACGCACTCTGTAAATGGCTTTACATGATCATTTAAGAACTTTTAGTTTTTCTTGAAAACACTCTACGGAGCCGGGCCTTTTATGCAGGCATCCTAATCTCAGTAGTTAAATCGCGAGAGAGTCAGTCCATTTCAGGGCACGTGATTGGGGTCAAGTGCAGCTTGGGTTTGGGCAAGCTGCAAACCTACAGAAGAGAGTTTTGAGCACAGAATTACCATTTTGTGTTGTGGCACATTGGCTCTAAAGTGGCACTCTTAGGAAGTGCTGAACACCAAAAGGCATCTTCGGTGCATTGGATCCTGTAGCTGTGAGGTCTTCTCCTGGCAGGACGCATTTGAGAGGCTGTTGCTACAAGAAAGATTCTCTCGTTTGCAGATTTCCTGCTTAGTCTGGTGAAACAAAGAGCCAGATTCAGGAGATGTCAATTTCCAGTGACCTCTCAGAATCAGATTTTTTTGCAATAAGTTTTTCATTTTCTCAGTTGCTTCCTTGTACCTGGCGAAATGGCCAGAGGCCTTCTCCTTGCTGTCTCTTGAACATCAGGAAATAAAATTGTGTACATTTTTTGTTTGTTTGTTTTTGTTTTTAGTCTTGGTATTTTACAAGACACTTTTTAGTTCAGGTCACCAAGAATTTACTGAGCACCTACTATGTAGTAGGCTCTGGCATTTTCACACACGTTTAATTTAATTTAATCTCATCCTCACTGCAAGGAGGGGAGAGAATCCTGGGTAACGAAAGAATGCTCTGTCTCAGTGGTCTTGGAGACCCTGTCTCTGGCACCTTCACTTGGCCAGGGCTGCTAGAAACAAACAAACAAATAAACAAACAAACAAACAACATGTGATTTAGGAGTCCTTCCACTTGTTCCGATATTTCCTCTTTCAGGCCATATGCCCAACGTTTAGGGTAGGAGAGTTGAACTATTCTAAGGAAAGAGCAAGAAAATTTAGCTGTAGGGCCCAGGGGGCAGTTCTGTTTTCTGGCTCAGATTCTGGAACGGAAGAGCCTCTCTGGGTTTCCCTGAACACCTGGAATTAATTTGGGTTTTGCTCTGACTTCGAAACATTTGCTGAGGTGGAGGATGGTGGAGGGGGTAGGAAAGAAATAAATCCAGTGATTAAAAATAGCTTTGCATGTCAGGTGCCTGAACGGATTTGGGAACATGCCTGCAATCCCTTTTGTCTGGCAGGTCTGAACTCCGGCGCTGCCGAATTACAACTGCTTTCATTTGTTTTTCCTGCTCCCCTACCATGTAATGGTCAAGGGCTCATTGGAACCATGTGTGAGCCTGGTGAGTCACCAAATCCTCAGGACTTCGGCGGTAATAATGTGTTAAAACTCCTTTTGGGGGATGGGGCAAGGGTGGATGAAGGGAAGAAGGGAGCGGACTGAAGTCACTTCCTACAGATGTTCGATGTTCGGGAGTCCTCTCTGCAGGCTTCTTTTCCCAGGCCCGGCTGCAGGACCCGAGGCCGCTGTCCCAGTGCACTTGGGAGCGTGCTGTGCCTGGCCCAGGACCATCTCTTTTGTCCCGAGGCGGCTTCCCCCTGAGAAGGGGCGCCTACCTCTGCGCTGGCATGTCGTACCCGAGAGGTGTGCACTCCCCAGTGGCGGTGCACCTTGGCAGTGGAGCCGAGATGCTGTCACTGGAGACTGGCTTGCAATTTTGGTCACTCACGTCATTGGAGGGTGGATTGGGGATTTTCTGTACAACTTCCCCCCCCCCCCCCGCCTTTGGAATGGTTTTTTATTGGCCGGTGACTCTTAGGAGATTGGATATGTAAAGAGAAGGGCGGAAGCTGTGAGAAGTCTGTTTCAGAGCTCATGGTGTCCCATTACTTGGGGGCAGTGATGGGCCGTTTGGTAGGGATGGATGGCTCCACAAGGGCACCACGCCATATGTGCTTGCTGGAGCAGAGTCCTGCTTGCCCCTCACTGCCGTCACATCATTAGGTTTATGACAATGGAGCCGAGGGGCTGAGGAGGGACATCGATTTCCCTTCATTGCACTAACCACAGCCGGAAGCTTTGTGGATTATAAGATCTAGGGCCTGCTACAGGCTTTAGACTCAGGAGTGTGGGAGAAAGAGGATCCTTCCAGGTCTCTTCATGCCCAGTTCCAATCCACCCTTCCGCAAATGAGAGAGAGGGCCGTGGAATGGGTTTTGAGATTCCCTTTCACATTTTTCAGAGATCCCAGTATCTTCACTGGGGGAAGTCCTCTGAGAGACCAGAGACAACTTTCCAGGAACAAGCTGCTCTGGAGTCAGTTATCAGTTGCTGGCCACAGCCAGTTTTTTCTATTTCTATTGATCTAAAAGAGCAAAGATGCCTTCCATCCCACACTGGGACTTTCTAGGCGGCTTGGCACTCCCTTTTGGATGCTTCCCAGGAGCTCAAGCCTTTTCTTGCACACTCCAAAGTCACAGTTAGAAGTTCATGCGGACATTAACCATCAGGAACGATGATCCCTGCAGTCTCTTCTGGTAGGACACAGGAGTCAAAGGCACTGGCTTACCATCCCAATTTGAGTTCCTCTCTCTGATCCGACTTCCTCACGTTCCAGATCATGGTAGTGCTGCTTGAAAACAAGTTCTGTGGTTCAGATGGGCCAGTAAATAAAATGTACGCACCGTGGAACTTAATCTTTATCATCTTTTTCCAGGAGTTTATCTGTCTCACGTAAGCTTTCACATTGTGGTCCTCCTTTACCTAGAGAATGTCTTCGTGACAATAAAATATCTGTGGGTGAGAGAACGTGTGGCCTGGGATGAGCTTTACATGTCTTCAGTGTGTGAGGAAGGAGGCGAAATAGAATGCGTAGTGTTTTGATAGCTTTTGAATGGGATTTCATTGTACTAGTCTCTCTACTTTGGTGTATGTTTGAAAAGTGCCATAAGGAAAATTCAAAATGCTATGAGGGATGTTAGACCTATCAACAGATCTCTGTAGCAATGCACTGATTAAGTGACTTATTCAGGGTGATTATGTTAGTGGCAAAACTGGGATAAGAACCCAGGGATTTTGAGCAACAGGCTGGGTCAAGCCCCCTGCACACCCCCCACGCCATCTTTCCCCCTTGTCTTTGGGGCTCTCTTTCCGTTTGGGACTGTCGTTCTTATTTCCTCCCCCTATGAACCGGAAGATTTCTTCTTGATTTCCTTCACTTTAAGAAACGTATTTCAGTAAGACCTTATGTAACTAATGCACCTTATATGATGTGCATGATCACACATCAGGGTGACTCAGGGGTGAACACAGACAGGGAAGGAAGCCAGGTTGTCATTTAACTTGGGTACTTTGTATGGAAGGAAGGAAGCGTCCCTACCCGTATTCCCTCGAACAAGGACAAGACTACAGTTGATTCTGTAAATGGCTTTTAATTATGTCTTTATGGGGCTAGTTCATAGGTCTGTAATTATTTCCTCGAATGTATCTAATTGTCAAACTAAGAAATAAACTTTAAGTTTATAATTATTTCCTCAAATGTGTCTAATTTTCAAACTAATAAAAGTCCAAAGAAAGAAAGAAAGAAAGAAAGAAAAAAGAAAGAAATGCAAGTCCCATTTTCTCTCTCTGAGCTGTCAGACTTTTAGTTTTCTTGGATCTCTGATCTGTTCCTGTTTGCTGCAGCAGTGGAGTAGAGTAGAAAGAGCTTGGATTGAAGAGTTCAAAGAACGGCTCTGTGGGGCACCTGGGTGGCTCAGTGGGTTAAGCGTCCAACTTCGTCATGATCTCACGGTTTGTGGGTTCGAGCCCCGCGTTGGGCTCTGTGCTGCCAGCTCAGAGCCTGGAGCCTGCTTCGGATGCTGTGTCTCCCTCTCTCTCTGCCCCTCCCCTGCTCCATTCTGTCTCTCTCTCAAAAATAAACATAAACATTAAAAAAAAGGCTCGCTGTGTGGTTTCAGCGCCAGTCTCTTGCTCCCTTGGAGCTCTGTTTCCTCATCTGTAAAATGGGTATCCTGTAGTATCTTCCCAGGAGCCTCAGAAGTTTCCCGGGTGATATTGTGAAATAGTGTTCGTGGAAGATCTTTGTGGACCAAAAAGCAGCTTTTGGCTGTAAGGCATGTTACTCATTCTTGGTGTTTCTTTCAGGCTGCTCTTCCTTGGGACAGCACTCACCACACACAGCTAATTATCATGGTAACCTGCTGGGGTTTGGCCAGTCTGATGGTTGTGCGAGACTGTGCGAGACTGGAATAACGCACCTGGTTGTTTCTAGCGCTTGGCTTCGTCTTTCATCACCTAACCCTTCCTTTCCCGATGCTCCCCTTTTCTTCTGTAGTTTGAGCACGGTGAGGGGAGAAACATCTCAGGTCAGTAAGGCCATGGCCTGACTTTTCCCAGAACACACATCACTTCAGGCTTGGATTCTATGTAACACGGTTGATACGAGCCATTTGGTTTCAAACGACTTAAAGGGATGGTATGAAAAGTCACATGAAAACATCTTGCATGGGTTCTTGGACATCGAACAGCCCTAAACTTTGAGTTGCATATGAGTGAATCGAAACCCTTGTTCTGCGTTTGACTTAAACCATCCATGGGGTGTGTATAAGCTGTTGTTCACGGGTCAGGCCGCAGTGAAAAATGAGCAGATGTTTCCATAAGTTCAGAAGGCCCCTGGTTCGTTATGCCCTTACTGATTCAAGTAGTGCTACGTGCTCATTTCCGCCCCGATACTGTACAATCTTGGTAAGATGGGGTTTGGGACTATTCCTTATTCCCTAGCTTCTGTACAACTCTTTTCTCCAAAACTCACGGTGATTCTTATAAATATTAACCCACATGTAGGGTCCTGAAGGGTAATCACTGGGTTAGAAACCTGATACGCTCATAATGTTTTCAATTTCTAATGCATCCTGTTTAGTCTTCACTGTATTGGCATAATATATCTTCAGGTCAGGTTCTCAGCATTTGGAGACAAACGGGTTATTTAAATTCAAGATACTGCCAATACAAATATTAACATGAAGGCCATTTTAGTACCTGTCCATGAAATATAATTAGTTAATTTCTCTGGGGGGGGCATTGATTAATTTCTAGATGGCATTCCTAAAATTAGAAATATTTGGTACCTAGTGCAAAAATGTTTTAATGGGTAATGAGACCAAATGTGGCAGGAATGACAGGGATGCCTGCTTGGGCTACAGCAGGTTCGATTCTCCACCCGTGTAATGATGTCATTATTATTGTTGATCAGTGTAATTAATAGAACTGCTGCAGCCACGGATTAGCAATGGTGGGGGGGGGGAGATTTTGCGTTCGTATTTTATACAAAAAGAGTTTAATATTTGAGATTAATGTCTGCTTGGGAATGTTCATCGTCTTTTAAACACAGCGCCCATCCTCCTAATAAAGATGGGCCTGGCTGATTGTTCACTCGCTTGCAGAGGAGGTTTGAATTTTTTGAAACCAGCATTCCACCCGTTTTAACAAGGGAGAATAGCTCTGACTTTTCTGTCTGAATCCTTTGGGTCCAGGAGCACTGACATGCCTTCTGCTGAGCTCATCGAGTGCAAGTGCAGGTGTCCCAAGTTTGTGGGGTTGGCCTTTGCCAGCCAGCTGGGCTGTGAGCACTTTTCCAAAGGATCCAGCACTTTGTGTCCTGGGCCAGGGACAAAGCTGATGGGTGCTGTACAGCTGCAGCTGACAGCGTGTGGACCAGGCTTTTGGAGATGGCATTGAGGTGGACAGGTGAAAGTAACTCCAGCTGCTTCTCTTGGAGAGAGCAAGCGAGAGCCTGAAAAGGCTGGTTCCCTAACAGGAAGCAGGAACGCGCAGGGAGAGTTGTCAGCCCAGCAGTCCTGTCCAGGCCATACTTCCAGAGTGTGTGGAGTTATAGGAAGCAGACTCCAGGAAACCTCTTTCTCAGGCTTTCTGCTGTCATCCTTGGCCTTCACATCACCTTGGCATCTTCTGTTTAGAAAATGCCTGGGGCCTCCTAGCCAATCTCCTCCTTCACTTCCAGCTTGCAGCAGAATCACTTTGTCTGTTTGGCCTGGCCTGTATTTTCCACATGGGTTGTCCCGGCCAATATCCGCCATCAGTTAAGTTCTTTTCATCGAATCATAAATCAGTGGAGGGAACAAACACACAAAACAAAACCCACACCGTTCGACTTCGTGGGTTTGTGTTGGACGGGCGTGAAGGGAAGGAAGGTTGATTCAAATTGGGACAACACTGAATTCACTGACCATTTGTTGATTGACTCGCACGTTCTGCGTGCTGGGAGGTAAGGATGCTACAGTTGGTCGTCCCTTTCAAAAATAATGCTCTGGGGTTAAAGAAAAAGTTACTTTCTCTGAGGTAAAGCTGACTTCGACTCTAAGTGGAGACACTTCTGGACCTCGCACTTAGCTGTTCTTGGGTGTGTGGAGTAGGCACAAAGGGGCGGCATTGATGTCTTTCTTGGTGACTCATGTGATTACTCCATTGTTTGAAGGGCTGGATGTTATGTAATCAACATTTGATCCGCTCCCCCCCCCATTTTTCCTTCTTAACAATCTGGGATTTTCCATCATTTTGTCAACCTTCCTGGAGGCATGTTGGTTTTTCCACTAGATTACTAGATGTTTGGGGGCATTGTCCCAGGGCAGCCCAGACTCTCCACTCCCTAGACCTTCAGATTCACCCTCCGTGGCAGGGCCTGGGGAGCGGCTGCAGTGAACCCTTCTGTCCTTTCAGGGCAAAGCTGGACCCCAAGCTGGTTCCTGACAGCAACCCCCAAAGCAAACCAGAGGGCAAGTGCTGGCTCTCCTTTCTTATAATGTAGTTTCCATTCATTTTGATATTCAGAGGCAATATGTTTGCTCCTTTTTGCAGAGGTCATCTATTGTCATCTTTTCCCTTCCGTGTTTCCATTTTATTCAGCCAATAACACATTCTATGTGTCCAGGGAAGTTTTTTAAGTGGCCAGGGTTTAGAGATGGCTAGTCGAGGAACTTCTGCAGTAGCCGTGCCTGGAACTCAGCCATTGAATAAGTCAGTTTCGTATGATACACTCCAGATTCAGGGTGAGGAAGAGGGCTTCTGGAAATTACTGCAATAAAGTGTAATCACTGCCTAAAGATCACGGACGGGATGGCTGGTAGGAATTCTCAGGTCATTTCTTTGCTGGTTGGCTTTTATATAGGAACTTGTGCCTGCGGTGAATGCAGAGAATTTTTACCTTGAGCCATATTTGTGGATCTTTGCTTTGAACCTGTTCTCCAAGTACTAGAGGGATTGGACATAGAGATAAAAATACAGATGGATGTAGCCAAAGATGACATGTTTGCAAATGTACAGATTTTGATACCTTACTCTTCCTCACCACCTACAGAAATCAGGTTTTATAGATAGTACCTCCCATATGCACTTCAACTTTGTCCACCTACTTTATCTGTAACACCGTCTCCCTACTCAAAGCCACCATAATCTTTCACTGCAACTAATGCAATAACTTTTTACCAAATTTTCCCATCTCTATTCATAGTCACTGCCTCAACCATTCTTTACAGAACAGCTAAGGTGATCTCTCTCTCTCTCTCTCTTTTTTTCTCTCTTTTTTTTTTATTATGGTAAAATACACCTAACGTAAAATTCACCATCTTAACCATTTTTCAGTGTACAGGTCAGTGGTGTTACAGACATTCACAATGTTGTACAGCCATTGCCACCATCCACCTCCGGAACTCTTTCCATCTTGTGAAACTGAAACTCTGTCCCCGTTAAACTCCCCCGATCCCTTTCTCCTTCCAGGCTCTGGCAGCTACCTTTCTGCTTCCTGTCTCTGTGAATTTGATTACTCTGAGTACCTCATATAATTTGTCTTTCTGTGATTGGCTTATCTCACTTAGCGTAATGTGTGGGTTTGTCCCGCGGAATAAGACCACATTGCGTGTATACACTAAATTTTGTGTATCCATTCATCTCTTGATGGCCACTTGGCTTTGCCTCCACATTTTAGCTATTGTGAATAATGCTGCTGTGAACAGAAGGATACGAATCTCTCTTTAAGACCCTGTCTCGACTCTTTCGGGTATGTAGAGAACTCCTAAAACTCAACAACAACAACAAAAACCTCAGCAACTCTGTTAAAAATGAGCACAGTCTTTGAATAGACCTTTCTCCAAAGAAGATACAAAGTTGGCCAGTAAGCACATGGAAAGATGCTAGACATCATTAATCATTAGGGAAATGCAAATCAGAACTATAGTGTGGGGCCACTTCACATCCATCAGGACCCCTTAACAGATTCTGCGCTTGTCTATTTCCTCTCTCAAACAACTGTCCTTGGGGGTTCTCTGCTCCCACTGCATTCATTTTTTTGATACTAAAACAGGCAAAGTTTCCCCCATTTCACAGCCTTTATTTGTGCTTCTCCCCCTTGTCTAGGACCATGGTCATCAGGATCCCCTGGATTGTGTGTTAAAAGCACAGATTTCTGGGCTTCCCCCTCTCCCCCAGAGGTTCTGATTCAGGAGGTCTGGAGTGGGACTGATATTTGCATGTGTAACAATTTCCACGTGATGATGATGCAGCTGGCCTGGGGACCACCCTTGGAGAACTACTGGTCTAGAGTACTTTCCTTTTTTAAACTAGTATGCATGGTTTAGATCTCTGGTCATGCACGTCTCTTCTCCTAAGGGAGACCCTTTCAGGTTCCTCCAGCCTTGACGGAATTTTTGTTTCACGTTAACATCTCATCTCCTGCTTCTCCTTTGAAGCCCTTATTGACATCTTCGAATGTTTAATTGGGCAAATGGTTTTATAATGACTGAATCCCCTGCCAGAATCTGATAACCCAGCTCCGGGAGGGTAGGGATCATTTCTGTTTTCTCTTGATTCCTTACACATGACAAGTGCTCAGTTTTGTCGAATGAATGAATGTTGTTTCCTCTTCATAGGTAACTGGAAGTATGTAGTCACAATAACACTCTCAGTGAATGTGAAGTGTGAGTAGGGACTCTGGGTGAATTAATAAAGCTACACAGAAAGAATAAGCTTTTTTTTTTTTTTTTTTTTTTTTTTTTTTGTGAAGGATGCACATCATTCTAGGCAAGAGTCAGGCTTTTTTTTTTTTTTTTTTGAGGGGCCTAGCACACTGTGGAAAGCCCCCCAAATTTCACCTGCCCTGGTGAGGATGTTAGTATAGTTATTTCTCAACTTGCTTTCTTCAGACCATTCATGTCCTATTATGTCTTACGGGTGGTTAACTACCTATTAGTTTTTTTAAAATTGAGATATAATTGGCATGTATTAGTTTCATGCGTACAATATAATGATTTGATATTTGCATATATTGCTTAATGATCACCATAGTAAGTCTAGCTAACATCCATCGCCCGTGTTGTTTTTATTATTCATAGGACATTTTTTTTTTTCTTCCAGATATGGAATGTGCTGATGTCCCACTGTTAACTCCAAGCAGCAAAGAAATGATGTCTCAAGCGTTGAAAGCTACTTTCAGTGGTTTCTCTAAAGAACAGCAACGACTGGGAATTCCCAAAGGTATGTTGTTGATAGAAAAAGAGATGGGATCAGGCCTTTAGGTGAGGTCAGTTTTCTCACCTATAGAGTGAGATAGACGTGATTGCTAATCATACTTTGGTCAGTGCCTCCATGCTAATGTTTTCCCATCTGCCGGGTTTGACAACTGCCATCTTGGTCTTAGGACAGTGGTTCCCAAACTTATTTGCACATGAGGTTCAGGATCTTCAAAGAATCCCTAGCCGGGGGCCATGTCTCAGACCCATTAACATGCAATTCCTTGTGGCATCAGTATTTTTGAAGCCTCTCAGGCAATTCCAAAGCACAGACAAGCTTGGAAAACACAGCCTTCAAGTCATTCTGGGCCATCATTGGATGAACTCAGCGAGCTACATTCCTTGGAATTTAACTGATCGCTCTTTTCTTTTCCATGTACTTTGGTGAAATGTGTTTATACTTGGGTGTTCTCATCTGAAAGGGTTTATTTAGGAATGTAAGGGGACTGGAGTTGTCAGAAAGGACAAATGACTGGAGAACACTTAAGCCTTCAGCAAGCAACATTTCCTGAACAATTGAGAGCAGAAAGAATACTTTTCTGTTGAGTAAGGGTAACACTGTCTATTGCTTCCAGCCCAGTCAGACCCCCATGTTAGATTCTGTGAATGCGTCTCCAAACCTTCTCTCGTGTATGTCCTACTTTCCCACAAACCTCAGCTGACAGCAATGTCCAACATCTTATCAAGAACATAAAGCAGAATATTCACAAAGGGAATTCTGACCACTGGCTTGCCAGCATCTCATAAAGTCATCTGCTAGATTGAAGGGGGTGACCTTGACAGCAGGTCTGGTGTGAGCACCACAGCCTGCCGCCCTCTGAACTCTTTGAGGGCCACGCTGATGTACTCACGTTCCACCTCAGGCCACGTAGGAAGAGTATGTATTGTCTGTTTTCTGATGCTGTTCCAGCCTTGCAGGATGTCTGGTGTGATGAACACAGGCACCTGATAATATTGTTATTAGCAAATACCGTTTGACTTACTGTTACTAGTTGCTATGATTATTACTAGTTGTAATTAGCCAAGGTAAAAATGATTAATGATAATGCCTCAAGTCAGTTATAACGGTGAAGAGCAGAGGCAGGTGAGTGCAATCTCTAGAACAGACTTGACTGTCATTATTGCTATTAAAGAAGCCATTTTGTTCCTTTGTCCTGGACTTAAAAAAAAAAAAAAAAAAAACCTAATGAAAATAAGGCAGTGAGAGAGGAGCTTCGTGAATTTTTTAATGAAGGGTGGAGAATACTCATGTATTACTTTTTTGGTCGATGATAGTGATCTCCTAACTGGCGAGATAGAGAAGTTGGGGATGTTGAGTGTCGGGGGGGAGTATTATAAATGGTGCCCCACAACATGCCTTTATAGGCGGGTGCTTCCTAAATCTGTAAATGAGAGAACATCCTCAGGACATTCAGATCCTTTAATGTCCTGTCTGGGGCATGGGCAAGAGGTAAAACGTGACCTGCTGGATCTCCCTTTGCTCTCTTTCCTCAGACCCCCGGCAGTGGACAGAAACCCATGTTCGGGACTGGGTGATGTGGGCTGTGAATGAGTTCAGCCTGAAAGGTGTGGACTTCCAGAAGTTCTGTATGAATGGAGCAGCTCTCTGTGCGCTAGGGAAAGACTGCTTTCTCGAGCTGGCCCCGGACTTCGTCGGGGACATTCTGTGGGAACATCTCGAGATCCTGCAGAAAGGTAACGGTGTGGAGGCCGGGTGGGGCTGCTGCAGCGGCAGGTGAGGGAACACACCCAATGGTGGGACATCGATGCCATGATGTGTGGGTGTCCCCTCGAGGTCTTAATACGGGCTGTGGAGGCATGTCAGGCTGGCGTGTGGCAGGTGCTTAGTAAATGTTAGTTTCTCTTTCTCCTATGTATTAGGGGTCCAGATTGTAATATTTCACAAGATTGCACTCTGGACGCTTCTTGCGATGCAAAATTCTCATCTCCGTTCTTACCTTAAACTCATGTTCTCTTCGAGCAGTGTCTTCGGCCAGCTCCAAGACAGATAGTTGTTTTTTTGGTTTTTTTTTTTTTGTTTTTTGCCTGGCAGTCTTCATACCCATTCCCTTGATCCATGCCAGTGTGGTACCTGTCCACATCCCGCAAGAAAGCTTCGATGCTCGGAGCTAACTAGTAAGACCGGCTTCCCTGCCCAGTAACGGGGTTGGGGTTACAGCGGTGTGGTATACCTTTGTCATCCAGAACAGACACCGGGGTCATGTCAGGATACCATGTTGCAACCTTGTAATGACATGGCCTCCTCTACGAGCCTCTTCCAACCTTTTTGGACCAAGTGACTCATGTACCACAGTCCTGGCTGAGTATAGAAACAGCAGCAGGCGGCAAACTTGGGTGTTTTTGCACTTATTTTTCTGAATTTCTTCTTAAAATAAATTGCAGTTACCAGCAGTCAGCGGTGCCCTCCAGCTGACTGTAAGCCTAGAAGCCCGGTGGCCTCTCTGACCCAGGCCCACCCTTTCCCTGTGGTCACCAGCTCCAGCCCGTGGCGCAGACGCTGGGGGCGGGGAGCAGAGCTCCGGATTAGAACTTTTATTCCATATAATACCTTCCTTTGTTCGAGGAGATTTTCCACTCCGCGATGCTCAGGAGAGCCCCAAATTAGATTCCTCTGGGCCCAGAGGTGTTATCTTCCTTCTCCTCCGCCTCTGCCGGAAAATAAATAAATAAACAAACGCAGTCAAGAACTAGGTGAATCTCGCTGCGGCTACCACGCCTGAGGCCTGAGGACGGCCGGGCACAGGCTTCCCGAAACCCCGACATGTCCCTGTGACTGCACAAACACCCACTCCTACGTGTTGACACGAGTGACCTGTTTATAGAGGGAAGAGATGGGGCAGGCTCATAACAGATCTGATGTAACCATTGGCGTATAAACACAAAGGTGGATTCTACCAGACCGTGTAACCCAAATTTATTCTACTGATAACGCTGTTTCCCTCTCTTGAGCTCCATGGAGTTGCCAGGTGTTTCTGGAGCGTTTGTGATCACAGCTGTCGTTAATAACTGCGCAGCACCTCCTTGTTCCCGGAGTGCTTTCAAATACGTGTTGTCTCTGGATTCTCAAAACAGCCCCGTGAGATGCGAAGAGTAGCGCGGGTGCCGTTGGTGTCCTCATCTGTAAAATGAGGGCAGATTAGGTGGTTTCCTCTAGATCGCTCATTTCCTTAAACGTAGGTCTTCTTTGATTGAACTTCCTGCCCTGCCTTCTTTGTATAATAATGTGGACTCCTGCGGGAGCCTCTGGGTCCCTGAGACAGGTGTAGCTTACTTGCTCCCCGCCAAGGCATAATGGAATAGAATTTAGGCAGATGGGGAAATAATTGAAGATGTTTGCGAACACGAGTCCTCTCGTCCTACCCATTTTCTACTGGGAGAGGCAGTAAAGAACCATCTCCCTTCAGATCCTTGAAGAGCTGAGCAGCGTGTTTGCATGGAGGCTATGGCTTTTGTTCTGTAATTAAACTAGAGCAACAGAACATAGCTGTTTGGGGTGGGGTGGAAGGCCAAAGGTACAGGGATGTTTCAATCTGATAAACTGCTAAAGCAGAGTTTAATCATTTTATCTCGACTGGGAACTGTTTTTTCGGTGCAGGCATAAACTTGTTTTCCCAGCAGTCTCTGCTCCCAACAAGCTATCAGGTATCTGAGGAAAAAACCCAAACCAATACTCCCTCTTTATGTCTGATTCTTACTGTGAAACAGAATCAGACCCCTCCATACAATGGCTGAGGTCACGGCACTGGATTCCAGGGTAATGAGAGGATCCTGAATTTACCTTCGTTCAGCGGAGACCTTGTCTGTGCTTAGTTAATTCGCCTACATTCCTTTCTCCTTCCAAGGGGAGTTAGCACCAGGTCACCAGCAGCAGTTGGTGATAACTGTTTTCTCTCTTTGTATAAGCCCTGCCACATCCACCAAAGAGTCACCTTACCAGTGTCCTGTTCTCCTCTGGGCCCACACTTGAAATGTGGGGGCGATTGAAAAAACACAACACAAAAACCAGACTTCTGTTAGAAGAAGTTAAAATCAACCTACCTAAAGATTGTAATATGTTTCCGAAAAGTTTTGGAACGCATCAGCCTGAGTGTTGGGCTGGTAACTTCCCAAGCCTCCGATGGTAATGTGGTACACGCGTCCATTAGAATGAGGGTGGAATGCCTTCCCAGCCCTTGGAGATTACTCACTGGTGTTCTTTCCAAGATATTAAATACCATTTTGCAGCTACTGAAATAATAGACTTAGCCATACTTTTGTGATCTCATTTCTAGACAAGGCCCCAGTCAGGGTAGACTCAGACACCAGCTCAGTTAATGAACATGCAGATTTCTTAGAAGAGGGACTGAGATCATTGCAGTCCTTATGTCCAAGGTCCTTTTAGGCCAAACGTTACTTGTGCGTTGACCTCTTTGTTTTGTTCCTCGCCCTGTCTGTTACAGAGGATGTGAAACCATATCAAGTTAATGGAGTGAACCCTACCTATCCAGAATCCCGCTATACCTCGGATTACTTCATTAGTAAGTTCGTCTTTCACTCGTCTCCTGTGGTTTTTTCTTCCTATGATGGGGACCTAGGAAAGGATTCCTGTCCCAGATGATCTCAGGCTCCTTTGTGGTAATTCTGTGGAAAATAATATTTTCTTAACTGTAGCCTCTATGTTATTTATTTTGTTATTCCCACAAGGCACAAGGCTTCAACCTATTTACATGTTGGTGTTTTTATTAACCTGCAAACTCCTTCATGCCAGGATCTCTCTCTCTGATATCTTCAGCATAAAAGTCATGCAGAGAGACTACAACTTGACCCCTGAACTTTGACCTTATTTGATCCCGTGCACCATGCTGGCCATCAGAGGGTTGGGTTAGAGATATGGCTGTGGCCCTTTCTCTTTTCCTTTTACTAGCAGATATGACAACCCAACCATACTGGAGAGGTGGCCAGAAGAAGAGAATTAGGGTAGGGCTGTTCTTATCTGATGGCCTTGCTTTGGAAGGGAGTCTTGAGCAGGTTGTTTTCATTTTACGGGTTTATTATGATTTTTATTCTAATAACAACAGTGGTATTCACTCCAAGATGGCAAGTGTTGGTAGGCAGTTTACACATACACTCTCCTTTGATCTTTATCACAACGCTCTGAGGAAGATTGCAATCATCCCCATTTTAGAGATGTGTAAATTAAGCCAGAAAAGGGAAGTATCTTGTCAAGGAAGTATCTTGTTCAGTAGTAGAGCAAGGTTAAACACCCAGGCCCTCCTGACTTAAAATATGTTCCTTTCAATCTCTAAGGTAGTAAGCTTGTTTTCAGCTTGTGGGGCTATTGTAAATGGTGAAGATGTGCTTATTTTAGGTGCAAATTGGCCCTCTCTCCAATGGCACACGCTCTCTGTTTCCAGGTTATGGTATCGAGCATGCTCAGTGCGTTCCTCCCTCGGAGTTCTCAGAGCCTAGCTTCATTACAGAGTCCTACCAGACTCTCCATCCCATCAGCTCAGAGGAACTCCTCTCCCTCAAGTATGAGAACGACTACCCCTCGGTCATTCTCCGGGACCCTCTGCAGACAGACACTTTGCAGACGGACTACTTCGCCATCAAACAAGAAGTTGTAACCCCAGACAACATGTGCATGGGGAGGACCAGTCGTGGTAGGTCCGATTTCTTCTCTAGAGGCTCTTGGGTTTCCGAGAAATTACCTAACTTTGTGAGTTTTCCAGGTCCCAAGAATAGGTAGATATTAAGGGCTTTCCAACCTGGAATTTTAGCCAGGTCCACCATCATGACAAAGACCATGGTGTCCATGCTGGAATTGGCATGGTGACCAGTCACATTTCTTACTTGGGTAAGATATTTTATTAAATAATAACTGGTTGAATGTGGTGGTTTTTAAAGGTATGATTTATCTTCTTTGGGAGAATTTTGCTTCAAGAAGACACAACCAGTTAAAAATGGTTCAGGTGACCCTGCTGGAAAGCCCTGAACTCCACATGTGCCCTAGTGTTCCTCCTAGAGTATTTCTCCATCAGACCGTAGACCCTGGCTTGGTATCTGAATGACCTCTGCTTCGCCTGGGCTCTCTAGCCTCCGGTGACTTCTTTGGTTTGGGAAGACACAAGATGGTTAACCAGTGGATTATTTGGAATCGGTCATCAGCAGTGTGGTGGAAATGTGTAATACTTAGCTAGAGGACCAGGGAACAAGGTGGCCAGAGGCTTCCAAAAGAAGGTACTCTTGTTGACACGACTCTTAGGACAATGATAAAACATTCACTGACAGGGAAGTAAATGTTTCAAAATAGAGCTGACTGACTTTATAAAGCAAAGAAAGGTCAAGCACACCCGAATTTAAGATCAGGACATCAACACTCAGAGGCACACGCCCACCTCGTGAAGTGTCCAGATTGTTTTGTTTCTGAGAAAAGTAGTCTTCTGTCAGGAGATATTTGTTCATCGAGGAAGAATGAGCTGATTTCTAGAAAGTTGGAAAAAAAAAAAAAAGCCGATGGATAAATGGAGAAAAATTACAAACAGGAAGAGGAACAGGAGAAAGCTCCTCGAGCTGGTGCTCTGAGCACTTCGGCCACAGAAGACAGGCTGGGCTGGCCTGGGAGTGATTTCTGCTCAGTGATGAATCCCTCTGCTGCCTCTTCTGAGCCTCAGAGGGGAGCCCAAAGACATCTTCACTTTGAAGAATCATTCTACAGGCACCAGGGGCCATACACATTGTCATCTTCTTTGAGTGTGAGGCTTACACTTCCTCCCAGCAGGCACTTAGGGTAGGCAGTAGGCCCTGCAGAGGGAAAGTCCCTAGCAAAATCTGAACCTGTAATCTTCCGTCTTAGGGCCCCAGGGTGTTTGTGTTTCAGACCGAAGGGGATGGGTGGAACCAGTTTTGCCTTCCCCTTTCTGACTCTTTTTTTTTTTTTTTATTTTTGGATGCATGTCTATTTAAATACATACACACACATGTGTTATGTGTGCGCTTTTTTTTTTTTTTTCCAGGCAGGTCAAAGCAGTAGAACTCTTTCTCATGGGGCTTTCTGTACATATATGCGATGAGGCCGAGTGTGAGGGCTGGGCTCTGCCGTGGCATAACTTCGGGTAGCTCTGCCGTCACGCTGTTTTTAAATTGCGTCTGGCTTTGCGTTTGTGTGATTGTCCCTTCTCCCCCTCCTTCTCTTGTTCTTGGTTTTGGGCCCCAGCATCCTTCCGACCCCACGGTCAGTGACTGTGGACCGGAGAGTGACCCGGACGAAGGGGCGCGGGGTGTTTCTCTCTGGCCTCGTTCTCCTTCCCTTACGACAGACTGACCACACGAACTGGGGAGGAAGACCATTTTGCTCATGGCTGCTTTTTTGCAGTTGAGAAGTTCCGCAAACATGACATCTTCCAGGGGCTGATGGAAACGGCCATGGTGTGATTGGTTCGAATGAATGCATCACTGTTAGCGGATTATTAGTAGTAATAATCGTGGTATTCGTGTACAGCATTATAGTATACAAAGTGCTTCTGTGTCCCACTTATTTGGACTCTGAGTACTGTCTTTGTGTTAGTCTGTGCAGCGGGTTGCTGTGGGGCTACCCCATCCACTGTTCAGAGTGCTCTGAGGTCTCTTTGGTGGAGTCCGATAGCTTTGGAAGGAACTTGCTCTGAGCCATTTCTCCGAGAAGCTTGCCAGTGGACGTCTTCGAGAGCACATGCTTCCCTGCATGAGCACAGTAGCATAACTGAGTGCCTAATCCAGTTGGATTCAACCCATTTTTGGAGAAAATACCCGTAAACGAAGGTTCCCAGCTCCAGGATTGTGAAATAGAGCTAAAAGAAAGCAGCCTACTGCCATAAACCACAACCCTCCACTGAGTTACATTTGGCTCATGTTTGAGAGGCTGCCAGAGGGTGGTTATGGCCTAGTTTAGTGCCCTTGCTTTTTGGGGCTCCTTGGAAACTCAGCTCTCCTGCTTGTGGAAATTCCATTCTCCACGGCCTCCAAATATAAAAGTGACTGACAGAGGTAGGATCGGCTCAGAGAGATTTACGTATCAATACCACCTAAATACTGGCGACTCGGGTGGGGTGTTCTTCATGAAAAATTCTCTTTCTTCGGCTTTCTATCGGTGTGTTTGTCTCACAGAGAAATTGAATGACCATTAAGATGGAGAGCTGGTCTTAGCCAACACCTTTTTATGAGACACCACAAAATTTCCTGTTCTGTTCAAAAAAGGCTATTGCATTCGCATTGTAGGCTGTTTTCTTGAGTCTTGTAATGTGAATTTTCTGGAAAAGACAATTCTTTCATTTGTCATAATAATAAAGACTTGCAAACGTGCCAGTGGACTGGGTAGGCAGAGCCAGTAACCCATGAAGCTCTTTGGTTTGACTTCTGGAGATTACTCTTCTTCGAATGGATGATTTGAGGAAGGAATGAGATTAAGTAGGTAAATAACTACCTTTTGAATGGATGGTTTGAGGAAGGAATGAGATTAAGTAGGTAAAGCAGTATTGGAGGGGATAAGGGGCTCAGGAAATCTGTAACAGTGGCTTTACAAAAAAGTATATATTTAGTTGAATACCTTTTATCTTGGATTTTTTGGTTGTTTGTTTAAATTTTATGAGCAACATATCTTCCTTCCCAATTAGTATATATTTAGTTTCAGTTTGGATACCATAATTAAATATTTGAATTACACTGTGCTAACCACAACCCCCACTATTATGAAGGGGAGAATACACCAGAAACCCACCAGTATTAGCTTGTATAGGCCAATCTTACTCTGGGCTTTAAGCTTTCTAGTAGACCAGCCACCTCTGAACAACTGAGAGTTGACGTAGTATTTCTGCATATACATTTGTCACATCCTTTTGCCTCTTGGCTAGTGCTGAATCAAGATGGCCATTTAGTCTCCCGTGATTTAGTTTAGGTTGTCTGAAAACTGTCTGGAAGGAGAACATAGAACATATTCCTGTGAGCTTTTTAGCTTTTAGATACATTTATTTTCCTCCAAATTATTTATTTTTTTGGTTAGTCTCCTTTTTAATGGCATTTTTGCCAATGGAAATTTCTCTAGGAGCTATTATGCAATCACAGCAGCTGTTTATAACCTGGTTTGGGAAATTAATGAACTTGCATGATCTTGTGGTCAGTTAAGAATGCCTGAAGCAACTCCTAGAGTAAAGGATTTCTGACATTGCTATGGACCTTAACTCTTTAATCAGCTCCTTTGTTTTTTATTGGCCACACTCCCCCAGTGAAGTATAAATTCCAAGTACAAAATTGTACTTGGAGAGGACAAAGAACATGGATAGAAGAGCGATAGTGTTTTTTGTTTGTTTGTTTGTTTGTTTTTTAATCTCTTGGAAAAAAGCATCTCGTAACTTATTTCTGTATTTGAGAAGGCATAGAGGCATTGCATGTATTTCATTTAAAAATAGTATTTGGAAAAAATGCTAAAAAATAACACTTCAGTTCCAAGGTCAAGGAAGGTGAATCTGCTCTTAGTCTAGTGGAAATTTTTTTTTTCTTATGACCAAAGTATTTTGCCAAATTGGGCCTTTTGAAATCATCTCATTGGCCTGATTTGGAGTAGGGAGTTAAGCCTGACACTGCTCTGATTTCTTTATCTCTTCGTTGAGTCTACTGCGTCAGCCAGAAATTCTGTAATACCGTGTATGATGCTCTGCTCTTGGATTTCTGGCCCTGGAATTCTGGTTCTGAACACTCCTGTGCCCCTCTGACTGATAAGAGCAACATACAGCTGAGTCTCTGTCCCGGGGGCTGTAACACAGGACAACACGGTGGCGGTGGGCTCGCGGACGGGGCCCAGTGAGGCGCCCTACCCCCCCGGACACCCATATGCTTCCGTTTCCACTGGCCTCTCCATTCTTCCATCCCTCCTTCGGGTCTGATGAGCAGTCCGTCGTCACTGAGAGGGTTTTTACAGTTGTCTTTTCCCAATTCCTCTCCCCCTGCCCTCTTCCCACCTCCTTTTCCCCCAGGTAAGCTCGGAGGCCAGGACTCTTTTGAGAGCGTGGAGAGCTACGACAGTTGTGACCGCCTCACCCAGTCCTGGAGCAGCCAGTCCTCTTTCAACAGCCTGCAGCGCGTCCCCTCCTATGACAGCTTCGACTCAGAGGACTATCCAGCCGCCCTGCCCAACCACAAGCCCAAGGGCACCTTCAAGGACTATGTGCGTGACCGTGCTGACCTCAACAAGGACAAGCCTGTCATTCCTGCTGCCGCCCTGGCGGGCTACACAGGTAGGCGCCCTGCCCCCACCTCAGCCGCCTCTGTGTGCTTATTGCCATGGGTGGGTTCAGTAGAAGGCACCGTGTGCATGTCCCTAGAGACTGAAGTCAGCCTCTTTCTTTTTTGCGGGGGAGCTGGGACGAACAAGCCTCTAAGACGTCCGATCCGTCTGTCCCCCCATTCTGTGAATAGCCATTGACTTTTGGAAGTAAACAGTGTCATTCTATCCCAAGGGATCATTTCCAAGAGTGGTAGGGAAAACTTCTCCCTCAGAGGCATCATGGAATGGCTTACACTCTAGATTGTTCTATAGGGGAGTTCTCAATCGGCTGGCCGTTCAAATGGTAAAGGTGCCCTTGGTCACCCTACACTGTCCAGATCCTGGCCTCTCTGTTGGGAAACCCTTGCTTTTTTCCTCACTTAGCTCTATTACTGATTTTCTTCTACGAGTGAATGAAGAAAGAGCATGGGATGTGGGAGGTGGATATTGAGAGCTTAGGCTTTGATGGAGAATCTGGGTAATCAAACAGTTCATTGTCTGAACGTGTCGTAGCCCACGTGCTGCCTAACCTTGGAGGCTTTTGAAGAGGGTATCTGTGAAATATCCGAGGAGCGTTAATGTATTAACTGTCAGATCCTTTCTAGAAGACTGTAGTGTTTTCTAAGAATTAGAAATTGTGTTGCTTGAGTGGAGCTTATTTTAAGCTTTGATTACTCCCCTGTGTAGGCCACCATTGTCTTGCACTTGACCCCACCCTGGACAGGTTGACATGGGGGCACCCTTCGTGTGGATGGAGGCAAATCGTCATACCTGTGTTTCTAGGGCGGTGCCTGGCTGATCTCAAAAGCGGGCTTGATCCTCATTCTTCTAGCAGGGAACTCTCAGGGTTTTACTAGGGAAGCCAGCTGACCTTTGAGAACGACTCAAAGGCTGAGAAAATTTACTCCACCTTTAAAGTTCAGGAGTGTGTCTTTCGTGCTGTCTATTCCATTTAGCTCCTGGTGCAGTTCCTTGCATGAAGCGGTGGCCAGGAAATATTATTTCTGTGTTTTAAGGTAGCAACAAGGTCTGTACAGAGTCAGGACCCAGAAAGGCACCCTGTTCTTTCTACGGTAGCTTCCCACAGTCTTTGCTTCAGTGTCACTAGCATGTGGAAAAGTGCTGCTTTCCAAGGGAGTCCTCTCCCATCTCCGGACAGCAGACTGTTAGAAAGTTTGCCCCTTTCCATTGATGACTTCTGGAATGAGGAAAAGTGTATTCAAGGTGTATATTCAAAAAATATATTCAGCCTCTTTCAAGGTGTATAAGAGTGCTGGCTCCTGTAGTCTCAGCTCCTGGGTATTTTAAGCCCCGGACTCCAGTTGGATACTGAGGAAGGAGTGGGGAGTCATGCAGCTTAATTAGGAGGAGAAAGGAAAGACCCAGGAACCTCCAGCATGACTGTATGGGCTTGGGAGGTGGCGGGGTCTCTAGCTGGTCACGCTTGCTTCTGTTCTCGCGGCGCGGGGAGATCCGTGCTCTGCCATTTGCCGAATGTAAAGGCCAGCCCTTCTTCAGCCTCAACCCTGACTTCCGGTACCAAGTCCTGAACTTAGTTTCCCCTCGCTGAAGGTGTTTCTGTATTCTCTCTGGCATAATCACCCTTCTCACCACCAGCATCCACAGTCAATGTTTCTCCTATGGCAGTTTTCATCAGTCTGTCTTAGCTAGGTATGTGATCATGAAAACTTGGCTTGGGAGGGTGGTTTTGTGGATAACGAGATTAAGGAAACTGACCCCTAAGTTCTAAAGTTTGGATTATGGCCAGAGAAAGCCTGATGGTTTCGGTCGCCCTTCATGGGAAAAGATTCTGGTCAGGATCTCTGGCCGTTACGCAGATGTAGGAGTTTCTGGGAGGGGTGGCAGCCCGATCTCCGCCTCTAATAGAAACCCCTCTGAAAGTGTTACGTGTCTTAGTTATTGGATTTCCTGTGTGGGAGAAGCCTGCCGAGCTAACAGTCTACAAGAGTGACTGAAAGGGTTTTGACTGAGATGATCTTAGTACCTCGAAAGAATTATCTGAGAATCTTTCCAAGTGTCCCTGTTTCAGGGAGAGACAGGAAGGGATGAACTGTGAATTCAGAATGAATGTGAAATACAAATTAGAGACATGAGCTGCCATCAAGATAGCCCAGCATCAGCCTGCTGCCCGCGAGGCTTCCCTGGAAGTCCAGCTCAGAGCCAAATAGATAGGAGCATCAGAAAGTTCTTTCAGCAGAAATACAGGTGTGCTCTGGAGGTCTGAGTTATGGCTGACGTCACCCCTGATTTGGATGGATTTTTTTAAATTATTTTATTTTAGAGAAAGAGAGAATGTGTGCGAGAAGGGGGAGGGGCCCCAAGCAGGCTCCATGCTCAGCACAGAACCTGACATGGGGCTCAATCCCACAACACCCTGGGATCATGACCTGGGCTGAAATCAAGAGTTGAACGCTCAACCGACTGAGCCACCCAGGCGCCCCTGAGTGGGTTGTTTTTAAAAGGTGCTCTTGCTTTCTTCCTTCTTTTCTCTGTCTCTCTCTCTCTCTTTCTCTAAGGGAGTATAACACCCAGTGAGTGGAAGAAGAGGGAAGGTGACTGTCAGTTAAAGGCCTCGAAGACTAAAGCAGCCGCTTGCATTTAAAAGCACGTTTTAAGCATCTCACCATCCAGTTTTGCTTTATGGCTGGGGATACAGCTTTTCACCCTGTCTCATATGGTGGTGAGAACAATAGCCCAGAAAACAGAAGTCCCCTGGGCTGCCCCCCAGCTCTACCACACTGTGTGATTTTAGGCAAATTTACCTTGTACCCTTTTCTACTTTTAGTAAAGTGGAAGGTGTTCATCCTTATCTTGGTGGTGGGAGATCTGGGCAAATGTAATTGAACTAAATCAGTTAATGAAGCAAAGGAGTGCTAGGTATGATACTAAGCATGGGGGGTGTGGGTTGGGAGCTCAGTTGTAACAAACCAGTTGTTCCAACAAATGTTTCTGAGCACTGTTGAGTGCAGATAAGGGCCAGGAGTAGCCCTTGAGGGTTCATGATCTTGTCGAATTTGTGTAATGAGAATTGTCCTTAGACTTGGACTAGATTTTTTCTTCTTGCTGTGGTCTGCATGAAGGTCAGGATTTGTTAGGCGTATGGGGGGGGCAGCCCAAATTTTGGGGACATTTTTCCTGGGCTCAGTGCTTGGTGGAGATCTGTCCACACTGCAAACGAATGCTCTGTGGTGGTTCCCTTGCCCTTGCCCGCTCATTGTGGTCCCGTATCATTTCAGGTCCACTCTAGGGGATGGGGAAGGGGATGGAACATACCTGTTCAGCCCCCTCCGCCAGCTGCAGGGCGTGCACGTGCCTGGGATTCCTAGAGATGGGGCTCTGGCCTTATGCAGACGTGTTAAGATGAGCTGAAGTTTGGAAGAGGCCTTTGGCAAGCAGAAAGCGTTGTATGAGTGTTGGCAAACTTTCTATTGCCTGTTAAAGTCACACCTATTTTCTCTCTCCTTTTTTGTTCATTCCCTTAAAATTCTGTTACTCCAGAGTATGTGTGGCCACACAGGAGGAGCCGTGTTCGTTTCCATCACCAGTACTTGGCTTCAGCTAAAGTGTGTATGTATACGTCCTCCGAGCTGGGAAGAGAGTCATTTCCCTGCCATTACGCACAGGGAGCTTGGGTCTTTGTCTCTCTCACCTTCAAAGGACTGCATTTCACTTCTTCATGTGATGTCTTAGTTACTGCACTGTACGTGTGGAAATCAGTTAGAAACTGAATTTTCACATTCTCTTGCACTGTTACATTCTTCCTCCGAAGATAAGAAAATTGCATCAACCTTCACTGGGCTCCCATGGCAACTTGTTAAATTAGGTCAAGATGTGGGGGCAGATAACGTGGCTTGAAAGGCTGCCTGTTAGCTGAGTTAAGAATACATCAAATGCAACGCTGGCTTCCGCCAAAATGTACCTTCTTACCTTACTGTGAACTGCTTACGGTTATCAAACTGATACAATCAGAAAGCTCCATTTTCTCTTGTTTGAAGATACATTATGAACCCCGTCCAATTACAAAACAATCTGAGAGAAGTGGCCCAGTGTTTTCCTATCTGTTTGGTAGACCTAAGCAAAATGCTTCCCAGATCCCTGAAAAACATAGCAGTCTCTGATTATTTTTTCAATTGCAGTAGCTACAGAGGAGCATTCTGTGTTGTCAAATAGTGTTCTCTCCTCCTCTGGCCCCATTTTGTAGATGAGGAAACTGAGGCACAAAAAGTGACCGCGTCATTGCCACGTGCCCAGAAGTAGCTCCCGAATTGAACCTCAAGTGCCAGTTGTCTCACTCACCTCTGCAGTCCTTGTCCACGTTAAGGAACGAGAAGACTCGTTGCTTACCTCAGTTGCTTTCCTACAGTAGATTAGAGACCTTGTCTCCCACTTGTTACCACTTAGCACCACACGTATACGAGTTGGGGCTCTTTGGAGGACATAATGCTAGCCTTTGGCTTCAGTCTAGAGTCGTTGGCCTGTAGGTCACCTTTGATCGAACTTCATTCCGGATGGCCAGACTTTATGCCAGATAAGGCACCCTTCCTATCACTCGTGCTTCTTGAGCAAGCCTGGTGGCAATGCTGTTGTTGTCCAGTGCCTGGGTATGTCCCCACCCAGAGTTGCAATTGTGAATGAAGTGGTTCAGGTCTCTTTTTCATCCTGAAGGCTGAAAAAGGCTGAGCCCAAAGCCGTTCATTAACTTTCGTTTCATTAACTGTAACGAAATGATGGAGTGCTCTGCAGATTGGTGAAAATACGGTCCCTCATTTTCCTTATGGCTAAATGTGGGACTGTCGGGAGTTCAACTTTCAAATACTTTTGCATGAGACATCACCAAAAACAGGAGTACTAGTCTTGTAGAAAACGAAGCCCCATGCAGTGCATTCCCCTGGAACCCTCTCGAACTGCTTCTGGACTGAAAGACTTCTTGCTATGTCATAGATGGCCCTGGAGCCAGTCTAGAGTCATACAGTAAGAAAGTCCCTAGGCCAAGCCCAGAACCTTGGAGTTCTGGCTCACAGTTAAGTTTTAGGGTTCAGTAACCCAAAGCTACTGCTAAAACGTGTTTTTGAAAATAAACAACTTCACTGCAAAAGGAAGTGCTTCAAAGCCCTTCAATTCAGAATGAAACCCGAGATTTGGCAGTGTTACCTGAAATCGGAGTTTTCTGAAGGAAAATGGGATTGCAAAACAATCTCAAGGTACTCAGGTACAAATAGCAACCTAGGAGACCTTTGGTATAAGCCCAAGTTACCGATAAGGAAAGGGGAGAGGGGTCACCAAAGCAAATTCCTAGTGTGGCGGGACTTTGTGCGGGAGATTTCTACAATTCTGAATCCAGACGGGTATGTTATTAGGAACAGCATAGAGCTTTTTAATTTGGGGGTCAGGGGAGGGATAACTACCGAAGCCACGCTCTGGAATATAGTCTCTGGGTGAAGGCCATCAGTGTAAGAGTGTGTGCATGGGCTGTAGGTGAGAAGAAACAACTTGTGGACTTGAATATAGAACTCTGGTCCCCATTTTGGGCAGTGACTGCCTTCTCCAGGTGCCCTGAGGTTCTGGGGGCAGGCAAAGGTGGAGCTGGCCCGCAGGCTTGCAGGCGGCCAACCACAGTCTCAGTGTAGAGCATCCTTGGGTAGCACCTGAATGGGCAGGAGGAAGCGAGCTCAGAAATGAGAAAGGCAGCAACAGAGAGTGTCTCCCCTTTCTGGTTCAGAGGCCCTGTGATGAGCAGGTTGCAGGAAGCCAGGCAGACACCCCCCTTGGCCTAAAGCGGGGCATTGCTGCCAGCCAGCATCTCAGAAGCCGGGCAGGATTCTGATTCTCTGTGCTGTGTTTCGCGGTGGGTCCTGGGTTGGGGGAGGGGTGCGTGGAATGGTTTGGGGGGAGGGATCTCCCTGGAGTAATGGGTTAACATGCCGCTCAGTTAGGAGACTGACGGGGAAACACCGTGGGTCATGGGGGAGGGAAACTCCTTGGGAAATTTGAACTGGATGAGAGAGGTCCCTTTCTCTGGTCTGCAGGGCCCTTTTCCTGCTTCTGCCCCCTGATTCACTTTGTGGTAGTTCTTCGTAATCATCTGACACGAGTAGAAAAGGATCACAGGGGAGCGGGATTCGGCTTCATTATTAATTTTCTTTTTTTCTAAATGTCTTTAAAAAAAAAACGTGGAAAGGGAGGCTCCCTGTTTCCTCCAGTTGTTGATGAAGGCCACAGCTGACTGAGCCACCTCCTCGTCTTGATTCAGTTGCAGTAATACCTTGCAAGCTGTCTTTGCCCATTTACCCTTCACACGGTGTGCCCCAGTCCCTGGTGCCGTCCCCAGCTACCCAAGGCCGAGCGGGTACCCGGATTTTGGATGGCAGGCGACTTGCAAGTTGACCCCTCTGTTTTGGGGACGGCCCCCCCTGCCCGTTTTGGAGGAGTCCCGAAGTCTCCGATTTTGTGGGTCCCTGTTTCTTTAACAAAAGCTAACTACAAATGATGGAATTGGGTGGTGACTGTTCTGGAATTCCTGCTCTGTCTCCAGTTTGAGGCTCCACCTTTTTGGTCTTTGAAGTAAAATGTTTCCACTGAGCAGAAGTCAGCCAGCACGCTGCTGAGGCATCCACACAGGTCCTCGTTGCCTTCAACCAACAGGCCTTGGAAACTCCCCGCAGCTTCTGTTGGGAAAGGCCCTGCCAGGCGTCCCAAATATTCCTGCTTTCGTCCCTTGGCATCTTTCTCTTTTCCTTGGATGGCCTTCACTGCTCTGGAGCATGAGCAGTGAGTGGTTCCTTGGTATAGAGACTCAGTTCAAGAGCAGCTGTACCCCTTCCGTTTCTCCCTAAGGCGACTTCCATGTGACACCCCCAGGTTGGTAGGTCTGTCACTTGGGAATGCCTTCCCATTTCAGTCCAGGCAAAACGCCCAAGAGGGAGGCCTTCCTAGGCTGTTTAAGCCCTGGTTATGTTTCATGGAGACGTCAAGAGCTGGACTCGGCCGCCGGTCGGCCTGCGTGTGTGCCAGCTTTGCCACTGACCGTGTGTGACCTCAGGCAAGCAGACGTCCCTGTACCTCAGTTTTCTCATCTGCGAAATGATAGCAGTAATAGTTATGGTCTCATAGGACGGTTGTGAGGATGGAAGGAATCGTTTGGGGAAAGCGTCCAGAAGCCTTGCTAGGTACATAGCAGGTTACCACTGTTCCATATCATCCTGCAACTTTTGTCTTTCCGGTATAATTCTGTATTCCTTGAGGCCAGAGATTAATGTATTTTATTTAGAGAATTCCAGTAATTGGTGGCAGTGACTTAGGGCACGAAAGATACTTAATATCAGATTAGGTCATTCTGGCCATTCAGCTCAAACCACCTGTGCTAAGCTCCTACTGTGCACTCGCCTCTTTCATGGACATTACCTTTTTTGAACTGTCACCAATCACCGCACCAGGTAGGTTCTGTGAGTCTCACTGTACGAATGAGGGAATCGAGGTTCAGAGGGGGAAAGAGGTCTAGCCCAACGTCGCCTAGAAAACCACAAAGAAGATGCCTTTCAAAGTTTTTCACGGTGTCGGGCGATTAGTAGGAAAAGATCCACTCTTAGTGGCCGGGTTAGTGTCATTCTGGGTCTGCTAAGACGTAGGTGTCAAGACGGGATTAGACTTGCAAGAAATGTCTTGGTGTGTGAGGGAGGTCCATGAAGGACAAAGTGGGGGACAGCACAGGAAGGCCGGGGAGCTTTTAGACCAGGCTGCAGGTCTGACACCTGTAAAAGGAGAGAGGGAGGGCGGATTTGGGTGGGGAAGAGCCTCCATGAGCGGCTCAGTGCCAAGAAAAGTCTGGTCGGACTCCTGGGGACTCCTCATGCCAGAGTCGCCCAGCGGAGCAGCTCTGTGTCCCCCAGGAATGAACCTCATGCCTCTGGGGAGCGGCCCCAGATAGTGTGGCCTCAGCGGGGACATGGTGGATCCCGTCAGTCCTGCTGCCTGCAGTCGGAGGTGTGAGTAGCACCTCGTCACGGCCGCTGCAGGTCTGCTGACCGGCCACATCAGCCCCCCCCGACGAACACGGGTTGTCGGGTAGGCCAGCGCGGCAGGACTCAAGGCCAGGGTCCCGGTGCTCTTGGTGGCCCACGATAGGCTTCAGAGCTCTGTGCCTGTTGTTGCCCTCAACAAAGCCAAAATGGCATTGTCTTCTGTGTGACTCACCTCTCCCTGAGAATCACAAGAGTGAAAGTGGTCCCGAGTGAGTGAATGTGAAACGTTGACGGGAGGCCAGGGCGCTCCTCGCTGGAGAGGTGCTCGCAGGGTGCAGCTCTGTGGAGGTGGTTGACATTCAGAGCCGAGGTGGGTGCAGTTTCTCGGGCAGGGCCCCTCAAGGCGAGGCTCTCGGTCCTTTCTTCTTTAAAGACAAGGCGTAGGTAGGACACAGCCCATCACACGATGGTGGAACAAAATGCGTTCCTTTGTCTACCTCCTCACTGTTGTTCACGTTCTGTTTGCTACCCAACCCGGTCTGGCTACCACACCTTACATCTGAGGGGCGTTCGGTGGTTGATTGCTGGATAGAATTGAAAAATTCGGTGCTTCGATGGTCCCTTGGGGTCTAGCTCACCTCCCCGAGAATTCTAACAGACTTAGCTGGTCATTTCGTCGCATCCTGGACACGCAGGGGGGGCTTTGCTGCTAGGAGAGAATAAGTTCCAGAGATTGCCCTCCGCCCCCTGAGAAGCACAGGCGCCCGACTCCTCCAATTCTGTGTTCTAATCCTCATCAGTGAGCACACCTTTCTTTCTTCCTGTTGCCCAGATACATCATTCGGGAGGCATTTTCTTTTGACATTTGCATTGGTCCCACAAAGCGTCTCTTGGGTTTCTAACAAGATTCTCACCCCGTACCCTCAAATCCAAACCCAGCCTGTTTCTGGGGACTTCGTAAGAGTCCGTTACCTAGAAGACATCAGGAGGAAAAGCTCTGAATAACCCACTTCCTGACTCGAGCTTCCCCCTCTCTGTGTCCGAGTCTGTGTGTGAGCGGTGGGTCGAGTATGGTCAGGGCCCTTGGGTCTGGTGGCAGGAGTGGCTGTATTTGAATATAGGCGGCCCCTTTAAGAGAAGACCCGTCTCCTTTCTCCTTCCACCCCCACGCAGGTGTACTTGAGCACATGCAGGTGTGAGGAGCCCAAGCAAAAACAAGGGTCTTTCCTCTACACCCTAAAGCGTGTGACTGTCTCGTTCTCAGGACCGAGACAGACTCGCCTGGGAGCCTCGCCGACGTCTGTTCCAGGTGGGGCGGCCCGGCAGACCTGTGGCCAGCTACCTCGGCTTGCCCCCCGGTCTGTCTTGCACACGGATGAGCTGGACAGGACTTTCTGCTCTACCTTCAGGTCATGCTCATGAGATCCGCCTCCGGGTCCGACCCACCGACATCTGTGGGCAATGCTGCTGAATTCCTAGGTCAGCCCTACAAAATAAGTAGGCAGAGCGTGCTTTGTGAGGAGCATAAATGATTAGGGAAAAAAAGCACACTGGGGGAAAGAGGATCTAAGTCTGTCTGTGGCCAAGATTTCCCCAAACCATAAATGTGTGTGATACTTTCACTTGCAAAGCAGTATGCATCTGCTCTTGTCTGTGTGCACCTACTTTGAATCAGAGCAAGAACTTCACAGAGTAATCCCTAACTTTAGCAAATCTTCACGGGTTGTTCTCATGTGCAGTATCTTTTAAAAATCACGCATTTATATACTTGAACCTTCCTTTCAGCCTGCCGCTTCCTCCTTTTCCAAGCTTGCCATGTAAAAGGCCGGTTTAATTCTCGGAAGAATAGTTGAGTTTTATCTTGTGCTTTGCTGTGTGTGTGTGTGTGTGTGTGTGTGTGTGTGTTTTATTAATTTCATCTTTTTTGCTTGTCTTTCTCTGAAAAGTCTGTTTTTAAAAATATATGTTCTAGGGGAACCCAGGGTAGCTTAGTCAGCTAAGCGTCAGACTCTTGGTATTGGCTCAGGTCATGATCTCACTGTTTGTGGGTTCGAGTCCCCACTTGGGATTCTCTTGGGATTGCTTCAGATTCTCTCTCTGTCTCTCTCTGCCCCTTCCCTGCTCATGTGAGCATGTGCTCTCTCACAAAATAAAAAAATAAACTATAAAAATATATATATTTTTTGCTGTGTTGTTCTTCTGTTTAATTCCACTGCTGTGTTTTATGTTGTTCCCAAACTGTTCAGTATTGTGGTCACCTCTTTATGTACATACATAATATGTGTGTGTGTATTTATATTTCTATATTTCTTAATAACAGGAACTTAATTTATGTCTTTATAAAGTAGGGAGGAGCAGGGATAGCTGTTTCCATTTTAGAGATGGGAAAACTAAAGCCCAGAGAGGTTCAGTTAGTTGCATAAGATCGTGCAGTGAATCAGGGAAGTGCCGAATGCTTGAACTCCACTTGGGGCATCCCATGGGCATATGTTATGTATTTTTTAATTTCGTAGGATGCTCTCTGCTCTCCTCTCTCGGTTCGCCACCGCCTGACACGTTTGTCTGTTTTTAATTTTTTGAAATTCTCCTTTCTTTTGGTCTCACGTGCCAGAGACATGGACTTGACATCAAAGGCTGGTTTTAATTGATTTGAGAGCGGTTTTCTAACTTGCTTCCATTGTTAGGTACTGGCTCTTTCAGCAATAAAGTTCACGGAGTTATTGTGCGTTATGTTCGTGGAGTGTGTTTTTCCAGCCCCTGTCAGAGAGTGTTCTTTGTGGTTGTGCATTGAATTATTAGAATTTATATCCCCCAACTGCTGTCCTTGAGTTTCTAGGCACTGATACGGGAACTCACTGATAGAACATGTGATTCATTAAACCAAGGCATTGTTGGCGAGTTATAGAACGTACCCTATCTAGATCATGTTGGAGGTGAGATGCGATCAGGTTGGGGTTGGGGGGCAAGAGATGGGCGTAACTCAGAAAAAAAAAAGGGGAAAAGATACCTTTTTTGGACAGAAAGCCAAGCCAAAATATCAAGCAATCTCTGCCCTTCCTTTTCTTTTAAAAATCTTCCCGGTGCTTTGATTGTCAAACTGCCCAGCAGTTACTCATCCTCAGGCAGAAGATGTCAGCTGCCTCAGGTGGCATTGGGTCCAGGGAGCAAGAAACTGTCAGGATGTTTCCTGGTCATTCCTCAACTTCATTTCGTAAGGACTTCGTGGAAATAGAGACATTTTGGAATCTTTCGTGAACGAGAGCTTAGAAGGGGGTTGACAGGAAGGGGTGTGATGCTTAGGCTCTGGGGTCACCCCGTCTGCTGCCAGAGGTGGGCACCTTTGCAGTAGTAGGAGAGGAAGATAAGACTTGTGAACAGATGGGTCATTTCTGGATTTGAGGGTTCTGTTTTTGCCATCATCGTTTGGCTGTGGGTAGAGACACCTGGGTGGAAGGGAGGGGCCCATCAGGCCCGTTCCTCTGTTTTAGGACCACCTGCCAGATGTGTGTTCTTAGGGCAGAGTCTGCCCTTTTGCAAGGGTGACCAACCATGAGAGTTTCATAGGTTAAAATAAATGTGGTGTCCTGCCCACACTGAGGTATTTGATTTGACTTTTAGAGTCAAGCTGAAGAGATTAACTTCTCAAAGTAGCAAATCAATCCCCAAAGGGCAGGCGGTGTGGTCGTTTTTATTTTGGGGAACATGTTGATGAAACAGCCCGGGAGTCACTCATGTTGATTAGTCCCAGATCTGGTTTAATAGAGAGAAGCAGGTGGGGTGGTTTTTAGGATCCTTACCCCTTTCTTCAGAGGACGATTGTTTGAGCAGTACAAGTCAGTAAATGTTTACTGAGAAGCCATACCTGCCATCGAGAAAATAAGGATCAACGAGGGGTAGTCCGTGCGCACAGCGAGCCAACAACTGGGGTCATTCGGCAGCAGGTAGCTTTTTGATTGTCGGTATTTGCCGGTGAGGCACCATCTAGGCTTGGGATTGCAGCAGTGAAGCAACACAGTGTGTGTCCTCAGAGCATATATTCTAGTGATGAGAGAGATGGGCTTGGAGCTGATGGCCTTGGTATAAATACACCATAATGGACGGCTACCAGACAGAGCGACTGCTCTGTGTTGACTTCTGCATGGAAATCAGCTCCGATATGTCAGCCTCGTGCTGGGGCGCAGATGACAGGGTGAGACCTTGCGGTGGCAATGAAAAGGAAAAACTCAAGTCCAATCCTGGGCCCTGTTCGCTAGCAGTGAGTCCGTTGGGCAGATAGCCCCCAAAGCTAGAAAATGCGAAGAAATCGACTGACAGATCGGCAAATGGAAGGCATTGTTACCAGGAGAATCTTACTGAAATTTGGTCCTAGCCCACTGCCGTATATCTAAGTCGCTCACTTCTTGGGGCGCCTGGGTGGTTCGGTCGGTGAAGTGTCTGACTTCGGCTCAGGTCGTGATCTCGAGGTTTGTGAGTTCGAGCCCCGCGTCGGGCTCTGTGATGTCAGGCTCGGAGCCTGCAACCTGCTTGGGATTCTGTGTCTCCCCCCTCGCGCTGCCCCTCCCCCGCTCACGCTACGTCTCTCTCTTTCTCAAAAACAAACATTTAAAAAAATTGCAGTTGCTCACTTCTTAGACTCAGAGTAAGGGAACAACAACAACAACAACAAAAATAGAAGGGGATTTTTAACAACCAGCCCTCATCAAGATACGTGGCAGGCCTTCCAGTTCCTAGACAAGGAGAAGGGACTTAACACATCACCAGAATGAGTAGGAATTTACTCGAAGCTGTACCTCAAAAAATTGTAGATTGGCGCCTTGGATTTGAAGTAAGCCTTGAGGGTCCCCACCTGATACCTCTGCTTCGAAGATCGTATCACATTCTTCACATCAGGACTGTCACTGTTGTACCTTCCTCTGGCCCAGAAGCTGAGAAGAACAAAGCAGTGTGAGGAACTGAGGAAATCCCCCTGCTGCAGCCAGCGAGGGAGCTGGGGGGTGTGCAGGCCCAGCGAGAGCGTATGTGGGGCCCTCCCTCCTGCACTTCTTTGCCGAGAGCCTCCCTTCTAACAGGGACCCCTCTGTTGTTGTGGCTGAGAGTCTCTACTTGAGAAGCATAGTTTCCCAGTGATGCCACCGGATTCCTGATGTGTGACACCCCAGGGCAGCATGGTGAAGGACGCCGTTGACTGCCTTGGGGGCCCCAGACAGGGACACCATTGTGAGTCACATTGAGTCTGTGAACTCCCCCTTCCCATGACTGGTACTATTCTTAGCACCATCCTCTGCTCCCTGGGACAGAGGTCACTGGGAGCACCTTCGAGTTGGGTGGGTGGATGGGGCTGGGCCCGGGGTGAGAGGAGGTGCAAGATGGGGCAGAGCTACGCTAAGCAATACAGAAATGTCCTGTGGGAGATGTGTCTCTGGGAGCGCTGGCCTCCTTGCAGCATTTCAACCATTGTGGGGCCGCAGCAGTTCCCCAGGGCCTAGATGTGGATGCTCTTGGCAGGGGGCCACCATGCATTCCAGCCCTAGAGCTGCCTCCCGGCGGTGTGCTTCCCTCAGGTGGCCCTGCTGTGCCTGCCCAGATCTGAAATGAAGGTGACACGTGGTTGTGGAAGCAAGCTCCCGTGTTAAGTCTGGCCGCTGGTTCTGGCCAGGGAACGAACCCCCCCAGGGACCAGAATGCTTGCCCTGACCAGCGTTTCTAGCCGGATGAATAATTCCACGTCCTTCCTCTTTATGGCTCCCTGCAACCAAAGGGCACTTTGGGAATCAGCAAACAGGAGGAACCTTGCGAGGGGGTGGGTGGGTGGGGTCTCCTGGATTCCTTTCGTTTCGTACCACGCGCGAGCCTTCCGAAGGGGGACACAGCCACTCCAGGAAAGCCACGGCGAGAAGGCTGTGTGTGCCTATCAGTGCTGGGTGGGCTTATTCGATCTTTCTCCCAGAGTCGGGGGAAGGAGGCTTGAGCTGACATCACCCTGTCTTGACTTCCTTGCTGTGACGTCCCCCAGAGACATTTCTCCTCATTCGAGTGTCTGTGCTGTTGTTAGACATCTGGTTTACCTCTTTACGCTCCCTTCTTCCCTTTAGTGTAAAGACAGAAGAGAAGTTTGAGAGCCCCTCCCCTACGACCTGGGCTCCGCGTTCCTAAATGTGTCAGTTTTGTATTCCTTGTGAACAGAGGAAAATTCACAATGAGCAAAAGAGGAGACCCGTGGATAAGAATATACCCTGCCCACCACCCAACCCGGCCGTTATATGCAGACGGGGGTCAAATGCACACAGAGAAAGAGCTGGAGCAGGCATATAGAACCCGCGCCTCTGACATTTCAATTCGGGAAATGGCCCTGCCAGGAAAAACAGCAATAATAATTCTGTCTGACGTCCCTGCCTCTGAGCTGGTTCCACCGACATGACTTAAACTCCCCCTTTGCACTTTCTGGCTGCCCCATCTCAAGGGCAAGGGACTGTGGTATGTTCTCTGGGACCTGGAACAGGCTAGCGTCTCCCTGCCAATGACTAGGACTTGCCTGGGTAGAAGTAACCTGGTATGTCCTTCCTTTCCCTTCCTCAGCTTGGTGTGACTGGCCCTTCACTCCCCAAAGGGATGTTAAGATGAGCAGTGTGAAAGAGGTTTGGAGGCAACCGAGGGAGGGAGGGATAGCGAAGTAACATTAGCCTAATAGTTACCGGGAGGGGGACTGACTCACTGGGCTGGAAATACCACCTGTGGAGGTGAACACCAAGGTCACCAATGGTCAGATCGTCTGGAGAACCACTGGCCGTCCAGTGTCTTGTGTCTGCCGTGAGAGGTGAGGAAGACATATATATATATATATATATTTTTAAAAGCTATGTTATCATGTGGTCACCTCAACCAGCCAGGCTGATTAGATGCCAGGCTCTGGGTTGTTTTTGTCTAATGGCAAAGCAGTGCCGAGGCAAAGGGGTTTGGAGTGCCGGACTGCCTGGGTTCCACTCACGGCCATTTTACTTCTGAATGGCCTTGGACAAGGCCAGTGGACACAAGCCGCACAGTGTAGCAGTTTTCCCTGTCGTAAAAATGGTAAAAGCAAATTTGGTAATAGTATCTACTCCCTGGAGTGATTGTAAGGAATAAATGAGATCAGCATAAAGCAGCAAACGTAGTATCGTGCATAGTAGGTGTGCAACAGCTTAACAGCTCTCGCTTGTAGTTTTTTCTGTCCAGGGTCTCGAAGCAACTCCTGTCTCTGTCTTGTGTCCGCATTGTGTGGGTCTGGCCCAGGAGAGGGCTGCAGACTCCAGGGCTCATTTGCCTAGCTTTGGAGTAGTTGACTTTTCCTTTGTTATGTCTCTCTTCAAAACAAGAGGAAGACAGCGGTGTCCTGTTGGGTATGGAGCCATTCTGCGCCTCTTCCAGAAATCTGTTCTTTTGCAAGGATTCTGAAGTTCTTCACTGCCAGAAATTCCATAGCATTTCTTAACAGAGGTTTGTTCACTTAATGCCTGTCCACCAGGATGGCTTCTCAACGGATTCCTCGTATAATGTCACATCTCAGCAGCCCGTGAGCCCAGGCAGGCAGCGGTAGCCGGTAACTTGAACTCCCCTCCCAAGAAAGTTGGAAATGTGTCTGAGTTGCATCCGAAATGGTGTTTTAACAGCACAGGGAAACAGGAGAGGCTAAGGCTTTACCAGTGTCACACTCTGGGCTGTTTCTTTGAACATCCGGTTATTTTGTAGGGCCCACTGAGTCATTGTATTCTAGAACCGGCATAAGGTGTTACTTGCAGGATGGTTTTAAAGAGCTCCAGGTGCATTCTTGGAAGGATAAGGCAGAGCTGTTCCATCTTCCATATTTAGCCTGGGCTGTGCTGAGGAGACCGAGACTCGCCCCCCCGCAGGCCGTTACTGGGGTGGGGGGGGTGGCCCTTTCTTTGGTTGCTTAATAAGAGTCCATGCCAGTCGCTGTCGCCTTGGTACTTGGAGTGAGTCTGCAGGCCAGGGCGTTAGACCCCACACCACCATTTTCTCACTGTGCCCTGGAGCAAAGTCACATCGCTTTCTTGAGCATTTTTCTTTCTCTGCCTTAATAGGATGGAAATAGTAAGACCTGTTGTGCCTCGCCTATAGAGAGAGCCGGGGGGACGGAGTTTAGGAGTAAGCAAAATGATGCGTGTGAACATACCTTGTGGAAGTATAAGGCATAACAAGAGATCACCCTTCTAGATCATAAAGAGCATTGCCTTTTTTGACAGAGAGAACCTAAAGCTTGTTTTCTATTGAATCTCACTTTACTTTGGATCAGATGAATCTGAAGCTCAGATTAAGGATGAGGGCCTTAGAAAGTCAAGTTTTTCTGTATGAGTTAGAGTGTCCCTGGCTTCCTTCATCTGCACAGACTGGGTCTTTCCCAGCCCTGCTCTGCCAGATGGCTTCTAAGATGGTGTTGTGAGTGTAGACATATAACAAGCAGCAGAGACAATTGAACCCATATCTGTTTCTCTGGCTACACCCATAAATTAGATAGGAATCACTGGCAGCATTGTCATATCTGAATAGAAAGTGATCTTAAAAGGAAATCTATTAGCAGAAGTCCTTTAGCGTAAGATAAATTGAGTATCAGAGTATGCCTTGACTTTTGATAGAACTAAGATCTTGGCAGTGTTGATGGCTAAGATAAGAGGGGTGTGTGTGTGTGTGTGTGTGTGTGTGTGTGTGTTTAAGTTAGAGTATACCATGGGGCACCTGGGTAGCTCAGTCGGTTAAGCGTCCGACTTCAGCTCAGGTCATGATCTCACAGCTCATGAGTTCGAGCCCTGTGTCAGGCTCTGTGCTGACAGCTCGGAGCCTGGAGCCGCCTTCGAATTTTGTGTCTCCCTCCTGGTCTGCCCCTCCCCCGCTCATGCTGTCTCTCTCTCTCTCTCTCTCTCTCTCTCTCTCTCTCTCTCTCTCCCCTTCAAAAATAAATAAACATTAAAAAAAAATTAAGTTAGAGTATAGTGAACCCATGAGGAATTTCTGAGACAGTCCTCACCTCACCTGTGAGGATTTCGTGGGTGGCAGGTTAATCACTTACAAAGTAATGATGTTCTCGTTTCTTAGTTTGGGTGCCTGCCAGTGGCCTGGAGGAACAGGATGGTGGTGGAGAATATTATGACCTTATGACTAAAGAATATCTAACTTCTGTGTCCTTGTTAGATGGCCCCAGGGTAGCAATCCTTGTCACTTACAAATCAGGGGCCAAGAGCTCTCAGATACAGAGAAGCGTTTATGAGCTCTGACTTCAGATTAGAACTGGCAAAGATATTCCTTAGTTAACATCCTTATTACGAATTAAGGCAAAAATAATGACTTGGTTCTTGAAGGCAGAAAAGACTGTGCTGCCTGAGGATATCTCAGAGGATGGATCCAGTATTTTCTTTCTAGAGTTTGTGTAGCAACAAAAATGGACTGACCTTTAAGCCAATCAAGATGAGATTGATAAGACCATGGTATACTATGTGTGGTTTTTTGTGTTTGTTTGTTTGTTTGTTTTTGATAGAAAGTTTTTCACCTTTCAATCCATTTGAACTCTTAGCACCTCCTCCAACACTTGTGCTACATGTTGCCTCCATTCTCTCTAGGCTGGATGGACTGGAGAGGAGGCAAGAGGGACACGTAAAACGGGATTCATTGCTGGCAGTGCTGAGCATCTGGTGTAATGATTCACAATGCCTTGTGTTTCCAGGCAGTGGACCAATCCAGCTGTGGCAGTTTCTTCTGGAATTACTCACTGATAAATCCTGTCAGTCTTTTATCAGCTGGACCGGAGATGGCTGGGAATTCAAGCTTTCTGATCCAGATGAGGTATGAAGGAATCGACTTGTGAGGACTCCTGTTGAGGGGGAGGAAGGTGAACTCTGGAAAGTGGTTATGTGGGCCTGCATGACCTGTCCTAGGATTCCAGTCCCACCTCTGCCCCCGGGTACTTCGTGACCTCGGTCAGGCCAGTTACGTAGCCTGCCTGAGCCTTAGTGGTATCATTTGGAAAATAGAGAAAATACCCACAATGCCCACTTGCTTTCCAGGACTCACAGATACGATGCACAGGGGGTGCCTGGCACATAGCAGACCCTTCATAAATATGTCTTAGCATGTGTTCTGGCCCTGTGGCTCTGTGAATCTGGAAGGGGTCGGACAATTCAAGAGGTGTTCGAGGATTACTACAGTTCATTCATTCCATTCATTATTTTATTCGACAATGCATATTGAGTGCTTGCTCTGGGCCCACTTCAAGAGAGAATCAAAGATGCTGAAGAAGAGAGACGATAGCTCTGTCCCGGCAGACATGAGACATGGTGCCCCCGTAGATAATGGTGCCCCAGTACAGGAAAAAAGCTTCCTGTGGATGAAAAGCAGGTGTCCTCTGGATGAAAGGCAGCTTAGTTCTGCTCCAGTCGCTCACGTTAAATTTCACGCTTTCAAAGCAAGGATACTCTGCCAGTAACATAAGGAAAGGAGAGTCTCTAGTGTTGTTTGTCTTTTCTTCCTTTCAGTATCAGGTACCTCTATCACATAGAGATACAGGGTCGGTTGATTTTCATTAATTTAAAGAATCACCTTGATCACCATTGTTGCCCAGCTCTTGAAAGTGGGAATTTAGAAGAGACGGGTCAGAAAAAAAGATCTTCGGTGCGCGGGAATCTCCATCGGTCCTACTCGAACGTCATGGGTCCCCATGAGTACATATGGAGGCATATAAACACGTCTCTTTGGAATATCCTGTAGGTGTTCACCCCTTTCTCGTCCTTTAATTTCAGGTGGCCAGGAGATGGGGAAAAAGGAAAAACAAACCTAAGATGAATTATGAGAAACTGAGCCGCGGCCTCCGCTACTATTATGACAAAAACATCATCCACAAGACAGCGGGTAAACGCTATGTGTACCGCTTTGTGTGTGATTTGCAAAGCCTCCTCGGGTACACGCCCGAGGAACTCCATGCCATGCTGGACGTCAAGCCCGATGCCGACGAGTGACGGACACCAAAGGGGTCGGGGCACCTCTGCTGAGACATTTCGAAGAACAACCACGTCGGTCGGACTCTTAATTTTTAATTGTTATTCTATTTTTAATTTTCCAGAACTCATTTTTTTTACATTCAGGGGTGGGCGCTAAGTGGGCTGCAGCTATAATCAATTGTGCGCAGTTGGAAAAGGACGGCCAGGACTTGAGGGGTGGGGGGGGGACAAGAAATTCTTGAGCAAATTTTCAGGACAGAGAGAAGGGTCTTCTTAAGAAGCTTGAAGAATCTGGCTTAAGGGAGGAGACTAATGTGTCCCATTACTTTTAAAACTCATCCGTGAAAACAATGCGTCTCGAGTGGTGGACCTATTAGCAAAAGAAGTTGACACGTCAGGAGTCATGAGACCCATGAGAGACAATTTATTTGCTTTTGTTTTTAGGTCTGGGAGGGCAAAAAAGAGGGAGGTGGGATAAAACATTTTGTTTGGGGGATGCACTAAAAACCAAGGACTATTTACCTTTTACTCTACTTTCAAAACAAAGATAGACTTCAGTGGGGAGGGGCCAAAACTGTTTTTGTGTTAAAATTTTATTTTATTAAATTTTGTGCCAGTATTTTTTTTCTTAAAAAATCGTCTTAAGCTCTAAGGTGGTCTCAGTATTGCGGTTTCATGCGAGTTTGTTTTTATTTGCCGACTGAGGATTCTGTCACAGTGAAAGGAAACTGTTTATATAGACCCCACTGGAAACGCAAAGTGCTGTCACTCAGATCGGGGATCCCAAATTCATGTGACTTCTATATGAAGGAAAAAAAAAAAAACAATGCTGATTTGGGTACAAGGGACCTGTGCATGTGAATTTCATCTGTATTTTAAAAACTGATCACACCCCTCTACTTACTTGTCATTAGCGGATTCTCGGGGTTTGGGGCTTAACGTTGAGTTAAGAAGCATTAAGTCTTTGAACTGAATGTATTTTGCCGCCCTGGTTTTGGACCCCAGTAAATGTAGGAGCACTGTTGAAGTCATAGAATGGATATCGAAGGAGGAGGACTGACTTGGTTCTTAATGGGTTCTATACCTGTAACATACAGAACTTGGAAGAAAAGCTGTGTGCACGGGCATTACCCCTCAGGTCTTAAGAAGTAAGTCCTGAATGCATGTCATTGCAAACCCTACACTTCCTCCTTTATGTCTGATTTTCCCGGCATCCCATACTTACTGCTTACCCACCCCCCCATGACTCAGTAGAGAGAAATGTACAGCTTTCCAATTGGTGAGTGAAAGAGGAATGGCAGACGTGACGTGAGTTGAAGAGTGTCGGACAAAGCCATTTAGACGTACTGAGTTTGGGGAACAGTGGAGACTAGGGTTGCATAGGAGTAAAAATGTGGCTTGGCCGTCTTTGAGAGAAGTACAAGGCTTTCCTTTGAAGAGTTTGAGCTAGTTGAGTCAGACGTCAGGTGAGGCTGTGCATGCAGAGTGAACAGTGCAGACACTAGGAGAGCCCTGTGCTTGGATCAGGGTTAAGTGAAGGGTAATAATTGCAGAAGAGAGAAACGACTTGAAGGCAGAGGTAACATAAGAAAAGGAGCTTGGAAAAATAAGGTGGTCTGTGAGATTCGAATATGCTATACTAAAAACTATAGTTTTTAGCTCCTCCAAAGTTTAACAAGAAACTTAATCACCTGGGGCAGTGGTGAAGGGTGGTCTGAAAAATGTGTGGATTTTTTAGGGGGGCGGGAAACCAGCATCTAACCAGTGAGGAAAAGTGCCTAATACAGTTGAACCCCGGCCCCCCACCATAGATGCCTGATTTAAAAATTTTTTAAGTGTTTATTTATTTTTGAGAGAGATACAGAGTGCAAGCGGGGGAGGGGCAGAGAGAGGGGGAGACACACACACACACACACACACACACACACACACACACACAGAATCTGTAGAGGCTCCAGGCTCTGAGCTGTCAGCACAGAGCCCAACGTGAGGCTCGAACTCACCAGCGGCAAGATCATGACCTGAGCCGGAGTCGGATGCTTAGCCGACTGAGCCACCCAGGCGTCCCATAGATACCTGATTTAAAAGGATCATGACAGAGAGTTAGCTCTCGCGGACCAGTGGGCAAGGCGAAGAAACATTTTAGGTGGGTTTCTCAGGGGCTAGCCCTTCTTGGGATCTGGCTGAGAAACTGGAAGTACTAACTACCTGCTGGCTTATCTTCGAGAACGTGGATCGTTTACTCCCAGGTCCTCTTACAGACCCTGAATGATCAGGAACTTAGCTCTGTGATTCATGAGTTTCCTCATACTGATAAATCAGAGCATCCACTTGGAAAGCAAAAGCAGAATTGGCCCAGCTGTGTATTTTGATCTTCTTCCGGATGCAGGTGCCTTAATGAAGCTCTCGAAATATTTTAGGAGCTGCTCAGGGAGTATTAGGCGGAACTGTCGGACTACATTGTTTTCTCTTAGATCATGTGATCTTTCTTGGGCACTGGCAAAGGTGTGTGTGTGTGTGTGTGTGTGTGTGTGTGTGTGCTTGCAGACATGCAAAACTACAGCTGAGATAATACCTGAGTTTTTCAGTTAAGTCTTTCCACATTTCAGTAATGAAGGGGCAAGAGTAGAACCAAGGCGGGACATCGGTCATTGCTTGCTGTTCGCAACCAAGCATAACATCACTTTCTCCGTGCATCAACCTTTCCTGTTAAATTTGTGCTGAAAACTCCCCTTGTGTGAGTGTGTCTAAGTCCTGCAATCATTCCATAGCAGATAAGAGATAAGAAAGTGCCTCCTTAATGCTCCTCAGCCCGCTTGTTTGCTAAGATGCCTTTCTCTCGAGGTCAGCCGTTTTCAGTATTTGTAGATAGTGTGCTAGTTAAGACAGCTTTGTCGATCTGGCCAGATGCTTTTTCTCCTTCTGTCCAGAGGCCAGAGACCATCCCAGGAAGAGTGGTGGGTGGTTTATACACTGGAAATGTAGCAGAATTGTTGCATTTATGCTTTTTAAAAACACATTAACTTCAGAGGAAGGATGGGCAAATCTGGTTTAGCTGGTGAAACCCTTATTTTCCTGGAGATGCCATAACCCATGTTGGTTTTGGCTGTAGGGTTCAGGGTCACTTTTGTTTCCTTCTCCATGCAGGGGAGGGACTTCCCTACACAGAGCCCTGGTTTTGTGGCTTTGGGGATCGGAGGTAGCATTCAAAGATCAGATATGCTTTTCCTCACTTTGGAGACGAACACTCTGGGTTTTAAAGCATTAACCTGCCTAATCTTCGTGGTGAAAATTATACCTTCTCTGTTCTAGTCATGCTGTGCATGCTGCTTTCTGTTGGGGTCTATATAAATGTGTTGAACTCATATCTACATTCCAAAGAAATTTCAAGGAACCATAAATATATGTATACATATACATATATAAAGTATATATATTAAAATGAAATTATCTCTATCAGGAATACTGCCTCAGTTATTGAACTTTTTTTAAGAATACTTTTTTTTTTAAGCTGAGAAGTATAGGGGTGAAAAAGATGTTATATTGTGTTTGACTATTTTCCAACTTGTATTTTCATATAATTTATATTTTTTAAAAGCTGAAAATTTAAAAGCAAGATGAAAAAAGGAAAAGCAGGTGCTTTTTAAAAATCAGAACTGAGGTAGCTTAGAGATGTAGCGATGTAAGTGTCTATGTGTTTTTTTTTTTAAAAAAATGCAAAAAAAATTTCTTACGGGGGAGTTTTTTTGTTTGTTTATTTTAGTAGCTGATGCTGGCACATCATTTTGCTGGAGAGTTTTTTATATACTGTAGCCTGATTTCATATTGTATTTTAAACTGTGTGAGATTAAAAACAAAGAAATTCATTCATAACAATGTGGGTTTGGCTCGATTCTTTCCTGTCTGGTGCATGTGTGAAAGCGGGACAGACTCACCAACCAGAGACAAGCACAGGAAGAAATCAATGCAGTTCAGTCTCACTGATCTCACTATCTCAGGACCAGTTCAGCTAAAGATTTCCTAATAAACTTACAATGAGAGAATACAGGGAAGTATAAAGTAAGGCCCCGATTATTGACTATAATATGGTGTCATCCCAGCTGGATGTCCGTGGCCTTTCACAACGCATTTCGCTCATGTCTGAAGGAACTAAGAGCCACGTGAAACAAGTTTTAAATGACCCAACACATAAACATTTGATTTCAACTGGATAAAGTTCCTGATATTAACACAGAAAGATGGGGCACCCAGGTGGCTCAGTCGGTTAAGCATCCGACTCTTGATTTCAACTCAGGTCACGATCTCACAGTTCGTGAGTTCAAGCCACACATCGGGCTCGGCACTAACAGTGCAAGGCCTGCTTGGGATTCCCTGTCTCCCTCTCTCTGCCCCTCCCCTTTTTTAATAAGTAAAAAAACAAAAAAAGTTGAACATCTTAGTTGGTGCTTTGGACATGAACAGTGTTCTGGTTTCTTCTTTCTGAAACTAATTTTGCTCTGTGCAAATTTGGACCCATCACATTCACTTCCATGGCCCCAACTCTTTCATTGGGACTGAAAACTGAGAATGATGATAATCTGTCAGAACTCCCAGCAGCCCATGCCATAAATAAAATCATATTTGTAAGTGCTTTGGGGACGAGTGCTTGGGAACACATCCTGCGTGGAACTCCTCTCTTGTTGTTGAAACTGTAGAAGGTGGATGTTTTTAATTAACACCAGCATTTGCAACACGAATCCCAAGTCACAGCTGGAAAGAGAATTTTTGCTGAATTGTTCACAAAGAGAGCTCTGTTTCTGGAAAATCTATTTCTTCAGGCCTGGAGCTTGAGGTTTGCTGAGTGCATGCTGAACGCTGACTGTGTGGTCTAGTGGTTAGAGCGCTGGACTGGCCACGAGGGGGGCTCTGGGTCCTACACCTCAGACAAGCCACCACCACCCCCTGGGAGACTTTGGAAGGTGGCTTGAGGTCCTTATATGGTTTAGTCTTCAGCTGCAATCCCAAGCAAAGCCGGAGTTCCTGAGCCAATCTGAGGCCCCATCGGAGCTATCTCCCCTGAATAAACACTACACAGAGAATGGATTTCTGCCTCAGTCAAGGAGTAGGTCAGAGAGCTTTCCTTTGGTGCCAAGTTGCTCTTCTCCCCCAACAAATCTGATTTAATGCTGACCAGGTTAAGAGATACAAGATATGCTTGAATGAAATAAGCTTAGACCTCTGTTTCTCAAACTAGGAGCTAGAGTTTAGAGAGCAAGTCTCAGACAACTTGGTTTGGGTGATTTCTCTTAATGATACTGCCAAGACCACCATACTGGAGCCGTGGTGGGAGCAGCTGGGCCAGAGAGACAGTATCTTCTAAAACAACTACAGGACCTGGAGGAATAGGGTAGGGTGAGGATAGAGACGTGGGAAAAGGGGGAGTCGTTCAGAGAAGCTGGTCATCAAAAATCTCTAGATTTGACAGGCTTTCAGGAGGTTACGGGATAACGTAATTGCCCAAGGCTAATCTGGCTCACCACTGCTATGGCTTTGGAGCAAATTGTAACATTCAGGTCACACATACAAATACATAAAAATCCTGTATAATGAGGTGTAGTTTTCTAACCTAAAAAGGAAAAGGATTGTGATTTGCGCTTTGGGTAAAATGAGGCAGGCCACGTAGACGAGAAGTTACGTGGGGGCCGACCGTGGGCTAATTGTGCACCATAAAGATGTTCAGTTTGGCCTTCATGGTGTTGGGACTCACCTATGCAGCTCCAGGGAACAGTGTGCTGCAGGACAGTCATGGGTGGTCTTCGAATCCCGGCATTCCTTTGTAGCAGACACCCGTGGACACCGAGGGGTAGGTGCCCCTCAAGGTGAACATGAATCTCCTATTCTGTCTCTAGGTCAGCCCCACACATTTGCACTCCTGCCTGGTCCCTGTAGAATTTGACTTGGTGACCCTTATGAAGCTATCTGTCCAGGATCTACGCTTAACTTGGCATGAGACCCATTTTATTCTAGAACCTATGGTGGAAGGGAGTACAAGAGGTCATCACATTCATCAGCACCCTCTGACGTCTGAGCCCTTGTTCTTTCCGTTACGTCCCGTTGCCACCCAGCAGCTCCAAAAGGTCTCCTCTGATGATGTTGGCTAATGGCCCTCCATCCATGGGAGCCACAGCCCCGGTTACTAGGAGGTACACCTCATACATCAAACACGGGACAAGGGCAGTCTTCTTTCCATGAGGAAGCTTTTCCATTTCCACAACCAGCTTTCTAGCCTCTGCTTTTTCCCAGTGGTAGCTCTGGGAAGGTGGTTTGTAATGCATTTTCAGTTGGACAGAGGCCTTTCTCTGGCGCGGCTATAGGGAAACTTGACCTGGGTAGCTGGCCCTTGCCATTTTATGGGTAAATAGACTCAGCATGCGGCTGGTTGTTCACTGCTGTTTGGAATCCCTCTGCACCATGAGAACCCTCCCCTAAGAACAACAAGTAACAAAGAGCAAAGCATTTTCCTAGCACCGCTGGCAATGAGGCAGAGATTTAAGGATTCTGATGAAAGCAGGTGCCAGTCCATTGGTGAAAAATTGAAAAGGCTCAAGATGGAGGTACAAACCATTCACTGAGAATTTAAAACTGCAAATTTGGGAGTAAAGTGGCTCTGCCCCTGCCCCTTGTCCAGTGCCATTTCCTCTTTTACTCAATGTTCTGATCTCTTTTCCCTTTCCCTGGAAAATATTTCTATCCCCAGAAAGCCAGTTTCGTCCACTTGCCTGGTCTCTCTCCGTGTGCTGACGTCCAAAGTAACGATAGTGACGACCATCTGCCCATGGCAGCACTAGAGAAGCAACAATGACCCCCAGGTCTCATGACATGCTGTGCAGTCCCCAAGCCCTTTCGAGTTCCCAGTCTGTCCCTAATCTCTCATCTCTGCCACTCAGGCTCTAGTGCTCTCTCAGCCACGACATTTTTACAGAGCTTTGATGTCAGGTCAGCTCTGGTCATTCCATGAGATGCCACGTGGAAGACCAAGGGGGTTTTCAGCAGCCACTTGTGGGAATTACAGAGGGTCAGGAGATAGCTTGACCACTACCTTCTCTCTGCTCCTTCCATGCTGTGAGACTGAGCCACTGACCCTGGGCAGGAGCAGGCCAGTTTTAATCTTTCCACAGGCAAATCCCGAACTTTCAGCTGCAACTCTTCTTCTACCCTTAGAAGGGCTGTCCCCCAGATGTGCCTGGATATAGTAAGTGGCCTGAAGAGGTGGCAAGACTCTTCACAAGGCTAGAAAATTGATGATGACTATTGGCTTTGATCTGGGATTGCCTTTTGGAGGCAAGAATATTCCAAATATTAGAAGGAGAGATGAGAAATGGGACTGGGAACTTCAAAAAGCTTTGGGGGGGCACCGGGTGGCTCAGGTGGTCACACATCTGACTCTTGTTCTCGGCTCAGGTCATGATCTCACAGTTCGTGGGACTGAGTCCCGCGTCAGGCTCCACGCTGATAGCGTGGAGCCTGCTTGGGATTCCTTCTCTCTCTCTGCCCTTCCCTGCTTTCTCTCTCTCTCAAAATAAACGAACTTAAAGGAGAAAAAGGCTCTGGGAATGGTTGTGCTCATATGAACCAGTCCTTGCTCTTACAGATGTCAGGGGAATACAAGTTCAGAACCTCAAAAGTGATTGAACTGGGGAATCTTCTCTACTAATCTACTTCTTGGGTAGACTGGTTTTGTCCCACGTGTTCTAGTTTCCACGGGAATCAGAAAGTTTACAATTACAGTCCAGCCACTGCACCTTTTATTTGAGATGTTTACACGTATCAGAGGAAAGGTAAGAGTGATGGTAAAGACAACGAGCTGTGTTTGGAGGGTAAATAGATATTTCATTCAGGGATCTGTTCTCTCTGTGGTCAAGTTTTCAGAGTGATGGAGCAAAGCTGTCCATGAGCCCATGGGGATTTAAAGTAGTTTCTTCACTGACTTTAGACCACTGGGGTAGGGGATGGGCTCCTCTGGGCTCAGGCTTCTTGCTCAGGAGCAGGTAGGGGAACCAGGTGGGTCAACTGCATGATGGCGGTGAGGGGGGAGGGGAGGAATCTGTTAGCTGTTCTGGGCACCCATGTGAGCAGCCCGCTTGAAATCCCAGATCAGAGGCTTTGGCACAAATTCCAAATTGTCTTCTCTGCCACCACAAACAACAGCCAAAAGCCTGAAACCCTGCCAACAAAGACGGAATTAAGACAAGGGTGACCACAGAGCCTGATATACCTGGGACAGTCCCAGTGTCTACCCATTGTCTGGGATAATTCACAGCAGTTCCTTCCACTTTGATGATATTTTATATGGTCTCCTTATAAAAACCATTAATGGCCTAGAAGCTGATGAATGAAAGAGTGAACGCCATAATTCAAAGTTCTACATTTTCAAGTTAAAAGGGGCCTTAAAGATTATCTAGTCCAGCCTCTTCAACTAGGAAGGCATGCGTGAACTCAAGGTCCAGAGAGGCCAAAAGACTTGCCCAAAGTCACCCCATTAATGACAGAACTGGCACTAGAAGGTAGATCTGATTCTCCCCATGTCCTCCCAGCCCTTATCCTTCTTTCTCTACTGGACTGGATCTCATCCAATTTCCAGACGGCACATCCTCGTTTCAAGTTGACCGTAGTTGATTCGGAACTGATAATGACAGTTCTTTGTATTAGTTCTGATGGATTCCAACAATCTGCGAAATGCGCACGTTCAGGTCGGGAACCGAAGATTCCTGGGGTGAAGGAAGGTCGCCAGCAGGATGTGACTGCCGGAAGGTACCCTATGTGACGATACTAGCAAACAAATTTATTCAGGTAGCGAACATTCATCGACGACCTGCCATTGGCACTGGGTTCAATATCAGGGAAACCGTAAGGAAAATGTAGGCACAACTCTTACCTTACTCTGCTCTTCGTAAATTGAGGCTGTAGACAAGTAAAGGGAGAAGGAGCATCCAGTGCAGTAACAGTGTAATTTGACATCTAGGAGGAGCACTCAGCCTGGAAGAATTTATATCCTGAAGGTAAGTAGCAGTCAGCCAAGTGGAAAGTGGAAAGCGGTCCAGGCTGAGGCCTAGAGGTGAGAAAGTTCATGGACGGATTGAGAAACTGGAAGTCGTAGTGTGGAACCAGTGCGCACGGTGAAATGGACTAGTGGTGAGTGGTGCTGAGAGGGAGAAGGGATAGGTGATTCAAAGCCTTGTGTCCCCTGCGATGGGTAAGGTGGAGGCCCGAGGACCTTCCTGCAGGCCAAGCCACGTGATCTGATCTCTGCTTAGAAAAATAGTTCTGTTCATCAGAGAATGGATCAGAGGGCACGAGGATGGAGGCAAGGGGAGCAGTGGGAAAATGGCTTTATTTTTCCAGAAGAGAGCCCTCCGAGAGAATCAGCAGCGAGCAGATCAGAAAGGTACTTGCGAAATGGAATTGCTAGGACCAGGTGATTGGTCGGTGTGGATGGGTGGTGAGCCACTGCTAGGAACAGGACTTGGCGGGGGTGGGGGCGGGGGTGGGGGCGGGGTGGGGGGTGGGGAGGGATAGAGGGGGCTGTATGCCAAGGCGCCTTGTCCTTCGTCACAATGTCACCATTATACAGATTTTATTTTTGATTTATTTTTTTCAATGTTTATTTATGTCTGAGACAGAGAGAGACAGAGCATGAGTGGGGGAGGGGCAGAGAGAGAGGGAGACACAGAATCTGAAGCATGTTCCAGGCTCTGAGCTGTTCAGCACAGAGCCTGACGCGGGGCTCGAACTCACAGACCGCGAGATCATGACCTGAGCCGAAGTCGGACGCTCAACTGACTGAGCCACCCAGGTGCCCCCGTTATACAGATTTTAGATCTGGAAAGAACCTTGGAGATGAAGTCCAATCCTCTCATTGTATAGACAAAGGATTTAAGGTAAGAGGGTGTAGGTGACTTATCTGAGATCACCTTGCTAACCCGTGACAGGGGCAAATTAGGTCTTAGGTCTTCTGACTCTAAACCCAATTTTATGTATCTGATGAGGGTCAAGGGCTCCTCCCTCCAAACACAGGCCACCAATAACCTATCTCTTCCTTCCCTCCCTTCCTTCTTTCCTTCCTACCCTTCTTTGCTGGGAGGACAAGAGCTATTTAGCTTACAAATGGATGTGACAGGCCTCCCCACTGGGCTGACATAGGCTGTCTCTTCTCATCAGGGTGCTAATCTCTCCCTGGAACCCTGGGCACCTGCCTCCACCCCAGGCTGTAATTGGAAGAGAAAGAGAAGGTGCTCATTTCTCTCCTCCAGCTGCCTGCTCTCCAGCCTCCCTGAGAGCTGTTTGAGCCCCATTTGCTGAGTGATCTCTGAGTATTATTTCCAGAGTCCTATTTGGGGCTTACGAAAGAGCAGGTGTCTGGCCAGTACCATCATGGCTTCCATTTTCAACGCAGCTTTTCCTGCCATGTGCATACCTTGGCCTCACACGCCTTCTCCTGGACTGACAGCTTCCTGCCTTTTTTTTTTTTTTAAGTCTTTCTATTATTCTAGTCCCTGGTGATTCCTTCTCTCTCTTTCTCACCCATTCCCTTCATTCTTCATCTGAGTTTCCTTTCTCTGCCCCTCCTATCTCTTATTCCTGGAGAGAAAATGCATGTGATTGGCTGAAGACAAGAGGCAGTCACATTTAAGAACACAGGTTCTGACTCAAAACGGCACGGTCCTCAGTCCTAGCCCCGTTCGCTTTCGAGCTGTGCGGTTTGGGCAGGTGATTTAACCTCTCTGTGCCTCAGTTCCTTCACCCAGAAAAACAGGAATAATAATACCAACCTAAAGGATTGATACGGTGATTGCCAATTCATATCTGTTGGTGTTCGACACAACAGTGTTGGGTAAGCGGGAGTTATCAGTAAATCTGCAACTACGGTTCAAGAAAGTCTTTTTCTCCCTTGAGAACCCTTTTTTTTTTTTTTTTTTCCTCCCCGATTCCCGGACGAGAAGACTTCAGCATTCGGTGTAAGGGCTCTGGGGGGTCCTGTCTGAAGAGACAGGAGTGTCTGTTCCCTGCCCTCCCAGCCGTTGGACGGGATGCTGGGTGCCCAGGCCTCCCTGCTTGCTGTGGGTCACGCTTGCTGTTGCGGCAGCAGGTGGGCAGAGAGACTGGCTCTGAGCGTGGAAAGGCAAATGCTGTTCCGGCCAGCTCCAGGACTCAGCATTTTCCACTACTCCTTGCTCTGTTTGCTTTCCTCTTTGGACTCCCCCCTCGGTGGAGCGGGGACTTCTGAATGACGTCCAACAACAACGCTGGGCCTGCCCAGAGTCCTCTCCCAGGGCTGGGCTCCGAGCCCACCTCTCGTCTCCTCCCGTTGGCCGGCAGAAGGAAGCAGGGCCTGGCCGGCCCCTGCCGAACGTTCTCACACAAAGTGCCATTGTATGGGGCTGGTCTGTGGGAGACAAAGGAAACCGATTTCAAAATCAACGGCAAGTTATTTTTATCCATGGAAGGGCTGAAATGCCTTTATTTTCCATCTTGGAAAACAAACCTTAAGGGGTCATTGTGCTGGTGCGTGTGTTTCCATTTATTCTGGTATTCAAGCATTTAGGAGGGAGGCCTGCGAAAGACCTGGATTCAGAAAGGATGAGATCTAGAAAACCAGGCTGTTGGAGCCGATGGGCCCTCCTCAGAACGGGGGGGGGGGGGGGAAGTGTGCGGGGATGGCCCAGAACCCACTTCTAGTGGGGCCTTCACGCCCCGGAGCTGTTCTGTTGCCTGTGCTCAGAGTGTTTCCTGTGGTCCTCCAGCCTGGGCGTCCTCTGGTCCCAGCCCCACGCACTGACTCCCCACGTCCTGACAGTCTGCTTTTCTCATCCAAGCCCTCTGCCTTCTGTATCTGTATCAGGAATATAGCATCGGCCTCCTCGAGGGCAGGGGTCTCCCGGGGAGGTCTTGCTCGCTCCAGGAACTGCACAGACGGCATGGGGTGCGGCAGAAACCATTTAAAACCTTGAGGCATATTTACTTTTAGTCTAAATATAGGCGATGCATTTTTATTTACTAATATTGAATATGCATATGGACCCTGATGCCTCCAGTCAGGCTGCCTTGGGTCATCCGCACATATTCCAAGCATGATGGGGGGAAGCAGGAATTATGCGATGTAGAAGGGGGGGGTCTACTCTGGTGCTCTTACTTCTTTTTTTCCCTTTAGCATATTCTGGTGTGTTACCGTGTACAAGGCACACAATGAGCAGATTTATAAACCAGAATATCTAATTTTAGCCAAATAACCCTCACAGAATGGACAAGTGGCTTGCAATGTCTCCGGCAATGAAACTGGACTGCAGATTCAGGAACAATTCAGGCACATAAAGACAAGAAAAAAAAAGCCAGGGGCCCCTGGGTGGCTCAGTCGGTTGAGCGTCTGACTTTGGCGCAGGCCGTGATCTCAGGGCTCGTGAGTTCGAGCCCCACATCAAGCTTGCTGCTGTCAGTGCACAGCCCTCTTCGGATTTTCTGTCCCTTTCTCTCTCTGCCCCTTTCCCGCTCACATTCTCTTTCTCAAAAATAAATATATCTTAAAAAAAAAAAAAAAGAAAAAAAAGAAAAAAACCCAGATTACTTCTATTCCTGGAACAAATTCTTTGTCAGTCACATGTTGAAGTTAAAACAACAACGATTTAATTAGATTTGGTAGAAAGATGTCCAAATTATCAACATGATATTAAATATAGACTTACGATTATTGTCATGAATGAGAATTAATGCCCTGGGGTATTGTATTATCAATCAATTCTGATAGATATTAACTAGTGCATCTGATTTATAAATACATATGCCCGTATTAGAGGTGGTGCTTAAAGATATTTCCTGATGGGCATATGGGGTCAGAAAAGTTTGAAGATGACTGTTCTAAAGGAATATTTTCTGTGGGCCAGCAAGATTTCTGTTTATGGTGGACGAAAGTTCAGGATTTGCAATCAGTTAAGATCTCAGTTTAAATTCTGACTCCACTGCTTAATAAAGGATGTGGCTTTGGGAATAGATATCGTTTCTCTGAGCCTCCGTTTCCACAAAATCACAACGAGGGCACCTCACAGGTAGAATTTGAGGATCAATTAATTTATATTAAGTGCCTAGAATAGTACTTACTGTATAGTAAGCACTCAAGAAATGTTTTGCTTTTTCGGCTCTCATCTTGCTTCTGCTGAGAAACTCAGGAGGACCCAAGGGTTTCAGGTGAAACTCCTTCTCTATGAAATCCTACCACTGCCCGTCGGAGAAAGTTCCCTTGTGGCTGAGAAGGTAAGCCTGTGTTTTTCAAAACAATCACTGATTGGCTGTTCCTGGCTCTAAGGGGAAAGAAGGTTTGAGCGTGTATGTTTAAAAACCACTCTGGCTAGGCCTTCCTGGTGGCTTCCTAACAAGTGTGCAATAAATGGTTGTATGTTGGTTTTAGCCCAGTTCCCAGCAGAACCATTTTTTTACGTCAGAAGGTAGAACACAACAGTTCCACAATTGGCAGTAATTAGCCCCCCATGATGCAACTCGGCCAAAGGTCTCAGAAGTGAATGAGCCATGGAAACTAGGAAGCCCCCACTGAGCCTGGGGCCTGGCCTTTGGCAGAGAATTTGGCACAGCCCGGCCCTGTTACAAAAGAGGCAGTGTTGGTGCTGGCGTGGGGAGTGAGGCTCAGTCCTTCTGGTTCCTCTCCCCAGCTGCCATTTTGCACACACGGTTACAAGGTGAAGAATGATGGAGCCATCAGAGTGCGAGAGCCATACTCTTTCTCTCTGCCGGCTCCTGTCCCTAGCTGTGGCTCAAACTAGGATTTAGATGATCTCCTAACAGTCATATGCTAGCTTTGAGAGAACACACACCGGTTTGCACATACCCGTCAGAGCCCCTCATTCTAAACAGAGCTTTAGGTTCAAGTCAATCCCAGATCCCCCCGCACCCCTTGCAATTGGACCTGGGAGAGCTTTTTGGGAATCAGAGATTCTCCATCCCAATATTTAAGAAAATGGCTGATGAAAAGAAAGCAAGTGAGGTTTTCTAAAGCCCAGCAGTCAAAGTACGTTGTGTAGTTATTGAAAGAGACTACCTACACAAAGAAACAGTCTTCAGCAAAAGGTGAGTGAGCTGGTGTGGCCTGAACAGGTTGACAAGGAAACTGGTCTGGCCCACTGCTCTCCGCGTGACCTCACTGGTGTGCTGTCCCACAGTCCATTCCAGACAGGTGACCAACCTGTGAGTCAGGCTTGCTTGGGCAGGAGGCAGCCAATATAGGGAATACCCGCGTTCCTGTAACCTGACAGCCATGACCCTTGACCTTAGAGGGGTTATCCCATCTGAGGACAAAGCGGGCTTTGTCCTTATAAGCTGTTGACAAATTGTTAGGAAGAAGCACATCGCTCTCTCTCCCACCATTAGCCACGCAGGGTCTTAGATTGTTTGGAATATCTCTGAGCCACCCAATTCTCTTCTTGTTTGAGGCCAGACTTCCGAGTTTCAGATTAACTATACTTGATTTGTGGCTGCCTTCACTTTTCCATGAGAGTGAACTCCCAGAGCTGAGGGTGCCAATTCCTAAGCCGGCAGACAGTGATATATTCCTGGGACTTTCCCATCCTGCCAGGCATTCTTTATTCTCAGAATTGCAAAAGTCCATACCGGGAGCTTCAGTCTCTTTTTAAAATCCAAATGTGGACTCCAGAAGGAGGCAGACCTAAGATCAAGTTGGGGAACCTTGAACTAATAACAATCTGCCTGAATCACCATTTCTTCTTTTGCAAATGGGATAATACCTACTTCATAGAATTGACATGTTGATCAAGTCAAATAATGTAATAAATTGCCCTGTATGGGGCTGATACATGGCAATGCCCAGTAAACATTTTTTTCCTCTCCTTCATCGATTCCACACGGCAAGGAGTTCCCCCAAAATACTTTCGTTCTTTTTTCAATATTAGCTTTATCTGTGTTTTAAAAAGATTGTGCATTTATTGAAAATTTAAGTAATACTGAAAACCATTCAGAGGATAATTTTACAAATCACCTTACGTGCTTCACTATTGAATATGTGTATATTTAGTACCAAACTTATGTTTTTATTGAGGTAAAATTTATGTACAATGATATTCACAAACCTTAATTGTTCAATTTGATATATCTGTGTATATAATGCTCCAGAAAGTTCCCAAATCCACCCCCTGCAGTCAATCACTGAACTCGACTACCATAGGTTGGTTTGGCCAGCTCTCGAACTTCATAATTCATAAAGCATTGCATAGAGTACTGAGAAAGGTTTTGCATCAGTCATGAAACAAAATTAGGCCTGGACTAAATGCTGTGTACTCCTGCCTAAAAAAGCTTAAAAGCAAGACTCAGAAGGGTCAAACTATTTCCAAGTAACATAGCTCAAGAATATTTTTAGTAATACAAAAATATCCAACAAATCCATAGTGTCTGGCATCCCATAAACAATTACCAGGCATACAAAGAAGCAGAAAAATATGAACCATAAAGAGGAAAAACATCAGTGAGGAAATTTCCCAGAAATGACACAGATACTAGAATTAGTACACAGCATATTAAAGGAGAGTAACAATTTCATAGGTTCAAATAGCTACAGGGAAGACCGAACATGCTAAGTAGAGATGCAGAACATGCAAAAAAAGAGACACAATTCACACTTCTGGAGGTTAAAACTATAACGTCAGAGGTGAATGGTACAGTGGATGGGATTGATGGTAGATTTAACACTGAAGAAGAAAAAAAAAATAGTGAACTTGAAGTCATAGCAAAACAGCTAGCCAAAATAAAGCACATGAAAAAGAAGGATTAAAAAGAAAATGAGCAGGGTACCAGTGAGCCGTGGGAAAAATTTAAGTGTCTGCATAAACATGTAATTGGACTCTCCACAGGGGCAGGGAGTGTGTTAGGAAAAAAAAATATATTTAAAGAATTATTACTGCCTGAAATTGTCACAGATTTGATCAAAATTACAGACTCAAAGATCCAAGAGGTAGAAGTCCACCAAACTCCAAGCACAAGAAACTTGAAAACAATTATGGCAAAGCACATGATAATCAAATTTCTTAAAACCAGTGATCAAAAGGAAACTTGGAAGGCAATTGAAAAAATATATATACATAGAATAAAAAGTAAGAATAATAGCAGATTTTTCATCAGAAGCAATTGAAGCAAGAAGACAGTGTACATCTTTAAAGAACAGAAAGAAAAAATAAGTCAACCTAGGATTTATACCTAGTGAAAATATCAAAGACAACAGCAAAACAAAGACCTTTTCAAACATAAAATATTGAAATATTTTATCATCAGCAGAGCTACATTATGAGAGATCATAAAGTCTTAAAAGTTGTTCTCATAGGGGCGCCTGGGTGGCTCAGTGGGTTGAGTGTCTGACTCTTGATTTCAGCTCAGGTCATGATCCCAGGGTCATGGGATTGAGCCCTGCCTTAGGCTCTGCACTGAGTGTGGAGCCTGCTTAAGATTCTCTCTCTCTTTCTCTCTCCCTCTCTCTCTCTCTCTCTCTCTCTGTCTCTGTCTCTCTCTTTCTCTTTCTCTCTCCCTCTGCCCTTCTCCCCTTTCTCTTGTCTGACTCTAAAAACAAATGTTGTCATCGTAAAAAAACAATTTGTAACAATATGTGGTGATAGATGTTAACTAGACTTACTGTGATCATTTCACAACCTACTGAAATATCCAATCAAGAATAAAATAAAATAACCTCACACCTGCCAGAATGGCTAAAATAAAAAACACAAGAAGCAAGAAGTGTTAGCGAGGATGTGGAGAAAAAGGAACCTCTTATACTCTTGGTGGGAATGCAAAATGATGCGGCCACTCAGGAAGACAGTATGGAAGTTCCTCAAAAAATTACAAATAGAACTACCCCATGATCCAGTAATTTCACTATTAGGTATTTACCCAAAGAATATGAAAACACTAGTCTGAAAGGATATATGCACCCCCGGGTTTTTGCAGCATTATTTATCATAACCAAGATATGGAAGGAGCCCAAGTGTCTATTAATAGACGAATGGATAAAGAAGATGTGATATATATATTATATATATAATATATATATCATGAAAATTATCCAGCCATAAAAAGAAATGAAATCTTGTCATTTGCAACAATGTGGATGAACCTAGAGAGTATAATGCTAAGTAAAATAAGTCAATCAGGGAAAGACAAATATCATATGATTTCACTTATATGTGGAATTTAAGAAACAAAACAAACGAACAAAGGGAAAAAAGAGAGACAAACAAAAAAAAACAGACTCTTAACTATAGACAACAAACTGATGCTTACCAGAAGGGAGAGAAAGGGAAATGGGTGAAATAGGGATTAAGAGTGCACTTCTCTTGATGAGCACTGAATAATGTATTGAATTGTTGAATCACTATATTGTACACCTGAAACTAATGTAACACTGGATATTAACTACACTGAAATTAAAATAAAATTTAAAATATTTTTTAAAAGAATAACATAAAATAAGCAATTAAAAAAAAGATATCACAAAGGATATTTTTTAAGCACATGGAAAATAATACCAGATGGAAATCTGGATACACACAATACAATTAAAAGCCTTGGAAGTGGTAATAATGAGCAGAAATATAAAATACTTTTTTTCTTATTATTTAAATCTTTCTGAAAGAACGCTGATTATGTACAGCAAACATAAGAGCACTGAAGAAATAAAATGTATGGCAACAGGTGTCCAAAGGTCAGCAAGTAGGGAATGGAAGTGCATTGTTGTAAGTTGCTTTTACCGTATGTAAAGTGGTACAGTATTACTTGAGAGCTGACCGTGATGTTGAAGACATACTCTATGACCATTAACATAATACAAGAGACAAAATGAAATAACAAAAATATGCAGCTAATCGAAAAGAGGGCACAAAGAGATTGCAAAGAGCACCAAAAGACAGATGGCACAAATACAAAAAATTAGCCAGCTGGTAAATTTAAAACCAATCGTGTACATAATGTTAAACAGAAATAGTTTAATCACCCCAAAGTGAAAGTCAGAAATATCAGAGTGATAAAAAGAAAGACCCAGCTATATGTTAGCTAGAAAAACGTGCTTAAAATATAGAGGCACAAGTAGGTTAAAAATTAAAAGATGAAAAATTATATACAATGTTAATACCAGTCAAAATAAAGCTAGAGTAGATGTATTAATATCAGCAAAAGTAGATTTTATTTGTTTGTTTTGTTTATTTCTTTATTTACTTATGAGAAAGAGAGAGAGTGTGAGCAGACAGGAGCAGAGGGGGAGAGACAGAGAGAGACAGAGAGAGACAGAGAGAGAGAGAGAGAATCTTAATTAAGCAGGATCCATGCTCAGTGCGGAGTCCAATGCAGGGCTCGATCCCACGATCCGGGGATCACGACCTGAGCTGAAATCAAGAGTTGGACGCACAACTGATTGAGCCACCCAGGCACCATAAAAAGTAGATTTTAGAACAATGAATACAACCAGGGGTAAAGAGGGTCATTTAATAATGATAAACTGGTCAATTCACCAAGATATAACAATCCTAAATATTCATTCCCCTAGTAACTGAGCTTCACTAAACATGAGACAAGAAAGGATGAACTGATGGGTGAAAAAAACAGATCAAAGATTACGGTTATAATCAAAGATTTCATTAACTGATAGAAATTATAGACAGAAAGTCAGTAAGTATCTAGAAGATTGGAACAACACTATTAATCAAGTTGACTTAACTGACAATTACAGAACACTGTACCCAAAACGGCAGAATATACTTTCTTTTCGAGTATCAATGAAACATCTACCAAGACAGACCATATGTTGTGTTGTAAAACAAATCTAATTAATTTAAAAGGAGTCAAATCATAGAAAATCTGTTCTATAACCACACAGAATTAAATTACAAATTAGTATCAGAAAGATAGCTGGAAAACCCCCAAGCAGTCCTAAGCTACGTTATAAATAACTCATGGTATTTAGAATAAATCAAAAGAGAAACTTCCAAGTATGTTGAACTGAACAAAAATAAAAACCAACACTAAAAAATGTGGATTTAAGTAGTACCTAAAGGAACATTTACGGCACAAATTTCTCATGTCAGAAAAGGGAAAAAAAAGGCCTCAAATCGATGCACATGGTGTCCACCTTAAGAAGATATCCAGATGGCCAACAGACACATGAAAAGATGCTCAACATCGCTCATCATCGGGAAAATACAAACCAAAACTACAATGAGATAATCTCCTCACACCTGTCATAAGGGCTAAAATCAAAAACACAAGACACAAGTGTTGGCAAGGATGTAGAGAAAAAGGAACTCTCATGCACTGTCGGTGGGAATGCAAACTGGTGCAGCCATTCTGGAAGACAGTATGGAGGTTCCTCAAAAAGTTAAAAATAAAACTACCTATGATTCAGTATCACACTCCTGGGTATTTACCCCAAAATATGAAAACACTAACTTAAAGGGATACATGTACCCGTGTGTTTATTGCAGCATTATCTCCAATAGCCAAATTATGGAAGCGGCCCAGGTATCCATCAACAGAAGAATGGATAAAGACGATGTGGTACATATATATAATGGACTGAATACTCTTCAGCCACAATATACTGAATACTATTCAGCCACAAAAAAAGGAATGAAATCTTGCCATTTGCAACAACGTGTATAGAACTGGAGAGTATACAATTCAATGCAAAATAAGTCAGTCAGAGAAAGACAAATACCATAGGATTTCACTCACGTGTGGAATTTAAGAAACAAATGAGCAACGGAAAAACAGAGAGAAACAAACCAAGAAACAGATTCTTAACTATAGAGAACAAACTGATGGTTACCAGAGGGGAGCTGTGAGGGGGATGGGGAAAAAAGTGATGGGGAGTAAGAGCACATTTACCATGATGAGCACTGAGTAATGTACAGAAGTGTTGAATCACTATATTCTACCCCTGAAACTAAAATAACACTATGTATAACATGTGAACTGTACTGGAATTAAAATAAAAAGCTTACTCAAAAATAAAAAAGAAAGAAACTAGAAAAAGAAAAGCAAATCTAAAAAAAGACACAGAAAGATCAGAGACCAAATTAATGAACTAGAAAATAGAAAACAATTGAGAAAAATCAATGGAATAAGGAAAATCAATGACCTTCTTCGAGAAGGTCATTAAAACCAATACATTTCTAAACTGATCAGGGGGGAAAAAAAGACCCAAATCACTAATATCAGGAATAAGAGAGGTGGCATAGCTCGTTTCTAAAGATATTAAGGGATAAAATAGCACCTGCCGTATGATTCCATTTATATAAAATTATAGAAAAAAGCAAATTATTTAGCACAGAAGAAAGCAGTTCTGTCGTTGCTGGGGACGAGGGGGAGGGAACAATGGGTTACCAAGGGGCACAAAGGACATTTTGGAGTTGATTAAATATTTGGCACTTTGATCGTGGTGATGGTCTCATGAGAATATACATATTTCAAAGCCAATCAAATTATACACTTTACACATGTGCAGCTTAGTGTACTTTAATTAGAAACCATTTTTAGAAAATACAGTGCTCTCCATTGCAGCCAACAGTCTGCTAAGATCCACTGCTTTGAAACAACTTACTTGGAGAAATTCTATCTTACTTATAGTAATTATGAGTTTCCTTAAGCCGTTCACATGGTAATTCAATGACCTTAAAGTTTAGGGAAAATACAGGTGCATTTTGTTGCTGCTGGAAATAGAGCAACTAACTGGCCTATAGATAACTCAAGCTCATGGTCTTGGCCTCACTGACATTGGACATCAACCAACTGAGCTAACCAGCCACTGATAACATTATAAAGAAACTTTATTGAGGTTTTTGTGTGTACTAAGTTTTCAACTCCTTTGGGTGATTGCTGGATTGTATGGAAAGAGTGATATTTATCTTCACATATATATAACTTCACACATCCGCAACTATTTCCTAAGGTCAAACTTTTAGTGTCTTCTAAAAACTTTTTGTTGAGGTATAATTGGCTTACAACATTATATTAGTTTCAGGTGTGTAACATAATCCTTCGATATCTGCCTATAATGCAAAATGATCACTGTAGTAAGTTCAGTTAACATCCATCACCATCCAATGGGATTACTGTTGAGACTTGTTTAGTTACAAGTAATAGAAGACATCTTGAGATCTCCTAGGGAAAGATGCATTTTATGGATTCGGGGGTGAGTGATGGGCCTCTGTGACTGTCAGGAAGGCAGCCGGAACTGTGAAGTTTCCAGAACCAGGGACTGAAAGATCATCAGGACTTCCCGTTCATCTCTTGTTTCTGCTTTCTGTACTTCTGCAGGTTTATTCCTCCTCTTTGTAGGCAAGCTTCCACTGTTTTTCTTTTTCCATATGATAGGAAACATGGCCTTCCAAAAGTTCCAGAGTTTCGGTGGCATGGGTCCAACCACATAAGAAACCAAATCTCTCTCTTTCTCTGTCATAATTTTAAAAATCCCAAGGAAAGGGCTCCGATTAGTTCAGCATGGGTCAAATTCTTACCTCTGACCATGTAGCAGTGGGAAAGATATCCTCTTTCTGGGAGCTTCTCTTGTGGGTAGGGCAGGCAGTGTCTAGAGAGGAGTGTCTGGGCAAACAGCTCACTGTTTCCACTCTATGGGGTCAAAATGTATGCAGGTAACTATTTTAATGTATATTACCATGTTTCCCTCCAGAATGGTCTACCTTCCCACCAATGGTGCCTAGGAACAACTATTTCTAAATCAAAATAACACCTCTGCAGTCTGTCCCACTATATCGAAGTCTTTCAAATGTAATATTCAATTTAGATAGTTAAAATATTGGAGAGGGACAATCTAACGTTATATCTTGTTCCTTCTGTGTCTTTAACTCATTCCCATACTCCTTTCCTAGAGTCTCCTTTTCTTCTGCCCCTAATTTTGGGTGACCTCAAAGGATCTGGGCATGGAACTCAGGGACTACACCCTCTCAGGAAGCTTACCAATTCTCATAATTTCATTTATCACTTTTATAATATTGATCTCCAATACCTATATCCCCTTCTTAACTGCTCTTCTATTCTGTCATTAGTAGCATCATCTCCTACAATATTCATGACCAGAAGCTGAGGCATCAACCTGGACTACTCTTCTTCCCCCCTCTGCTGTGTCCAGTCTCTTGCCAAGTGTTTTGGCCATCCATGGAAGCATCTTTCTTCCCTATCTGCTCACCATCAATCTCTAGTATTCAGTCCACACAAAGGCAAAAGATGGTGGATGTTCAGCTCCCAAGTTTAGATTTTATAATTTAAGTCTCATAAAGGATGAACTAACTCAGCCCCAGTTCCAAATTCTCTGCATGAGTCAAGTTCCTATTTCTGAACCAGTTAGGTATAGTCAGGGGTCAGGGTCACACAGCAGAAATATGACGGGTGACCAGCCCCTATGTGTGGGGTGCATTGTTCCCAGAAAAGAGGGTCCAGGGGGAAAACTCTGTAGGTGGTCATTACATGAGTCACTGAAACACCATAGAGTTTCAAGTATTGTTAGAAATCAAAGTTTGGGATATAGTCCACACATTGGTGATGAACTTTGGGTTCAAACGTAGATTTCCTGAGTAAAGGAAGCTTAATTTTCGGCTGGAAATTTTTATATCATTATTTCATGAAAAAACATCCTGAAAATGAAAATAAAGGAAACATCATCTTATCTGCCTGGCTTATTTAAATAGGAAAATTGTACCATCTGCAACCAGCAGCCTTTTCAGACTCTCATTTTTCATCATCTAGACATGCAGTATGTGGTTCCCCTGATGCCAAGGTTTGTGGCCTCTTACTCGCTGTTGCTTCATACTGCTGGAGTGACATCAGCATTCTGGGTTTTCCCAGATGTGAGCCCAGAGGCTCTTAGTACTCTAAGTAGGAGTTGTTTTTGGATCAGGGAGAGTAAGCAGACAGGTCTAGAGGAGGCTTCCCTATAGCTTAAAACATGGTCCCGACTGTACTAATGATCAAAATTAAACTCACAGAAAAAACAATTAAACTCAAGGAGAGAGGCACCCTTTGGCTGCTAAATTTTTAGGTATTTCTATGAAGTATTCCAGGGCGGGGGAACACATGAAGCCCTTCCTGCCTCATTCTGTACTACATTCATATAGGATTTTTTAAATCCAGAGACTTGCTATGCAATCTCATGCCTGCCTCTGGGTTTATGCAATTGTTGTTGCCTTTGGCTTTTTCTATGTAGGAAGAGTCTCCATATTTGCCACAGTCCAGCTTAGATATCTCCTCTTTTAGGAAGAGTCTTCCTTCCCATTTTTCCTCCTATTTTTTTCCTTCTCCTCCAACTTCTGCTGATAGAGCCGTTCCTGCTTAAGTGAACCCACCACACTTTCGCTCTTCACTCTTCAACATGTTTAACAAATAGGTTGAGCACCTACTTTGTGTCAGGTATAAGTATTTGACTTGTAGTTATATAGGATAAAAAGGCATGTTTCTTGCCTACAAGTATCTTTTAAATCTCATGGAGAGACAAGAAAAGACTAATACCATATAACATATAGTGTGTATGTGTGTGTAGCAGAAGGGATAGGCAATTTTCTTCTCTGCTCCTGGTGTTTTCTTTAATGTGGATGGAACGCCATCAGTGTAACCCTCCTAGCCTTTCTCTGCCCTTTCCTTACCCTACTCCAAGGACTGATATATTTGATGACTGAGTTTTGAAAGAAGACATTAATCCTGCTCATAAGGGATTCATTTTTTCTTCTGTTAGCCCAAGCTGTAAATCTTATAGTGGTAGGCCCTCTAGTGAGGTATACTGACCAGTCCATCTGAGCCTGTGCCTTGACGGTTAAGTTAGCCCCATTCTAGGGTCATTATTAGGAAGGTCGTTTGTCTAGTTGCCCATAGCTATTCACTCCTCATTATTATGTCAGCTTTATCACTAGGAAGGGTAATATTTTGGGATCCCGTTCCATCTACCTTTTTTTTTTTTTTTTTTTGGTCTTTCCCAAAAATGCATTTCAGAGCTCATGTAGGGAAAATGGGTACTATGTTCTGACCACTCAAACTCTCCCCATCGTGTAGTTAGATGCAGGTTGCAAGGAAATTTGATGAAGGAGGAACTGGAGGATTCAGGGAATTTGTTACAGAGGATGCACACATTGTTTAGTAAAGAAGGAGGATGTGCGTTGCTAACAGGGAGAGCAACATGCTCACAGAGAGAGCACAGTAATTCCACAGAAGGATGTGTCACCTGGGTTGAGGGGCTGAGGGTGTCCAGAGATGTGAGTGGAAAGGAAACTAAGAACCAGATCACAAAGGACTCTGCCATGGTAAGGAATTTAGGTATTTGTCCATAGCCAATGAGGGATCAATGGAGAAATTCTGAATTGAGGAATGCTATGAGGAAATTTGAGTGCCAAAAACATGACTCTAGCAGCAGTAAGAAACAGATTTGATAATGAAAACCATATGGTATTGGCATTAGAAAAGACAGTATAGACCATTGGAGCATAAGAGAGAGCCCAGAAATTCTCCCTCCCTTTCAGCCCCTCCCCCACCCCTCTCTCTTTCAAAATAAATAACTAAACATTTTTTTTTTAAGTAGAGAGAGCCCAGAAATACATCAAGGCATATATTGTCAACTAATCTTTGGCTAGGGTACCAAGAATACACAATGGTAAGGAGATAGTCTCTTTTTTTCATAAAATGTTTTTAAATGTTTTTATTTACTTTTGAGACAGAGAGATAAAGCATGAGCAGGGGAGGGGCAGAGAGAGAGGGAGACACAGAATCTGAAGCAAGCTCCAGGCTCTGATCTGTCAGCACAGAGCTTGACACAGGCTCAAACTCACAGGCTGTGAGATCATGACCTGAGCTGAAGTCGGACGCTTAACTGACTGAGCCACCCAGGCACCCCAAGAGATAGTCTTTTCAACAAATGGTGCTGGGAAAACTGGATGCCCACACACCAAAGGATGGAAACGGTCCCCTCTCCCATCATGCACAAAACTCAACTCCAAATGGATGAAAGATTTAAAATAAGACCTAAACTGTAAAACCCCTGGAAGAAAACATAGGGGGAAAGTGTCAAGACCTTGGTCTAATGACTTCCTGGACATGACACCAAAGGGACAGGCAATAAAAGCAAAAATAGACAAGTGGGACTCTGTCAAATGAAAAAGTTTCTGCATAGCAAAGAAAGAGTCGACAGAGTGAAAAGGCAACCCACATAATTGGAGAAAATATTTGCAAAGCATGTAGATGGTAAGGAGTTAAATTCCAAGATATGTGAGGAACTCCTACAATTCCATAGCAAAAACCCAAACAGCACAATTAAAACAAGAACTCGAATAAACATTTCTCCAAAAAAGACATATAAATGGCCCATAGGTATGTGAAAAAAGTGCTCAATATTATTAATCATGAAGAAAGTGCAAACCAAAACCACAGTGGGATACCATCTCACACCTGTTAGGTGAGGATGTGGAGAAATCAGGGACCTTGGGCACTGTTGGTGGGAATGTACAGTAGTACAGACACTACAGAAAACAATATGGAGGTTCCTCAAGTAATTAAAAATAGAACTATTATATGACGCAGCAATCCTACTCCTGGGTATATAGCCAAAAGAATTGAAATGACAATCTCAAACAGCTCTCTGCACTTCCATGTCCATTGCACCATTATTCACAATAGCTGAGATATGGAAATAACCCAAATGTGCATTGATGGACAAAGGATAGAGAAAACATGGTATATACATACAGCGGAATATCATTCAGTCTCTAAGAAGAAGGAATTCTTACCATTGGTGACAACATTGGTGGATCTGGAAGACATCATACTAAGTGAAAGAAGTTGGTGCAGAAGGACAAATGTTGCATGATTCCATTTACATGAAGTCTCTAAAATAGTCAGACTTACAAAAGCCAAAAATAGATAGGGGGAGGGAGAAATGGGAAATTATTGTTGAACGGGTATAAAGTTCTAGTTATGCCAGATGAGTAAGTTCCAGAGATCTTCTATACAACATAGTGCCTATAGTAAACAATACAGTGTTGTGCACTTAAACATTTGCTAACAGGGAGGATCTCATGATAACTGATGCTGCTACAAACAAACAAACAAACAAGCAAGCAAAGAGGTGAAGAAACCTTTGAAGGTAATGGATGTATTTATTTCCTTGATTGTGGTGATGGTATCAGAGGTGTGTGTGTGTATGTTCAAACTCATCAAATTGTATATATTAAATATGTGCATTTTTGGTATGTATCAATCATACATCAATAAAACCGTAAAGAGAGAGAGAGAGAGATGGAAGGAAGGAAGGAAGGAAGGAAGGAAAGAAGGAAGAAACTGACTTAGTAGAGGTAAGGAGACAGCTTACCTCCTGTGATATGGAAACTGATTACAGACTCACTAGTCCCTATAAAAGGTGACAAGGAACCAGAGTTAGCATAACAATGCAAAGAGCAAAGGAATGGGATGCAAGTGATCATAAAGCAGTAGACTCTGTGATTGAATATGGGGGTGGGCAGTGGAAGGGTCCACGCTGGCTCCTAGATCAGGTTTGATCAACTGGAAGGAATGGAGAAGATCAGATGCCTGTGACTGATACCTTTATCTTACCACCTAAGATACTACATCGTAATGCATTGATAATTCAACCACATTTGTTCAGGACTTCTTAAAAAGAGAGACTGGGACTTTTGAGTATCCAGAAGGCCTTTCACTTGCCTGATATATAGCAGGCTCAAAATACTTCTTGAACTTCTCAAAAATTTTTTTTTGAAAAACACAAATAGAGCTTACTATGTGCCAAGCACTATTCTAAATGTTTTACAATAATATTTCACACACTTCTTGTAAGAACCCTACAGGATAGGTACAATTGTCTTCATATTACAGATTAGGAAAGTGAGGCACAGAGATTCATTAACTTGCTACTAAGTTGCCGATCTGGGTTTCAAGTTCAGGCAGCCTGGCTTTGGAGATGTTTCCCTTAACCATTGTATTGTACCAAATAAATGTATGAATCTCTTGAAGGCTGCTACGTTAATATATCCAAAGTGACTTCTATCAATGTCAATTGAGAAAGATCTTCGAAACTCAGCTCAGGTATCCTTTGACATCCCAGCACTCACCTGAGCCCCAAGCCTGGGTTCAGGGTCCCTCCTGTGTGCTTCTACGGTGTCCACCACTGACTTCTGTCCTAGGATAGACCCTATCTTCTTGGAACCGCCTGTTTATTTCTCTGTCTCCCTTGCTAGCTTGTGAGCTCCTTGATGGCAAAGGATTGGGTCTAATACATGTCTATGGTCAGAGCACCAAGCATTCATTCATTCTGGCTAAATTCAGAAAGAAATGACCTAACAAGGTAGATACCCACATGGCAAGGTTGCCCACAAGACCCTTGCAAGATGGAGTAGCAGTTGGGGGTGGTGGTTGGGAGGAAGGTGAGACATAGGTAGAGCAAGAGAGTGCCCTCAGGGACTAAGCCCTTCTAATCTCATGAAGAGAGGAGGTTGAGGTGGAGAATTCCCTGCCAGTGAAGGCTCCAAACATCTGTTTCTCATCTTACTATCCATTTATGATTTTCTCCGTCTTCCTCCCTCTGACTCTTTGGGGTTGGTTGCAGCCGGAAAGCCCATGTGGAAGTACAGTTCTCGGTAAATCACCAAGAAGGCTCCAGGGCTTTAGGGCTCATTTCTCACTGGAAAGAGCCAAATCCAGCAGAGGCTGGCGAGGGCTGGTAAAGAAAGCCAGGCGTGGGATATATCCGCCTTGTTTCTCCGTACAGTGAGTGGGAAGTGAAAGGATGGGGGCGGTGCATATTTGTGTGTGTGTGTGCCTCTGTGTGTGTGTGTGTGTGTGTGTGTGTGTGTGTGTGTGTGTGAGAGAGAGAGAGAGAGAGAGAGAGAGAGAGTCCAGGTTATGGCTCAGATCCTTTCTTGCAGCTTTCAGTAGGACTCAGAAAGTCAAAATCTCTAGGAGGCTGAGGCTCGATAGCTCTCCCCGCACCCGCCTGCCCCATCCGGCTAAGCACAGGGGTGTCTCTCCATGAGAAAGTCTCAGCAGAGGCCAGGTCTGTGCCAGGGCCCCTCTCCCTGCCTCCCGCCCACAGACTTCACAAGAAAGTCAACAGGGGCAGGGAGAGCACACCCAGATGACTTGGAGTGGTGGCCAAATTAGAGCAGAGCTAGGCAGAGACTGTGAGAGCATGAAAACCAAGTAATAGGAAATGCCGTTTGTGGAATCTCAGTAGCGCCGGTGGTAAAACTGAGTTTCTCTGTAACAGAGTTGCCTTTTAAAGTGAAGCCTCTTTCTACTTATTAAGCCGTTTTATGTTGACTTTCGGGGAGAGCCAGGGTGGGGCAATGGGTTCCATGGGCTAAGACGATCACAGACGAACCTGTCAGCACAATCAAATTCCAGTCTGATCGCTCTGATGGACACTGAAACTGCATAGATGGTTCAGCCCCGGGTCTCTGTTTCATCAGCCTTTAAAATTCAAGTGATGCTGTATTAGGACTAAGTAGATTTCGGTTTAAGATTCCCAAGGGATGCTGTTAATGTATTTCTCTATTATGAACTCCATCGCTCTCGCAGGGAGGTTTTTACTGAAACTTCAGGGACTCCTGGGTCTTTCTGGAGGCCTTGAAATGGTCTAGAATGGGCCTTTGTGGTATAGCGCTTGCTTTGAGTTATGTTCCATGAATTCTTCCACTTCTTAGTCCATCAAAGTCTTCTACTCCAAGCAGAACTGATTCTCATCTAGAATTCTTTCCATTAATGAACTGGCCCCCTCTGCCAGATTAATTGGAGACTCACATGGTATAATAAAGGATTTCTGTACCACGTGTGAGGAAAAGCCTGGGAAATGTAGTTTCCAGAAAAAAATGGATGGGTCGTGAGAATAACAGATGAGATTGTTTGAAATTGAGACCATTCCTGACAGCCGAGGACTCAAAGTTCTCGTTGTACAAGTGCCTTTCCCATGTCTTTTAGGATCTCAAGGAAGAACCTTCTGCTTTACACAACATTTGCTGCAAACTTCCACTTGACCCAGAGAATGAGTTTTCAATGCTTCAGCTGTGCGGGAGAGCTAAGAGCCTGATGGAATTCATACTAAGGGCTAAATGACTAACACCAGAGCCTGAGGGCAATGGGAGAGGGTTTGAGTGTCTGAGCTAAAATGAACAGATGACACCCCCTCCATCACCCCTACCATACACTAAGGTGGGAGGTCCCATTAGAAGGGCCTTGATTCTATTTACAGGAACATCTGAGAATCTCCCCACAGCCTTGTTTGGCTAAAGCTTTGCTACTGAAATAATTCACTATAGCTGTACCTAGCTCCAACTTTCCTTTGAATGAGTCCTCTCTCGGAGACCTCCCCCGGCTACTAATAATAAACATTTTTGGATGGCCTCAACTACGAATTTGACCGAAACGCACAAACAACGTTTGAATCCAGCAGCGCACGTAGCCTCGACTGAATGATAATAGTAATGGCAACGACAGCATTGGTCAAGTATGTGCCGGGCTCCGTGCCAATCACACTGCATAAAATTATGTCACTTAATTGTCACAACAATGCTAAAGGGAAAGCACTCTTATTACCCCCGTTTGCCTATGAGATTCCTGCAACTAAAGTGGTTGAGTTTATTTGCGCCCTGGCTGATTGACTGGAGTGTATACTCACCCCAGCTGGGGTTGCTGCTTCTCTGGAAACTGAGAGCTCTGTGACATGCGTCAACATGTAGCCCAGAACGTCCTTCCAGTGTCATGTGGCATGTCCTTGCCCCTTGAACTCATACCCACACTGGTATTTGGGTATTTGCTAAGACAACAAGGGCTCCACGGAAGCTTAGTATCTTTCTTTTCCATCTTCCCAGGAATAGTGACCGGCAAAATCTCTAGTTTTAGTGCTGGTGTTAGTTCCACTTCAGTGGCTGGATGTGGGTGGGAATGGAAAACTTAGCCGTCGTCACCTACTGAGAACGTGGCATGGAGTATTCATATTACCGGAAATGCCAGGATACAACTTTCCTTGGGCAAATCCAAAGGAAAGGAGAGAAGACAGAGGTGATTCCATCCCTCCAACCGACCCCTCCCACTCTGACATGATGGGAAGAATGAGAAGGCTGAGCATGACAGAAAACGGTGATGGCGATGAGGGTTCTCACCCCTGGGCCAACCAAGAAGGGCCTGGGATCAACCAGTTCAGCCAGAGGGAATTGGGTCCTTCCACAATATCCTAGAGCCCAGTAGGGTACCTCATAGGCCGTCACCCCTGCACAGGGGCCTGCATTGTTATTATTTCGACTGTTTTTATGAATGTGGCCCACACTGTGAGGAAGGGAATGCCCCCTTTCCTCAGTCTGCACAAAGGCTACAGCCCCAGGGCCTCCTCTCTTCCTCTGGCCCCAGTGCTCCGCACTTGGATGGGGAACCCCCTATTGACCTTTTGGAGAGCAGAGAAGGGAGAGAGTGGGCGAGGGGGTTCCAAACTCTCTTCCCTCAGCTGTGACCTTTAAGCAAGCTCTGCATTCTTGGGGCCCCCAGAGCCCACAGTAGGCTCTCCCAGGCCTCGATTTGCATATCTTCTAACTGCCTTAAACAGACCAGGGCCAGGGGAAGAGGGGGTGTGTGGCCGGGAGGAAGCTGTTGAGGTGGAAGTTATCTTTGCCTCAGACAATGAGTGCGGGAAGATGTGCCAACCAAGATGTCCGTGCTTCCCAGTGGAGGAGGGAACTGAGATTTGAAGGTGGCCAGAGGGTCCTCCCACCATTGTCTGCCACAGGCCCTGAAATCCTCACCTCGCCTCACTTCAGGTGGGAGGCCTCCCGAACAGGACAGGCATGATTTTTTCCTGGTTCGAGATGTGATGTCGTCTGAAGGCAGATCATACGGGTGGTTGAAATTCTGTCCTGGAGTTTGAAGGCCTGGCGTCAAGTCCAGCACGTTGCCCAGTCTCCTCCAGCACCATCTGCAAGTGAAAGTAATGCCCGCCATTTTGTAGGCTTTTTGTAAGGCAAGTGAGGTATGAAAGTCAAATGTCCTGTGAATCTGTAAGGGACTGTTCTGTGTATGAGGTGACTATTATCACTATTCAAACAAGGTAATATGTTATTAGTTAATGATACGTATATCCTATACTATTAGTTAATAATATACACAGCGAATATTTATTTAACCGACATTGCACTAAATAATTTAATGTAATAAGCTATATTTATTTGAGTGCTCATTACGTGCCAGGCACGGTTGTAGGAACTGGCAATACAGTTGAAAACAAAATCCTTGCTCTCCTGGGGCTTACTTTCTCCTGGAGGGAGAGACAGTAAACAATTACACAAAAATAATGAAGACAATTTCAGACATTAATGACTGCTACAAGTAAATGCTACAGAAAATGGGATGGAGAGTCTCTGGGGGTGGGGAGCATGGCAGTTTTTTATAGATGGTCGCCTTCAAAGGAGTTGACTTCTGTGCTGAGGTGGAAGAGACCGACCAAGAAGCCAACCACGTGATACAGGAGAGGTGCTCCTGGTAGAGAGAAGAGCAAGCGAAAAGGTACTGAGGCAGAAGCGAACTTTAAAAGCGGAAAGAGGTCCCGGGGAGGGGAGGGGGGGGTGCTGGAGCAGATCCATGAGTGGGGCTGGGACAAGAGCTGAGCCTTTATGGGGCTGCCAGCGGGTGTGGCCTTGTGGGACACGGTGAGACTCTTATTGCCGGTGGAAGCCACTGGAGTGTTTCAGAGGGGAAGCAACATAATCTGATTCACATTTTAACAAGAGCTTTCTGGCTCTTGGTCGATAAGAATCCGAACGAAGCAAGAGCGAAAACCGGGAGCTCCATCAGGAGGGAACTTCCAACAGTATTTCAACTGATTATCCTAACAACCCGACCGGGGATGACGTGTTATTGTCTTAATTGAGAAACTGAGGCTTCAGGGAGCCTGAGTGGTTTTAGGAAGGCCATACCCCTAGTAAGCAGCGGAGACGGGATCTGAACCCTGGGGACGCTCTGACTCCAGAGCCTGCGTTTACAAACCTTCGGTGCATTGTTTCTCCCATCAAAAACCTCTGTAAGTCCTGTCCGGTGATGCTGTTAATAGTGGCTAGCCATGCACGGAGGAGGGCACTTGTTGGGATGAGCCCTGGGTGTTGTATGGAAACCAATTTGACAATAAATTTTATTAAAAAAAATAAAGCAAAAGAAAATAAAAACAAAAATTGTGGCTAGCCATCCGTTAGGTTAGAAGAGTCCAGCCAGGGCGGGGTTGGGGCTGGTGGGGGGAGGAGGAGACCAGGCAGCTGATGGTCTCCCTGCAGCAAGGAGGCTCGGCTCCACCCTCCCGTGGGCTTTCCTGCCTACGACACGGGGTCTCGTTCCCGCCACCACCCCCACACCCCTGCCCGCGGTCCCGATTGCGCCCCACCAAGGCCCGTGGCCGCAGGATGGCTCCCCTCCACATGTGGCTGCGAGCCACAGGGTGACGATGGGACAGCTTTGTTTTGCCCTAACAGCTGCCTCCATGGTAACAGCCTGAGGCATGACTGGAAAAGCCATTTGTAGGACTACAGAGCTGGAAGCCGGGAGCCCAGGCCGGAAGGAGAGGGGGAGCCCCGGCCCGAGAGGGGGTGGCGTCCACGCCGGGGCTGGAAGGTGCGAGGCGCACCTGTCCCTTTCTGTGGGCCTCGTCATGTCCTGTCTTTCGGTTTAGGCTCAGCAAATCCAGATGTTCTTCGACCAGCTTGGGCATATTTGGCCCAGGCCTACGCGTCTCTTCATTTTTCAGCCAGTCTGACAAATATTTGTAATAACCTCATTCTGTGAATCCCAGGACGCCTTTTGGGCTGCAGGGGGTTAATGAGAACCACCCCTGCCTGTGGAGCTTCCCAACCACCCCCCCTCACCCCCCTCACCCCCACCCCTGCTACCCCTGGGCCATGCCTAGGCCAGCAGGACTTGCTGTCCAAGGGACCTCATAAGACATCCGAGGAGTCTTTTCTTAGAAACAGGAAACAGTCTTCAGCCAAGTACAAATGAACTGAAGCACCCAGAAACCTGAGGATCGCTCCAAACTCGGGAGGCCCGGAGGCAGACAGGGAGGGTTGAACTCCTGGCAGGGTCTCCCTGACTCATTTGCTCATGAATGGGATTGATCTCAGCTGTGTTCTCAGCCTTTTTCTTCACTGCGCTCAGACCATTATGTAAGTGCTGGTAACACATTCATTGAAATACTTTCAGCAAAAGTCTTTTCGATCCTAAGACAAAAATATGAATCAAGACAATATTACTTGTTATTTTTCGGAACCTCGTAACCTTTTCATTGGATAGATGCTGGATTGGGGACCTGCTGCTCGGGCAGTTGTTTGAACAGAAGAGGATGGCATGAAATGATGATTTTTTTTTCTTTTTTTAAATTTACATCCAAATTACTTAGCATATAGTGCAACGATGTTTTCAGGAGTAGATTCCTTAGTGCCCCTTACCCATCCCACAACCCCTCCGATAACCCTCAGTTTGTTGTCCATATTTATGAGTCTATTCTGTTTTGTCCCCCTTCCTGTTTTTATATTATTTTTGTTTCCCTTCCCTTATGTTCATCTGTTTTGTCTCTTAAAGTCCTCATATGAGTGAAGTCATAGGATTTTTGTCTTTCGCTGACTAATTTCACTTAGCATCATACCCTCCAGTTCCATCCACGTAGTTCCAAATGGCAAGTTTTCATTCTTTTTGATTGCCGAGTAATACTCCATTGTGTGTGTGTGTATATATATATATATATATATATATATATCACATCTTCTTTATCCATTCATCCAGATGATGTTTCTTTCCAAATACAGCAGGCGTAGTAATGGGGAGCCCCATAAGTGGGTATTTGCTGTGGCTTATTTGTGAATCTATCGTTTCAAGGGGTAAATAAATCTATGCTCCTTGAGGATCGGGAACGAATCCCTAAGTTTGCTGTGGTATCTCCAGCACCTGGTTTGATGCCTGAAATTTGCCTCAAAAAATAAGGGTGCCTGGGTGGCTCAGACTGTTAAGTGGCGACTTCGGCTCAGGTCGTGGTCTCACGGTTTCGTGGGTTCAAGCCCCACGTTGGGCTCTGTGCTGACAGCTCAGAGCCTGGAGCCTGCTGTGGCTTCTGTGTCTCCCTCTCTCTCTGCTCCTCCCCTGCTCATGCTCTGTCTCTCTCAAAAATAAATAAACATTAAAAAACTAAAAAAAAAAGGGGGGGGTTCGATGGATAAGGACTGACTGAATGAATAAATCCATAATATTTGCTCTTGATTCATCAAGGTGAGACTAAGCCACCATTGGAGTGGGGCGTATTGCTTGTCAGATATTGAGGAAAGGGGAATAGAATAGGGAAAGAGTGCGGTGTGGTGATGGGAAAGAATTTTCTTTGGGGAGTGGTGGTACGGCGTTAGGGAAGGACCACGAGACTTAAAATCAGAAGAGCAAGTGTCCAATCCTGACTCTCTGAGTAGCCCTGTGACCCTCCGACAAATTGTTCAATGTCTCCGGGCCTCGGTTTCATCGCTAAATCAAGACTTTTAATACTTACAAATATTATCGTAATAACCTTGGGATCAAATGAGACAAGAATGGGAGAGCATCTCCAACACACGGGAGAGCATATCTGCACACTTTTGAGAAGTTGGCATCTCGTCAGGTCTAGCTCTGGCTCAAGGTCTTTTCAATGCGCCGTGTAATTTATTTTCCCGATAATGGCACGCACCACATACTTTCGTGGCTAACTAGTGTCCTACCCTCCTCCGGGTGTTCTCTCCTCCAGGCCACACAACCAGAAAGCTTTCTCCTGTCCTGGTACACGGGCTTCTCTCGGCTGGGTCGCTTCACAGAGTGGGCCCGGCCTTTCCTCTATGGCGACTCTAATTCCCAATGCAATGGGTCTGAGAGAGGGCCTCATCAGAGCTTCAGAATGTCTCCTCACCTGTTGTCGGAGCTACGGAGTGTCAGCGCTGACAGAACTTTGCATGTGTGTGCTTTTCTCTAAAACTGGGCCTGGGACCAGCATTAAGGATTGTGCAGGGTCCCTTCCTTTATGAGCAGCAAATCAGGCAGGAAGGAGAGCCATGCTATGGGCCTGGCCCTCCTTGGGCCTCGCACTTGTCTGCCTATCCCTACCACCACCGCCTACACAGAGGCGCCCCGTGACAAGTCATCTGGAAGCAGCCCCCTCCCCCTCCCATGGCACTAGGGCTTTCCGAGGAGCTCGCCAGCTGAGGGAGTGGTTTCTGTGGTATTGTTGCCACAGCTCATTTTCCATTAGGGTCACCAGGCAACCACCAGGAAGCGACAACTCCTGACGTAAACCCTGCTTCGCCCAGCGAGAAGCTCTGTATCCCATTACTAACCCTGGGCTGGATGTGCCAAAGGCGCGTTGCTGGCGAGGGCAGATGGAGGCTTCCAGAGACCAGCTCTCAGCAATGTTGGCGCAGCTGTGAGGCTGGGCTGAGGGAGTGAGGGAGCGTTGGGTGACTCAGGTAGAGGCAGCAAGGTTTCAGACCAGACACTGATCCCAAATGAAACGTTCTCCTTTGTCCCATTCTGACTGGACCTTTTTTTTTTCTTTCTCTTTTTAGGGTGTCACCCAGGAAATACACTGTTGTGTTCTTTTAAAATAAATGATGCTAACATCTCATTTTTGTGTGGTGATTGACAGTGTTTAAAGCAGATGTGTTTCCACGGTTGAAATTTATCCTTCAACCAGCTGTTTGAGGTAAGTACGGTATGGTCTTTATTTGAGAGATGGGGAAACTGAGGCCCCGAGAGCAATGTCTTAGGCCAGTGTTGTATCAGTGAGTAATTATTGACTGAGACCAATGAGGACTTCTTCCCACATCATGCTGTGGTGTTCGTCTATCCTCCTTTCTCAAAGATCCTGCTCTCCTTGACAAAATTAGTTAATTAATCCGGTCCTTTATGCATATAGAGTGTCTGCTACATGCCATGTATTAGTAAAGCATCAAATACAACATGCAACCACCCTGTCCTCGTGGTACTGAAATCCTGAGAGGTGATTAGTACATGCATGTGAAATTTCAGGTGCAGGTAAGAACACTGGCGAAAAGTTCAGCAGGGTCGGAGGTGGGGGAGAGCCCCTGTTTTATGCAGGGTGAGCCGAGAAAGCCTGCCAAGAAGTCGCCGTGGGATCAGAGCCCAAGAGAAGTGAGGAAGCCCCTGGGGTGGTTCTGGGGCACATGCCGGACGACAGCACAGACCACAGTACCTGCCCCTCAGCTCTCCAAGGTAGGTGTCATTACCCCTGGGAGAGATAAAAACCCTCAGAGCCGCTTGCTCAAGTCCCACAGCTATCAGGAGGGGAAAGAGGGCGTGGACCAAGGTCTGTCTTCAAAGCTCTGCGCCTAACCACCGTCAGTTTCAGGCAGGAAATCTTATCAGGTGGGGAGATATTTGGGGCAGGTCCTCTGCACTCAGATTCCTCGGAAAACACTTGGTGTTTGCCAATGCCGCCGACGTGATGTCACCAAGGCACATACTGGCAAAATAAAAACTGGCCTGCTTTTATTATTTGACTTAGTTTTTATTTCATGTTTATATTTCCTAGCGGGCAACCGACCAGAGCCCAGCGATTACAGTCAACGTCACGCGCGTTATAGCGAGAGAGACTGGGCTGGGGATAATCGTTCTTTAAATGTCACCGTATGCCAGGCACTGTTAAGTGCTTTATATCCAGTATCTCACTTAATTTTCACAAACAGCCTGTGAAACAGATACTAGCTTTATCTTCATTTGAGAGATGGTGAGCTTGAGTTGAGGGTCCGGTAAGTCTTACATTACTGAGACGTGTCTGATTTACATTCAACTCACCTCTTACACCATAAACCGGGCTCTCGAGCCCTAAGGAATGGGTACAGCAAATCTTGAGTGCAAGGGCTGACGGAGAGGAGGCCTAAGGGGGGAAAGGCAGGGAGACTGTGCGTCTGCTTTGTTGGGGGGGTCACATATTTATCCAATACACCCAAATGGAGTAAATTGGGATTGGTTGGGAGTGAAACCTTTTTTCTCCAGAACTGCACTCGAGAATTATAAAGAGCAATTCATCAATCCAGGAAGAATGCAGGGCAAACCCCTGTCACACTTGACATTTGATTTTTAAATGTCCACCTTTTGCGGGGGGGGGGTATTAAAATACGGGCTTATTGGTAACCCATGAGAATATCAAGAACAAGGGTGAAGACGATGAAAACATCCCTAATCTTCCTACTCAGAGACAACCGCCATCGCCATTCTGATAGCTCAGTGTTCTAGCTTCTGTGCAAGCCTCCTTAAAACATGTAATTTAGTCGAAACAGTCCTTTACATAGAATGGTGCAAGATCACCTCTTTCTTGTGAATTGAGCTGTACCCCCGTCCCCAGCTGCACACGCACAGAAACAGCTCTGGCTCAGGCTGCAGCGGCCTCCTTTTCCCCTTTGCTTATCACCTTGAGTTCCACAGGAGTGTGTGGTAAAGCCAGGCCCCAACTGGGCCCTGCTGTCTCTGGAAGGATTTCAGCTGACCCTGAGCTCTGGCACAGCCAAAGGGCATCCGCCTCTGCTACCGAGCCATACATTTCCCCTGACAGGAGCTCCTCTTAGACCTCCCTAGACAGCAGACACCGCGAGCAGACAGCAAGATTCACGGCTGTCTGGCTTCTCCCTGTCCTCCCCCAGATGGACTGAAGCCAGATGACAGAGCATGAGACCCGAGGAGGAACAGCCTGGGGGTCGACGGCACGCCAAGCAGAAGTGGACAATATCTGGTCCCAGCTCACGCCTTGGCTTAATCGCAGCCACATGGGCAAACTCAGGGCTGCACAGCACAGTTGTAATTGGAATAGAGTGTCCTCTGGGAGACTGTTGGGGATGAAGCTGTTCACTGCATGAGACGACGCACTGCTGCAGATATAATCCGTTTACCGACGATCGTAACGGTGGCTAACGTTTACTGCGTGCCTATCGTGCCCCCGGCACAGCGTTCGATACCCTGGGAGGATTACCTCATTAGTTCTCATAACACATCGCACAGGTAGGTATGCTTGCTCTCCTCATCTTGGACACGAAGATGTGGAAGGCTCAGAGAGAGTCGGTAGGGCATCCAAGGTCACCGAGCTGGTACGTGATGGAGCTGTGGCTTGAAACAAAGCAGTTTTACTGTAGATCCTAGACCTCTCACTTAGGTTTGATTTCATTCATTCACTCACTCGTTTAATTGTCCATTCACTCACTCATTTAATCATTCATTCATTCACTCATTCACTCACTCATTTAATCCATCATTCCTCCATTCACTAAGTATGCTAATTCAAGCCACGATCATCTCTCACCTAGACAGCAGGTGGTAATAACTTCCTACGTCTTGCCTCTCTCTAACACAGAGTTTCCACCTTGCCTGCATCTTGGAATGACCTGGGAAAGTTTTACTACTGCAGGTACCTGGTTCCAGAGCTACTAATTTAACTCATCTGAGATGTGGTCCACTCATAAGGTAAGAGAGATATATATGTATAAACTCTAAACATGACCCTCTTGTGCTAACAATGTATTCCTGGAGAAAGGCCCAGGCTCTTAACGTGGCTATATTACACGGCTCTTTGGCATGTGGTCCCTCCCTCCTTACCAGCCCCCTTTTATACAGCTCTTTCTCTCACTCAGCACATTGCCTCTCTGGCTTTCTTGACTTCTGGGAACGTTCACGCTTCTTTCTGCCTTAGGCTTTACATGCCGATCACAATTCTCTTCCCCGTCTGTCTGGTTGCCTCCTTCTTGTTCTTCTGGTCTTAACTTGATACAGCTGATCACAAAAGTGGCCATAATTCTCCACCCCTCCTCTAGCTGCACTTTTTGCCATGTGACTTTGCAGCTCTTTCCATTGGGAGCCGGATTCTCTTTTCCTGCCCTTTGAATCTGAGGTGGCCATGCAGCCTGCCTTAATCGATAGAATCCTGCAGAAGAAATGTTGTGCCAGTTCTGAGCCTGAGCCTTGCAGGCTTCTGCTTGCTATCCTGGAACCCCACCATCGCCATGTGAATGACCCTGGTCTGCCCTCCTGGAGGATCATAGCTGAGGCCATCCCAGACCAACCAACCCGGCCCACAAACTCACGAGGAAGCCTGGCTGAGATCAGAGCCCGGGCCAGACCCACAGGACCTTTCAGTTGATCTACAGACTTGTGGGCAATGATAAATGGTGGTTATTTTAAGCCACTAACTTTGGGTTGATTTGTTATGCAACAGTAGGTAGCTGATACACTTCAATATAATTTCCTATTTCTCTTTGAGCCTAAATCGGGTTCTCCCTTTATCCACTCTCATAGCACCTTATACTTGTCAACTGTATAATGGATGACAATGCTTATCAGAACTAAAAATTGTGTAAATAATACTTTTTTCTCTCTCTGATTAGAGTTTAAGCCCCATGAGATCAGAGACCACATTTGATTTGCTCCCTGAAATATTCCTACCATCTGGCATTATTTTATACACGGTATATGCTACACTTGATCTTAACCAAGAGGCCGAGAAGCGATACACATGGTAAATGCTAAATAAATACTTGTCAGAAGACAAACGCAAGGATGAATTCATATGCTCACTAAACATGTCCTAAGTACTTTCTCCATTTTGGGTACCATGCAAGATGTTAAAGATATCAGAATGAATAAGGCATAGTCTTTGTTCTTAAGGAAATTCACGGTTTAAAAGCTGGGACATGAACATGTAAATAAAAATTGTAGGCCACGTTAATGAGTGTAATTGAGGGTGTTTAGCGTGTTGATAAGAGCAGGGTAGATCAGTGGGTTGAATAAATCTGGAGAAAAGAAGTTCCTGGAAAATGGTTTATGGAATAAATATTTGAAATGATGATTCTACATCTGACGAGTGTGTGGCAATGGGCGTTCAAAGGCCATAAGTGGTATTGCCATTGGAAATAGGACTTTTCAGAATGATTAACGGAGCTTGCTAAATTTCCATACAAGCCAAAATGCAAACTTCCCTTGAATTACATAACAGTGGCATTTACGGAAAACTCAAAACACATAAAACCATGTTTTAAAACTGTATGAAAATGAGATCCTTGGTGTTTATATGTAAATGCAATTAAGTATTAGGCTCAGATACTTACAAATAGGTTTTTGCCCATATGACTGCAGGGGCATTTGAAAAGTATCTGGAATGTGGGGTAATTTTTCATTGCATGGTCATGTCCTATGCATTCCGTGATCGGCATCTGTGGCCATTGCCCATTAAATGGCAGTAACATCCCCTCTCAATATTGTGACAGCCGCAAATTCACTTCAAATTTCCGAGACTGTTTTACCAACGTGGAGCTACATCTGCACTGAACTACTCAGGTAAAAAAAAAAAAAAAATTACTTTGAGAAATTAGCGTTAACGTTTTATGGAACAGTGTTATTTAAAAAACGTACGCTATCTATGCACATGTTCTCACACTTCCAAATTACTTGGGTATTGTGGCAAAAGATGAGTCAACACTTTCTTGAGGGAGAAAGAAAGAATCCACTCCATTTCTCTCTCGGGAAGCAAATAACCTTACTATCTGAGCTGTTCACCGAAGCATGTGGACTGGAAGTCCGGCATACCTGTATTTCCACAGCACTGGGGGACAACCCGGCTAAAAACTCACTTCGTGGTTCTGAGTCAACAATAGCTCAAAAACATGTAAAAATTGCCTGGGGACTTATCTTGAAGAGAGCAATTCCACATTAATTTTTACAGATTAGTGAAGAATCCTAGTTGGTATACATTTGTAAGCATTTCACAAATCATTTTAAAAGGTATATAATCAACGAGCCGATATTTGAGTACCTACAGTATGTGAAATCACTGTCCTAGCCGCTCTGAGAATCCAAAGAATCCTACTAAGTGTTTCTGATCTTTAAGGAACCGAAAAATCTAAATCTGGTAACAGGATATAATCATGCAAAATTTACGGAGACACAAGCTGCAAATACCTAATGAGTGGTACAGAACCCAAGGGCTTTAGAAGTTCAAGGGCAAAGAGAATTGGAATGACCAAGGAAGTTTCCCCAGAGGCTGGAGCAGGCCCTAAAGATAGATATGAGCCAAATAAGAAAATTAGGGAGGGCATTCCAGTGGAAGCGATGGCATGGGAAAAGAAAGGAGTCATACAATATGAATGTCATATTCTAGAAATTATGAGTAGACTCATCTGGCCACAGTCACACTAGGTAGTAGCTAATAAGGTACATTGTAAATTAGAGCCAGATAGCTAAACATCTTTAATACCACACTAAGATATCAGAATTGGTGTTCTAAGGAAAGAGGGGTTATTAAACATTTTGATCAGGAATTATTTAGGTATTGGGAGAAACCCTTTCTTTTTCTCTCCTCACTTATATTTCATTGTGAATAAACCTCTAGTGCAGAAATACTTCTGGCCTCATAATCCCCTAATTCAATTCTCCCACCCCCGCTGGGAGAGGGGAATTACTTTTCTGATTGAGAATCTGAGAGATAAATCCGACTTTTACAGGGATAGGTCCACATGGAGAGACCTGCGTCCAAATGTGCTTGTGATGGGGTAAGCCAAGCCTGCCTAATTCAGAATCAGGTGCTAGCATTCCCTTTTTTTTCTTTTGTTTTTAATGTTTTTATTTATTTTTGAGACAGAGAGAGACAGAGCACGAGCAGTTGAGAGGCAGAGAGAGAGGGAGACATAGAATCTGAAGCAGGCTCCAGGCTCTGAGCTGTCAGCACAGAGCCTGACGCCAGGCTTGAACTCACAGACGGTGAGATCATGACCTGAGCTGAAGTCGGATGCTCAACTGACTGAGCCACCCAGGCACCCCCAGGTGCTAGCATTCCTAATTGACTACAAACCTTGGTTGCATTCTCCCAAATAGATTTTATCTGCATTAAAAGTGACATGCTGATCGCTACTTTCTGACTCCTGTGTTTTTTTTGTTTTTTGTTTTGTATTAATTTTAACTTGGGTGAAGATGGTTGGTGCTTGTTAGCCTCTACCTCATGGATAAAATCTCCATTTAAACAGACGGAGAGGAAAAGCCTCACCAATTCAAAGACCCTAAAAATGATTCACCAATGAAAGCTTGTATCTGATAAACTTTAGACTTAGCAATTAGGTTGGCACTGGAATAGTCAAGGTCCTAGGGCAGCAAAGGGAGAAATTTCAGGACGCCTGAGATCAGGTGTTAACCCACTATGGCCCACCTGGTCACATCAGGCCCATCACCTGTTTTTCTAAATAAAGTTTTATTGGAACACAACCATATTTATTCATTTGCATATAATCCATGGCTGCCGTAGAATTTAGATATACTGACCATTATGTTAATTTAGATCTATTCATCACAACTGAGTAGTTATAATGGAGACTATATGCTCTGCAAACCCTCAAATTGCTTCTGATTTCAGAATGGTCATTGAGAATCAGACGCCATTTATACATGTTTAATTTTAGTTTGCAAAAGCAGAGTCTACCACATTGAAAATTTGAGGTATATTATGAAGGGAAAGGAAAGGTCTTACTTATTATTTCTGTCAGAGTACTGAATGTTAAGAGATAATCTTCCAAATAACCATAACTAACCTCATCAATTCATTCTGTCCATGAAGTTCATTCTTGTGCTGCTAGATGTTGGATTCAGTCTGCGTTCTTGAATTCATCTGCTCTTGAACGAAAAACACTTTAGTTTTAAGCTCTGAAGCCCACACTTGGGATTTTCTACTCTGAAATTGCACTACTGAACAGTGGAATCCTTTGCATGAGGCTCTGAGATTGTCGTTTGTTGAACACGTAAGAAAAGGCTGTGAGCTTTCAGGTAAGCAGAAAATATTTGTGGATGAAATTAAAGTAATCACAGCTTGTGTCCGTAATTTATTACAGTCATCAATAATAGCCAAATGGAGGCTATTACAGTCATCAATAATAGCCAAATGCAAACTTTTCTATTGGAGGAGAATACATAGCTATTTCATAAGGGTTTGACAAATGTTTCTCCTGAAGATAAGAACATATTGTAGAGAGTGAAGACATTAATAAATCTCCAAGTACTTTTAATTCATAAAGTGTACAATCTCTGAAACATTTATATTAATGACATTTTGCCTACGTAAAATTATCCTTTGATTTAACAACTCTCCCCCTGCAGCTCCGGAAATATCACCGAGCTAATTAAAAAGTACAGACCATACCGAGTATACCTAGCCACTTCTAGTATTTGCCTTTGTATTAGATGAAAGGACAAATCTTCATGATTGTCCAGGACTTTCTGGGAAATCTCCAAAATAATTTGTTATGTCAACTTGCTTAAGCCAAGGTGTCCAGCTAAACGGTCAGACGCTGTTCTGGATGTGTCTGTGGGGATGTGTTTGGCTGAGATTAACATTTAAATGGTGGATTTTGAGCAAAGCAGATTGCTCTCTATACTGTGGGTGGGCCACAACTAAACAGTTGGAGGCTTGACTGGAACAAAGGGCTGACCTCTCTGGAGCAACAGGGAATTCTGTCAGCAGATAGCCTTTGGATTTGAACTGCAGTTCTTCCCTGGGTCTCCAGCCTGCTCGCTCCCGTTCCAGTTGTTCTTGACGGAAAAGAACACATTTCATCATTATGCAAACACTGTCTCTGCTACTATGGCCTTAACTACCCATGTTAACTGTAACTTGTAACTAAATCACTTCTACTTTTATTGGAAGAAAACTGGGAAGTAGATGGTTGATAATTATCTGTTCATTTGCAAGCATTTTAGCAGACTTGCAAAGGCATAACATGGTACCACTTCCTGTAGCCACTTTTGTCTTTCTGAAATGGCAAAAATGAATATATTCGATAATGTGACTCGGAGGTTTATTCACTCCACACCATATAAAAGAAACAAAGGTGTATAAATTATGATATATGGTATGATCAATGTTTTAGCAGTCTCTCTTACTTAGAAATTACCCAGGTATATGAAAAATAACCATCAATTAATTTAATATCAGTCCTCGTCAACAAAGAACCTTGGCAGTTATTTTTAAGTTGAAACATTATAGAACATGTTACAACTTTGTAGACGTTATATTTTAATTTAGTTGAACACATAGTGTAACAATTTTCACAATTGTAATTAATGTAGGTGAAATATTGGCTTATTTGATCAGTAAGCCAATGAAAGAAATTTAGGAACATCAGAATAACTAGTTTCTTCATGAAAAATAATCCAGGCTTATATTATACTTAATACCAGTAAAACTAGGGTTTAATAGTATGGATGTTTTCAGATAAAAAGACCAAACCAGCATGGATTCACCTTAATTACATAAATTTGGATTTTTAAATAAAAATGTTTTTGAGCTAGCAATTTCCATAAGAAGGAATACTTATTCCTATAAAAATAAAAGTATGAGGTGTTTCCTTTCTTCATTTTCTAGGAAAATATTCCTAATTCTGGAAAAAGATTTGCATAGACACTTACTGTTGTCTCTAAACTAATTAAAATACATCTCCTTTAATTTAAAGTACTTTGTGTTTGGGGCGCCTGGGTGGCTCAGTCGGTTAAGTGTCCGACTTCAGCTCAGGTCCTGATCTCACGGTTTGTGAGTTCGAGCCCCGCATCAAGCTCTGTGCTGATGGCTCAGAGCCTGGAGCCTGCTTCGGATTCTGTGTCTCCTTCTCTCTCTGGCCCTCCCCCAACTTGTGCTCTGTCTCTCTCTGACTCTTAAAAATAAATAAATAAATAAATAAATAAATAAATAAAGTACTGTATGTTCTAATTTCTTAATATACTTAAGAGGCAGAAAAATAGTTCACATTTACACACTGAGAGATAAAGACTTTCCACACTTACAGATGCAGTTTTACAACTTCAGCCATAGGTCGAAGTAACCGCAAAAACTCACCAGACTAGATCTCAAAGATTTATTCTCCTTCTCAGAGGGCATATAGTATTTATCTGAACTCATAAGTAGACAGGAAGACAAAAGTTAATAAACCAGAATCTCTACTGTGTCCCACCTTGGAATAGATCCCCGTCGTCCAAGAGAGATCACCAAAGGGTCAGATGATAAGGCTGGGTTGCCAAGCAGTGCTGACATTTATGGGGAAGAACTTCTCAGCCATGCACAAGTCTGAGGCAGAACCAAGCTTGGTTAACGACGGTAGCAAAAACAGAAACACAGAATTAGATTAAAAAGAAAAAAAAAAAAGACTAGGAAAAGAGTCAGGGCAGGATAAGACGTAGTATCACTAGAAACTTACTATAAGAACCAAGAAAAGACCTTCTTGGGCTTAATCCGTGAAATGGACAATTACAGTTTAATTGGCTCTGTGGGCATCTCATCGGGCCCTCCCGACTGTTAAAGAACAATTTTCAAGAAGTTAAAAACCTGACTGTCATTCAAATAGAGAAGGACTGCTTCGCAAACATTATCCATGTTTATTCATTATTGAGGGAACCGTTAAGAATGTGCACTTGGTTCAGAGAAGACAGCTTTGAGGATCTAGGTATTTTATAGGCATTAAAAAGAAGGAACGTTAGCCTAAGATTGCTAGAATAGATACCAAATTGGTTAATGTCCTACAGGGCAGTAAAACTGTAACCTTTGGGATTAACTTCTTCATCAGACAGAAATATTCTCATTAACGCAAACTTTACCAATGTCTGGGTTCTAATCAAATTGTAATAGGAAAGTCAAACGTAAACAAATTCCCCAAGAAAATGAAATCATCCTTGGGTTGGCCTATTAAACAAAGCTTCTGTATGATATTGAAAGAAAATACCGCCCTCCCCTTTGATTTTTCCCAGGGTTTGGACAAGTTTTCCTACTATTTTATTGCCCCTGTTCTGTTTGGATGACTCAAAGGTTTTGATTTTGCAAAGTATTCCAGTTCTTCTTGAATTCCTGAGCTGGCTTGATCCCCAGAGATCAAGCATTATAGACATAAGTATTTAAATTTCTCTTCTAGCCTTTGAGTTTTTAATATTTCCATTGATGATGATTATAATAATTCCAATAACAATTCCACTTTATTCTCTATCATCCCAAGATAATGGTATGTTCTTTTAATAATAAAGACTCTGCTTCTTTTTCATTTGTTTATGTAAACAATCTATTCTTTTCTGGAAGAAGCTTAAGACTCTGAAATGTATGACCTTCTATCGGTAGCTGATCTAGGACAAACTTAACTGGTTTAAAAATTTAAAGCTAGCATCTCACATAACAATGTGCTGTCGCACAAACGCAAGGTAGCTACCTTCGAAGTTTAAGATCTAGACCGACTTTCTGGACTGAGCAGCCAACATTGCCCTGCAGTGTCCCTTCCTCAATCTGGCCCCAGCAACTCTCTGTTCTACCACAATGCCCAAAGGGGTGGATAAGCAGGACTCTTTCCTTTGATCAAATCCGTGCCAGAATCAGCACAGCTTGTACACATTTACCAAGCACCACCTCCCCTCCATTTGTTTGGCATTTTGCTAAGGTCTGTGGGTGCTAAGACAAGCTACTCACCTGCAGACAAAACTACCGTAAACTACAGTGACTTACAAAGGTCAAAATCCCATATGGTTTACTTCTAAAGCCTAAGGCCGAAATCCGCCTTCACAAGTTGCTCTAGTTAAAAGCCAACCACACAACTATGAAAACCAGCCCCATGGCAGAAGGTCAGAACCTCACAATACCCACGGTTGCTAAAATCTATGGCCTGAAGCCTTCAATCAAGGACCCATTGAAGCCCTAATCTACAGCTACTAGTTTTCCAAATCACAATCCTTGTCTATTTCTGAACATTTCCAACCCGATAAACAAGATGTTGGGGTTCACAGGGAAAGTAAATAGCTTCCCATTTTTTCTTGCTCCAGTTCAGACACGAAGTCTACGGAGCCGTTTAGACACGCAGCCTATGGAGTCAACGGGCTGCAGATTAATGCAATGGCTTTATTATTAAAGAAGAAGTTGGAGAACATGGCTTAGGTGTGAGGGTCCTATGGTCTTGCTAGAGAGTCTCTGCATTGTATGAACCCTTCCTCCTCCCACTGCTCTCAAACAGAAGGCTGAGTTTATAGAAATTGCATGGTGGCCGAGGGAGCATGAGTGGGGTATGCCGGACTACATAGCTGAGGTATACCTGCGTAAGTTACTCTTCTGGAGAATGAAGGAGAGAAAGGAAGGTGGGAATGCCCCCTAACAGCTCATGAAGTCCAACATGAGGCACAGGGAACTAGACCCCATTTTTTAGATCAGGACCTTGGAACAAAGAACATTTCTTAGATCAGGACCTTAGGACGGGCCTTGGGATCCTTGAATTTCCCATTCATGCATTATTCGTTCCTTTGTTCATTCAAAAATACTGATATTTTACTACGTGCTCCACATTGTACTGGAAACTGGAAAACAACAATAAATAAGACTTGCCTGGCTCCAGCTCTCATAAAATTCCCAACCTAATGTGAAAAACAGAAATTGAACAAATGCTTACCCACATCAGGATTGCCAAAATGCAAGAAAACACAGGGCTCTCAGGGACTTTTCTTTTGAAAATGAAAGAAAATCCAAATCAAAGTGGCTTAAGCAAAAAAAAAAAGGGGGGGGTGTTATTTGCTCACATAATTAGAAAGTTGAAATCTGTAGGCCTATCTGGCAATGGGGTTCCAAAGCCATCTGAATCTGTTTATCTTTCTCCATCTCACAGCTCTGCTCCTACTGTGTAGATGCCATTTTCAGAAAGTTTGTAGATACAGTAGCTTTACATCTCAACTTTAAGCCCAGGGGAAAACAGTGAGAATCTTGTTTCCAGCATTCTCAGATAAATATCTAATCCGGTAATAAACCCACCTCTATACCAATCTTTTTTGGCTCAAGCCTAGACTCCATGGATCCCCGCCAGAAGGAGACTGTGGTCTGTGAGTGAGGGGTGCGTGGTTCCCCAGAAATGATGGAATAGGCTTATTATTGGAAAATTGAATGGGTACAGGAGCACAAAAGCCACAGATGTTCACCATGACTGACTTAGATGGGGACAACACAGAAGGCTTCTTTTTGGGAGACATGGTGTTTGTGATCTGAAAGATGCGTAGAAGTTGGATATGTTTGAGAGAAGGTGAAAAGCATTCCAGTTGAGGGAACAGCATATGAAAGCTTGCTAAGGAGTGTGGTAGGGCAGAACATGGTGAGCTTCAGGCCAGTATGATTAAAAATAAAAATAATAACAAAGATGGGGAGGGACAGGAGATTAGGTATCAGATTATATCAGGCATTGTAGATCATAGTAAAGCCTTTATCGTTTCTGCTTTAATGTAGCTATATGGATCAAGAGATGGGAGACTAAAGAAATTTACCAGGGTGACTAGAGTGTTCCACGCGCAACATTCCTTTACAATCTTGAGGATCTGCCTGATTTGTAAAATGTGCTTCAAATGTAGGTATATCTAATATTTCTTGAAATAAGTGGTCCGTTAGCTGGGCATTAGAAATTATCGTGCTCACTGGAGATGTTTGATGTAATGGAATTTAGTAGGAATGGAAAGTGACGTGATATCCCGAGAGAAAGTATTCTCTTATTCTCATCGTTCTCTTATGATTTAGACTCACATATCCTTCAAGTCACTTTTTTTTTTTTAAATCTTTCAGTGGTTGGAACTGGGCCCGTTCTTAGCAATAAACAGCTAAGCATTATATCAAAAGCAGAAGAATGAGCGTACAATATCTCAACGTAGACAGAATCTCACCCAACTTGAGGTGCGGGGGTGCTGAGTCATAGGGTGAGTGCTCAGCTCCATTCCCCTTGGAGATCGAGGTGTCTTGAAGACAGAAAAATCTCGGAAAACAGAAGGCCAGAGAAATATCAACCAGAGAATTCTCTCCAGATGGCGGCCAGTTCTTTTACCTTACCACTCTCCAGATTATTAAAAGATCAAAAGCTACTGAGGAGATAAGGGGACACTTCACGAAACTTTGCTGCCAGCACTGTAGTGACAAAGCGAATGACTTGAAAAATATCTGTTGGAACAAAAGCCTCCGTTCCAAGGGAAACGGAAGAATCAGAAAGAGGGGTTCCAGAGACAGTCTGGAAGGGGATTAAATCACGGAGTGGGTCCTCTTGTGCAGTCGTTTGACGATATCTTCCTAAGCTTTCGTTACTGGAACAATGGCAGAAAAAATTAGGAGTCGATGCCGAAATTGGTAGAATCTGCCATTGCTTTGGGGAAAAGTTGTAGCTATGGGACGTGACGGATGTTAAGGAAACTTGCTGTGGTAATCATTTGCAACATATACACATAACAAATCATTATGGAGTCAGCTTAAACTGATTCAATGCTATATGTCAATTATATCTCAATGAAACTGGGGAACACAGAAAAGTAGGATGTGTCGTCAAATGAAAAAAAAGGAATCTGTTTATGCCTGATGTGTGCAGCTGCTGATTCAAAAATACAGGAAATGTTGGACTAAGAAAAAAAAAAGGAAGAATGGAATTTAATGGATAGAAATCTCTCACAGGTAGGGAGATGTCGAATGGATTCTCAGCTTCCTGGAATCAAAAGAGCAGAAAACGTGTGGAGATCTTAGAGACCTTAAAGACATATTGGAGAGCTCTCCTAGTACTGAGCCACCCCGAGAGAAAAATAGAGATGATCCTCGCCCCTCGGGCTTATCAGAATGTTTCTGGCAAAGAAGCCACGGATGGCTTCCGAGTTTAGGGATGTGTGCAAATGTGCCTTGGTTTGGGGACAGGCGCATCTGAATGCATACAGGGCGTCTCTTTCCTTCTTGTGGTAAGGCCATCCTTCCCTGGACTTGCAAACCAAATAAAAGAATGATTTTAATATGGAGTCAATTGTTTCAAATTTGGCTAGAAGAAGAAGAGGCCGAAAAACACCGGGCTGAGCTGAGAGGAAATCAGGCTGTGATCCTTTTGAATTTGGGTCAAATTTTGGAGCTTTAATACTGCACCCCTTTGGACAATTTCTCTGATATATCATCACTGGCCTGGGACTGGTGTCAGAAGAGATTTGTAAGCATTCTGTGGGCTAACAGAGTTGAAAAATTGTGTCAGCCAATCTTGTAAGCACGAGTGCTTCTTTTCAAGATTTCTTTTTGGGATCCACAATGCCATGCAAATGACCAGCACTGGTCCCTTAGTTATTTGGGGTCAGATGAAATCTGGCAGAGCCGTAATACGCTTTGGTTTTGCAAATTTGATGATTGCACAACTTGAGGAATGGATCACAGTTCCCTCTTAAAGAATGGCTTTCTCAGCATACGGGAACCACAAAAAACTTAGGAAGATCTTGAAGCAAACCAGCCGGCAGGAGCCAAACTCCGAGGAATAATACAGTGAGTCGCCAGGAGTTCTCCTTACCACAAGCAAGGGTGTATATACCACAAGCTCATATAAGCTAATTTACAGTGTTGCTAATCTTTCTTCTACCTCTTCTCAGCCTTGCTCCAAACCAGAAGATTTGCTCTTTGGCTGCTGGGTTCTGGAAACCTAGTTTCCCACCATTCTTTTTGTCTTTATCTTCGGAAGAGATTGAAAGAGGCAGACAGAGGCAGTGAGCGCAGCAGTGAGAACTGTTTACATCTGCCTAAGTGTATGGGAAGGGCACTGTTCACTTACTAGAACGATTGCTCAGAAACAGAATAGGGGATGTGGGACAGAGGTGATGGGAAAGCCATGGGCGGGGAAGGAAGGGTGACACGTGTGGGGTCCTCTGGTCACGGTCAAGGAGGGGAGCACTGTTTTCAGAGCTCAGCCTGCGTTGAGGTTGCCTGTATAACACACAAGGTTACCCTTTTTGTCCTGTCCACATCAACAAATTCTTCTTGTGGCCTCTCTCTCTTTGTCCTTTCTTCTTTCTTTTGCCGCTTGTTTAGCTAATCATAAATTTCTCCAGAACCTTCCCCTTGGATCTTTTACCTTTCTTCTTTCTTTTCCCACCACTGCCCCAGACAAAGACAAGGGGTGTTTGGAGGTGATTTGATGAACAAGCACTGGGGATCACGATCAGGGTGGGGGGAGGATACGGAACCTAGTTATGAAATGGGAGCCACTGGCGGCTTTGTGTGTGGTGAACAGCATCAACTTTCCATTCCTTTCTTTTTATCTTTTTGCCCCTCCACCTTGTTGCCATTACAGTCTTAAATTCGGGCGGTGGTTTAATGGGTACGTCTGTTTCTTTTCTTACCCTTGGACGCACAGGAACTTCTCTCTGCAGAGGAGTAACGAATTATTCACATAAGACAACAGGCTAAGGCATCTCAAGGTGTGTGTTTTTACATGTTCATTAACATAGCAAATGTCTCTGCTAATACATCTGTGTGAATGTGGTGTCACGTGCAGTTGGATAGATTCGACCAGCTTCCGTTGCTTTCCCTATCCCTTCCTTCAGAAGTAGGTACCATTTCATGGCCTGCTGAGCCAAGGCATGCCGGGAAATCCAGTGCCTTGGCCAACGATGGTTTGAAGAAATAGTGAGCGAGGCAGCTCTCTCCTCTTCTCACAGAGCTCCCTGGTTTCTGAAAGAACAGTAAAGACTCTCGGCGACCACTGAGTCCAAGACTCTTCATTTTACAGAAAGGGAAACTGAGGACCAGGTAAGAGAAGCGACTTGCCCAGGACTCTTATTTATGGTAGAATTGGGACCAGCACTTAGATCCCAGACTTCTTGTCTAGCGGTCTGTTTAGCCAACAGCAAAGTACTCAGGGGCCCTCCTCTGTCCCTCTCTTCGAACCCTGGAGCTAGGAGGGGGGGCAGACTTGGTAGCTTTGCCCTCAGTTGTTTCCTTCACTTCTCAGGCTCCTCTGCTCTGACACCAGAGACTTTTGCAATCTCTTCTCCTTGCTTCCTGAGATTCCTGATTCACAGTCCAGGCTAACACCAGAGAATTCCTTCCCAGGGGCAGCCGGGGCATGTCAGCAGTTTTTATCTTCTCTGGGACCGAAATGGCAGGACCTCAGAACCCTCGCTTCTTAAGACTCAGCTCAATCTCCACCTGACTCAGCAGAGGTTTCTGGAATCTCCCTCCCGTGCGCCGACCAACTCTCAGGTCGGCACTAACCAGAAGCAGTAGTCGCCTCTCTGTTTCTGTAATGAGAACACCAAAAAAGCTGACGATGACCATTGAGAAAGAAAATGCACAACACGTAAACACAGCATTCTCTGCTCTATAAATAACCCTAATTAAAATGAAAACACCCGCACAGACTCATCTTTTTATTTTTTCTGTTGGACATCATGGGAGGTCCCTGCAGCAGAACCGCTGTGGCTTGCCAACAATAACCAGGCTCCGAGAAAGAGAAATTTCTCTGCTTCTCCAATTTTTCTCGTTAACTCGAATCTGATCCTTTTCTGAGGCTTACTGCTGGTCCTTCTCTGTTTCCCCCTACTGTCTTTTAAGTTGACTTTTAGAGCCCCCATCTGACTCTGTATTGCCTCCTAAAGTTCCAGGCATTATCCAGTTGATTTATGAAAGCCGTTCAGCAGGGCTTAATTCATCACGCAATTAAAATAGTGCCATGAGGGTTTTCCCTTGGAGAGAGGAGTTGTGGCTCTTCCAATCTCATTTTTTAAAAAAGGGACCAGATAACGTTAGACACAGTGCAGAAGTCTTTTTCGCTTAGAAACCAGTGGGAGTAGGAGGGGTGGCTCATCTGCTTGGGGGTGGGGGTGGGGGTGGGGGGGCCTTACAGAGGGGGGTCTGGAGTGGCGAGTGGAGTCTCTGTGCACAGAAGGGGCAGGGCTGCCCAGCCCAACAGCCCAACAGCAAGCTGACTGCGTGTGTAGAGCTTTACCAAGGTCCCTGCCCAGGCCCTCCCCTGTGTCTCCCGAAAGGGGGGCTTGCGGTTTTCACATCCTGCAGGGATTCTGGGGAGGGGGGCACACTAACATGGCTCTGGGGCCCAGGGTGGGGAAGGCAGTGAGAGAAGGGGTCTGGAACCAGAGAAGTCACAGAATCACCCAGCTTAAAATACGAGCTTATCAAAATTTGAACCCCCAAAATCATTGTCATGCAACGCCTAGTTCTGTAAACAAAAGAAACAGATCCCGAGAAGGTTTACTCACTCAAGTTCGCGCGGAGAGCCCGCGGGGGAGCTGGAAAGGCCATAAATGAAGAGATCCTAGATGGTCTCTGCAGAATCACACTCTGCGTCTGTACATCTCATGCCAACTTTAGCTCTCCAAACACTCCCCCGCAGTTAGGCCACAGCTATTTATCGAGTGTAAATATTTAGTGCCCCTCCATGCTTCCAAGCATCCTGCAAATAACTCTATCATTTTCCTAATGACATTGAACGCATCTGTTTCCAACTGGGTCTTCTGCTTGGTTGTAAAGATTGGAACCAGGTCACTCTCCTGTTCACATTGCTGGTGCCTATGTTTGCTGAACTGTACCCATTGTTTTTCAGACCAAACTCCATTCTAGATGCTTAAGAAGATGTAAAGGAAAGAAAGTATATTCCCTTTTATTCCAGCAGCTTGTGGCCTAATGGGAGGTATAAGGAATGTATGTCTGAACCGTTTATCCTCTTATACAAGAGCATCTTCAAAACTTTTTTTTTGGTAATTTTTTTAATGTTTATTTATTTTTGAGAGAGAGGGAGAGACAGAGCATGAGCAGGGGAGGGGCAGAGAGAAAGGGAGACACAGAATCCGAAGTAGGCTCCAGGCTCTGAGCTGTCAGCACAGAGCCCGACGCGGGGCTCGAACTCACGGACGGCGAGATCATGACCTGAGCGAAGTCGGACACTCAGCCGACTGAGCCACCCAGGTGCCCCGCATCTTCAAAACGATTAAATAAACCTATTAAATAAAATTCAGAAATATCAGCATCACATCCAAAGTGAGGCTTTTTTTGGGCCTATCATCCACTTAATGCCCCTCCTCACTCACCTATAAGTATTTCAAATTCATGGACAATTTCAGGTGCCCTGGGAAGTCCTATCGTTCCCCAACCGGACTCACTTTCTATCTGGAGTGGCCTCTTCCCTACAGCCAGTGTTGAAATCCACCTTATCCTTCAATATCCAATTCAAGTGCTGCTACTTCCGGGTCACTTTCATCCAGGGCCAGCTTTGAAAGACCTTCAGCATGTGTCTGTGCCTTTCTCATGACCCTTATCTCCGGGCCTTTTGTATCCCGGTGGCTGATTGTGTAATGTGAACGGCACATCTGGTTCCTTCCCCAGCCTTGGTATTCCTCATCTCTAACTAATTTATAATTCGGTAACTGTCAGTGCCCAACTAGGAGGGCAAATAAGTGCTCAGTCCACACTGGTGGAATGGATAAATCAATCTCCCTTAGTAGACTGGAGTTACTGTAGGATGGGGATTTTGTCTTGCCTTTGCAACCTTACCGCATCTAGCACGAGGTCTTTCTTCCAGTAGTATGGGCTTAGTGCATGTTGGTTGTCTGAAATAATGATGGGTAATTACGAAGTAGCGTGTCAAAGTGCAAAAGTATAGGGTGTTTTTTGAAGGCACTGGACTAAGAAGACGACTTAAGCAATAGGACCTGTGTTCCCTTGGGAAAGTACTTCTGAGCCAGAGTATGGGTTGGGGGTGTGTAGACAGAAGGAGGGTGCAAGGTAGAGAGAATCAGAAAATCACCAACAAGGGGTGCCTGGGTGGCCCAGTGGGTTGAGCGTCTGACTCTTGATTTTGACTCAGGTCATGATCCCAGGGTCGTGGGATCGAGCCCCATGTTGGGCTCTGTACTGAGAGTGGAGCCTGCTTAAGATTTTCTCTCTCTCCCTCTGTCCCTCTGCCCCCTCACCCGCTTAGGCTTTCTCACTGTCTAAAATAAAAGTAAGTAAATAAAAATTTTTAAAAAAGGAAGTCACCAATAGGGAGAAACCAGGCCTTTATATTCTAAACAAAGGGCCCAGGCCCATCAATGTCATGTACATTGTTGACATGTTCATTCTTCAGAGGGTGGGAAAGTAGTGGAAAGATACTGGTTTGGGCATCAGAAGACCTTCGGCAAGTTGCTTATTTACTTTGAACCTCCATTTTCTCATCTTTAGGAGCCTCCTGGGGAGATCAAATGAAAGTATGTACAGATTTAAATTTGAGCTGTTACTCTTTTGACGTTTGAAGCAGCTTCTGGCATTTCTCTTCTGTGGCTTCTCCTCCACTGAGTGTATTTTTGCCTTGTTTGTGCCTGCTCTCCGGACACAGGAATTTTATTTACTAGTGAAAGGAATATCTGCAGGTCCCTGTGCTAGCTGCTGGTGTTCCTTCCTGAAATTCTTAAGTAAATAATCATGGGTCTAGTTATAAAATTGTTCTTGACAACATTATTTATAATAGCTGGGAACCAGATGTAATCTACTAAATATCTAGATATAGAGGACTAAATAAAATATAAAACACCCATATAATAAAACATCATTCAATATCAATTTCAGTCAACTTGTGAGTCAAGAAAATGATACCTGTGTGCATTTATTTAATTTTTAGAGAATTACTGAGCATCTTTTTGTTTATTGACTCCGTGTGTTTGTATATTTGTTGTTGGTTTGTCTTCGTGCGCAAAGATAAGTCAGTATAGATTTCATCACCCAGTAAACACAATTTTGAGGGTGAAAATTGGTGCTATTAATATTATAGGAAAACAAGCAATATGTTCTGATTGCCAGGTCAACATTAGGGACATTTGGTGGCCTTTACAAACGAACACTTCCTGTTTTCTTTTTCTGTGTTCCTTATTCTTCTCAAGGGCTCACAATTTTTTTTTTTAAATGTAATGACTTTAGATTAACAGAGAAGTCGCAAAGATAATACAGAGAAGTCCCATATACCCCTCACCCAGTTTTTCCGAATGCTAACCATCTACTATTATCATGGTACATTTGTCAAAACTAAAAACTAACATTGGTGTGCCGCTATTAACAAATCTCACATAGTAATTAAATTTTAACAGTTTCTTTCTTTGTTTCTTTCTTTCTTTCTTTCTCTTTCTTTCTTTCTTTTACACCAATGACCTTTTTCTCATCCAGGACCTGATCCAAGACCCTGAATTGCATTTAATCATCATGGCCCCTTTGGTCCTCTATGGTTTGTGATGGTTTTCTCCCCCTTATCCTTCATGATCCTAGTAGTTCTGAGTAGTACTGACCAGGAAATTTGGGTTTGTCTGCTGTTTTTCTCATGATTAGACTGGGGCATGCATTTGGGGGAAGAATACGATAAAGAATACATATTGGGGGGCACATGCTAGCAATATGTCTTACCTCTGGGGAAGTTAACCTGTATTAGTTGGTGAAGGCAGTGTTTGCCAGGTTTTTCCAGTTACCGCACCTTTTAAAAACGGAATTTCAGCTCAGTGAGAGAAAACTGATTGGGTTGGTGTTTCTTAGGCTTCATTGATTTGCAAAATGTCAGGTCTGTAAGCCCCAGAGGGAAGACTGAGGCTAAAATTCCTTCAGAGCCCAAACCCTTCCCTGACAATCGTAACCTATGGCTTCTGAAGTGTAATCTATCCTCCGAGAGGTGGTTCTATTACAAGGTTAGGAGGAAAAGGCTGTACACAGGGGCTGGTCTGGGACATTTGGGCAGGTATAGGCAAGAGTTCCATTATGATACAGTTCAAATATAACCCAGACTTAATTTCCTTAAACAAATACCTTCTCACCATCCTGAGATTCACCCCAAGGTGGAGGTTGGGGGAGAATTAGAGGCAAGCAGTAGAGGGTGCATTTTCTATAAAGAATTAAAAACAATCATCATGCTCACTATAAGTCAATCTGCTTTTTTATTATCACCGTGCACTGGCAATTCTAAACACTGTGAGTGTTGTAATACTCCTTCTCACAGTGTAGACACCTTCTACCGCCCTCTCCTTTGGCATGTCACCGACCATTCCAGATGAAGAAGAGTTTGGATGGAGAGCTCCAGCAATCTTAAGGCTTCTTAAAGGCAGCATTGGCATACTGGTCAAATGCCTGAGCTCATCCAGTGTCGGCTATTTCTTAGTTTTGTGACTTTAGTAGGTTACTTATGCTAAATATTTCCTCATCGGTAAAGGGGAGCTAATTTAACATAGGGGAGGAGGGAGAAGTGAGTTAATCTGTGTAAAGGGTTTAATGCATACTGCAGAATTCAATAATTAAAGGAACACTTCCTCCTGGTAACTATATTGGAGTATGTCAACTTTGAGGTTAGGAAATCTTTGTCAGTCTAATGCTCTCTGGCCTCCAAAATGCTTTTGGCTTTCAAAAGCGCATATCATACTTGTAGGAAGCAACCGAATTCTGGGCAACACTGGCTGGGAAGTTTGGTTCTCTGGGTCTTCTGGTCCAGCCCCAATATGTCTAGCTTCCTAAAAAGATTAAATTTACTAAAGGCATTTCAAAAGCACTGAGACATAGGAAACACAAAATGTAAGGAGCCCCTGGGGTCATGGGTTGGGAGGTAGCAACCCAAGGAAGAATCCTACAAGGATGAATGGTGAAGCCAAGCCTGAGGTCAAGGGGAACCCTTTGCTGGCCTAGCAGGGGGCAGCGGGAGGGTGGGGTTTGCATACAGGCCACACTCAGGTTGTTTTATTTCCAACATCGTTATTACTATTTGTGATTCAGTGCACATCCCATGAACAGAGCCAACCAAGGCTTGGAGATCATAAATCCACCTTTAGCATGGACCAAAGAGCCTGGAAGCTTCGTAGTCAGCAGTGTTTCTGAGGCTAACCCAGTTCACAGGTGAACGCTGCACAGATTGGGGACAGTTGAGCAAACTTGTCTAGTAGAGCAAAGGGCACCAACGCCTCTTTCCATTTTCATCCAGAAATGAACTGGAGCCCCACAAATCAAGAGTCAAATGCCATGCAGGTTCAGGCTGGAAAGGCCATGTGGGGTCACTTGCCTTTCCACCTCTTCCTCCTGTCACCATTGACCGGTGCAAGGAACACCTTGCACTCTTGCTGGAGCTATGAAAACCACCACTCAGCCTCCCTAAAGTAAAAACACTTTTAGATCATCTGCAATACCCCTCCTCCCCCCCGCCACCCCTGAGATGAATTTGTTCTTCAAAAAAAAACCCAGCATATTTTGGAGTCTGCAATGAATCCCCTGTGGCCTTCTCATCCCCTGTGAGGACCCTTCCCCCCCCCCCCAGGAAAACACTACTCTGGGATTAGTACTTGAAAAGATGACTTAACACTTTGTCATTCTAGATACCCACAGAACTTGTACCACATAAACTGAAAGAATTTTCAAGGGGAAAGATATGTTGGCCTTCTCTGAGTGAATTTTTCAGTCAGTGATTCTAGATCTCTGTAAGCTTTCTATTTAACCCACTTTATTTCTTTGCTGACTTTCTGCCATGCAGAGTCTGTAAGATTGGGGCAACTGATCGAGTAACTTCCATGTAAAAACAGAAGAAAAATTGTTCAAAGAATAAGTCCATATGTATGGTATCAGCCTTTTGGGGTCTCAGTTGAATTTGGAGGCATATGTGTTTTGTTGACTTAGCTTTGTGACATTAGCAGGCGAACTGAGGTTATTTCATGATTAAATGGAATGAAGAGGGGGTAAAAAAAATTATATCTAAATTCTCTCTCTGAAATGTTTAAGAAATGTACTTTTCTCTCCTTTTGCTGTAACATACAACGCTACCCCATTATTTTGGTCATGAGGCATCTCAGTAAACCAAATAGAAAGCAATTCCAACAAACTGATAATGCCAATTTTATCGTTGTCTCTGTTGGAGTTACGCAGGGAGTACAGGATGGGGGATCAGCGAAAGAAGCAACCCAGAAAAAGTAAGAAGAAAGAAAATAAATTCCCATATGTAGGTGGAGAAATCGAAGAAAGTGAATTCCCTTGTAAAACCTGAAGAACATGAAATTTTGTGAACATGTTGATTGTGCTCGAATCTTCGATCCCCCTCTTCTTCACTGCTGATTACACGAGTGTCCTCTACAGTCTGTGGAAGGTTCCTCCCTGATGCCTGGGTTGCCTGGGCAGGGCACAGTGAGGTTGTGTGGCTTCCTGCCCGGCAGACGGAGATCCAAAGCTGTGTGTGGCCTGACTTACAGGCCACTCCACTGAGTCAGACCAATAGAGAAAATGCAGTCAACTCTTGTTGCAAACTATGGGGAACGATGCAGAAGCCAGGAAAGTGCTATTTATTGTCAAGTTCAGCACCCCCCCCCCCCCCGGCCACCCACATGACTTCTGAAATGGAGAGAGTCACAGTCTTCAGGCTGGAATCAGAAGGATTTTTAAACATTTTTTAATTTAAAAAAATGTTTATTTATTTAGTTTGAAAGAGAGGGGAGGAACAGAGAGAGAGTCCTAAGCAGGCTCCGTGCCATCAGCCCAGAGCCCGATGTGGGGCTGGATCTCACAAACCATGAGATCGTGACCTGAGCCGACATCAAGAGTCCGATGCTTAACCAATTGAGCCTCCCAGGCATCCCCCAGAGGGATTTTTCATGAGAGAACCTTAAAGAGTGTTCTTGCTCAGCAGAGCTGGTAGGAGACACTGGTCAAGCCTAGTCCTATCCTTCTCCACTTAAGGGCCTTTTTTTTTTTTTTTTTTTTTTTGCTTGATGATTAACTTTTTCAAAAGGAGTGAAGAAGAAGAATATGTTAGGGTAGATGTGCCCCTTTCCCTCTCAAGGAACATTCCTGGGCAGCTAGTAATGCAGGTGAGAAGCCAGGTGATTGCAGTAGTCAGGTGGATGGGCTTTGGGGTTCACCGATCTGTGTGTAAGTTCTATTTCACCCTTAAAATCGGAATGAGTTTGGAAAACTTATTTTTTTTTAATGTTTTTAATGTTTATTTATTTTTGAGAGAGAGACGGAGTGCGAGTGGGGGAAGAGCAGAGAGAGAGGGAGACACAGAATCCGAAGCAGGCTCCAGGCTCTGAGCACAGTCACCACGAACCATGAGATCGTGACTGGAGCCGAAGTGGGACGCTTAATTGACTGAGCCACCCAGGAGCCCCTTGGGCAACTTACTAATTTCAGTAAGTTTGGGTTTTCTCATCCATGAATCGGGATATTGGTAAACTTAACACCCACCCAAAGGGTTGTAAAAATGAAATGAAATAATGCATGTTGGGCACAAAATGCATTAGCATTCATCGTCACAAATAGGACACCAAGGTAGAGCTGCTCTTGCCTTATGGTTTGCAAATACTTTAGCTGAGGTTGAGATTTGACATTTATAACGAGGGTCTGCATCTGCTCACTCAGTGCAGGAGAGAGCTGCACCAGGGTGCACGTGTGGTCGTCAGACTGGCTAAAAATGTGGCGTCGACCTCTCTGGGAGGCCCCAGACTTGTTTCTCAGGCACTTCTCATTGTGTGGTTTGTTGCCGCTGGTTAGCAGTGAAAATAGGGCCTATTTCCAATTCAGATAAATACCTTCGCATAATAACAGGGTTTACAAACTTTAGCTGAGAGTTTCGTATGAGTCAGCAGAGAGATGTGATATCAAAACTGGCAAAGTAAACTCAGATCATAATGATGGACATCTGAGAAGTAGAACAAGGGAATGATGTCCTTGCTGTGTTCCATGCTGGTCAGAACTCCTTGTGAATATTATAATTTCTTCTCCTTCTCCTTCTCTTTTCCTTTTCCTTCTCCTTCTCTTTTCCTTCTCCTTTTTCTTTTCCTTCTCCTTCTCCTTCTTTTTCTTCTTCTCCTTCCCTTTCCCCTTCCTTTCCCCCTTCCCCTCCTCCTCCTCCTCCCCCTTCTTTTTTTTTTTTTTCAGAGAGAGAGAGAGAGAGAGAGAGAGAGAGAAAGAGTGTGCACAAGTGGAGGAGGGGTGGAGAGAGAGGGAGAGAGAGAATCTTGAGGAGGCTCATGCTCAACTCATCTGGAAGCCAGATGCAGGGCTCGAGCCCATGACTGTGAGATCATGACCTGAGCTGAAACCAAGAGTAGGACACTCAACTGACAAAGCCTCCCAGGCACTCCTCTAACTATTTCTGAGTGTTGTGCTTTAAAAAGGAACATGGAGCCAAAGCATAAGAGACTCTTAAAAGCTGAGAACAATCTGAGGGTTGATGGGCGGGGGGGGGAGGGACGGGAGGGTGGGTGATGGGTATTGAGGAGGCCACCTGTTGGGATGAGCACTGGGTGTTGTATGGAAACCAATTTGACAATAAATTTCATGTTAAAAAAAATAAGAAAACAAATAAATAAATAAAAAGGAACATGGACAAACCAGAACAAGTTCAGAAATTTGGAAACAGCGTAGCAAAGACTGTCGGAACTATATAACAAGAAATAGTTAAAGGAAATGGACAAAGCCAAGAGAGACACTACCATTGTCTTCAAGTATTTACAAGGGAGGATACTTAAGCACATTTTCCCCTTAAAAAGAGGATGCAGAGGATTGTAAGTAGTCCAATGGGAAGAAGTTTAACCAACTTTTGGCTTGATGTAAGGAAAGGAAAGTCCATCAGGGTAGGGGCTTTTTTGGGTTTGTTTGTTTACGGCTTTTCTCTAGGGTCTAAACTAGGGCTTGGGCATTTAGTTGTTACTGAATAAATATTTGTTGGATGAATGAACAATGATTTTTTAAACAGTAAGAGCTGCCTCAAAAGGGAGAGGGTTTCTTCATTCTTGGAATTATCCAGACATGATGTTTGGTGAGACGTGATAGAAGACATTCAAGCATGAAGTACAGGCCGGGCCAGGTGACTTTCAATGTCTATAAGCAACCTTGAGGGAGAATTATTCTATAAACCATGGAAAGGACTAGTGCCCAGCAAACAAACATTAAGTTTGGTGCCCTTCCAAAGCGGTTTCTTAACGATTCGTTTATCCCCAACACCCCATCCCCCACTCCGAATTTTGGTTATGAACTCATGGCTGTCAGAGGGTCTCATTCATTAACTGGATGATTGTTACGGCCCCTCTGATCCGACAAGGTCACAGCTCTCAGCTCTTACTTCCACCTTCTTCTCCTAAGAGTGTCCTGACTGAAATGTGGCTGTCATCAGAAACAGGGCAGGAGACGCTAGGCGCTTGGAATCCAGGATTGGTGAGCTGTTCCTTCCTCTGACCATTACCTTTCACCCCTACTGCCTGGGAAATGCCTGCAGTCCCTTTCTTACCTGCTTGGCCCCATCCTGTGCACACCCCACCCCCGCAACTCTTTTTTTTTTTTTCCCCAGAGCCGGAACCAAATTCCCTGAGCCCCTAACTGATGTGTAGACTCCAAGTATAAACACGATCCCTGGCATTAATCATGGGTAATAGAAACCAGAGATGAACTGTCACCTAACTGGCTATCCTGTTGCTGAGTCAATGCAACCTTTTAAAAACACACTAAGAAATACACAGGCTGGGAACCGAGCATGAAAGAAATTCCAAAGAATATTTTCCTTCACTTCCCCCCCTCCTCCCTGCTTTTCTCTTTTTAATTGCACAGGAATTCAGTAACCAGAAAAACATAAAGAACTAAAAATAGAATCTGGAACTTCTGACTATCTGCGCTGGAGTAGTGTGTGGAGGAAAAGCTTTTTATTATTTTCATGCCGTTTGTGTAGCAAGAGATGTAACTATTTCAACAGGGAAAATATACATTGTCCATCTGGCAGCTGCCTCTTCACTTCTGTTGCTGCTCTGGGCAACCTCCCTGTTGGGCATATGTTGCAAGGGACAGAGAACTAGCCTTGAACTTAAAAGATCCCAGTTTAAGTTTTACTTACTTCCTTTGTTGTGTCTGTAACTTTGGGTAAATTATTTATTTTCTTTCTAAGTTTTAGTTAACTCACTTGCAAAATGAGGATCAGAATATCCAGTGCACAGGATTTTAATGAAGATGTGATGACAAATCATCTGTCTAGTCCCAAACCAGAACTGCAGCCGGCACTTGGGAAGTGGTCACTGACGTTAGATCTGCTCGTAGTTAGCAAACATCTCAGAAGCACAGAGCCTGACACAGCTCAAGAACACCATAGCCACTCTTCACCTGAACCACTTTATGTGTGTAAATCCATGTATTTCTTTATATTATTATTATTGATATAAAAATATGTGTATATATACATATGTGTGTGTGTGTGTATAATTATGGAGTTTTGTTATGTTACTTCACACTAACAGAATAATATTTGCAGGGATATGGAATCACTTCACTGACCATGCCCACACTCCTTTACTGTTAGGGTTAGCAGATGCCTAGCAAAGCATAAAATATAGCCTCTAGCCCAACTGATTCAAGATTGGTACTTTCTAAAGGGTGGACACTTAGAAGATACATATAAAAGAACATACACTTAGAAGATATATACAAAAATAAGATGACTAACAAGGTAAACATTAGAGGTAGCTTACTCACTTTGCATTCGTTTAGACATCCGTTAGCCAGATCTGCTAAGCTATGTTGCTAATTAGTACTAAAGCATTTTGCTCAGTTTCTGTCCAGTTCCTAAACCTCATTACTTCCTAGACCATTATTTATTACGTGATGTGGTAGGATTGATGTAATTTTCCCCATTTCCTGGATATGTGGGTAAAGAATAGAGGAGAAGTAATTTCCAGAAGCCACCTAATGGCTGCTAAGGAGTTAGTCTGAGGATTAAGGCAGGTTTTCAGTCATTTTAAAATAAAGTGATGTTGGTAAAAATGAAGCTAGGTCTGCCCAATAACCTCTATCAAGCCTTAAACACAGGACCATGTGTGAGAGTGACTCACTAAATGTTGAATGTGAAATGAGTAAACATACTCCATACGGGTAGGCTAACTATTTTATAAATTACCAGAACACTTTTGTGCGTGAAAGGAGCAGCTATAATAAATATTCTGAAGCAATATGTATAAATAAGACTGTCATGGAAAATCTGAGCCATACGATCACACCATCTAAAAATTTTATTTTTATTTTTTTACTTTTATATATTTTTGAGAGACAGAGAGAGACAGAGCACAAGTGGGGGAGAGTCAGAGAGAGAAGGAGACATAGAATCTGAAGTAGGCTCCAGGCTCTGAGCTGTCACCACAGAGCCCGGCGTGGGGCTCCAACTCACGAACTTCGAGATCATGACCTGAGCTGAAGTCGGACGCTTAACCAACTGAGCCACTTAGGCGCCCCCGATCACACCATCTAAAGCAAGTTACCTGGGAGAGCTGTATGCTAGGGAGCCAACTCTACAACAAATGGCTTTCGACTTGACCCTGGAACTTGCAGCCCAAACTCTCTTGAAGGTTCTTGGTTTAGAATCATGGAAATGACATAATACTGAGTCAAGTGATCATAACCTGCTTTGCATCTAGAGGGTACCATGGACCGAAGAGAATATTTTATGCAATTACAGTTGATTACATAAACGGTTCGTGTTACCTGGGTCTACACAACTGGAGTCAAGGATTCTTCAAGGTAACATAGGGAATAATGTAAAATATTTAGTAAACGTCCAGAGCATAGCATTTCTTTCTTTCTTTCTTTCTTTCTTTCTTTCTTTCTTTCTTTCTTTCTATGTTCATTTATTTTTGACGGAGACAGTGCTAGCAGGGGAGGGGCAGAGAGAGATGAGACAGAGAACCCAAAGCAGGTGTGCAAAGCCCAATGTAGGGCTCAAACCCATGAACCGTGAGATCATGACCTCAGCTGAAGTCGGATGCTCAACCCGCTGAGCCACCCAGGCACCCCCAGAACGTGGCATTTCTTTCTTTGGGTAGAAGTTATATGTCAGTCATTATAAATGTTAAATCTAAACCTCAGCTAAGGTATTTGGACATGATGAAGGAAGCGCAGCTCTAACTTGTCATGGCTTTTATGATAATGAAAGCTAATACATTTGAGTACAGCATACGTTCCTTTTTTCTTTTACTTAAGCTTCTGAATCAAATACAGATTTTCTTAAATAACTTGCATCTTTAATTTCCTTTCTTAGGTCTGCTGTGAAAGCTCATGTAGTGTTCTTATACTATTTCAGTCAATATAGCTTCTTATACGTGGTTCGAGATGAACTGTGTAACATGGTCTTGTAGTACAGTGGGAAAAACCCAAGGATAGAAGGGCAGTATTTTGTTTTGACCCAAGTCAGCTATTAAGTTGCTCTTGACTTTGAATGAGTCACTCAAGCTTTCTAGTCTCTCTCTGTGCGTCCCGCCTCTCTATTTCTCCTTTTCTCTCTTTCTCTGCGCCCCCCGTGTCTCTGTATACGTGCATTTATCTACTTATATTTATATATGAAAACAAACCACACACACACACACATACACACACACACACACACACAACACAACAGTGATCTTGAATACCCCTTACAGGTTCAAGTGTCTGTGGTTAATGCAAAATTTTATGCTAGTTCTCTGAAATTCCTGAAGTAGGTGGTTGAGTCTTAAGATATATTTAATTAACGTGATAACCTTCTATTTATAATAATGTGCCCAAATTCACTCTTAATGATGATAGCTGAAATTCCTTTTCTAGAATTCTTCCTTAAGGAAATAATCCTAAATTCGAAAACAAAACCAAAATCTTTTTGCTCAATGCCTCTTGCAGTATTATAAAAATTGTGAAATCTATCACTTACCTAAAATAACCAGCCAAGTCAGGGGTTCAATAATTTAAGAACATTTTAATGGTGGATTTTTTCTAGCCATAAAAAATTGTGTGTTTGAAAAGTATATACTGCATGAAAAATATTTTTGGTGTAATAAGAAAAAGGCATAAGAGGGAAATACATATCAAATCGGCAATTTTGCTAAAAAATTAGGTAATGAGAAAAGAGAGGAAGGAAATACAATAAAATGAACAGAGAATGGTTTTAGATGATTAGAACTATAGGTGATTAATAGTAAAATGTGACAAAAGATGTATTTATTTAAAATATTCCTTTTTTATTTAAAATTTTTAAATGTTTATTTTTGAGTGAGAGAGAGACAGAGAGAGAGCAGGGGAAGAACAGAGAGGGAGGGAGAACAGAAGATGAGGCAGGCTGTAGGGTCTGAGCTGTCAGCACAAACTTAAACTCACAAACCGCGAGATCATGACCTGAGCCGAAGTCGGTTGCTTAACCTACTGAGCCACCCAGGCACCCCTTAAATATTCTTTTTTTTATGTGATGAATCTGATGTTTACTCCTTCCCCTCTTCTTCCTCTTCATTTCTTTAGCATGGCAGTAGGCATTTTTACCTATTGCTGTCTGGGGTCAACTGAAGTTTAGAAAGATTTGAAATTGCAAAGAAGTATTTTGTCAATCAACGTCAGGAGGGTACAATTCTATTGAGCCTTTTAACAAATGGGTCTTCTACATTTGGTCACATTTATTTCAAAATCAGTTGGAAGTTTTCAATAAAAAAAAAAAATCCGGTGATTGAGAAGTCAAAAGGGGTCGTCTTTTGTAGCTTTTAGAGAATTTCAATGATTGAAATTAATGCTTGTAAATATGACCATATTACAGAAATACATTGAAATGTATTACTGTGAAAGCAAGACAGGAAAGAAATTTAATGATTGAGGCTAGTGTAAGTAAGGCACAAAGTTTAATTCTGAAATTCTGTAATTGTTCGTTTTGCGAAAAATGTTTTAACATAAGTCCTATTTTTCATTGCATAAATTTATATTGTGCAGTGGAATATAATTCTATTGAATTATATTTGCCACCCCAATGTGGCAAAACTTTGAAATAAATACTAAAGAAAACAGCTTATTTGAGACATTGTAGGTTAAAAAATATTTTTTCTATGTTTTTCTCAAAAAGTTTAATTTGATAGAATAACCAAAATGTTATTTTAGTACAAGAATTTTCGGAATGACCCTTTCAAAGAAAATTGCCCGGTACCTCACCATGAAGCTGATGCGAGGTCTCACTGACATTCAGCAGGCACGTGCTTAGCAGTGTGGACGTTTTGATTGGTTGGCCTTCGGTTCGGATTGCGTGGAATGTGTGCTGACTGGTTGGTGACTGTTTGAATATTACCCCTGCTTTTTGCAAAGTGAAAAGTTGTTCCCACTTGTATCTGTTGTTGAAGGAACATCTGACTGCGAGGGTTGTTGAGACGTGGGGTTGCATCATCAAGGCTGTGGCCAAAATGAGAACCACGGTGAGAAGGAGCAGGGGCCCCACGGCTCCTTGGGAGGGCAGCGAAGGGGGTCAAGGTCATGTTTACCTACGATGACACCATGATCCTTGCTTTGTTGACTGAGCTGAACTGAAATATTCTGTTCTATTCCTGGGTAGCTCCTCTTTTATTTCTTAAATGCATAACTCTCTTTTATTTTATTTGTAAATTTAATTTATTTTTAGTGTTTATTTATTTTTGAGAGAGAGAGAGACAGAGAGACAGAGAGAGAGAGAAAGAGAGAGAGAGAGAGAGAGCATGAATGGGGAGGGGCAGAAAGAGAGGGAGTCAGAGAGTCCCGAGCAGGCTCCAAGCTGTTGGCTCAGAGCCCAATGCGGGGTTTGAACTCATGAACTGTGAGATCATGACCTGAGCTGACACCAAGAGTAGGATGCTTAACAAACTGAGCCACCCAAGCGCCCCAGATTTAATTTTATTTTTTACTGATGTACAGTTGACACATAATATTACACTAGTTTCAGGTGTACAACGTAGTGACCTGACAAGTCTACATGTTAAGCTATGCTTTTAGTTTATCTTTTAAAGCCTGCAATTCAGTGTGTCTTAGAATATTCACAGAGTTGTGCAACTATCACCTCAAATCAATTTTAAAGTATTTCATGGGGCGCCTGGGTGGCTCAGTCGGTTAAGTGTCTGACTTCAGCTCAGGTCGTGATCTCACGGTTCGTGGATTCCAGCCCTGTGTCAGGCTCTGTGCTGACAGCTTGGAGCCTGGAGCCTGCTTCAGATTCTGTGCTTCCCCCTCTGTCTCAGCCCCTCCCCTGCTCATGCTCTGTCTCTCTCTCTCTCTCAAAAATAAATAAACATTAAACAAAATGAAGTATTTCATCACCCCCAAAAGAAACCCTGTACCCATTCGGAGTCACTTCCCAGATCCCCCCAATATACCTCTCCCCTCAGGCTAGGCAGCCACTAAGTTTGTTTTTCTTCTTCTTCTTCTTCTTCTTCTTCTTCTTCTTCTTCTTTTCAGTATTTATTTTTGAGAGAAAGAGATAGCGTGAGTAGGGGAGGGGCAGAGAGAGAAGGAGACACAACATCGGAAGCAGGCTCCAGGCTCTGAGCTGTCAGCACAGAGCCCGACGCGGGGCTCGAACTCACCAACCGTGAGATCATGACCTGAGCCGAAGTCGGACGCTTCACCGACTGAGCCACCCAGGCGCCCCAGTTTACTTCCTATCTCTGCACATTTGCTTATTGTGGACACTTCATGTATGTGGAATCATATGTGGTCTTTTCTGATTGGCTTATCTCACTTAGCATAATGCTTTCAAGGTTTAGAGTTTGAGGAAATGTCAGTTTTCCGAAGTAGGGGTACCAGTTTTTACTCTCACCAGCCACGTATAAGGATTCTGACTTACCTACATTCTCACCAATGCTTCTTATTATCTGCCGTTTTGACTCTGGCCACCTTAGTGGGTGTGGAGTGGTATCTCACGGGCGCTTCGATTTGCATTCCCCTGTGTAGCGAATATTATACTGTTGAAAGATAAACTGAGATACGTGAAACTTCTCAAGAGCTTTTTGAACAACTGTCAGTTTGCATCGGGCGGTGCCAACCTGGAAGTGCTTGGGAGCACTCTACCAGTGAGAGCTGGGAGAAGGGAGCAGCTATGGATGCAAAAGGAAGGAACTCATTCGATCGGCTACAGCTTCCGTGGTTACCTTCTCTGGGAAAGCCTCGTTGGCTGGCCATGACGGTTTGTTCTAAATTTCATTCCCCCCCCCCCCGATATATGTTCTTTTGTGGGAGTTGGCTCTGGCTTAGGTTTTGGTTTGCAAGGCACCAGAGCCACCAAAATCTAGTGGCCTCCTTATGTAATTCCTTTAACAGTACCCATACGGTCATTTGTCCTGACTGCAGTTAAGAAGTGTGGGATATTGCAAACATATGGGACGCTCCTAAACGTGGGGTTGGGTGAGCAAGTGACAATAAGATATCCATTTAAAGCTGAGCTTTAACTCGTGGAGGACAATTCGGTAAGCGGTGTCCTTGACTGCACCAGAGGCTCGTGGTGTCTGACGAGGAAGAATCGAGTGTAAGATACGCCCTTTGCATATGGGCCAGCTGGCTTATGTCCATCAGTGAGCACCTACATTAGCAGATTGTGCCCAGTCCTACACGGCTGCCCTTGCCCCAGTGGTTTGTTTGTCTAACGGCTCTTCACCCACACGAGAAAGAGAATCCCATCTCCCTTGAAGGTGCATCCGTCTTTCGGTTCCCCAGATGACAGTTGCTTGCTCTGACCTTGGCAGTCTGTCTCGCTCAGCCTTTGAGTAGATCAAGTGGGTTGTGTTAAAACCTAGTTTGAGAACAAAAAGTAAGCCAGAGGAGAATGTGTCCCTTTGCAAGACTTGGAACCCGTTATTTTAAAGCAACGAACACACCAGTGAGGACAATTGGACTATGGATTCAGACAGCCCGTGTCCTCATGGCCCCAGTTCCTTAGGCAGTCTTCAGTTTGGGTGCACATTGGAATTACCTGTGAAAACTTTTCTTGAAGGATGCATGCCTGTGCCCCCAGGGTCTATTGACCTGATTCAGGCGAGAGCCTAAACGATGGTGGTTTATTCGTTTATTTTTTAAATAAATTCCATCCTTCTCTATGTCGCTGGAATTGGGTAGGAATATGGATAATCCAACACAGTGAATAACCCAAAGTTGTATTCGTTTGGTTTCAGAATAACATAGAGACCATTTTTTCCTACATGAGATTTGCTTTTCATGCCTTGTTGTGGGTGTTCGGACACTCCTGGAATGATTTTATGTGGATGTGCTGGCAGGGAGAAACAGTAGGAACACGTTCTCTATTGCATGCGAATAAGAAACAATGCAAACTTTTTGTATTTATAGTCGCAGCCTTCTGTAGTCTTCTGTGTGTCTGTTTCTTCAACCTCCTCTCTTGCGCTATTTTCCCATTTCCCATTTGATAATCTACACCCCAGCCACATTTAGGGTAACTTACATGTATTCAAGTGCACTTTCTCTTTCTGTGTTTTCTTTGCCTGTGCCGTTCCCCTTGGAAAGTTCTTCCACCAATTTGCCCATCTGGCGAATTCATGTTAATTCTTCCAGCTTTATTTCAATAGACCTCTCTGTGAAGGCTTCTCTGACCCCATCTGCTCCCTCAGCCCAGAGCTGACCATATACAAAAACAATTTCTCTTTTCCACATTTACTGAGTACTTATTATATGTTGGACATTTTGTTCCAGAACAATTATAACATGGCCCATTTCCCTCTGAGCTTTCTTGATACAGTAGAGGGGAAAGAAAAATATACAGATAATTACAATGTGAGGTATGTAAAGGCTTTGTGAGGGAACTTTAGTGATGCTGTGGAAAGAGATGGGAGGGACACCCAACCTACGGGGAGAAGACGGCATTGATGGCTTTTGAGTAAACTAACATCTGAGCTGAGCCTTGAAGGATGAGTAAAAATTAGCTGGAAAGAGAGGGTAGGGTAGCAGACCAATAGAAAAGGGAGACACAGTGGGCACACCGTGACGGGAAGAGAAGGGAAGTCACGCTTGGGAGGCTGCAAGACATCCAGATGGTTGGAGCACATTGCGTGAGAGCATTGCAGGGGCAGGGCGGGGTGGGGGTGGAGGTGGGGTGCAGGGTACTGGTGGTTATGAGTTAAAGTTGCCGAGGAGACTAAGATCCACTTCCAAATAATTCTCTGTTTACACCCCTTATCTTCCCCTCTGCCGAAGAGAAGGGTCTTGTTTGGTTCGGGTTTATATTTCAGTGACCAGTGCAACGCAGATTTATGGAGGGCATTCAAAAACACTTATCGAGTGAATGAATGAATGAATGCACGGGAGGATGAGCTGTATGGGGTTGGGAGCACAACTTAACTGTGAACGGCCCGCATGGAAGAAGTAACGGATGTTCACAAAGCCTCTGGCTGGCTTTGAGCAGAGACGTCGATTTCATGTTTTTTACTCCCATCTCATCCATTTTTATTACCATATATTTCCTAAAGAGAAGGTCTGGCCAGTATCAAAACAAAGGATACCACTCTGTTTTTAATTACCCTTTTCAAGGCTGCCCTAGCAAGGCAAAGGCTGCCTGGTCTAACTTCAGCAGCAAACAGAAACATTTCGTGTGCTTTCCTTGAAAGCGCTGAATGGAGCACAGAAAGCTCATATTGATAAGGGTTGAATTTGAGGCTTTATCTTTTAATAGGGGGTGATAAGATTCTAATGCCTCAGCCCTCTATACTATCTGGTTGCTGATGGTGGGAACAGTCACCAGAACGATGTCCTGGGCGGTGGTGGGGGCCCTGGGTTAACCTCAGAGAACCACAAATATGAGTGGGTGAAGGGGCTGCTTTCCATGAGAATCTCGCTCCCTCTCTTTCACAGCCTGGCCCACAGATCGGGCCTTTTGCCAGTAAGCAAAGCAATGGATTATTTTTTCCACTGGTCAGAGGAAGTTTTCTTTTTCTCTCTCTGTCTCCCTCTCTCTCTTTTTTTCTTTTTGTGAATGAAGATAAAACCTTTTCTTTTAAAGGGGAACTTGAGGAATTTCATTTTAGTGAAATGAAAGACCACTCAGATTCCCAGGAAGCACTGGAGGAGAGCGCAAAACCTGAGGTCCTTGGAATCATACAGATGCGAGTGTAAAACCCGTTTCTATTGCAGACGGCTGCGCAGCCTTGAAAGTTGCTTTCCCATTGCGCGCCTCAGTTTTCTTGTCTATAACATGGGGACAACTTGGGGTAAATAAAATGAAATGCGTGCGAGTAAAATATGTAGAAGACACTCGGTATTTGTTAGTTTTCTTCTTTTGCTTTTGAACGAAGACAAAGGATTACATCGCTTCCCGCCAGTCTTCTGTCTATTTGGGAACAAAGTCATGAATACAAATCTAAGAGGCCCAAGGGAGAGCTTTACATACACAATGTCTTATCCTGCCTGTTGATCTCATTCACTTCAACTCACCAAATATTTATTAAGTGTATGCTTGCTTAAAACTGCTTCGGACTGGGGCGTTTACAGTGGGATGACAGATGGTTACTGACGTCTGTCTTCAAGAAGCCTGTCTCTTACTCCACTGACAAAACTTTATATGTCCGGCAGGTAAATTGTGCAAGGCAGTGTGTGCATGTGAGTGTGCACTCACGCGCACACGTGAATGTGTATGTGCGTGTGTGCTATCATGTGCACAAATATTTTTAGGAGGTGGGGGATCAGCCAAGGCTGGAGGACTAAAAGGAACTTGTTCATTTTTTTGGCAGGGATGGGAGGGGCCGAACAAGGAGCGAAAATATCGTCCATGCAACCGTTCTTCCTTATGGGCCTCGGTTTGGGCAAAGACAGAAGCCTTTGGATTGCTCAAATACCCAGTTAACTTCCCTCTTAATGCTGCTCCATATTTCTTTAAATGCCAAGAATGTTGGGGCTCTGTGCCTCTGGGCCAACTCTTTCCTCCGGCTGTAAATCGTTTCTCCAACTATAGAAATCTGACTCATTTTCCCAGTCCCTGCTCAAAGCTTCTCTATTAAGCCTTCTCTCCTTTTGTGTATCTATTACCTAATGTAGACATGATACATATTTTAGGAGTGAATGAAGTCAGTCTTATAAGTGGTTTTGAAAGTTAATTTCTGCCAAAAATATTCCACTGGCCCCGAACTGTCCTGGGACCTTTAATAACTTGCCAACACCCGCCTCTGGGTTTTTCCTATCTTGGTCTCCTCCCACGTCCCTCCTTACCAAGGTCAGAGAGCAAAAGCTTCTACAGAAGCATAAAGTCCCCTCTGCTATTAGCTTCCCCCAATTGGCAACCCTAACAGTCAGAAGAAAAAGCAGAACACTATGTGTTTTGCAAGACACTAAACCCTCTCAACAAACCCATCGATGCCATGCCGCTCAGTGGTACAGATGTGGGACAGGCAGAAAATTAAGGAAGGGCATGAAGAATATAAACGTTAAAATACTGGAAATCACACCTGTTTCAAGGGGATGTGACAAGTGCAAATCAAGTTTGTACCAACACGGCTGCAAACGCAACGACTTGAAAACAAAAGCAACAATGCAATCATTCTGCCAGATAATTAATTTCCCCAAATCTCTCTTCCGACATATGTAAATGGATTCAGAGGGTTTTATAAATCCGTAGATACGAACGAAATGATCACACCGCGAGGCAAAACTCTATAAATATTCTCTTAGTTTACTCCTTCCCGTAATGGGAATGACTTCTGAATTACGAATAATGATCATTTAACCAAAAGTGACTTCTGGCCTGGCAAGGCCCTGAGACCTTGGCAGATGAGTCTTCAAAATATATCCCCCCCCACCCCGCCCCAAATCAGTGAGTTCAATAGGACAACTGAAATTTGGTAGGAGACCATTGGGTCTTCTGGTATTTATAGAGAATGTTTGGGAGACAAACTTTCTAGGGGGAACTCACAGGTTATAGTTTAAATTCTTGCTCATTTTCTGATGGAACTGGGTTGTTCTCATGCCACCCTCACGTTCTCCCACCTACCCCGGACTTCCCTGTTTATCCCTGTTTATTCCCTATAGGCTGTGGATGGGTAGCTGTGCAGTTCGGGCTTGTGGCAAAAGAGACATGTGGCAGGCCATCCGCAGTTCAACGTTCACATGCCTGAATTGCTTTCTCTGAGATTCCAGTTCCTTTCAAGACTTGTTTTCAGCGATTTGGTCTTCATGCAATTTGTTACGAAAGGGGTTTCTTTTCTTTTCTTTTTCCTTCCTTCTTTCCTCCCTCCCTTCCTTCCTTCTCCTTTTTCTTTTCTTTCTTTCTTTCTTTCTTTCTTTCTTTCTTTCTTTCTTTCTTCCTGTGATTTGGAGGCAACTCTAAAGTGCTTTCAGGGCATCAGACAGCTGGTTTTTACGATTTTGCTGAGTTCATAGCATTTTATTTGCCCTTTCTCCCCCCAAATCAAATGAAAGCTCATTGGTAATGATATAAAGCATTTATGTTTTTTCCACCTGTTTTTTTTTTTTTTAATTGGGGAAAACATTGGAAAAACAGATTGCATGCCCAGGCTGTTGGCTTTTGAAATGCCTTTCCTCTTTAGACCTATGATCTCTGTAAGAGAACAGTTTAGATCGCATAAATCTAACTACTGTTCACTTTGGTTTGCCCCCAGGACAAGTAGGCTGGGCTCTCCTCTTTGGGGACAAGAATTAGACTTTTTCAGGAATTCAGCTTCATCAGAAATGGTGGAAGAATTTGAGCAATACTCTATCATTCATTTCCATGTAAAATGGACGTTTTTTTTAGAAACACACTGGAGAGAAGAGAGAGAACCACCCCTGTGTGGATAGTAGGACCTGCTTTAAAGGACTCCACTCTGGCCCCATATCTGGAACTCACGTCTCCTTTTAGGTCACACTCAGGGTACTTGTGGCCCGGGACTTCCTTGCTCAACTGGCCTTCAGCCTGCTTCCAGAGTTTTCCTGGACGTCTTCCTCATGGGTGTTATCTGGAGGGTAGATGGTGTATACGTCTTCAACCTAAATGGTGGCCAAGAAGTGGCTCTTTATGGGAGTGCAGACAGACCGAACTTCCATGCTGGAGGCCACAGACAGGGGTGGAAAGAAATGGAGCATGGGCCAAGGGCGGATGCTTTGTGCTTCCATGTTTTGGCGTAGAAATCAGTGGAAACTGAGAATACTGCATTTCACCCAGGTCTTGTCGATTGTTACGAAGGTAAATAGAATAGGAAAGAAGGATAGCCAGATTAATCAGGTAGCCAGATACTTTGTGTTTGAATATTTAGACTCATGGCATGTTGCACTCCAATTGCATTACTGCCCAACGCCCCCATATGTTAGAGGGGAGCCCCGAGAGAGACAGGTACCATGTTGTTACTCAGGTCCTTTGATCTGATGAGCTAAGTCAGGAGGAACGGGGTTGGGTATATTTGCTGGGTGGACCTATGTCTCTGCTTTCTTTTTGAGAGTAGGGAGGAAGTGTTCTGTTGTGGAAAGAACCTGAGATTTGGAGCCCGGAAGACCTGGACTCAATCAACATTTATTAATCCCCCATTGTGTGTCAACAACCGAAAGAGAACACTAGGAAAAATAAAACACAGCCAAAATTCTCCGAAAACTGATAGCAGGAAAGCTTATGGACGGTTGTGAAAAAATAGTGATGAGAAAATGAGTTAAAAGTCACCGTTAACCAGTATATTTTAAGTAAATAAGGGTGAACATCTAAAAGAAGGGGCATGTCTCTAAGGGAAAGACTTCGCAGGAGTGATATTTAATCTAGCATTAGGAGATATTTGCCGGGAGACAGGAGGAGGGCATGGCTGGAGGGAATGAGTTGTTCAGAACAGAAACGCGGAGGACCTCTAATGTAGATTTCGGAATTAGCTTTGTCATTTACTTGTTGCGCATCTTCGGGTAAATAACGTTTCTTAACCCCAGTTTTCTCTTCTTTGTGATGGGGATAGTCATAAAGGATCATGACAATTAGATGAAATAGTGAATTCGAAACACAGATTTTTAAACTCTAAATACAGCACCAACCAAATCTTAATGATTGTTAAAGTGGGGCTTCAGGCCTGGGTCCCTCTAAATCCCAGCTGGGGGACACTCTGTGGATTTTGGCACCAAAGTTAGAATGTCTCCTGGGGGTCCCGTCGGCGTGAGTCCTGAGAATAATCACAGTCCTATCTGGCCTCTCTTACAGAAGGAACATTGGGTACAGGGCGGGCTGGTCTTTTTTTAGACATAAGTCAATGCCTTTACTACAGCCCAGAAAGTGAGACAGTCTTTGATCTTCTAGGTTTGTGGGCAGGCCTCTCCATTTCTCTCTTGAAGAGCCCTCACTCCCCTGATCCAGTCTTCTTTATCACTGCTAGACCAGAGGCAGCAATTTGGAATTCATGTGTTGGCATTAATATATGACCTGGGGTCAAAGACTGTATCTTATAGAACTCAGCACCCCTGGGACCCTGAACCAACAATGACCACAGTGTACATAACAGGGCCTGTTCCCTTCCCTGCTGATTCAGAAAGACACAGTATCTTGCGTGCTCTGGTCAGTGCTTCAAGCCTATGGCTCTCTGGCCCTAATTGCCAAATGCTGGCCTAGTGCGGACACGTCAGCGACAGTGCATCTTATTTGGTCATGTCCTGTGGGGCACACCCCCACCCCCCCGCCATGGCCCACAGGACACCGACAGCTTCTGTTTCACATCTGTTTTTACTTCTGGCGGGGCCTTCCGGGTCACTGCCTTGGCCCAGCGATCTCCCCTTTCACCTTGGTTCCCACTGCAGGTCAGGACAGGGAGACCACCTCTTCTCATCCCCAGTGCCTCTCTCTGCTCCCTGACCAGGCTCTATGGGTCCGGTCAGTCATCCTGTGACCGCACAGTCTGAGGCTGTCTCCCCGCACCCGGGCTCTCAGCTTTCACCAGCCTGGCCCCGCTCTTGTCGCTCAACGAGTGCCTGTTTGCTACTCACATGTGCTTGTCCTGACCTTTGGGTCTTGGAATGTCAGCATGCACAGAGAGCAAAAGAATCCAATCTGCTAGAAGCATTAGGTCTTCAAACAGTCACAACTCAGGGAGGCTTCTTGACATTAGCACTCTATCAGCTGCAAGGTTTCTGGGTTTGTCACCCCCAGCCTCCCACTTAATCGTTTGGGTCATAGTCGAGGGTACAGGCCTAGACGCCGGGCTGAATGTTTGTAATAAAAAGGAGAGGCAACTGCGTCTTCTTCTGTCTCCTCTTCCTTCTCTGCCTAAGCCTTGCATAGAAAAAGTGTGCTCACAACAACAGCCAGCTCGCTGGGGAGCTAGCGTCCTAGTTCCATTAGTGGTCATTAAGGGAATGCAGCAGGAATGAAGGATGTGGCCTGTGATCTCAAGGAATTTGTAATCTAGTTGCACAGATAGAACCAACCCACATGCAACCATGACAGACCATGTGAAAGAGATTATGCTTAAGTACCTAATTGGCACTTAGTAATAAGTGATCATGGAAGCTATGGAGATTTGAGAAGGCTTCCTGGAGGAGATGGACCTCAGAGCAGATCTAGAAGGATGGAGGGAGTGTGAGTGAGTGTGTGTGTGTGTGTGTGTGTGTGTATTTACTATAGTCCCAGAATCCAAGCCGGTAGCCAGAAACTCACAGGTGATCAATACATATTTTGTATAAATTCATGCACTGGGAAGAGAAAACAAAGGCGGAATGTGAACACGGAGTTGAATGTGGTGCATTTGTAGCCCAGGGACCGGGTGCCTGCGGGTGTACATCAGACCGTGCCTCAGGTGAGGAGAGAGACCCCAGTAAACCCTTGCTTGTCCGAGTTTCCACTCAGGGGAAGTCTGTACTGTTTGATGTCGCTGGCTGTGTTCATCAGGGCAGAATGTGCTAAGCTCGGATCACTTTTCACTTTCTGAGCCAGTTTCTCATCCCAGGGGGGTTTGGGAAAATGCTGGTATCACAGAGATCAAAAGCATGGGGCTGCAGATAAGGAGGGTAGGGTGACTGCAGGTAAGCAGGAAGGGTCACTGAGATAGGTCTCTGTTCCATGGCAAAGCCAAACAATTCAGACCTTCACACCCACAAACTCCAACCCAAACAAAACTATAAAATGAGAGGGAGGGGCAGCAGGGAGGGAATTATGTGCTTAATGTGCAGAAATGCAGCTGGGCCAGAGTGGCCAGGCAGGACAACTTTGCTTTGATATAATTGTTCCTCTGGTAAGTGTGGAAATCTGTGGAAAATTTTGCCCCGTGTGTGAGGTTTAGAATATAAGCGCCAGGGGCGCCTGGGTGGCTCAGTCGGTTGAGCGTCCAACTTCGGCTCAGCGCATGATCTCACACTTCGTGGGTTCGAGCCCCGTGTCAGGCTCTGTGCTGACAGTTTGAAACCTGGAGCCTGCTTCGGAGTCTGTGTCTCCCTCTCTTTCTCTGCCTCTTTCCCACTGGTGCTCTATCAAAAATAAATGAAAACATTAAGAAAAAGTTAGAATATAAGCACCAGAATATATCCATTACCTTTTGAGACTATGCATGTATTTGTACCATAAACGTTTGTTGGGTGTCTATTGTGTGTTAGGCTGGTATATACCTACATTGGTGACTGTGTTTGAGCCACAGACTTCGTCCTTATGGAGCTTATAGCTTACTGGGGAGAGAGGTCATGAAGAGGTAAATGAAGAAATAAATCGAAAGATGAAAAAAAATCCATTTCTTCTATCAAGAATATTCAGATAAATGAAGGATAAAGAATTGAAGAGTTCTAAAATATAGCATAACTGACTCTCCCTTTAGAAACGGGCCTTAAGAAACAAAACAGATGAACATGGTGGGAGAGGAAGAGAGAGGCAAGCCATAAAACAGACTGTTAACTATAGAGAACAAACTGAAGGTTGCTGGAGGGGTGGTGGGGGGATGGGCTAAATGGGTGATGGGCATTAAAGAGGGCACTTGTGATGACCACTGGGTGTTGCGTGTCAGCGATGAATCACTAAATTCTACTCCTGAAACTAACATTATACTCACTGTATGTTAACCAACTGGAATTTAAATGAAAACTTGGAAGAAAAATAAATAAATAAAAAGAAGCACAACCTTAACAAAATAGAACACAACAAAATAATACCAGAGTATGATGAGACCATGACTAGAGCTGGAATTTCGTTCAAACAGATTTTTTCAAACTAACTCTAAGGACACATGGGCCAGCATACATGTGCTTTGGAGAGAAGGGTCCTGGATATTTGAGAGTAGATATGCTTTAGAAAATAAATATTTGTTGAGCTAATGGGCACGCATGAACGACTGAGGGAGGGTTGCAGGGAGGCAGTGCTGAATAATAGCAAAGTCTTCAGGGTCAGAAGTATCTAGATTTCAATCCAGTCTCCTTCATTCTAGCTGTGTGAACTTGGATCGTTTAACCTCATCTGTAAAATAAAGATATCTCTATCTACTAGCTGGCGAAATTAGATTGTTATATAGTCTCTGTAGCTCATAGCCTGGCATATGATGTATCCAGAACAGATTGGAGCTGTGTCAGCCTATATCCTGTGAGATATACTGGGTAGGTAGTGGCTAGAGATGGAAAAGGCTGGGCACCCGAGGAGCAGTGCACAGGAGGCAGAACAAGAGAGTGACATTTTAAAAATGAGAATTGAGAGCTAGCAAAAGACACAAGGACCTGACTGCTGGCTGAGAAGTTTTAATCTTCCATTTGTCTGGATCCTTCTCTAAGGAACACTGCTTTTTTGTAGCAGTGTGGTTGCTCTTACCCGAAAGTGAAGCGGATGGATTTCTTAGGATCTCTCAAGAATTCAACCCTGAATGCTTGCACCTGCTTCTTGGCATGGCTGAAGGTTATGTTACTGATTATGTCGTTGTAGGTACGCGTGTAAACACACATGTGGAGCTGAATCTCAGTTTTGTACTGTGTTCTGATGTACAGAAAATACTGCTTCTGGTTTATTCTTCTGCATGAGTCACTGTCCATTTCGTAGGGTCAGCGTGTGTGTATGTGTGTCTTACGTTTACCAGAAAACAATGCATCAAAATTCTGGTTCAGAGAGTCTTTTTTGGGTTAAATAATCTTTCAAGTGAATGACTGGTATTTCAGATTTCCTATCCCTTTCCCTGCTTCCCCCGCAGATCGTGTATGGGAACGCTTACGTGACTGATCTCTTGAGGTGGGGAAAGAGAGCCTCAGATCCACCTGCTGGCTTCCAGCTCTTGCTGTTCTATTTTGTGAAGAGCTGGTTTGAACAGGTCATGCTGGTCATGCTGTTCATCAGGCTGAGATGGGACTGGTTCTTTTCTGGCTCTTGAGTCTTTGTTCTGGCTCCCATTGCTTAAGTCCTTGGTCCCAGCCAACTGATCTGGTTGTAATCTTCACTGGTTACGGGACAGAGACTCCATGTTCTCCTATTTTCTTGCCCCTCCCATCCTGGCATCTGCGGGGCTTTGAGCCTTCTTGTATTCCACACACACACAGACTGAGGAGAGCCAGAAGCCCTGCGGGCCTCAGGGGCCATCTTTCCAGCCACCTGCCTTCTCGATGCTGTGTGCTCTGTTCCCCCTAAGCTGGTTTGGAAGTAACATTGAGCTGATGGCCAGTCTTCTCAAAGAGCGATAGTCTTGACCTTGCCTGTACCTTGGAATCAGCTGAGAAGTTTTCTCAGCTACTGATGCCTAAATCCTATGTCTAGAGATTATGCTGTAGGGGCCCTGAGAATGTAGATGTAATTCTGATGTGCAGCCACATTTGAGAATCTCTGCTCAGAGACATGAGACCTCCAGACAGGGAAGTGGGCCACTGGCCTTTGTGCTTTGGGAGTCCATCTTACCCATCCAGATGGCCCCATCATGTCCAACTCACTAGTCGAGGCTCCTCACCCATGGTGGGGGAGTGGAAAGGAGGATGCAGACAGTGACTTCCCTATTTCACTTCTCTCTTTTCCCTCTCTAAAATCAGGAAGGAAGGGGCTTCTACTTTGCTTTACTTTGTCTCTCCAACTCCCTTTACATCATACATCTTAAGTTATTTTCACCATTACCTTTGGTAGCTGAATAGTTAAGTTGCTCAGACACTGACAATATCAAGAGAAACTTGAAGATTTTAGGAAAAAAGACTTTTCCTCTCATGATAATGCTTGACATCCAAGGCTATTATTTTAGGGAAGATTCAAAACTTCCATTCTACATTTCAAAAACAGAATGTTTGTTCTTTCTCTTCCTTTGTATTTCTGCTACAAAAATTTAAACTCTACTTTGGGAAAGAAAAGAATAGAGGAAAAGGAGGAGCCAATAATATATATAATGTAAAATATTCACATGTGTATTAGTCCGCTAGGGATGCCTGAACAAAATACACAGACTGGGTGGTTTAAACAACAGGTATTTATTTTCTCACGCTTCTGGAGCCTGAAACTCCAAAATCCAAATGCCAGTAGGAGTGGTTTCCTCTGAGAGTCACAGTGGAAAGATCTGTTCCAGGCCCTTCTCCTTGCCTTATGGATGGCTTCCTTCTCTGAATCCTCATATGATTGTCCCATTGTGCACAAATGCCCCTGGTGTCTCTCTGTGTGTCCAAACTTCCTCTTCTTATAAGGACACCAGACGGATTAAATGATCATCCTGATGGCCTCATTTTAAGTTCATCAGAAACCTTATCTCCAAATGTGGTTACACTCTGAAGCACTGGGGGTTAGGACTCCAGCATATGAATTTTGAGGGGACACAGTTGAGCCCATAGCAATGTGTATTCACATGTAAATGACACAGAAAAGTGAGACCCTCAACTTTTATGCATTTTTAGCACCTATACAGCTCACAAATCACCTTTATAAATTCCTTTCATTTAGTCCCAACAAGTTCTTGCAGTGTATAACCTTTTTTTTTTTTTTTTTTAATTTGGCAATGAGACAACTGAGGCACAGAAAGTCTAGGGGACGTTGTTCAAGGTCATTGGGAGAGTAATTAGAATTGAACTTAAAACGAATGTGTGTGTATCCGCTTCAGTGTATTTGTGTCTCTACAGTGAAGATCAAGGAAAAATGATTAAATAATACTCCAGCCTGTACTGGGAGGGGGCAGGGAGGATTGAGAGAAATGACCAATACATTTGTGGGAAATGAGTAAAAGCCCTAACACAGAATGATTATCAGATCCCTAAGGTCAGTGTGAACGGAGATCAGAGTGGAATGTGGAAGAGTGTCCATGAGGAATATGGAGCTAGGATCTATAACATGAAGCTTTACATTAAAAGAAACTATGATAGGGGCGCCTGGGTGGCGCAGTCGGTTGAGCGTCCGACTTCAGCCAGGTCAGGATCTCGCGGTCGGTGAGTTCGAGCCCCGAGTCGGGCTCTGGGCTGATGGCTCAGAGCCTGGAGCCTGTTTCCGATTCTGTGTCTCCCTCTCTCTCTGCCCCTCCCCCGTTCATGCTCTGTCTCTCTCTGTCCCAAAAATAAAAATAAATAAACGTTGAAAAAAAAAAATTAAAAAAAAAAAAAAAGAAACTATGATAAAGATAAAAACCTAAACAAAAGAGACCCAATATTGGTTTTAGTCAGGATCCTTTAGCCAACTGGGGTAAGCTAAGTGGAGAGCATATAATGATTGGTATAATCACGCCCACTAAATTTTTATAAAGTGTTTTTGAGTGAATTACCTCACTGGCTCTTCATAGCAATCCTTTAAGGAAGTTAATACTATTATTATCTTCATTCGATTTTTGAGAAAATTGAAGCTCGTATACTTTGAATGCATTGCCAAAAATCGCTCAGCCAATAAGTAGAAATGGGATTAAAACCCAAATGCTTTGGTTTAAGACTCCATGCTCCTCATATTACACTGTATCGTCATGACTTTTCTTTAATTCTCCACCAGAGATCTTTAACATCATAGAAAACCCTATGATTCATGCATTGTTATTTTTTAAAAACGTTTTTAATGTTTATTATTTTTGAGAGAGATGGAGACAGAATGCGAGTGAGTTAGAGGCAGAGAGAGAGGGAGACACAGAATCCAAAGCAGGCTCCAGGCTCTGAGCTGTCAGCACAGAGCTTCACACGGGGTTTAAGCTCATAAACCGAACCATGAGATCATGACCTGAGCTGAAGTCAGACGTTTAACCGATTGAGCCACCCAGGCGCATGCATTGTTCTATGTCCAGTGCTTAGCACGCCGCCTGAAACCTAGTGCATTGTCAATGCTCAATAAGTATTAAGAGAATAAATGAATTAACTACAGAAAGAGTTCTGTTCAAATATGGAGGCCTGCTTGCATAGATTTTTCTTTTATTTCATTAAAATATTCTAAACTTATGATAAAATAATTTTTGAAAGATAGAGAATGGGAGTGGGAGTATCAGAGATTTTGACAAATTTATAGAAGATGAAAAGCATGTGTCAGGGGGATGACTGTGACATTTTACCTAATAGCAGAGACCAGCTGTATCCAGAACATCCAATCAATTTGCTGTTGTCTTTTCCTTAAACATGAACAAAGAGACGTTTGAAAAATATCGCATAATACAAGAAAAAATGCTGTGATAGAGGGAAATGAAGACTACAGAAGTTTCATTATTTAAAAATATCATTTTATGTAACAATTTTAAAAGGGTTGGAAAGTAAAGTCTAGGAAATCTCCAAGAGTGAGTAATAAAATGCAAAGAGATAGAAAATAGGAGAACAAATGGTCATAGGCATGGCTGATGAATTCAAGAAGTCAAATATCTGATTAACCTGTTAATTAACCTAATCTAATTAACCTGTTAATCAGATATTTGACTTGTTGACTTCATCAGCCATGCCTACGAGAGAGCTGCATAAATAAAAGGGAAAAATTGAAGCATTAATTTAACTATCCAGATCTATCTAAAGGATATTCTCAATTATAATGACATCTAATTGTCTAGTACAATGAGTGAAAAAAAAAAAAAGCCATGTTTAAACATATCATTGTGAAATCACAGAATACCAAGGAAGAAGAGATTCTAAAAGCTGACTGAAAGAGAGTGAACAAGAGAGAATGAATAGATAACCTCACAAAGAAACAAGATGAGGAAATTGGGGCAATTGCATTAATAGTATGATATTCTTAGGGGAAATGAGTCTTCAACCTACAATTCTATACCCACCCAAACTATCACTAAATTGTTCTAGTAAAATAAAAACCATTTTTTCATTTTTAAAGACTCAACATTTATTTCACTCACTCATTTTAGGAAACCTATTGAAGAAATACCTCTGTTGGATAGGATGCCTTCTATTGCAAGAACAGAAAACTCCAATTCAACTGGCTTATGGAGAAAGAAAATTATTATCTCAAATAACAAGGAACCTAGAAGTGGGTGGTTGGCTCAATTATTTTTTTTTTATTTTTTAAATTGGTAATTAAAGTCATCAACGTTTTTAATGCAAAAAAAAAATATGTCTCAGAGACATGAAATATTGAGCCACAAACTGGGAGAATATATTTTCTACATATAAACCTAGCAAAGAATGTGTTGTAAATACATCAGGTAAATATATCAATTAATAAAAATAAAAAATAGAACTGAGAAAGTAGACAAGAAAATTGCAGAAAATGAGAATATCTAATTAATGAATAAATATATGGAATAAACATATTAAAAGATGTTAACCATCAATACTAATAGAAAAATGTAACTGAAAAACATTCGAAGATACAACTTCACAACCAGTTTCGTGACTGGTTTAAGAAAAGTCATTGATTTCACTTTGTTTAGCTTATTGAAAGGATAAGAATGACGACTTCTAAGCTCTTTACATGTCAGAGCGAAAACTGGAATTCTTGTCTCTATTCTTAAATTTTTTTAAAATTTGATTTTAGAGAGAGAGACTGTGAGAAGGGGAGACATGGTCTTATGAGATGTTGAAAAGGATGTGGAAGAACTGGAATTCTCACACTGTGCTGGTGAGATGTAAAACACTACCTTTTGGAACACAGCGTGGAACTTCCCTAAAAAGTTAAACACACATGTATCATATGACCCTCCCTTTCCACTTCTATTATTTACCCAGTGGAAGTTTATGACCATACTGATAAGATTAACAAATTGTAATATGCCAACACAAAGGAATGGGTTCTTGATCCATGCATTAATATGGATGAGCCCATAAATAACTGTACTGAGTTAAAGAAGCCTGAACATAAGAATATCTTCACATGTCAAAAATTATCAAATTGTATACCTTATAAATGTGAAGTTTAAGTCAATATCGCCAAAATTCTATATTCTTCCCATTTTTCCTTTCTGTCATTCTTGGTGAGATGCATAGTCCTTAGATGGCTCTCTTCTTATTAAAAGATGATTAAAAGATGTGAGACGCAAATATGAAAATGGACAGAAGAAGGAAAGGTATTCTATTCTTGTGGGTCTTTTTATTTTTTTTAATTGAAGACTTCACTGGAGATCCCTGAGCAAGTTTCCCCTCATGTTTCATTATCTGGAATGGACTGTATACACATTCTCAGCCAATCATTAGCCACGGAAAGTTTTAATGTGATTGACTTAGCAAAGTACAGGATCGTTAAATGGGATACAGGAATAAAACAAGATTTTGTTAGAGAAAAGAGGAATGTGTCTGCTACTTTGCTGTGGCACACCAGGGGTTAAACCAATAAGGAAAGAATATGTTGGAACTTATCCAGGAAAGAAGAAAAGAAAAATCCCAGGAAGGACAATGTACATGCTTAGAGGGCACAGGTCTAGATTGAATCAGAAGGACAGAGGGACCTAGGTAGGACAAATCTATGTGAAAACAGAACACAAATTTTGATGCAACATTTTTAAATTAAGATAAAGGCAAACAATTTTAAAATAGGCATTTAAAGTTCCAGAAGATGCACAAAGCATTGCAAGGAAGAACTATATGCATGAAAACATGACTTAATTCTGCTGTGTTCAATGCTGATGTGGTCTTAATCACAGAGACGTCAGTGGTCCCAACTTCTAGAATCAATTCATTGATGTAAACTGGTTATAGAACAAAAGGTAACTGCCTTTCACTCTGAAGATGTAAAAGAAGTGTGCATGTGGGAAATTGGTGCTAGAAGATGGGGAGAAAAAGCTGAGATTGGAAGGAAAGAGCAGGGATGCTCGTATTCTTACTTGACAGAGTGACCAGAGTGACCTCTCTTTCGTTGGTGGAACGACAAAAACAACAAAGTAATTATGGAAAGGTAAAGAATAAAGGACATAATTTTGATTTACTAAAGAGATTTGGTGCCGGGGAAGACGGGGTGGGGTTGTGTGAGTCAGATTCTAATTTATCTGGAACTCAAGAGATAATATATAAAGTGAATAAGAAATAGAGGCAAAAACATATATTATCTGGAGGTATGGCACTAACTCCCAGGGGAAAAGAAGTTGCCAGAAAGAGTTCAAAGTATTTGCTGCGGGGAGGGGATGGGGGGTAAGGGAGATGGGATCCTTTTGTGTGTAAGCCCTTTTGATTATTCCTTATTTCAACCATGTGCACACGTATCATTTGATAATTGAAAATATATAATAAAAAACGATGTAGTTTTACTTTCTATCACAAACCAAAACACATTTTGTAGCATGCAGTTTCCATTTAAAGCTGCATCATAAACATTTTCCCTGATATTACATAGCCTTTATAATGATTCGATTAATGACTACATAAGGTTTTGCACTGTTTCCTTGGAAGTACTGTTCCGTTTATATTCATTCTCTCAGTCTCCCGGTGTCTATCGGAAAACAAAAGTCGTGGTTGAAGTTTGGGGTAGTAGCCTATGGCCAAAAAAGAAAGCTGTTGTTGTTGTTTTTTCCTCTCTGAAAAGAACTATATCTTGAACTGGCCCACATTAACACTGTGCATCAACCAAGTTCAAAGCCCAAGAAGAACTGGGTGTCCTTGTTCATTGCAGCACCCCTGGGGGGTGTGCACACACCTGGAGACAGACTTAGAAGGCCGGAGAGTGCTTCACGACAGCCTGGACAGCCTCAACCCAAGGTCGCCCTTTGCACTGACACTGCCCTCAAGTTCATTTGAAAGGGGGGCTGCCAGAAAGATGAGGCTTCATTTGCAGAGCAAGGGCATGGTTTTAATTAGCCTTTAGATCCATAAAAAAGAGAGGGGTGGGGGTGGGGATAGATTTATGGCTTTAAATTCTCTTCTTTGCCGTTTATAAAACAGTATTTATCAGGTGTGGGGCACATGGCAGCTCTGGGGAGTGCCAGACGGGATCAAAAGCAAAGCATAAAAACCTTCCCCTTTCAACATACCTAATCTCCTTCTATCTATAAATGGCCACATTAACCTCATGGCTCAGACGAGAGATTCATTCTGGCATTTTGCTGTCCGAGGTATAAGGAGCAAGTGAGAGGCTGGCTTCTGTGTGCCAGGCCTGTCTTGCTTCCCCTTTGATGTTTCCCTCAGAAGAACCGAATCATGGCCAATAGCACTGGGGTGGGATGCTCCTGCCATTGTGTCAGAAGTGCCCCTTTCATAGGGAGGCATTTATATCCCTTCCGGGAGAGTATCAGATGGCGAATGACTGGAAATTAGCAATCAATCATTCATTCATTCAGTGCTGTTTAGTTATCTCTCGTATGCCCCACACACGTGCAGGACTTAGCAGATGCTAATGAAGCAGAAGGCATGATTTCTTCCTTCAGAAAACCCCATTAGTTGGCAAAAAAAAAAAAAAAAATCCTACACATAATAGATAAAATAATCTTTGGTGTTGAGAAAGAGTTGGCCTTAGTGAGTCTTCAAATTGAGTTGGGTTTTGCCAAGAAGGTGTGAAATGGGCTAAACCTTGAAAGGTGGGTAGGATTTGACTAAAAAGGAGGAAAGGAGAGATGGAAAAATCCATAAACAAAAGCCCTGAGGTGAGCATAAATATGGCACCTGGAGCAGACAAGAGCAGAGAATACATGTTGGAAATATCTTTGGGCCCGCTGGCTTCCGGGTGCGTGTCCCATTCTCCTGAATTGTGGCTTGCTGATCAACAAGAACCTACAAAGGGCAGATTCAGGAGGCGTCTTTGCTTCTAGAAAACAAAGCAACATTTTCCCATGATTTTTTTGCTTCCGTAGCTCTAGAAGATAGTTTGCTTTTCTCCTTTCTGCAAACGGGAGACACCTTCTCTGAATTAGAGTATCGCAGTGTAGAATCTTAAAAGTGTAGGAACCTTGAGGTTATCTAGCACGCAAGCTCCATGAAACTAAGGATTTGGGTTGGTTTTATTCATTCAGTGCTTAGTGTGATGGCTGGCGCATAGTAAGAGCTCAGTAAGTACTTACTGAATAAATAAATGCATGAAAGCCTAGCCTCCCGAACAATTGAGGAGCATGAGACTCCTGTTCTCGAGATACTTTGGCCCTTATTAGCCTGGGTCACATCCACCCCTTCTGACTCAGTTTTCTTATCTTTAAAATGGTGATATTAAAACCTGTTTTATACACCCCACAAAGTTCTGAAGATCAACTACGCACTCAATGTATTTTAATTTATTTAACTGTTCTGTACTAGACTAGGAGTTTTATGTGAATTTAGCTTTCAAGGAACTTAGTCTAATGGAGAAGGCAAAGAAAAATAAACAAAAAAGATCTCAAGTCAATGTGATAGTGACGAAGATAATGGTATGCACAGGGTATGGTGAACTCACAGAGGGAGCAACTGCTAACACGGACAAGGGGGTGCAGGGCAGGCTTCCTAAAAGCGACAGTTGTGTGAGCACCTTGTTCAGGTAAGATTTATCGAGGGTAAGTGAAGGCGGCAGTACCTTCAAGGCCGAGGGTAGGTGTGAATGCCCACGTGCCCAGAGGCTGGACAATGAACAGGTTGGGTGGAGGTCTGTACCTGTGTACAGGTGAGCACACACCCAGTATGTACTGATCTGTGCAGGGATTGGCCATGAATCCTTCTGGTGAAACTGAGTAAGCAGTAGAAGTCACGTAAAGCATTCTTTTCTAAATAATGACATTTGGACGTTCGCAAAGTTGTAAGTCATGTAGGGACATTATCTGATTCACGTTTTAGGTGGGAAAAAAATCAGTGGAAACCTATACAGAGGATGGGTGGGGAAAAAGGTGAAACTGAAGAAAAACATCGATGAGGATGGAAATCCATTAGGGAGCTACTGAAAGAATTCTGCGAGAGATGAGGAGACTCGGGACCTGAAATCGGGTTAAGGGGGGATAAGAGTTTTGGGGGCAGATTAAAAGAGATTGAGAAAGTGGATTCGGTGGTGACTGGCTGCCTGTGGGTTGTATGGAAAAGGGTAATGATCTAGGTGTATGATTTAGGTAATTGAAGGGGTAATGGTAAACCAGACTCTAACAGGTGGAAGTCTCCCGTCAGTAAATAAAGTAGCACCCTATCAAACAGATCTATTTGACATAGCACCTCGCAAACGTCCTCAGCCTCTCCTCTCCTGTCCTCTGGCTTCAAACTTGCTTCTTCCACCTAAACTAACAAAAGGAGAGCAATTAAGCAGACTGTCCCACTTTAGGAGAGGGTTTAGTGATCCTCTCTTTGTACTAGAGCATACTTTTTAGAAAACTTACCTTCGACTGAAAAAGGTTTATTTGACATGTCCCTCTGAGAGGAAATCTGATAGATGTGGGTTTTCTTTGTTTCCAATAAGCTTTTAGCCATTACAGTAGGTTTTTTCCCTCTGATCAGCCCTTGGTCTGGTCTGCTCCATAATGCTTTGAATGACGGTGTTATTAACTACGCCTGGGACTATGAGATAAGGAGTAGGGGATCTGGGAGTGGGGGATGGGGATTGGGTTGTGATCAGGGAGTCCAGGTTCTGACCCATCAGTCTCAAGGAGTCTCTGGGACATCCATAACATGTTAAGAGGGCCCTTGCCTGTTTGCAACTGGAGCTCAGGTCGACAGAGAAATGGCTGTGGAGAAGACACACAAAAGCTACAAAGTTTCCATGTCCTTTGGCCTAAGCAATAAAAAGGTCAGTGGTGATATTTGCTATTGACAAGTGTGGAAGCCAGATTTCAGTGTTGAGGTGGTCATTAAAGGGAAGTGAACATTAGACAAACTAAGTGTAGACAATACAAAACATGTGTGTGTTTTTTTTTTAATGAAGTTAAACATTTTCCATTAACTTCCGACTGTGAAAGATTTCGTTCTCATATCCTCCCTCCCTACATGTATTTCCCATCTGCTCTCTCAATATAGATATAGGATGATTTTTCTTGGCGGTGTATTTAGTCTTCACATTTTCATGATAATACCAAATGTTATGTGCAGCTGAGCCATGCAGACTACTATGATTGTATATCCTTTCTTGTACAATGTTGCTTCCCTTAGCATTACTAATTTTTCTTAATTTTTCCTTGCTTAGTTTCCTGTATCCCCAGAACAAAATCAACCCAGAACACTGTCTCAAAAGTGTCAACATCCCCTTAATATTTTCCAACATATGAGATATTCTATCAATTCTGACTTCTTGGAGAAATATCTTCTGTGGTCCTCCATTTTCCTATCCCAATGTGGACCGGTTGTCTTCTTTGCCCACTGTAGCTATGTCATCTGGGGCTTTCCCATATCATCCTGGGCCTCTCCTTCTCCTGTCTCCTTTGTTGGTGTGGCTGTTTCCTTTATCTTCTGCCTTCTTTCATTTTGTCTCCTCTAAGTTTGGTGGAAAAAAGTAGTACCATAAATCCTGGAAAAGTATTTGGAAGTACTCTTATTCTAAATTGCAATCTGAGTATGTCTTTATTCTTTACTCACATTTAATCTATAATGGGATGATACACTTTCTAGGTAGATCATTTTCCCTCATAATTTGAAGGCATTTTTCCTCTTGTTTTCTAGCAACTAGGTTGGTTTAGATTTCTATGGCATTCTGACTTGAGTCCTTTGTTTGTGTGGGTAATCTGATTTGTATTTTTTTTCTCATTCATGATTATTAGGGTCTATTCTTCACCTCCAACATTTTAAAATTTCATTCATAATGATGCGATTCACTTTGTGTCATAGATATTTGTGCTGGGTACTTGTTGGGCCCCTTTCAATCTGGGAACTCATGCTCTTTGGTTCTATGTAAATTTCTTATGTAATTTTCTTCCCTCCATTTTATCTGTCTGGACCTCCTGTTATGGATATCTACTCTTCTCGACTGGTTTTCAGTTATATTTAACGCTTTCAGTTACATTTAATACATTTCTGCTGTATGTTAGTTTGTATGTCTTACTTTGAGTGAGATTTTCTCAATTCATTGGTTCCACTGATACTTTTTTAAACATAGTTTAGATATTTTTAACAACCAAAATCTCTTTTTTAACCTCTCTAAACATTCTTTTTATAGCTGTATATTTTTGTTTCATTGACTTACAACTTTTGTCTTTTCAAAGTTTTCAATTATAAATATAGTTTTTGTTTTCTTTAGCTCTCTGATTTTTTTGTTTGTTTGTTTTGGTATATCTTTCATATTACAGAATTTCCTCAAATATCTGATATTCTTTGGTTTTTTGAATATTTAAAAGCAATTCACTAAAAACCATTGGGGGGGGTGCCTGGATGGTTCAGTAGGTTAAGCATCCAACAGGCTCAGGTCATGATCTTGTGGTTGGAGAGCTTGAGCCCCACATCAGACCCTGTGCTGACAGTTCAGAGCCTGGATCCGGCTTCAGATTCTGTGTCTCCCTCTCTTCTGCTCCTCTCCCCCTCAAAAATAAATAAACATAAAAAAATAAAAAACTTTTTGGAAACTTTTTCTGCTGCAGTGTACCTTGTGGGCCGGTGGGGTTCTCTATAGGGTGATTTTATTGGTCACTTTTTTTGAGACTCCTCATATCTCAGAATCTTTCCTAGTGGATTAGGCAGATCCCTCAAAGAAGAATCTGTGGTTTTCCATAGGGAGAAATAAACTTGATTACCCCCTGGAAGTCAAGTTGGAGTAGGAAAATAGGTGGGGTCTTCACATACAGTGTAATGTAATGTAACATTCCTGTTTCGGTGCCATGTTCCCACACTCTCCTGAACCTCATGTCTTCAACTCTAGAATGTCTTTGGTTCGACATATCCAGAAGGCAGCCCCTTATTCTTCTGCTGGAACAAAGAATAGGCAGATGCACAATTGAATGGAGGGAGTAGAGACGCAGGCTTCTGCATCCAGCTCTCCTACAAAGACTTCTAATCAACTTTGCTATTTTCAGTCTTATTTCCACTATCATTTTCAGAAGTTATCTTATCACCTCAAATTCCTGATCTTTTCTCAGATAGGGTAAATCAGTCTTTTTATGTTTGTTTGTTTTAACTGCCAGAGGAAGTTTTCTCTTTCTCTATCCTGCTAACGGATCTATCAGCCTAACGTTCTGCTTGTTCCCTACTTTGCGTCTCCTTATGATATGTCATTTATATTTCAAACTTAACATTCTAATACCAAACTCTTCTTCTCCATCCAGACCTGCCTTTCTCATGTCCTCATATCAGCAAATGGCACAATCACCTGGTTGCTGAGATCTTCTTATTTTCCTTCTTTTACCTTCTTATTCAATCCATCAGCACATCTATTGACTTTACCTTCAAAGAATATTTCACTTCTGAAGTTTCATTACCTTTACAACTATTGACCTGACCAACCCAGTATTATCTGTCACCTGGTTTACTCTTAATAGTTAATTCTATTTTTGGCCTGCTAAGAACATTCTCTACACAAAAGACAGAGTGATCTTTAAAAAAAAAAATTAACATTTACTTATTTTTTGAGAGACAGAGAGAGATGGAGCATGAGCAGGGGAGGGCAGAGGGAGAGGGAGACACAGAGTCTGAAGCAGGCTCCAGGCTCTGAGCTGTCAGTGGAGTGCAGGGCCCAATGTGGGGCTTGAACTCACAAACTGTGAGATCATGACCTGAGCCGAAGTCAGAAGCTTATCCGACTGAGCCACCCAGGCACCCCCAGAGTGACCTTTTAAAATCAAAATCTGCTCATGCATTTCCATTGTTCAAAGTGATCCACTGACTTCCCTTTATCTTTGGAATACAATCCAAGAGCCTTTCCATAGCATTATATGCTCTGTCTATTCAAATTCTATCTCCTGTCCTTGACCCCCTGTACTTACTGCTCTCTGCCATACTAGCCTTCACTTCTATTGAAGATACCGAGCATTCTCTTGTTTCAAGGCCTTTTGCTTCTGGTCCTGTTACCTGAAATTCTCTTCTTACAGATATTGTGATTCTGAAATGACAACATTTTCCATTTTCTAACTCCTCACATGTCACAACATACGTTCCTCAGTTCCAGAGACTGCTTTATCCACTGCTCTATCTCCAGTGCCAAAAACAGTCCTGATACATAGTAGGTGCTCAATAAATATTTGTGGAATGAATCACTGAAACTCCAATTTAGTGGAGTTTCAAGCGGACGTGTCAATAAATGCATGCATTCAAACAGTCATGTTTAACTGGAGCATGAACATTTTTTTTTTATTAAAGGAAATAAATTACTAAAGAGCTACAATTTCAGCTTCTGTTTGAACATTTCAAATCATACAAATTCATCATCTTAGAGGCAGTGAATTCTACCTTTAGGGAGAGGTAATATATTTATATATTTTATATATAAATATATATGATATATAAATATATAAATATAAATATATAAATATAATATTTATATTATAAATATATTTTTATATATTATATATTTATATTATATATTTATATATATTATATATATTATTTATATGTGTAAATAATATATATTATATGTATAATATATAATTTATATATATAATATAATATACAAATAATATAAATATAAATATATATAAATATATATTATATATATAAATATATATAAATTGTGTTCACCTTACAAATCAACAACAAGAACAACAAAACCAGCAACCTGATTGAAAAATGGGCAAAGGGCCTGGATAGACATTTCTTTAAATAAAATACGTAAATGGCCAATAAGCACGTGAAACGATGCTCCACGTCATTAGTCATCAGGAAAATACAAAGCAAAGTCATAATGAGATGTCACTGCGCACTCATTGGGATAGCTACCAGTAAGAAAAACAGAAAATAACAAGTATTGATAAGGAGTGAGAGAAACTGGAGCCCTTGTGCACTGTTGGGAGGAATACAAAATGGTGCAGCTGTTTTGGAATTAGTATAATGGTTTCTTTAAAAATTAAACATAGAATAACCATAGGACCCAGCAATTCCACTTGTGGGTATACATCCAAAGAATGGAAAGCAAGGGCTCAAACAGATATTCGTACACGTTCATTGGGGCATCATTAACAATAGCCTCAAGATGGGAGCAGACCTCATGTCGATCAATGGATACATGGAGAAACAAAATGTACATACGATGGAATATCATTCAGTCATAAAAAGAAGTGGAATTATGATATGTGCTACAACATAGATGAATCTTAGGGACATTATGCCAAGTATGCCAGCCACAAAAGGACAAATATTGTGTGATTCCGATTATAGGAGGTCTCCAGAGTAGTCAAATTCATAGACAGAAAGTACAACGGTGCTGCCAGAGGCTGGGGGAAAGTGGGAAGGGGGAGGTATTGTTTCATGGGTTCAGAGTTTCAGGCTGAGAAGATGGAAACAAACTGGAGATGGATGGTGGTGACGATCGCACAACAATGTGCGTGAACTTAACGCCACTGAACTTGACACATAAATGATTCATACGGGAAAGTTCATGTTAGAAGTATGTTACCATGGTTCAAGAAAATAGCTGTGTTCAGCTAAAAGAGACCAACTGGAAAATTTTATCTGAAGGAGCTTTATAGCCACAGGAGGAGAAACTCTGATGATAGTAGTGGGAACATTTGAAGATAATAATCAGCGATGGATCAGAAGACTCCAGATCTTCTCTTTGTCAGACTCATATTCCCACCCACGTGCCTATAACCTCTCCTCCATGACCTGGCTCCTTGTTGCTCTTCTCTGTCTGTCATCCTATTTAGGAACGGCAGAGAACCCGGAATTTAGTCACATTCAACGGCAGCAAGGAACGTTCTCAGTGTTTCTTTCGTGAAAATGTTAAGCACTTTGAGATGTTATGAGGTATTTTTGGAAATGAAAGATTTCATTGCCAAAGGAGCTAAACAGTTATTGTTTTTGCAGGAGTCTTCCAAGCATTTAGTCAACTGATGTGCACTGTCGGTTTTCAAGAGCAGGAGGAATATTCGGGGCTCCTCTAGCATTTTTGGTCACAGCCTTCTTTTCTGTCTTGGCAGTTGGCCGTGGGACGCTTGTTTGGGGGAAGTTGTCACTAGCTTAACTGCAAACTTCGTTGCATTTGCTGAGTCCCCAGTTCATGAGTGTTTGTACATATGTACTCCAAGCGCAAGAATTACTTCTGGATCTAAGCTATGGAGCGTGTCAGTTCTTGAAAAGAATGTCCCTGAACTGTCCTCTGAGAAAGTCAACGTGATTGCTTCTGGTATGGTACGGAAACATATGCTCTGCATACACGAGAGATGCCGCCACCCAAAACAGACTCTTGCCTCGCCATGAGACACATCATCTCACTTGAGTGCCACAAATCATGCTTTGAATTTTCCCAAGGCTCTCAAAGCACACAACTTTTATATGCAGGTCAACCTGTATATATTTCTTATTCAAAATCCAAAATTGCCAGATGTCTCTTGCAACCGGGGACTTTGTAAAGTTTAGAAATATAATGTCTATGCCATTATGTTATACCCCCCAGCAAGTTCTGGATACCTGCCCTATAAATGAATGCCATGATACTGGCTGAATATTCATACTCTCTAGGATAAATAAAGACTATAAATAAACATACTAGTTTATACCAGCTTTTGTTGCCGAATGAGTTTTAGTGACTCACTGAGGATAACTTCTGGTTTTCAGAGTTTTTTGGATTTCAGAATGGTGAACAGGGATCATAGACATGCTAGTGTAAATGAGGGTAGGGGATTAGCTAACCGAGTTTTGCTAACAACAGGCTCCCGTATTTCTCAATATTCTGATCTTTGGAGGAACAGTGGAGAAGTTTCCATAGAGAAAATCCTTAAGGAATTGGGGCAGGGATAATTGCTCTGAAGCCTACATTATCCGACCTCTCCTGCTTGACTGTCTCTAATATAGACTTCGACAGATGGACTCATTTGTTCAAACCTGCCACCTTCAACTGGGTAAGGTGGAAACCTCCAAGTTATCAGGAGAGAAAACAAAACAAAAAACAAAACAAAACAAAAAAACAGTGAAGGTCAAGTGGTTATGCAACCTAAGGTCACCCAGCCAATCCAAGATGGTAGCCTGATAAGGGAACTTTCAGAAGTGAGTAAGTATTCTTTAATTTATGTCGTGGGATAAACCAAGGGCGAGAAGTTAGAAGGTGTGACCGTGTTATTACTTATATGACCTTAGGCAAAGCCCATACCCTGGATAGTTTTGGTTTCTCTATTTAAACAATGAGGACTAAACAATTATTTTATGGTCCATTTTGTATCTCCAGTCAAAACAACATTATCCACTAATAGGTTAACTGCAGGTGAAATATCTGTATTTCAAACAACTAACAATGGCGTCCTCCTGCTTCTGGAGGATATCCTTCCAGGAAAAAATGCTACCCTGGAAGACACGCAGGGAAATTCATTTCCTCCATCCTTCGGGACATTTTACCCTGCTCATAGCATACTGTAGCATATATTAAATGTCTCCAATAAGGACTTCATTTAGATTTAATAAGTCAGAATTGCAAACATTAATGAAATGCCAATAGAGTGATTAACAACACATGCTTTGAAGTTCCTCAAATATGCACTCCCCCGCCCAAAAAAAAGAGAGAGAGAATTTATAAGAAAAATGTCCAGACATAGAATGTTACCCTGTTTTTTTCTTTCTCTTTCGGAGTTAAAATATCTCTCAAGAGCTCAGGACTGAACAAACAGAAAAACATCAGGAGAATTAAAAAAAAACAAAAACAAAAAACAAAACAAGGCTGAATTTCAGTCACACCGATGTCAGCAAGAAGCAAAAATAAACTCCTTTTAAATGATGTTTCTTTTCCACAGCACTCAGAAGCAGATTTGGTAAAAAGTAACCTCAAAACAGACAAATTCATCCTTCACCCCCTCCTCCCCTGAACTTGGACCCCACTTTTGGCCTCTGCTCTTATTTATTGATCCTGTAACTTCTTCCACATTAAAGATTCCTAGGATCTCTCTCTGTCTCTCTCTCTCCATTCTTGGGAGCTACCTAAGAACACAAATAAGGGAACAGAAGTGGTCTGCTAATTTTGCATTATCCCAATTTCAGGAAAATAGCACAGAACCATCCCCTTGGAGCTTCCCTGGTCCAAGCTCCCCCTTTCTTGATGAAGTCTAGAGCAATGAAGTGATCTGGTGGGTGTCACAGCTAGTATGTGAGAGAGGTGACCAATCACAGGTCCAGTACCGGTACCTCTCTGCCCAAAACCGCCTGTTCCCTGCTGTCCCAGATGAAAACAGTAGAGGTTCCCTCGCAACCCCCCGTTGCCGTATATACCTCTGTGGAATAGCATTGAGTTAGGAACTCCCCCCGCCGCCCGCCTTGTGAGCTGCACGAAGCTGGGCCCTTACAAGTTCAGCACCTGAGAAAAATTAAGGGGAGGACTGAAAATCACATCCAGCTGGGCGTTAGCATGTGTTAAACAGGGTTTTGATGTTAAAGGGTTTTAAGTGCGTGACTGGTACACCTCAGGGCAAGGCCCGAGGTTCCCTGAGAATCTGTTCTTGCTTTTCTTTCTTTTCGAGTCTAATCGGTCCCATTCCGTTTTCAATTCTCTTTCTCACTTTGCAAAGTGCCAGACAAATTACTGGTATCCTCTGCGAGCCTCTGGTTTCTTTTTGGTTTCTGAACGCATACCCTCTTGAGGATACTTCAGGGTAGATCTCGCTCGAGACAAGATTTTCACAAAATTTTCGGGACGTAATTAAAGCAAAGACCCATTGGTGACTTTTCTAGCCCTTGATTGATCTTCCATTTTCTAATCGTCTTCTGGAATGTGTACATTTTCTTCATGGTTAGAATGTATTTCCTCCAAAACTCTTTCTCGTTCTTTGGTTTCAACAACGTGCTATCTGAACGGTGGACTGTCTCGAGGCGTTAAGATGATCAATACAAAGTTGCTGATAGTCAACTATTTTTGAACTGTAAAGAACGGCAACTTCGTTTGGTTCAACCCCATAAATTGTCCTTTGGAATATACTCATTTTAGCAGAGATTGTTTTTCTTAAAGAAACCGTGTAATAAAACCATGATCCTTATTGAATGTTATAACGTGGAAATGAAAATATTTCAGGGAAAAATTCTGCTTAGACGATTTTGTTTGTTTCCTTATAGTTCAAGGAATCTTATGCCTCAATTTGTTGGGAACCGTCTCCAGGTTTTACCTGCTGTCCAGCATTCCCTCCGATTTAGCATTTGCTCGGCATTGTTCACTGGCTAATGAAGTAGAAATATTAATTGTTGCATTAACAGCACTTTGTTAGGTTGGTCTTAGTGGACCTCTACTCTGTAGCTAATAACGCCTCCGCTCTGATCTCTAGTATTGTGTGAGCTACGTATATATTGAATGGAGGTGTGAACTGACTGTGGGGTTATATCACTCCTTTAAGACACAACTCGCAGATGCCTCGTTTTCAAGGGAGGAACGTCAGATGCTCAGTGATGAAATGCACTCAGATGCAAGTGGTGTGGGATGGTTCATTTTTTCTGGTCTTGAGAGGTACTGGTAGAGGCATTCGTAGTTGCTGCCCTGGTGGCGTCTTGATTTGCCAGCCAGTTGTGACATGGCCTTGCCCTGACTCCTGCTCTAACCTGAAGGAGGCACAAAGCCCCCAGGCCACCGGTTGGCAGGATCAATGACAAACATGGGAACTTTTGTGAGGTATAAATGAAATGTGTGCCTGAACTGAAAACTGGGCAGTCCAGTGTAGATCAGGTACTGACTAGTGTGAATGCTTTCGCTAAGGTGATGTCACCACGGATAGGGTATAATCTATGGCTAATATTGTAATGTTCGGTGATACATTTTTTTCTTTGGCAGTAAACCTTTTTGACAGAAATAAGTCCAAGAGGAAGAAAAGTGCACCAATGAAAATTCAAGGACCAAGTTTTCATTCTCATGGAAGTTGATGACGAGTGCGTCCCTGGCACACAATGTTTGTCCACATTCACCATCCACCCCAGAGGCTGTGGCGCGGTCACTGACCACATGGCAACATGACAACACAAAACTGCTGAAGAAATACCAGCATCCAGAGAGTTCGTAGTTTAAGAAGATCACGCTTGAAGGCAACGGCTTAGTCTCTGCCGTTCTAGAGGGTGTGTTTACAGACAATAATGTGAAGCTTGACTTTTTTATGCACACTTAAAAAAGGAACATTCTTCTAAATTATTTTCTCTGCCTTTTTTTATGCCGAGTTTTCTTGTGTATACAATACAAGAACTGAAGTAGTAACTGTTACTGTGTTGGCTCCTTTTACAGAAGAGCATATTCAGTAGCAGTTAAATGGTGACAGTTTTACATTAGTGCGATCAACTGAGTTTCTCGGCTGAGCCACAGAACGCAGAAAAGTGACTTGAGAGACTGTTTTCTCAATTTTCCCAAAGATGGTACATAACTATACCATTGCAGATGTGCACGCCATTGCACACAATGGATGCCTTGGAGCATCAGAGTTTAATTCTCTGAAAGACTCCTGGCTGAAACAGGCTGAGTCATATGTTTCAAATCGCAAGTCCCTAAAGATGGTTCCAAAAATAGTTTTTCACCCACCCAGTCACGGAATCAAGTAAATCTTCTGGAAGTTCATTCTTCCAGAGGTGAAATTTCTGGCATTATTTTGAATGCTACTGTCATTTTGGGAAAATGTTCAATATTGAAACAAAATGAAATACTCTGTGATGACAATATAAGCACAAAGTTTGGTGGCTCACCCCCTCCGGCTGATCAGTGTTTGTTACTAAATGGAGAGACCTGTGGAATAAAAATGTGCACGGAATTAGTGACGAACATATTATTCAGATTGCATCCATCCAAACAAGCCACAGTATTCCATAGTCAAAAATAGAAGCTATTGCTGATAACATTTACAACTATTCTTATAGATACAGCTAAAACAATTAAACTTAATGTTTTGCTATGAAGCTGATGTTGAATACAAAAAAAAAAATAAAAAGGGGGTAAATGTTTTGCTGTCAATGAGCATATTTTACAAATGTTAAAACTTTATGTAAGTCAGCTTACATGTCCTGTAAGCTTGTTTTTTTCTTTCTTTCTTTTTTTTTTTTGTGCGTGAATGAGTTACCTGATTTTAATTGCATTTTGTTCCAAATCACTTGGACATCTGTTTTGAAATTTTTCGGGATGTTCTGTTTGTCAACTGGCCTATAGCTGCTGCTGTTCACGGTAGCTGGGGCCCAGAAATTCCCGGGCCAGCATAGCCACAGCCAGGGCCAAGGACCTGGGAACCAACTTCCTTTGTAGGACAGGTGGGAGGCAGAGGTCCAGCAGGTCAGCTACAGTCAAAAAAAAAAAAAAAAAAAAGAATTTCAATAATTGGCACACCATCCAACTTCAGTTTTTGAAGGTTTTAGAAAATTGGAATCACTACAAACAAAATTTTCACGCAAGACAATCCTGAAAACGAATACAAATGCAGGAGAAGAATTGATCTTGAATACCAGCATGGGGTATATCTTGTCTGACGAGGCTGTGAGGATTCAACATATGTGAGCCTTCATTCTGAATTCAATAAGACCTTGAAATATTTCGGCTTTGGGGAATAGTCTTTTCATGGAAACTTTATTTTTAATTTGATGCATTTATATTTTCTTTCAGAATGGAAATAAAGTTGAGAAGACTTATGATTTTGCAGCGTTTGCATTTTATGAGACATTTATTTTATTTCTTAAGTTTTTTTTTAATCTGAGTATAGGTGATACACAATGTGACTTTAGGTTCACGTGTACTACATGGTGATTCGACTTCTCCATGCGTTATGCTATGCTCGTCAAATGTGTAGCTACCATCTGTCACCATACAACGATATTACAGTATCATTTAATATATTCCCTATGAATGCCTTTCATTCCCATGACTTATTCCTTCCATGCCTGGAGTTCCAGTACCTCTAGCAACCCTTCACCCATTTTGCCCAGCCCCCAGCCCCCTCTCCTCTGGCCACCACTTTTTTTTTTCCATTTATATAAAACTTTATTTTTTTTCAATATATGAAATTTATTGTCAAATTGGTTTCCATACAACACCCAGTGCTCATCCCAAAAGGTGCCCTCCTCAATACCCATCACCCACCCTCCCCTCCCTCCCACCCCCCATCAACCCTCAGTTTGTTCTCAGTTTTTAAGAGTCTCTTATGCTTTGGCTCTCTCCCACTCTAACCTCTCTCTTTTTTTTTTTCCTTCCCCTCCCCCATGGGTTCCTATTAAGTTTCTCAGGATCCACATAAGAGTGAAAACATATGGTATCTGTCTTTCTCTGTATGGCTTATTTCACTTAGCATCACACTCTCCAGTTCCATCCACGTTGCTACAAAGAGCCATATTTCATTCTTTCTCATTGCCACGTAGTACTCCATTGTGTATAGAAACCACAATTTCTTTATCCATTCATCAGTTGATGGACATTTAGGCTCTTTCCATAATTTGGCTATTGTTGAGAGTGCTGCTATAAACATTGGGGTACAAGTGCCCCTATGCATCAGTACTCCTGTATCCCTTGGGTAAATTCCTAGCAGTGCTATTGCTGGGTCATAGGGTAGGTCTATTTTTAATTTTCTGAGGAACCTCCACACTGCTTTCCAGAGTGGCTGCACCAATTTGCATTCCCACCAACAGTGCAAGAGGGTTCCTGTTTCTCCACATCCTCTCCAGCATCTAGAGTCTCCTGATTTGTTCATTTGGCCACTCTGACTGGCATGAGGTGATATCTGAGTTTGGTTTTGATTTGTAGTTCCCTGATGAGGAGCGACATTGAGCATCTTTTCATGTGCCTGTTGTCTGGCCACCATTTTTAATGTGGCAAATAGAGACATATTGTTTGAAGAGTTTGATCCTATACAAAGTGAAAGTAATTTAGATGGAAACCCACAAATAGAAACTTCGAAGACATTTGAGCTGAAATAGTTGTACGCTTCCTTACGAAGAATTAGAATTGAGAGTATTCCCTATTTAGCAGTATTTGTCTGGCCTCACCTGACCACCTGGAGATTTTTCTTACTAAAACATAACAGGGTCTAAAAGACAAGTCAACTGGCAATGCCAGTAATTTCAAATTTATTAAACAAAGATTCAACTTTTAAAAAGATTGCAAGAGGGGTCGCCTGGGTAGCTCAGTCGATTAAGTGTCCGGCTCTTGATGTCGGCTCAGGTCATGATCTCACGGTTGTGAGATCAAGCCCCTTGTTGGGCTCCACACTGGCCGTGGAGCCTGCTTGAGATCTGCTCTTTCCCTCTACTGCTTGCACTCTCTCTCTCTCAAAAAAACAAAACAAAACACAACCAAAGAAGAAGAAGAAAAAGAAAAAAGAAAATTGATTGCAAGAAAGTAAGAAAGTTTAGGACAAAATTTAAAATAATAGGACTGTCTTAATAAAAATAAAGTCTTCAAAAAAATATTTGTGACACTTTTAGAGGTTGCTATAGCTAAGAAACTGATTAAAGTCTATAAGGATATTCCAAGGCAGTGCCTGGGTGCCTCAGTCAGTTGAGTGTTCGACTCTTGATTTTGGCTCAGGTTGTGATCTCACAGTCATGGGATCAAGCCCTGTGTCTTCTTCACTGACAGCACGGAGCCTGCATGGGCTTCTCCCTCTCTCTCTGCCCCTCCCCCACTTGTACACACACACTCTTTCTCTCTCTCTCAAAATAAATAAGCGTAAAAAAGATATGCCAAGAACAAGTACTCTGCTTATGTTTCTAAATGTCCAGAAAATTAATATAAAGAAGTTTTACAATTGTGGCCCTAATGTATGTGATATTGTGCTTCTGAGAGAGTTCTGAAAAGTCTTTTTGAATACAACAATGTATGAATGTGATTGTTTCAACGGCACATATACTAAAATTGGAATGATACAGAGAAGAAGAGCATGGCTTCTGAACAAGGATGGCACGAAAATTCGTGAAGGTACCATGTTTTTTTTCGAATAAGTGATGGGGAATAAGGAGGGCACTTGGGTGTTAAAAAAAATGAGTGTTGTTGATGACACAATAGCCACATCATATTCAAGGAAAAAATGCTAGATGTCTGATTTCTAGATATAGGGTGGGGAGGGATACAAATGAAATGTAGGGCTGTGGCAACTCGATTGTTATAATCTTTCTAGCAGCAGAAATAACTCTTGCAACAGTTCTGGTCCTGCAGATGATATGAAAGGTTAAGTGGGGGGTGGAGGTGGGGGAGGTTGCTGTGGCTTTCACTTTAGTTGATCAGAAAAGATGAAAGGTGAGACTAGATATATAAGATTTTAAGAATTAAGAATTAGATGTATTCTAGAATAGTTACGTTGGTAAATATGATATATTAGGAGTATAGTGGCTAAAAGAAAAAGGTGTCAAGATAAAGGACATTTAAGAAAAGGAAGAAAACTTCTACTGCAGTAGGAAAATCAGGAAAAGAGGAAACAAAGATGGCTGTTGAAAGGTTTATTTCTTTTGACCCTATTTCATCTTAGCATAGCCTAAAACGTGATATGTTAACATTCATTAATAGAAACTGATTGAAAAGGAAAGTTGCCAATAGACCTGTAAAGCAGAAAGGAAAGAATGGATGAGTGTAAGTAATGCTATGTAAAAATGAATTTTTAGGGGTTCAGTCGGTTAAGCATCTGATTCTTGGTTTCGGCTCAGGTCGTGATCTCATGGTTCGTGAGTTCGAACCCCACGTTGGGCTCTGTGCTGATGGCACAGAGCCTGCTTACGTCTCCCTCTCTCTCTACCCCTCCCCTGCTTTCTCTCTATCTCTCTCTTGAAATAAATAAAAATAAACTTAAAAATGGATTTTTAGAGGTTCCTATGGGCACATCACCTCCAGCATTAGCTTTCAACAAAAGCAACAGTAGCAAAAGGCCCTAGTGATTTAAACATGAGGTTATTGATACAAATGTGTGCTGGAAATAAAGGCACAATTAACATTCAAAGATTTATTATTAGGTTAAGAGCATTTTGAATCAACCGTATTTTATGTACATATAAGATAATGTCTTAGAGGAAATGTAATCTCTTATTTCCTGCATGAGGGGCATGCCCCTTGGAGACACTGGTTTTTGTGACACCTTCATGTCCTAACCATGTACAGAGGCATGGGAAAAAAATGAACAAAAATATATATAAATAAGGCATAGTTTTAACCTCAACTAGGTAGAAAGAATGACACAGATTTCTTCCAAACCACACTTTCAGATTATGAAGATGAGTGGAAAAGGAGAGAATGTTAACTTTGGCAAATAAATATGTTTAGAGTCTCCCAACCTTCTTGGATTCTCTTACTTTCAAAGTAATGATTAAGAAGAACTTAGGAAACCTCAATATGTTGTAGAGAAGGCTTTCAGAATAGGACTCATGAGACTTAAGTTGTTGTAGTTGTTGTTGTTCTTTATTCTGGACAAGATAGCAGTGACGTTGGACAAAGTAATTGGCCCCTGGGTCTAAGCTTCTTCACTTCTCAAAAAAGAAGTTGTGCAAGATGACAGCTGAGATACTTTCTGATATACAATTTTTAAACCTGTGTAGTGATAATATGACCCATTTATTCAAATGGAAAGATGCAAGGGGTAGGACTGATGAGAGCAAAGGAACTGTCCAGGGTGCTTAGAAACACTGGGGTCCATTCATTCTCTGGAGTGATGACCAGAAGACACAATATGATTCCATCTGTTACCCATTCAAAATTTCTACTATGTTAAATACATAGTAAGCTATTCTGTCAGTGTCAAGTGGATACAGTTCAACATGAGATCAATTTCCTTTTGCTTAAGAGGGGAATTGTATATTTAGAATCATCTCTTTCTGTTTCCAGCTAGGCCAGTCATTTCATTCAGTTATTATTAAGAGGAACATATCATAGTAATTTTCATCGCATACCTGTGATATTAATTTTCTAGGAGGTATATCAGGGGATATGAGGATTCATATATTGTTAAGAGGTAGGAGGGGGTGAGACTTTGAAAAATATACCTTTGATCATGGCACAAAAATGAGGATAAAGGAAAGAGAAAGAGATGTAAGACTGATAATGGGAGCTAATTATAATTAAGCAAGCCTGAGTTGCTTGACCAGGACACACGGGAAGGGGTTGTAGTAAGTATTTGTGGGTTATATTAACTTATTACAGCATAACCTGGTACTTTGGCACTAGTTGCTACAGCTTCTTCTTCTTTTTTTTTTTTAATTTTTAAAAATGTTTATTTATTTGTGTGAGAAACAGACAGACAGACAGGCAGAGCATGAGTGGGGGAGGGGCAGAGAGAGAGGGAGACACAGAATCCGAAGCAGGCTCCAGGCTCCAAGCTGTCAGCACAGAGCCCGACGCGGGGCTCGAACTCACGAACTGCGAGATCATGACCTGAGCCGGAGTCAGACGCTTAACTGACTGAGCCAGCCAGGTGCCCCACCAAGTCCTCTTCTTGATAACCTACTTTGTGTAGAGAGTGCAATGGGAATGTGAAGCTGGCAAATCTTAGTGAGATGTAGACCTACTGAGTGGAAAGTGGGGAGCTGGGAACCCCTTGAAGCTAAAACACTTGTACCAAGTCAATATCTTGAAATTTTACTCTTGTGACTATTGCTTCTTCCTGGACCTTCCTTAATCTCATGCCACTCTGACCTTTGCTTCCTTCTTCTTCTATGCTGAATTTGAAGCCAGAGTTTCAGTCTCTTGGACTCTGGGGCACTGTATTGTTGTGAGGACAAATGTCATCTTTTTCAGTCAACCCTCCCACCAAACCTAGGCCTGAGATTTCTTTTCACTTTTGAGCGTACAAGATGGCAACTAGAAATTCAGCCTGGTAATTATCGTAGCACAAAAAAGACTTTCACTTCTCTGCATTTTATCCCTGTAACAGACACACCATTTCTATGCAGCTTACACACAGGATTTCATAGGGCTCTGGGCTTAGAGGGGTATATGAGAAATAGAAATTGATACTGTGTTAAACTCAAAGTTGCTTCTTCTTTTCAATGACCAAGGCTTTATATCTTAGCCTGTATTCTCTCCCTAACCCTTTCTTCCCTGAGATGGGTGTTCTCCCAAGATACTCATCACATTCTCATGCACGTGAACTTTGGGTAGGCACGACCATACCCGATATACCAATTCCCCAGATACATGTTCAGACACACACAAATCCCAGTCGTTGGTAAAATTTAAGTTTCATTTCAAGGTGTCTCCCTCTTAAGTCAGAAGTGTTCCCTTCCAGGAAAGAGGAAAAAGTATGTAGGCAGAAGCTTCTCAGGTTGCTATATTTGCTGGCATGAATATCCAGGCTGAGGGCTATAGACTGGGATGTGAAGTTGTAGGTTTGGTGTGACCAGTAGAGAATTTAGGCAAATGTGATGCTCAAAATGACATGGCAGCATCATTGAGGTCACACTGTGGTGGCACAGAAGATCGTCAAGGCAGAGTCTGGTAAGAATTAGATAGTGTTGGGGCGCCTGGGTGGCGCAGTCGGTTAAGCGTCCGACTTCAGCCAGGTCACGATCTCGCGGTCCGGGAGTTCGAGCCCCGCGTCGGGCTCTGGGCTGATGGCTCAGAGCCTGGAGCCTGTTTCCGATTCTGTGTCTCCCTCTCTCTCTGCCCCTCCCCCGTTCATGCTCTGTCTCTCTCTGTCCCCAAAAAAATAAATAAAAAAAAAAACGTTGAAAAAAAAAATTAAAAAAAAAAAAAAAAGAATTAGATAGTGTCAGTGTTCCTGCTTAACACAGAAGGAATTTAGCCTCATCAGAGGATTTGGAGAATGCCTGAGATAACCAAGAGAGAAGCCCAGCCACACGAACTTATCCAGTGGAAAGAATTAATAGGAACTAACCCTAAAGACACCTGAGGGCCAGGACTCTTTTCTGGGTACACTAGGTATCAGGTTACAGGTTACAGGTTACTGGAGAGAGGATAACACAGAAACCGCAGAGATGACTGGCAGAAAAATCTGTGATTCCATTTGCTTAGGCAGATAACAAATGAGAGGGAACACTTTGGAAGATGTTTTGCCTTTCTTTCTTTAGTCTATCTCAAGTTTGAGGTTTTCATACCATAGTCACAGGAGGCTGTGTGGTAGGTGATCAAAATTGTGAATTCGGATTTTTCTTGAAAAGACAGCCTCAGGATTATTCAACATCCTGCCCATGATTTTGGTTTTCGTCCTATTTTCATGTGTCCTGGGTAGTTTCTCCTTATCTGAATGATTTCTTATATATTTATCTGGTATTTCTAGGGATTTTGTAGCTGGGAGGTTTTTATAGTCTCTGCGCCATATTGGTAGAAGCAGACTTCCAAGTCATGATTGGACATTTAATAAGTACTCTCAGGTAAAGGAACAAGCTGCAACAGTGGATAATGAGTATATCTGATAGTAAAGCTTTCCACAAAATGGGCCAATAGAAATGTCAAAATAAGTGGCAGGGAAAAAAGTGGCAGGATGGGTGACAGAAAGTAAGGAGGAATCTGTAGGGTAGTTGGGGGAGGCATCGCTGTGAAGGGTTCAAAGAGAATGAGCGGGAAAGGAGTTCTGAGATGGGGAATGGTATTTAGATACATCATTTGTAGGAAGCTAGTTTCTATAGGTGTTGAGAGAAGAACCCAGCATACAGGTTTTGGGCAATGTGTGGGAGGAGAACAAGAAATGTGACTGAGAAAGGAAGGTGAGAGATAAAATGGTAGTTTAGGTGGGAAATTTGAAGAGAGTTTTTTTTTTTTTTTTAAGTTAAGGGAAGTCATCATCAATTTGAAGTTTCATTCACACCTCCACTAAGTGTTTTCTAGAGCTTCAAAATAAACCAAGCGTTGCTTATTAACCGTCTCCTCTGATTAATATTGGACTTTAAAGTATACTTCACAATTTGGGGCATTACCTGTTAAAAATGCTACATTAGTTCATAGGTAAGAAAATAGGGATCATGGTCTAAAACCTTTAAAGCCTTATACCACTTAAAATAGTATTCTTGTCTTCAATTCTCCTTTGCATACCTTACAGATGATTATAATAACATCAGAGACTCTGGTCAATGGAGCTACATAAATGTGAACAATTACACTTTCATGTTAAAATGCATCCAACGTTGAAAATGGCAAAGCCCTAATGAAGTATCTAAGAGCAAGAGGGTTTGGAGAGGACCTTATGGTCTTTCTCTAGAATCTTTCAAAGACCATGGACTATGTACTCAAGGAGATGTCATAAGTTTCATACCTTGATTTTGCCCAGGAATATTTAGTTCTACTCACTGAACTCATGAAACCCAGCTGTGTTTCTCAAAGAACCAGCTGAAGGAAGTGGGCAGTAGTGGTGACGGAGACGCAGAAATAAAAGACAAGAAATGGTGAGAAAGACAGCGTGGAACAGGAGGGGGGATCACAACTTCACACTGTTCGTAGTATTTGTTTCCCTGTGCATTCTCAGATAGGGTGACTTATTAAGTAAGGCCCTTTGTGATCTCACCACCAACTTCTTCACTAAAAATAGGATTAGGCTGGTTTGAACTTGCCGTAAATCTCATACAAATCAGCATCGGATGCCTGTACTGTCCTTTGACCGTGTGAGGTTCTGGATTCCCTGGCAGTGCCCATTCCCATGAAGCTCTTTTGGCTACAGGGCTGGCGTGCCCATTGACACCCACTTCTCATCATCAGCCTGGCAGAGCCCAGTGAGTCACGGTGACAAGGCAAGGACCACAAGCATTCCCCAGCATTCCACATGGTCGCCAAATGTTGGGAGGCATACAGCTGCTGGTGGTAGTCTGCTGTTGGCCGGGATGAGATTAATTAGGGAACAGGATAAACATGGACGCTGCCTTCCGATAAGTGGAGGGCAGCCAATTGAGGCCAGGCCTTCAGCCTGCCTCACAGAAATCACTCACCCTGAGGGCTCATGGAAACACACGCACTCACACGTACTTAGGAAAACTTTTCTCCAACCCCAAATAGAGCCAGGGGAGAATACAGAAGGCAGAAATTCTCAAACTCTATTATACACGTCTAAATAAATGGATTTTAAAAATAACCAGTGATTAAAAGTTGGATAACAGTAAGCCGAATTGACCATTTCTGCTGCTGATGTTGACTGAAGAAAATATTTGAATATATTTCCATATGAAAAAATAGAGGCAGAGAATGTATGGCTCGTTTCAAGATAATCCAAAGTGGTACTATTTTATTGGGGCCATGGATATTTTTGAGAGGCTGATGAAAAGTACAGTTTCTCTAGAAAAAAATGCATGTGCGCGCGCACACACACACACACACACACCTTTGCACTTTCTCTGTAGCTCATTTGTGGACCCATATATAGGTTCAGGTTAGAAATCCTGGCATAGTGTGTCATAGAAAATATCATATGGGTTAGTAAAATCTGAAAATTTAGTGAAAGCTCTCTATGTACCTGGAATTTTATTAGGTACCTGATGGATATTATTTCTAATTTCCTAACAATCCTGCAAAGTAGGTAGCATTGTCTGTCTCTAATATTAATTTCTTTAAGCTTTTAAATTTATTTTAAAAGAGAGAGAGAGAGAGCTGGGAAAGGGCAGAGGAAGAGAGAGAGGAGAATCCCAAGCAGGCTCCTCGCTGTCAGGACAGAACCCAATGCAGGGCTTGAACTCACGAGTCATGAGATCACAACCTGGACCAAAACCAAGAGTTGGATGCTTAACCAACTGAGCCACGCTGGCACCCCACCTCTCTTTACTAGATGAGAAAATTGATGATAAGAAAGATAAACTAACTTCACAGGGAAATACTATTTCCTAGTGATTAGGAGGCTAGACTCTGGGGTCACATTACTTAGGTTCAAATCCTGTTTTTTCCCACTTAGCAGTTAGAAAATTCTGGGCAAGTTCCTTATTCTTTTGTGTCCGTTTCATCAGCCATTGCTGGGGATAATGATGGAATGTACTTTATAAACTCTTATGAAAATTAAACGATACAAGACAAGCCAAGCACTTAGGACGTTGACTGGCACATGGTGAGCACTAAATAAATATTTGTTGTAATGGCTCTTATGGTTAAAGATCACAAAGCTGGTAAATAGAGGAACCAAAAGTCAAACCACGTTTTGTCTGGCTGGAGCCACCATACTTTCTGCTATACCGTGCAAGTTTCCAAACCTTGTCTTATTTTTGCTCTTTGGTAAATCATGTAATGTTTCTAAATTTTAGTTTTTGTGGCCATAAGATATAGACAATGGTACTAATAATAAAACATTTCCTTAATTTGTTGGGAGGATCCTATAACAAAAAACCCAATAAATACAGTTTGGTAAACTGTCACTTGCTGTGCCAATATCCATTATTATTATTAGTGATGAATGAATCAATCTGACTCAAAGCAAGGCTTTATATTTTAACTCCCACATTTATCATCGTGGAATTAAAACTTTGTCACATGCACTCACATCCAAATCTATCTGGATGATGCAAGTCATTGGAGGACGATCACACAACTGAAACAAGAATTCCACAATCTTGACTTGATACAAGGTAGTGTTTAACCACCCCACTGGATTTTCAATAGCATTTTCCTAAGGTAGAGAAAAAAAAGCATTTTTAGTAAAACAAATGTTTGAGAATCACATTTATGTTTATCTAAAAACTGAGAGAATGGAGTAGTAGCCAACAAGTTCGTTATGTTGGCACAGAAATGTATTTTTTAAACATCAAGTTCATTGTCCTCGGCTGGAATGCATGATTTTGGTTACTTTTCAAAAGGTCAGTTTATTTCTGGGAGTAATATTTCTGCAATGCTAAGAATCAGAAGTCAAAAGGGGAAAGAGGACATGGCCTGTGGAATAGATCATATCCCATCCTGGGATCCCTTAGGGAAGCTTGGATACGAGAGCTTAGCTCTCCTAAAGTGGAGACTTCCACTCTGGAATGGAATTACGATGTTGCAAGAGATCCACGTAATCAAATTTCATTCCATTTTGTTCACAGGGTCTAATTCCCTAGACATCAATTCACATCTCCTCTCTGCCAATTCATGTCCATCAACTCCTTTAAGAAGAAACTCACAGTTTACATCAGTTTACATCAATTGACCGGGCATAGATTGAGTGGCTCATATGAACTAGATGTGTGCATGACCCCAAGGCAAAAGGCGTGGTTTCTGTTCGGAAGCTGTTCAGCCTAATGGAGAAGATGGTTCTGCCAAAGACCCATGTCAGGACCCACAGTGTGGTTGGTGCCCAATAAATGTCTGTTGAAAGAATGAATTCATGCTAATAAAACTGTAAAGTGTTATCGAAAACCTGTTGCTGGGAAATTCGCTCTTTTTGTGGGAGGTGGCAGTCAGGGAAGCATTCCCAAGGGAAGTGACATTTGCACAATCTGGGTGGCAGCGCTGGAATTAGCTGGATGGGAAGCGAGTGGGAGTTATTTGAGAAGCTCACAGAGGTGTCCAAGCGCAGGGTGGGCTGAGTGGGCTCAAACAGAGCTGCTTTATTGAAGTTTTCATGTGTGAGTGAGGAAGGGAATGACGGCCAGCAAGATACACAGGGGGCAAACTGTCACTGCTTTAATATTCTAAATAAGAGGAAGTCTCAGTTTATTCTGTACTAAGGGGTCCCAGAGAGTTTCATATACTCATCTCTTTCTTTCTGTCTTCCCAGAACTTTGCACTCAACAGAAATTACTGACCTAATGCCCATACGAGCAGAGTTTTGTACTGAGTCTAAGAGTCAGACATTAAAGCCAACCCCCAACCCGCCCCAAGGGTTGAGCTCGCACCCCCTACTTCACCACCTATAGCTCTTTCACTGCTGTGCTGCCTTCTTCCATCGGTGCCTGAGCTCTGGGAAGCCGAGTGGTCGAAGGGAAGGCTGGTGGTGTTACAGAGCTGGGGCTGGGCCAGGGGCAGGGTATAGTATCCTGCCAAAACTCACCTCAACTGTGGAGGGGTGGCTGCTTGCACTGACTTCCTAAAGAAATGCCAGTTTGGGTACCCTGCGGCCAGGATACTTCAACCCGGAATGGATGAAAAAAGGAAACTGAGACACAGAGCTACCCTATCAGGACAACAGGAGGTTTGCTTAAGATGTAGGGAGAGAATTTCCTGAGCTGGTTTCAGATACTGATGATGCTTTTGAAGAATTGCCTGTGACCTCCTATGGGGATGTGCCAAGATCAAGAAAGGGGTTCATTGTATGCTGGATGGTTAGAACCTTTTTTTTCAAAAATGTTTATTTATTTGTCTTCAAGAGAAAGGGGGGGAGGGGCAGAGAGAGAAGGAGACAGAGGGTCCGAGATGAGCTCTCTGCTGACAGCAGGTCAAACTCCAGAACTGCGAGATTACGAACCGAGACGAAATCAGACGCTTAACGGACTGAGCCACCTCTGCGCCCCTGGATGGTTAGAATGTCTTATATGGGTGGCCATGACATGGCACCCTGTGCTTATGTATAAAGTTTATAATTACTTTTTAATGTCTGTATTTCCAGCTATGGTGTAAATTCCACAACAGTGGGACTAGTGGGTCCTGCTCCTTTGATGCTGTAATCTCAGCGCTTAGCTTAGTAGGTGCTCAGCAAATACTACTGATGGAATCTTTGGATATATGTGTGTGTGTGCGTGCGTGTGTGTGTACTTTCTGGCCCTGTAGGGCATGTAATTAGGAGTTGCGTTGAGACAGAAAGGGTGGGCAAAATCTTGACTAAAACTGGAATCCACTGGAGTACTTTCCCCGAAAGAAGGAATACGAAGACTTTTCTCGCCTAAAGGGAACTGCTCCTTTTGAAGTTGTATCTGAGGGAACCAAAAAGAACTTTCTGCACTGTTCTGCCAGAGAACACGATCCTCCCCTGAGTTTCCTTTCTCCCACAGGCCAGGACTGAGCTTTTGGTGTAGCAGACACTCAGGAAATGCCTGTTGAATTGAATTTTTAATGTGCCATAGCAGAACACAAAAGGCAGGACATTTCAGATTTTTCAGAAACAATTTGGATAAAGGTCATAAGAAGGAAGAAGACTGCTTCACAAGTACAGGTTCCGATTTGGAAGTTAGCCCTACCCTCGTATTACATATAGGGATTCTGAGATCCGCCTGGTGAAATGTTTTGCTCATCCAGGCAAATGCACGATGCGGACCCAGAACTCGAACCCAATTTTCTGATCTCCTCTCACACCCAGCCTTTCTCCTTTTTTTAGGAGGAAGAAGGTAAGCACGCCTGGTCTATGACTGGAAAACAGGCTGAAGGTAGTGAAGGCAGCTGAATAAAGAGTTCAGAGTGTGCACCTTATTAGCCTTGATTTCCTCTTAACTTTGAAGTTCTCTCCAAGGCCTTGGGAGTTTTCTTTTATTCATACACATGCAGCTCTGTACCTCCAGACGGCTCTCCAGCTACACACACATACATATCTATAATTTCTACAGACAGCTTTGATGGATATCCGTGAGACCACATGTTCTTCCATTCATGCTTTTTCTTTCTCTTAAATATTTATAAAGGTTCACAAGCAGAAATAAAAGTCCCTCACAGTCAGAGCCAACTAAAAATAGCACTTTTATTCCTTGCCAGGCAATCTGGCATCAATCAAGGCCATCAGAAAGATGCTAGGGAGGGAAGAGGAGCTGATAACCTTCTTATCCAGTTTTTTAGCCATTCCTCTCCGTTATTCATAAGTTAGCAAGATTGACAGCTCGGGATGCAACCCAGATGTTTCTGGGATCTTGCTGCTGAAGATCACTGCTTCTTCATGGATTCTCTGATAAAGTGTGTCCAGGAAGAGAGAGGGCTTTGAACTAGCTAATTGCCAGGGAACTCTAGTTGTTGGGCAAAGGGAAGGATGGGTGGAATTTTCCAAATGGGGTGGGGACTTCATGAGCTCTCTGGATAACCACCATCTCTGCTCACTGGGGTTAGGCTTAGCTTTGGGCCCTATATAGGAGGCTGTCATTGACTAATCCACTCAGGAATGGGTACTCTGTAGCTGAGGTCCCAATAATGGGGTTCTTTTTATGTCTTGCAACTCATTAGGGCTATAACCCTGGGAAGCTAGGCAGTCACGCTTTCTGCTTTGAAATTGCCCCTGCATCACCTCTAATAGACAGATTCGAAGTTTCTTCTGGAAAGTCTGCTCCCTTCATCCTCTCCCTTGGGGTTGTTGCAAAAAGTAAGGGTCCTTTTCAGAGAACAGCAAATACTGAAATTCTAGTCACGTTTCTCTGATTCTCCTCTTCCTACCTGTGGTCAGACTTTTATCTTCTTTTGAGTGAGAAAAATGTTTTTAGATCATAATGCATTCTTTTCTGCGTCCCCCCCCCATTTCTCAAAACACTGGTTTATGTATTTGAAAGCTTTGACTTTCAATACTTTTATCACAGAGAGGAGATTTAAGGGCAGATTTTCAAGTATAACATCTTGAGTTTCAAGTGTAGTGTCTGGACCAACTTCTCTCCACAGGATAGTATATAAAGTTATTACCACTGGCAGAGTCGTAATGAAGACAATGGAAATTGGAGACGGTAATAGGTACAAGAGAGAGCAATGGGAAACAACCTGTGGTAATAGCCCCAAATTTTATCCTGTTATACATCTTTCTGCCATGTATTTATTTCTCTTAACCTGGATGTAGTCATTGGGAAGGGAAAAGGAGATAGACAATTCTTCACAAATGGACTTGCAATGGGAAAAATAAGGACATTTGGAATGAATTCAGATTTGAATCAGGTAAATGACTCTATTAATACTCTACGTCCTCTGTATCGTATTGGTTTTCCCTCAGAAACATGTTGGCTTCAATTGAATTGATTGACGAGAAGAGGTGTCTGCAGGGTTTTTTTGTTCAGTATTCAACGGTCCAGAATTTTTGTGTGTGTGTGTGTGTGTTCAGAAAATGAGTGCTGTTTATTGCTACGAATAACTTAAGAACAGAATGGACAAGAAGTTCCTACCTATACCCACAGCCCATTTTTTATTGCATGAACTTTTTGTTGTCATAGTTGAAAGCCAGAGAGCACATGTTCAGAGTGTATCTTCATGGGCTTTTCTGTGTGTTTCCCAACACTAAAACAGGGTCGTATTTCAACCAGGAATTGTTCTGATATTTAAAGGAATAAATGGATGTTAAAGTGCATCAAAAGCCCCAGTGAACTATATTTGTGGAAGAAAAACACTGGTTATTATTTATAAGGCTGATAATGACAATGATGTGAGGTGTACTTAAATATGTTGGGGCATCCCATGATATTACCTACTGTTTGCTAACTGATTCCAACTCACACAACCCCTCGGTGCCTCGGTGTTATTTTGCAACATTAATATAAATTCTTTTTGCTTCTGTGGAAATATAGGTTTCCCTTGTCTTTTCCCTGATGCAGGTGGGAAGAGCTGGTGATCAGTGTTCACACAGGCGACCCTACTGTATCGAAGACCGGTATCCACATTTATCTCTGTCTTTCCTCAGATTCCTGAGTGATCAAATGATGACAATTTCTGTACGCATCTTTATGCCCCATGATCATGTTACCTTTTTAAATCTTCTGTTGAAAAATGACATACGTCGCCGTGCAAGTTTAAGATGCACAGCATGACAGTGTGACTTACATGTATAGTGAAATTATTACCGCAATAGGTTTAGTTGACATCCATTGTCTCATATACATACAATAAAATGAGAAGAAAAATAAGTTTCCTCGTGTCAAGAACTCTTAGGATCTGCTCTCTTGACATTTTTCCTACGTATTCCGTAGCAGTGTTAGCTATCCTCATCTTGTTGTACCTTGTGTCTCCAGTACTTATTGAGACTATAACTGTAAATTTGTGCCTTTTGACCACTTTCCGTCAATTCCCCTCCCCCTCCCCTCCTGATTCCAGGAGCCATTGATACTTCTGCCTGCTGTTGGCATCCATTCACTCAAAACGCAGTAACCCGACACAGAAAGTGTTCCAGGCAGTATGTAAGTATCAAAGAAGATATAAAGATACTGAAAATGCAATTCTTGTCTTCAAGTTTCTTTCAAATCTACTGAGAAGAAGCAGCCATAAAAACCACCAATTCCATTAGAAGGTATAACCTAGTGTGCTTTGAAGCAGCATCCGGTATATGGAAAACCAGGATTCAGTGGTCCAGGAACTGAGGAACAGAAATGGGTGGGGTGCCATTCACTATTATCCCTAGTGACCTACTAGCCAAACTTTTGCTTCTTGTTCTTGTGACTTTATGCCCTGCTAGCCTAGAGGTCTTAGCTCCAGAGGGAGGACTGCTCCCATCAGGAGACATAACAGTGTCCAGGGAACTGGAGGTTAAGACTGCCACCTGGTCATTTTGGGGGCTCCTCGTGCCTCTGAATCAACAGGCAAAAAAAGGAGTCACAGTGTTGGCTGGGGTGACTGATCCAAACTACCAAGGGAAATTTGGCCTACTACTGTACACTGGGGATAAGGAAGAGTACGTCTGGAATGCAAGACATTTCATAGGGTTTCACCACGCTCTGTGATTAAGGCCAGTGGAAAACTACAACAACTTAATCCTGGCAGGACTATGAATGGCCAAGTCCCTTCAGGAATGAAGGTTTGGGTCACTCTGCCAGATAAAGAACCACAACAAGCTGAGGTGCTTGCTAAAGGCAAAGGGAATGCAGATTAGGTAGTGGAATATAGCTATAAACACCAGCTACAAACAGGAGACTGGTTGCAGAAATGAGGACTGTAATTGTCATGAGTATTTCCTTCTTATATTGTTATGAGTATGTTTGTGTGTTTATGTACACACATGTTAAGCAAATATCTTGGTTTTCTTTCCTCTCTTATTTCTCTGTCATGTAACATAGGTGTATTGACTTTATATTAGTATTTAAGTGCCGTTAATTTTACATCGTAGTACTCAAGTTATGGAATATCAGGAAAAAAGTAAACATCATTCAAGAACTTCACCTCCTCATCTGGAGAATGGATTAATCTGTTTTTGGTTGTACACAGGAAAGTTGGATCATGTTAGGCAGAATTGTAGCCTTGTTATTGTCTTTATTTGGCAAGTAGGTAGGAGATGAATATGGGTGCCAAGTTAACAAGGGAGGATTTGTAATGATTAATTTTATGTGGCAACTTGATTGGACTAAGGGATGTGCGGATATCTGGTAAAATATTCTTTCTGGACATGTCTGTGGGGATGTCTCCAGAAAAGATTATCATAAAAATGGTAGGCTGAGTAAAGAATATCACCTTCACCAGTACAGATGGCTAATAACCAGTCAGTTTCAGGCCTAAATAGAGTAAAAAATGTGGAGAAGGATAAATTTTGTCTCTGCGTTAGCTGTTACCTCTATCTCCTCCTACCCTTGGACATTGGTCTTCCTTGTTCCTGGGTCTTTGGACTCTGACTAAACTATTGGCTACTCTGGTTCTCAGGCCTTTGAATTTGGATTGAATTACATCACTGGTTCTCCAGGGTCTGCAGCCTACAGATGGCAGACCATGGGAGTTTCGGCCTCCATAATTGTACGAGCCAATTCCTATAATAAATCTTCCTTCCTTCTTTACTTCCTTCTTTCCTCTCTCTCTCTCTCTCCACTCTTTCTCTCTTTCTTTTTTTTTTTCTTTAGTCTATTTTAATTCCAGGATAATTAACATACAGTGTTGTATTAGTTTTAGGTACACAATATAGCAATTCAACAATTAGGTACACATTACTCTGTGCTCATCATTGTAGGTGTACTTTCTAAAAGAGTTTTTTTTTAATATTTATTTATTTTTGAGAGGGACAGACAGAACGCAAGAGGGGGAGGGGCAGAGAGAGAGGGAGACACAGAAACTGAAACAGTTTCCGGGCTCTGAGCTCTCAGCACAGAGCCTGACGTGGGGCTCGAACCCATGAACTGTGAGATCATGACCTGAGCCGAAGTCAGACTCTTAACTGACTGAGCCACCTAGTCATACACCCCTGTAGGTGTAGTCTTAATCCCCATCACCTATTTTACCCATCCCCTGGTAACCATCATTTTGTTCTCCACAAATAACTCTCTTCTTATATACATATTTACCCATATCCTACTGGTTCTTTTTCTCTGGGGAACTCTTACTAATACACAGAGTAAATGATAAGTAGAGGTGCAAATAAGCTACTGTGGTAATCTAGCTGAAATCATTGGGAAACTTGATGGAAGAGGTGAGATCAAAGACTACACCTGAGCCTAATGTTTGTAGGTGGTGTTGGCGCTAGAGACATTTTTCATTGTAGGCTAAAGAACAGCATCTGTGAATGTTTATGCGGATACTGGGGGTATCAGAAAGTGTAGGTAAACCTTGCCTACAGAGGAAGAGATGGTAAATATTTAGGCTTGCAGGCCATATAGTCTCTGTCTCAACTATTCAACTCTGCTATTGTGCTGTGAAAGCAGCCATAGACGATATGTAAATGAACTAGTGTGGCTTGTTTCAGTAGAACTGTATTTACCAAAGTGCCTGGTTTGGTCCATGGATTGGAGTTTGCCAACTTCTGGTCTAGAAAATTGAGTATAATATACCCAAAGTGAGCTGAAAATTGACTGATTCATGGAGGGTATTGACATGTGGGCTAAAGATGTTGATGCATTTCTGTGGTAATGGGGAGCCACTAGAAGATTATAAAGACATGGATAATCAGAAAAAAAATAAGCAACTTTTCTGATGATGTTGAGAATAGGTGGAAATGGAGAAAGAACACCAATTTATGAGCTCACTGTAAGTAGATTCTTTTAAAGGTTGACACATTTCTAATTCAATGGTAAGTATAATAAAGACTCTTCTCAATAGTTAAAATTATAATCTTTTTCAGAGCTCCCTTGTATCAGTCAGGATCTCAGCAGGAAACAGAGAGAGCACTTAAATTGAGCAATTAGAGTATAGTAGAGACACAGACTGTGAGGAAAGCGCAAGCAATGGTGTAATACTTCTAGCTTTGTAAGAGTAGGCTGTTGACCTCCCTGCAGGGATGGGGTAGGAGTGGTTTCTGGAACCCAGAAAGAGAGAGTTAAAGTGGAGAATGGTGGAATCTCAGCCCCACTTCCAGTGATGCCACGGGAATAAAAAGGAATCATTACCTTGACCTCAAAGCACTCTCTATTGACCAAACACAAGAGGAAGTCAAAGAGCAGGTGACCATTTGGTGCAGTGTGTATGATTCACTTTTCCAGGGCACAGAGTAGGATGGAGGGGGGTAAAGAGTGCCTTTTGAAGAGGAAAAATACCCATTCTCATTATGACTGGGGATGGGCTTTCCTGTCCTTGAAAAGTAGTTTGGCAGAGATATTTAGAACTTCTTGAATATCCATGTACTCCCCAAATTTCTCCATGTGTCAAGGGAGGTCATGTGACTATTTCTGAAAACTGGATTGTGAGTGGAAGTGGCACATGTTACTTATGGGTTGAAGCATTTAAGGGAGAACACTTGACCCTGTGGCTTTCTCCTCCTTTGTTCTGGTAACCTGGAGGCCATATTGGAGAAGTAGATTGGAGCCTAATATACCTCATGGAAGAGACTTGCCCTGGAGGGCTACTGGAGCTGCAGCAAATTCTGCATAGTTAGAAATAAAACTCCATCATTGCTCTTGTAGTATCAGTGAGATTTTTAGGTTAATTTCTTCTTTCAGCATAACCTAATCATCCTGACTCTTATAGCTAGGAAATGTCCAGCCTCTTGAAAACTCTTAAAAATGTGACTGGCTAGTATCATTTTGCTGAAGATGAGTTTGCCAGTAAAGGAGTCTGTGCAATAGATTCAAGAATGAATACCAACCACTGTTTGCTATCTTCTTTCTGTAAGACTGTGGCAGGGATTTTACTGATCCTGGCATCCTTATCACCCAATTTATTTGATTATTTTCTTTCTAAAGGTGCTTTTCCCCCAAATTTCACCTCTCCATACTTCCCATCCAGGTGTCGCTGGATTAGGGACTTCTTCAGTATCACTGCCTCTTGAAGGATGGAGGCCAAATGAGTGTTTTAATGTGACCTGGAACAGAGGTTATCAGTTTGGAACCAAAGACTCTCCCTATGAACTGTGGGAGAGATTCAACTTTGCAGTCAGATGTCCTTGGGTTAGAGTTTCATTTCTGTTGTTGTGTGACCTTGTGCATATTACTTATCTATGCCTCAATTTTTTCTCATCTGTCAAGTGATAATGCCTACTTTGGGGGCCACTTGTAGGCATTTAAAAAAGATACATGTTAAGAATATAGCACAGTGGCTGCCTGATATATTTTAAGAATGAAGTGATTGATAATCTTCCTTGTTTTCAGCCTGTGGAAATTCAGGTAAGTTTGTAGCTGACAGTACCTGAATTAACCATAACATGGTCTCAAGTCTTTATTTCATGCATGGTTATGTTGACTGGGCCTCATTCTCATAGATACTTGGGGGCTTTTGTGAAGATAAACAGATATTTTTGTTTGAAGAGTGTTCTATATAGTATAATGTTCAATTAAAAATGTAGAATATTACTTTGGTGAGGCTGTGTGGAATGTTAGATCAGAGATGAGTCCAAGAGTTAAAAAATATGATTATTGGCTCCATCTCTCATAATTTTTAGATATGTGATCACTGTTAAATCATCTGTTCTCACCAGTTCCTAGTATCCTCATTATCAAAGCGGGAATAGGCATGCCCGATGTGCCTATATTCACAGGCTTATTATGAGGCTCCAAGTAAAAAACACATATGAGAGGCCATGGAGGATTTTTAGTTGGGTACAGTAATTCCCGTATCTATCATGGTGCCTTGCATTTGACTATGTGTTTGCTGAATGGAGATGGTTGAATAAATAAAAATCACATCAAAGGAAAAAGATAAGATAGTAGGTATCTGTCTGTTTCCCCTGAGGATGGAGAAGCCAGGATTGAACTTAAAATATTGGAGAACATTGGAACATGGAACATAGAATACTGGAGTCTTATCTTCATGGCTGGACCTAGGGACTTAGAGCTACAAACGTTCCACACTAGAAAGAATTTTGAAAATCAGCTAGTTCAGTCTGCCTATCTATGTATAGGAAAGTGAGCACAGAAGTGAGAAATGGCTTATGGAGAGTGCAAAGTATGGAGTCACAACCCTTGTCTTCTACACTTAAGACAAGTGTTTTCATCCTGACAAGAAGCATCCTTCCTGGTTGGATGATGTCTCCTCCAGCACTGAGACCATGCAGATTCTAGGGACGTATGTCCGGCCTTTGTTAGCACACTTGGATGAGATCTGATTCACACTCTTTGCTTTAGATCCACAAACTATACACTCATTAACTTATACACATTCTTCTCCCAAGTAAGCCCCGAGGGTATTTATAGTTATGTTCTGAGAATTCAAGAGTGACAGGTCAATTTTTCCATTCTCTTAGGCTCCGCCCACACTTTCAAGGTCCCTAGGCTCCCCTTCAGTTGAATAGAGGCCTTCACATGTTGAGGTAAACCTGTTCTGTGTGGTCTGGTGTTTCCAGGCATAGGTGAAGGTTTAAGCACACGGGTGATGTCACATTCTGCCACATCTCTGTCATAAATGCATTTTCCATGGTGACCTTCTCTTGCAGTAAGTATCCTGAGATAACAACAGGGTGTGTTTCTGGCTTAGCCCAACCCTTGGTCTATAAGGCCATAACTCCTATGCTAATAAAAGCTGCTGGATTCCTAAAACATCATTCTTGTTGGCAGGTTGGCTGCAAAGTTACAGCTCCTGACTCACCACTCTCAATTGAGAGTATGTGAGAGTACATGTGGGTGTGGATGTGTGATCATTTGTACTATGACTGGAAGTGGAATATGAATTGGGTGATGCTCTTTCTGGCCTTTGGTGGCTTCTTACCATAAAGTGGAAGCAACCCAACATTGGATTTCAGTGTGGTTCTTGGGTATTTACTATGTAGGAAATATAAGTTATGCCATGTGCATTCTTCACATCTTTTAGCCCTGAAGAACAATGAGAAAAATTCAATTTCTTTTTACCTTAGGTAGGATTATTGATTGTTAATGCAAACACGATTCCATGACTCGATTATAGGAGTCTTCACCCCAAAGTATGGATTGAAACCTGGGTCTCCAATGCAAAATGCAAGTTGAAAGAATTTCAAACATTCTTGTGGAAGAACAGTTTCTCTTTCGTTTACTCATAGGCATGTGTATCTTTAATAAAACGTGCCCCAAGTTAAAAATATTCAACTTCACTACTGAATTTTAACAATAATTCTGCATCATGTAATTGTAATGTACCATAAATATATAAAGTACCCCTTCTCTGGATCAGAATTCCCCTTCGGTGTTAATGGTTTTGACATGATAAATGGGTGGATAGATAGTTATGTTTGTGTCTGTGTGTTTTTGAGGGGGCAAAACTGAACATGGGTCCATTAATGACAAAAATTGATCAGACATGAAGGACGGGAATGGGGGCAACGTGTTCAGGCTGACTCCATGCTCCTAACAGAGGAGGAGGTGTGGATGTGTAGAAGTGTGGACATGTTGGTTAGATCGGAATGGAGGTAGATAATCTTCTGAAGACACAATAAACCCAATTCCAGCTTTTGCCATTTAACTTAATTTTAAAAATTATCCCATTATTATCATTTCCAATCCTTTAATCTAGTTGCTTATTGAAGCTAAGGATGATGAAGTGATGGTCTTCTGTTTTCTCATACTCCATGCTCCGGGATATGGTAGCTGTGAATTTTACTTCCCGCCCTAGTTCTTCAGTTGCTGGGTGATCTTAGTGAAGCCTTTTGATATCACTTTGGATCTGAAAAATAAAACCAATGAAGCTAATCTCTATCAGTGTGTCAGGACCCAAGAAATAGCACATTTCAACATTTCCCCTGGCAGATAAGGCTGAGGTGAGGCAATATCATCATATGCAGGGAAACAGGAAATGTAAAGACAATAACAGAAAGAGGTGAAAAGATGAAATGGTGTATTAAATCCTTTTGATTTTTTTTATTTTAAATTTTCAGAAGTTTGATTTCAGAATTAGGTGAGGGTGCCTGTCAATGCCTTTGATAAGGACCAGCAAAGAGATAAAAAGAACCAGTATGTGGTGAATATCTTTTGATGAGAAAAAAAACAAATTTAGGTATCTGTGGTAACACTGTCTCCTTGTTTATCTCCTCAACCATCCCTCAATCTACACAGAACCACCAGAGAAAAACCACTGCACAGTCATCTTGTTGCCCCAAATATATCTTAGAGAGCTGACCTGAAAATTCAGATGGAAATTCCGTGACTGGAGTGCTGCATGGCTCAGAGTGTACTCTTGGCCATTGTTAGATATCCACCAATCTCAAGTGTATACACAATCTTCCTACTTAATTATCTTTGACTTGGAGAAATCTGGCCGCAGTCCTAGTTCAGAATCTATCCTCTTTAATCTGTAAACTGGGCCAAACAATTCTTAGAAGTGATTCCTGGGATAAAAGGGATTTAAAAAATAGTAAATGCATCATCTAATAATTACTCTACTATTTAGAAAAATATCTAAAATTCTTCTGCAAGGAGTCTGACAAGATGTTTCCTTGCAGTGTGGAAGCTGAGAATTCTGTCCCCATTTTATGGATGAACATGGAGATGGGGAGCACGACATGTCTACCATGCTGGAAGGGCTGACATTTTGGAGCTGAAAACCGCCAAGGGCTTAGAGAGGAAAACATACATGAAGCCCATCATTATTCAGTTCTGTGGTTTTGTGGCCTCGAAGCTACCATAATTCTGAATCTGGAAGCCACCACCATAAGAAGAGATTCTAGATCTAATTTGGATGCTCCCAATACTCTTTCTGGAAAACAACACATTAGATTAGTTTGTCTGTTTGTATTTTATACAGGGCAGAATTCAAAGTTTTCCCAATCATCCAAACAGGTTAATTTTCTAAATCACCCCGAGTCTATAAATCTTTGTTCCTTTCCTCTTTTAGGCTCTTCTGTACCAAGTTGAAGTCTAATGCACTAGATCTACATCGGGGAAATGTACCTTCAGGGAGCTTAGAGCCTGTGTTATTTTCCTTTCTATAATAAAAAAAATCTACTGCAAATTCTGTACCCGTTTCATGCCAATTTCATCTTTGCCTTCTATTACAACTGTCGTCACTCTGTGGATGATGCTTGAATCTCTTTCAGGACATTTGAAATCTCTCTTAAGCTGTGTTCTAAGATTTTCAACTTTCTGCTTTATGTACTTACGTGTATCTCAAACTCATGCTCTCTGAGACCGTTTACATAAACCTTCCCCTCTTGTCCACCAACCGTGTCATCCTCATAACTTTTCCTTTTCTTTTAATGCCTCAATACTCCTCCAGTCCCTAGTTGGGTACTGTCCCCCTCCAGGGGCCCCTACATGTACAACACGTCAACAGGTCTTTTGATTCAACTTCCCCTGTGGGTTTCCCATCAGTTCTAACCTCCACTCCCTTTGCTATCTCATTCTGGCTTAACTTATCATTATCTTTTGCCTGCTCTGTGATAGTCACCCAGCTCATCCCTTATTTCTTCTCTCATTTTCATCTTAATCCTCCCGCATACTGCAGATGACTCTTTCCAAAGCCTACTCTTTTTGCACCATTCCATTGCTCAAACACATACCTTCACTGACTTCTTTTTATCTACAAATAAACCCTAAACTAGGTAATATTCATTTTCGGGCCATAACCTACCAATTTTGTCCTTATCACCCAGGATTCCACTCATATGTGTGTCATTCTTATCAATCTAGACAGTCACCGTCTACAAACATGCATTCTGCTCTGCTTTGCTTGAACATGTTCCTGTCAGAAACGCTTTCTCTTTTGGCTTTATTCCCCCTCAAAACTCTGTTTAAGTGGTGGGTTATTCCTAAAGCCTGTAACAGATTTCCTATGGTAACCATGACTTACGACGGGATCTCCTCTTCCCATAATATTCTCATTTGGGAATGTATTATATGTGCTTGCACATTTTGAAGACCTTGGGTACATGTTTCAGACTGTTTTGTGTCCACCGTCACTTCTCACACGATCTCTAGTCAAATACCTTGCCATGTTGGATATTCCAGAATATTTGGTGAATTAAAAAAAAATAAAAGAAAAAAAGAACCCGTTAAGGGGAGAGAGTAAGTGAAGTGGGTAGATTGGGGCTTTGAGGTCAGATGTCTGGTTCCAATCCAGGCTTTGCCTCATACTAGCTGTGTGACCTATAGCCATGTTACTTAATCTCTCCATACTTCAGTGTCATTACTGATAAAGTGAGGATAATATTAGTAGCTACCACCTGAGGTTGTTGTGAGGAGAGATTATGGTGATTCACGTACCCCGCTTAGAGTGACGCCCGGTACAGAGCAGACACTCATTCAGCATGAGCCATTGCTACTACTGTTGCTGTGACACATGCTGTTGAAATTCAGAGAAAAGAGAGTTCTAGGGAAACCAGAGTCACTGAAGGAAGCTTCCTGAAGAAGGTAGGGCAGGAACTTGGATCATGAATGAAGGACGAGAGGAGAGGAAGTCGTATGTTTTGTTTTCCTCGAGATCTCCTCGGGGCCAGTCAACAAAAGGGCCAGTCGTCATCGATCATGAAGGTGGCACTTCTTTCCAACTTGTAAGTCCTTTTATTAATTAAAATAACAAGAACTTTTTTAGGATCCTTTGCTGCAGGGCATTTTTATCTCCCCTGCACCTGGCTTATAATTTTCAGGAGGGCTATCAAGACTCAGAGTTCAGGGCCGCCACCCATTGCCTCCTGCTGCCAAAATCTCTGCTCTCAGCCTTGTTCAGGCTCAGCCCAGGAAACATCTGCAAGGGCGGCTTTGCAGTGACACATCGTCAGCCTCAGATTGCCTGGCCTAGAGCAGCCTGCTGGGCTCACCTCCTCCAGAATGTGCGTGGGGAGGCCCAGCAGAGAGAAGTTGGGGGCCAGTCTTGTCACCTGGGCACGGAGGCCTCAGATGACATGATCCTATTGTCTAAAGGACAGCGTGTGTTGTTTCGTCCTTTTTAGTGAAATAAATAAAGCCTCCTGTTTCCATGGTGATGTCTGAGCCGCCTGCCCAAATGTGGCCTAATGGTCCCACCTGGACTCATCGGCTGGGCTCTCAGCCTAGCAGGGTTGTAGAGCAAGTAGGAGACTAATTATTTGCACAGCCCCAGCCTAATGAATAGCTCTGGATAGGGAACTTCCTGGAGTTGGCCGGGGAATACTCCACCCATACAACTTGATTATAGCGGCTATTTTGAAGTTCATTTTTGTGACTCCCAGGGTGGAAAGCCACTTGATGGATGCAGATTTTCCCTGGAGGCCAAGCATGGCTTACTCACTTTACACCTCAACACATGGTAGCTGGGCCAGTGCTTCCCTCATGCCATCAGTGCATTCTCCCAAAGGGAGCTGCATCCAAATGAGGCTATTTGAGTGGTGCTCTCAATGGTTTGATTTCCTGCATCTGTCCTGTTTCCTGCTTCTCTTCCAATTTGTGCCCTCTTACTGGGAATGGGTTCAGCTCAGGCTGGAGGTGAGGAAAGATTTCAGAAGACTTCTATGTTCAGGAAATAGATCCTTTCTCAGTTTCCAACTTCCTATGGGTGTTTGAACAGCAGAGGGAAGGTGTTCTCCTCCTGGTGGCCCCAGAGGCCACTAGTTCTTCTTTGATACCTGAAAGGTAGAACCAGTCTACACTTTCTGAGATGTTTTACTTTAGCTATGCTCATACACTATGGCAGGCAGTCCAGAAACATACAGTAAAACCTTGGATTCTGAGTAACTTGTCCTGTGAGTGTTCTGAAAGACGAGCAAACATTTCTAATAATTTTTTTAGTGTTTTTTTTTTTTATTTTTGAAAGAGAGAGAGAGAGAGAGAGAGAGAGAGAGCAAGGGAGGGGCAGAAAGCGAGATAAACACACAGAATCTGAAGCAGGCTCCAGGCTCTGAGCTGTCAGCACAGAGCCCAACGTGGGGCTCGAACCCACAAACTGTGAGATCATGACCTGAGCCAAAGCCAGATCCTTAACCAACTGAGCCACCTAGGCGCCCCAATTTTCCAACAGATTTTCACTTGATAAATGAATAATGTCTTGCAATATGAGTAGTATGTCACACGATCACAACTGAACCAATGGTTCTTGTAACTCACTTTGTGAAATTCACAAGTGCTTTGGATTGCCATCGTGTTTCTGAAACGAATTAGGCTCCCAGACCAAAGCTTTACTGTATCTCTTGAAGGAGGTGAATAAAAGTGGGAGATTGGGGTGACTTGATGGGTTGGTTAATACATGATTTGTCTTTGGGGATGAGCAAAATGAGGTCTGAGCTGCTCAAGCTTAAAGTTATTTCTAAATGTGTGCCAAGGAGCCCAACGTCACTTTCTTCTCACTTTGGATCTCTCACTGAAGACCTAGGCAGCCAGTGTGTTGTCCTTTGATATGGAAATGCACACATTGATCCTGGCTGGGGGACCTGCCAGCCTAGGGATCCCACAGCTCTGGGAGACAGTCTTTGGTTGAAAGTAGGAAAGCAGAATTCATCTGGTCTCTGTTTCTACTTCCTTCCTCCACCCTTCTGTCTGAAGTTTTGTTTCCCTTCTGGTGTTCTCTTTCCTATCTCAAATTCTTTCCAGTGCTTAGGGAAATCTCTTTCCATTTTCAAAGGCAAAATAAACGAGGCTGTGGTACAGGCTTGCCCTGCTCCTGAAAATACATAACGGGGTACAGCGTACAAGTCTTAAAACTAAAGTGTGACTTGAGAGATGGGTGCACTAGGCTCTGCCCATGAATAATTCAGAGTGATAAGGAGATTCTGTCTGCTTTCCAAGTGGTTTTTAGATGAACGGAAAGAAGACATGGGACTGGGCTTCAGGCGACAGAGCCAAGGCCCAGGACACTCAAGCAAAATGACCACAAGGGACGTGCTGCTGTATTTCCTCATAGTATGAAATGTCAGGCATCTGCATATTGAGGCTTAGAAATAATGAGGCTAAAAGTTGTTTTTCAAAGTACAATATTTCAACTGAGGGATTCTAAACCTTTCTCGGGTGCCTCCTTGGGAAAAACTACAGAGGATGATATTAAAGCCATAGTTCCCCCATAGTCTACAGAGCTTTTGAGACCCTAAGATAATATTTGAGACTAGGAAAAGTGCCAATTTCAAAATAAAGCTATAAGTGAAAATTAACAAATCTATTTGTTATACCAAATAGTCTCAAACAATTCAACAAAGGGATAATCCACATTTATGTAAGATATAAGTACAGTATCATATGTTTGATATATTGTGACATAGGCGTCCACCAGTTAGAATGCGTAAGTCGTAGGAGGGTTATGCAACGGTCCTGCTGCAGGTCTATGTTATAAGGCACCCTTTTATTTTTATTTATTTATTTTTTAAAGATTTTTATTTTTTTAAACTTTTAAAAATTATTTTAGAAAGAGAGAGAGAGAGACCTTATTTTTTATATGGAGTTTTGTTCTTTGAACCCAAAGTGCCATAATAAGTCAGCCAGGTGAGAGGGCTCCACTCTGAGAGACATTCTGTACGGAGTTCAGTGGTGTTCCCATCACAAAGGACACCTACTCATTTAGAAGTATGAAACCTACTCAAAACCTGAAGCTCATTTTCCCAACTATCCTTACTAGTGGTTCATTTTTATTCTTTCGCGTGTGAATGTGATCTCTGGAGACAGCCTAAGTCTCAGTTAGAGGATCCCAGCACGAAGAATACTAACAACAACAACAATGCAGGACAATTTAGGGCCAACAGAAGAACAATAATTGCAATCAAAAGTTTGCTGAGTGCTTTCTATATTCCAAGTACTATACAAAATGACTTTTCCACTTAAAAAAAAAAACCCATGTGAAGTAAATATAACTCTTGTTCCTACTTTATTAATGAGAAAAAAAATAAAAGCTGTGAGACGTAAAGAACTTACCCCAGGTCATATAAAGATTCTGAACTGAAACTAGGATTAAATCCCTAGTTCTTAACCACTATGACATTCTATTTCTCTGCAATACAAGACTCTAAAATGATGCCTTATAGGAGCTCCTGGCTGACTCGGTCGGTGGAACATGCAACTCTTGATCTTGGGGTTGCAAGTTTGAGCTCCACGTTGGGTGTATAGATTACTTAAAAGTAAAAAATCTCTATGGGGCGCCTGGGTGGCTCACCTGCTTGAATGTCCCACTCTTGATTTAGGCTCAGGTCATGCTCTCATGGCCCTGGGATCGAGCCTGGCATTGGATTCCGTGCTGGGCACGAAGCCTGCTTGGGATTCTTTCTCTCCCTCTCTCTCTGCCCCTCCCCCGCTCTCTCTCTCTCAAAAAAAAATCAAAAAAATTAGAAATAAGCTACATTTCTCTCTACATGGAAATATTATTTGATATGACAGTTATCTCCATAGAGTCTAAATGTCTTCCTGAAACTTGCCAGATCCACCGTGCTATCTCATACCTCTCTCTTTATTCACGCATCACAACCTTCCTTCCTTCTTCTTGGACTGATTGCTGCCTCTTTTTGTCTGACTTACTCTTCCCCATCCTTCCAAACTCCATTCAGATGTATCTCCGAAGAAGCATTCCCCAGTTCCACCAATTTGCATCAGGTGTGTTACTTTTAAACTTCTTGGGATAATATCTGATTTCTATTACATTAGCCTGCATCTGAAGTTAGTGCCCAATCATAGCTTATAAATGCTTAATTAAATGTCTATGAAGTGTTATATTATTTAAACTTAGTATACTTCAACTTAATTCATCCAGTTCTATATGTATAATTTTCAATATACGATTTAGTGTTTTTTAATACGAAATGTAAGACGAGGTCTACAAAAATAAAAGTGCCCAAGGCTCTGTGAGGGACTTAAAACACAAATCTGTTTAATGATCAAGTATTGACGAATAGTATAGAATAGTGACTATCTCTGTGAGTCTAGGTATTAAACTGTCTGGGGTTGAATCCATTTTCTAGTAGTTACTAATTGTGTGAATTAGGCAAGTCATTTAACTTCTGAAAATGGGAAAAATAACCGTCACAGACATAGAGGTTTCTTTTGAGACACAGTGCCACGTTGCCTGTGAGGTCACGTGCTAATCTGATATATGCCAGTTCTCAGGAAGTTCTCTGATGGGAAGACTCGTCTGTATGGTTGACCATTGTGTCCACAGAGCCTGGAACCGAGTTGATTCTCATTAATATTAGCCGACAGAGACTGATTAGACTGGGTAAAGGACTAAATTCAGTTTCTGACACTGACCAGGCATGACACAAATGGAAGCACCCATCTAGACTGTTCCAGAGACTTCTTGCTGCCTGTCTCACCTGCCTTCAGTTAGTTTTTCACTTGAGCACCAACGCTTTTCTTTATGGAAAACAGAACCCTCTTATTTGCTTTATTCGTTATTTAATGGACTTCTAGTACCTTCAGGATAAAACCCATGTTCTTTGGCATGGCATTCAAGGCCTCCTGGGATCTAGGCCCTGCCCGAAGAGCCATGTCATCCTCTGTTCCACTTGTTCTGCACTTTATGTGGCTCTCTGAGCAGCCTCTTTGATAGGATGTTGCCTCTGTCTGCTATGCTCTCTCAATTCTCAGTCTGCAACTCAGCTCTAATATTGTCTCTCTGTGAAGATATTTTTGATGTTCTCATCCATCCCAAGCAATTTCAGCCTCCTTGTGTACATCTCTATTGTGTGTGTGAACAGTGCATATATACATTGTATATGTATATGTATATGTATATGTATATGTATATGTAATATGCATATATATTCTCATGTCAGGCTATATTTTTTTTAATGTGTCTATTACCCCCACCAAACCGTAGTCTCCAATGTATTATTCCTCAGAAGAATTACCCTGCCACCTAGTTCAGCATAGAGTATGCTATGGATAAATGTAGATTGACAGAGACCTTGACGTATCTCTTTGCTGAGTGAAGGAATGAGGGAATGACTGACTGACTCACTGACTGAATGATTAATCTTCTATGTCAGGGACTATATCCATCTAGTTTGAGTTGAGGGGGTTTGGCATGACCACATAAGTCTATACATATCTATGGGTTGAACAAGTGTTATTGGGCGATGATGCTATCTTTTCGTGTGTGTTCTTTCTCTCTTTCTAGTGTTTATTGCTATGGCTCTGTGACTTCAGCTTTATACAAAGTAGGTCAGAATGAATGAGTAGAGAGGATACTGGTCCCCAAGGCTGGAGGCTGTGGTCTCTCCTATCTCCCCCTCCCTGCAAGTAAGGACGTGTCCCTTGGACTGGGGAATTCATTCCCGGCATTTCATTCTTCTTCATCTTTTGAAGCTAATCTGAGAAATAGGGATATCCTCCTATCAGCAGCTCATACTTCCAACCTCTTCCTCGTAACCCCGGGGAGGCCCTTCCCGGACGTGGTGGCATAATAGAGCTGAAGAGGTCGCTGGGATGGACAAGGGAGTGGGGTGCAGGTTACAGCAGGTCACTTGAGCCCTCTGAACCTCTGTGCCTCGTTTATTAAAGGAGGCTTTGCCCCACCCACTCTGGTTTTAACATTCTAGTGTTGTACAATGACTATGGTGCTGATAAGGATGATCAGCCTGTAGCCTAGCAGCAGCAGCCTTAGGAGAGGGTCAGTGGTGAGTTCAAATCCTCCAGGCCAGCTCTCGCCCCCTGTGGCATAAAATCAAAGAGGGCGTGTTTTGCTAATGTGCTTTATCTTGCCCATCAGTTCTGGCAACGAATTCCACAGGATGATCACAGCCAGCAGGCCTCCTCATCTAAGGAGATGCGATCCCAGGAGCAACTGCCCTCTGACCTCCTGGCTGGCCTGTGCATTATTTACCCTGTCACCAGTCCCGAGACTGGCCCACTGCCTGTTGAGAGCTCCTTGGTCTGGAGCAGCGGCAGAGCCAGGGACGAAACAGGATGCTTGCTGGGAGAGGCGACAGGGTGGAGGCCACGAGACGAGGGGGATGATGTAGGCCAGACCAAACACACACGCTCAGCTTGCGTGGCCGAGGGAAACGTGGATGCAGCGTGATCAGGGACAAAGAGGGCAGCTAGATGGGCCCCTGGGAGAAAGGGGTCTGGCTTTTGGTACCCAGGCACTAGGAAGACGTCGTGGCTTTGCCAAACCAAACAGTTGAGGCACGAGGGGGCAGGCTTGGCTGATGGGTTGGTGACTCCAGTCACCTTTGCGCTTCCCATTCAACGGCTGCAATAACAAACAAGGGGCAGTCAAAGTCTCAGTTCCTGACAGGATCCATAGTGGGGGAGATCAAACATCACAGAAGCCAGCCTGGGCTAGAGCCTGATTTAACCAGGAGCTCATCCCAGTAGATGGAGCCTAGAACATTCTTCTCTAGCAGTTGTGGGTCTGGAGGGCTTCACAACGAATCCTTCTAAAAGGAGTTCCTGAGTTTTGATGGACGTTATGTCAGGTCTCCCAACACATGCCCGGAGAGTGACTGAGTGATAAAGGCAGGAGATGGGGAGGTGGCAGACACTGGAACCCTGAGGAAAGAAAGGACGGGGTGACATCAAGAATGAGTACGTGACCAAAGCCACCAACCATAGTGCTTTTCGGTAGGCACTGGGCTTTGCAATATAGCTCATGACCTCGGGAAAATTTCTTACTCGTACTTCCTGGGCTTTGGTTCTCTCACCTTATATATAGGAAATGGAAGGAGCTCCCTGTTAAATTAATCTTGAAAATGAACTAGCAAAAGTTTGAAATATTAGAGTCACAGATGCACAAAAGTACTCTTTTTTTTCCCCTTGGCCAACACACAGGATGTAATACACTCATCTTGTAATCATCTTTAATCTTGACTTAGGACACCACCTGAGTAGCTTAATCCAAAGACCGAAACACCTTTCAAGGTTCCAGCCCGTTATGCGGAAGTCTTTCATCCTTTGGGCTGTTTGATTCTAGGCAAATTGCTAGACTGGAATATGATTGCAGCCCACGCTGGGATAAATCTGCACTGCTGGGCTCTGAGGAGTGGCCAGAGAGATGCTTGCAAAACACAGTAAACAGGACATGGAGGAAGTCGGGAGCTGGACTCAGGCTGTTAACAAGCTCCCCCCTCATTGTCAGGAAATGTGGGGAGCTGAGGGCCACGGAGCACACAATGATGCAGCGGGAAGTGGCCTTTATAAATACCCAGGGGTCAGGGCCAGGCCCGGCAAACAATAGGGGAAATGATGATGGAGGGCAGTGGGTGTGGGGGGGTGGGGAAGGCCAGGATGATGCCATCAATGACAATAGCTGAGCAGGCAGTTGGTGGGGGCGGGGGGTGCAGAGGGAGGCCTAGGGATTGTGAACCAAACAATACAAATTGCCAGGCAACTCAGTAGCCATAACACAGGGTGGTGGAGTCTGTAAATAGTCCGCAGTATGTCCCATTGTTCCTTCAAGAACTTCTCCCTGGCCTGTACGTGTCAAAGATCTCTGTTTTGCTCCGTTTAACCGGAAGCTACTTCGGCATTCAGAGGATGCCATTCCTCACCAGTGGTGAGAGTGGGCTATTTGGCCACATTTTCTGCCTTGCATTCATCCTTTTAAGCAAATAACCACGAAAGGAAACTCGAGAAGCCTGGTGTGGAAGGAACAGAGGGCAACAGGCAATTCTCCTGGATCTGCACCTTGATCTGATCTCCCTAGGTCTATATGGTGTGGATGGGGTTGCATAGATTAGGATATCACCCCTCCTTTGCCATGTAAGAGGATGCATCTACAGAATAATAACCTATAATGAAACCAAGTATGTGAAAGGCTAAGGGAAAGGAAATAATCCAAAGTAGGATTCTTTGTCACTTACCCAGCACGAATTGTTTGTTACTTGCTGGTCAAGCAGGTGAGTGCATGACTATTTGTAAAGTGATCTAAAAGAACTAGATAATTTCTTTCATAGGACAGTTCCTAGTCCTTCCATGATAAACTGGAAATGGGACAGATCATTTAAATTCTTTGGGCTTTAATTCTCCCTTAACACATGGGGTGTGCCATTGAGGCTCTCCAAGGCACTGCACTCATGGAAAGAAAAATTTTAGATAAACCCATTCCCCCCTCCCCCCATCTTTGCCCAGCCATTATTCGTTGAGCATTGGAAGTTCAACTTTTCTTCTGACAAGTACACTGTGTTAGGGAAGCAGCACCTGTTCTATTTGTTCTTGGAACATGTGTGATTTCACGAAACTCTGAAACTCAAAGAATAAAGGAAAGAAATGGTCATCAGATGGCATTTTCAGTCTTACTGTGTGTTTACAAATCACAGGATGACCTCCATGTACCAAGATAGTTGTGACATGTGGCTATACCTCAAACAGAAATGTAAACTCAACAGATGGAATGTTCAATATGTCTGTTAATACATTTTCTAGCATTTCATTGGAAATGTGATTAAACATCTAATTGGGTAATCAATTGTTGAATGTCATCCCTTTCTTTAAATTGCAAGCTTTGCAAAGGTAGGTACTAAGTCTCTCCTGTTAATGTGGTTTTCCTGGTGCTCAGTATAGTTCTCCCACGTAATTGGCTCTTAGTTCTCATTTATTGGGTGAGTAGGGGAAAGAATGCTCTCTTGCTGATGGGTTCCTTCTCTATATACAGACTCCACGAGCAGCCAGTTGCAATCTGTGAGCAGGGCTTTGCTTCTTGCCAGACCTCCCCACAATCCTCCACGTCTAGAGATGGCTCCATCAGGAACGTGTCTGCAGGGTGTCCTCCAGAGTGACATGGTTTGCTCTGCCAGGTGCGTCTCTGATGGCAAAGGAGCTCTTCCTTAAATACCTCATGGCATATGTAATTAACTAAAATTGTCTAAATTGGAGTGAAATAAAGTATGTGAAATTCAAATGAGGATTAAGCCACTTTATGTCTATCTTAATACTTATTGTTTATAACACACATTTAAGAAACATAGGCTTTGCCTTTCAGTGAGAAGAGATTAAACAAAACATAAATTTAGAGCTTGCTAAGGGCATCCTAATTCTAACCTTAACCTTCACATACTGCTATTGAAAAGTATAAATAGGCGTATGCTTTCTGACAAGCAGTTTTTTATTAAGGTATATCAAAAGCCTTAAGATATTTATATTCTTCAACTCAACAGTTTTATTCTAGGAATCTTTCGTAAATATGAACAAAAATTTATAACCAAAGATGTTTACCATAGCTTTATAGTAATAATTTTAAAAGTAGGAAATAACTTTTCTAATAATAGGGATATTTAATTAAATAGCCAAAAATAATAGAATATCATGAGGACATTGAATTAAATTATTAAATGAGTGATATCATTAAAATTACTTTTATATATAGTTTGGATCAGTGACTATTATTTGACGAAATGGGAAAATGGAGGATACAAAATATATATGTAGAATGTACTCCCAACTATGAGAAAAACCACATATAAATCTAAAAAAGTCTGTAAGCATTGTTGTAAAATATTAATAGTGTTAGTTTCTGGATATTAGGAATGTTAGAATGGTAGTTTTCTATTTTTCTTCTTGATATATATATATATTTGATTTTTCTAAAATTGTTTTAATTATAGACATACATACCACAATAAGTTTTATTTTTTTATTATTTTTTATTTTTTTTTAAATTTTTTTTCAACGTTTATTTATTTTTGGGACAGAGAGAGACAGAGCATGAACGGGGGAGGGGCAGAGAGAGAGGGAGACACAGAATCGGAAACAGGCTCCAGGCTCTGAGCCATCAGCCCAGAGCCTGATGCGGGGCTCGAACTCACGGACCGCGAGATCGTGACCTGGCTGAAGTCGGACGCTTAACCGACTGCGCCACCCAGGCGCCCCCACAATAAGTTTTAAAAAGCTTTGCTTTGGTAAGTTTATCTTTAAAATTCCAAATGTAATGTTTCTCTGTCAATCTCTGGAAGAAATGGAGATGTAGGCGTGAGTGTCTTCAAAAAGGAAAAGAGGAGAAAGAGAGGCAGAGGCTCAATATTGTTGGAGGCAATGTTCTTTGGGTTTTGGAAAAGATCATGAGGGAACCATAGTTGTAATATACAAATACATTGTAAGTACCTGTGCTCTTTCCCCAACCCCTTCTTGACAAGCCATTGAATGGAAGAGAAGATCATTTATGAAGAGGCTATGGAAAGTGGCAGCTGTATGCCAACTGAAGATGAAGTTCTCATGGGCACAACTGCTAGATGTTGGAATAGTCTTTGATATTAGAAGGTTTTTAAGTAGAGGTCTGTTTTTGTAAAAGAATGAGCTGAACTATAAGCAGAGACACCACAGGATGACAGTGATGGACAAAGGTAGCTAAGCAATAAGAGCAAACATTGTGCACTCACCTTATGCCAGGCGCTGTTCTTACTGTTTGGTATGTGCTAATTCCCTTAATTCTTGCAGCAAACCCGTGAGTGAGATGATAGACCTATCCTCATTTTATAGATTCGTAAATTGAGGCATAAGATGTTAAGTAACTTGTCTGCTGTCACAGAACTACAGGAAAAATCAGGAATTAAATCCAGGAAATGTAGCTTAGAGCCTTTGCTTTTTTTTTTTTTTTTTTTTTTTTTTTTTTTATCATGACATAACCCCTCATTGATAAGAGTTCTGGACAATAGAAAGGCATGACATTATTCCCAGGTGTTTGTATTCCCATAACCATGAGACTCATTCAGGAGGACAAGAAATTGCTCTATAATAAAAAATAATATTGTAAAAGGAAATAGCTATATTTCCCTTAAGACCTAAAGTCCCATTCAATATTCACTCATTCAATAAATATTTATTGAGGGCAGGATGCTCTGGCAGGAGAGATAAAAGACTTACTCTAGAAAGACAGATCGACAAGTGTGCTGAAGGGCACTGAGAGCCTTCTATGGACTTATGCAAGATTGGTATAATTACATGGACATTTTACAAAAGTTACTTTGACAGTCTGAACAATGGCAAAGAGACTACAAGGAGACAGATTTGGAAGTAACATAGCAATCAGCTCAGATGTACTGATGGCTTAAAGTATAGTCATCTGAATTGGATGAAAAGGATAGAAATCAGTGACTATAATAGTTGGGGTCCTATCAGGAAGGTAATGGCCCACTCTAGCATTAATAAGTTTAATACAGAGTGCATGAGTGAGGCTTAAGAAATGAAGTGAGGATTGAGCAGTGCCTTGGGGTTGGTAACATCCAGAAGTAGGAGCCTTTATCACCTCCAAGCCTGATGGGCAGCAGAAAGGGATGATTACCAGCACTTAGAGAGGGCTGTGTGGGAAGGGATGTGTCATCGGGTCTGCCCTTTTGTCTAAGAAACAGCCAGACCACAGTGACCCTGTAGGGAGGGAATACATAAAGCATCCTCACTCCTGCCGTATCCGTCTCCTGTCCAAACTCACCAAAGGCAAACCCAGCTCACGGCCAGATAGCAAGGAAGCTCTATGGTTTATGTCCTATAAGTCAGTCTCCTTGGGCATGTGCTTCAGAAGGGGATGTGGATCTGGAGGGGCATGTAGGAGGTGTCTGGCTCAGTAACCATTTACACGTGGCAATAAGAAAAGGGGGTGGAATCTGCCATGAGTCCTAGATTTGGGGATGGGGTCATTACTTCCAGGTCCTGAGATAAAGAATCGAGAAACATTGAGGAACACATTTTTGAAGCACACGTGACAAATTCATATAAAACATCTACTATGTAGTTATTATTTGGCGAGAGGGTGAGAGATACAGAAGGCTGGTAGTTACCACTGGTTTATATAGGGAGAGTCACAACCATGGCGGCAGAAGAGGTAAATCCGGAGGATATTTGTAGAGGGATTTGAAGATGAGTAAGGACGGCAGGGTAGGGGGGTCACCAGTCTTTAGAGATGTGATAAGACTAAAGGCAGAAGCAGCAGTGCTGGGGTTCCAATTCCATCTACACCTGGCCTCTCCCTGTGGGCCAGTATTCTTGTGTATAGGTTTGCTTTTAATGGACTTCCATGGTTCCATGGGGAAAATACACAATGATGGGGATTTTAAGCTGAGAAGTTAAAGACCAGGCCTCGGAATAGAACCTCAAACAATGACCTTTCCTCTCAAAGCCTTCCTCACCTTTCTGGAATAGCGTTCGTTGACCACGTCCTACCCCACAGGGTGTTTTTAAGGATAAATGAGATAATGTCTGTAGAGCCCCTGGAGAGGAAGCACCGATGTAGATAAGCACACGCATTGGTATTTTTAGCTGAGAGCATTGGGTGTTCAGGACGTGCCATTTAGCAATTCCTGGAGCCTTGAAAAGGAAAGAGAAAGGGGTGGGGAGACAGGGAATCAGTGGCATACAACAAATGTTGTTTTTCGAGAAATCCCTCCCACCCCGAGTGTAAGAATCCACGTCAAAGGAAGCAAACACCATGTGTAGATAAAACAGGAAGGTGACAGGTTTGCCTGCTTGCAACCAAGATGGGGTGATGCCAAAGGGCTAGTCCTGGCTGCTTGTTCACTGCAGGGGGCAGAGGTCCAATCGCCGGCCACTCTGCTGATAATGAAACCAGGGTTAACTAACTCTCTGTCCCATGTAGAATGGCAGGAAACATCTTCATCACCCATGACTCCTGGAGAGAGTGGCGGGGGTTCGGGTGGGGATGCATTTCCCGTCAAGATTCCAGAAAGGGTGCTCACCCTCTACAGAGGCATGAGCACTAGCTTGCTGACCCAACACAAGCGAGGCTGGAGAGAGACTGACCAGAGGGCCTGGCCCGCCCTTCTGGGTCCATATCTGCTTCATAAGCACAAAGCCTTTGAGAAAGTAATAACAGGAACCTTGGAAAGATAACTTACTTGGAGAAAGGTCTTGGGTGAGTTCATCCAACTGCTTCATCAATGCTGTTTTCTTTTTCTTCCCCATTCTGTAGTAAGAATGTTTATTTCTAAAGCCCATACTACAGACCTGTGTCTTCTTATATTTGAAAAGGCAATAAAGTTTGAGTATCGCTTATGCCACAGGCCCTGAGTTAAACATTTTGTGTCCATCATGTCATTTAACTCTGTCTACAAAACTGATTTGTTGATCCATTTTTGATCAGTCTATTTACTGATATATTATGGATCTATTTTCACAGGTAAGAAAGCTGAGGCAGATACCTAAGATTGAATATCAATAGTTAGATCTGGGTTCAAATTGTGTCTTGCTGTCCACAAGCAGCAGGGTACTTGGGAAATAAATTAACCCTTCCATGCTCAGTTTCTTTATCTATGAATCAGAGGGCATAACTTCCATCAGCGAATTATCGTGGAGGTCAAATGAGATAGAGCAGTTGAAATTTGAATTTAGTTTTATATTGTGTCTCTGTTCTTTCCACATCTAGTCTGTTAAACTCAGAAGCCAAAAAAAGACACAGAGTAAAATTAGGATGTTTTTTGTCAGGCTGCTTGACCCCAAGTATTCCAATTTATTTCAGAATGAAATTAGTGGGAGACACTAATTTTATTTTGACCTTGGTCACCTTGTTAGTTTGGCTTTCTTAAAACTGAAGGACAATGCCCTCTGTAGATACCTACAGTGATATCCAGACATGCCTTTTTGATTGGGTAAGATTATCCCTTGGTTTGTGAAGCAATGACAGACAGACTTATTTCGAAGGAATGGGTGATGAAGTTTGTATCACATCTCCTGGTCTCTCATGGTGAGCAGCTTAGTATCAAGCCAACAATCACCTGCAAGATAAAGGATTGGGAGATAACGCAATTTCCTTAGGAGATGGGAAGGTTTTCATTACATGAGGCCATAAAACATTAACTTCACCAAGGACCCAGTTGTCTTAATTACAAGTGAGGAAATTAGGAGCCAGTTCAGTCAAGCTCCAATTCTCACAGCCAGCTAAGGGTATGGACAGGCTTAGAGCTCAGCACCCCTAGCCCAAGGCTTTTCTTACTCTATCATATTCTCACTTTGCCTTTCATATCTTCTACATGTTCTCTTAGCTGGTCCTCTTCCCTTTTCTGAGTATTCTCCCCCTACACAATGGGTGGGGTTTGTAATAGTGCCTTCCCATGGGAAATGTTCACAAACTATTTGTAACATGAAGAAACAATGGCATACCTGGAAGCATTTTACTAAATGGTTTCCCTTGAATCTCTGACTAGCTCTTCCTGTTCCTAAGATTTGGATTTGGATCAGTTAGTTCAGATAATGTAGACAGCCATTCACCTGGAGTTAGAGAATGAAGAGTAATTGTTCTTTTTTTTTTTTTTAATGTGTCATCCTTTCTTTTATTCTCAGGATTGTCCCTCATTTGCAGAATATTAAATGTTGCAATTGCCTTCAAGTAATCACACCTGCCAATGACAGGTCAGTCTCTGGCAGCGAATACTTCTTACTGGTGGAGAATTAGACAAAGTGACAGGGTTAATTCCCAACAGGAAAAAAGGTGGTGGAGCGAGGCTGTTGGGCTCTGGGAAGCACATCAATTATGTCCCTGACAGTCTGAAACAAGTGGAGGAAGGGCTTTATCTGTGCCTAGAATATTACCTCCTTCCATCATTTATCAAGGCTTTTGATGTTCTTCATGATGTGAGTGGGAGGCAATCAAGGTGCTTTCTTCAAACCGGCTCTGGAAATTCCATTTGTGTGAAGGTTGACAATGATCGGGTAGAAAAGGAATCCTAACATGAAAAGGAAAGACATGCCCTATGCCGCTTGACTCTGTTCTTCTGGCCAACACTGCCGAGCTTCATCAGGCTGGAGGGAGTTATCAGCCTATCAAGTGGAAAGGTTAAATGGGTTTTATCATCTTCTCACTAAAACGACAATTCTAATGCCAAGTTTCATTTGGTTGATAAATGTCATGTGGGAAAGGACAGCAGCAGACCCATGGTCTCTCTTGGGAAGCCTGCCTGCAAAATGGCAGGGTGAAAGGACTTGAGGGGAAGATGTGAGGGGTTGGAGAAAAAGGCAGGTGGTGCTCTGTGCTCACCTGAGAGGAATGGAGAGGTCCATGATCCTAAGACACACCCATGTTGAGCTCCAGAGCCACCTGTGGTGTAAAAATTTACGTCCATGTCAATTTGTGTCATCTATCACAATGTAGCCATCATTGGTGAGAAAGCCAATGAGGGATTCAGAATCTTGATACTGTCTTTGACATCTTCGTTGGTTCATTCCACAGATTCTTTGAGTATTTACACCAGCTACAAAATGGCTACCCAGATTGGAAAAACCATATACTGTTCAATCTCTAGTTTGTGAACCCCCTTTTTTATATAGAGAAGGGCTGGTGGACTCTTAACATAAGCCAACTTCAGTTGATACTCAGGAAGCGTATGTTGAATGAAAAAGTGCTGGGTAAACACAGTGTTGTAGAATTTGATTCCTTCCTTCAACACCTTGCTACTCAAAGTGTGGTCCACAGGTCACCAGTATCCTCAGCATCTGCAAAATTGCTACAGAAAGTGCTAAATCTCAGGGCTCACTGCAGACCAACTGAGTCAGAGTTTGTATTTGGCAAAATCCTCAAGTGATTTAACTTTAAGAAATTCTGCTCTAAGACATTCTGCCCATGAGTTAGATGGCTTATACCAGGTAAATGGTAGTATCTTTTATGTCTTCTAATCTTAATGATAAAGACTCTCACAGACCTGCATAACCAAAAGGTGCAAATGTGTGTGTGTGTATGTGTGTGTGTGTGTGCGTGTGTGTGTGTGTGGTGTGTGTGAGTGAGTAGCACAAAGCATAATCACATCTCTTTTGTAGATAAACTGTAGTTTTTCAAGTAACTTGATGAAAAATCTTATTTCTCTTTTCAAATATTATTATTTATTTATCAACATGCCTGAATTCCTTAAAAGGTTTTGAACTCCTGGCAAGTAAGGGTCATATTTCAGGCATTTCTATATATTACTAAAATTTTACACAGAATCATTGCTTTAAAATGCTTATTGAAGAGACTCAAAACTTCTAGGTAAAAATATCCTCTCTCGTAACACCACATAATGTCTCTTTAAAACGCTGATTACTATTTGGGATGCCTGGGGTGGCTCAGTTGGTTAAGCGTCCGACTTTGGCTCAGGTCATGATCTCACAGCTCATGAGTTCGAGCCCCACATCGGGCTCTGTGCTGATGGCTCAGAGCCTGGAGCCTGCTTCAGATTCTATGACTGTCTGTCTCTGCCCCTCCCCTGCTCTTGCTCTCTCTCTCTCTCTTTCTCTCTCTCAAAGATAAATAAACACTAAAAAAATTAAAAAAAACATTAATTACAATTTATAATTATACATTTCAGTGCCTGTTTCTTTAACGCCTGTTCCCTTGACTAGGTAAAAAACTATACAAGAACAAGACAAAGTTTGTCTCATTCACTTTTGTATAATGTTGGCCAAATCAACAAATGCATAGCGGTTACCGTGACATCAATTTAGATGTTTCAAACGCTAACTGATTCAGGTCACGGTTTACCTTTCTGCTTGGAGAAAAAAGAAAACTTCTTTATACAAAATCATTATACAAAAATCATATTTATCTAAGAATGATTGTAAAATTATCAACAACTGTCAGTCCCTGCCCCCTGCAGTGCTTAGCAGGTTGAATAATGTCCATTGCCTCCTTCAAGGCCCAAATTTAGACTTTCCTTGCTCCATCTACCCTCACCTTCAGAAAGAAATTGTTTCCAATTCTCTGAAGTAGAAATGTTCAGTTTCAAACTCTGAGAACAGTCAGGGTTGGGTTTTTTTTTTTTTTCCCTCTCAGAACTGCCCCCTCAAAGAAAGCCGTGTGGCTTCCACACATCTGTAGCACCACCCCAGGCCCTAGACTCTTTTGCCACCAAACCCATCTTTCCTTTCCAGTCTTTCGCTTCTTTGCTGGCACACGAGCACTTCCTCTAGCTCCGGGGGCTCGGGGCTCAAGCTTGATTTTGTGTGTGTGCGTGTGCATGTCGCTCTGTGTTTGTGGTGTTTCGTTAGCGGCCTTCGCCATTCTGTGGGTGTTTTCTTGATCTGAAATGGAACCACTGACTCTCGACAGCCGCTGATGTTTGTGCAATTCTCTGCAAAAATGGCTTCAAGTGTTACCTTGCCTGCTCCACTTCGGGGCAACCACAATGATGAACAGGCACGAACTCCTTGACACATTCACTTCACCTCCCTGACAGGCCCGATAAGATCAACCAACAGGCTGCAGGCGGTCTGGCATGTCAGTGTGCTTTGCACAGAGGTGGTGGGGAGCACTCCACACTCCTCTGTGTGAGCTTGCTTGGGCTCCCAGTGCTCACCTAGCACTCTGTTTCCAGGAGGTGGTGGGAGACACGGCTGAGTTTCCAGACGGCTGTTAAGGGTGCCTTTCAGCTGGAAATGGGGCTAGAAAGACTTTAGATTTCCTCCCTTTATCTTCCCCCTTGGGTTGTTTATTTTCCTCCTTGGCTATTTCTCTACCACTAATGACAATAGTCAAGACAATTTCTTACGTGGTGAGCATTGACGCTGAGCCCCATCGTGTTTATAAAGATGAATATATAGTGTTTATAAAGATAAACATATAAATATTCCCTCTGAGCCACCTCCCTGCTCTAGAAGCATCTCTGCCTCTGAGCTGATGGGCGGAGTCCCGCGGACGTCAGCATCTAAACCAAAGCGAGAACTCACCACCCCTGCAGCCTGGTTAGGTGGGTGATACGTGTGCTGGTGTTTCTGATAGTCTTCTCAAATTTTTATTTTTCATGTTACAAGGATACCTTGTGACTCAAAGGGGAAGAGCAACCCTTGATTGGGGGCAGGATTAGATAGTAATTGTGTTGTGGGCAGGATTATCCGGGGCTCATCTTTCTTACAAATGTCATGCTCCATAAACTGTGACATTGCCAGAGCATGGAACACTCCGTCTCAGGAATCTGATAACCCCGGACACGAGGAGTTCATAGAAATCATTTGTATTCAGGAGAAGACATGAGACCCAGGGCTGGATTGTGTGGGGGTGGTTCAAGAGGTTCTCAGTTGAACTGAGAGTGTAGGAGGAGGGGAATTTTTTTCAGAGACGAGGAAATTGAGGCAAGGATCAGAAGACTGACTCTGGATTAAAGCTACCCAGTGAGTCAGTGACATAACAGGAACATAAGAAAAGTGCCCTGGCAAGGGAATTCTTTCCCCCCTAACTTTGCAAAAGACCACGAATCATGGGAAGAAATTATTCACTATTTATTTTATTTACTTACTTACTTACTTACTTACAGAAAGACGCAAATTCTTAAGGCTCACTTAGAAGACTAGAGTAATGTCTTCATGGACATCTGCAATGTTCTAGGTCCCTGAATGTTGAATGGGGCATTTTGAACTTTGTTTCATGGATGGAGAATCTAAAGCTTCAAGAGGCTGAGCAAGTTGCCCCAGGTCACTAGGCAAATCGGTTAGTGGAGTGGCTGTGCATGACAGGTCCCCCACACCGCTGCCCTGTGTCTGAGGTGCAAAGCAGGCAGACAAGGCTCTAACTCTGCCCAGTGAGAGCTCACAACTTTTCATAGGGCTTCTGGTTGTCCGTTCCCAGCCTGTGAGCTGAGCCTTTTTTCCTTGGGGTCTGTTTAGGTTGGGAATCTGCAGAAGTTCCTGCAAGGGGTGTGCTGACACCTTTCATCCATTGGCCACAACTGCCTGCTTCTCCCTGGGCTCAGCTGCTCTCTTTAGCCACAGATGGTTGGCCCATTGTGCATTTTCTCCCCGCTTTGGTGCCTAGAGTCAGAGAAATGAGGCTCTTCTAAGAAGACCCTGTTAGCAACTGTGGAAGCATCGCCTGCCCATCCTCCAAGGCCCAAAGCAATCCACCAACCATCACAGCTGCCTCTGCAGCAGAAAGAATGGAATCAAGAGTCCATGTCCTGGGCAGAATGACCTTCCAACTCTAGAAAGAGAATGAAAGCAACAGGAAGAACAGTAAGCAAGATTTTGGCAGGCTTGTGGTGCTGCTTATAAGCTTTCTGTACCCCAGAGCCCAGGAAGGAGAATTCGGGGATACCTAAGGAAGTCTGTATACCTAGATGTTATTGGGTTCAGCCTGAGAAGGGCAACTTCAGGCTCCTCCTGAGAAATCTGCACTACTCTCTCATCGCACTCTCTTCTGGCCTCTCTGCCTCATTTCACCTTTGACCTGTTTCCCTCTTTCTAGGCTGAGCTAAAGGTGCTAACTCTGTGCTACTCAGAATGGCTTTGGGGCACTGTTTGTCACAGCTGGATCACTAGCTCCTAAACTTTATTAAATACTCACCTTTCTGACCTTGACCAGGAAGCCTACTGCCTCCAAATCTCACAATGCCAGATTCCAAAATTCCAAAGATCAGACCAGCTGAACCAAAGTCTTGAGATTCTCCGGGGGTGAAGGGTATTGCTTGAAAAAAGAATGAGAAAAAAAAAATAATAAAAAAATAATAAAAAATAAATAAAAAAAAGAAAAAAGAATGAGAAATCTGTGGGCAGGAGAAAAGAAGGAGCAAGCATGGGGACATAAGCAAGTGTCCCCCCACCCCACCCCAGCATCTTCTTTGAACACCTACCTTCTTGTCTCCAGTTTTCTTTCCTTCAACACATAATCAACAACAGGACAGGAGCCATTCACATACATTTAAGAACAGAGTCACTTCTGATGGTCTCTCAGATGCCACTTTCCTCTCTCCTCTCATCACTCCCCCCTCCCAGTGGACTTGGAAAAGTTGACTAAGTTATATGATCTTCGTGCTTTTAGAAGCTTCATGTGAGTCACCCTTGGTGCCAAATCTCTCTTCAAAAATCTTGAGCTGCAAAAAATACCAAGTTTCACCCCTGAGGATAGCGGCCATTCAAATACTTCAGGTCAGGATGGTTTTGTTTTGTTCAATCACAGAGTCTCAAAACTGGAGAACCCCGAGTGTTTCTCTTGTCTGTTATTTTACAAATGGTAAACTGAGGGACTGAGAGGTGAAGTTGATGTGGCTTTTATGGAGTGCTCTCTGGCCTTGGAGTTCTTTGCCTAATATGCTCATGACCATCACAGCAGCCTTCTTCTTTCTTTTTCTTGAATGCACCAGCATAGCAAGGTTATAAAGGCTTTAAAGCAGCCCGGCATGACTTGATGCTCTTGTCACCTTTTTCTGCTTGTTGTTCTTGTATTCAGTTACAAATCTGGCTGTGACCCTTGTTGAAAGGGGTCATTGGAAGTGGTAAGGAAAGAGAGGGAAAAATAAGCTTGGTCATGACCCAATCTGTCCATGGTTACTAAGTTTCTCAGGAATGGAGCGCCTTTCACAAGGTTGAGGGGTAGAAATGGCGGAAAAGCAGGAGCCATGGAGACAAGATCCAGGGAAGGGGTAGACGCTGGCAATGCCCCTAGTTCCGGGATCACACTCGATCCCCGGGGCCCATGTTGGGCCCACAGACTAACCAAAGCACGATGGGAAAACAGGATCTACATAAAAATTGGTTGCTCAAGAATTCTAGGACGGATTTGGTTCCGGCACTTAGACTGAAAGAGGCAGGAAGAAAGAAGGCAATTTTTAAAACCGTTGTTAGGAATGTCTTACAAAATAGCTGTTCCTAAACTTTAGAACTTATTAAAAATGAGGCCTCTTACACTACCCCCACCCCCACCAACTCCAGAGATTCTTATATAGTTTAGTGCAGAGGCCAAGAATATCTTTTTCTTGTTGGTAGTGGGGCTTGTCCAATCATCCAGTAGTGTTTTTACTTTTTTTTTCTTTAAATAAACTTTTTCTTGGGGAAACAATTTTAGATTTACAAAGAAAGAGTTGCGAAGATAGCATCGAGAATTCAGTATAGCCTTCACGCCATTTTCCCTGGTGTTGATTTCTCTTTTTTAAAAGCTGTGGTAAGAGCGCCTGGGTGGCTCCGTTGGTTAAGCATCTGACTTTTAATTTTGGCTCAGGTCATGGTCTGGAGATTCATGAGTTCCAGCCCTGTGTCGGACTCTGCACTAGCAGCATGGAGCCTGCTTGGGATTCTCTCTCCCTCTCTCTCTCTGCCCTTCCCCTGTTCCTACTCTCCCTATCTCTCTCAAAATAAATAAATAAATAAACATTAAAAATTTTTTAAACAGTCGTCGTAATATATACATGACATAAAATTTGCCGCCTAACCATTTTTAAGCGTGTAGTTCAGTGGCGTTAAATAAATACATCCACTGGTTAAATAAATACATCCAACTGAATGATGGTTGTACAATCATCACCATCATTCATCCTCCTGAGCATTTTCATCTTCCCAAACTGAAGCACTGTACCCATTAGATACTAATTCCCTATTCTCTCCCTCCCCACCCTGGACACCACCCTTCTACTTTCTGCCGCTATGAATTTGACTACTCTAGGTACCTGATATAAGTGAGATCATACAGTATTTGTTTTGTGACTGGTTTATTTCACTGAGCACAATGTCTTCAAGGTTCATCCATGTTGCAGCCTGTGTCAGAATTTTCTTCATTCTTAAGGCTGAATAATAATCTGTGATGCTATAAACAATAGTCAAGCTATGGAGAGAGCCCAAAAGTCCATCGACTGAGGAATGAATAAAAAAGATATGAGATATATATATATATATATATCCATTATATATTACTTGGAATATTACTTGGTGATCAAAATGAATGAAATCTTGCCATTCGCATGCATGGATGGAGCTAGAGTGTATTATGCTAAGTGAAATAAGGCAGAAAAAGACACCTACTCCTGATTTCACTCCTATGTGGAATTTAAGAAACAAAACAGATGAACTTGGAATGGGGGGGGGAAGAGAAAGGGAAACAAAGTATGAGAGACTCTTAAAGATAGAGAACAAACTGAGGGTTGATGGAGGGAGGGAGGTGGGGGATGGGCTAGATGGGTGATAGATGCTAAGGAGGCTGCTTGTTATGATGAACACTGGGTGTTGTATGTAATTGATGAGCTACTGAATTCTACTCCTGAAACCAATATGGCACTGTATGTTAATTAACTAGAATTTAAATAAATTTTAAAAGAAAAAATAATCTGTGATATGTATGTATATAGCATATATATATAAAAGGTAGAATATATATATTATATACAGTGTATATATACAGTGTATATAATATATTATATATATATTATATGTATGCATACACATACACACACACACACACTGCTTTGATAATACTTGTGTTGCTTCCACTTCTGGCTATTGTGAACAGTTCTGCTATGAATGCAGTGTACAAATATCTGTTTGAATCTCTGCTTTTGGTTATTTTGGGTGTATACCCAGAAGCCTAATATTAATTTGTCACATAACCATGGCACATTACTATTCACTAAACTACAGATTTTATTCAGATTTCACTGCTAAAATATAATCTTTTAATAAGAACCTCAGGGGATTCTGGTTTATTGAGCCAAGGTTTTAGAAACATTGATTTTTTTTTTTTTTATGATGGATTTAGTCCAGGAAATAGCGCTGACTATTGGAGGGGCAGTCAGCGCCTATGCTGAACCCAGAACAGTCTCAGTGGCAGCCTATTGTGTTTCATGGCCTTTCACTGGGCCTCACTCTCCAAGATTCAAAGAAGAATGATAGCATAGACGGCTTGAGAATTATCTGGAGGGTTCTAGAGAGAAGAAGTTCTAGGATCTAAAGCTGTTCTGTAGGTAATAACTTCCCAGACAGCAGCTATCAAAAGAATAACAGGCCAGTGTTTCTGAATCATAGATGCAAACTCAGTAACAGCAAAAAAGCTCTGAAAGAAATATTACTGGAGACTTCCGATATCTCATTTGTCTGGCATTGTCAGAACACAGGGTCCAGACAGGTGGCATCTGTCATGGTCCCCGAGCACAGAATCAGAAGAAATGCGCTTTGCCTGTAATGGGTGGGATATAGATTTCTCTTGAGAAAGCACTTCCTGATATAACAGTGGGTGACCCAAATCTTTAGCGCCCTGGTTTTGCTTTCCCAAGTGAATGAATCTTGTAATTTACCAGGTAACTACTACTAGCTTTATTGCTTCATTTGCTCAACAGATATTTATTAAGAACTAACTACGTGCCCTAACTCTGCTAGGCAATGAAGATGCGGCGATCAGTCAGGGAACCTCTACCCTTAAAACACATTCAGGCTGATGGGAGAAACATGTCCCTATATAAGTACACTTCAGAGCAGTGGTTATTTCTAATTGTAAATCATTTTTGCATGGATTAAGTGTGGTTTTGACTAAATGTCAAGAATCCTAGAATCCTGATACGGTAGCATTGAGTCCTTACAAAGCAGCATGGGAGTATTTTTGTGTAAGACCCAACTCAGTGTGGCCCTAACAGAAATGAGCCTCAGAAGACAAGCATTGAGAAGTAGAGGTGATCCCTGACTTCCGATCGTTCTACTTACAATTTTTCAACACTACAGTGATATGAAAGCAATATGCATTCAGTAGAAACTGTACTTCGAGTTTTGAATTTGGATCTTTTCCTGGGCTAGTGAGTGATATGTGGTAGGATTCTCTCTCCAGATGCTGGGCAGGGGCAGAAAACTGTAGCTCCTGGTCCGCCAGGTGATCACCAGGATAAACACAAGGTAAACCGATAAGCTTACAACCATTGTGCCCCCATAAAACCATTCTGGTGTTCACTTTCCACACAGTATTCAATAAATTACGTGAGATATCCAACACCTTATTATAAAATAGGCTTTGTGTTAGGTGACTTTGCCCAAGTGTAGACTAGTGTAAGTGTTCTGAGTACCTATAAGGTAGGCTAGGCTAAACTATGATGTTGGATAGGTTAGGTGTATTAAATACATTTTTTGACTTAAGGCATTTTCAACTTGCGATGGGTTTATTGGGACCTACTCTCAACGTAAGTTGAGGAAGAATTATACAGTGGAGAAGAGCTTAAAGGTCTATAAACTTGTGGACCAGAATTATTACTGCTGGCCCAGGCACATGGTATTCTTCAAGCATTCTTTCAACTCAGTCTTTTCATGAAAAGATGTGGGAGAAAATGTAAAATGAACCCAGGGGGACATCTTTATGATGCTGCTTCAGATGTAGCACAGGGATGTGTATTTCATGGTGGAAGCACGTGAAACCCAAAACAGGCAACCAAAGATACTCCAAGGAAGTATTAAAACAGGGAAGCAAGGGGAATTCAGAGAAAGGGGAGGACCTGGGCTGAAATCTGGTTTGGATTCTATTCATCTCAGTGACTTGGGAAATGCCCTAGAGGGCCCTTAACAAAGGTAGAGGTGGTCATGACCTCAGCACTAACATCTTTACATCTTTTGGGAGAGGTGTCAATTCCTGGGGACCCCCTTGTGGCAGCCCTGACTCAGAAGGAAACTCACTAGCTACTACATCACATCATCACAGACCACTTCCTGGAGGGCTTTGGGTTTTCCCTAGAAGGCTCTTGTTCACTTATAGATCCTGCCAGGAACAGACAGGAGATCTGCTAGGCAGGCCAAAATGAAACTGAGACCTTCTGTATAATAAATACACACACCATAATACATAAGTAAAGAGTAGCTGTACAGCTAGGAAAAAAGGAATAAAGTAGAAGTTGGACCTTTCTGCCTGTGTTGATGTGGTGTGTGTGTGTGTGTGTGTAGATATATAGACATATACACACACATAGACATACCCCCATTCACAAGGTATTTATTATCTGTGACTTATAATGCATATGTAAAAGGTAGATCCAAAAACATCTCTAGATGGGGAGAGAAAAAAATCAATGACCTAAGCCAGACTTTCCCAAATTTGTTGTGTTTCATGGTAAGAAGTGTTAGACAAAGACAGAATTGCATAAGCAAATAAATTCAGGAAAGGCTGGATAAAACAAGTTCAAACATTCATTGTTGGACCTCTTAGAATTGTTAATATGCTAATGGCATTGTAAATCTCATTTCTCACACTTGTGGCCGTTAAACACATTTTTTGAAAAGCAGCTTGCGGTAGCGATCTACAGAGTACCCTTTGGGAAATGCTGACCTAGGCTCATGCACTTGCTTTGTTTGAACATTAGTTCTGCTTGGGCTTTCTCACAGACAGGGCAATTAAAGAAACATAATGAGTTATAGTTTTTTCATCAGATAAAATCTATTTTTGTTTCATATTCTAAGTTCAAATGAATTTTTGGATGCAAGAAGATTATTGAACTACATAAAGAATCATCTCTTTAGCCATGGCTTAATGAAAAATGTAGAGTAATAATAATTATTATTACTTGCTGGTACAAGCCAAGGACATAACCTGAAAACTTAACTTAGGAAAAGATATTTTGCACTGGGGGAAGGGGAGTGGGACCTGTTGCTTTCCAGTCACCCCATTTGATTAAAAAAAAATCATTAAATTTAGAATACTTTGAACTCTTTCTCTTTGAAAACTAATCCATTTATCTCTGATTAGGACAGGAATTGAAATTCACTAATTTACATTTCAAGCCTACAGCTGGATTCAGAGCTGCTTCCGGAGTGAAGGAATTTCCACAAGATTTTGATACTGGATCTGCAGATGACAAAAGTTTGGACATTGTGTTAGGCACTTGAGGACTCTACCCTCTCCTTTAGCCTAGATAAAAGGCCTTCCAACCACTCCCAAGATGGACTCTGGTGGGGGATCTTGCAGTCAAGACCAGGACTTTCTCAAGAAGCCATCTTGGATTTTCTCAAATGCTCCGAGGGGTGCTTGTGTGGATTGTCAGACCCACCGGGATGGTTGGCTGAGTAACCATAGCAAACCGTGCCAGTGGAGTTAAGGAAGGAAGATACCATCCCTTTTCTGATGGCGGATAGTTTCTTCGAAAGTAAAGAAATGCAGACAATCTTCATAACAGCTGTCTTATCCCCTTGATCTCACTCCTTGTTAGAGCAAACCATTCGGGACAGTTAATAGTGAAAGTCGTGATAAGGAGGAAGTGATCACTTTCAAACTAATCTAGTATATCTGCACGAGATGGTGATAAACAAGGACGGTCTAACTATTAAGCAATCAAAACATTGATTTATAATTGGAGATATAGTATTAGTTCCTCCCTATCTTTCCCACCACCCACCATACACACACACACACACACACACACACACACACACACAGGCATTAGCAAGCCCAGCTTGGTTCTTTTTTTCCTTCCTCCCCCCATCCCCCTCCCATTCCCTCCTCTCTCTTTTCTTTTCTTTTTTTTTCTTTTGTTTTCTCTTTTCCTTTCTCTTCTTTCTTTCTTTCTTTCTTTCTTTCTTTCTTATCCCTCCTCCCTCTCTTTCTCTCCCCCCCTCTTTTATGTACCTATTATACCCAGCATTTCTCTTTATCAGAGAATCTACCACATGATGTTGAAATTAACTGTTCGTGTATTATCTTCTTCACTAAACTATACACTACTCAAAGACAGGGTTAACATATTCCTTTAAAAACCTGCTGACCAGCACAAAAATTACTTCACAAATGGGATGAGAATATGTCTAGACTAGTTCCATGAGCACTCATTCATGCCATGCCTACAGATGAATTTGACTAGGTATTTCCTTCTTTGATTTAATCTATTCTTTTTAGATGAGTGGCCCATGAGAAAATAAACTTTTTAGTCCAGACTATAAAATGGAGATACCACCTCCAAAGAACCTACATGCATCTTTTCATGAGGAATATAACTTGGAAACATAATTAGAATAATACAAACCTAAGACAACCCAGGTCAGTCTCTTTGGTGAATTCTGCCAAATCTGAGAAAATCAGAATAATGATTATATGCCAGAAATGGACAAATAAATAAGTCTACTACCATCACCTGATTTTAGGATCCCCAAACCACTCTGAGTTCTACCAAACTTCTTTGTTTCATGCCTCGAAAAGAAAGAGATTCACACCCCATGTGAAAAGGAATTTATTTCTTAAAATCTTTATTCCTCACATGCAAATAATATGAAATCCTTCAAAGATGATTAAGAAATTGGGCTCTTTACTCTTTGATTTGCATCCTGACATTTGTCCCCCAAAATGTTTTTCGATATTGGAATATTATATTCCAGAACAGCATTCTCCAATAGAAACATAATGTAAGCCATATTTGTAATTTTACATTCTCTAGTAACATAATTCAAAAATAAAAAGAGGGGCGTCTGGGTGGCTCAGTTGGTTAAGTGTCCGACTTTGGCTCAGGTCATGATCTCGTGGTCCATGAGTTTGAGTCCCGCATGGGGCTCTCTGCTGACAGCCCAGAGCCTGGAACCTGCTTGGGATTCTGTGTCTCCCTGTCTCTCTGCCCCTCCCCTGCTGGTTCTCTCTCTCTCTCTCTCTCTCTCTCTCTCACTGTCTCTCTTTTTCACTCTCTCTCTCCCTGTCTCTCTCTTTTTCTCAAAAAAAGATTAAAATTAAAAAATTTTTAAAAAATAAAAAGAAAGAGGTAAACTTTATTTTAATAATATATTTTCCTTAACTTAGTATCTTCAAAATATCATTTTTTTTCATTTTTTAAAATTTACTTTAGAGAGAGAGAGAGCAGGGGAGAAAGGCAGAGGGAGAGAGAGAGAGAACCTTAAGCAGACTCCATGATTAGTGTGGATCCCACAACCCTGGGATCATGACCTGAGCCGAAATCAAGAATCAGACACTCAACAGACCGAGCCAATCAGGCTTCCCCAAAATACTATCACTTTACCATGTAATCAATATAAAATTATTCCTGAGGTATTTTGCATTCTTTTCTTTGTACTAATTGTTTGAAATCCACTATATAATTATATAATAATATAATCTGTTTTCTTATGGCATATAAGGTTTTGTTGAGAAGATATTAGCACCAGAATTAATGGGTCTTGTAGTGCTGAGCTGAAAAGTATACTAAATGTTGAGGTAGGAATTTAGGTTTTATAAATAGTTGCCAGGGAAGATCTCACTGAGAAGGTCATGCTTTGGGAAAGACTTCACATTAGTAATATTCCAAGAAAATTATGGTCTTGGATAACTTTTATTTTAATTTTGGGAAAAAAGATTGATGATGAAAGGTGCAAATTAATCTGATTTGGCTTTTTACTTTATGTGTGTATGTATGTATTCATAAATGTTTATTTTGGGGAGAGGGAGAGAGAGTACGAGTGAGAGCAGGGGAGGGCCAGAGAGAAGGAGAGAGGATCTCAAGCAGGCTTTGTGCTAACAGCAGAGACCCCCCAGGTGGGGCTTGAATCCACGAACAGTGAGATCATGACCTGAGCCGAAGTCAGATGCTTAACTGACTGGGCCACCCAGGCGCCCCTGATGTAACTTCTTAAGTTAAAAAAATATGCATGAATGCATCAAAATAAAAATGCTTTCATTCAATTGTTTGTGAGGGCTGACCATGTGCTAAGCCTGGGAGATGTGGCCAAGAGTAAAACAAATAGTCTCTGCCCTCTCGGGGTTTGTATCCTAGAGAGAGCGAGAATATTAATTCATTAATTAAATACTTGTGATAAATACATAATTGAATATTGGTGTTTGTACTATGAATTCATATATAACTAAAGGACCCAAACCAGACCTGAGCTAGACAATGGATTCCTGAACTCCCTGAGCCCAAAAAGAAGGGAACAGTGGAAAGAACATTCTAGGAGAAAGGAGCAGCATATGTAAATGCTCTTGGTGGTGTAGTAAGAAACAAAAATATAGCTTGTCTGGCTGGAGTGAGGGGAGAGGTCTACCAAAGTGAAACTGAAATTTAGACTGGGATCCTTAGGGACATGTTGCCCATGTTAAATTTTGGTTTTTATTTTCATCAGGAGTGGTGGGATGTCACTTAAGATGGTTTGTTTTTTATTTTTATTTTAATTCCAGCTAGTTAACAGTGTTATATTAATTTTATGTGTGCAATATAGTGACTCAGCAATTCCATACATCACCTAGTGTTATCACAAGTGCACTTTTTAATCCCCATCACCTATTTAACCCATCCCCCACCCACCTCCCCTCTGGTACCCATTAGTTTTTCCCAATTGTTAAGAGTCTGTTTCTTGGTTTGTTTATCTCTTTTTTCCCCTTTGCTAGGTTTTTTTTGGTTGTTTTTTAAATTTCACATATGAGTGAAATCATCTTGTCTTTGTCTGACGTATTTCACTTAGCATTATACTCTCTAGCTCCATTCATATTGTTGCAAATGGCAAGATTTCATTCTTTTTATGGCTTAACAATATCCTATATACATATATATGTATGAGTATTATTCTATATACATATACATACACATACATATATATGAATATAGAATGTGTAGAATATATGAATATAACATTCTATATACATATGTACATATATACACACATACATGTACATATATGTATATAGAATGTTAATGTATATAGAATGTATATATATATGTATATAGAATAAGATTCTATATACATATATATACATATGTATATATATGTGCACATATGTATATACACATGTGTATATACACATATGTATATGAACATGTACATGTACATACATATACGTTCTCGCTATATATTCTCTCTATATATAGAATTACATTCTATATTCATACACATGTGTGTGTATATATATATGTATACACATGCACATATACATATATCATGTATATACATACACATATACATATATCATCAGGGAAATACAAATCAAAACTACAATGAAATATCACCTCACACCTGTCAGAATGGCTAAAATCAACAACACAAGAAACAACAAGTGTTGGCAAGGACGTGGAGAGAAAGGAGCCCTCGTGCACTGTTGGTGGGAATGCAAACTGGTACAGCCACTCTGGAAAACAGCATGGAGGTTCCTCAAAAAGTTAAAAATAGACATACCCTACCATCCAGCTGTCACACTACTGGGTATTTACAGAACACTAACACTAATTCCAAGGGATACATGCCCCCCTATGTTTATAGCAGCATTATTTACAGTAGCCAAGATATGGAAGTAGTCCAAGTGTCTATCAGTTGATGAATGGATAAAGAAGATAATGGCGTATATATCCAATAGTTTGTTTCTTTCAAACATTTAAGGTTTTACAGAAGGTAACTAGGTAAGAATCCATTTTTACATAATCCTGCTGGCTGCAGTATGGCGAATGGATTGGAGGGCTGGCCAGAGACCAGTAGGTAGCACCCGGAGCTGTCCTCAGTTCAGGAACAGAATATACATCTTGTGAACTCTGACAACCAATTCCTTGTGAAGAGAGAATAAACAGACTCTTAGATACTGTGACTCTTCAAGTGAAGTGGATGAGGAGCAATCTAAATACGGAAGCCCTCGGAAAAGAGGCTGGTAGGTGACTTAGCCACACAGGGCCATTTGGAAATGAAATGTTAATAAGATACAGATGGGACAGAGTCCTAATCAGGGATAGTTTCGAGAGAATGCGATGGGAGAATGGGCTGTCCATATTAGGTTGAACAATTTAGAACCCATGTGTTAGCCTCACATATTAGTTAACTTGCTTTGCAAGTTTCAATTCCGCTTATGATAGCTTCCTTTTTTTTTTTTTTTAAATGAGAGTGAGCAGAGTATAAGAGGCAGCCGTTAACTTGTTTCCCATTTTTAAATGCTATCTTTGGGCCAAATGTGACCAAGATGTAAGTCCATTAAGGTCCTTGGAAAGTTGTCCTTGATCAATGCCGTTTCTATATTACGCTTGCATGCGTCACTTTCAGTGGCATAATGTAATCCATCCTAAAAACTTGGTAAGGGGTCATCTAATTCTTTTCTTACAGCCTAATGGGACAGAGGACAGGGATTTAGAAGGCTTTTTATATTGAAAGAGTTCTCTTAAAGCTTTCTGTTTACTGAAAATAAGTAGAAAATCATGATATAGAGTTCCAAGTAACTCGATAATACAAAACCTCTTATACAAGAAATCTTATTGGGGTGATTAATAATAATGATAGCTAAGCTTTATTGAATGCTAGTTACATCTAAGCTCTGTGTTTTCATGTGTAATATTCACAATAAACTTACAGCATAAGCATTGTTATCTTTACCATTTTATAAAGGGGCAAACTAAGATAATAGGAACATCATGTAATGCCTCAAAGCATTTGCTTCAATTTTTATGTGAGTTGGTTGTTCAATAGAGCTGGGATATGAACCTTGTCAGTGTGTTTTGGGAACCCATGTGTTCCCTTACTCCTAGAGTCTTATTTTCTCCTTTTATCCTGGAAAACACAACAGGAGTTACCCCCTTATAACCCACTGAGGCTCTCAAATGAGTGTGTCTTTTGAACTAAAAATGTGTTGAGTAGATGCGCTGTGTAACTGTGGCCATGGAAAGAGTATTGGGGCGTCCTCGAAGCTCTGCTTTCTAGATTGTCCCTGAACCAAGCAAACTCACTGCATTCCCTTGTTCATCGGCTCCTTTCGGTGACACCATTCCCAAACCTCACGTAATACAGTACAAATAGTACACTTGGGGAACAGATGAACTGCAGCCACTTCCCTGAGCTCTCCCAAGCTTTCAGGGTGCAAAGACAAAGATCTCATGTAGAACATTCCTCACTGGGAGGCTTAAACTCTTTTTGTTTCATCCTCTTGTTGGGTTTCATAATGTAAATGTTTACAGTGTACCTCCAGGCTACCTATTTTCTAATTAAAATGATTCCAGGCTATTTTATTTGAAAATTTAGACTGGCAATGATACTCATTTTAGTTAAAAAAAAATAAATAAAAGGAAGAATCATTCTGAAAGTCACATGAGTATGTGGTGATTGGGAGGAAAACACTGAATTTAGTCAACCAGGACAATTAACGGAAAAAGAGACTTGGGCAGAGAGAGACTCACTACACATCAAAATGCACAAGACTGGCTGAGACTTCATTGGACCTCCCTCTTTTTTCCTTGGGAAGGAGTCTAATTAAATAATTCTACATAATTGAATTTTTATTAAAAATGTTTAGGGGCGCCTGGGTGGCTCAGTCGGGTAAGCATCCAACTTTGCCTCAGGTCGTGATCTCATGGTTCATTGGTTTGAGCCCTGCATCGAGCTCTGTGCTGACAGCTCAGAGCCTGGAGCCTGCTTCTGTTTCTATGTCTCCCTCTCTCTCTGCCCCTCCCCTGCTTGTGCTTTGTCTTTCTCCAACTCTCAAAAATAAACGTCAAAAAAAATTTTTTTAGAAATGTTTAAAAGTTATAGGAAAAAAGTAAGAAAACCAAGATAGGCAAAGTTATAGACCCTTTAAAACACCGTCATGGGGTCACCCAGGTGGCTCAGTCATTTGAGTATCTTACTTTTGGTTTTGACTCAGGTCACGATCCCAGGGTCTTGGGATTGAGGTCTGCCTCAAAGCTCTGCACAGAGTGTGGAGCCTCCTTGGGATTCCCTCTCTCCCACTCTATAAATAAATAAATAAGTAAGCAAGTCAGTAAATAAATAAATAAATAAATGCAAGCACCATTATGGATCGAACTTCTAACTTGAGTCCACCCAAGAGATGAAAGCCATTCCAAGGCCAGAGCCAAGTGCAAGCTCTGAGTCCATTTGTGTTGGGCCTGCTATCTCCTTTTCCTAAATATTCAATATTTAACAGGGTCATTTAGTTAGCCGCTCATCCATCACTCTAGAGAGAGGGAGATCAAGTAAATGTCTGTCAGAAATTTGGTCTTTCTCCTGGAAGGATCCCTTTATGATCTCCTCTTTCCATCCCCTCCAGCCTTCTCAGCTCACTTTCCCTCATGGACCTCCATGATTAGTTTCCCATATTAGATTCTCTGCCACCTTCCATGATAAGTATGTCTCCTCAGCACTCCTTCTGTTCAGACAAAGGGCCCTACACTGAGACTCCACTCAGCGATACACATTCTGGGGCTCACCCTCAAAGCCATGTCCAACTGCCCTTGCCTAACCTGCTGGGGAATATACTCTGGAGGTGAGGGACCCAGGAGGCCACAGCTTTGTTTCATATTCACGTTGTTACTGCTACCCTCCTGCCCCTTCTTGTCCCAGCCTTCGTTTCATTTCTATTTTCTTTCTTTGCCCCTTGCTGGGGAATTGCCCCATGGAGTCAAGGGCCATCTTGGTTTCTCATCATGAAGGGATATAGCACTGGACAAAGGTGGGGGTGCTCTGGCATAAACTTTCGGGGAACAGCAGAGACAATGGGAAAAGACTCTTCTAATTCTGTCACTGCCATTGTCTCCCATTTGAGGTTCCCTGCCTGACAGATGGAAAATTGCTCTATGGAGGAACAGTGTCACGGGGTTCAATTTATTCACAGAACAAAACCCATCTTAAGAGCCCCAGTTGATTGTGACAACGGCTAAAAGAGATTCCCAGTTCTAAGGGACCAAACTCGGAAAAGCTGAGCACAATATATTGAGGGACCTGCTGAGGCAAAGGACGGAAGGAGTTTTTCTTCCATCACTTACTGATCCCTTTGTAGTCATTCATTATTTTACTTATTCATTCAAGAAACACATGCCAATTACGTCTCCTGTGCCAGGCATTACTTTGGGTTCCACTGCTGGAACGGTAAATAAGACAAAGTCCCATCTCTTAAGAAGCACACATTTTGTAACTATACTTGACATTTATGCAACAACTTTCATATAGATTTGTCAGCACCCTTGCGGGTGCACTTGGCAGAATGGTTTTCTCCAAGCACCAGACATTCTTTCCTTACATCGGAAGCTCTTTCCTCGGTGTGGAACTCTTCCCTTGCTCCCACTGCGTATTGCCTCGTGTCTTTCCATTACTGCTCCCACCAGTTCTTTCCCCAATGACTCTCCCGATCTGTTAGAGGGTTCTTCCTTCTGTGCCTTTGTTCCTGCTCTTGCCTTATGCTTGTAATTGACGAATTCTTCTCATGTCATTTTATGCGTAACACTGTCTGCCCAGTTACCCTGAAAGCTTTCTGAATGCCAGGTCTAAGTCTTTTAATTCTTATTTATTATCTTGAGCAGCAAATCTGGTTAATGTAGCACAGCGAATATAGTGCTACAGGCAGGCTCCCGCCTTCACTCCTTTGCATTATGTTATTTTGCAGTCTGTTCTTCCAGGTATGCCTGATAAATAACTGTGCCTCACTCCTTGCTTTCTGCTGGTAATTCTCAAACATCTGTATTATTCACCACAATACAGCAGAGTACCTGGCAGTATAACGGGAACTTACTACATATTTCCTAATTCCCAGCGGACCGATGGATTGGCTGGGACAGAAGTAACGATGCAGACAGTTTGTAGTGTGGCCAATCTTTAGGAATGTGATGCCATATATAAGAACTCTGGGACCTGCTTCCTGAGTTCTGCAAACGCCTACTGACTTACTCAGAGAAGCAGATGTTGGAGAAAAAGCTGCTACGGAGGCACAGACTGATGCTAAATATGAGGGTCAGATGTCACTTCGTGCCCTCTAGAATGATTTTACTTTGGCTGAAGGGCATAGACTTGCACATTTTTACATTTACTTATAAAAATGAGAGAGAAAGGGGGCAGAGGAGGGAAGAGAAAGACAAAGATGCTATAGTGTTGGCCTTGAAGATGAAAGAAGAGGCCACAAACCAAGGAATGAATGCAAGTAACTTCTAGAATCTGGAAAAGGAAACAGATTTTCCCCGAAAGCCTCCAGTGGGGACACACTATCATAAGATATTAAAGTAGTTTTGCCTGAATCAATAAGTTTTAGTGATTTGTTACAGAAGCTCTAGGAAATGAATCCAAGGTAGCGGCACCCAGTGAAGCCAGAGAGCTCTGGAACAAGACCAGAGTTCTGATCTGGCAAAACACATACATAACCCCAAAGGCCATATACTAGAGTAGAAGAGCTGGATTTTTCAAGAAGAGGAGGGATCCCTGCCATGCAAGGCACAAATTGAGGTGCTGATTTTTCTAAACATCTGTAGAAAAAAAAAAATTACTCTTGAGACAGAAGAACGGAGTTAAGATCTTGAAACCCTATGCTAATTTTGACCACATATACCTCGTCCTAAAAACCCCAAAAAGACTTATGGGTATGGGAGGGAGACTGAGCAATAGTTTATACCCAAAATGAAAATAAAAGGAGGTACACAGAATCAGACCTATAAAAACAGAATGAACTGGGTAGTCGCCAGAGGAATGGGTGTAGGGGATGGGCCAAATGGGTGAAGGGGAGTGGGAGATACAGGCTTCCAGTTGTGAAATGAGTAAGTCATGGGGACAAAGGGTAGAGCATAGAGAATATAGTCAGTGGCATTATAACAGTGCTGTCTGGGTACAGGTAGGAGCTACAGTTGTGGTGAACATGGCATAATATATAGAATTATCGAATCACCATGTTGTACACCTGAAACTAATGTAATGTGTGCCATCTGTACTCACATTAAAAAAAAAAATGAAAATTAAAAAAAAAAAGGGAGGTACAGAGTGAGGTCTACGAACAGCTTTCTGTGGGACGTGCTATGATAGGCTCTTCAAGTCTCATTTGCTCCTAAAATCTCCCTTTCCTGGCTATCACGGTATCTGGGTTAAAGGACTGTCTCCAATCCCCATAGTTTTGGTATCATTTACGGAATATCCCTACTATAAAAATGTACTCTGTTGAAACAGCTTCAAAGTGTATGGACATGCGTTAAATAATGGAGGGTGATTTTCTTTATGAAAGGTATCACGTGATTCCTATGCCTAGGTCTCCAAAATGGTATTTGATTGGTGTGTGATATCCAGTACACAAACTCCAGGCAGGACGTGATTCATCCCAAACCCAGTGGAAAGGCCCTGACCCTCACTCAAAAGAGATGCAACATGGCGGCTGGGTGGCTCAGTCAGTTAAGCGTCTGACTCTTGGTTTCGGCTCGGGTCATCAGCTCCCAGTTTTGTGTGTTCGAGCCCCGCGTGGGCTTTGCGCTGGCAGCCCGGAGTCGGCTTGGGATTCTTCCTCTCTCTCTCTCTGCTCCTCCTCCATTCACACTCTCTCTGTCTCTCTCAAAATAAATAAATAGACATTAAAAAAAAAAAGAGACGTAGCAACTAGACTCCAGAGTCAACAGGTTTGTTTAATTGACCCTGTTTCTACGTAGCTCACATTTACTCTTTTTTTTTTTTTTTTTTTTAGTTCAGTTTCCCTTCTCTTCTCTCAGCCTCCCCTCAGGCAGTCCTGAAAGGCATTGCCCAGAATTCCTGAACTAACTCTACTTACATGTTTTCCCTTATTGTTTCTTTTCTTTTAGTTTTTAGAATAGTTTTCGTTTCACAGCAAAATTGAGCAGAAGGTGCAGAGATTTCCCAGATGCCCCTGCCTCCACATGGGCACAGGCTGGCCTGTTATCAGCATCCCCCACCGGAGTGGTTCATTTGTTATAATTAATGAAACTACGTTGACACATCACTATCGCCCAAAGTTCATAGTTTACATTAGGGTTCGCTGAGTGTTGTACGTTCTACGGGCTTGGACAAACGTGTACCAACACGTATCCACTGTACAGAGTATTTTCCCTGCCCTCAAAAGCTTCTGTGATTCATCTCTCACTTCTCCTGGGCCCTGGAAACCACTGAGTTTTTAGTCTTCATGGCACCTTTACCAGAATGTCTTAGTTACAATCATATAGTATGTTGCCTTTTCTAGTTGACTTCTTTCACTTAGTAATATGTGTTTGGGGTTCCTCCCTGTCTTTTCATGGCTTATTGATCCCTTATTTCTTTCTAGTGCTGAAGAATGTTTCGTTGTCTAAATGTACTACAGTATGTTACCTGTTCATATACCGAAACACATCTTGGTTGCTTCCGAGTGTTGGTAATGATGGATAAAACTGCTATAAACATCCGTGTACAGGTTTTTGTGTGAACGTAAGTTTCAACTCCTTTGAGTAAATGCCAAGGAGCATGATGGCTACATCATACGGTAAGGATATGTCTCATTTTGATTTTTTTTTAATGTTTATTTATTTTTGAGACAGAGAGAGACAGAGCATGAACGGGGGAGGGTCAGAGAGAGGGAGACACAGAATCTGAAACAGGCTCCAGGCTCCGAGCTGTCAGCACAGAGCCCAATGAGGGGCTCGGACTCAAGGACTGTGAGATCATGACCTGAGCTGAAGTTGGACGCTTCACCAACTGAGCCCGTAGGCGCCCCTACACCATAAATTCTTTAATGGCAAGGACAGTGTCTTGTCCTCTTTTGTATCCTAAGTCATAGAAATAAGAAAAAATAAAACCTGCTCACCCTAGTCTACTATGTTATGATCTGTGTGATTATTTCGAGATTATTCTATGTAGTAATTAATGCGTCATTCACACAGTCATTAAAATGTAACCCCTTTGAAGGCAGGGACCATCAAATCATCTTTCTTTAAAGCAAGAGGAAAGACCAGTGCAGACCCTTGGACTTGGAGAGAGAGGGCTGCTTTGTCAGGGAGCGGACTCCTCCTCATTGGAGGTGTGCCCTAGATATTATGCAGAGGACGTAGGCCCTGGGGGCAGGTGTTGGATTACATGACCCCTAAACTCCTTCCAACATTATAATTCTATGGCCCTTGTCATTCAAGTGGCACCTTCTGAGGCATTCTATCCAGCCAGGCCTTTGGCTATAAATGAAACCAAAAGACTGCAAGATCCAGTGTGATCTTCTGCATGACTGTTTGCTACAAATTCATCTCCTTCAGTTCTCCATCTCCTACACTCTGTCCGGTCATATTAACAAAGCTCACTATTCCTGCCGTCTAATCTGATGTCTCCCACCTTCAGGCTGAATTCATTGCACAGAATGCAGCCCTTTGGTCTGTCTTCATAGGCTGCCCCTTTCTGCATCTTTCAGGACTCAACTTAGATACTGGGTCACCTATGAAGCTTCTCCTGACCTTGCACCACTGTTCTGGGTACCCCCGCCTAAGTTTCCATTGTGCTCTGAACTTCACGCAACTGCAATTTTTTTCCCCCTTAAAAGTTTATTTATTTATTTTGAGAGAGACAGAGAGAGCGAACAGAGAGATGGGCAGAGAGAGAGAGAGGAAGAGAAGCCCAAGCAGGTTCTTCACTGTCAGCACAGAGCCCGATGCAGGGCTAGAACTCACGGACCATGAGCCGAAACCAAGAGGCGGATGCTTGACCGACTGAGCCTCCCAGGCGCCCCACAACTGCACGTTAGTTACTGTTCGTTTCTATCTATCCAGTGGTCTGCAAGCTTCTGGAAGGCAGATAGGGCCTTGTTCCCTCTAAATCCCCAGCGACTGGCCTACTGCCTCACCGAGGGTAAATGCTCAAGAAGCATTTGTGGAACACATGCTTAAATAATTAAAACTAATTAATGAATGATTGAATGCCCAAATGCATCAACTGAAGCCCGGTTTTCAGTTGCCATGGTTATACATCAGTAACAGTTTAATAGATATGGAGGCAGAGAGAGAAACCAACTGAGAGCGCTGTGTGCCAAGATATTATTTTCTACTTTTACTCATAAAGGCCCACAGTTTAAAAGCCTGGCACCCATAAGCAGGGGACCTGGGTGAACGTCCGCACAAAAGCCTCGCCCTTTTCCTTAGCAAAGTGCCAAATCAGGAGCTTGTAAGAGTGCAAGAGTGTATCTGCTGCCCCAGGGCTAAAGCCTTGCCGGGACAAGGTGGGCAGCATTCTGTATGGTCTGATTTTATAGGTCCCAGAGTTTTGTCTGCAATTTATTACTTCTGTCAGCTTGCCATTAGGCATATAATCTCTGCAACTAAAATCACTCCTCTCACGTAAGACTGTGTCTCTAGAAGTTCACTTCTAGAAAAAAGCAGGTACCGAAAATAGTTGCCATAATCAAGGTTAAGGAACACGGACGGCTTGTCAGGGCTGGTTCCCATCGCTAGAGAATCGTGCCCTCGAAGAAGGGACCACAGGGAGATTCTCCGATGTCGGGACATATTTGAGCCTGAGGCTACTGGAAGCAGGTAGAGCTGGGAGAACCCCGTGGAAACTCTGTGCCGTGTGAAGAAGGTCAAAGTCTCAGGGGTCCCTGGGGTAAAAAGGGGGAGAGCGAATGAGGCCAGAGCAGCACCTTGGTTTTGTGATGGGGCGGTCCTGCTCACCCGCCTAAGATGGCCTTTCAAGGCTGGGACATGTTTTTCTTGCTATGCACAAGCTCTCACAAAGTATCTTGGTTTCTCTGTTTTCTTGCGAAGGTGTAAAGCTCCCCGTCTTCAGGGGTGTGTCTTACCCTGTTGCCACAATTTAGAAGTGTAACATTCTGACTGCACTTTTGAAAATAGAGCGAAGCTTTGTGGCTACGTATTTTCTGCGACTGTGCGTAAAGCAAACAAACACACACAAAAAAATTCAGACTCGGTGTTATGCAGGAAAGACCTGTGGCACACAACAAAATATTTATCGACAGATTACGAGCCCGATGTGGTCACACCGTCCTATTTCCACAGAGATGTGAGAAGCTTGGCTAAATCCCGCTCTGCGAAATATGTGTCTCTTCTGCTGGGAACTTTCCTTCTGCTGTTTGGCCCTGGAAGCACTCTCTACGAAGGTTTTCCCCTTAGAGCAGAAATGCTGGTGAAACAGCAAGGCTTCGTAATTAATACCCCCCAATAATTGACAGCATGGGACTCGACACTTAGAATTGCATTCCCTGTGAATTTCCGGGTTTACTTGCCTCACGTGTTGGGCTTACTTGGTAACACCTAGTAGTTCCCCCTCCTTGCCTCTCTGCTCATCGATGCCAGCCCAGCGTTGCGAATTTGAGGAAGACATAATTTTCCTGCCGCTGACCTCACGCTCTGTGTCACTTACGAGAGCAGACGGCAAGCAGTGGTGCTCATCAATCACTTGTGTCCCCGCAGCACTTATTGGAGGATCAAGACACGGTGCTTCTGATGTCTCAGGCCGAGTGAGAAAAATGTGCTTTTTTTATATGCTACACGGATTACAGCATCCAGTTAGGACGACTTGGGTAACTCCAGCTAAATTTTGAAAAAGGTGCTTCAAAGCCTCTGAAGTAAGTACTTTCACGTGTATTTCCTCTTTGGCGTCCTCTCCGCTTGTAAAATTGTGCTGAGTCCGTTGCAGAAGTGAGAGAATGGAGGTCCCACACGGGGAAGCAGCATATGCCAGGCCACACATCTCACCAGGGACTGAGCTGTAACCACATACCATGGTAGGCTGTATATTTTGCACTCTCACCAGTGAGAGACAAAAGAGTGGATTGGCCACCCAAGTGTTCCTTATGGTGTATTTCTGAACGCCAGGCTCAAAATCAAGCAAACAACCCTCCCCCCCAACTCCCCCACCCCCTCTCACCGCCACTGGAGATCAAAACATCCCTGAACTCAAACACCCAGAAAAGAAGGAAATTCTCTTTTCCTCAGAGGAAGCAAATTGAGATGGGTACCTGGCCGGTTTCACACGGTATTAGCACTCACCTCTGACTGACCTCGTGGTCTTCTGGATCTTTCTAAACCAAGGCTCTGGGGCACTAATCAATCAGGCTGAGGGCTCAGGGATTCATCAGTCCGCCATCACTATTCCTGCTGACTGCTGATTTAAAGATGTGAATCCCCTTGATTCTCTAACAGGTAAGGAGAAGTGAGTCCAAATTTCAATGGCACAGAGGTGAGAGCCCAGGGAAATGCCTAACACTATGACTGGCAATTAATTAGACAGATAGCATCTTACATTTGGAGAGGACCTGAGAGGTCTAATCCAATCTCGCTCCTGGTGCAAGAATCCTTCCACAGCAAGCCTGACAAACGGTCGTCAGGCCTTGGCTCCTGGGACGGGGATCTTCACGTGTCTCGAGGCAGCCATCCACTACTACCAGATGGGATCTTGTGGTTAGAATGCCTTGCCTCCGTGGAATTGAATTCTATCGCCTTTTACACTTCAAGTCCACATTTTTGACCCAGTTCTCCCCTCCAGTGCCTTAGTGAATATGGTTACCAATGCATTTATGCTATTTTCCCCATATGTGAAGTCAGCCCTCATGGCTTTCTCCAAACATTTCCTCTCCAGCAAAATCGACTCCGCTTCGCCCACTTTTGCCATATTCGCTAATTTTCAGGCGCCTCTCTGGAGGGTTTCTTGTTTGGACACTCCCCACCTCCATTTTGAGTGATATGTGTGCAGCTGGATAGGATCCGTTTTCCCTGCTTCGTCTGACCCAATATTGACATACTTTCAATACCTTTACTGGTCATAAGCTCCATTGCACTGGGGCTGTATATACGGTGGTTGGAGATAGTATCGCCCCCTCAGCTCTGTAACCCACTGGAGTTTACAAATTGAGAACTGGTTTTCTTCATGTAATTTACCTCAGAAGCCACACCAGCAGCGAGAAGGCCAGGACCAGTAGTCCATGTACAGGCCACAACGCGCACATAATTGTCACTTTGAGCCGATTTTTGCTTCACTAAGCTTTTCTTCTATCTAGTATCGCATCTCTTAAAATATAGAGGGAAAGAAAAGCAGGTAGGAGACTAGTTCGCCAGCAACTTTGACAAATAGCGTTTGAGGGAGACTGAGTGACATTCGGAAAGTTGGTAAAAGCCACCAGAGTCAAAGCAACTTGAAAAAAAAATTTTTTTGTGGCTACGCTATGCTCAACCAGGCCACACCTGTTTTGAGAAACCACCAAGAGTTCTGCAGATAAACAGAGATGCCAAGTCTGACAGTCTCTAAGGCAACCAGATACCGATCATCGCCGCACAAGAGAGAGGCAGAAAGAGGCAGAAAGAGGCCGCACAAGAGAGAGGCAGAAAGAAGGCTTGTTCTCTCATCTACTCAATGGGGTGGCAGCAGTCAGAGACAACTCAGCCTCAGGAGCCCATCTCATATCCGGGCTCAGACCCTAAGCTCTCATTGCAGTGGACAGAATCCTGCAGTTGGGAAAATATTGAAGGATCTGGACCCCACCCCTGAAGCAGGAATCCTGTCACCTAACGTGGACTTCAACGAGGACTTTTGGGGAAAGAAGACAAGAAGTACCTCTTGTCAGGTGTTCCCGTCTCCTCACCTGCAAAATAAAGCAAAATGGTTATGTGGCTAGAATTCACGAGGGTGTACACTTGGTGGGAAGCCAGTGAACTTGGACACAAAGAGATGGTTTATGTAATTTGGCTCCCTAGTGGGTAGACTGGATTTTACTTAAAAAAACCACCATCCAGTTTACAACCATGTCCCTGCTTTCTGAGCATTTATATCTATTAAAGATTTACCATATCACACTTTGCCATCTTGCGACATTTCTAACTTGCGCTATTTTAAGAAGAATGGCGCAAGGGAGCGTTTCATAAGAGGTCGGCAGATGCAGAATGGATCCCGGGGTTGGAATGGGTGCTTGGATGCTGCTTTTGGAATCACCGCATTGCGGTTACTTACGCCTGGGTTTTCTTGATCCCCGCACTTGGCGCTGTTCTGTCTTTTCCTTGGTGCCAGTCCCACTCTTCCTGGTGTCATGTTCTGGACCTCGGTGGCACTCAAGAAAACTGTTGAATCGGATCACTATGCTGCCTTAAGGAGATATGGCTCGAAGGCAATGAAGATAAACTGAAATCTTCTGTCTCAGGAAATGGGAAACCATACTGCAAAGATGGACTAATGAATGATTTAATGAACCTTGAAAAAATAGAATCATAAATGCTAACCACAAGCAATAGTTAATGAAGCTTAATTATAAACAGTGACAGAAGAAATAAATTCATGGATCCAGCTGGTCAGAGAGCAGCCATCTTAACTAAAAGGCCTGAGCAGGATAAGAAGAGTTAAATAGAGATGAGTGGGGGGCAAATGTGTAGAATTAATCGGTGATAAGTATAGCTTTATATCAACACCAAGGCGTATGATAGAGACATCAAAATGAAATTCTAAATATCACCCAGTGTTTCTTTTATATTTTATTGCCAAAAACTTATGCACACAGAGACAAAACCAAAATACCACCAAGTGCTACTACCAAGAAATAAAATAGCTATTTGAGTATTCTCTCCATGTCTATCCTTTGTCTTTCTCTATAAATATCGCAATATACACCATACACACACACGCACCTACATTTTTGTTGTTTTTTTAAAAGTTGAGCTAACATTATACATGTTATTTTGTAACTTGCTGTTTCACTTGACACGAGAGCAGGCCACATTTTCATGTTATTTAAATATTCTCTATTTTCATGGCCACATATGATTTCATTAGAATTACGTATCATCCATATTATTATGTGTTAATGGACATTTAGGTTGACTCCAAGTTGTTTGTTTGTTTGTTTCCATCGTGTCTCTGTCTTTGTTGTGCCTCTTGTTAAGGCTTCTGTTAATACAGTCTTCTGGCAAGTTTATGCAATTTATTTTCCTGTTGGTTGTATGTAGATGGGCCTTATATCTTCTACCGTAAGAGGAAGAGTGACCGTAGCTTCAAAATGATGTGACACACATCTTTCTAATAATTTAAGAACGCTTGCTATTGAAAACTAAGAAGGAGTTAGGGGAAGTGACTCATTCATCACATCTGTCTACATTGATTAGGTCCCTAAAGTTGATCGTTAACACTGCAACAGTTTCTTAAACATAGGATTTAGAATCAGTTTAGAATAGTATTATTCCAAGATATTTTTACATCATCCAAAGTTCACTGAATATTATCACTTATGAGAAAAAGTTCTCAAAATTATGTCTTTTTAATTTTTTAAGTGACCAGAGAAAATATGGGTAAAAATACTGAAATGTAAGACAGCCTTCAGATGATGCGTTTTATTTGTACTTCCCATCTGTTTTTTGTTTTTTGTTTTTTGTTTTTCCTCTGCTATCCTTCTCCAAAGGCATCCCATAAACATCTCGCTTGTGTTCCATACCTGAGAGACTCTAATGGCTACTACCTCCAATTTTGACTTTTCCTTTTCTCCGATGACAGCCAGGATGATGTTTCAGCTGGTGAGATTATTAGCATGTGTAGCCAAGCTGCTCCCTTTGGGTTATCTGGTTTTGAGTAGAAGATCAGACACTCCTCCGCAAACCCAGGTCATCTATCTCTCACCTAGTCAATGGAGGAAAAGACTGAGGTTGGATGGCTCAGGACAACTTGTCACCACAACTAGAAACTGCTTAGCTTGGAAGCCTAACGGACTTTGGGTCACGAGTGTCATCCTCATGTGCAAGACACAGCAGCTTTCTCCACCTGACAGCTTCCCCATAGGTCTTTCACCTAAGTGCTTGGAAATACGATAATCACCATGGGGTAGGCTTATGGCTGGCTGCCATATTGTGAAAACATAAAAAGGAATCTTGTTTAGGATGGAGTCAGGTGGCCAGCAGGGGGAGCCCTACCACTCAATTGGAAACCCAGAGGGAAGGGACAGATTTTACAGGTGGATATATTACTTAACTATCTCAGCAGGAGGAAGGAAATTTTTCCTCCCCCCAGCAATAGCCCAGCTAATGACAGTCTATCACAACTCAGCCAATGAAAAGCCACTATACTTTGAAATTCCAGATTATGCCAATGGACTTGTTGTTTGTTACAACCCTCCCAATGTCCCACTTTCTTCTAGAAAAAAGTGTCCCTCTCCTTTGTTCTCCTGGCTTGCCTATGGTTTTGCCAAAGCTTATCTGTCCCAGGTTGCAAATCTGTCCAAAAAATGTCAAAAAAAAAAAAAAAAAGAAAAGAAAAGACATTTTTGCTGGTAAAAATACTGGCAGTTTGATTTTTAAGGTTAATGATATTGAGATAGAAACATAGCACCATTCTTACTTTAAAATGTCCCCATTGGTAAAAGAGGGAGTACTTGTGCTTATTTAATGAATGTTTCCTTTCCTTAGTGAGGACAGGGTTCGTGTGAAATACTCTTAGCTCTGCCTTTTTTCCATTCGTGGCTGCCTGAAAAGACAGATTGCTGAGAGAGGCTGAGGTCTGACTGCATAGGTCTAAGTCCTACTTCCTCCATCTACTAGTTGCGTGATCTTGGCAAGTCTCCTAACATCTCTGTGTCTCAGTTTCCTCATTTATCCAAAGTGGACAATGATCGCACTTACCTGCCAGTATTGGTATGAGCCCTGAATCCATGAATAGATGTAGCGTGATTGAAACAGTGCCTGCCATGTGTTAGGTGCTCAATAAATGCTAGCTGTTGTTTTTATTCCTCAGTTCTGATCAATGTTTGGACACACAACTTTGTGGACACACAAAACACAAGTTTTGTCTAGTTGTTATCTGAGCAGAGCGGGTGCCGTTTCACTGCAGTTAATGTTCAGAGTGAGTTTAAGTATATTTACTGAAAGTGGTAATCCTGAACCCTGAAGGACCCCAGGGCATTAGCAAAGACTGTGGGAAATTTGTAGAGGGCACCAGAGAGTCATTGCTTTCACTGAAATGATTATTGCTTCACCAGCCTTTTTCCCATCCATCAGTGCAAGACAAATCCATAGACTAATAAGAAACATGCATGGCAATGGGGTTGAGAAAGCAGAGGAGGGCAGAAATCAGCAATAGCCCTGCCCACGCTCTTCAGCCTGTACTGTGATACCTCACGTTACTGTCCCCCTCCCCTTTCCTTCTGTGACTAAATGAGCAGGCCACAAGCATGTGAACACATGTGCACACACAATTCCCACAGACACTTAAAGGAGACCCCGTTCCTGAACCAGAGTGAGCTGTTTCCTCACATCAGAGGGGGTGATTTTCCTGGTGCCAGCCTCCGGAGGGAAGTCTGAGAGGAGCTGGCTTCAGAGCAGGGACCAGAGTGTGGTCTCGCCTGGAATATTGGAGCCCTCCTCATCCTCCCTCAGTTTATACTAGCACACATAAGGCAGGACAGTAGAAGAGTTGGTTAACTCTGTCAACTTGACTCAACTTCCCCCCTGGGTATGTCCAACTGCCTTCTTATCCCACATGTCATAGGTTAATACAACGACCAACCATTTCTCTTGGCCATTCCAAATACGTTTAGGAACATATTGTGCCTGGTGGTTACAGTAAACCAATTGGAAAGGGTCCCTTTGCACAGCTGGGAATTCAAATCTCCTTCCTTGTGCATTTGTCAGGAAGCTTCTCTTCTCGCCTAGGTCTAGCTTCCTTTTTGTAGCAAAATGAGACCAACGATGCTCAAGTTTTAGCCAGATTCATTGTCAACTTAGAGAGATAGTGACTACTCGTGAAAGGCCAACATTGACTTGGGGCTGGCTTGTCCAGAAGGAAAACGAGCACTAGGCCTGGAGCCTAATCTTGGGGTTCATCAGAGCAAGCCTGACCACTCAGGATTGCTCTTCTTCCATGGGCCCAATTCCATTTCTGAATTACAGATGAGAATAGTCTCCATAAGCATTTAGACGTAGAAAGCAGACGTCTTGGGCGTTTGGATTCTAGCTCTACTCGCTTAACCGTGCACTTGGACAGATCATACCCCCTGAGATTGTCTGCTCATCCTTAGATCAGGTGCTGACAATATCTACCTCCTGTGTTTGTGAGAATTAGGTGACATCATGGGTGTGAACCATTGTGTAGATGTAAAGGGTAAAATAAATAGGAAGAGTGCTTTCTGCTGAGATTTTTCATTAGGACCTGTAGATGCAGAACACGAATACCATATGATCTCACTTATCTGTGGAATCTGGAAAAAAAAACACAAAACAAAACAACTGAACAAACAAACCACCACCACCACAACAGCAAAACAGACGCCTAAATACCGAGAACAAAACTAGTGGTTGCCAAAGAAATGGGGGTTGGGAGGTGAGTGACATAGTTAAAGGGGATTAAGAGGTACCAACTTCTAGTTATGAAATCACTAAGTCACAGGGATGAGAAGTACAATATGGGTAATAAAGTCAGTCATATTGTAATGACTTCATACGTTGACAGATAGTTAGTGACTTCACACTTGTGTGAAAAGATGAAGTGCTCCTTTCCACAGCACTAAAAACATTACCATTCTCATTTGCCCTTTGTCAGTGGAGAATAATTCCAGTGTGGTGGCCTTTAGCACCACTGTTGTCCCTCCTGACTGATAAGTATGTTGGCAGAGCCAGCCGGTCAAGTGTCTGACTCTTGGTTTTGGCTCAGGTCATGATCTCATGGTTCTTGGGTTCAAGCCCCGCATCTGGCTCTGTGCTGACCGTGTGGAGCCTGCTTGGGATTCTCTCTCTCTCTCTCTCTCTCTCTCTCTCTCTCAAAATAAATACATAGATAAAAAAGAAAAGTGTGATGGCAAATGTCTGCAACCCCATACATTTGCTAGGAGGCTCTGTTATCTGCAAGGCCACTTTGCTAATCTCAGAAACCTCCCAAGTGTTCTCAAGTTTCCAACTGCAGATGAAAAGAGGTGCTATATTTTCTCTCTTCTTATACTTTGGACTGCTTAAAGTAATATGGCATTATTTTGGTCCCACCCCCTTCTGTGTCTTTCTTCTAAATAAAGACCTCAAGATTGCATCAGGTGTTAATCTTCATCACCCTCTGGAGGGGCAGGCGGACGCCTAAGATTTAAAAAAATGAGGCATGGATGTCTCAGCCGTTAGCATAGAGACTTATCCAAGATCACCAAGTGAGTAAGAGGCAGAACATGGAACTCGTAGCGATCTGGTCTAGTCCTAAAGATTCCCCAGGAGAAGCATCACTGCATAAACACTGCCATGGCCAACATTTGCAAAAGCAGGTGTTTTATCAAGTCTACTGTACCACGAGACCCACCCATGCCTATCTGTCCCTATCTGCTTTTATTATGCTTTGGGGCTGTAGCATGATAAGACCTCCCATATGGTACTTGTATTAACATTAAATAATGGCCATTGTGTTGTGTATACTATCACCATAGAAATATTTACTTAGTTGAACACAGACACCGGTGGAGCATAGGGATTGAAAACAAGCTAATCATAAAAACCATTCGTGCTCACATCTATTTATAAAATCTGTTCCGCGTGTGCCAGTGAAGTATAGGCTGTGTTCTAAACAAACACTCGCAAACCTTCGGCACATCCAGAGACATGAAAGGCGCCTCGCCCCCCCCCACCCCCCTTCAGAAAGCCAGGCTGCGGGGTGTGGCCCGTGTGTGAAATATCAGGCATACTTTCTGGGGCTCGGCTAGGCTCCTTTGAGGCTGGAGCTGCTGACCCTGGCTTTCAGGGCTCCTTTCTTTTCTCTCTTCTCTGGGTGGGGGGGAGGGGGGGTCTCGGGCCTCTGGTCCCCAAAGTTGGGCGTGCTCAAAAGAAGCTGGGGTGTTTGTAGTAACTGAAGTTTTTGTCTAGGGCCACACCAGAGATCCTCTTTGAGTTGCTGAGGAGAAGGGGTGGAGGAAGTGGATTTTTAGGAAACACTTAGGTGGCTCTGGTTTGGAGGGTTCACACTCTCGGCCCGAGAAATGGCCCTCCGGACCAGGTTCTCCCAGAACTCCTTGCCCTCCGGCCCCACCTTGCCCACGGCAGGTGCCATGGGGCTAGGGTTGGCACTAATGAGCACTGGCTTTCTGGAATTGTGTTTCAATTGATAACCGGCGATTTCCATAAATGCCGATTTCTTAAGTTGTGTATGGCACCGTGCGTGGGTGAGAAGCTGGATTTCGGAGTTCAGCGTTGGAATCTGTCTCTGCAACTCACTAATCATATGGCCTCGTGCAAACCATGCAACCTGTCCAGGCCCCACGGTCTTTTTTTAATCCATAAAATGGGGATAATAATAGCGTCTTCCTCACCGAGCTGACGTGAGAACAATGGCTACCGGGTGGAAAGTGTAGTGCCTGGCACACAGTCCGTGCTATTGGCATTTCTGTTTCAGAAATAAATTAAGTTGCACTGGGCTGTCCTTTGGGATCAAAATGTTTGGGAAAATGCCACCTCTGAGGGAATACGGTGTTGTGCAAAGCACAGAGAGGACCTGTGTTGACAACTGGCTCTGCTACCAAAGGACTGAGCGACCTCGGACCAGTCCTTCTCCTTCTCTGGAAGAATCCGTAAGATGTTATCTGTGAAATGAGAGCAGTGATTTGCAAACACGATGAGCAGGGGATTCTTTCTGAATAGCAACAAAATAATAAAATGCCTGCCGGTGTTTGTACATACAGTCTTCACTGACATACAATGACAAAGGTTTCTATATGTTTTTTTAATGCGGAAATGAATCTCAGCCCTATTTACATGTGTTTGGGAAGCAGTCCTGCTTGTTTTGTATGAGAGATATTATGGCCTTGTTCCAGGGACTCGGTCAAAGTGGCACCCACTCAACTAAACTCTGTCCAAGTATCACCAGCCCACAAGGCCTTGGTGCAAATGGCACCCGCTCACGTGGCCTTGGGTTGCCCGACTCGCTTCCCACGGCACCCTCTTGCACCCTCTCAGGCAATACACAGTGTTTGACAAGTCATATAATGATGCTGCGGCCCCAGCAGTCATAGGCTCTCAGAGTCGGCGCCCCTGGTCCAGATGGCTGTGTGTGTTATGTTTTGTTTGTGCGTTCGTGCGTTTGTTTTCTAGATTCCACTTGGTAATAAGATGGATCTGGAAGCTGCTGTGGATAAATAGGGGTTGGGGCCAATTTAAGGGTTCCTCTTTCTCTCCCCCAACTCCTGATTTTCAGCCGGGAGGACCTGCAAGGCAGCTCTGTTTACTCAGCTAATGGTTGCTGAGTACCTACTGTCGCAGGACTGTTCTAGATGCTCGGGGTATGTCAGGGCTCATGCCTTGCTGAGGAATGCGTGCCTCTGAGGTCACAGTTCAGAGGTCACTGGTCTCTCCGTGATGACCCTTAGTCTCTTGGACTAGGATTCCCGGGAAGACCCAGGATAAAAAAAAGGGAAGCTTGCTTTCAGCCACCTGTTCTTCTCCTTTACCTCCTCTCACCCTTTTCCGGTTGCTTCTTTCTCTACCCCCACACGTTTTCACAAAACCAGCAGCTGAGTTTGTGACTGTGGACAAATGCCTGTCTCCTTCCAGAGCTTCGTTTCCTCATTTACAAGAAGAGGGGCTGGGACTCTAGAGCTCCAGGCCCCTTCCAGCTCTGTAATTGAGTCTAATTAACTCAGCAGAAATAACACCACCCCATTTAGCTCGACTGTCTCCTCATCCTCCCCCCCTCCACATACGCAAATAAACACGCGGTGGTGTCTTAGAAACGAGCCAAGCAATGTTAGCATAACTTTGAAGCTATGTTGGTTAGCAGGGTTCTGTACCGCTTCTCTCTCTAGATGTCAATCTTTCAACGGGCGTTCAAGAACCTTTCTCCCCTTAGGCCTGGCCAGGGATCCATGAAGAGCGATAGCCAGGGAGGCCAAGAGAACGGCATCCGGAGCTTCTGGGACACTTGGGCGTTAGATGCAGAACAAACAAACAGACACAATGTTCCCCACCCCGCAGCCCCCGTCACACTGTCCTTTATTACTTCCGCTCGTGTGGCACTCATACGCGGTGGGACCTGTGTTCCTGGCACACGGTGGATGCTCAAGGAATATTTGTTGAGTGAGTGAGCAGACTCTGGTCTAGTCCTTTTTTGTTCACTTGGTTCTACCCACCCTTTACCAGCTGGCTCTGCTTTGGGAAGGAATGCACCCCACGTTGGGGAGAGTACTCTGTGGAAACACATTGAGAGTAGGCTACGATTGACTTTAGTCAACCACGTCTCCATGCCACATTGTTCCATGTCCTGCTTCCTGTTTGCTCGGTGTTCTTACACTTACTCCTTTTCAGCATCTGACAAAGCAGCCAAGGCCTGTCTGTTGTAGAGGGTCTTCTAAGAGAAGGAAAACTTCAGCAAGGACTTTGTGGGAAGTCAGCAGGAGGAGAAAGTTCAGATCGCTGGTAATACACCTCACACACCCTGCTACGGCAAGTGGGGGGCTGTGAGGGAGCGCAGGCCAAGCCTCCCACACTTGACTTTCACCTGCTAGCAGGATCAGCACCTGCATCAGCCTACCCTATACCTGGCCCTTCCAAGGGCGCCTTTCTGAAATGATCCTGCCTGGGAGAGGAATCTGATATATACACCCATGCAGCAGGCTTTAGTGAATGCAAAGTAGTTACATTAAGGATCGGGGTTCTGTTTATTGACAGGGTCACGGCCTCTCCTGGTTATGACCCCCGAGGGACCCCGGCATGGAAACTGGATTTGTAACGTAACACTAACAATAACACACTAGAGACAGCCGTGACAGGGCCCGCTTCTCCTACATGCTGCAGCTGGCTCCCCAGAATGAAGACAGAGCAGGGAGTAGACGGGTCTGGCAAGGGAGCAGGAGACAAAGGGGCAGGCGTGGAGTCGATGGAAGCGCCTGCAGGTCCCCAGCCAGGAGTCGGGGGTTTCTGTGAGCCCTGCGGTTGGAGAGGAAGCCCCCCGCTCCCGGTACCTGGATCACTCCGGCCTCTCTGGACGGTGCTGTGGACCCTGGATGCTCCCTCCCCCTCAGCCAGCTCCCAGCCCCAACACGGGGACCCTCTCCGCAGATCTCCCTCTCGGCAAGCAAACCTGCTCTCAATCCACCACACCTCCGCTCCCCATCCTTTGCGAACATTTATTTACTTATTTTTTCTCTTGGGGGCTGGGGAGGTAATAAGCCAGGGCTTGGAGAGGAAGAAGGGGAATCTGAAGTCCCCGGGGTTTTTCAATCCACAGGCAGCTGGGCAAAACTGGAATAGGACGTTCCCTGCCTGACCACCCTTGCCTCTTGGGGGCAGGGTTTGGGGTCTGTGAACCATCGGGGGGGGGGCGAAAGGGTGTCCCTGAAATCACGTCACACTGGGAACCCTTTTCTCTAGAACTGGCTTCCTTTCTGGTCTGCGTGAAGTGAGAAATCCTTGTGACCTATGGGGCCGGACGCAGGAGAATTTCCCGGTTGGCCAACGAGAGGAGGATTTAGAAGAAGAGCCATCATCTCTGCTGTTTTCTCCCATCACGTCTGTACTTCACCCCTGGCCCATCCAACAGGCAAGAAGCACCCGTGAGAGGAGATTCTAGAACAATCTGGCATTCATTCCGTGGTGGTTTCCAGAGGAAATAGCTAAGAACCTTTTTCTCCCTCGTGCACTCTGGGAGTGTCGATTTCCTTGAACTGAAGTGCCATGAACAAGAACAGTGTCGGCAGCCCCTCAGTGGTCTCCACGGGGGCCCTCCCTTCCTGAAATCCTCCAGGCTCCCCGCACCCCCACCCCGTTCCCCGGGGCTGACACTTCATTTACCTCATGGTGTTGTCTGCTTAGGGGAGATGCCAACTAGCTCAACGGTGTGTTTGAAATATTTAAAAAATCCCAGAGAGGGTTGGCCCTGAAATTGCCTATACGCAATCATATTCACACCGCGAGGTTATGACGGTTGCCCAATCGATCGTTTGTCGCTGGAAGCTGGGCACACCCAGGTTTCACAGGCAAAGTGAGGGACCTTCACGTATAATGAATTTTCCATCTCATCGGTTTTCTGTACTCAATTATCAGAATTTAAGCTGAATAATGTTTCTCCTGGCCTTTTGGTTACTATGTGGAGATTTGGACCAGCGTGCTTCATTTTATGTCTTTGGTTGGCTAAATTTCTAGATAGTGAGAAGGAGGTTGATAACTAAATGTGGCTTTTTTTTTTTTTTTTTTGCAGCTTCCAAATAGATCTCTTAGTATGCACACAAACTCACATCCACCTCAGAATTCAATTCCCGCCTCAGTTGTGAACGCTTCCTAGACTGCTGAAGCTTGCGGATGTGTTTTCTATGTGTATGGGACCCATATAAAATACTGTCTCAGATCCGACTTTGTACTCTTGTGTCTTTATCGTTGGTCATTAGTTCATGGCTATTTCTTATTTCCCTCGAATAATGATATGGCCCCGAGGACAGAGGCTTTAGGAACGCTGGCCCGATTCTCAGCGGGTTGGGAACTTCCTGCTTCTCAGCACACGTGTGGTGGCCACACGACAATGTCATCACTGCTTGAAATTCAGGGTTAGTTCAGAGCTGTAGACAGGGATTCTCACAAAGGCAGCCAAAGCAGAGAGTTCCAGACTACTTGCCAGTAACTTGGATATTATTTTGCTAATTTTTGCATGAAACCTGCATGACTATCATTTCCTATTTGGATCCATTTTTGTCTTCTCTCTCTCTGTATTTCTCGGTCCCCTTCCCCAGTCTCTCCCCACCCCCCACTCCCTTTTACAAAAGCAGAGACAAAAGTTACCGGAAGTCTCAATTGTCAGACTTCAAAGTCTTTGCTAAACATTTGACATTTGACAGTGTGTCCCCCTCCCTTCCTCCTCACCCCCACCTCGCTTGCATGGGCACAAGCCTCAGAGAGATAACCATATCAGGCAGAATAAATGGAACTTGTTTCCTTCTAAATTTGCTTCCTCCCCCACAGCATGGCTCTATGCCTTGGGCTTGGCAGTGCACTTCACCCCAGACTGCTCTCTATTGACTTTCAGGTAGAGACAGTGGGATGGAAATGGTCAAAGAACCTACACTCACTAGACAGAAATCGTGGACCTTTTGCCTCAGAAGGATCCTAACAGAAAGTCCTGTCTAACATATCCATTTTACGGATGAGGAAACCAAGGCCCGGAGGAGCTCAATGGACTGTCTGAAATCAGAAGTAGATAACCAACAGGACAGGCACCAGAAGCCAGAAGTCTCCCGATACCCAGTGTGGTGTGCTTTCTGCCTCCGCACAAAGACCGAGAAACTACAAATTTCAGCAAAAACACTGAAAGCACAGATAGCAGCCTTCTCCAGTATCCAAGTAGACAAGAAGGTGCCGGGAGTTCATCAGAGTGACACAGGGAAGCCCCGTCCTCTGGCTACCTACCCCGGGGAGGACACCCAGAGAAGCTGCTTCCTACGTGCCTCGGGGTCTGCGTGAGGGGGAGGTGTGGGGTTCTCCGTAGCGTGCGGTGTGCATGCCAGGTCCTCCCTTGTGCTGTGTGTGGTGTCACCCCGGACGTGACTGCTGCAACCTGCTCCCAGCCCACTGTGCACCGGTCAGGTTTCGTGCTGAGGCACTGTGGCGTTCACGGCCAGGAAAGAGAAGCTGGGATGCTGAGGAGGGACAGAACCCAGCTCCCTACTGGCAAAGTCCAGGCTATTGCCTCAGATACCCTTCAGAGGGACAGAAATCCCACTACTGAAGTTTTTTTTTTTTTTTTTTAACTTGAGACCTCTAGGGGGTTTTAGGATGACATCCATAGAAAATAAAAATGGCTCTAAGAATGGTACCTTCTAAAAGAGAAAAATAGAAAATAAAAATGGTTAACCCCTTACCAGGAACTGGAAAACTGGAGAGGGGCAAACGTTGGTAGGAGGAAGTGGAAAGAGCCCCCCAAATCTTGGCTGTCTCCATTCTCCTCCTTCTAGCACATGCTTGTGACCACACACACACACACACACACAGGTTTCCTCTCGTGCGGTCCGGAAGACGAACAGAGGTTGGCAAGCCCTCATTCATCTGCCACCAACTGACTGGAGAGAAACCTCTCATCCAGAGCTGCCTGTCCCCTGTCCCCTGTGTGGGGGCATCGACAGCATTCGCTCAGCGGGGATGTCCGTAGCTCCCAGCCAATCTTCTGCTTTCGTAGGGTCTGGCGAACCTGGCCTGCCACGGTGCTCCTGGGCACCTGTAGCGCTCTCATGTGAACTAGTTCTGTGCTTTCTTTGGTGTATTCTTGTCCCACGCTCCCAGCCTCCAGGGACCCTCTGGGGCAGAAGTAGCTTCCACTTGCCAACACTCCGCCTGTGTGCTTCTCAGTCGGTGAGGGCAATTTTTCAGAAACCTATTTTTAGAAATAGTCACCTCAGAATAAACACAGCACACCAGATGCTGGTGTTTTTCTGGGGCAACTGAGCTGAGGATCATTTGTTTAAAGAGAAAGGTGAAACAGCCAAACTTGCTGAGGCGATGGCTCGCAGATTGCTGGGTTTTACTCCCTCTAGTGGCAAGAGTTTAGAAGACATGACTCCCCCTTGACCCAGACTGGGAGGACTTCCTTGAGGGCAGAATTTTGGGGCAAACTTGATTTTACCTCCAGGCTGCTAAGGTTGAAGAGTGAGGATAGAGTGCACCCTAATTTTATGGGTATAGAATGTGTTAAGAAAATCAGGGCAATTTCTTGGAAATTGTCCTTATTTCCTTATTTCTGGAAGGATTGATCACTAAATCAAACTATATGTTAAAAATGAGGTTACAGTAAAACTGCTGGGAACTTTTATTTAAACAAAATCTATTCCTTGGGGCACCTGGGTGGCTCAGGCGGTTAAGCGTCCGACTTCGGCTCAGGTCATGATCTCACGGTTGGTTCGTGGGTTTGAGCCCCACATTGGGCTCTGTGCTGACAGCTCAGAGTCTGGAGCCTGTTTCAGATTCTGTGTCTCCCTTGCTCTCTCCCTCCCTCGATCATTCTCTCTCTCTCTCTCTCTCTCTCAAAAATAAATAAATGTTAAAAAAAATTTTAAACAAAATCTATTCCTTAAACAGAACATGGATATAACAGAGGGAACTGATTGTGTAAATTCCACACTATACACCTTTTTTTTCTGAGTAAAGTTCAGTTGGTCTGCTAGGTCCATAAAGGACAGAATAAAAAAAAGAACAAGTTGGGGAGCAGGGGGAACAGGGAATATATCAGTCAAACACTGTTAAGAAAACACAACAAAGCAATAACAAAAAAGCTTTGGGGGGACAGAACAAAGACCCCCGGGGGCCAGAGACAAATTCCCTAAAGCCACCAAGGTTTTCCCTTTGGGGAAGTTTTAATAATATTTCTTCCAACCATTTTTTTCCCTTAATAAGTTGGATACAGCCTGCGAAGAGACAACAGAAGAGAAGTAAAGGACTTTTGTAGACCCTCTCAGTTCTAAGATTCTACAGCACCGTGCTGTAAGAGACTTCTGGCTGGGAGAAAGCCATAAGTGAAAAGGTCTCCACTGGCCTGAAGAGCTTGGTCCTCAGATCAGAGATGCATATCAGTGTGGAAAGAGCTGGTGGACAATTATGTAGTTACATTATACATGACTGGGTTTCTCTTGCAACTTGGCTGCGGCTCACTAGCGTCTGGGTGACAAAGTAAAACCAAAATGACTGTGGCTGACAGAAGGGAAAACATGTGCAGTAACTGATCAGTCAAACAGTAATTGATCAGTCAAATCCTGCTCCTATCTAAGCCCCTTTTGAGTCACTTTTTGTAAGTGATGGAGCTGCATTCATTCATGCAACAGAAAGCATTCCATTCACAAATAGTTCAGCTGAGTTGACAATTGATTCATGACGAGGTCTTAGCTGAAGGGTGGACCGATTTTCCAGAAGAACAGCCTCTCCTTTGACTGTCCTCTCTCTATTCACAGTCGCCATCTTTGTATATTTTTACTCATAACTTACGTAACTTCTAGCAACTACTGCTAGGGAGACCAGCAAATCCATCTCCCTATGGCCCATGAGTTCCAAGTGGCATATTTGTCCTCTGAAACGGATAGTCACAAAGAGCATATTGGTGCTGATTCTCCTGCATGCATTTCTGAGTTTCCCTTTGTTGCCACAGGAAGGAAGAGATACACCCCATCTGACCCTGGGAGCAAAATCATCCCCAGTTGAGAACCACTGACCTAAGAAGAGATGTTCAGGTTGGGAGATTTCATTTTTCCCTTTTTTGTCAGTCACTATTTTTCCCCATTTATATTTTTCAAAAACTACTTACAGAAGACCTAAACTATGGAGTAGATTTTAAGGATTAGTGGTGAACAAGAATCAAATTCCTGTCCTCAAAGAACGTATAGTCCAATGACTGCGTGGGAAGGAGACAGATAGTAAACACAAAACAAATATACGAGAGAGTTTCTCATAGCAATAAAAATCATGAAGAAAATAAAACAAAGTAGTGAGCAAGAGAGAGACTAGACAAGGAGAGCCCTGAATACCAGATCTTGTGTTTAGCGCCATCTGGAATCTCAGCAGATGGGAGAAATTGCCATGGTGGTGGTGGCATGAGGAGATGTTGAAAAGGAGAATGATACCACCCAGACCCTGTTGTTGAAGTCTCCTCTGACAGTGGTCTGTATGTCAGATATTTAGAAAAGAGAAAAACCGTAGAAACCAATAAATTGGTTAGTAAGTTGTTGTCTTTACCAAGAAAAAAGGTAACAGAAGCCTGAGCTAGGTGGTGGCAGTGGGAATGGAAAAGAGGGACTGCAAATGAGGAATTTAGTGCAGAATGTCTTTGATTTGGGGTTCAACAGATGATTAAAAAATAAAACCTTGTATGATTTCTCCATATAACGATCTCAAAACAAATTAAACATTCCTGTCAACTTGACTTTATGAAAACAGGATTGCTTTAATACAGGGAAAGGTAGAGGGGACACAGTCTCAGGATGAAGGGCAATCTTCTAGGTTGATACATTTTAATTCTGTGTGTAACTACCTGGACGATTTCATTTTTCTCATTGCGTCACAGACCGGTAACCACTCTGCAGGTCTAACATGGTTCTAAGACAACATTTTGTAAACTGTGGGTTTCAGGCTTACCTGGACATGTGATGGGCTTTGAGGCTGAAGAAAAACGTGGCGTAGAAGATCCCCCCAAGCTTTTGTGCTTGTATTTGAGGGAATCATGAACAAAAATCAGGAACAAGAGGAGGTAAGTTTGAATCAGGAGCAATAAGTCTGGATGGAAAGCTGATACGTTTAAGATGTTGGAGGTGCATCCTTAATAAAAGGTTTGGTGAATAGTTGTAGACATAGTATTGAGGTAAAGGTTAAGAGTTAGGACCCCCAAATACAGAGTTTTGTAATGATTCACATGAAGATAACTGAAGTCATTGGGGTGGGCACAATCTCTAAGGGAGAAAGGAAGAAGGAGAGGGGACTAAGCCCAGAATGTTGGAGAGAAACATTAGGCAGAAATTAGCCAGAACTCAAAGAATGGTGGAACCCAAAGAGTTAAGAGCATTAGTAAAGTAGAGCAGTCAGGTGCCAAAGAGAGAGCTGGTCGTAAGAAAATTGAGGCCAAAACTGTAGACATCATCTTTTTAAATATAAAAGGAAGGGCTGAGGATGTTTTCTATGTTAGTAAGATAAAGGGAAGGTATGTTTTTAGGATGGTGAAGCTCTGGACATATTTATAGGGAAGGGAAAATTCACCACGCATGAGGAAAAAGTAATAAAATGGCAATAAAATGCCAAGAGAACTTTGTTGGACATGTGGATAAATACATTTTGAAGGTAAAGGGGATCACCCTATTCCTTAGAGAAGGGAGTATTTCATGGATGAAGATGTTGAGATATCAGAACAACAATAAGAGTACGGTCACTAGGGACAAGAAAAGATGGGAAAGAAGTCTTTATAGATAACTTCAGCCATCTGCTATAAGAGTTGAGGAAGGACTAGGGTTTCAAAGAATGAAAACATTTTGTTACAGCCCTGCGGAAATTTGGGAAGGAGTTAACAAGTTAAGCTGAAAAAGCATCTCCAAGAAGGACTGAGCAGTCGACTGGCCTTAAATAGCTTGTGTTTATCATGGACCCAAACAGCAACCTGTTAAACATTTCTTGAGCTATGCTTGGCTGTTGAGGAGTCGGAAAAGAGAAAGCAGAAGTCAGAAATTGACATTAGAAGCCAGGAGAAAGGTCAAGAATTTGAGATGTCCCGAGTTTTAGGGAGAGAAATAATGACAGGGCCACATCTGGCCAGCAATGGGTGAATCAACTGGGAAATCAGGGATACCTTGAGGGACAACAGGTCACAATGATGGAAAGAGTATGTTCAAAGGATTTCAGTAAGGGGCCTTGTTGTGGCTTTAGTGTAGTCAGAAAGGAGGAGGTCTAAGTTTAAAATTAATTTCACAAGTATGTCTTGCTCTTCAACTGTGTGCCTAATCTTTATGGTTAATAAGACATGTGAGGTCCCTGCCTTCACAGATTTGTATTCTTTTTTTTTTAATGTTTATTTATTTTTGAGAGAGAGAATGTGGGCAGGGGAGGGATGGAGAGAGAGAGAGACAGAGGATTTGAAGCACGCTCCATGCTATTGGCCACAAGCCTGATGCGGTGCTCAAACTCATGGAACTGTGAGATCATGACCTGAGCCGAAGTCGAATGCTAAACCTACTTAGCCACCGAGGCATCCCATGGATTTATATTCTAGTAGGAGAGGAGAAGGCAGGACAAGACAGAAAATAAACACAAAAATGGGGAAAACGTCAGGTGGTAATGACAATTTTTAAATAGAGTCCTGTGATTGTAAGTGGCTGTGGTTGCCATACACTGGGTGGGACAGGAAGTTGTCTGAGGAAAGACATTTAAGCCAAGATGGAGGTAGCCACGTGATAAGAGTTCACGAGACATGCTTATGTTTATGGAGTGGGGAACACAAGGAAGAGACGCATCAAGGATAACTCCTAAATGTTTGAATCAAAGAAGAGATGGCTCTTTTTACGACAGAGGAGTAGGGGTTTTGTTTTAAATACTTATTTTTAAGAGAAAGAGAGAGTGCAGAAGAGAGAGAGAGAAAATCCCAAGCAGTCTCCCTGCTGTCAGTGCAGACGCTGAGGCGGGGCTCAACCTCAAGAACCATGAGGTCATGACCTGAGCCAAAATCAAGAGTCAGACACTTAGCAGACTGAGCCATCCAGGGGCCCCTACAGAGAAATAGGTTTTGAAGAGGGTAAGGATTGGTAGAACATCAAGAATTCTCTTTGCCACATGAAGCTTAGGATATCAAATGCACTGTCTTGAAAGTGGAAATGTTCTAAGTGTGAAGAGATCATGAGTGAAGGCCCACACGGGTTCTGAAGGTCAAAGGATATTCAGAGTAAAAACCTCAGGTTGCAAATAGCATCCTTGCTCAATAGCCTTGAGGTTGTTACAGATGAGAGCAGAATATCAGTTGAAAAAAAAAAAAAAAAGAACATGAAGAAGGGACTGAAAATTCCAGGAATAAGGGCAAGTTTTTTTGATGACATCCTAAAAGTTAGTGGATCGTGAAGAAAAGGATCTAGAAATAATGATAAATAGACTGGATAAATAGATAAATGATAGATAGATAGATGTGTGTGTATATACATGTATGTATGTATGTATATTTATATGTAAAGCAGTTGAAAATCATAGTTTATAGAGACTAAATAATTCTACTTGATAATAATTACAATAATATTTTAGCAACTGGACAAAGATGCTCATTAACATAGAATGCATAAGAGAATAACTAGAATGTAAGCAGTGAGCAAAGCTGTAATATATGACAATATTTTTGTCTCATTAAATATAGCAATCTACTGAGGCACGATATTGAGATACAACCAGGGTATGTTAGTAGTGGTAGCAACGAGGGATCTAAGAAGATTCAACGTTGAGATTGCAATTGTTACAAGTTCACCTTAAGATTTCCTCTTTTCTGCATCTACTTGTGTGTGTGTGTGTGTGTGTGTGTGTGTGTGTGTGTGTTGTCAGCACAGTTTTGGGCTACCATTTCTCTAAGCAAACATGTGATTCTAATGAAATTTGCTGAATTTCAAGCAGCCACACGTGTAGGAAAGCTGCCCAAGTTGGATATTTGTGGAATGCTGATTTTCCATACATATCAACATTTGGTAATTATCATCAGAACTATTCATACAAATTTAAAAGTGGAAATAAAATTAAGAGAGATTCAACAGGAACCTCAGATGACCTGTTGGGTAACCCTTAGAGGTTATCAGTCCTTTCAATGAATGCATAGCCATCAAACTCTGTGTGACTAGTCAGTCTTCTTAACGCACTTCCCTGGTAATATTCTTAATAGAAACATCTGCCGCTTCTTCTTTAAAATCCCCCACACAGGGGTTTTAAACTAACTAGTGACCCATAAGCAAATTATAAGGATGCTGCAAAATTGATACCAATCCTATGTATCCTTTTGCATTTTTTTAAGTTTCTTAAGACTTGTTTCTTCATATTTTTAAAAATCTCTTTCAAAGGCTTAGCATATAGGTTTTAACAAAGTATGTTGATTATTGATTGCTGTGTGACAAATCACCCCAAAACCTAGCTGTGAAAACAACAAACACTTATTTTCTGTGCATCAGGAATCTGGAAGTGTGTGTGTATGTGTGTGCGTGTGTGTGGCCACATGGTTACGACACAGGGTCTTTAATAAGACTGGAACCCAATTTTGGCAGGGGCTGCAGGCATCTCAAGGCTCAACTTAGGGGGGACCCATTTCCAAAATTGCACACATGGCTGTTGGAAGCCCTCAGTTCCTTGCCTTGTGGGGCTCTCACAGAGCTGACTTACAGCATGGTGGCTAGTTTCTCCCAAGGGTAAGTGGTCCAAGAGAGATGGGAGACAGAACCTAAGATACAAACCACAGTCTATTTGTAACCTAATCTCGGAAGTGACATCCCACCACTGCTACAGTATTCTGTTCATTAAAGACAAATCAATGATTCCACCTAACAGTGAAGGGAAAGAGAATATACAAGAATTTGAATATTAAAAAGGGACCATTGGGGACCATCTTATAGATTGCCAATCATGCCCAGTGAGTCATATTAGCCTTCTATTTCAGATGGGGAGACTAATATTCTGTGAGAATTTTAATTTGTCTAAATCCCTGCCTTTCACAAAAGGAGCAAACATGAATGTAAAGTTTGCAAAACACATCTGATAAAGTAGTGTTATCTAAAGTACATAAAAACCTTTAAACTTCAACAATAAGAAAACAAACAGCCCAATTAAAAAATAAGCCCAAAACTTTAACCAAAAAAGATATACATATGAAAACATATGAAGAGATGCTCAACATCGATGTCATTAAGGAAATGCAAATTAAAACAACAAGGAGATATCTGTAGATATCTACACTCCTGTTACAAAGGCCAAAGTCCAGAACACTAAAAATACCAAATGTGGATGAAATTGTGGAACAACAGGAATTCTCACTCATTGCAGGTGGCAATGCAAAATGGCACAAGCACTTTGGAAGACTTGTCAGTTTTTTTACAAAACAAAATTCTCTTACTATGTGATCTAGCAATCATGTTCCTTGGTATTTCCCCAAAGGAGTTGAAAATGTATGTCCATGCAAAAACATGCCCATGGGCATCCACGGTGGCTTTATTCACAATTTCCAAAACTTAAAAGCAACTAAGGTATCTTAGTAGATGAATGGATAAATTGGAATATCCGGGCAATGGGACATTATTCAGCATTAGAAAGAAATGAATTATCAAACCATGAAAACACATGGAAGAACTTAAGTGTATATTACTAAGTGATAGAGGTCCACCTCAAAAGACTACATTGGAGATGATTCCAACTTTATGACATTTTAGAGGAGGCAACACTTTGGGAACAATATAAAGATCATTGGTTGCTAGGAGCTGGAGGGGAGGAAGGGATGAATGGATGGACCATAGAGAATTTTTAGGGCAGTGAAATTATCCTTTATGATACTACAATGTTGGATACACGTCATTATACATTTGTCCAAACCCATAGAATGTACAACACTGAAAGTGATTCCTGATGTAAACTATGGACTTCGGGTGATAATGATGTGCCAATTCTAACAAATGTACCACTCTCATGGGGGATATTGATCATAAGGGAGGCTATGCATATGTAGGGGCAGTGAGTAAATGGGAAATTTCCGTGCCTTCCCTTTAATTTCTCTGTGAAGCTAACACTACTCTAAAAAAATAATAAATAAGGCCTTAAAGAAAGATATCCAAAGGAAAAAAAGGAATATAAATGCAGATTAGAATAATTCCAAATATTCACGTATTTCCCAGCACATCAAGCTGCAATATAATAGTATTATACTGATAATCAATGCAAAATTGGATTTAAACAGTTAAAATAAATCATTATTGTGATGAAAATGGCTTCTCTATTTAACCAAAAACATTTGCCAAAGATGCACTCTATGACATATACTTTTATGACTACTGTCAACCAAAAGTGGTAAAACAAAGTCTCTACCATAAAAGGGTTTATAATTCAATGGAAAAAAAACAAACCAATGACCACATAATAACAATACAGAACACAGAACACAGAACTATGGAACCCAGAAAAGAGAGTCAATAATTGCCTTAAATTGCACACGGATATGACATTTGAGATGGGGAAGCCACCCCATCTTAATAGATAAATGAGAACCAAGGAAGAAAGGCAGAGGTAACTGATTCCAAGTAGAGACAAGAGCGTGCTGAAAAATATATTCTCAGGAGAGCTTAATGGTTTAAAAAGTGTGCATTGTTTTACAACTACTCCTTATTAGCTATGTAACCTTGGGAAAGTTTTCAAGCTCTGACTCGGTGCCCTCATCTTTAAAATGGAGTACAAGAACAGAATCTACTTCCTGGCATAACTGTAAAGATAAATGAGAATATACAGAGCTTAGAACAGTGTCTAACACATATTAAATCCTCAAAAATGTTAGCTATCATTATCTGGAAGGGCATGACTTTTTTTTTTGGCATGATACTTTGGAGGACATGTGTTAATACAGAACACCTGTTCCAAGGCCATGGGAATTTTAGATCTATTTTGAAAGTTTTACATATATAACATTCATACTTAAAGCCCAGAAATGGAAATTTTTCCATCAGAAAAGAAGACCAAATCCACTCTGATAGTGATGACAGGAAGTTGGTGCTACACAGCCAGTGGGATAAACCAGACTGATTGCAAACTCTTAAGAGACTAAACACCTATGTGGAATGAGACTGGAGAGTATGAGAGTGGGGGCAGATGTTAGGCAAAGGGTACAAACTTCCAGTTAGATAAATTCTGGGGATCTAATGTACAGTATGATGACTATAGCTAACTGTACTGTATTATATATACTTTAAAGTCGTCAAGAGAGTAGATCTTGGATGTTCACACACACACACACACACACGTAGCTATGTAAGGTGATAGGTGTGTTAACTAACCTTATTGTGGTAATCATTTCACAATAATACACATGTCACATCACTAAAGTATACACCTTAAAGGTACACAGTGTAAATGTAATTGACATATATGTGAATTATATCTCAATAAAATTGGGGAAAAACTATCCCATAGAGATTCATCACCATCTGCATGACTCGTACGGAAGATAGCACCCATACGAAGATAAACACTCAGGTAAAAATTGGTAACACATACAAAGAAATCTAACAAAGTAGACTCTCGTTATTCACCATAGTTACATTTTATAAAGTTACCACAAACACTGACTTAGTGAATACTGAATCATTGCCTTTAGGGGAAATGAAGGGGTTCCTGTAAGCCTCTGGTCACAACTTTTGTTCCGACTGATCAAGTCATAACTCAGCTTCATGTATGTTTCTGTTTAAAGAAAATTTGTTTGATATACATTGTTAGTTCTTTCTAAAATTTTTTTTATGTTTATTTATTTTTAGACAGAGAGAGACAGAGCATGAATGGGGGAGGGTCAGAGAGAGAGGGAGACACAGAATCGGAAGCAGGCTCCAGGTTCCGAGCTGTCAGCACAGACCCCGACGCAGGGCTCAAACTCACGGACTGTGAGATCATGACCTGAGCCGAAGTCAGATGCTTAACCGACTGAGCCACCCAGGTGCCCCCATTGTTAGTTCTTTAACATTGAGCTCATAGCCAACAGCACTATAACTCATACCTGATGAAGCTTTCCTAACACACGTATTTCTTCTTAAGGCAGGCATATCATTACCTTCTTGCACTTAGGAGCACTAGATAGCACTTCAGCACACACTTGGGACCATTTTAAACAGAGAAATCATTACCAAGAAGCACACAAACAAAAACAAAGCAAAAAAAAAAGTCACTAAATATACTATGAAAAGGCCATGTTTTTAGTATGAGAGCCAAAACAAGAAGACAGAACATCACCTTGTTCAACCTTCGCTGGGGATGTGAATGTTGAGGCTCAAATATTTTGCTGCTCTTTTTATGTGCATGCCTGCAAATGACTGCCAAACTAATTACCTCAATATTGACTTAGGGGTTACAAATAAATTTTAGCAAATAAGTGAATACACAAATGCAGAATCTGCAATAAATGAGGACTGACTCTACTTAAAAATACAGTGTCCTGATCCAATAAACAGAATTCTATTCAAATACCTAGAGACATGAGATTTTACAAGAGGTTTAAAAATACTGGAAGAAATAGAATGCACAACAAAAGCACACGATTATAAAAATGAATAAACCGATATAGAAAAGAACCACAAAAGATATTAAAGTTGAAAAATATTGTTGGCATACCTGGGTGGCTCAGTCAGTTAAGCATCTGACTCTTGATTTTAGCTCAGGTCATGATCTCAAAGTTCGTGAGATAGAGCCCCTAGTCGGGCTGTCCACTGACAGTGTGGATCCTGGTTGGAATTCTCTCTCTCCCTCTCTCTCTCCAACCCTTCCCCCACTCAAAATAAAGTAATAAAAAATTTTAAAAAGATTTTTAAAAAGGGGGCACCTGGATGGCCCCAGTTGATTAAGCATGGACTCTTGATTTCAGCTCAGGTCACATGATCCCATGGTTTGTGAGTTTGAGCCCTGCGTTGGGCTCTGTGCCGACAGTGTGGAGCCTGCTTGGGATCCTCTTTCTCTACCCCTCCTCAACTCGTGGTCTCTCTATCTCTCTCTCAACAAATAGATAAATAAACATTAAAAGAGAAAAATATTGTTATTGGAAATGAAAAGTCACTAGATGAGTTGCAAAAATAATACTCTCTGTAGAGCAATAGTACTACAACAAAGGAAAGCAGAAACATTGGTAAAATATATTAATAAATCTAAAATAGTATAGACTCTAAAAAGTAATGGTTTGAGCATAGAAATGGAGCATGTATCTTCCAAATCAGCAGAAGGAAAAAAAAAAAAGAAACCAAGAAAACTCTGCTGAACTTACAGTCGAGATGTAGCATAATTTCACAACCTGAGGAGGCTCCTGCTAACTTTGAGCAATGGTAGATTAAATTAAAATAAGAAAAAAAGAAGGAAAGGATATTAAACATTTTAAAACTGGGGCTGAAAATCAATAAGAACATAAACCAATGAGCAGTAAGCAGGACTGGAGTCTTAGGGTTGCTATGGCCAATAGCATTGGGTGGGGTAGGAAACATTTTCCCCCATCTTTTTTGAGCTCATTTGGCATATTGAACCTCATAACTGCTCCGTACATTGTGGGTGCCAGAGCCTTGTTTATAATTTGACTTGAGATGTTTGAGCCAAACCCATGAAAGAAGAATGAATAAAAGTAGCTCCATCTGGTGTTTTTTATTTAAGCATAAGGATGGGCATGGCGGTCACTATCTGTGAACCAGGCACAGAGCCAAGTTTTTCGTTGCCTCACTGACTAGGTTAGAAATTTCATCAATATCATAATGGAATGGAGTGTATGAACTGGTAATATAAGAGCTGTGTCTTGAGAGTGATTTCAAGGGGCTGCATGGACTTCAACCCCAAACTGCTAGACAACAAGAAGGTGGTGGATGAAGGGAAATATAAAGCACATTAATTTTTGTTATTTTCAAGGGAGAATGAGAATAGGCATATCAAAAAATAAGACACTGCTAGGAAAAAAAATGTATGGCTGAGTAGGTTAGTTAAAAAAGTAAGAGTAAGTTTGCACTTCCAGGTAAAACGCAGTGATTTATGGCAAATCAATGTTTCCAATAAACTACAACTGGAAGAGCCAAATTAAAAAAAAATTGCTTAAAGGCATCAGGTCGTTGTGGGTGTAGCAAAGCTGAGAGGGAAAAAGATTCCAGAGAAGAGAGAACTGTATTCTGGGAAATATTACCTGATTCTAATGCAGATATACTCATTGTTTCTCTGAAATTCAAATTTGGGTTTCCTGAATTGTACCTGGCAACCCGAGGCTTGACCCAGGGGAAAGAGGTCTTGCTGGGGACAAAGTAATCATCGGAGCTTTTAGCTGGAGTAACAAAATGGGGAACTTAACACACCTAGTCGACTCCTTGGTGTATTTGCTGAATTCTAAATCTATGTGGGGTGGGACTAAAGAGCTAAGTCAGCAACCTTTCAAAGAAGAGAATTTTCCACCCTTACTGATATGAAGAGACAAAGACTGAGGGAAGAGAACTGGTGGAAACACTCCCTCTCAGTTTGACCCTGAAAGGCTACACAGCAGGAGAAAGGTGAAATGAAGGTCCACTGAGCCTTACCAGATTTAACAACTCTGAAATCACCTCAATCTCTAGCTAAGCTGAGCAGCCCGCCTCATAGTTTATTTGCCTAGCATTCACAGAGGTTGAGGTGATCGCTATGGACTCTATCTGCCTGTCAGAAAAAAAAAAATTTCTCTTAGAAGGAGATAACACACTTCAGAGAAGTAGAAACGGGCTCAAAGTGATTCAGATATTAGCACCTTCTGGCCAGGGCTATAGAGTAACTATGATTAATATGTTAAAGAAAATGGAGGATCAATAGAGAATTTACTTGAATCCATGAGTAAGAATCAGATGGAAATTCTAGAACTGAAATATGTAATAATTGAAATTAACAACTCAATACATGGGTTTAATAGAAAATTAAAGGGGTGCCTGGGTGGCTCGGTTGCTTAAGTGCCCAACTCTTGATTTTGGCTCAGGTCATGATCTTAGGGTTCGTGGGTTCAAGCCCCGTGTCGGGCTTGGTGTGGGCGGCACAAAGCCTGCTTGGGATTCTCTCTCTCCCTCTCTCTCTGCCTCTCTCTCTTTTTCTCTCTCTCAAAAATAAATAAATAAACTTTAAAAAATAGAAAATTAAACAAGAACATAGAGGATTTGCCAACTGGAAGACAGAGCAATAGAAAGTATATGGTTTGGATGCCAGCCAGAAGACGGGCAGAGAAATAAAAGAGCATCAGAGATCCGTGGAGTATGATAAGAAGGACTGTTATACCCATAGTCAGCGTCCCAGAGGCAGAGGAGAGAAAATGAGACAGAAATATATTTGAAGAAACCTTGGCAGAGAAGTCTCAAAACTGACAAAACAAATCAAAGCACAGAGTCAAAAAAATTTAGCCAACTCCACTCATAATATTTTAGGCAGGTGATATTAAAATTTCTCTAAAATAAAAACCAAGAGAAAAAAGCCAAGAACACAAATACATACATTACTTTCAAAAGAGCAAAGGCAAGAATGTCCCAAGAACAAGAAAATCCAGAAGACAATGAAATGATCTCTTTAAAGTACTGAAAGAGACGAGAACGTTTTCTATTCTAGGGGCGCCTGGGTGGCGCAGTCGGTTAAGCGTCCGACTTCAGCCAGGTCACGATCTCGTGGTCCGTGAGTTCGAGCCCCGCATCGGGCTCTGGGCTGATGGCTCAGAACCTGGAGCCTGTTTCCGATTCTGTGTCTCCCTCTCTCTCTGCCCCTCCCCCGTTCATGCTCTGTCTCTCTCTGTCCTAAAAATAAATAAACGTTGAAAAAAAAAATTTTAAAAAAAAGAGCAAAGGCAAGAATGTCCCAAGAACAAGAAAATCCAGAAGACAATGAAATGATCTCTTTAAAGTACTGAAAGAGACGAGAACGTTTTCTATTCTAGAATTCTCTTCTTGGTAAAAAAAAAAAAAGAAAAAATATGTATATATACTTTAAAAAGGAGGTGAATAAAGTCATTTTCATGCACACAAATAACACACATATAAAAGCTCCTTTTTAGATAAATATTCAAACGTCCCAGTTTGGCACAAAGTCACAACATACAAGCCTAAAAAGAATACTCAGACAGAAGCAATAGGATCTCAGAAATAAGTCTATGGACAAATGAGCAGGGAGGTCTTAACTTCTCCCTGGTCCTAAAGAAGATCTAAGAACCTCAGTATAGAGCAGGAGATGGGAGGAAACCCCAAGAAGGAGGTAGCTTGATTTTTCACCCACCACGTGAGATAGAGAGCTTCAGAGTTAACATAGTATAATCTATATAAAACAGCCCTTTTACCCTCTAAATGATTTCAAAGGTTTTTGTCACATTGGACATCCTAATATTTGTTTAGTCTTGTTTGACTGATGATAGATTTGAACAGCCAACAACAACAAAAATGCATTTATTTGTCATCAAAAAAGCACTATTGGGGCGCCTGGGTGGCGCAGTCGGTTAAGCGTCCGACTTCAGCCAGGTCACAATCTCGCGGTCTGTGAGTTCGAGCCCCGCGTCAGGCTCTGGGCTGATGGCTCAGAGCCTGGAGCCTGTTTCCGATTCTGTGTCTCCCTCTCTCTCTGCCCCTCCCCCGTTCATGCTCTGTCTCTCTCTGTCCCAAAAATAAATAAACGTTGAAAAAAAATTAAAAAAAAAAAAAAAAAAAGCACTATTGGCCACAAAGCATTTACTAAAGAGACCCTCCAGAGCCCCGGTCTCTTCTCCCTGGTGCCAAGACTTTTGGCATTATGTTCTTTAAATGTGGTTTCTTTATTAAAAATGGGTGATCTGTGGGGAGCCCGGGGGGCTCAGTCGATTGAGTGTCCAACTTTGCTCAGGTCATGATCTTATGGTTCATGGGTTCAAGTGCCATGTGGGGCTCTGTGCTGACAGCTCAGAGCCTGGAGCCTGCTTTGGATTCTGTGTCTCCCTCTCTCTCTGTCCCTCCCCTGTTCCCTCTTTCTCTCTCTCTCTCAACAATAAAGAAACATGAAAAAAAAATTAAAAATGGGTGATTTGTCTCTAATAAATCCATACTTTCCAGGTGATCATAGTGTTGTAAAATCGTAAGTATGTGGGCGCCTCGGTGGCTCATTCGGTTAAGCCTCTGCCTTCCGCTCAGGTCATGATCTCACGGTGTGTGAGCTCGAGCCCCGCATCGAGCTCTGTGCTGACAGCGCGGAGCCTGGAGCCTGCTTCGGATTCTGTGTCTCCTCTCTCTGCCCCATCCCACTCGTGCTCTGTCTCTCTCTCTCAAAAATAAATAAACGTTAAAAAACAAAACAAAATCGTAAGTATGTGACATTTGCTATATTAGTTATTCCTCAGAAGTATGTGAAATCTGCAGTGTTCATATACATACCTTCCGTGCTTTTTGTGTTAAGTGACAACATTGTTGAAAGAGTATAAGGTCATGGATGGAGCTCTGTGACAAACCATATAACATTCAGGCTAACTATGTATGTGGTCTAGCACTGTTTCAGTAACAAACCTTTCCTGAGAAGAAAGTCATCTTTACCCGAAAAGAGCTTTTCCGTATCTGAATTTAGTTCCGTTCGAGTTGGTTTACCTGAAGCTCTCTGCCGTCCTAACACTTTTGATCTTTTAAACTTAATGGGCATGTTGGGAATGATCATTTGCTGTCATCGTCTGCATTCTTACTAAGTGCAAAGCTGTCGTGTATGATTTCTTTCTCATTAGTTTGGCAACATTTTATTCAAGGAAAAAAAAATAATTTTGGAAATAATTGCGGAAATTCCAAAGAAACAAACCTATTTTATTGCTTAGCAGTTAAAACCTATGGGGGCACCTGGGTGGCTCAGTAGGTTGAGCGTCAGACTTTGGCCCAGGTCATGGTTTCACAGTTTGTGAGTTCGGGCCCCACATCAGGCTTTATGTTGACGGCTCAGAGTCTGGAGCCTGTTTCAGAGTCTGTGTCTCCCTCTCTCCTCATCCTTATCCTGCTCGCGTGCGCTCTCTCTCAAAATAAATAAACATTAAAAAAAAAAAGAAGTTAAAACCTATAAAATAGCTCAAAGGAAAGGCAAAAAAGCTGTAATATTTGCTACAAATAGGAAAACTTGTTACAGTATATTGTTAAATATAAAACAATCTGAAAAAGAAACTTTAAGAATCCTATTAATGCACAAAATTTATAAATGAATATTAAACACTTTTAAAATTGGACAATTTTAGGGGCCTCTCGGTGGCTCAGTCAGTTGAACCTCCGACCTTGGCTTAGGTCATGATCTCGTGGTTCATGGGTTTGAGCCCCGCATCAGGTTCTGTGCTGACAGCTCAGAGCCTGGAACCTGCTTTGGATTCTGTGTCTCCTTCTCTCTCTGCCTCTGCCCCGCTCACACGGTCTCTCCCTGTCTCTCAAAATAAATAAACGTAAAAAAATTTTAAAAATAAAAAAATAAACAAAATTGGACAATTTTAGCCTCCATAAAACTAAATAAGTACACATAACACCTCTGAATTCCATTGCATCTCTATTACAATTTCCAGAAAATTAAATCACAGCCATAATTCACAGTCCTGTCAAGATGACTATAAAATAGTGCCGATGTGAAATAAATTATCACATCGCAATGCAATTTGGTAGCTTCTGTCCACCTCCATAAAGTGTTTATGAGTTTTGATGTTCTCAACCTATTTTGGGGAATGTGTTCAAATAAGCTTTTCCAAGAAATAAAGAGAAAAATTATATATGTTATATGTTCATTTCAGAATGATTTGTAACCAAAAAAAAAAAAAAGGTTCAATAATAAGTGAATGACTACTTCAGTAGCCCTCATCGCTATGACAGGATATTATATATTCCTGTAAAATTCTGCTTGTGAAATCTCAAAACGTTTTTAAAAACATAATATTAATATACCAAAAAATTAAAGAACAGCATTTAGAAATGTAGGCCTACTACCCACAAATGCAAAAACCAAAACAAAACAAAGTGTAAAAAGTCAACAACATACATCTGTGTCAGTAGGAGCTGGGAAAGAGTGAACACAGATGGAAATACTGAATTGGTTAGGATGATCGGTTTATTAGCGACGCGGTATTCTTCTCTTTTAAAGTGATTTTAACACCATAGGTATTTACAATCATAATAGTATCCTGTGTAGCTTTTCGGTTGTGAGATTGATGGTAAGTCTATGGTTTAAGAATTCCATTTTTTTTCTCTTTTGAAAATAAAGTATATCCGTATCCCTAACCTTTTAGGAATTTCTAATTTTCCGTCACGTTGACAAGATTACAATTTCCATTATAAACCATCACCACTCCAAATTCTTTCTGTTCTCTGGGAAGAAATTATTCTAGGCACGAGTCTACTAAAAATGGCTAAATGCTCTTCAGTTCTTTTCTCTCTGATTTAAATTTCTTATCATGATTGCCTAAGTATCTTTTTTCAGTATGAGCACCATTCTTGTGGAAGCAAAATGCTATTCATGTCGTTTTGCCTTTTTTCTGCCTTATGATAACATTATGACTCCCAACTAGCTCCCTTCCACATTTATCTTCCTGTTCCAAATATAGCTTGAAAAGCCCTTTTTGTTTTCTTGGGCCTTAACCTTCCTGATTCTATTGTTATCAGTTTCTGACATGCTGCCATCCACGATTCTGCACCCCTCTGTTCAGTTCATTGTTGATGTGTAGGCTTTTTTGTAACTAAATTTCTTATAAAGTGATTTGCATAGGTACATTGAATTTGTTAGTATCTTTCTCCTTAATTAACCTTAGTGATTTCATTAAGGGAGCTTACTAACATTCTTGACCTTTTTTTTAAACACGGTTTCAGGCATTCATATCAAATCTGACTTCTAACACTTTTGGATGGGGATCCAGTAGAGAAAAAAAAGAGAAACAGGAGAATACACAGTAATCACAAATAAAATGGCACAGAAAGTAACAATGACTAAATGCAGTTATCTTCTCAACTCCTTTCCAGTGAGAATTGGAATACAAAGACAAGTCTGAAGAACATTTGACTGAATTGGTCCAGAAACAGACTTACGTTTGCATTCGAAAATGGGATAAATTTTATACATGGGAGAGAAGTCAAACAGTCTCTTCCCTGGTAGAGAACTAAACCAATTTCAACTTAGAAGACACAACAGAAATAATGAATTGCTAAGCAACAGAGATCCTGTTTACGCAAATATTGGTAGTAATAACAAAAAACAACACAGTGCAAAAATAACACAGGAAATACGATCTGAAAGCAAAATTGCCTATAATAAAATATTTGGGTTTTGTTTTGGAATTATTTGGTTTTCCACAAGTCAACAGCTATTTATGTGGACACCATCTGAATTAATCTGCCCCAAAGTTAACATGACATTTGGTAATCTGCCATCTGTCTTGGAAGGAAGTTTAATGTGACAAAGACAAAGTCTAAAAAGGTGTGTGTGTATCAGCTTATCTTTTTAAAGGAACTTAACCAGAAGGCCAGCTTTGGGGTGCTTCAAACCTTTCTTATTACTCTCAGAATCTAAGGAACATTGAAACATTAGGTATTTCTACTAGGATGTTGGCTCTTTATATTTTTTTATTCTTTTTACTAGGGTGGACTTTTTACTCTTCTAATGGCACACATGGACGCTAAGTCATTTACCCTAAAGAAACTTACGTATTAATTTCAGAGTAGACCTACCCTCCTGATCTAAGACAACTGTATGGGAGTCTCATATTTAGGAGGCTGCTGATACTGGTAAAGAACATTAGAGGGATCTTTATGCACCCTAATATTCATACGCCGATATAGAACCTTGAAGATAGCTGGTCCTGATCAAATTATACCTGAATTTTTAAATCTTTAACAGTATATCTGTTCTCTACTCCCCACCATAATAAAAACTTCTTGAAGGAAAAGAAGAAAAACTTTTGAAAACTATTTTTGTCCATTATGTTGCCATGCTTTGCAAATTATCGGTCTATAATGTTTATTGGCCCAATCCCCAGTTCATCAACTAACCTCTTAGTACAATAAATACACTATGTCTCATTCATAGACTTGGGCATATGCTTAGTAACTACTTCATGACCACCTATTATGTGCCAGGCAATGTGTGAAAGACTGTACAGTTATTAATCTGAGATTTTATTGGAGGGGATGGAAAATCAAACAATAATTATCCAAGAATGAGTATTCATGACAACGTACTATGGAAGTGTACAAACGACATCTCAAGGAGAAAGAGGTAGGCCAAGATCTCAAGAATTAGTAGGAGTTATTCAAGTAAAAAGGATGGGAACCTATGGAGGATGAGTGGCAAAGACACTACAGACAAATTTAAATGGTGTGTGTGAAGTCCAGAGAACAAGAGAACATGACATGTTTAAGAAATGGAGGCAAGTTAAGCACAGCTAAAGCTTAGAGAAGTGGGTGGAAGAGGGAGGTAGACCAGGTTATTGACTGTTCTGTAAGTCATTTTTCTTTAAAACAATGGACACTTCTGTCAGTTTCAATCTTACTTAATTTTTAAAAACAAAGTAAAATGCATTCACAAATCCAGAGAGAACAGTTACGTTCAGATTTGGACTATTTCTAAGACTTTATTGTTATTGGGGTGCTGGGTGGCTCAGTTGTTTAAGTGTCTGACTCTTGGTTTCAGCTCAGGTCATGATCTCACAGTCGTGAGTTCGAGTCCCACATCAGGCTCTGTGCTGACAGCATGGAGCCTGCCTGGGACTCTTTCTCTCTCTCTCTCTCTCTCTCTGCCCCTCCTCTGCTCTCTCTGTCTCTCAAAATAAACAAACCTAAAAATATATTTTAGAAAGACTCTATTATTATTAAGTCTTTAGAACCACTAGAAAGGCCAAAATAATATTAAGTCTATTATTATTTATTTAATAATTACCAGATATTAAGATGTTATTGTTTTAAGAGCAGTTTTTGGTTCACATCAAAACTGAGAAGAAGGTACAAAGATTTTCCATGTAATCCTTGCCCCAAATCATGAATAACTTCTTCTATTATCAACATCCCCCCAACTACACTGACACATCATACTCATCCTAAATCCGTTATTTATTTGTTTGTTTACTCATTTATTTATGTTTATTCATTTATTTTGAGAATGAGAGAGAGAGAGAAAGCTGGACAGGGACAGAGAGAGAGAGAGAAGGAGAGAGAGAATCCCAAACAGGTTCTATACTCAGCATGGAGGCTGACACCTCAACCTTTGGCAATGGCTGACATATTTTTTTAATTTTTAATTAAAAAAAAATGTTTTTAATTTCAGGGAGAGAGAGAGAGCAAGGAGAGGGGCAAAAGGAGAGAGGGAGATAGAGAGAGAGAGAACCCCAAGCAGGCTTCACACCCAGCACAGAGCCTGATGTAGGGCTCGATCCCTTAACCCTGGGATCATGACCTGAGCCAAAATCAAGCATCAGATGTTCAACCAACTGAGTCACACAGGTGCTCCAACAGCTGCTGATGTTTGTATTGTGTCCCTAATTTTTTTGCCTTTTCCAGAATGTCATAGAGTTGGAATCATACAGTATGTAGCCTTCTCAGATTACTTTCTTCACTTAGTGGTAAACATTTAAGTTTCCTCCTTGTCTCTTCATAGCTCCATAGCTCATTTCAATCCTAGCTCTGAATAATATTCTATTGTCTCGATGTACTAGAGTGTATTTATCTACTCACTTACTCAAGGACATCCAAGTTTTGATGATTATGAGTAAAGCTGCTATTAAACATCCATGTGCAGGTTTTTTTTCTTTTTGTTTTGACCTAAGTTTTCCACACCTTTGGGTAAACATCAAGAAGTGCAATTGCTGGACCACATGGTAAGAACGTGTTCAGTTTTGTAGCAAACTTCCAAAGTGTTCTCCAAAGTGGCTGCACTATTTTGCATTTTCACTAGCGATGAATGAGAATTCCTACTGCTCTACTTTGCCCACAACATTTGATGTTGTCAATTTCCTGAATTTTGCTCATTCAAATAGGTGTGTAGTGATATCTAATTGTTTCAGTTTGCGCTTGTCTGAATTATACTGTAGAGAATCTTGTCATATGCTTCTTGGCCAACGGTGTATCTTCTTTTCTGAGGTGTCTTTTAAGATCTCAGCCCACTTTGCAATCATTTTTCCCTTACTATCAAGTTCCAAGAATTCTTTGTATATTTTCAATAATAGTTCTTCATCAGATGTGCATACTTAGTGTTTTAAATGTTCTCTTTCTTTTCTTTTTAATCCCAATTTTATAAAGTGTTCCACATGGGCAATCCTATCTAAACATGTTTCAGCTCCAATTCCCTCCTGGAGACCTCCCTCAGAGTAATGACAATCCTCCTTTTTCAATTTAGACTGGCCTTTCCTCAGGCCTATTGCACAGCTATCATCTTGACGCATTCTGTAAATGTGATCGGTACCATTTTTCGACTCTCTCTTACTTCTCTTTTATATTGGATGAACACATTCATTCGCTTTCTTGACATAGTCTCTTGTTTTGATGGAACATATTTTCAGCAACCTCTATAAAAAAGTAGGAATGGAAGTTCAGCTTTTATCTATTTAGTTAGTTTTTAGATTTTTTTTTTGTATGTGAACATATTGTTCTTTTTCACTCATATGTATTAGGTTAGTGATTATAGAATTTTAGTCTAAAATCAGTTTCAATCAACATCTTGAAGACCTTGTTCTAATGACTTTTAGCTTCCAATAGCGCCATTGAGAAGTCTGAGGGTATTTCCATTTGTGATTCTAAGGTTGCGGCTCTTTTTTCTTCGCTTATGGATTCTTTCTGTAAGATTTTAGAACTTCCCTTATTCTTGATATACTGAAATTTCATAATGATGTGCATTAGTTTGGATATCTTAAAAATAATGTGCTTAATATTGAATGTCCCCTTCCAATAAAATAATAAGTGGTCTTTAATTACGAAAAAAAATATAACATTTCATTGCTAATTTCTTCATTTGTTTATGAAAATCCTATTGGTTGTCAACAGGATATTGTGGATTTATACTCTAAGTTTTTCATCTTTCTTATTCTATTTTCCCTCAACTTGCCTAGCAGTGAGATCTCAAACTTATATTTAACAACTTTCCAAGTTTTTTTAAAAAAAAGTTAATCCCACTGTAGTTAACATTCAGTGTTCTATTAGTTCCAGGAGTGCGATATTGTGAGTCAACAATTCTATACATTCTTCAGTGTTTGTCAAGATAAGTATGAGCTTAAACCCCTTTATCTTTGCCACCCATTCCCCACCCACATCCCCCCTACCAACCATCCATTTGTTCTCTGCAGTTAGGAGCCTGGTTTTTGGTTTGTCTCTTTTTCCTTTGTTCATATGTTTTGTTTCTTAAATTCCACATGCGAGTGAAACCATATCGTATATGTTTTTCACTCTTTCACCGACTGTTTTATTAGGACTTCTAGTCTCCAGATCCAAATGTTGCTGCAAATGGCAAGATTTCATTCTTTTTAATGGCTGAGTAATATTCCATCATGCATACATGGCATCTTCTTTATCCATTCCTCTATTGATGAACATTTAGGTTGCTTCCATATCTTGGCTGTTATAAATCGTGCTGCAATAAACATAGGAGTACATATATATGTTTTCAAATTTATGTTTTCAAGATATTTCTAACTTTTGATTTTATATATTGAATTTTTAAGAGCTTTTTATTATCCTCTAACATTTCTTGTTTTATTGTATTTTGTTGTTTCATGGATACAAGCTTTCTCTCAAGTCTCAGGAAATTTTCTGAGACTAGATTTTTAATTTGAGGCTCATGGAGCTTATATTTTGGTGTGTGTGTGGGGGGGGGTAGACAGGTAATGAGCACATCTAGCTTAATAGTTAAATTAATGAAATAAGATGATAAAATGGAAATTGATTTCCAGCCTCACACCAACAGGAGTTCCACTGATCCATAACCCAGTGAAAATTGTGAAAATTAACAATAACAATCATTTATAGCCTCTGTTATTTATTCTAAAAGCAAAAAATAAATGAAGAAAAAAAAACATTTATTTAAGAAAAGCTATGGACATTCTGTAAAAAAAGGCAAGCAGCTGCTAATTTCACCCGAGACTGCTCCTTCTCTCCCACCTTCCTGCTCAGGAAGGCAGACCCCACTCCAGACTGCTGCGGCCAAGAACACACAACTCCTTCTTTACCCAGCTCCCAGCCAGAGTCTTCACATCCAGCCAGAAGTACAATTCGGCATTTCTCATCCTGCTGCTAGCTGCCTGTTGTTAAGGCTGTGTTCTAATTCTTCTGCCTAATCCCCACTCAGAGAACGGAGGTTTTACATTGGGCATGGCAGAATGATAATACTGGGGCCCTGAGAGTCCTTGCCATTATTGGGTCAGTAGACGCATGCCAAGAGAGGCAAGATGAGAAGACCAACGACCTCTCTTCACTGATTGTTCAGATCCTTGAGTGAGAGTGTCACCCAGAGAAATGATCGCCATCTTCTGTAGCCCCGAGTCCAGAACTTTGGCTCAGAAATTTTGCCTAGAGGAAGAAGCAAAGGAACTGACTTCATTTGCAACATAATGTGGGACAGTGTAATTCTGATGCTTTCAAGAACAGAAGCAACTATAACAAAAGAAAATTGGAAGGAGATCCATGTGTCTAATGAAGATAGAGCCTAGACTGTAGGCTGGCTAGTTTATATGAGAGAAACTAGGGATAAGACAGCTGGGGTCAGAACAAATATCACTCACCTCAGAAACTATTCTTTCCAAGGAGGCACAATTTGATTGGATTAAGTTAGAGAGCAATATATACCCCAGGGCATTGTGGGAAACAATGGAGAAATTAGCTGGCAATTAGTGATGTTTGATGGCAGGGTGTGGGCAGGGGAAAATTTGAGAACACTACCGGTACTCTGGTCATCCTAGAGTGACTTTCAGCATATTCAAAGATGAGCCTTGCTGAGGAACAGTATCATAGCCTTAACGTGGGAACATAATTCAGCCAAGAACTAAACACAAATAAGCTTGAGGAAGGGAGCATTCAAAGTTGCTACATAGATTATCTAAAATGTTTTCTAACAACAAATCATGAGGCATGCAAAGAAACAGGGAAGTATGACCCCAACATCACAAAAAAGCAGGCAACAAAAACTCATGAAAGTGATCAGCTATTAGATTTAACAGGAAAAACTTTAAAGTAGCAATTACAAACGTGTTCACAGAACTAAGGGAAAACAACATTAAAGAATTTAAAGGAGGGGCTACCTGGGTGGCTCAGTCGGTTGAGTGTCTGACTTCAGCTCAGGTCATGATCTCGTGGTTGCAGGTTTGAGCCCCACATCAGGCTCTGTGCTAACAGCTCAGAGCCTGGAGCCTGCTTCAGATTCTGTGTTTCCCTCTTTCTCTGCCCCTACCCCACTCACACTCTGTCTCTCTTGAAAGAGAGGACCTACGCCTTGTTCTGTGTCCTCCACCTTGAGTGACCATGTCCCCGACATGGCCCCTTTCCAGGAAAATTGAAGAAACCTCAGACCACACCTCCTCCCCTTGAGTAACCTCCCGCTCACCCGTTCAAACTTCCCAATCAAAACACGCCCAGCAACCTGCATAATGGGACTCCAACCCTTTCCCAGACAATCGGCTGAGGCCACGACCCTTCCCCAGCCAATCGGCTGAGGCCACGACCCTTCCCCAGCCAATCAGCTAAAGCCACAGCCATTACCTCACCAACTGCCCCTAGACCCCTATAAAACCTTTTTGCTGTTGAAACTTGCTGGCTCTCTCCGGCATCTCACCGCTGCATCGGTGCAGGTAGGGGATTGAGCCTGAGCTAGCTCGAATAAAGGCTCTTTGCTTTTGCATCAGACTCGGCTCCCTGGTGGTCTTTGGGGATCACGAATTCTGGGCATAACATCTCTTTCTCTCAAAAAAATGAATAAACATTAAAAAAAAATTAAAAAAAAAAGAATTTAAAGGAGGTAAAAGACAATGCCACAGCAAATAAAGAATATTAATTAAGAAATAGAAATTATTTAAAAAGTAAGCAAACAGGGACGCCTGGGTGGCTCAGTCGGTTGAGCATCCGACTTCGGCTCAGGTCACGATCTCACAGTTCGTGGGTTCGAGCCCCACATCAGGCTCTGTGCTGACAGCTCAGAGCCTGGAGCCTACTTTGGATTTTGTGTCTCCCTCTCTCTGCCCCTCTCCTGCTCACACTCTGTCTGTCTCTCTCTCTCTCTTAAAAATAAATAAAAATATTAAAAAATACTAAAAAGGAAGGAAACAGAAATTCTGGAGTTTAAAATTATAACTGAACTGAAAAAAATTATTAGAGGGGCTAAATGGTACATTTAAACTGGCAGAAGAAAGAATTAGCAAACTTGAAATAGATTGATAGAGATTATGAAAGCCAAAGAACAATGAGAAACAAAGGAATGAGGAAAAATGAGCCTCAAAACCTCAAAGAAATGTGGGACACCATGAAGTGCCACAACATATGCACAAAGGGAATCCCAGAAGGAAAGCAGAAAGAGAAAGAAAAAAAAGAAAAAAACAAACTTAGAAAAATAATGGCTGTAAACACCCTACATTTATTGAAAAACAGTTATATCACAGCCAGGAAGCAGAATGAAATTGAGACCCATAAAATAGTACAGTAAAAAAAATTGGAGCCAAAGATAGGGAGAATATTTTGAAAGTTAGCAAGGAAAAAAACCAACATCATTCATGAGGACTCTCAAGATTAATAGCTAACTTCTCGGCTGAAACAATGGAGGACAGAAGACAGTGGGACAGGATATTCAAAGTGCGCAAAGAAAAAGCTATGAACAAAGAATTCTATATGCAGCAAAGCTATTGTTAAACATGAAGGAGAAATAAAAAACTTTCCAGATAACAAAGACGGGGAGAACTTGATGCTAACAGATCTCCCTTACAAAAGATACTACAGGTTACGTTCTTTAGGCTGAAAGCAAGTGACCCCTATGGTAATTCAAATACACAGGAATAAACAAGAGGTGAAGGCATTTGTGTAATTATAAAGGACATTATATTTCTCCTTTTTCTCTAAACTGATTGGAAATGCAGTTGTACAACTTACATGTATATAATGTATTCTTAGGCTTACAAATTACAGAATTGTAATATACGTGCAATATGTTTGCCAATAATGATATGAAGGAAGTGGGTGGGAGAAACGTTGTAATTTGACTAAGGAAACTATGACAGATGGTAGTGATTATAACAGTGTATAACAATCGTTGGATTTGTAACATTAATAGATGTAATATGTATAATACAACAAAAAGGAGCAAGAGGCAATAGAGATATATTGGTGTAACACACCAACATATTACTGGAATTAAGCTGGTATAAATTTTAACAGATTTTCATAATTTAAGATGTATATAGTAGTCTCTAGAGCAGACACAAAAACAATCAAAAAATATTGAAAAAAAATCATTAATTGAATTAAAATGCTACATTAGAAAATATTTACTAAATGCAAAATAAAGCAGCAGAATAGGTACAGAGAAATTTGAAAAAGCATGTAGCATATAGGAAACCAAACATAAAGTGGCTGATGTAAATCCAAATGTATCAATAATAACAAATGCAATTAAATTAAACATTGCAATAAAGTGGCAGAGATATTTAAAATGAATTAAAACACATGATCTAACTATATGTTGTCTCCAGGACACACACATTGTAGATTCAAAGACACCACAAGAGATTTAACATAAAATGATGGGAAAACATACCTCATGCATACAGCAATTACAGAAAAGCTAGACTGGCCATACTGATATCAGATAAATAGACTTTAAAACAAAAAATGTTACCAGATGATGGTGATCAAGGAGGGTACTTGTGATGAGCAGCAGGTGTTGTATGTGAGTGTTGAATCACTACACTCTACACCTGAAACTAGTGAAAAGAAAGAAAGAAGGAAAGGAAGAAAAATGTTATCAAAGGAAAGGAGGAATATTTTATGATAAAAAGGTGTCAATTCATTAGCGAGCTATAACAGTTATAAACACACATGTACCTAATAACAGCACCAAAATACACGAAGCAAAAACTTATAGGAATGAAAAGAAAAATGGGTAAACAATAATAGAAACTGCAATACACCGCTTTCAAGAACAGATAGAACAACTAGCAAAGAGATGACTTGAACAACTCAATAAACCAACTTTGACCTAACAGACATATCTATAGAACACTCTACCAAACAACAATAGAGAGTACTTTCTTAAGTGTACATGGATGATATTACAGGGTAGACCATATATTACACCATAAACTAAGCCCTGATGCATTTAAAAGAATATAGAATAATACAAATCTCTGACAACAATGAAATGATAGTAGAAACCAATAACAGAAAAATTTGGGTAACTCATAAACATGTGGAAATTGAATAACATATTCTTGAATAACTAATGGATCAAAGAAGAAATAAAAATGAAAATTATAAAATACTTTGTGAGATTTGCAAATTAAGACACAATGTATGAGATGCAACTAACACAGTGCTTAGAGGGGAAGTTATACCAGTGAATGATTATATTAAAAATGAAGCAAGATCTCAAATCAATAATCTAACCTTTCACATAGAATAGCGGACTAAATAATACAAAGTGAGAGAAAGAAGGAAAAATAAAGATTAATGCAAAAATTAATTTTTAAAAAGAATAGATTAACAATAGGGAAATCAATAAAACCAAAGCTTTTGTTTTTTGAAAAGCTCAACAAAATTGACAAAATTGTGTCTAATTGAAAAAAGAGAAAAGATTCAAATTACTAAAATCAGAAATGAGACAGAACTACTGACCCAAGAAAAATAAAAAGGATTACAAATAATACTATACATGATTATATACCAATATATATATTGAATGAAATAGACAACTTCTTATAAAGATACAAACTACCAAAGCTGAACCAAGAAAAAAAAAAGACAGTCTGCACAGATGTATAACAAGGGAAGAGACTGAAGTATTAGGAACAAAACAAAACAAACACTGCCCACAAATTAAGTCCTGGCACAGATAGTTTTGCCACTGCATCTACCAAACTTTAAAAGAAGGATTAATTCCAATTCTTTACAAACGCTTCCAAAAAATAAAAGACATGGAAAGATTTTCTAATTCATTTTATTACCCTCATACCAAACCAAAGATATCACAAGAAAATAAAATTACAGAACAATATCTCTTATGAATATGGAGGCAAACATTCCAAACAAAATCAAGAAAACTTAATCCAGCATCATATAAAAAAGAACTATTCACTATGATCGAGTGGAATTTCTCTTGGTGGTGTAGGTTGTTTTTTCATCTGAAAAAAATTATTTATGTAATATTTCTTATTAATAGAACAAAAACAGAAATTATATTATCATCTAAGATGATAATATGAAATGCAAAAAAAAAAGTATTTGACTGAATCTATAACTCTTACATGATAAAAACAATAAGAAAATAAGAATACCTGCTAATGAGCATCAGTGAAAAATCCGCAGCAAACATCATGTTTAATGGTGAAAGACTGGGTGATTTACCCTTAATATTGGGAATAAGACAAGTTCTAGCCAAACAAATTAGGCAAGAAAAATAAACAAGGCATATAATTTTTTTAAAAAAGAAGTAAAACTATTTCTATTCACAGAAGGCCTGACATTTTGTACAGAAAATCTTAAGGAATCCACTAGATATTATTAGAACTAATGAATGAGTTCAGCGGGGTTGCAGGATATAAGGCCAATATACAAAAATCATTTGTATTTTTATGTACTTTCTTTGAAAAATAAATAAGATGAAATGAATGAAGAAATCAATTTCATTAACATTAGTATCAAAATGAATAAAACACTTAGGAACAAATTTAACAAAAAAGTACTAAACTTATATTCTGAAAAGCTATAACATTGTTTAAAGAAGTTAAAGAAGGAGTGCCCGGGTCGCTCAGTCAGTTAAGCGTCTGACTCTTGGTATCAGCTCAGGTCATGATCTCGTGGCATCATGGGTTCAACCCCGCATCGGGCTTGGGATTTTGTCTCTCTCCCTCTGTCTCTCTCTTCCCCTTCCCAACTTATGCTGTCTTTGCCTTTCTCAAAATAAATACATAAACTTATAATAAATAAATAAATAAATAAATAAATAAATAAAGGATCTAAATAAATAGAAAAACATTTCATGTTCATAGGTTGGAAGATTTAACATTGTTATCATGCCAGTACTCCTCAAACTGATTTAAAGATTCAATACAATTAGTATAAACCCAGCTCACTTCTTTATGGAAATTGATAAGCTGATTCTAAAATCTATACTGAATTACAAGGATGCAAAAAAGCGAAAATGATTATGAAAAAGAATAATTGGGAGGACTCATATTTCCTGATTTCAAACTCATACAGATCAACAGTAATGAAGACAGTACAGTACTGGCCCGAGGATGTGTTTGTGTGTGTATGTATGTGTATATATATATGTGTGTGTGTGTATATATATATATATGTGTATATATATATACATATGTATATATATATATGTGTATATATATGTATGAATATATATATATGTATATACATATATATATATTCTATAAATTCTATAAATAGAATTTAAAGTCCAGAGACAAAAATCACATGTCCATGGTCAACTGATTTTCAACAAGGATAGCAATACTATTCAATATTGAATGAATAGTGTTTTGAACAAATGGTGCTGGGACAACTGAATAGGCATAAGCAAAAGTTGGACCCTTATTTACACTATATGCAATATTATATTTAAAAAATCATATATTATGTGTTATTCACATTATAAGTGTAAGAGCAAAAACTATAAAAGTCCTAGAGGAAAACATAGGGATAAATCTTCATGATCTTGAATTTGCAAGAAATTCTTAAGTATGACACCAAAAGCATAAGTAACAAGAACAACAAAAATAGGTAAGTTAGACTTGATCAAAACAAGACTTAGACTTCAAAAGGCACCACCAAGAAAAAAAGGAACACAACACATAGGATGGGAGAACATATTTGCAGATCATATGTCGGATTAGGGACTTGTATCTCAAATACATAAAAATCTCTAACAATTCAATAATAAAAAGACGATTAACCAAAATAAGAAATGGGTGAAGAATCTGAATAGTCATTTCTCCTAAGCTGACCAATAAACATATGCAATAAGCACATAAAAAGATGCTCAGCATCATTAGTTATGAGGAAAATGCAAATCAAAACCACAAGGAGTTACCACTTTACAGACACCAGGATGTCTAGAATAAAAATGAAACTTGAATACATTATGCTAAGTGAAAAAAAAAAACAGTCACAAAGGACCATGTACTGTAGGATCTCATTCTTATGTACGTTCAGAACACAGTAATCTGTAGAGACAGAAAGTAAATTCACAGTTGCTAAGGGTTGGAGTGGGGAAAAGGCAGCTAAGAGAGTGATATTTACAGAGTACAGGATTTCTTTTTGAGGTAGTGAAATATTCAAAATAGACTGTGGTGATGGTTGCATTTACTTGTGCATATAATAAAAATTATTTAATTGTACCTTTAAAAGGGCAAATCTATGATATATGGATTGTATCAATAAAACTATTAAAAGATGATAGGAAATGTTTGTGCTTAAGTAAGGTCTCACTGAAAAAGCAACCTTCAAAAAAAGGTAGAAAATGAAGAAGTAAGATATTTGGATAACTCCAAGAAGAGTGTTCTAAGAGCAAAAACCCTAAGGTAGAAGTAAAAGACTGTCAATTTGTGTTATCTTTGTATAATCGAATCCAGTGCTATTTTTGGATTGTACTCATTGAGCAATAAATTTGCTTTATTAAAAAAAATTGTTAATGTTTATTTATTTTTGAGAGAGAGAAAGAGACAGAGTGTGAGTGGGGAAGGGCCAGAGAGAGGGAGACAGAATCCAAAGCAGGCTCCAGGCTCTGAGCTGTCAGCACAGAGCCGGATGCGGGGCTAGAATTCATGAACCGTGAGATCATGACCTGAGTCAAAGTTCATCTCTCAACAGACTGAGCCACCCAGGCGCCCCATAAATTTGCTTGATACATAAGCCAGTTTGGGAGAGATTTTCTATTATTTACAACCAAAAGGACACTAAGCGACAGAAGTAGTATGTTGTAATTAATAGACACAGAAATGTGAAATGTTTCTTAAGGAGGTAGGGTTGAAAGCAGTAATACCTTGTGTCTGAGGCTTGGTTCCCAAAACACATGAGTTTGAAAGCCAACAGGACTTGTGCTCTCAAGACTGGCAAGACTATATCAAACAAAGAAAAAGTTGCTAATGCACTCCTGAAGACCTGCCTTGGCTATAACCTTAGGGCTCAGTGCAGAAAGAACAGAAAAAAACACCCATCTCCCAGTATTTCCCTGCAAAGGTCTATTTAGATATCTTAAAAGCTGCATCCTGAGGGTCAGGCTTCTATTTTTGACTCATCTAGTGATCAACTGCTCTCCTCTCTGGGGACGGGAGAACCTAGACACCATCTCCACATTCTCGCTGTAACCTGCCCAACTCACCAACATCTACCTGGAAGAAATTTGTAGACACACTTGGCATTCCAGCTTTTGTGACTGCCACCCAGAGGGCACCTCTTTAATCATCTAGCTCTGATGACCGCAGAGCTTGTGATATTCCAATAAGGAGTTCATATCGACGATGTAAAAGAAACTCATACAACTCAATAGCAACCTCCCACTAAAAATTAAAAAAAAATGGATCTCATGGGCATTTTTTGAAAGAAGACATACAAATGGACAACTGATGTATGAAAAGGTGCTCAACATTACTAATCATCAAGGGAAGGCAAATCAAAATCACAAGATAGCACCTTACACCTATTAGGATGGCTATTTTCAAAAAGCCAAAATATAACAAGTGTTAGGGTGTGAAGAAAAGAGAACCCTTGTACACTGTTGGTGGAATGTACACTGGTGTAGCTATTATGAAGACTAGTACGGAGTTTCCTCAAGAAGTTAACAATCGAACTGCCAAATGACTCAGCAATCCCACTGTTTGTTATATATATCCAAAGGAAATGAAATCAGAATATCAAAGTGATATCTGCATTCCCTATATCCTTTTCAGCATTGTTGACAATAGCCAAGGTATGGAAACAGCCTAGGTGCACATCAGTGGATGAATAGATAAGGAAAATGTGGCACATATGTGCAATGAGATACTACTCACCCACAGAAAAGTGGGGAATGAACCCTGTCACTTGCAATAACATGGATGGACCTGCCTCCAGGTTCATTATGCTAAATGAAATCAGCCAAAGAAAGACACACGCTGCATGATCTCCTTTACATACCGAATCTAAAAAATTCAAACTCATAAACAGAGAGTAAAACAGTGGTTACCAGGGACGGAGGCGAGAGGTGGGCACAATGGGAAGAATTTGGCCAAAAGACACAAACTTTCAGTTATAAGATGAATAAGTTCTAGGGACGTAATGTATACCATGGTGACTGTGGTTAATAATGTATTGCACACTAAAACAAAAATAATAATAATAATAATGTATAGCACTTAAAATTAGGTAAAAGAGTAGACTTTAAGTGCTCTCACTGCACTGGGGGAGAAAAAGGTAACTGTTAGATGATAGACTTCTCAATGAGCTTTATGGTGGTGATCATTTCACAACGTATACATATATCGAAGCACCACATTGTACATCTAATATAGATACAATTTCTACTTGACAATTATACCTTCCTAAAGCTAGGGGAAAAAAGAAAACAAATAGTTATTTTGTAATAAAAAGAGAAAAAGGAGTGTGGAGTTTGGCCTGAAGTTTCAGATAGTGAATCAAAAGAATTTCTCTTGACTCCCTCCTGACCCCTCTCTCTCTGTCTCTCTGTCTCTCTGTCTCTCTCTGCCTGTCTCTCTCTCTCCTGTTGGAATTAGGGTACTTGAATTTCACAGTGTTTTTCCCCCTTTATATTTCCTTTGTAGGCTTTCTCTGTAGCAAGAACTCTCAAGCTATTTAAAGAGGAAAAGTCAACTAGAGAAATTCCCCCAAGGCATAGCTGAAATATTCTTGCTGGTCCCTCTAGACCTTGAATCTCTGCAAAGGCCAGTGGGATTTTAAAGAGGGAGTGGGTGATAGTTTGAATTTCACAACCATGAAAGTTATGATGGACTCAAGATATGGGTCAGTGGATACAAACTTCCTCAGGAATATAAATATCACAAATATGCAAAGGATACTTGATCATGCAAAATGTGGACTTGGGGAGCTACTAAGTGAGTCATTCTGGCCATACTGTTGACTTCTTTCCAAAATAGGAGGATGCTAGAAATAGAAAAAACAGCTTCAGTTTAAGGACTTGTGAAATTTAATAAAAGAGAGAGAGAGAGAGAGAGAGATGTGTCCTCATCCACTGACCACCTAGCTTAAACATGAGATGCGCCGACTTTGCAGTGAAAAATCTGAGGTCCGGGATCCTTCTCAAATTTATGAACTGCTCTGAGCCTTCCCTTAACATGACTGCGAATGGAGGCCGTCATATATTGGATTTGATACATTGTTTAGTTCCCAGTGCAGCTTGTGTGTTCACAGGTAGCTAGGTATGTCCAAGTCTGAGAGTCCTGAGAAGTGATTTTGGAGAATTGGCAAAACATTTTCATCGGAGATATGTGCCCTGAATGAGTTTTGTTTTCTACTTTTGGTAACTTACACTGTACCTCTGGAATCAGAGCTGAGACTTGGACTTTTCTCTTTATGTACAGTCCTTCCAACCCCTATCCCATGCAGTTCCCACAGACATTAAGACCAACATGGTCTGGCTCATTGTAGCCTTTTCCCGGCTTCAGGAACCCAAGAGACCTTAAAACCTGGATTTCATGGAGTCATTTATCCTGCAATTTCCCCAAACACATACTGAATAAAGAAATTCTAAAATGTGTTTTCATGGGCTATGCAATCTGCTTCTTCTCCTCTCCCCTTTTTACTTAAATTACGACGAAAGTTAGCTCCTGAGCACGTAAGTGCCAGTGATTTTGCTCTTCACATGTGACATTTCTACTGACTTCACAATTAATCTGATCATTCGAAAATCTGCCAAACCAAGCCCTGAGGAATAAAGAAATAAGAGGCAACCCTAAATGGGGGAGGGTAAGCATCCAGGGCTGCTAAGAGAGCACTTCCCCCAGGTGTGACTATATTAAAGCCATATTTCACTTTAATAGGGAAGGACTGGGAGGGACTGGGGGGGCAGGTGGCCCCCCCCCCCCCGATGCATGGAACTCCATTTGGGCTAATAAAAGACCACTTAGCTATGAGGTCTCGTTACAGTTAAATTGTCTCTAAACAGTTGGTTGCTTGGTAAACCTCAAGAGTCGAACAGCTGGAGCATATGTGGTGGGGGGAGCTGAGATCTGCCCCTCGCCCTGGGGCCAGAGGGCATTCAGTGACCCTTGTAAATCTAACTGCATGGGAGGTGCTGCTGAATGTTCTTTTGGTCCTTTTTCTCAGCGGAAGACCCACAGCTAAGGTATCGATCTGCCTTAAAGCTCAGGATAACCTCTTTATGCTTTCTCATTGTAGTCCATTCTAGTATTGTTTCAAGGTAATATTAGCCTCGTAAAGTGACTCGAGGATTGTTCTTTCTGTTTCTATTTCCTGAAACAATTTGTAAAACAGACAGTATTTATTATTTGATAGTTTAATTGAACTTGCTAAAGCCTGAGCACCGTGACTTTGCTGGTAGACTATTGGTAAGTTTTGACATTTGTGCATATACCCATGAAGCTATCCCGACGATCAAGATAGGGAAAGTATCCATAATATCCCAAAATTGCTCTCATCCCTTTGCAATCCCTCTCTCTGATTCCTCCACACATTTAGCCCAGCCTCGGTCCTAGACAAACCATCATCATGGTTTGCATTTCCTAGACTTTTAATATGAGTGGAATAAAACAGTATATACTCTTTACTATCTGGATTCTTTAAAAAAGTTTTTTTTTTAATGTTTATTTTTTGGGAGAGAGAGAGAGCATGTGTAGTGAGGAGGCAGAGAGAAGGGGGGACAGAAAATCTGAAGCAGGCTTCAGGCTCTGAGCTGTCAGCACAGAACCCAACATAGAGGCCCTATCTCACAAACTGTGAGATCATGACCTGAGCCGAAGTTGGACACTCAACTGACTGAGCCACCCAGGCACCCCTACCATCTGGATTCTTTAAATGAACATAATTATTTTAAGATTCATCTATGTTGTTAAATGCATCAGTAGTGGATGCTTTTTTAAATTTTTTTTTTTTATTTTTTTTTTTTTCAACGTTTATTTATTTTCGGGACAGAGAGAGACAGAGCATGAACAGGGGAGGGGCAGAGAGAGAGGGAGACACAGAATCGGAAACAGGCTCCAGGCTCCGAGCCATCAGCCCAGAGCCCAACGCGGGGCTCGAACTCGCCGACCGCGAGATCGTGACCTGGCTGAAGTCGGACGCTTAACCGACTGCGCCACCCAGGCGCCCCCGGATGCTTTTTTAATTGAGGAACTGTATTCTATTATACCAACAACAGTTTGTTTACGCATTTATCTGCTATCCAATCAAGATGTGGGTTGATTCCAGTTAGTTTGGGGCTAAAGATTAGCTGCTATAAACATGCGTGGACAAATCTTTGTAAGAACATATGCTTTGTTATTTTGAGTAAACACCTCGGAGTGGAATGGTTGTATGTATGTTCGATTTTTAAGAAATTGTCAAACCGTTTTCCACAGTAGTTGTACCCTATCGCCTTCTTACCAACAGTGTTGAAAAATTCTAGTTTTTCCGCTTGTTGCCAACACTCAGTATAGTTAGGATTTTAATTTTTGCCATCCTAATGGGCCTGTAGTGATAACTCTCAGCGACTTTCATTCGTATTTCCCTAATGACTCATACTATTGAATGTCTTTCTATGTGCTTATTTGACCATTTGTATTCTCCTATTAAGTGAAGTGTCTGTTCAAACCTTCTCATTTTTCATTACTATTTTTTGTTTTATTACTATTGAGTTTGGAAGCTCTTTATATATTCTGAGTGCAAGTACATTATCAGATACATAATTTGCAAATATTTCCACGCATCTGGGTCTTATCTGTTAATTCTCCTAATGGTGACTTTGAAAAAGTACAACTTTTTAGGTGCAAGAGGGGAAAGGGATTAAAAGGCACAAATTTGCAGTCACAAAATAAACAAGGCATGGTGAGACAGTGATACATAGAGAATACAGTTAAATAATATGTCATAACTTGTATGATGATAGGTGGTAGCATGGCGATCGCTTCCTAAGGTATTTAAATGTTGAATCGCTATGTTGTATACCTGCAGTATAATACTATACGTCAAGTACATTTCAACAAATACAGAAGTAGAACTTTTAAATTTTAACGAAGTCCAATTTACCAGTCTGTTACTTCGTGAATCATGCTTTGAATGTTGTAAGTCAGAAATCTCTAACTCATGGTCACAAAGGTTTTCTCCTATGTTTATTTGTAGAAACTGTACAGTTATAGGTTTTACATTTAGTATATCTTTCATTTGACTTAATTTTTCTATCTGCTATGAGGTATACATGGAAGCCTTTCCTTGTCTCCTTCCTTTCGCCCTCTCTGCTTCCCTCCTCCTCCCGCCTCCTCCTTTCTTTTTCTTCCTTTCCACATTAATATTCAATCATTTCAGAATACCTTTTTGAAACGTTTCTTTTTACTTATTTTTGAGAGAGAGAGAGAAAGAGGGAACAGGGGAAGGGCAGAGAGAGAGGCAGACAGAATCCCAAGCAGGCTCCACACTGTTAGCCCAGAGCCCGATGTGGGGCTCAAAACTCACGAACTGTGAGATCATGACCTGTACCAAACAAAACCAATAGTCAGATGCTTAACCACCTGAGCCACCTAGGCGCCCCTGGAATCATTTCTTAAACTGATTATTCTTTTCCCACTGAGTTCTGTTTACACCGTTGTTGAGACACAGTCATTCACATTTGTGTGATTCTGTTTCTAGACTCTCTGTTCTGTTTCACTGGTCTATTTGTCTGTCTTGATGATGATACTACATCATCTAATACTTGCACTATATTTTGTAGTATAGTACTTAATACTTCACCATAACTTTATAAGTCTTTAAATCAGATCATATTCATTTCTCCAGCTTTGTTTTTCTTTTTCAAAGTTGTTTTGGCTATTCTAGATCTTTTTTTATTTCCATATGAATTCTACAATCAGCTTGGCAATTTTTACCCAAAAGTCCCACTGGGGTTTTGAATGAGATAGCAATGCCTTTATAGGTCAATTTAGGGGAGACCTGGCATCTTAAGAATATTGAATCTCTTGGCCCATAACCAAGCTATAACTTTCTATTTATTTAGGAATCCTTTACCTTCTGTCAGCAATGTTTTGTGGTTTTCTGTTTGGTTTCATGTGTGCAAGTTTTGCATTTTGGGTCAAGTTGTCCATAAATATTTAATATATTTGATGCTGTTATGAAGAGTATTTCTTTTAAAATTTCAATTACTGATGATTTGTGGTCAGTACATAAAAATGTAATTGATTTTTGTCTATTGATCTTTTGCATCCTACACAGTTGCTGCAAATCTACAAATTTGTTAAACTGATGTTGTAGCTCTGATAGCTTTTTCATAGATCCTCTCAAATTTAATAGGTGGGAATTATATCATCTGAGAATAAAAATAATTTTATCTCCTCCTTTCCAATCTGGATGTTTTTTTTTCTTACATTATTATGCTGGCTAGAACCTTCAGCATACTGTTACTGAGAGGTGATGAGAATGGAGATTCTTGAGTTGTTCGTGATCCTTGTATACTGAAGAAGCATACAATATTTCACCATTAAGTGTGATGTTAGTTGTCAATTTTTCACAGAGGCCCTTTCTCATTTTATGGGAGTTTCCTTCTATTTCTGGTTAGCTGAGAATTTTCCTCGTTGAGATAAAAGGATGCTGGATTTTGTAAAATGCTTTCTCAGCATATTTTGAGATGATTGTGTTATCTTATGTAGACTGTAAATATGGAAATAATACTGATTACTTTTTTAGCGTTAAATCAACGTTGTATTCTTGGTAGAAACCCTGCTTAGTCATAATGTATCACCCTGTTTTTATTGTTGAATTCGATTTGCTAAAATTCTGTTTAGAATTGTGTGTTTATGTTTGTGAGAAGTAATCAGTCTATAGTTTTCTCATTATTTAAAAAAAATTTTTTTTAAGTTTAATTATTTATTTTGAGAGAGACAGAGAGAGTGTGAACAGGGGAGGGGCAGAGGGAGAGGGAGAGAGAGAGAATCCCAAGCAGACTCCGCACTGTCGGCACAGAGGCTGATGCGGGGCTTGAACTCACGAAACTGCGAGATCGTGACCTGAGCAGAAACGGAGAGTCTGATGTTTAACTGACTGAGCCACCCAGCTGCCCCTAGTTTTCTCTTCTTATAATGTCTGTGTCTGGTATTGGTATCCGGGTAATGTTGACCTCATGGAATAAATTGGAAAGTATTCACTCCTACTCAGTTTTATGGAAAAGTTTGTGTAGAATTGCTATTTGTTATTTCTGAAAAAGCTTTGATTCATGGCTGAAAAATTTTTGTAAGCTGATTTTTAACTACAGATTAAATTTCTTCAATAGATACAGGCTACTCATGCTATGTATTTCTTGAGTGTCTTCGATACTTTGTTTCTTTCAAGGGAATTTGTCCATATTACTAAAATTTTCAAATTTGTGAACATAAAATTGTTCATATTTTCTTATGCTTTTAATATTGGTAGAAGCTATAGTGATATTATCTATTCTATTACTAATATTAGTTTGTATCTTTCTCTTTTTTCCTAATCAGATTGGTATTTTAAAGTATAGGTTTTACCATTATCTAGACATGATAAGGCCAACAGATCAAAAGATGATTACAATTGAAAAGATACTTTGGGGGTGCCTGGGTGGCTCAGTGGGTTAAGCGTCCAACTTCAGTTCAGGTCATGCTGTCAAGGTTCGTGAGTTTGAGCCCCGGCTTGGGGTTCTGTGCTGACAACTCAGAGCCTGGAGCCTGCTTGGGATTTTATGTCTCCCTCTCTCTCTGCCCCTCCCCCACTCACACTCTCTCTCTGTGTCTCAACATAAATAAATGTTAACAAAAATTAAAAAAAAAAAAAGAAAAGATACTTTGTTATTTACAATTCCCAAGAGGAGTGAGAATACCAATAAAGGGCTATGTATAAAAGCACCGGTGTGGGTCAGGAGGCAGAGTGAGCAAGGTAGAAATGTGGGTGAGAGTCTTTCTTGTGGCTCTGCAAGAAAAAATAGACAAGGCCATGTACATAAATTGAGGATTGGATAATTTGAATAATTTGAACAGGCTCTGGAGTTAGGGGCCATCTCTACTTGTCTGATATCTGGTCCTGGGCTGATTAGGACATGGGAATAATGGCCAAAATGTGAGTCCTTTGAGAGGCCTATGAAAGAGGGGTTTGGGGTTTGGGTTCTGGATTGGTTGGTTTGCATGTGAAAGGTGTGCTCTCAGATAAATTGTTCACTATCCCCAGGAGCTGGATAGCCCCAGGAGGGGCAATCTCGCCAGGACCAGGAAAGCCTCAGAGTCAAAGCATCAGAAACAGAGAATATAAAAAGGCATGATTTATAGGCTATAGGCAGATCGATTTTATTAAACTTCTCAAAGCTCCAGATTTTGGTTTTATTAATTTTCCCTATTGTTTTCCTGCCTTCTGTTCCATCAGTTTCTGGTTTGATCTTTACTATTTCCTTTCTTCTGCTTACTTTGTATTTAATTTGGTCTTTTTCTCTAGTTTCTTAAGGTGGGATTGTTCAAGTCTTCTGTATTTTTATTGACCTCACGTCTTTTTGTTCTACTCATTATTGAGATAGGAATGTCAACTACCTAATTATAGATTTGTTGATTTCTTCCCTCAGTTCTATCAGCTTTTGCTCTTTGTATTCTGAAATTCTGTTATTATGTGTATAAACATTTAGGATTATTATGCCTTTTTGATGAATTGACCCTTTTTTCATTATACAATGATGTGGTTGTTGTTTGGCTCTTGGTAACATAATTTGTTCTGTAAAATATTTTGTCTGTTATTAATATACCTACTCCAGCTTTCTTTGGATTAAGGTCAGCATTATTTTTATTATGGCAACATTTTACTTTTAATCTATTTGTGAGTTTAAAGTGTGTTTCTTGTGGCTGGCATAAAATTGAATCTTACTTTTTATCCAATCCGACAATCTTGATTTTTAAAATTAGGGTCATTAGACAATTTGCATTTAATATGATTATTGATAAGGTTGTATTTCAGTCTACCATCTTACCATATGCTTTTTATTTGTTCCATCTGGTTTTTGTTCCCTTATCTCCTTTTCGTGACTCCTTTTGGATTAAGTAATTTTTTAGTATTGCATTTGATCTCCTTTGCTGGTTTAGTAACTATATTTATTAGGTCATTTTAGTATACGTCTTTACTTTATCACAGTTTACTTCCAAGTGACGTTATACACTTCACATATAGTACAAGAAACTTACAGTAAAATACTTATGCTTCTCCCTTCCTGTCTTTATGCTATTGTTATATGTTTTATGCATTTATACACGTACAATGAAACCTTGGATTGCGAGTAAATGCTCGGATGCTTCGTGTCAGACCACGGTATTTGGCAGAAATCAGCGATTTTTCAGAACTTTGGAAGGAGCCCACAACTGGCCGTAGTGTATTTTTTGTCACTTTGAAGCACCTGGGACAAGACAAGAGTAAGCTTAGGAATGCTTTGCTTCATTCTAGGTCAGATATAGACTCTTTCCGCTTCTGCCTTATTGCCAGTTACATTTTATACAGTATATGACGAGAGTTTATTAAAACTGTAGTGTAGTCAACATCCCTGCGGGTGTTTCCAATGTCCCCCATGCAGAAAGATTCCATTGAGCCAGTAGATAGCAGTGATTCCATTAGTGATAAAGTCATCCTACACAAAAACCCTCCTCTCTCTTGTCTCCCTCACATCATCCACGAAGGTTTTCAAAGGTAAGTGCAGGTTCATTTATTTATTTTTCTTTATAGTTTGTATTTGCTTTATTATTTTGTTTTTTTGTTTGTTTTTTTTAAATACGCTTCTTTTTTTTTAATGTTTATTTATTTCTGAGACAGAGAGAGACACAGCATGAGTGGGGGAGGGGCAGAGAGAGAGGGAGACACAGAATCGGAAGCAGGCTCCAGGCTCTGAGCTGTCAGCACAGAGCCCGACGTGGGGCTCGAACTCACAAACCGTGAGATCATGACCTGAGCCGAAGTCGGTCACTCAACCGACTGAGCCATCCAGGCGCCTTTTCTTTATTATTTTGTATTATATTACAGTATTGTAATCATTTTTATATGAATATTTTTGGATTGTGGAATGGATTATCTGAGTTTCCATTATTCCTCATGTGGAAATTCACTGATATACAAGTGCTTTGGATTATTAGCATGTTTCCAGAATGAATTATGCTGGCAAACCAAATTTTAGTGTATACATGTTTATATATATTGCTATAACCTTATATTACATTTTTATTCTTCTTTGAAACACTTCGTTATCTTTTGAAGATACTTAAGTAATAAAATATCATATATATGATATGCCTATGTATATATATATGCCTATATATATATGCTTATGTGTATATATATATGCCTATATATATATGCTTATGTATATATATATGCCTATATATATGCCTATATATATATTATATATGCCTATATAATTAAGATGAGTAATATTCATCTTTTGGGTATATCTATATATCCATATGATACCATTTTCATATGCCTTAAAGAATTCCTTCAACATTTCTTCTAGTTTCGGGGTTCCATTGATGCTTTATCCAATGTTTTGTATGCCATTTTTGAAGAATATTAAGTATTTAAGACTTAGAGAATATTTTTCTTTCAGCATTTAAAAGATGTTGCTACATTGTCTTCATGCTTTCATTATTTCAGACAAGATATCTGTCATCATCCTTACCTATTTTGGGTAATGTTTCTTTTTCCTTGGGCTACTTTTAAGGCTTTCTCTTTACCACTGGTTTTGAGCAATTGAATTACAAGTTTTGGTGTCTCCTATCCCTGACTTATACTTGGACACTCAAGAAAGTTGGGTGGGAGATTTTAGGCCTTACCTCATCTTTTTCCTAAATCTGTGTGTGAAGGGTCATCATCTTTTGTTGTGTTCTAACCCTAATCCTGGTAACCACCATTCTACTTGGTCACTATATACGAGCTTAACTTTTTTAAAGATCCCACATGTAAGTGAGATGATACAGTATTTCTCTTTCTGTGCCTGGCTTATCGCACTTGATGTTTTCTAGGTTCATCCACGTTTTCACAAACAACAGGATTTTGTTCTTTTTTAAAAGCCTGAATGATACCCTGTTCTATGTGATTTTTTCCCCATTTTCTTTATCTGTGCACTTGTGTTGTCCCCATCTCTTAGCTTCTGTGAATGATGGTGCAGTGAACACGGAGTGCAGGGATCACTTCAAGATGCTGACTTCATTTTCTTTGAATATATATCCAGTAAGGGAATTGCCAGATCATAGGCTAGTTCTATTTTTAATTTTTTGAAGAAACTCCCATAATGCTTTGTTGAGAATTTTTGCATCTATGTTCATGAGAGATATTAGTCTGTAGTTTTCTTTTTTTGTAGTGTCTTTGTCCAATTCGGTATGAGAGTAATGCTTGCTTCATAGCATGAATTAGGAAGTATTCCCTCTGCTTCTATCCTCCAAAAGAAATTGTAGGTAGTTAGCATAATTCCTTCCTTAAATATTTGGTAGAATTCACTACTGACCCCATCTAGCCTGGTGCTTTCTGTTTTTGAAGTTTATTAATTATTGATTCAATTTCTTTAATAGATGTAGACCTATTCAGATTGTCTATTTCTTTTGTGTGTGTGTGTGTGATTTTGGCAGATTTTGTTTTCCAAGGATTTGATCTATTTTACTGAAGTTATCAAATTTGTGCACAAATCTTGTTTTTGCCTCATATTGTTTCCCTTTGTTGTTAGGTACATACATGTTAAGGATTATTATGTCTTGGAGAATTAACCACTTTATCACTATGTAATTCTCTTTTTTACCCCTAATTACTTTTTTGTTTTGAAGTCTGTTCTGTCTGAAATTAATATAGCTACTCCTGTTTTCTTTTATTTAGTGATAGCATGATGTATTCTTCTCCATCCATTTACTTTAAATCTTTATGTCACAAGTGGGTTTCTCATAGACAGCATATAGTTGGGTCTCAATTTTCTGATTCACTCCAATAATCTCTTTTAACTGGTACATTTAGAACATTTATATTCAAAATGATTAATGATACAGTGGATTAATATCTCCCATGTGCATTGTTGTTTTCTATCTGTAGTCCTTGTTCTACAGTTGAATTAATTTTCTCTCCTTTCTTAGCATATCAGTTATACTTTTTTAAAACTTTTTTTGAATGTTTATTTATTTTTGAGAGAGAGAGAGCGCGCGTGAGTGGAGGAGAGGCAGAGGGAGAGGGAGACACAGAATCCAAAGCAGGCTCAGGTTTCTGAGCCGTCAGCACAGAGCCCGACGCGGGGCTCAAACTCACGAGCTATGAGATCATGACCTGAGCCGAAGTCAGATGCTTAATCGACTGAGCCACTCAAGCACCCCTTAAAACTTCTTTTCATGGTTGTCCTAGAATTTACAATATAAATTTACAGTTAATCCAAGTCCACTTTCAAATAACACTATACCATGTTAGGGGTAGTATGGATACTTTATAATAACAAAATAATACTAATTTCTCCCTCCCATCCGTTGTATCACTGCTATCATTCATTTCAGTTATATATAAACATACATAAGTATGTGTGTGTGTGTGTGTGTGTGGTAAATACATAAGCATACATATATAAGAATATATATACATATACATAATACATATACATTTACATATACATAATATGTATACATACCTATATACATAAGAAAATATTGTTGGTATTATTATTTTTTTGAACAGACTGTTACTTGTTAGATCAATCGACAATAAAAAATAAATGATTCTATTTTACCTTCAGTTGCTCCTTCTTTGACGCTCTTTCTTTATGTAGATCTGGCATTCTGAATTACATTATTTAATTCTCTCTGGAGAAATTCTTCCAACAATTTTTTTAAATCACGTTAACTGGTAACAAATGCCCTTAATTTTATTTTGGTCTGAGAAAGTCTTTATTTCTCTTTCTCTTTCAGAAAAATAATTTTGCAGGGACAGAATTCTAGGTTAGTGGATTTATTTTTCTTTTAACACATTAAGTATTTCTGCACTCTCTTCTTGCATGGCTTCTGAGGCTAAGTTGGATTTAATTACTATCTTTGTTCCTCTATAATTAATCTGTTTTTCTTGCCCTCTGGCTTCTTTCAGGAATTTTCCTTTATAGTTGATTTTCTCTAGTTTAAAAATTATTTGGCTAGGTTTAGTTTGTATGATATTTTTCCTGCTCACAGTTCTCTAACCTTCCTGAAACTGTAGTTGGTGTTTGACATTAATTTGGGAGAAATTTTCAGCCATTATTGTTTCAAATATTTTTTTTCCTCTCCTTTCTTTCTTCTCCCTCTGGTATTTTCATTATGTATGTTACACCTTTCATAATTGTCCCACTAGTCTTGGATATGTTGTTTCAGTCTCTTCCCTTTTCTTTTCACTTTTCAAGGATTCTACTTATATATCTTCTGGCTCAGAGATACTTTCCTCAGCTGTGCCTAGTCTACTAAGTGTATGAAGGCATTCTTTATTTCTGTTATAGTGCTTTTTATCTCTAGAATTTCTTTTTGGTTCTTTCGTAGCATTTCTCTATGCTTCCTTTGCCCATATGCTTTTGCATGCTGTCTACTTTTTAATTAGAGTCCTTGGCACATTAATCATAGCTGTTTTAAATCCTCAGCCTGAGGGGCGCCTGGGTGGCACAGTCGGTTAAGCGTCCGACTTCAGCCAGGTCACGATCTCGCGGTCCGGGAGTTCGAGCCCCGCGTCGGGCTCTGGGCTGATGGCTCAGAGCCCGGAGCCTGTTTCCGATTCTGTGTCTCCCTCTCTCTCTGCCCCTCCGCCGTTCATGCTCTGTCTCTCTCTGTCCCAAAAATAAATAAACGTTGAAAAAAAAAATTAAAAAAAAAAAAATCCTCAGCCTGATAATTCCAACATCTGATGCTTGCTCTGTCTCTTCATATTGTATGTTTTGCCTTTTATTTAGTATGTATTATAATTTTTTTTTGATACTGGGCATAATATACTGGGTAGAAGGAATGGCAATAAGAAGGCCTTTAGTAATGTGATAGCAAGGTGTTGGGGTAGTCCTATGGTTAGGTCTCAAGTCTTTTAGTGAGCTTATTCCTCAGGATCATAAACTTCACAAATGTTTGTCAGGTTTTTTCTTCTCCCCCTTAGGTGAGACAAGATGGCTAGAGCCAGCTGGAGTAAGATATATCCCTATGCCCAGGTCAGCTAAGCTCTAATAATACCTCATCGGGTTAGGTTCTGATTAGCTCATTTCCCTTGAGGGCAGCCTTTGTTAAGAAAAGCAGAGTACTCTGGTATATTTCAAAATGGTAACTTTTCCCGTCCCCTTGCCAGAAACATGAGGGAATTCTCTCCGTTATTTACTGTGGGAACCTTATTGAGCTCCCCCCAACCCATGATTGTGTTTTCTTGGAGTTGTTGTTTTTTTTTTTTTAATAATTTTTTTTGTTTATTTTTGAGAGAGAGAGAGAGAGAGAGAGATTGTGAGTGGGCAGGGGAAGAGAGAGAGCCTGAGACACAGAATCAGAAGCAGGCTCCAGGCTCTGAGCTGTCAGCACAAAGCCTGAGGTGGGGCTCGAACTCAAAAGCCAGGAGATCATGACCTGAGCCAAAGAAATCCGAGGCTTTACTGACTTCCCATGTGCCCCCTTCCTGGAGTTTTTAAGTCTCAGGGTTGTCCACATGAAGTCTCCAGCAATTTGTCAGTTACAGTTTAGATTTTCCTACGCCAACAATGATTCCCTTGGCAGTTTACATTTTTGAGCCTTTGCTGTGGCTCGCCGTATCTGCCCGATTGTCCAGTCTTGGGGGCAGCAGTTTGCTCTGTGTTCTCCCCTCTTTTATGTTTCTTTTTTGGTTTAGTCAGTTTTTCCCCCTAATTCTAACATAGTGGTGACTCCAACCTCCTTACATGTGGTACTCAATATTGTATTATTTAATTCTAAAATTCCCATTTAGTTCTACTACTCCAGAGGTTTGGTGGTGGTGTTTTTAAAAATTCATTGTAAGCATATTTTCCTTTATTCCACAGAACATGCTTGTATAGCTGCTTTAAATCTTTGTCTACTAACTCAAACATCTGTGTCGTCTTGGGATTGGTTTCTAATAACCTCTTTAGAGTGGACCTCATTTTCCTGATTTGTTATGCTGCATAATTTTTATTATGTCTTGAATATTATGAATGTTACATTGTAGAGTCTCTGAATTATGATATACACCTTGAAAAGTTTAAAAATTTTTATTTATCAGACAGTTAACTTGGTGGACCTAAACTGTCAAATTTGTCTCTTGGTAGTCAGTTCAAATAGCAGTTCAGTGATCTTATCATTAGCTGAATTGCTTGTTTTCTGCCCTGAATTTGCATGTTTAAGGAGTAATCCAGAGTCTTGGCAGAGTTAATACAAAGAGTTTGGGGGTTCATCTATCTGACTCTTTCTTTTCTATAAACACCCTTTACAGTGGCGCTAGTTGCACATAAATCTTCAGTTGCACATAAATCTAAAATTTCAGTTTAGAAATACAGCAGATTTTTATATAGCTCTCTACGTTTCCTAAGATGTTGTGTAGGTTACAGCTACCCTCATACTTAAGCAATACAAATAGTAAATCCACCCCATCCTAGTCTCTTCTTCCAACTTTTGGGTGCCTTTCAAATTTTTCTTTAGGACGTTGTTTTTGGTGTTTTTCTCAGTTTTAAGCTCTTATAGACAAGATGGTAGATCTGTTTGGCCATAACAGAAACAAAATTTATAATATGATTATTAAAAAAAATTGTCTGAGAATCTTTGTCTTTAGACTAGAAATTTAATCAATTTATTTTAAAAAATGATATATTTATTGTCGCATTATTTCACACTCTTTATACTTTTATTTTTCTTTTATTCTATTAGTTTTCCTTTTTTTGTAATGTAATTTATTGTCAAATTGGCTAACATACGATATGTACAGTGTCCTCTTGGTTTTGGGGGTAGATTCCCATGGTTCATTGCTTACATACAACACCCAGTGCTCATCCCAGCAGGTGCCCTCCTCAATGTCCATCACCCACTTTCCCCTCTCAGTTTTCCTTTTTTCTTAATTTCCTCTGTAACTTTGAAAGTAACACACCCATTTCTACTTGTTTGGTCATTATTTTTAAATGGTTAGCATACATAGGACCCTCTAAAGTTAATTGATATCGATGCCCTCCTTCTAAAAGTACCCTCCTCCTAAATCTTAGCACACCTTCACTCTATCTATCTTCAGTCCCTTGCTTACATTGTGTTACATATTTCATTTGGCAATTGCTATTATTTTTTATCATTTTTTAATCATTAGTCAATCTTTACTTTTTAAAAAATGTTTTTAATGTTTTTATTTATTTTTGAGAAAAAGAGAGAGACACAGCATGAGCAGGGGAGGAGCAGAGAGAGAGGGAGACACAGAATCCAAGGCAGCCTCTGAGCTGTCAGCACAGAGCCTGACACAGGGCTCGAACTCATGAACCATGATATCATGACCAGAGCCAAAGTTGGATGCTTAACCAACTGAGCCACCCAGGTGCCCCCAATCTTTACTCCTATTTTTACTTTTTAACCTTATCACCATTGCTCTTTTTTTTCCCCACACTCTTTTGTTCTGTGTTCAATTATTTTCTTGAAATTCATGCATACAAACACAAACACACACACTTTCAGTGAGTTATTTCTTTTTAAAATTTTCTTTACTCTCTCTCAGTCTTGAATGACAGTATACCTGGGCATAAAAATCTAGATTGAGTATTGCAGTTTTTCACTGTGAATAAGTCTTCTGTTTCAGTATTCAGGTGTATTATACTTCTTGAATCTGATTATTCAGATATTTCATCATTTGTAAACATTTCGCTGTCATTATCTTCATGAATCTTTCCTCTCCCCCTTTCTATTTTCTCCTGGTATTACTAGAGGATATATCTAAGTACTTCTTACCACACATTTCCTGTTTTTTATCCTTTTTCTCAACTTCTTTCATGTTTCTCTTCTCTTTGTCTCTTGCTACTCTACTATGAGTAATTTTTACATATTTATCATGTAATTTATTATTTCTGTATTCCCTTTAGTTTAATCTGCTTTTTTGGCCACTTGAATATTTTTCAATGACACTTCTTAATTTCTAGAACTTACAATTTATTCTTTGTTGTACCTGCCAGGTTTGGTTTGGTTTTGTTTTTCTTCAAAAAACAGTTTTGTTAGTATTTTCTTGTACTTTTTCAGACCTTATGTCTTTAAGGCTAAACCTCATAATTAGATTAATACAGTTTTTGTTATTATTTTATATTAAATAAGATTTGCTTTTTAGAAAAACTAGTAACGTTTTGCGGCCAGGGATTTTATGTATTCCCACATCATGGTTTTACATTTGCTTCTGACAGGCAGAAATGAGAATAGAGAGATAGGATGAGACACCATCTATTTGGGGTCAACATAGTATAGGAAATAGGACTAAGGATGATTCACAATGCACCCGGAGTTGCTCTCCACCCTAAAGATTTAAGAACTCTCAGTTTTATTTTAAAATTCAGTCCTTTGGTCTTTCCCCCTAAAGATACAAAATCCTACTGTTTGATACTCAAAAATATAAACAGCAGCAACACAGTACAAACAAGTTGCCAGCAACTCCCTCCATCGCTTACAGAGCATGTTTTTAAAAAGAATTAAATTATTTGTAATTAATTGAGAGGTTTTCAATCTAGAGTCATAAACATGTTAATTGAGGTTATTTTTAAGTCTTAAATTTTGAGTGCCTACTTATAGAAACATGAAAAGAGGGAGTTGGTACTAAAAATTTTAGTGGAAAGGAACGAGCATTCTAGGCCACAGGAAACAAACGAGGATTCAGAAACTACTAGCAAAAGGAAAGTTCTATTTAGCCATAGGTCTTAAATATGATGGGATTGAATGCAATTATCATTGTCATACTGTATATTCATTCATTTGCTCATTTTCTCATTTGTCAACAGTGTGAGTCCCTCTGCTATTGCAATTGTCTGCTAGGCTTTTTCCATATCTAAAAGGAAATGGAGGTGACCAAAGCAGAAATGGCTGCTACTGTCTAAACTTTACTTTTTAAATTTACTTTTAATTTTTTAAGCTTACATATTTATTTTGAGAGAGAGAGAAAGAGAGAGAGAGATTGCATGAGCGAGTCAGGGGCAGAAAGGGAGAGGGAGGGAGAGAATCCCGAGCAGCTTCCATTGCTGTCAGTGTGGAGCCTGATGCAGGGGTCGATCCCGTGAACTGTGAGATCGTGACCTGAGTGGAAGCCAAGAGTCAGACACTTAACTAACTGAGCCGCCCAAGTGCCCCTTAGACTTACTGTCTAAACTTTAAAAATTGCTCATGTTATTTTGCATAAGTTAATTATTTGTGAAATTAGATGTGATTATTTCATCGTGTGAGTTGAGTCATTATCAATTAACTGTTTATTTGCCTTTAAAGAATTCTGACTATACAATTTACTCCAGATATGCCTTTGCTTTCAGAATAAATGACATTTTTTGCTCCAGCCTACACCTCTGGTCTTACTTTATTCCCCCTCCACAAATGTTACTTCCCATTTTCAAGGCCACCCTGTCTTTTATTTGGGTCTCTGATCTGTGAATTGCTTTGTCCATATCTACTTCAACATAGTAGAAGTTCCAGTGAGGCTTTAAATATGTCTTATTATTACATTATATTTCTCCTTTATTGCAATTACCACTGTTCACAAATATATATTAATATATGAGATCATTTATCACGTTAAGATGATTTCCATTGCAAGTAACATACACATATGACTCAAATCTTTGCTAAAATAATAAGGCGTTTTTATTTTTGTTTCTGTTTAGCTAGGGTTCCTTACCCTTTCATGGTAAGAAGCTCCTTGATCAGCTAATCACATTGCCCCAGTTCTGATCTCTGGGAGGACCTCTCTTATCCAATATTCACTTGGCCACAATTGAAAGGGACATTAGCAAACATGCAGCCTTATTGCTTTAATGATCTACTTCTTTTTGATAGGAGTTTAGGGACTAGGAAATTGGGCCAAGAAATCATAGCCAGGTTTGGGATTTTATTTACTCGGTGAAAAACTTAGTGGCTGACAAAAAAAAAAAAAAAAAACCCACAACAACAACAACAAATATTTTTGTTTCTTGCTTATGGATCTGTAATAAATAGGTAATGCCTGTTTCATACTACAAGCTTAAATATAGGTTCACGTCTACTTTGTGTCTTATTTTGGTTCCCTGGCCCCTGGCTGGATCCCTGGCAGTGGTTACTTTGGGTGTGGTTTTCTAAAGGTATTTCAGGGGCTTCAAAGCCCAAACTATAGAAGTACATTTAAGGCATCCTCTAGTGTCACGTACACTAATATTTCATTGATTACAGCAAGTCCCCTGGCCAACTCCCCTGCCAGCAACTCCCCTGGCCAGTTTAGCAAGAAGAAAACTGCTTTGCTGTCCAGTTCTCCCAGTACCATTTGCTAAAGAGACTGTCTTTTTCCCACTGCATTCTCTTTCCTGCGTTGTCAAAGATTAGTTGGCCATACATTTGCGGGTCCAATTCTGGGTTCTGTATTCTGTTCCACTGGTCTACGCAGAAGAATGAAACTAGACCACTTTCTTACACCATACACAAAAATAAACTCAAAATGGATGAAAGACCTAAATATGAGACAGGAAACCATCACAACCCTCGAGGAGAAAGCAGGAAAAAACCTCTTTGACCTCAGCCGCAGCAATTTCTTACTTGACACATCTCCAACGGCAAGGGAATTAAAAACAAAAATGAACTACTGGGACCTCATCAAGATAAAAAGCTTCTGCACTACAAAGGAAACAACCGACAAAACTAAAAGGCAGCTGGCAGAATGGGAAAAGATATTTGCAAATGAAATACGGATAAAGGGCTAGTATCCAAAATCTATAAAGAAATCACCAAACTCCACACCCGAAAAACAAATAATCCAGTGAAGAAATGGGCAGAAGACATGAACAGACACTTTTCCAAAGAAGACATCCAGATGGCCAACAGACACATGAAAATATGCTCAACGTCACTCATCGTCAGGGAAATACAAATCAAAGCCACACTGATGTACCATCTCACACCAGTCAGAGTGGCTAAAATGGACAACTCAGGAAACTACAGATGCTGGTGAGCATGTGGAGAAACGGGAACCCTCTTGCACTGTTGATGGGAATGGAAATTGGTGCAGCCGCTCTGGAAAAGTGTGGAGGTTCCTCAACAAATTAAAAATAGAATTACCCTACGACCCAGCAATAACACTACTAGGAATTTACCCAAGGGATACAGGAGTGCTGGTGCATAGGGGCACTTGTACCCCAATGTTTGTAGCAGCACTTTCAACAATAACCAAATTATGGGGGGAGCCTAAATGTCCATCAACTGATGAATGGATAAAGAAGTCGTGGTTTATATACACAATGGAATACTACTTGGCAATGAGAAAGAATGAAATCATGCCATTTGCGGCATCGTGGATGGAGCTGGAAGGTATTATGCTGAGTGAAATAAGTCAGTCAGAGAAAGACAGATACCATATGTTTTCACTCATATGTGGATCTTGAGAAACTTAACAGAGGGCCATGGGGGAGGGGAAGGGGAAAAATAGTTACAAACAGAGAGGGAGGGAGGCAAACCACAAGAGACTCTTAAATACTGAAAACAAACTGAGGGTTGATGAGGGGGTGGGGGAGAGGGGAAAGTGGGTGATGGGCAGTGAGAAGGGCACTTGTTGGGATGAGCACCGGGTGTTGTATGGAAACCAATTTGACAATAAATTATATTCATAAAAAATAAAATTAAAAAACATAAAGAAAACTGCTTTGCTATTAGTGGATGATTACCACTAAGTTACATGGTAAAGGATATATATTAAAATCCATGTGATTTAATACAGTGGCCACTAACCCAGTCAACCACAAAAAATGATATTAAAAGAAATAACTTTTTTCCTCTCGACCTCTTGCCAGAGCTTACACTGATAATAAAGTTGGTGGGATTATTTTCCTACGCTTGACATTTTTCTCCCAGATTTAAAGTTATTCTTCTCATATCATTTGAGTAAGAATCTCTCAGTTATAATAGTCTTACTGCATACAGTTTTGTGGTCTGTATCTATAACTCTGTTATATGTAGTTTTAATTATATATACTCTCGTCGTGAAACTTATTTCCAATATTACTGACTGACTTGAAATTCCCTTTCCTTCTAGATTGGCCATCTTTTTTTCTAGGAAAAGTGAAGCCCCTATTTCTGCATGGGAAGTCCAAACAATTCTTCATATAGATATGTGCCCCCTTGCCACCAGGTAAGTCTTACTGGACAATCCCTTAAACAAAGTGTCCTAAGGGAGACACGATTTTTTTAAAAGTTTACCGTGTGAAATCAACACTCTTCCTAAACTTTAAACTGCCTGGCAGTATAGAAAGTATGAAAAAAGGTGAATGGCACAGTGCCTGTTTCATGACATAACACGGTGTCTGTGCAGCTCGGATACACTGTGGAAATGTGCCCACTTGGAGTTGGTCTTGACACGGGGCTTCAGATCTCGTAGTCTGTGCTCTTTCTCTGTAGCATCACTTTGTCTTCTGTGTCTCTGTGTATCAGCAGGCTAGTGGGAGTGAGTTATGCTCCCAGCGAAGTTTACTATGGAAATCATACGTGCTTGGGAACATACCAAACTTACTAGATCATCGCGTGATTAATGAAACTCACAGAAGGGGACATTGGGCTCACTGGGATCTCTTAAAGAAGGAAAATGTGAAGTGATCCGACATTTCTATCAGACACAGGCAGTGTCTCTAGATTGGGAAAGAAAATGATTTCAGCGAGAAAGCTCCATGATTCTATCGGTCACTATTTGACTTTCTACAAAACCCGTACCATGGGATATCTGCTTTCATCAAAAGATAATGCTATTTTAGTCACGTCTTCACCCATTTGTAAGTTGTCCATTTATTTTCCAGTTGAGCACAGAGTTCGGTCTTTCACACTGGGATCTATATGAACCAGAAGAGCCATCTCTGGGCTTTTTGGAGACATTCTTATCTTGGAAGTGAGAAGAATGTTGATGTGAAAACTTGAGATGTGTTGGTGTTAAAAAATGTTAAATAGTCCATAATCTCCTCCAAGAAGCTTTCTCATATTTCTGCATCAGAATAATTTCTGCATGATCTAAAAATCTTTTTGTAGCTATAGTAAATATGCTCATTCTTACTATAGTGCAAATTACCCTTATATGATGTGCCAGGATACAGAAATTTACTTTTCTATATTTTCTGTGAAATATTTTAGTCTGTGTAAAGACAAACCCGAATCATGTTGCTGGCAATCATTTGAGAGATGGGGTATGTTTTAAAATGTATCTCTGGGATAGCTAAGGGATGCTGTAGAAAGTAAAAATTGAGTATCAAAAGTATGGTACAGTACTTTATGCCTCCGGGAGGGGATTTGAGAAGTACCTCTGAATGTAAGTGACAAAGTGGCCTAGGATTATGGGAAAACTTGGAGACGCAAGAGGTAACAGTTTACATAATAAAATCAGAAAACCACAATACATTTCGATGAAAGAAGAGATAAAAAGTATTATTTTATTATGCATGCTACTGAAACAAAGTAAAATAAATTTACACACATCATATTTAATTTGCACAGAAAAAGTTCTTGAAAAGCTTTAAAGGAGATTATTAAAAATTAATATATTATAAAATAAGGGCCTTTAAAACATTGAGTGTGAGATTCTCTGTAGTGTTTACTGGATAACACTTTTGTAGATGTCAATTTATTTTAAGAGATGTTATTAGAATATGTCATGAAATTCTTTGATGTGCTTGCTGAAACATTGTTAAAGACATTGTTCAATAAATAACAAAGTATATTCTTTGTGAGAGCCTATAGGTTCAAGAGAATTTTTTCTCTGTTAAAAACTTGCTGTGCATTATCCACATAACTGGTTTATTTCTGGTTTCATTCATCAAAAAATAACTGCCTAGTGCTTCCTATGTGTTGGCTGTTGTGCTATGTTCTGAGAATGCAGCAGGGAACAAAATAGTAAAAAAAAAAAAAAAATCCCCTAGGAAGCTTATATTCTAGTGGAGGAAGTAAAGTAGGTAATAAATAACAAAAGTGAGTAACACACATAATGTGCCAGATGATGAAAAGGGCTATAGAGAAAAAATTAAGAGAGGACAGAGGCTAGGAAAGGGACAGTGATCAAATAGGGGGTCAAAAGAGTCATCAGTGAGATTGTGACATTTAAGCAAGAGCGTCAGGAGCAGGTAGCATGTGTTTCATGACTCTCAGGATGTAGGAGAGGAAGCTCCATGCGTATCTGGGGGAAGAGCTTTCCAGGCTGAGGGAGAAGCAAGTGCTAGACTGTGAGCTGGGGACATAGATATAATATTTGAGGAATGGCAAAGAGCCAAGAGTGACTGAAGCAGAATAAGCAAAAGGAGAGACAGAAAACACCATGACTTAAACAAGGGAATTTTAATATAAAGAAATGCTCCTTATAATGGGAGATTGGAGTGCTAGCGAGGAGAAGAGAACTCTCATGAACACCGATATTGTAGATGTGGGGAACAGCCATCACCTCCAGGGTTGAGATAGAGCCCCCAAGGAAGGATGGAATCTGGAGAGGGGCCTTCCTCCCACTGCTGAGATCTAGACCACATTGGTTTCCAGTACTCATAGCATTTCTAAATTTCCATGGTAAAAATTAAAAGATGGCCTCCTACAGCAGGGTCCAAAAAACAGATTCTGACTCAGATTTGCCTGTATTCAAAATTGCAGCTTCAGCTGTTTGCTAGTTTCACCATTTAAGTATCTTGTCCAAGATACTTAACCTCTGGGCTTCTGTTACTTTATCTGTAAATAGGAATACTAATGTTTAGTCACATAGAATAATCATTGTGAAAATGAATAAGATAATCCTTAAAAGCAGAACAAGGCCTAACCACCTAATAAGCATTTATTAAGTGTTAACTGTTGATATGAACATTATTTGACAGATCTCGCATTGCTTTTACACTTTACAAACAGGAACAGATTTTTATAGTCACTACTATTAATTAGTTATGATAATTTTTTTTTCAGAAAAGAAAATCTTCCTCATTAAATGTAGACCCAGGGACAAGTTCAATGTAATGCAAAGTTGATTGAAAACAGTGGCTCCCTCCCCCAACCAATTAGTGGGAATGAGTACAAGAGATTCTTTTGCGTTACCAGCATGTAAGGCCTCCCCTACGTTACTTTCCAGGCACAGGCTTCAAGAATGATGGTTAGTTACCACTTGTACCCACCAAGTTTGAAAGAGAGGAAGTAGTGTGAGATAGTATGGCCCTGTGCCATTGGGGATGTGTTGGGGAATAATATCTATTCCAGAAAGAGGATGACTGCACAGTCACGAACCTGGGGTTCAGCCTCTTAGGAGCAGTAAACACTGAACCCAAGTGCGTTAGCCTTCTCCATGACTTTTCAATCCGTACTGCAAAAATAAACAGTTTATACATTCAAAGTAGCCCTAGGATACCCTCACCAATTATTTTATAAGTATTCCTTGGAAGACAACCACATTTCCCTTGCTCCTCTGTCCATAGCAGCCATCTGTCTACCATGAGCCGTAGAGAAGGAGAGTGGCTCGATTTTTCTGGAGCCTCGGGCCCACAGCTATTTGAAATAATAGGGTGTCTGGACATAAAAATATATAAATAAAAATATCCACCTCTACTGAGTGCACACTAAGGGTCAGAGACTGTTATTTAATATGGATGAATTAATGGATTCAATCCATATTAACGTAATGCCTTCCGACTATCATTAACCCTTCTTTAGAATGAGACAACAGGACCCAAGATTACACAGCAGGTCAGTGCTCGGCATGCCTCTGAAATGCCACTTACCTTATTCCAATGCCATAGTCTTTCTACTGTGACAGGCTATTTCCTATGAGTGCAGGTAGCATGCATTTCATGACTCACACACTGGGTATGGTGCAAAGAGGTTAACGAGCACAATTACCACTCATAAGGAACCATGCACGTAGGCACAGATCAGATAGGGAGGCTAAAGTTCATTTTATTAAGCAAATTACTCATGGTCACATAACTAGAAAGTGATAGATCTGATATCTGAACTCAGGTCTCTTTTCTAAAGCACACACTCTTTCCAATTTATATTGTTTCTTATTAGTTGAGTCAACAATTGATGGATCCCAATCTTTTTATCTCATCTTCTCCAATCTAATCACAGTCAATAGCTATAGATCTGAGCACATTACATTCCCCCTTAAAAAAAAAAAAGACCTAATTTTCTTAGCTTACTGGGCAGAGTATTAACTATATTAACAGTCTTTCCTCCCAATATTTTAGTGTTTTCATTAATGTAGCAATTGCCTTTTTTTTTACCTGCCCCCTTTTATTTAAAAAAAAAAAGATTGCAATATTTTTTCTTTGAAGAGCTCATTTAAAAACTATTTCTTTCAGGCCATTTTGTCCTTAGTTAAGAGACTCTTCCAAAGTCCTCTGGGATTTCAACTTTTTATGGGCTTTATCATTAAGGACTGGCTTTTTATTAAGTCTGGGATATGTTTGAGCTGCAGGATGAAATCACTGAAGCTCCAACAGGCCCTAAAACTGGACAAATATTTTGTTTCTCATCTGAAAACCTTTGTACTCTTTACACTCCTGATCAATTATAGGTTAAAGTGAGCTGGAATCTGGGAGAAGCGTTGAGATTATTAAAAAGTCAGGTTATATCAACAGTTATATCTGAGTTAGCTGAGAAAGTTAGGGGATGAGGTGGGGTTACTTATAGAAACCCTTCCTACCAGTTTCTAATTAGAAAGAAAGAGACTTTCTTACTCCAACCCAAGACCCAACCAAGGGCTGGATTATGGTTTTAGAAGGTTGCAACAATACTTAGGATTCAAATTTGGAATTAACCTAAAATTAGGGCACTGGCTTCAGAGTTGAGAGTACATGAAATTCTTTTTGTAGCATACAAGGTTTGTTGTGGAATTAGTAAATTTATTGGGTAATGTTTTACATGCCAAAATCTCTCCTCTTTCAAAACCCACTAACTTTGAGTGAGAAGCAAACCAGTCATTTCCTAAGATTGATGTGAAACCAAATGAAAAATAAAGGAAGTTGATAATAGCAATGGTTATGGTTGTCAAACCAGGGGTAGCTCCACTTTTTTTTAGCTAATGAGTATCCTTGATTAGACTCTTTTATAAAAGAGTCCAGGACTAGAGTGAAGGCATCGCATCTCTTTCCTTCACCCTTGGAACCTGCTCCTGACCCCTCGTTTTACCTTCTTGACGCCTCCTTTTATTGTTCATCTGCCTCTCTAGATTATGACTCCAGTATTGCCCAGGTGGGGTGCATAATAGCTAACATTTATCAAACTCTAACCACATGCTTGTATTCTTCTTCTAAGCATTCAAAAAAAAAGTAATGCATTGAAAAATCTTAAGACCCCCATGGAGCATCTAATATCATTGTATCCATTTTACATGTGAAGAAATCAAGAGCCATATTGGTCTTGCAATATGGCAACTTGCAAGGACACAGGGCTACTAAGTGGGTTTGAACAAGATTTGAACTTGGAATGTCTGACGCCAGAGTCCAAACTTTAAACTACCAAGCTAAACTACCTCAATAATTGGTTGTTGAATGAATTTCTACAGTCCATTAATGTATCACATACAGATATGTCCTATGTGCAATAACTCCGTATGCTTGTATAGATTTATATTATGCATATAAAATCTATATGCTATCTGATTTTAAGGTTGCTAATATATCATATTCTGTTAATATTTACTGAATAAATGCACATACACGTATGCATACATAAATATATCCCATATATGGTACTGACTACAAAATTATTCCACAAATATTTTCTGGCTAATAGTGTATATATATTGTTATATATAATGTATACAACAAATGAATATTACTTGATATATAACCTATAAAGTTACTTGATATATAACTTATAGCACATTCTTTATATATAACTTACAAAGCATGAATATGAAATTAATGCTAATATTTCTTTAGTGAATGAATGAATGAATGAATGAACACAGAATCTTCTGCCTAGCCTGTGCCTGTACCTCTGGGGTCAATCAAATGACACAGGGGCCTCTGTCTTTAGGTTATTCACAAAGAAGTGAGGAAGTAGAAATATTTGCACCCTCAATTACTACCGCTGGTTCCCCAGTTCCCAAAAGAACAAATGCTCTTCGCTATGGTAATTTTCTATCACTAGCATTTCTGGTTTTATTTAATTTTATTTTTTAATTTTTTTAATGTTTATTTATTTTTGAGAGAGAGAGATAGAGCATGAGTGGGAGACACAGAATGGGAAGCAGGCTCTAGGCTCTGAGCCATCAGCACAGAGCCAGACATGGGGCTCGAACCCATGAACCATGAGATCATGACCTGAGCCGAAGTCGGACACTTAGCCAACTAAGCTACCCAGGTGCCCCGGGTTTCTTGTTTTGTGATGACAAAGCAAAACTTGTATTTCTAGGATCTTCTGGCCTCCAAAGCTTTTCAATTCATTCTTCCTATGACTTACCAGTGACACGCAAGCCATGGGCAAAGGCTTCATAATGGCCAAACACACTTTTCTCAAAAAGAATCAGAATATTGGCTGATGACATAGCATCACCTTTTCCAAAAGATCATTTGCTTGCCTTGCCTGAAAGGTGAAACATGCTACTAGCCTTCCCTTCCAAAAGACAAATATATGACTCAACTTGTACCTGGGGAAGAAAATGAGAGATAATAAATGACAACAAAATCCCCTACATTATTTTTTTTTGAATGAGAAAAAAAAACTCCCATTGTTTAATCAGACAATACACTGAAGACTAAGAGAGAAGTCTGGGAACATCTACTCTGTTGATTCAGACTGAAAAATTCAGGCAACATTCCCAGATTGGAAATGGGGCAAGAGATGACCATTAGGACCAAGAATGAAGGAATTAAGAATCCATGATTATATATTGCTTTATCCAAGAACCAGAGTAGAGAGATCTTCAATGAAATAGCTCCAGGTTGGCTAATGGAAAAATCTCTCTCTCTCCCTATACACACACACACGCACACACGCGCACACACACACACACACACACACACATATATATACGTATGTATTACATGTATATATATGTGTGTGTGTGTGTGTGTGTGTGTGTGTATAGGTAATATGTGTGTGTCTATATAGGTAATGTGTGTGTGTGTGTGTGTGTGTGTGTGTGTGTGTATATATATAAATTGGTCAAATAAAGTGTTTGTATTCATGCTGTTGCTTTAAGACCCCAGACTTTAGTGAGAGCTTCCATTTTCCCAGAGCAGTTCAAATGAACATGGAATTGAAAACAGATGTGGGCTCCAGCGTGTTATTGCACAAGGGCGAATGGGGCATAGGGCGGGGAAGGAGGGGGAGGTGGCAGGGACCGCGCGAAGGGACCTTCGGCAGCCCCAGGACTCTCATCACTCGAGGGGGTCTGAACTCCAAATTCCACCAGCCTGCACTCTGAAAATGAACTCCTAACAGAAAACAGATGGGAACGGACCTCGAGGTGGGGGAGGGGAACTAGAAGGCGGCCTGATGGGGAGAGTGTAGTGAAGAAGGTCAGAGTGTATGCAGACCTAGGAAAGGGTAGAGGGTGGGGTTATTAACATTCCCTGTGTAGGGAAACACAAGCGCTTGAGGAGGTGGTGGGCGCCGGGGGTGAGACATGCCTAGAACACCTATGACCTCCTGCAGGCCGAGTTCCCGCTGCTTTTTCCCTGCTGAGAAGAACCAATGGCATGAAGTTCCAAGAGCAGGGATATTCAGGCCAGGTTTTTTTTTTTTTTTCTTTTTGCCTGGGAAACATCTCATCCAAACAGACCACTTGCTTTTGCAAATGCCAGTAGTCCTGATAAATCAAACTCACTGGAGTCAACACAGTCCTCATGTTACTTTCCATAAGGGCTTTGTCTGAGCAGAGGCATGTCAAGGAGTGTCTGCAGGGGGGAGGAGGAAGCATAATCTGGACAATAATACCTCCTGAGTCTTTCCATCCTGGGAACCAGAGTTAATTCACTTCTGTTTTCTTGGACCAGCTTATCAGAGAGTTGACAGGTCTCAGATTTGAATGAACATTTTTCCACTTTTCTTTTTAAACAGCTGGTCCTCCCTCCTCTGTAAGCAAGAGGAAGATGTAGATAGCAAGAGGGCTGTAGTGAGTCTAAGTAGGGTGCCATTTTGGGGTTGATCTGTTGGGCTGTGAGGGTGCTGAGCCAGCACTATGTGCTTGAGGGGTTATTTGGCCCTTGGTGCACTTATTTGGGAAGATAGCTTTAAATGTTCTGATGCATACCGTATAATCATAAAGCCGTGGCTTTCAGTGGGAGGATCGGGAGAGGGACAGAGATTTTTGACCCTTAGGAGACGTTGGCAATGTCCAAAGTAATTTTTGGGTTGCCATAACCGGAGAGGGGGTTATCTAATGTTCACGTATCAAAACGTGCAATTAAAATAGATTTGTGCCACATTTCCACTGTTTTGGCAAGAACAAAATACATATGTTCACGTGACCTATGGAATATGAACTGTGTCATTTCAATGATTCCACATACAATTAAAAAATTTTACTTTTTAGAGCAATCTCTACCCCCAGTGTAGGGCTTGACTAACCCTAACCCTAACCCTAACTCACAACCCTGAGATCAAGAGTTTCATGCTCTTCTGACTGAGCCAACCAGGCTCCCCCCTCCTTGTTTTTTTTTTTTAAGATTTTCAATATAAATGCTTTCATATTTGCATTTAAATTGGCATTACATAATATAAAGATGAATGGGAACATTTGTGCTAATAATTTAAAATTTTAATTTTTCTTTACGTAGACTGATGCAACTAGCAAACGAAACATCACAGCAAGAGAAAGAGACTGTGGAAGAAAGAAAAAAGCTATGTATTTTAGTATCTTTAAAAAGTTTTTATTCTAGAGAGAGCAAGTGTAAGTGGGGGAGAGGGGCAGAGGGAGAGAGCGAGAATCTTAAACTGGCTCCACACTTAGTGAGCAGCCCAGTGTGGGGCTCGATCCCATGACCCTGAGATTGTGACCTGAGCTGAAGTCAAGAGTTGGACACTCAACCAAATGAGCCACCCAGGCGCTCTTATTTTAGTATCTTTTTTTTTTTAAGAAAAAAATTTTTAATGTTTATTCATTTCTGAGAGAGAGAGAGTATGAGCAGGGGAGGGGCAGAGAGAGAGGTAGACACAGAATCAGAAGCAGGCTCCAGACTCTGAGCTGTCAGCACAGAGCCCGACACGGGGCTTGAACTCACAAACCATGAGATCGTGACCTCAGCCGAAGTCAGAAGCTTAACCGACTGAGCCACCCAGGCGCCCCTATTTTAATATTTTTAATGGCACTTTCTCCTTTGCTTTTCGGACCCTGCATTTCCATTTTGAGCTTGGCCCTGCAAAATGTGTGGCTGGCTCTGAATGGCAGAGTCATGATTTGAATCCTGACAGCGTGGATCTAAAATATATACTCTTATCTACTAGAATATCCATTTCCATTGTAGGATCCAATGTGGCAGACATGAACTAGACATTAAAAGAAATATCTCCACCTGTGAGTAGATGCCTCCCAGCGTAGGAGCGTCCCCAGTCTGTTGGAGTGATGAGGGTGGAGTCCACTTCCTCCAAATTGCAATTGTTGGTTTCTGTGGGTGGTGAGTCTTCCCCGCAGGGCTGTTTCCTGAGCAGCACACTCAAAACTATCTAATGGGTCAGCTAAGTTCTTATGTGGTATACTCTAATTTGTATGTTTTGCTATCACATTTTCCAATGATCTACGATGCTAGTTGGTAATAATTGTAGCTTTTATCGATCCCTATGATCTTACATGTATCACCTCATTTTACACATCTCAGATTGATCTTCCTTTTGTCTTTAAAGGCTGATCTCCCGAGTAAAGGATGATCCGCTGTCTCGTACAGGGGGAGTTGTGGAGTCATGTTTGGAACGCAAATCCACAGCTCATTTAGTTGCCAGGAGCCTCCTTTAGCCCCCCAATGCTATTAAGTTGTCCGTGTCTGGCCAGTCTTTGTCATGTTTCAGTTGAATATCTTTTGCAAAGTAAAATATTATTGAGGATACTCCCTGTGACTTTTAACATATGCAGTAAGGTTGACATCTTTGGAAAGCTGCATTTGTATAAGACCTCTTAATTTGTAGCATCTTGGCTTAAAATCAAACTTACTGAAGTAAATAATAGAGCCTAAGAGAATTACTCGGTAGCACTTTGTTGAAATAAATATGAATGACCCAGAAATGCTTCCCTCTGAAATACATGAGGATAGAAAGCTTGACAGAAAATAATTCTCAACTGTTACATATGACTGAGGCATTTTAATGTGTTGGTGATGCCACTGGGTTTATCCTGGATGCAATCTTCAATGATTTCTTTTTAGCTTCTGCTTTGAACTGTTTTAAAACTCAAAAAAAAAAAAAAAAAAAGGACAGAGATAGACAATTCTAAGAACATTTGATCTTAATCTACATGTCTACACTTCGACATCGCTGAGATCACGTTCATCTTCAGGAATTCCATATCACCCATAAAATGATGAATAGATTGACACAGCTTCCTTAGGATCCATGATGTAAGTATGTATCTTATGTCCCTGACTCCAGAAGTGTGGTTCAGCATATGTCCCTCATAATACAAGATATTGGAGCAATGGATGGGATTTGCAAAATCTTGTCCTCTTCAAATAATACCTTTCCTGGGATGCCTGCGTGGCTCAGTTAGATAAGCATCTGACTCTCAGTTTCGGCTCATGTCATGATCTCACGGTTTCGTGAGTTTAAGCCCCTCATCAGGCTCTATGTGTGGTCTGTGTGTCCATCTTACTTACATATTATCTCTTTGGCTTTTTCTTTTTTTCAACTTGGATAGGTCAAGATAGTAGAGATGCTTAATCCCCAGCACCTCTACTTGTTAGCTTTTCTTTTCTTTCTTTCTTTTTTTAATCTTGGGTACATTAATCTAACCTCTCCAAACCTCAATTTCTTCATCTATAAATGAAAATAAAAGTAATCTACCTACTCCATAGGAATGTTCCAAGATGGCAAGACAGAGACATAAATAGATTGGCACAAGGTAAATATTCAAATCAATAAATACATGGTACTTATGAACGTGTGGCCTTTTGATGCTGATACAAGACAAAATACTATAGCTTGTTATTGTGTTCTTAAATGTTTGAAAGAGCTGTGCTGAAACCTGCCCAATATCTGTTGACACTAACATACTACGACTACCAAAGCACAATTGCCAAAATACTACACAAATTTTTGCAACGCTATATTTTATTTTAAAATGATGAAACACTTGGCCAGCTAAGATACATAATTTTGAGTTACTGGATTTAATTTTTTAGTATAGGATTTCATTGTATAGGGAAACCAGAAATTGCTATATTAAGAATAAAATTGGGGCGCCTGGGTGGCGCAGTCGGTTAAGCGTCCGACTTCAGTCAGGTCACGATCTCGCGGTCTGGGAGTTCGAGCCCCGCGTCAGGCTCAGGGCTGATGGCTCAGAGCCTGGAGCCTGTTTCCGATTCTGTGTCTCCCTCTCTCTCTGCCCCTCCCCCGTTCATGCTCTTTCTCTCTCTGTCCCAAAAATAAAAAAAAAAAAAAAAGAATAAAATTTGTGGGGCGCCTGGGTGGCTCAGTCGGTTGAGCATCCAGCTCTTGATTTCAGTTCAGGTCATGATCCCAGAGTCATGGATCGAGCCCCGCATTGGGCTCCGTGCTGAGCCTGGAACCTGGTTGGGACTCTCCTCTCTCCCTCTCACTATCTCTCTAAAATTAAATTAAATTAAATTAAATTAAATTAAATTAAATTAATAAATAGAAAATTTGTATAAACACATAAGCAGCAATTGTAGTTCTGTGCTTTCTCAATTCATGGCTATATAAAGTATTTTAAATCTTTGCTTAGGAACTCTTGTAATTGACATCAGAACATAAACACTGACAATCACAATGAGGGGGGTTTTGCATATTGATTTTAATGTCTCTTTTCCCTTACATTTGGTATTGAGTTAGGAAAGAATATTTATGTATTACAGTGTAGTATCTATAATATCATGGATTAGCTCTTTTTTTTCCTTATTTTATCAATTATAATTTTTTTTCTAGAAAACCATAAAAAGACAATGAAAGTATGGAAAAGTTTTGGGGCGCCTGGGTGGCTCAGTTGGTTGAGTATCTGACTTCAGCTCAGGTCATGATCTCACGGTTTGTGTGTTCGAGCCCTGCATTGGGTTCTGTGATGACAGCTCAGAGCCTGGAGCCTGCTTTGGATTCTATGTCTCCCTCTCTCTCTGCCCCTCCCTCACTCATGCTCTGTCTCTCTCTGTCTCAAAAATAAATAAACATTAAAAAACATAAAAATAAAAGTATGGAAAAGTTTTAATGAGTTCTTTTTCTTGTTAACTAATATTTACATCAGAAAAACCATCCAAGGGGCATCTGGGTGGCTCAGTTGGTTAAGTGTCTGACTCTTGATTTTGGCTCAGGTCAAGATCTCATGGTTCTTCAGATTGAGCCCCTCCTCATGCTCTGTGCTGACAGTGTGGAGCCTGCTTGGGATTCTCTCTCTCTCTCTCTCTCTCTCTCTCTCTCTCTGTCCCTCCCTGCTCGCTCACATTCTCACGTGCTCTCTTTTTCTCTCTCTCTCAAAATAAACAAGTAAACATTAAAAAAATTCCAATCCTGATCAAACAGCTTAAATTTGTTCTAATTAAGCATGTCACTTTTATTCATTTTCCTGAAAAAAACTTGCATGACTTGATCGATTTTATAGGACAGATGTTGAATTTAGGCAGATCCAAGAAAGTTGAAAAGATCAAGAGTAGTATTTCTTGATGATGCTAAAATGCTAGCATAGTGAAGATTTTTAACATAAGGCGTTTCATTCCCTTTGATGATATCATAAATAGAAAAGCGTGCCATCCATTCATTCTTTTTTTATTCCTTTACCATATGTCAGTTACTGTGCAAAGTCCCGATTTCCTATTTTTCTATGACCTTATCTTCTTCAGCACCTGTTTTTAAAATAAGAGCTAACTGCTATCCTGACCCCTGGAAAACTTGTGAATTGTCCAAAGGTCATCATAGGTTAGCATCTGCTAAAGGCAGCTTGAGAAGCCCCAAATGAAACAAAACTTAGAAACTGTGTTCTCAACTTTGTTTATCATAAATCTAGAGACAGACAGCCTTTTCCAGCTAACATGAAAACTCAGGCATCGAAGTTTGCACGCACACACGGGGGCACATTCACGCTCAAGTGTTTTTGCTGAATCAGCTGAACTACATGATGCATTGGAGGCAGACTAACCGCCCTCTCAGTTACACATCAGATAATTGATGCTATTTATGATAGAAAGGAAACTGGACACTGGGAAACTAAAAACAACAACAAGAAAGCTTCTTTGGAATTGCACTTCTGTTTTCTGTGGAAGAAGGGAGGGAGCCAGTGACTCAAGTTTGGCAATACGCTGACCTCATCAGAGCGAACAATGCCAGATCCCGGGGTAAAGCTGAGTATCCCACAAGTGAATGTAATATTGAGACATATTTCACAACCGTTTCCTGGCAATCAGATTCACTCTAAGGAGAAGACAACGGACAAGTTTGAACAGGAGGGGGAAAAAGGACTGAATACAGTATGAGTCTGTTCTAAACCCTTCTTAAGCCAACCCAAGCAAGAATCATGCCAATATTAAAGAAAACTACAGAATGCTTCCTAGACTATTAGAAATGTATGTGAACATGAGATTTCCTCTGACTAGGCAATAAGGATTATACAATGTTGCCCATTCAAAGGGGTCCTGGTGGCTCAGTCAGTTCAGCGTCTGACTCATCATTTCAGTTTAGGTCATGACCTCATGGGTCGTGAGATTGAGCCCTGAGTCGGGCTCTGTGCTGACCACAGGAGCCTGCTTGGGATTCTCTCTCTCCCTCACTCTCTTTCTCTGCCCCTCTCTTGCTCGCAGGCACCCTCTCTCTCTCAAAATAAATAAATAAACTTAAAAAAAAGTTTGCTCATTCAATGTAGGCATGAGACTATATTCAAAGAGAAGTTAATGATAATGATGGTATCATATAGTAATGAGCCCTACTGTTTTCGATACCTTATGTAATACAACTAAATTAATCTTCATAACAGAACTGTGGGTTGACAGTATTACTTCCTCTGCAGTTAGAGAACAGGAGCCTCGGAGATGGTAAGAATAAAAGACAAATAAAAGAATCTCTCTGTTGCCCCATATTTGGTAAAGCCACAACATACTGAAATGTTAGGGAGGTGGTAATGCCTGTAAATTCCCAGGTGACAACTGAAAAGATACACACATCTTACCATTGGCTGAGGAAAGAGTCATAGATGAAAAAGATTTTAAATTTTTTTAAAATTTTTTCAGCTTACTTATTTATTTTTGAGAGAGTCAGAGATAGCACGAGTGGGGGAAGGGCCGCTAGAGACGGAGAGAGAGAGAATCCCAAGCAAGCTCTGCGGTGCCTGCCCAGAGCCCGATGTGGGGCTCATACCCACGAAGCCGTGAGATCTTGACCCGAGCCGAAATCAAGAGTCACACGCTTAACTGACTGAGCCACCCAGCCGCCCCTGATGAAAAAGATTTGACATAGGGGTGCCTGGATGGCTCAGTCGGTTAGTTAATAATCTGACTCTTGATTTCAGCTCAGGTCATGATCTCACAGTTCATAAGTTTGAGCCCCTCATCGGACTCTGTACTGACAGCACGGAGCCCGCTTGGGATTCTCTGTCTCCTTTCTTTCTACCCCTCCCCTGCTCACACATGCACGCTCTCTCTCTTTCTCTCTCTCAAAATAAATACATATTTGTAAAAAATAAACAAAAAAGATTTGACATAAATTCTCATCCTGGACTCATTCATTTCCAGATTTGCTTTTCTAGAAGGTCTGTGAAGTGAGAGAGTCTCTGTTCACTGTTTGCTGTGCCTTTTGACCTATAGTTCTCAACCAAGCACCGCCCGGGTGGAGATGCTGTCAGTCAGAACCACCTAGAGGAGTGTTTTCAAACTGTACAATCTAACATTCCCAGGTGATAGGAGAGCTTCCAGTGCTCTGAGAGGAAGGTAGAACTGAGCGTGTTATTATTTCGAAGGGGGTTCAGAAGACCACACAGTAAGGACAGCTCCGTTCTCCTTCCTTCTTCGCAAACATAAAGCCTCAAGGCGCCAAGCGCTGATTCACTTCTGAGTGTCCCTTCTCATGACAGAAAGTGGATTTTCATTGGGCCCAGGATGAATCTCTCAACATGGGAGCGTTTGCTCAGAGCTTCATTGCTCAAGGCCACCAGGAGCCCTTTCCTAATTTGATAGTGTACGTCATCTGGAATTACATGTCTTGCATAAAAAATGTTTGTGCAGGATGTTTGGAAACGGTAGTTTATGTTTGTGAGCATGCACATGCATGAAAGAGAGGGAGAGAGAAAGAGAGAAGGAGAGAGAGATTAGAGGTATACGGCAATCATGTTTGCAATTTCCAAGACCTTTTTCTAATTTTCTGATTGTTCCCTATACACATTCCTATTCCTGCTATAATTGCAATGCATCTACTTGGATTTTGAGGACAATGATTTGAATAATATTAAGTTCTTGAGTTAATATCCTCTTTCGTCCTCTGTGCGTATATGGGTACCTGCACGTGTATGTGCATTTATGGGTTCGTACAGAGTATTTCCTTATTCAAAGAAAGAAAACCGGATCTCGTTTAAAAATTAAATTGCCTCTATATGAATGCAAGGAACGGTGATGTTGATGGCAGTCATAACTGCTCCTACCTCTCATATCTGGTGTCTGCTTTTTCAAATGATTTTTTGTTTGTTTGTTCTAATTGACTCCAAAGGGTCTCTTGTAAGGGTCTAATTGACTAAAGGGTCTCTTTAGCCCGTGTTCCTTGGTGAGCTCTGCTGTGTAACAGGCATGGTGTGTGTGTGTGTGTGCGTGTGTGTGTGTGTGACTGAGATAGCCCCCAAGCATATGAGGGTTCTTCCCATTGGCTACTCTTAGCAAGAGAACAGTCTGCTTAATATAGGCATTCCTCAGTATTGTACTATTGTTGCTTATTCTTTCCTATTAAATCTGGAGGGCATTTATACACATTAATAATTACTCTGTAATTTAGTGGCCACCTCATCCCTGATAACTTCTATCATTTACTGAGCTCCTAGTTCATGTCAGAAACTTAAGAACACGGTCACATTTAATTCAATGATCTCTAAAATCATGTGATATGGATGAGCAAATCCCATTTTATAGACAAACCATGAAGATACTTTGCTGAGATAGCACAGCTAGTAAGCAATAGAAGCCATAGAACATGGAGTCAAACTCTGACCTGTTCAAAGTTCCTTCCATCCAGCCTTAGAAAATGCCTACTATGAACTTTGTGAATCAGGGATTGGACAAGTGTTTACCAAGCATACATCACGAGACAGGCACCGTCCTAGGCCCCGGTGTAGGGCAGTGCATAGGAGGTAATAATAGAGGTTCTCCCCTTGCCTGAACTGCCTAATCAACCTCCATACCTCATTTCCTCTGCTGTCCCTAGGATGCGCTAAGCAGCATCAAGACCCTGTGGTAAGCCCACTGCTAAGGATTAACTGTCATCTGTGATTTAAATTCAGTAGCTTTGATTTCCTTTCAGTCCCTTTAGAGGAGGATAATATCATTCCCACAGGATCCTTAGAATTTCCCGTCCTTCCTTGCCCTGTGATTGCAACTTATGGTTCTGCACCGGCAGAAAAGTTATGAATGGTTCTTCCCCCTATTCTTTCCACTCCTCCCACCTCCGCCTCCCAACAGGAGCAGCTGTTTTCTATTACCAAATAGTCTGACAAGGTGCTGGTCTGGAGCAGTGTCTCTTTGGCAGGTAATTTTGATGAGGCCCAGAGGTAAGGGGGTGGGTGTCTCTGATGGGTTTCCTGTCCTGTTATCGGCCCCATCCGGCACCCCCAGACATGGCTGCCGTCTGTACAGAGGGCTGATTCCTGGCTTGGAGCCCGTGCTTGCTGAGAGCATCAGTCATCTGTCAGGGCTAATCCATTAACTTTTTTCTGCTTAAGCCGAGAGCTTGGCTGTGAGGCAAACATCCAGCCTCTCTCTGGCAGAGAACTTGGTCCTTGAACACGGAGTAACCCTACCAGTTCTGACTGGACCCTCGTGTTTTGTCTGCTTTGTTTGTTGGTGTTGTTGTTGTTCTAGATTTACAAAAGTAAAGTAGCAATTCTAAATGTGAAGAAATTGACAGTACTGGGAAAAAGCAAAAAACAAACAAAAAAAGTTTCCCTTCCCAGACAAGCTATCTGCAAGAGTGAACCCAGTGATGTTTCAACCCAGGCAACTTTTACCTGTGCCTCCAACCAGGCTTCAATTTTTTTTTTTCAACGTTCATTTATTTTTGAGAGAGAGAGGGAGGGAGACGTAGAATCCAAAGCAGGCTCCAGGCTCTGGGCTGTCAGCACAGAGCCTGACACGGTGCTGGAACTCACAAACTGCAGGATCGTGACCTGAGCCGAAGTCAGAGGCTTAACCCACTGAGCCACCCAAGTGCTCTGCAACTAGACTGTATATGGTTCTTGGCTTTCAGGAAAAACAGGTGCCTTAGCAGCAAAGCTCCACGAAAACCAACTGCGCTTTTAACCTGGGTCCTATTCTACTGATTGGCCTCTGATGATTGTTTCCAGGAACTAGTTTTCTCTTGCGCTCAGCTTTACTGTTGAGATGCAGCAAACAGCTGGGTAAGCTAATAAATTTATCCTTAAGAAAGAAACTGTTCTTGCCCCTAATTGGCTTTGCTGGATCTGAATGCTCTCTTTCTGTGAAGAGCACCAAACACCAGGAGATTTGGGTGCTTGTTCCAACTCTGTGATGAATAATGATGCTAACAGTAATAAATATAACAGAAGCACTTAGCATTCAGGAGAAATCAACACTAATAATATCTATCAAGCTCTTATTCCACGTTAATATGGAACAATATGTGCGTGTTTCTTGTGTTATCTGATTTAAACTGTGTCACTACTCTGATAAAATTGCATTGTCATTATTATTATCACCCCTCCTTTACAAATGAGGAAATTGAACCTTGGAAAGGTCAGATAACTTGCCCGAAGACACTACTTATTAAAAGAGTAAAAATAGGGGCACTGGCACGGCTCAGTCAGTTGGGCATCTGACTTCGGCTCAGGTCATGATCTCATGGTTTGTGGGTTCAAGCCCCGTGTCAAGCTCTCTGACAGCTGGGAGCCTGGAGCCTGCTTCGGATTCTGTGTCTCCTTCTCTCTCTCTGCCCCTCCCTGCTCATGCTCTCTCTCTCTCTCTCTCTCTCTCAAAATAATAATAATAATAAACATTAAAAAATAGTAAAAATAAAATTTATTGCCAGGTTTATCTGTTTCCAAAGCTCTTATCCACAGACCCATTCTGCTTTAACCATTACTCCATAACCTCGGACATGACATGAGCTCACTTCCTCATATGAAGAGCAGAGGTGGGGCCCGGTGTTGCAGGGCACAGTTTTAAGTTTCTTTATAACCCCTTGATCCCTAAGAGAACAAGACAGGATATGATAGAAGGTGCTAACCACTTATATGAAGCCTACATTCGTAGTGATGATAATGATGCCATAATGGGTTTATACAATTTATTTCTAATTTTTAAAGACTCTTTTGTTTTATTACTGCCATGAAAGAAAGGTTTGTATCATCCAAAATTCATGTTTAAGCCCTAATCCTCAATGTGATGGTATTTGAGAGGGGCCCTTGGGACGTAATTAGGTTTAGATAAAGTTATGAGGGTAGAGCCCCCATGATGGGATCAGTGTCCTTGTAACAAGAGGAAGAGACCATAGTGTTCTCTCTCTCTCTTTCTCTCTCCCTCTCTTGTTCTCTCTCTCTCTCTCTTACTCTTCCACCTCTCCCACCTTCCTTTCCTCTCCCTCCTCCCCTGCCCCCCTCTGTCTCTCTCCCCCCTATGTGAAGATATGGTAAGAAAACAGCCATCGGCGATCCAGGAAGACAGTTCTCACCAGGCACCTTGGCCTTGGCCTTCCAGCCTCTAGAACTGTGAGAAATAAATGTCTATTGTTTAAGCCACTGGCTCTGTGGTATTTTGTTACAGCAGCCTGAGCAGACTAAGACAATTATCTTATTTGATTCTGACCATCCATCACCTTACTGAGTTGATAGCATAGGTACTACTTTTCCGTTTTACACGATAAAATCGAGTCAGAACTTGACTCACTGAGAAACATACAAGTGTCTGCAAGCGTCTGTGAATGCTGCCCCCGGCCTCAATATTCTCCTTCCCTCATGGTTCAAGTGTACGGGCTGTGAATAGGATGAGTCTTCTACTATCAGAGCTGTTCTAACGGGACTTTACACAACTTTTGCTAAATTCTTTCCAGGTAACCACAAGTATTCACTCAGCTTTAGAACTTTCCTTCTGTATGCAAATACCTTGTTGTTGGTTTCAGGTGGAACTTACTAGTGCACTGACTTCAAGAGCTGAGCTGTATTAAAGGCCTGGGGCCAAAAATTCATTGAACTTTTGATGCACAGTTCTCTAGTTTTCGTAAATTCGAGAAGAACCCTTTGCAGGCTCAGAAATTGAAGCTCCAGGAATTTTTTCTTAGTCTCTTCTGTTCAGATACATAAAGTTTTCTCTGTCCCGCCACCCTGGTCCCTTTCTCCGCTCAGCAGAAATCCCTGCTGACTGGCCTTTTCAAAACATTAGAGCGGCAGAGCCTGATTCTGGCACAAATCAGCACAAATGTGCAGATTTCCCTAAGCACTCTTCATGGCAACCTCTCTGGGTTCCGGTCAAGTGGCCTCTTTGGATGGATATCTGGAAACACCTTTGAGACTGAAACCTTGGGATCCAATGCATATCCTGTATGCATTTGTCCATACTTAGCCCTGACAAAATATGTAGACTTGGTGAAGGCTTTATTAGAGAAGTCATTTGTTAAAACATCTTTGAAACTCTCACTATCTTGATCCTGATGGATATGTGAGAGAGAAGGAAAGAAAGCAAGGAGCGCAGTGTTAAATGGAGCTTCCTGTCTGGAGGAAAGTTAAGCACATCAGGAGAGCTTGAGAGAGTTGTGTTTGCTCCCCATCTTGTCCTTCTTCAGACTCTCCCAGAAAACTAATGGTGGGCTCTCTCTCTGAATGTGGTTGAGACAAGACAGCACACATGTCAACAACCTTTCATTCCTCCCTTCCCACCGTTTTGTCTCTTTCCCCCCAAAACACTTGGGATTTAGTTGTGGGTATGACCCTTGACCCCCAACCCTGAGCCAGACCCATTTAATCCACCATGTTTGTTCTCTTTGAGGAATCAGCTTAGCCAACAGAATCCAACGACAGACACTTTCTGGTCTGGGCTTAATTCCCTTGCAATTCGTCTCCTCTGCTTTAACACGGTATCTTTGGGGAAGTGTCCCTCTTAACCAACATAGACACTGAAACCAAGTGAGCAAATTGCATGTCACCCCAAAAGGTCCCCCAGCCTGGGGGAGTTAGTAAAACTCAGCTTTGCAAACGCCCACACATCTTTCACACCACCCATTAAAACTCTGGCATTTTTGACTCATCTGCTTCTCTCCTCTTCAGATATAGATAAAGTGAATGCTTGGCAGTTAGCTGTGTGGGAAGGGGTTTGGTTGAGGCTAGACGATAGAACAGATTTTGCAAGCGATAAGGAATGAGCAAACAACAGGACTAAAACGGGGGACACTTTGACAATTTGGACTGCTTATGGTCATTGAGTCACTGGTTGGTGTGACAGACAGACAGACAGACACACACACACACACACACACACTGAGAGTCTTAAAAGGCAGGCTTTCCACTTATTTTATTTTTTCTTTTGCAAAAGCCTTCCATCATTTTGTCAGTTTTTTGTCCAACTTCATATTACACCGTAGTTACTTGCATTAACAGCATTAAAACTAGACTGCAGGAAACCAAATGGTACTATTTGAAACACACTTGTGAGTGGTTTGCCTTCAAGAACTTTGACTAGCTTGAAACATCTTCAAATCAGCTATCCAGGGGCGCCTGGGTGGGCTTAGTCAGTTAAAGTTCTGACTCTGGATTTTGGCTCAGGTCATGATCTCACAGTTTGTGGGTTCGAGCCCCGCATCAGGCTCTGCACCAATAGCAAGGAGCCTGCTTGGGATTCTCTCTCTCCTTCTCTCTTTGCCCCTCCCCCACTCTCTCTCTGTGTCTCTCTCAAAATAAATTAATAAATAAAACTTAAAAAAAAATATGAGCGGGGGCACCTGGGAGGCTCAGTCGGTTAAGCATCCGACTTCGGCTCAGGTCAGGATCTTGCAGTTCGTGAGTTCAAGCCCCAGGTCAGGCTGTGTGCTGACAGCTCAGAGCCTGGAGCCTGCTTCAGATTCTGTGTCTCCCGCTTTCTCTGCCCCTCCCCTGCTTGCACTCTGTCTCTGTCTCTCAAAAATAAATAAACATTTTTAAAAAATCAGCTATCCTTACCCTGTCTTCAATTCCACACCTAGAAATCCATTTCTTTGATTTCACAAACCTTGATGTTGTAATAGAAAGGAACCCTTAGTTTAAGGATTAAATGAGGGGGCTCATTACTAAAGTCATTGGTATCGCCATTATTGTCATTGCTTCCATAAACAAGCTTCATCTACGGTACCTACCGGTAAGTTCCCACAGCCGTATTCATTACAAGTTTTATCCACCCTAGACTTGATCTTGATAAAGTCTTACTGCCTCCTGAGACAGCCAAGTAATTTTTCAAAAGTGGTAATCGTTAGAAATTTCTGCCTAAATTGCAGCTTAATATGCATCCCTCTAACTTCCATTTGTGCATTTCAGTTAGAACCCCTGAAGCAAAAGAGAACAAGCCAGTGAGAGTGCTTTTGGTTTTCCAAGGAATTTATGTTGACTCACTATCTTTGTTCTCCCTTGTTCTTTCACTTGTTCCCAGCAAGACATATCTGGGATGTTCTGCTTGTATATATGCTGTCTCTTAATTTTAATTTGCCCTCTTTATCTTAATTTGCCCTCTTCAATTTTCTAGGTCAGAAAAACCCATGACACTCACTAATCCCCTTGAACTTAAGCATGCTTCCTTTTTCTTTTCCTTTTCTTTCTTTTTTTTTTTAAGTAGGATTCACCCCCAGCACAGAGCCAATGCCAGGCTTGACCTCATGACCCTGCAATCAAGACCTGAGCTGAGATCAAGAGACGGATGCTTAATGGCTGAGCCTCCCAGGTGCCTGTAGGCATTTTTTCTTAATTGAAAAAGAATAGACATTAATTAATAAATACACATTTATTCATCACCAAAATGGAATAACTGTTAGTATTCTTTATATTTTCTCCAGATTCAACTGAAGGCAAAAGAACCATACAGATAAAGTTGTGGTCTCCATGATCTCCTCCTTAACTGCATTCCTTTCTTTTCCAGGGCTAGCCAGTAAGATGAATTTGATATGCATTCAATGCTATATATTTACTACATATATAGTAAATATCACATATATATATTAACAAAGCTATATACTTCGTTTGTGGCACTATTAAAAATTTTTTTTAATGTTTTTTCTTGAGAGAGAGAGAGAGAGAGAGACACTGAGCATGAGCAGGGGAGAGGCAGAGAGAGAGAGGGAGACAGGGAATCTGAAGCTGACTCCAGGCTCTGAGCTGTCAGCATAGAGCTTGATGTGGGGCTTGAACTCACAAACCGTGAGATCATGACCTGAGCCAAAGTCGGACACTTAACTGACTGAGCCACCCAGGCATCCCAGATTGTTGCCCTATTTAAATTAAATACAGTGTATGTCAAGCTTTCTAACATGCTTTTTTATTCAGCATTACATTTTAAAGATAGATTCATGATAATTACTTTTTAACTGAAGTTATTATATGAATATACCACTATCAGTCCATCGTCCTTTCTCTTTCTCTCTCCACTGCTTCTTGACATTTGTTTTATTTCCATTCTTTTTTTTTTTTTGCCACAACAATGCTGTACCGGACACCCTTGTATATCATTATACATTACTCTTTGTGAATAAGTATGTACAGTTCATCCAGGGTAAACACACGTGTGCACACACACATATGTGCACACACATACATTCTTAGCTTGGATGATAGGTCACAGAGTATGTAAGTTTGCGGGTATTGTCATTGCTTTTCATGATGTCTCCCTAAGTTATACCGTAATCAGTATTTATTAAATGTAAATCCGTATTAAATGTAATCAGTAATCCCTACATGCTTGGCCAGACATTACTGTTTTTCTGAGTCTGGTAGGTTTGAAATAGTATCTCACTGTTTCAGTTTTCCCTGATGACTTGCACAGCCGAGTACGTTTTCATATGTATTTTGCGAATTCAGCTTTTATTTCCTGTAAGTGGTACATAAAAGCACTTTGCCCATTTTTCCATTGGGTTCTTTGATATTTATCCCTATTGATTCATATTTCTCTTTATAGGCTGGATATAGAATTCCGTATGCTGACCATAGCTCCTCTCAGTGGCATTCTACTTTTGTGTACTTACCTTTCTTCATGCAGTCGTCTTAAGTGCAAAGTGGGTAGGTTTCCCAGGCTATCTCATTATCATTTTGACTTTGTATGTTGGGGCAGAGAGAGAGGGAGAGAGAATCCCAAGCAAGCTCTATGCTGTCCGTGTGTAGCCCAACGTGGGGCTTGGGCTCAGGAACCATGAGATCATGACCTGAGCCAAAATCAAGAGTCAGATGCTTAACCAACTGAGCCACCCAGGCGCCCCTGTATATCTGGTTTAATAAATCTTTTACAACTCTGAAATCTTAAGGATATAGGCTTATTTTTCTCCCAGTTGCTCTACAGTTTATTTTTACATTTAAGTTTTAATTTGTTTTATTTATAACATGAACTAAGAATCTCTACCTATCAATGATTTATATAGATTTTATATATGTAATATATACTATATGTATGCACAACCAGCTCCTCCGGTGCCATTATATCAGATAATCCATTTTTTAGTTCACTAATCCTTCATCTGTGTCCTATTTAGATTTTACTCCCTCTATTGAGATTTCATTTTAGTGACTACATTTTTCACTTTTAAGATGTGGAATTGGTTGGTCTTCACATCACCTATTTTTGTTTTGTTATACAATACTGTTTCTACCGCATGAAAAATTTCCTCCCTATTCTTACAAAAAGAATCCTAAAGATTTTAAGGACATGTTTCCATTTCCTTATGTTTTAAAAGTGAAATGCTGTCTGAAATAGTTTGTTGGTTGTCTTTTCCGAGTAATTTTCTTCACGTAGTCTGGAACTGTTATTTGCACGCCCATCCGGTGTAGGTCTCTCTTTCTGTGACCATTTCTGACCTTTTATACGCATCCAGCTCCTTTCACGCTCCCAGCAGGGCAGAACTGGGTCTGTCATCTGTCTCCTATTCTGCCTTGTGACAAGGACAGCAGGAGCCAGTCACTGCGCCAGCCCGCCAGAGCTCGAGTGATGCAGCTTTGTGTCAGCTGTGTGTCCAGGCACAGGTGCACTGAGCCCCGTACCAGTGAAATTGGGTTTTCTCTCATCCACTGAGTGGGATATTTCGAACACCAAGATCCCACGAGAGTTGAACTTACCGCTATACATTTTAGTTCCTTTCTGGCTCGCAGTGAGATTTGTCTCATTTTTTGAAAATGGTTTTATGGTTTTTTTTTTTCATTTAGAATATCGTTTAAAATATTAATTATCCAGAGGAGAAGGTATGCTCTGACCACAAATTTGATATGGTGTATATTTTAATTTGTTTAGCTATTACCAAACTGCTCTGCATGAAATAGAAACTAAATCTGATTAGACAATCACAATGAATGAAGGGATGAATAAAGCAAAGCCATCAGATTTCATTTTCTGGTACAGCAGTCCGGAAAAGACCAGCACAGTGGTTCCCGATTCCTTGTACCAGAATGATCTGGAGCTTCCGATTTTTCTTCCCTGAATTTTCCGGGTAATTGTTAGGCTCCGTGAGGTTCAGGAGCCACAGATCTAAAGGAATGTGCTCTAGGCAAAAGAGTCAGAAAACATAACGTTCCGTCTCTTTCTCTTAACACCCATTTTAATTTGATTGAGCTCAAGCTTCCTTGAGTTTGGATTCTCCCAGATGTAAAATGAAAAGGTTGTTCATTTCAAGTTCCTGAGAACCTTTTACATTTTGGATATATTTAATTCTAGTATTAGAGAACCATCTTATAGTAATTTGGCACCCACATCCCACTCTTGACCTGGATTGAGGCTGTGGTCAATTAAAACCCATAGATCTTTTCTACATGTTACCACCACGCTGACATCCCTCCAGTCTGCAATTAACTTTTGCACCTAAGTAAAGGACTTCATTTTTTCTGGCTTAAATTTATTCTAATACTTGTAAATAGTTTTATTGAACTACAATATGCAAAAATGTAAACAAACATCCCAAGTATACAGCTTGATAATTACTTACCAACCGTATCTGTGCATCTATCACCTAGGTGAAAGAACAGAATATTTTTTGCAACCCAGAAGCCCCTCTTTATGTCCTTTTCTAGTAAATACCCATAACCCTTTGGATAATTTATGACTTCTAGCATGCTAATTTAGTTCTTTTTTTTTTTGGACCTTCTACATGGAATCACAACCATGTGTTAAGGTAAGTTATCTTTTGCTCAATATTATGTTTATGACATTCAGGCATATTGCATGAGGTTCTCGATCATTAATTCACATTGCTGCATAGTGTTCCATAGTATAAAACATGCCATAGATTATTTATCCATTCTAGTATTGGTGGGCACATGGATAATTTCCAGCTTTGGCTATTATGAATAATGCCACTATGAAAATTCTAGTACATGTTTTTTGGTGACCATATGTTTGCATTTTTCTTTGGGAATATAGCTAACAGTGGTATTGCTGAATGGTAGGTTATGTATATGTTCAGTTTCAGTAGATACAACTGCACAGTTTTCCAATGTGGTTGTACTAATCTCCCACCAGGAATATATGAATATTCTTATTATTTTACCCTATTGTCAAATTTGGTATTTTTGTGTTTTTCATTATAGTTCTTGTGGCCTCTGTATTTTGGTATCACATTATGGTTTTAATTAGTATTTAACAATGATTAATGAAGTTGAATAATTTTTTCACATGATTATTGCTGATTTTGACATCTTGTGAAATGTCTACTCAAGTCTTTTGCCCAGTTTCCTATTAGGTAATTTGTCATTTTTATTGATTTTTTTGTAATTTTTTATACATTCTAAATGTGAATCCTTTCAAAAATATTATATATACTTCTTATAAATACTTTCTCCCACTCTGTGGGTTACATTTTCACTTAGTCATGTCTTAATTGCTTAATTTTCAGAATTGTTAGATTTTTAATTAATTTCAGAATTAATTTGTGAATGTAAAATGTAATTTTGGAATGTAAAAAGTACACATTTTATTAATAAGCAAATGTGAGCTCCCTTTTGTGGCCCTAATTTTTACAAAGTCCAAAATTTCCTGTGCAAAAATTTCAGATTTAAATTTGTGAAGATAATCTTTCAACATTATATAGATTTAGTTATATTTCGTCTGTATACAATTATTTCTATGAAGTTGTTTTTTGTTTTCATTTTTAGCAATGAAGTTAAGTTTTTCATCAGTGTTTGACTTACAAGAAATTTTATTGTATGGAGGTTTTGCCACTATTCACTGCATTTTCTACTGATAACGTCTAGTATTTTTTTTAAAAAAAGGTTCTCTTTATTGACCGTGGTTCTGAAGTAGTATTTAATATACATGCTTTAAAAAAATTTTTTTTATGTTTATTTTTGAAAGACAGACAGAGCATGAGTGGAGTAGGGGCAAAGAGAGAGGGAGACAGAATCCGAAGCAGGCTCCAGGCTCTGAGCTGTCAGCACAGAGCCCGACGTGGGGCTCAAACTCACGGACCGTGAGATCATGACCTGAGCCAAAGTCGGACGCTCAAATGACTGAGCTACCCAGGCGCCCCTATGCTTTTGTTTTTTTGTTTATATAATGTCTCAGTTGTGAAAGGTTTTACTTTACTAGCCAATTATGACTCTTGATTCATTTTTTTTACTTGTACCATGGGAATGAAAATACCTTGATTAAGTCTGACTTTTGCTTTTCTAAATCTTCATGAAAAGGCCCTATCTCTGAAAATTATTTTCTGTTCTTTGGGAATATGTGTTCCTGGGACGGAGCAAACCCGGACATCTGAAGTTCAGGTAGAAACCAGGGTGGAGTGATAAGGAATCTGAAGGGAGGCCTGGCTCTGAGAGGAGCCATTTCTGGGAGCTGCTTTAAGACACCCTCTACGTGGTGATGAGTGATCTCTAGGTTTTCAGTGAGGCCTGGACAGGAGCCACAGCTGGTTCTCACTTGTGCCGAGGAGAATTTAGAAGGAACAAGCAAGCAGAAACCAGAATTTTTCCAAGCCACAGTGGAGGCGTCAGTAGGTACCACCTGAGAAGGGGGGTTGTCCACAGCAGCCACAGTGTCCAGATGCGGAAGCCCAAGTGAAAGAAAAGGAAACCCCTGCTGGACACTACATGGGAGGAAATGCTCTGGAAGCAATCTCAGGGCCAGCTCAGGGAAGACTCACGATGGGGTGCAAGGTTGGTAGGGAGGTGGATGTCACAATTAAATCGGGTGTAAGAACAAAATGCCATCTTATCGAGGCCCACTGAAGGGAAAGGACGAGCATGGCGTTGGCCAAGAGTAGAAGTACATTGAGAGAAGGGGTAGGAAAGGGGCTGGGAGGCGCCAGTTGGCTCTGAGCTGGGTGGCTGTGTAGCCCTAGCTACACAGCTGCATCTTGCTCCTTCCTGTGAGCACATTAGCAGGAAGAAGGCAGTGGAAGTGGCGAAAGGGATTGTGGAAAAAATGGGGTACGTTTTTGAGGGGAAATATAGGTGCTTTAACTAGTAAGTAATCTAAATCATTGTTTGTATTTAAAAACACCCGAGGGGCGCCTGGGTGGCGCAGTCGGTTAAGCGTCCGACTTCAGTCAGGGCACGATCTCGCGGTCCGTGAGTTCGAGCCCCGCGTCGGGCTCTGGGCTGATGGCTCATAGCCTGGAGCCTGTTTCCGGTTCTGTGTCTCCCTCTCTCTCTGCCCCTCCCCCATTCATGCTCTGTCTCTCTCTGTCCCAAAAATAAATAAACGTTGAAAAAAAAAATTAAAATAAATAAATAAATAAATAAATAAATAAAAACACCCGAAAATGAATGATGGAATACACTGTAAAATCAGCATGCATTTTAAATCTAAAATGAGATACTTCAGGGGTGCCTGGTGGCTCGGTTGGTTAAGCGTCTGGCTCTTGATTTCAGCTTAGATCATTGTGTCCCCTGTCGGGCTCCACACTCAGTGCAGAGTCTGCTTGAGATTCTTTCACTCCCTTTCTCTCAGCTCCTACCCCCCTCAAAATAAATAAATGAACATTTTTTAAAAAGAGTCTTTCTTTCTGTTTAAAACGAGAGAATTCAGGGGCTCCTGAGTGGCTCAGTAGGTTAAGTGTCTGACTTCAGCTGAGGTCATGATCTTGTGGTTTGTGGGTTTGAGCCCTGCATCAGGCTCTGTGCTGATAGTTCAGAGTCTGGAGCCTGTTTCAGATTCTGTGTCTCCCTCTCTCTCTGCCCCTCCCCACTCGTTGTGTCTCTCTCTTTCAAAAATGAATAAACATTAAAAAATAAATACATAAAATAAAATAAATTGAGAGAATTCAAAGATGTATTGGATGCACCTGAGATAAGAATTTATTGTACCACTATTTGAGATATTTGGAAAGAAATGTTTAAGAATCACTAATAAGGTTAATGGAGCTCCCAAGACTTTTGAACATGAAGAAGTATGGTGGAAGAGATGTTTTAGAAATATCAGTATGAAGATTCTCTGCAGTGAGAATCTTAAGGAAAGTGTTATGAGGAAAAACAAAAACTTACTAGGAATGAATTGCAGTGTTCTATGTCCAGATAATCGATAGCTTGGTAGCCATGGGAATAGGGTGGTGAAGAAGTGACACATTCAATAGGCATTTACAAAGAAGTCATTCTGATTTGGTGAACTAACGAAAAGACAAAGGAGGTAAAACCAAATGTAAAAAAAGAAGATTCCAAGTCTTCAAACTTGGACAACCAAGAAAATGATGGCGCCGTTGATACCTACAAGGTAAACAGAGAGAATCATGTGATTTATTACTTTTTGCTGTGGTTTTTCTTGTGAATGTTGAGTACTGGAGAGGGTAGAAACTCCTCTCTCCATTCAGATCCCCCTGTGGCATCATCTTCCAGGGCAAGTCAATCCGGTCTCCTCTTAAATGTGTGCTGAATCCTGAAGTAAACATACTCTGAATTCCAGTTGCAGAGGCGCACAGGAGAGGTTAAGTCTCCTGACTTAGGGTTTCTTTGTGGCTATTTGAAAAAAAAAATCAGAAATGAGCTTCGCCTTGAGCTCAAGGGGGAGTTTCTCAGGGAAACATCCAGAGTCAGATTCCTGTACCGAACAGCGTTTGCATGGCTTCCCATGACCTACTGATATCTGAAGAATTTTCAAATATTAAGGGAATGACTTCTTGTTTATAATCAAAGAGAATGCAAGACTTGAGGGGTTTATTACTAAGGCCTGAGGGATAAGCCTTTAAATTCTTCATTTGGAATAGAGGCTGCTCTCTCCCAGCACTGTTGGTTCTTCTGAGCCACATGCTTCCTCAATAAGCTTCTGGAAGAGAGAAAGAAGGGAGATCTCTCTCCCCATTGACGTTCCTAAAAGATGGAGGCCAAATAACAGGTTCTGTATTTATATGATTTGTAGAAATAGCATTTCATTCATTCATTCATTCATTCATTATTTTTAAAAGGGCATTTATTGGGGTGCCTCGGTGGTGCAGTCGGTTAAGCCTCTGACTTTTGGCAGGGGTGCCCGGGTGTCTTAGTCGGTTGAGTGTCCGACTCTTGGCTTCCGCTCAGGTCATGATCTTGTGGTTTCATGAGTTCAAGCCCCACGTGGGGCTCCATGCTGACAGTGCAGACCCTGCTTGGGATTCTTGGTCTCCCTCTCGTTCTACCCCTCTCCCACTTGCGCTGTTTCTGTCTTTCTCAAAATAAATAAATAAACAACAACAACAACAAAAAGCCTCTGACTCTTGGTTTCAGCTCAGGACATGATCTCACAGTTTGTGAGTTCGAGCCCTGAATCAGGCTCTGTGTTGACAGTGCAGAGCTTGCTTGGGATCCTTTCTTTTTCTCTCCCTCTCTACCCCCTCTCTCCATCTTTCAAAATAAAATAAATATGGCTTTTTAAAAAGGGCACATATTGATCATCTAGTCTGTGCATAACCCTGTTATTTATGTTGTGAAAAATTAAAAACAAATTTTAACCATAGCCAACCATAGCACATTGTCTCTTTCTTCAAGGAGACAAAATAAAAGAGGGGAAAAAGATGAACGATATTACATCCCAAGTCAATGGTGCAACATTACCATGTGAATTCTACCACAAGATGCCCACGAGTATGGAGAAAATATGAACATGCAGGTGCAAAAGGCCACCTTATTTACCATGGGCTAAAGATACCAAGTATGATGGGGTTCAAGTGGAGTCCACGGCTCTCATGTTGAGAAGAGGTAAGAAATGAGAATAAAGATGGGAGAGGCGGATAGAGGCTACATTAAAGAGTGCTCTGAATACAGAGTGACAACTTTCTTTTCTCTGATGAACATGTATAGTTCTGAGAAACTGGGCTTCTTCTGTTAACTGACAAAGTTCTGAGCATCACATGTTTTCTACTGTCTTGACCAAAGTAATTATTCTTTGACTTTATGATGAAAGCGGAATTTGTGATTTAATCTGGGGAAGTGGACAGGAAACCAGAAGTAGGACACCAATGCAAAACAGCAAGTGATGATAATTTTTATACATATAAACTGATCGACCTTCAAAACAGCCCTTTATAATATAAGCAGGAAATATATCACTATATGATTTGGTAGATGGTTACATTGAGGGTCATAGAGGTTAAGGGACGTATTAAAATTTACTCATAAAGTAAAAGAGCAAGGCTTTACCAAGACCCAAGTTGTGTGTCTTTGCCATAAGAAGTCCATCCTGTTCCAAAAGGCACCAATCAGAAACACTCTAAAATTTCTGTGAAATGTAAAATTTATTTTAATATAAGGTGGACAGGTTTATGGAAGATACCTTTGTAGAAACCTTTAAAAAGGAGAGGAAATATCTATTGACTTTTTTTGAGTAGCATGTCCTAAACAATCCTGTACATTTCAGTGTCTTAAGATGAGGAGACATTCCTTGAAGACTGGTGAAAATATAGCCAAACTCACTGAGGTTAATTTTATTCCCTTCTATTAGTAAGTGATTTATAAAGGCAATCGATTTCTTTCAGACCAATAAGGATTGACTGAACAAGCATTATAAACACTTTTGTGCTCACAGGACAGGACTGTGTCCTTTCTTGTTTCTAGAAGTGGGATGTCCTGTCATTCCCGTCATTGTTGCAAGTTGGCAACTGATACTTTTGCTAGGTTCCATGCAATATAACCTCTTTTCTGGCTTCATGTCTAGTGCAAAGGATCCCTGTTACTCTGTTAATGAAAACAAACGAACAAACAAACCAACTTCTAATCTAGGAAGACTTTTAGTTTAAGTCCTTGAGCTCTCTGAAGTTTTAGGAAGACCATCCAGAGTTGCTCTGAATTGCTTCTTCTAAGGCTTCTTTTTTTTTAGTTTTAGGTTTATTTATTTACTTTGACAGAGACAGAGAAAGAGAGAGAGGGAGAGAGAGAAAGAATCCCAATCAGGCTCTGCACTGGCAGCACAGAGCCTGATGTGGGGCTCGAACTCGTGAACCATGGGATGATGCCCTGAGCCGAAGTCACCAGTCAGATGCTTAACTGACTGAGCCACCCAGGTGCCCCCCAAGGCTTCTTGATTGTAAAATTAAAAAAAAAAAAAAGTCCTACTTTTTTTCTTCCCACCCAACCTGTGCCAACCACTAGGAATTTACAAATGTAATCCCAGGGCCTATATGCCTTGGTGACAGGGATGCATTTTGATGCTGACGCGGAAGAGAATTCTACTCACTTGGCAGTAACGTTGGACCAAATAATAGGGACATAATTACTTAGCTGCCGGGAGGTGGGTCCCCACAACGCGGTGTCTAAAGTGTGTGTGGTTTATGGCAATCTGAGTAGAAGCTCTTCCTTTCTACAAAAGTCAGGTTTGTTACCAAACCTGCCTCTGGCAGCAAAGTCACTTAGTTAGCAGTTCGCCACCAGGCTTGATTACAATGTGGAAGACTGAATTCTGTTAAGACGGTATTAATCATATCAGTGTGACGTCACTAAGCTTAATGCTGCTGTTTACGATTTTTTTGTTGTTGTTGTTTTGTCTTTTTAAGCCAATCTATGCTATAAATTCTTCTAGGTAATTTTTGACCTCCTAAAATTCATTCAGGTTATCTGGAAGATGGGGTGCGGCTTTTGGCCAGCTGAATTCAACATCAATGGACAGCTACCACTGAACCCTTCCATAATCATAGGTTAAGGGATTATGGTCGGTTTTGTTTTTTCACTCCTCAGTATACAACAGAAATGATAGATGTTTGTTGTTGTTGTTGCGTGAAGTAACACCTGTATACAGAAGAAGAACTTAAATATCTGGTCTTGACTCAGAGGCCTCACAGATTGCCAAACAAAAGGAGAACAGATGAAGCTTCATCTGATGCTTCATAGGTAGCATTTTTATTTATAGCACTAATGTACATTTTGAAACTTTCCTTCCGGGGTGTGGGTTAAGGGGAAATCGATGGGGTAGGTGTGAAGGGGGAGATGAAAGTTTTAATTAAAAACAAAAAGTGTGGGGAAAGGAAATTATTTTGCCAAAATACATTTCATTTGATCTGGGTGTCTGGGGACCACATTACTAAATTATTTGTTAAGCTGAAGTGATACACCATGTATGGACTACATTGGGCCCCAGCTGCCAGTTGCACTCATAAAGTACAACGCTGTCCCCAACGTAGGAGGTACGTTACCTTCTCCTTATTTGTATTTTTACCATACACGTTGATATTTGAAATGTTATGTACTGGAAGACCACGTATATTTCTAAAATGGATTAGATTTTATGCAGCCTTTTTTTTTTAATTGATAGCAATTAAAAAATTTTTAACTACCCCCCCCCAAAAAAAAACCCCAAGAACACAAAAAAGAAAGAAACACCTACACTGATAGGCTGGATTGTGAAATCTGTTTTTAATTCTGCCAAATTTTAGAGTTAACTCCATTTTTTTAAATCCCTAATGTAGTTTTATTGCAAAGGGAATATTATTAAAAAAATTTTTTTAATGTTTAATTTTTGAGAGAGAGAAAGAGGGAGAATGTGAGCAGGGGAGGGGCAGAGAGAGAGGGAGACACAGAATCTGAAGCAGGCTCCAGGCTCTGAGCTGTCAACACAGAGCTTGACGTGGGGCTCGAACTCACAGACCGTGAGATCATGACCTGAGCCAAAGTCAGACCCTTAACCGACTGAGCCACCCAGGTGCCCCAAAGGGAGTATTATTTAACTGAACACCCATTTCTTTGTACTACTTATGATGAGGTTAGTCATATGTGTTAACGTGGCTAGAAGATATACCCAGCTATTTAATCAAACACTAATCTGGGTGTTGCTGTGAAGAAATTTTGTAAATATGGTTAACATCTACAATCAGTCAACCTCTAGTAAAGATTAACCTTGATAATATGGGTGGGTCTTATCCAATCAGTTGGAAGCCTTAAGTACAAAAACTGAGGTTTCTCAGGGAAGGAATTCTGCCTTAAGGCCACAGCATCAAATCCTACATGCTTTTCTAGGCTTCCAGCCTGACCTACAAATTTCAGTCTTGCCAGCCTCCACAACTGTGTGATGAGCCAATTGCTTAAATAGACAGACAGATAAGGGTGTGTGTGCCTCTGCGTGTGTGTGTGTGGGTGTGCATGTGTGCGTGTGTGTGTGTGTGTGTGTGTGGGTGTGCTCTTGGTACTGTTTCTCTGGAGAATGCGGACTGATACGTAGTTTTCTTATATCCACTACTGAAATGCCTGCCTTTAAGGAGTAGATGTTGCTAATTTGACTGATCACTTTCCAGAACCAAGTTTAGGTCAAATTCACTATCGCCTAGGGCACCTGAGTATCTCATTCACCTGAGCTGACATTTTGTGGGATTGAGGCCCATATCTGGGCTCCATGCTGACAGTGGGGAGACTGCTTGAGAGTCTCTTTCTGCCCCTCCCCTCTGTGCACACTCTCTCCCTTTCAAAATAAATAAATAAGCTTTTTTTTTAAAAAAAAGATTCACTATTGCCTTAAATAGTGTAGAGTGCAGGCGTAGCCCTCTCCTGCTTATATTTTTTTGTGCCAAACTGTTATATATTTAAGCATTTCATGTTCATTTGTCTTCCCATGGGCCACATGATTGTAATTACTCCAGATGGCCTAATTCAAGAGTTTCATAGATTCAGTAAATGTCAGACGTAGACAAGATCTTAGAAATCATCTAATCCAAATTTCTACTTAATAGATAAGGAAGATAAATAGTAAAATGATTGTTAATGTTAAAACTGGGCTAGGCAGTCATGTTTTCTCAAGACTGCTATACCATTCCACTCTGTTATTGGTTCTTAATGCCAATAGTCTCCTCCCTGCCCCAGCCCTTGAAAATTGTCTGATTCAGCTACCATGGGGTAAGCCAAACTAGCTCTTGGGATGAAGACAGATGATTATGGAAGCAACCATGTAGAAAGGAAGTTGTTACATTTTGTTTTGGAACCCTACCATGCACAAAGGCATCCAGGTCTTCCAAAGCTAAGGTGACCAGCCACATCCTCTGATTTTTTGCAGGCCTTGAGGAACTCTGGCACAATCAAAACTAACATGTTCCAATTGAATTCACATATGGTTCAAATATGCAACTTTCTCTGTTCAAACACACACACACACACACACACACACACACACACACAGCATTCAAGGAACAGAAACAAATTTGTTTCCAACAAGGACCAGTAGAATTGTTTCCCCTGTAAACGTAGTTTTATTTTTGAAATCAAGCCCATAGAGATTAATGGACAGATTCTGAGACTTGGTGCAAGGGAAGCGAAACATGATGTTTCAGACTTGGTGCTAAATTGAGCCATCGGCTTTCTTCTGGAAAATGTGATCCTTCATTGTGCATAGTTGTATTCTTTTAGCTGCCACTGGATACCTTTGTGTTGCGGCGGTGGGGGGGGGAGTGGGTACTTGGTATTGGGGTAGTGAATTTGGGTTATGAAGCGAATATATATACTTATTCTTAGTGCTTAAAAACAGATTGAAATGCAGTACTACAGATCTTACTAAATTTTCTTACAAAGATAAAAAATATTCGTGTATTCTTGAGTTTTAATCACACCAGGTTTCATGCCGAAGTCTTTTACTCCAAATTTTCCACCCACAATTCTTAGAATAAACGTGTAGAGCATTCCATGTCTATAAAAGATTTACAGACCCAGCACCTCAGTGGACTTCACCGTCACATCTATGAAGCAGGTTGGACAGCAACTGGGAGATGGAAGGCAGTAAAGACAGCAGTAAAGAGTTTTGTCATTTCCCAATACGAAATGACTAGAATTCAGCAGACATGGGTCTCACTCTAAATTTTCTGATTCAAAATTTCATGTCTTTCCACTATAGAGTTTTGGCCACATGAGTGCGAAAACAAAGTATTAGGTTAAACAGCACCTTTTCCTTGCTATTTGTGGTTCAGGAAAGATTAGCTGTCCTAAATTTTAATTTTCAAGGTCTAAAGAATTCGAATAATGTTTTATTTTTATATCCTTGGAATGAATGTCTACCATAAATGTTGGGCTCTTGACCCAGTATTATGAATAGCGACTACAAAATTCAAGTGCTTACATGATTTGCGCTGGTGTGCTGGCACTCACCCATGACTCACAGCTCTCAGTCAGCAGTGCTAAATCTCCCCAGTCCCACTTCTCAGCTGGGGAGTTCCCAGGGTGAATGGGCTTCGGAGCCAAATTGTTCCCTGAGTTAGCTTTGAGGGTGATTCATTGCTCTGGTGTGAAGCTTGAGTACCAGCCAGTGTGTAGATGCAGTCTATCTGGCACCCAGGTCAACAGAAAACGCAACACTGATTAATCCCCTAGCTCACCTCCCTACATGAATGCAACAGAATCAGCAAGCTTCCAATACACAATAGTTTGAATTGTATTTCCAAGTTAGTCATTAGTCATCTACCCGGGACTTCTGAAGGACAGTGTTGGGAAGGCATTTCGGCTGCTTATCACTGTTGGCTTATGTTGGCGGGAAGGTTAATCTTTACTCAGAAAGTATAGCCTGTTAGTCAGGACACCCTTCTTGCACTTATGCTATAACTGGTCCCAAAGAAATTTGTTTTATATCCTCTATCATGATGAGGGTCCATGTTTTTCTCAAATTTGAGCCCTTTATTCTTTTCCAAACTGTGAAAATAAGCTTCCTTCTCTTAAGGGAAAAAAAAAAAAAATCACAGGAAAAAAAATGGCTCTAAGTCTTCTTGGAAATCAAGCAGCAGTTAGGAAACACTACTCACTTGTACTACTGTAAGTGTAGATGGATCAACATCATATGGATGAAATTTCCTTGCAAATAAATAAGGGCTCACTAATGAAGAGCTGAGTTTGCATTTTGCCAAAAGTATAGCAACTTAGGAAGCATGTGTCGTCTTTCTCGAATGAGATGGATCTATACCGTTCGTTCCATAGTTGAAAGTAAAATGGATCAGAAAGAAAAAAAAAATGTTTCAGTACATCTTGACGGGGCATTCTGAAATATTTTTAAAAATCTGACCAGTTACTGACTTTGATTACGGTTAAAAATTGGCAAATGCTGTGATTTTTAAAACTGGTCTCAACAAATACAATTTGGTTGATAAAAAATTGCTGTCAACAGGTACAATAAAAGGTGCTCAAAATTATTATCAGGGAAATGGAAATCAAATCCAAAAGGAGGTAGCACCTCACACTGGTTAGAAAGGTCATCATCAACAAAAAGAGATAATAAATGCTGCTAAAGGTGGGGAGAAAAGAGAACTCTCACACACCCTCGATGGGCATGTGAACTGATACAGTCACTAGGGAAAGCATTATGGAGGTTTCTCAAAAAATTACAATATAACTAGCATACGGTCCAGCAATTCCACTTCTGGGAATAGATCTAAAGGCAACAAAAACAATATGTAGAAGAGATACCTGCATCTCTGTGTTCATAGCTGCATTATTTGCAATAGCTAAAACATGGATACAACCTAAATGTCCATCAGTGCAAAAACGGTAAAACAAATTGTGGTATACATATATACAATGGAATATTATTCAGCCATAAAAAAAGAAAAATATCTTTCCATTTGTGACGACATGGACAGAACTCGATGGCGTTATGCTAAGTGAAACAAGTCAGAGAAAAACAAACACTGTATGATCTCACTTTCATGTTGAGTTTAAAAAATAAAAATAAAAAATAAATTCACTGAAAAAGAGATCAGATTTGTAGTTATCAGAGGTGGTGGGTAGGGGAAGAGGGAATTTGAGGAAGATGGTCAAAAGGTACAAACTTCCAGTTCTGAGATACGTAAGTACTTGGGATGTCATGTACAACATGATGACTATAGTTAACATTGCTGTTTGGCGCATTTGAAAGTTGTTGAGAGAATATAACCTAAGCGTTCTCATCATAAGGAAAAAATATTTCCTCAGGGAAATATCCTTAGGGATGTTAGTTGAACTTATTGTGGGAATTATTTCGCAACATATGTAAGTTTAGTCATTATGCTTTACACGTCAAACTTATGCAGTTCAGGGATGCCTGGGTGGCTCAGTTGGTTCAGCCTCTGATTTCGGCTCAGGTCGTGATCTCATGGTTTGTGAGCTCCAGCCCCGCGTCGGGCTCTGTGCTGACAGCTCAGAGCCTGGAGCCTGCTTCGGATTCTGTGTCTCCCTCTCCCTCTGCCCCTCCCCTGCTCAAGCTCTGACTCTTTCTGTCTTTCAATAATAAATAAACGTTAAAATTTTTTTTTAACTTACGCAGTGCTGTATGTTAATTACATTTCAATAAAATTGGGAAAAAATAAAGAGCATGATATTAATCATGTTTTATTTTTTTTTTTTTTGAGAGAAAGAGAGTGAGAGTGAGCAAGACCACATAAGTGGGGAAGAGGGGCAGAGGAAGAGAGAATCTTAAGAAGGTTCCATGCTCAGCACAGAGCCTGACATGGGGCTTGATCCTACAACCCTGGGATCATGACCTGAGCCTAAATCAAGAGTTGAATGCTCATTCGACTGAGCCCTCCAGGTGCCCCATTCATGTTTTATTTTTGTTGTTTTTAAAGCACTTTAATTTTTTTAGTGTTTATTTATTTTTTGACAGAGAGAGAGAGAGACAGAGCACAAGTGGAGGAGGGGCAGAGAGAGAGAAGGAGACACAGAATCTGAAGCAGGCTCCAGGCTCTGAGCTATCAGCACAGAGTCCAATGTGGGGCTTGAACCCACAAACCATGAGATCATGACCTGAGCTAAGGTCAGATGCTTAACCAACTGAGCCACACCAGTGCCCCAATCATGTTTTATTTTTAATGAAAATAATTGTAAAATAACACACAGAAAAACCTAATGATGGAACTAGGATCACGTTATTTAGCTGAAACTATTTATTTGAATGCATATATAATTGCTATAAAAACTTTTAACCATAATTTATCTTTTTTAAAAGTTCATTTCTCGGGGCGCCTGGGTGGCTCAGTCGGTTAAGCGTCTGACTTCGGCTCAGGTCATGATCTCACAGTTCGTGAGTTCGAGCCCCACATCGGGCTCTGTGCTGACAGCTCAGAGCCTGGAGCCTGCTTCAGATTCTGTGTCTCCCTCTCTCTCTATCCCTTCCCTGCTCATGCTCTGTCTCTCTCTGTCTCAAAAATAAATAAACATTAAAATTTTTTTTAAATAAAAAAAAGTTCATTTCTCAAAGAAAAGAATTACCATTAAAAAAAAGAAGGGTGAATATTTAAGCAGCAACAAGACAAAAAGTCATTGGCAAAGTGAAGAATTGAAAATGCCTTCTTCTGGGGCGCCTGGGTGGCTCAGTCGGTTAAGCGTCCAATTTCAACTCAGGTCATGATCTCAACACTCGTGAGTGAGTTCGAGCCCCGTGTCGAGCTCTGTGCTGACAGCTCAGAGCCTGGAGCCTGCTTTGGATTCTGTGACTCCCTCTCTCTCTCTGTCCCTCCCTTGCTCATGCTCGGTCTCTCTCTGTCATTCAAAAAATGAATAAATGTTAAAAAAAAAAAAAGAAAAAAAAAAAAAGAAAATGCCTTCTTCTGAATCCTCAACCTTTTTTTGCCTTCCATCTTCATACCAGTGGTGACTTTACCAATGACATATGGTATTAATAATGATATATATGATGGAAATATTACTAGTATACATGTGCTAATGCAACCTTAATGAAACATGAAAAAGTAACTTTGCCTCTATACTTAGAAATGGATTACTTAATGAATCAAGAAAGGGATTCATTCAGCTAAAGTATACCCAACAATAATATCCTAACCTGGAGGAATTATGATCTGAAGATGATTAGTTAGATCATCGTGTCTTTTTCCAGCTATGTTACCGGTAATATACCAGTGACTGTAGGCTATAGAGAAGAATTTGACTTGTTCTGGATAATGCTGGACAAAACTCTTGAGAGGAACTGGATAAAACAAATGTTTTTATTTTTATAATGCATTTTGAGCCATAGCCAAGACTTACAGAATTTTGCTTGGGATTACATTCTGTTATTTGCAGGGGAAGCGTTCCCTTGGCTGTTAGACTGGCAGAGCTAGTGAAATACTGCTCATCTGAGGCTATTTAATCTTAGCACTCTGAAAAGATCCAATCTACGACTACTGCTAAATTTAACCTCATGTGAGCCACACCATTAGGGCATGAGGTTCACCATTCTTCCCAGTATAGGAAGTGAAAGTTCCTTCTGCCAATGGTTTGGTTAACACACTCAAACAAGATCAACATGATAAGTCTGTTCTGATGAAGACTGGTCCTTCAGGCTTTTGTTAACTGTTACTTCTTTAGTGCCTGCTATGTATTCAGGCTTGTTGTGAGGTCCCGGGGATATTTCTGTTTGTAGAGAACTCAGAGTTCAGTAGTGTGGAGAAATGCATTAAAAATCATGGCAAAATGTGAATCTTATAATGGAAGTAGACACAGGATGCCATTGTATTTCAGAATTTGGAATGTCTAATTATCTGAGGCTGGGATTGGGATAGGATTGTGCTACTCATTTGCTGCTATATAACACCATTCCGGAATGGAGTGGCTTTAAACAATTGGCATTTATTTGCTCATGATTCCGTTCTGGGGTCTGGACTTAGTATCTCCGGGGATTACTCATGTTAGTTTGGCTAGGGTCAGACAGTCCAAGAAAGCTTTATTCACATACATGGCCATTAGGTGGGATTCCTACCTGGGCAATTTGTTTCTCCTACAAGTGGACTTTCCAGCATTAGCCCAGGTGTTTAAAATACTGGCAGCAAGTTTCCAAGGGAGTGAGAAAAAAAAACCTGCAAGAGCTCTTAAGCTAAGGCTGGGCAGAGGTGCAATATCAGAACTACTGCATTTTATGGGAGAAAGTAACTGGGTCATTCCAGAACCAAGAATAGGGGAAATAGTCCCCACCCCAAGATGGGAGGAGCTGAAAAACAGTTGTAGCCATTTTAAAGTACCACAGGGATTAATTAGGTAGGGAACATGTCAAAGGAAGTACTTTGGAGCTGGGTCTTAAAATATTTATATGCGCTTTCTATGCAGAAGTGTGTGTGTGTGTGTGTGTGTGTGTGCGCGCGCGCACACGCGCACGCGCGTGCGTATTGGGGCAGAAGGTGTTCCAGAAAGGCAAATAAAGCATTCCAAACTCGGTGATTAACATGAACAAAGGATGGTGTAATCTTTGTGAAGCTACATGTACATGTATATGGATGAATACAGAATGTATCAGCTATCAGAGATAGTGAGTCACCAGAGGGGGAATAACAGTGAGGGAGTAATAGAAACGAGTCTGGAATGATACGTTAGCAAAGACGGTTAAGGACCTTACGTGAAAGGAGCTCATGAGGAATTTATCATGCAGGTATTAGGTAACCAAGAATTGGTTTTACATCAAGTTTCAGGTGTATCTGATTTGAGGAAGTCACTCAATAAGTCTTTGTTAAATAAATAGAAACAGGATCGTGATGTGATCAGATTTTCCATTCTTAAAAAAAAATAGGATGAGATTAAGAATGTTTCCTCCAAATGTCCTCAACACAATGATGTTTCCAGAAGTGTTCAGGGTGGGGTAGCAATGTAACTACGAGGGGTCAGGGGCTGAAAAAAAGATCTTTAAAAGCGTCCTTGGGTTTTCTCAAGGAGGTGGGTGTATTTACTTGGAGCAGATTTGAAGTTCTATTGAGCTTACGGGTGGGGGTACTAGGATACTACCAAACAACGTCTTGGCATGGCCAAGCTGCTTCATTCCCATAGTCATCTAGGTCAGGAGTCAAAAATGAATGTTGATGTTGATTATTGAAGAAGTAGCAATACTACAATGTTTTAACCTTTTTATTTTATAATAATTACAGACTAACAGAATGTTGCAAAAAACAAAAACCAAAACGAGTATACAGGATCCACAGCGTCATTCACCCAGCTTCCCAAATGAGTGACATCTTCCTATAATATGGCATAATATAAAAGGGAGGAAATTGACATTGGCACATCACTGTTGGCTAGACCACATAGCTTATTTTATTTTCATCATTTTAAAATGCCCTCGTGTGTGTGTGTGTGTGTGTGTGTGTGTGTATGTAGTTGTGTGTAATTTTATCCCACACATAGATTCAGGTAATCACTACCATAATCAAGGCACAGAACTCTTCCATCATTACAAAGGTACCTTTCATGCTACCCTTTTATACCAGCATAGCCCTTCCTTTGAGTTTAAGTCCACGAATAAGATGGTGTTGGGATAATCATACTAAAGAGAGCATGCCTCCAGGCACTATGCTACATTTTCTGGGAGCCTTATAGGTACATATTATGAATTACACAAAGTTTTCTTGCCTTTCCATTCTGGCATTAGGTAGCTTAATGTGGTGTGAATGAGAAATTTGAGAATATAAGTTGGTTTGAAGTTTAAAGATTTCTTTTGCTGGCATCTCTCTCTCTCTTGTTCTGTGGGAACGACTCCTATGGCCCTTTCTACCCCCACCCCTAAGAAAGAAAACCTATCTTACATGTCTACTGTCTCTTCATTGGGAGAAGTCATTACTTCAAGTGCCAACACTCTCTCACAAAAGTCCAATGAAATATATATGTAAAGAAATTTTAATATATATATATATTATGTATTTTGGACATAAATCATTGATGTTTTGAGGACTCTCTTCTTTTTTCTAATGCTTTTTAAAAATTTACTCTTGAAAGAGAGAGCATGATTGGGGGAAGGGCAGAGAGACAGGAAGACACAGAGTCTGAGGCAGGTTCCAGGCTCTGAGCTGTCAGCACAGTGCCCGATGTGGGACCTGAACCGGTGAACCACGAGATCATGACCTGAGCCAATGTGGGATGCTTAACTGACTGAGCCACCCAGGCACCCCTGAGGTACTTATTATTATAAATAATAATTAATTATTATTAATAATTAATTAATTAATATGATTGAAAATAGAGTGATTAGGGATAGAAGATGGTAGAGTTAGTAATGATAAAGACAGTGATTATCTAGTAATTAAGGATATAGGCAAAGGTCTAACTTAGCATCATCTGGAAACAAACTAACGCTGGACATTCCAATTTATTTGACACAGACTTTGACTATTATGTATAATATTTGGTTGTGAATTAACCATAAAAAGGACCCACTTTTCATTATTCAAGCCAGTGTCTCTCTTGGCTTTCATTAACTCATGGGTTCAATGATTATTGATGTAAAAATATTTCCTGACAATGAAGAGAAAACAGACTTTTTTTATGTCCTGAAAGACTGGATGGGTAACTGAAGGCTGGTGATTTCTATTGTATGATACAATTAGAATAGTTTAAGAATTACTATTTTATAAAGGAAGAAAGAAACCCTTAAATAGTGTAGCACAATGTCTTCATTTTATGGTCTAAAAGAGATAATGAGACTATGCTGGTTACCCTGTACATATATAAGCTTTTCTTTTCAAACTATATATGTCAGTTATGATCTGGTTTATATACTCAGGATATACTACAACTATATTTATTTTACTTATTTCCAATCAATTCTTTAAGAGACCACTAGGGGATATTCCATCTGAAAGATGAAGTTGATTTTGTCTGTGGGACAAGGGTAAATGAGATACTTATTGTAATTAGTCCTGTGGCTGGATATCTTTACTGGCTGAAGAGAACTAAGGATGAAGAACTCACACACACTAGCATGGTCATGATAAAACTTCTTGCTAGTTCATGGGGTGCCTGGGTGGCCGTCTGACTTCAGCTCAGGTCATAATCTCATGGTTCATGAGTTCAAGCCCACATGAGGCTCTGTGCTGACAGCTCAGAGCCTGGAGCCTGCTTTGGATTCTGTGCCTCCTTCTCTCTCTGCCCCTCTCCCGCTCAAGGTCTGTCTCTCTCTGACTCTCAAAAATAAATGAACATTTAAAAAAATTAAAAAAAAATTCTTGCTAGTTTGGGAATGGTGCTTGCTTATGTTCATGGTCTGTCTCTCTCTGCCTCTCAAAAATGTTAAAAAAATTTTTTTTAAAGTTCTTGCTAGTTTGGGAATGGTGCTTGCTCACACCTACAAAATCTTCCTGCAAACAACTGATGCAGAAAAAACATATTATCATTCAGAGATGAGTAATTAAGAAAAACTAGGGGGCACCTGGGTGGCTCAGTCGGTTAAGTGTCCGACTTTGGCTCAGGTCATGATCTCATGGTCCGTGGGTTTGAGCCCCACGTCAGGCTCTGTGCTGACAGCTCAGAGCTTGGAACCTGTTTCAGATTCTGTGTCTACCTCTCTCTCTGCCCATCCCCCACTCACACTCTGTCTCTCTCGATCTCAAAAATAAATAAACATAAAAAAAGAAACACTAATATTCTTTCTCTAAAATTACAATATAAAATAAAGGAAATTTGGTACACTGAACAAATTTGTAGCATTCAATAGAAATATTTGCTATAAATTAAAAAATAAAAATAATGAAACATGATTCTATAAAACAAAAACACACAGTAAAGATACAAGACCTCAGGGAAGAAATGGCAATATACTAGAAAGAAATGTAATGTGAGTATCAAAATTCAGGAAAAAATGAAAAGGATTTTTTAAAAAAATCACAGAACTGGGGGTGAAAGAAGAAGGAACTCAAAGTAGAAAGGGTACTTCTAAGGAAACAGAAGACAAGAATGGTAGGTGTAAGCAAAGTAAAATGAAGGTAATATAGTGTTAAAATTTTTGATTTTTAAAAACGACATTTATAGAAATAAGAAAAAGAGATTTAACATATGCATAATTGAGAGTCTTCAAAAAAAGACTTTCAAGATGAATTCTAAAAACTTTTTAGAAATAGGAGTTTTAAAAATCACATTTCCCCCTCCCCTGAAGAATTGGCAACATTGATATACATATGATATATAGTGATATTTATATATCATATATTTATATATGATATGATATATCATATATATAGTGATATTTATATATCACTAAACTTGACTTGAAGGAAAAATGATTGACCACTGAATAAAATATTATTCATGTAAGAAAAAATAAATTTGGGTTATTATCTCATTCATTACATCAAAATAAATTCCAAATAAATAACCGGATTAAATATTTAAATATGAGATACTAAAAGAACTAGAAAACCGATGGAAATCTAATGGATGCAAAGGCCTCTTTGGTATTAAAATACCGATACATTTAAATATATTAAAAAAGTCACTGTGTGACAAAAACCACACACATACACAAAGTTGCAGCTCAGCTAAAAAAAAATAAGAAAAAGTATTTGGTGCTCCTAACACCGAGGAAGAAAACTTCCATAATCAATGAACAACCCAATAGGAAAATGGAAAGTGACTTGAATAAAGTCATAGAAAAAAATATTTAAATCAATTTTAAACCTAACAAAAAGTCCTAAATCTCACTTTGAGAAACTAAATTAAAAAGCAAACAAAGAGATTACATATTTCACTCATCAGCCCAGCAAAGTGATAAGGCATGTGGAAACAGGCCCACTATTGCACTACTGGTGAAAGTATTACCTGAAAAGTAAAAAAATAAATAAATAAATAAAATAAAACAAAACAAAAGGTAGCAAAATATAGAATAGTATGTAGAATGTGCTATTGTTTGTATAAAAACAGGATAGTATGAATATATGAACATACAAAATGAATATATGCACATTTATATGAATATGCATATAATCGTATATATACATAATTAATAATAATGTATAGCATATCTCTTGAACACAACCAAAGGTCTCAAAATTGATATGGTTATCTCTGTGTGGTTTGGGGTAAGACTGGAAATGAGACCTTTTTTAATAAATTCTTTTGAAATATTTGAATTTTTTCCCTGCAAATGGATTTCTTTCTTTCTTTTTCTCTTTTCTTTCTTTCTTTCTTTCTTTCTTTCTTTCTTTCTTTCTTTCTTTCATGTTTATTTATTTTTGAAGGAGAGAGTGTGAGTGGGGAAAGGACAGAGAGAGAGGAAGACAGAATCTGAAGCAGGCTCCAGGCTCGAAGCTGTCACCACAGAGTCCAACATGGGGCTCAAATTCATGAGCTGTGAGATGGTGACCTGAGCCCAAGTCGGCTGCTTAACTGAGCCACCCAGGCACCCCTTTGCAAATGTATTTCTTATTAGAGCAATGTTTATATCAAAATTTTGTTTCATTAAAAATATGCCACTACCTCCCTGGTAAGATCTTCCCTCTCCCGAGTATCTCAGAGGCTTCCTTGAGGCTGGTGTATGTATGTGGGTGCGTGTACCTGCTGTTGGGTGGGGATAGGTGGGAATTTTGTCTGCTTCCTGTGGCAAAGGTGGAGGGAAGAGTCAAGTCTGCTTAATCCTCTACTGCTGGAGCTTCCTATGGCTGCCTGGGTCTGCCTTGAAGGTATGGTACTCACGTAGCATGTACTCATTGACCTCCATATGTGACAGGGCATTAGTGGTGTTCAAACTTGTGCTCAGGGGTCACAGCCCTGTTTAGCTCACACTCACCAGGCTCAGCCTCTGTTCCTTAAAATGAGTTCACTGGGACAGTGAGTCTGAGAATAACATACTTTCTAGTATTAGCCACATACTTAAGAAAACTTATCCCCTGGAACACATAGGGTACTGGGAACAAGTTTCAACTTTTTAATCAATATAAATTTAACTCTCAAGCTTCAATGTCTTGCCCTTCCCCACGGGGCTTCTTCAGTCAGAGCCCTTCACATTTATTATGACAGGTCTCCCTAAACTCTAATTGTGAGAAGTGTTGTTGGGGATGGTATACTTTGCTTTCCAGAAAACCCAGCCTCTTTTTTATTAAAATGAACTCATCTCTTCCCTGGCCAGACCCAGGCCCATGGTTCCTTGCCCACCAGAGTTAGCCTGCTGCCACCTGTACAAGGGGTTCCTACTTGTGGTCCCCTACCTGCCTTCTTTATCCTGGCAGCTGTAGACCAGCTCCAGCGTGGGGCACTCAATAAATTTTTCTATCATCCAGCTCTGACAACAACATGGATGGAACTAGAGGGTACTATGCTAAGTGAAATAAGTCAGTCAGAGAAAGACAAATATCATATGACTTCACCCAGGTATGGAATTTAAGATACAAAACATATGAACATAAAGGAAGGGAAGTAAACATAACATAAAAACTGGGAGGGAGACAAACCATAACAGACTCTTAAATACAGAGAAAAAACGGAAGGTTGCTGGAAGGGGTTTGGGTGGGAAGGATGGGCTAAATGGGCAAGGAGCATTAAGGAGGACACTTGTTGGGGTGAGCAGTGGGTGTTATATGTAAGAGATTAATCATTAAATTCTATTCCTGTAATCATCATTACACTATATGTTAACTTGGATGTTAAAAAAAAAAAAGGGCTCTGAATCCCAGTCTTCAAGAGGGGACCCTTCTTCCTAATCTATTCCTTCCTCAAGTACTCTGCCTCAGTCCTAGAGTATTTCTTACAATTCTGTATCATCCTTTTTAAACAAAAAATCCTCTATAAGTAGTTAATAATTTTTATGTTAACCCTTCACTGTTTAAATTACTGTGTCATGTCCGTCTTCTGACTTCTCCCAAAATGATAGATGAACTAATTAAATGAAAGTCTTTTTCACAGTGTTCTTCGAGGATGGTGAGAAATAATTTGCCTTACATTTGCTGAATTTAGTGGGACCTTCAAGCTTTATTCCAGATATTCTTAACTATATCGTACAAAGAATGACGGTCAGCTACTTGAACTGAGGAAAGAAGAAAGAAATCACATTCTAGGGAATTTACCTACAATGAATGCTTGAGCTTCAGACTCAAGGGAATGGATGTGTGGTGGGGTGAGGAAAAGAGCTTAATTCTGCCCCTTACCAATCATAGTGTGTGATTTTTTTTTACAGGTGATCACTCATTTTAATTGATTTATTATGAATATTATAGGTAACTATTTCCACAACTTTTCACATGAATTGAATCTAGGAAAGTATTTTGGAAACCTCATGATAGTGGTGGAGGGCTTCTGAGAGGTTTAAGCCAATTTATCTTGCCAGGTAAAACACAGCCAGGTATGGAGAGGTGATTTTATGGTGTGGTAAGTGGTCCGGTGGAATGAACAGACTCTGTAACTTTAAAAATGGCTGAAAGACAAGTCCTTTATATGCTGTGCTTATATGGCTGCTTTCTAACATATTTGGAAGAAATAGAAACATTTAGTTTGTTTCTTCATTGGGTTTTCAAGATGGGCCCTGAATAGAGATTTAACAAGATAGAGAGAGAAATGTTGACAGAGTTTGAAGACCAAATGTCACAGTGAAAGCTAAGCATTCAGTTCATAAATCTTGGAAACCTAACAAAACCTTTGCCCAAACTTGTTAAATTATCCTGCATCAGGCAGAACTGTACTCTCACAGAAAGCTTTGCTGTTTATGACCTTAGTTTGAAATCTTTCCCAGATTTGATATCTATTTTTTTCTCTAATAAAACTCCTTGTCAATAGATCAACTAATCCTGGGCTAGGGTGGAGGCTTTTAGATGTGTTTTGCACATCCCGTAATTGGGATTGCTCATATATCTGCAGAATGAACTGTGACTCTCCTGGCCAAATATATGCTGGCCACATGTAAAACAGTATCTCCCTGCCAAACACCAACCACAGAAGGTCATCATTAATAACTTCATGAGTAGACAACGTGGTGACAGGAATCCCAGCTCTTCATGTGCTGGGTTTCAGAGCAGGTCTAGCCAATGGGAGATGTATTGGAAAGCCCTACCTTGTCCATAGATGTTAACTGTGTACCATCGATCAACAACATCTGTGAGGAAGATAGACCCCTTCTTAGGTGTTGGCAGATATATATCTGGTTGCTTTTCAATGCTAGGAACATTGTCTGAAGGCTAAAAGGCAGGTTTTCTTCCCAGTGACTCTGCCCAGTGAAGGAGATGTTGTAGAAACAAGAGTAGTTCGGGCAGGGCTCCTGGGCTTTCCCAAGTACGTTGAACCACCTCTCCCTTCTATTACTAAGGAAAGGCTGTTGATGACTTTGGCTAATTCCATTCTGGTGGGGCCTCAGCACAATATATGCGTTCAAGGCTGCAGCAAAATTGCCTGGATTTTGGTACTTAATTTAAAAGAAATTCACATAGGAATAGGTAGTAACAAAGCAAGAGAGAAAAAAAAAATCACCCTGCAAAATGACTTCCACTCCACTTCCTTCAAATCACTTTTAAGGGGGTAGAGAATTTAGAAGCCCTCAGTGAGACTTTCCCAAATGTTCATCACGAGTTTCTCTTCAGTAGGGTCATCTGGGACCACAGGATAGAGGTGAGATTCTCCACATAGATTGGCCTATTCCACTTAGAGACCAGTTCTTGACCTTATCGAGTCTTCCAGTCCCATACGGAGTTAGCCCTTTCTAGCTAGGCTTCCTTAGCAACTTGCCTTTCAGTCTATCTCTGTTCTATCGGTAACTGCGTACTAACACACATTTGTCTCTCACATTATGTTCTGAACACCTTATTTACTCATATCAGTACCCTCAGCTTCCAAAAGAACAATTAACACTTAGAAAATGCTTAGCAGCACTTGTTGGCTTACTAAATGTTGACATCAACCCTGGTCGATGGAAGGACCCCAGTATTCTGCTATTTTAACTTTCTTACTGTTTCCAATATCTCCTGGACATATCCCAATTAAACACTGGGATCAAATGAGTTAATACCTTAAAGTGGCTAAGAGCACAGAGGTTCTGGAATTAGTTCTGTTGTGATTCCAACATAGAGCACAGACTATGCAACCTTAGGCAGTTTATTTCCAATTTCTGTGTTCCCAGTTTCCTTGTCTGTAAAATGAATTTCATATTATTACCAAAATCATAGAGTTTGGTGACAATTAGATAATGCCTGTAAGATGACTGATATGTAATAAACACTGAGTAAATATTAGCTATTATTAATATTATTATTACCATTATATTACTCCTCAAATGTAGGACACATGTCTGTATCATGTTGAGACTGATGTTATAGACGGCTACCATACTATTTTACCAACTATCCCTTGTAACCATTGCTGAGCATGAGGAAAGCTGTGCGGGGAGCTTTCTTTAATGGCTCTTTTATTTGTAAAGGCCTTTTAATCCCTTAGAAAGGGTATATTATACAGCTGGGATATTCGAGTTATTTGCAGCACCAACAAGAGTATCAATGGTTAAAATAACTAACTGGGATTCCGACCAGGATTTTAACCACCTTTAGAAGGCAGTATTTCCAGACGTTTATCACGTCACCAGGAAATTTAGTTTTCTACATTAGAGTATGGTAATGTACTTAGCCGTCAGGCTCTTATTTTCAAACAATTTGCATCAGATTCATCTGTGTTAGGAAAATGGAAATAAAAAAAATTGAGTCAGCTAAAACTGATTGTCTCCTTTCATTGGCTTATGGGATTCTACTCCATACAAACAACGACAATGCCAGCTGGTATTTCAGCTGGAAACATCTGCAGGACCCTAGATCCTTTCTTGCCTTATTTTTTTTCCCGTTACATTAAGGTTTTTTTCTTCTTCTGTTGGTGATTGCACTTATTGAAGACAAGTGGGCTTGGGAGTGAGATAGATGGTTATGGACACAGATGGAACAGAATAATAAGATCCAGAAAAAAATATAGAAATGAGGTGATTATTGGATTATTAGGACAAAAACTAAATTTACTCAAAATGTTCCATTAATCGGAGCTAAAATGGCATAATAAAATCAAATCTGTTTTTAACGTGTAGACAACACACAATATTTTTGCTGTCATTTCCAATAAAATTTCTCAGTTGCACAAATTATTGATAGTGAAACTTTTGCTAAGTGATAGAAGATACATAACTCATAATTTTTATCAGATAGTTATTGATGTACAGGAATACAGGAATACCATATTAGTATAAGAATATAACATTTGAGCCCCACATCGGGCTCTGCACTGACAGCATGGAGCCTGCTTGGGATTCTCTCTTTCCCTCTCTCTCTGCCCTCCCCTGTTCTCTCTGTCTCTCAAAATAAATTTAAAAACCCCACAAAATTTGATGTATTAATATTATATCACACTATTGTCATATAATAATATAAATATGTTATTGTATCTACTTCAGTAATGACCTGATTATAGTAGGTTACCTATTTCCCTGGTAATTCTCCTTTCCCATCTGATATTCATATTAGAACAAGATAAATTCTACTCATCCAAGCTATCCTTGGTGTAGAGTAATTGTTTAGGTGTAATTTGAGTTTTACTGGAGGACAACTCATTCTTGAAGGATCCTGAACAGGAGGGTGCCATAGAAAGTATTGTAGCAATGACTCACTATTCAGTAATCAAGACTAAGCATACTTTCTGAAGCCCCTCCCCATCAAAAAATGCTTGTGTTGAGAAAAAAGAGAAGATGAAATAGAGAAATATGTCTATAATAGAGTTTGTAAAAGTGCATTCCATAGACCATCTACATCTGAATTATCTGTATGGTTTTTGTTAAAAATTCAGTAGCTCTATCCTAGATCTGGACCCAATATTTGAGTGTGGCTTGGGTCTATACATTTAACAACCACTTAGGCATTTGACATGTTAAAGTTTGAGAATGTCAAACTTTGACCTGTAAAGAACGTCAGGGGAACCAGGGAGAATATGGAGATACAAGGTTTCCTAAAATACAGATTTTATCAAATTAACCCTGAGAAATTTTTTTCTGGGAACCATCAGCATTGACTAGTAAATACAAACACCATGAGGCTGCCAATAGCTAACTAAATATTTAGTAGAAAGGTAAGAATTGTACTATTTCTTGGCGCCTGGGTGGCTCAATCAGTTAAGCGTCTGACTTCAGCACAGGTTATGATCTCATGGTTTGTGGGTTCCAGCCCTGTGTCGTTCTCTGTGCTGACAGCTCAGAGCCTGGAGCCTGCTTCAGATTCTGTGTCGCCTTCTCTGTCTGCCCCTCCCATGCTCATTCTCTGTCTCTGTCTCTGTCTCTCTCTCTAAAAAATAAAATAAACATTAAAAATTAAATGAAAAAGAATTCTGCTATTTCTATTAGTACTATAACCCCATTTGGTAAATACTGTCCAGAAAAGTCGTATCTTGGGAGAAAGTGGTCATGATTACATCTTATCTTATTTCTTAAAACCAGTAGACAATGTAGTTTGTGATTAGTTATTTCTCTGGACTGTAGAGCTCTGTTTGGTTCTTAAATATTTCAAATCCAATATTCAGATAGAATCCTTGTTTTCACTCTCTTCTTATAAAGATTTCAAATCCTAAAAAAATGTGGAACAAATTCCTTCCCAGACTAATGAGAAACAGTCTTCTACAAATTGTGAATCCACATGTGGGAACTCAGGAGTTTACATACAGATGTATGTGAATGTATAGTTGGGCAAAGAAGTGCAAACCATTGCCAACACCATTTAATTGGCGCTGGTCACCAAGGTCCCAAAGGCTTTAACATTGCATTTTTTATTTACATTGCCATTAAAGTCATTTGCTGTGTTGTTCAATCCAAGAAGGTCTCTGCATCTACCAGTTTCCCACAGATTGACACTTGCTTTGAAATCCACTTCTGTGGAAGTGTCCTTCATGACATTTTCCACTGCCTTTTGTTTGTGTTATCTGCAGAATCTTTCTGGAGTCTGTAATACATTAGGATTTCAAAAAGGAAAGGTGATTGCAAATGTGCTTTGCAGTTTGACCAGATGTACAGCCAGTGTCGTGAAATACATTCAATTATACTATAAATAGAGGGCAGAGGCACACTATTTACCACTTCCTAATTAATAAAATGTGCACAATGCTAAGACATAGCTCATTTCCCATTACTGAATGCTGCAACCATACCATTCTTCTTCCAGGAAAAGACAGGTTTTGCAGATGTCAGAGAATGGATTTCAGAATGGGAGTCTCTTTATCGTGGCCTGAGAAAATGAGCTTAGACTGCGACCCAGAAAAGGCTGGATTTATTCTTTTCCCAAAGTAATAAAAATGAAGACAATCAAGAGATTTTAATGAAAAAAAATCTCAGACCTAATTAAATGTTCTTCATCTATAAAAGTAAAAATCTAAACATATATTCCAAAGAGTTTGCTCTTGCAACTGGGCTATGATAGTTTCACTAAAACTTCCAAAAGGAAAACAAAAATACGAATCTGTTATCGTTGCTCAAACTTCTTCTCTTATGTGAAAGGTCTTCTATCTTTTTTTCTCCCTGTGACTTCTGGTTAAGACAGTGAGGACACCTTATCTGTGTCAATTTCCTGCAGCGTCATATGCAATGAAATGTGAATCATGTCCAGTATTGCGTGGGTATCCCTCTAAGCCAGTGAAAGAAGTCAAGAATTAGGAGATGGCAATCAAAAATATATACATATATAAAATATATAATATAATAATGAGTAAACATTATAATATTTATATTATATATAAACATATAAAATATGTAATATTTGTGTATCAGGTCTATATATTTCTGTACATTTCTCTAAAGGATACCACTGGAGATGAAAAGTCCAGGGAAATATCAAAATTGTACTTTGGGGTGGCTGAATGTATGTATGCACTTTGTTGATGAAATGGTTTCCAATGTAAACTTTAAACTAGCCACCAAACATTTGTCTGTTTCCACACTGTGAGAGTCAGGGCAGGCATGTAAACACACACGCAAACTTCCCTTTCCAGAACACATTCCTGCTGAGGATGCAGGGATTATTCATCTAAATTCACAATAAACCCAGTGTATATGTGTCTCTAACAGCAAGGGCAAACACTCACCCATTCTCCACTCCTCTCTCTCTCTTCCTATCTCTGCTCGCTCTCTCTCCCTCCCTCCCTCCCTCCCTCCCTCTCCATCCCCTTAAACACTGTCATTTTCTGAACATGATTGATGCCCGGGTATATCTTTCCTGGGGCTGGTATGAGCTATACCACGCTCTCATTTCCCCCAGCTGTTTCCGATGTAACTGTTGCCTAATATCACACTTGCCTTGCTTACTTCTTAACTGGAGGAACCGTTGTGGTTCAGTTGTTCCCAAATGTATTTCAGTGTAAAGAAGTATAATAGAAGCAGGAAGACATGGCTTTGTGAGTTGATGTACAGCAAAGCCAAGTGGAAAATTAAGAGAATACATAATAAATTTGAAATACGTTGAGAGGTAGTTTGGACAATTCTGGACTAAGGAAGACAATTCACTTACATAACAGACTCTGATCTCACTCTTATTGAATTCAAGGTTGTTTTTTTTTATACATCTCTTATATTTTAAAATTATTATCTGATAGTAAAGACTATCATCAACTCATTGGATTTATGTCCCATTTCTATTAGCTATTTGGCAATATCTTTCCACTTTTTGTGTATTCTCTTACTCTCAAGCACTCTTGAATGTAGTCATTTAAGATTTGGACTCTAAGACCGGACTCATTCTTTAAAATTTAATGGTAGAAGGGGGAAAAGACGTTTGTTCAAGCTGTCATGCACATCGGGGGGGGGGGGGGAAAGATGGTGAGGAAAGGAAGAAAAGGAAAGAAGGAAGGAAAAAAAGAGAAATGAAGGATGAGAAGAAGGAAGAGAAGAAAAAGAAAAGGAGGAAGGATGGAAGGAAGGAAAGAAGGAAGAAAACAGCATCAATATCACTGTTTGTTGACAATAATTACTTATGGAGAAATCCTCCAAAAATAATTACCACATGTGCCTGCCTGAACCACCCCCGGGGTATTGTCATTTGTTCCAAAATGAATATGTTATCTAAATAAGAAACACAGTCTCAAGTTCCGATTCGGGGAATTGGTGTTAGGGTGGAAAGACCCATTAACTCATGTTTTTGTCCTCTCATAAAAAAGAAGAAGAAGAAAAAGAAGGAAGAAAAAAAACCCTACAAATGATCCTATAGTACTGGCCTCTGGGGCTCAGTCCAATCAAATTTCAAAATATTTCAAGCTTGAAGGCTCCCACCATTTCCCTCAGAGACTATTCCATCATCCAGCTGATCTTAGACATAAGGAAGTTTTTTCCAGTTATTGTTCCCCAAGTTCCTCTTTTCCTAAATGTTGTCCCATTACTTACACGATTTCACTATGCCTCATTTTTATACCTTGGATTTTATAGCCTTCAAGTACTAGAAGATGGTTGTCATGTAACCCTCTTTGTCCATCCCGTGACCAAGAGAACACAAAAGAGTTATTAAGTTGTGCATTACTGGATGGTTTTAAGTTCTACTCATAAATCAAGAATCCTAGTCTTGGGCCACAGGGATATGCTAAAAGGAAATTCACCTTTTACATTTACATTTATTTTTCAGTTTCAAATGTTTCTATCAACTGAGATGTCCGCCAATGTTCTCATCAATGAAAAGCCTAGTTTGTGAATGAAAGAGCCATAGACTCTGAGGATAAGAAGGAATCTTCCTTAAACATGATCCAGACCAGTTCTCCTTATACTGTTAGAAGCTTCTCCAATATTCTTCTCAAGTCATAATTCAGGCATCGCCAGCAAGAGACATACATAGATAAGGCAAGGTGAACTCCACAAAATAGATCAAGCAAATTTTCAGATGCAGAGGCATAATTCACTTCTTCCTAGAGCTTGAGCTACCATTCAGTTCCTTCTTATCCTGGCAGAACAACATCCCTCACAAAACTCAGATTTACTAGACAACAATCACAGGTCAGGAATTCTGGAAATTAAACCCACCTCACTTAATTCTCATATCCCCCAAAGATATATTTATCATCATTTCAAAATGAGAAAATAGGGTTGGAGGGTTCATGAACTTACCACAGTTCTCACAGATTTAAGTAAAGAAATTTAGAAATGTATAGTTCATCAGACCATTTTATGTGTAAAGGAGAAAGATAAAGCAAGGAAGGAGATTAGATGGGACTGGAAGGATAAGGGAAATCTCTCTGGAGGTGCCATTTAGAGCAAGACTTAAAGAAGGTAAGAGAGGGATACAGGTGGATGTCCGTGGGACAGACATGGTAGGCAATCCATTGCAAAGGCTCTGAGGCTGGGTACATCTATCGAGTGTGTTCAGAGAAACAGAAGATCAAGGTGAATAGATCATGCTGCCAGAGACTGATTGGGAAAGGTCTTCCTGCTCTTGTAAGCCCTTGGAAAAACTCTGATTTTTGTTTTGAGGGAGAAGAAAAGCTGTTAGAGAGTTCTGAGTATCATAATGACATTATCTAATTTACATTTTAAAAGGATCACTCTGGCTGCTGTTCTCAAATATGATCTCTGTAGCAGAGCAGAGGTCAAAAAATGGTTAATTAATGCTTAATAGCTAATAATGACTCTTACTCATAACAATAGACATTTATTGGAATGCTTTGATATTTATACCCATTATCTCATTAGTGTTCACTATCTATGTGGCGGCTATCATCATTATGTCCTTTTTATAATTTTTAGTTAAGAATTCATGGGATTTTGGGGGCACCTGGGTGTCTCAGTCGCTTAAATGTCTGACTCTTTGATTTCGGCTCAGGTCACAATCTCATGGTTCGTGAGTTTGAGCCTTGAGTGGGGCTCTGTGCTGACAGTGTTGAGTCTGCTTGGGATTCTGTCTCTCTCCCTCTCTTTGTGCCCCTCCCTTGCTCACACACACGTATGTTCTCTCTGTCTCTCTCCCTCTCTTTGTGTCCCTCCCCTGCTCACACACACGTATGTTCTCTTTCTCTCCCTCTCTCTCTCTCTCTCAACGATAAATAAATAAACATTAAAAAAGAAGACTTTGTGGCATTTTTATGTCAGTTGATCTAATACCCATGTGGGGCCCATATTTGACTTGAATATATTTAGTCGTTTTGAAATAACTTTTAATTAATAGAATATCAATACATTTGAGTTTTGTTTTTGTTTTTTGGGTTTTTCTTGGCAGTTGGTATAGTAGTTGCAGACACCTAGGAAAACAGTGATTCTCAGCCCCCAATACACTTAAAAACCACCAAGAGCTTTTACATTAAACTGCTTATCCTTAGGGATTCTGATTTAAGGATCTGATTGGGGCTCAGTCACCGGTGATTTAAAATTTTTTTTAAGATCCATTCAGGATAGGGAAACATATTTAAAGGGGACTCCAATACCTGCAAAACCATAATATCAAAAATATCCAGAAACATTGTGATTTTGAGTTGCATTGTTTTTAAGAAACAAATGTATTATAGTATTAAATGTATTATAGCACCTACCCCCCACAAGCTCATCAGGTCATGTTGTATATGTGTTGTGAACAAACCTTCTCCCACTTCTTTTGCCCAGATTTCTTCACTTTTCTCAAGAAAAAAAAAAAGTTTGTGCATGTGTGTCTCAAGTGTATAATTTTTTTTTAAATTTTTATTTATTTTTGAGACAGAGACAGAGCATGAACAGGGGAGGGGCAGAGAGAGAGGGAGACACAGAATCTGAAACAGGCTCCAGGCTCTGAGCTGTCAGCACAGAGCCCGACGCGGAGCTTGAACTCACGGACCGTGAGATCGTGACCTGAGCCGAAGTCGGACGCTTAACTGACCAAGCCACCCAGGCGCCCCTCAAGTGTATAATTTTTAAAAAGTATATTAAAAACATAGCACCCGAACAGGATATAAAAATATAGCATACTATAAAAATATAGTACCTGACTAGCAGATAATGAATTCCTGATGTAGTTAATGCAGTTGACTGACTCCATGGATACACTCAAATTTTCATGAAGGAAAAAGACTACTACAAAGTAATTGAACAAATGATCAGGTTTCTGTGTTGAGAGATACAGTGCTTTCAGACCTAGAAAATGTGTGTGTTTGAAGCGGGTGTAATAGAAGGGAAAGGACTGTTATGGAAAAAGGATTTCCCATTTTCCCACAGCCCTTCCTTTAGCCCAGGCTGTTTATAAAGACGTTGAAGATTATTACTTGTCAAAACTCGGGCTCAGGCAATAGCTGAGCGAGGCAGGGGAAGGTCAGGACCACAAAGTGAGAAATTGCCTTAGGGACAAACAAAATTGTGCAGTCTGTTCAGAGGATCAGCTTTGGGGAGGGAACATTCTATAAAGGGACGGGGATTATTCAACAGATGCCAACTGCTGTAACACACAATGCCAATATTTCAAAGCTTAGTGGAGTAAAGGTCTACTTCTTGCTCATATTGATAGACAATTGGGTCTATGGTGGTAGCAGGGACTTCTCTGTCCACTGTCCTACACTTAGTCATTCAGGACCCAAGATTCCTCTACCTGCTGGCTCTTTAGACTCCAGGGTGTTGAAATTCTATACTGGACCCATTCTAACCTCCTAACTGAAGGGCAAAAAGAGAGGGTAGAGAATCATGCTGACAATTTTAGAGGCCAGGCCAGCAACCGGTATATATAAATTTCACCCTTGTTCCACTCCAGAACTGTCATCTGACCCACCTGAGAGCAAAGGGAGGAAAAGGCGGAGAGTTAGCTGCCACAGGAGCTCAGGGACGTGTGCCTTGAAGAAAAGCTACTTAGAATTATTTGCCAACATTTCAAACTGAAATACGTCGCTTCTAGCCAGGAGAGCACAGATAACTAAACTTCCGGCATAATTTAATGATCGCATTTGAACCAAGAAATGGAGTCCGGGATTTTTCTACACGTTGTGAAAGACCAAGGTAAAATACATTTACTCCAGAGAAAATTAGGTGGGAAGTACGGACTACCAAAGAGGCAAGGCATTGGCATCTGAGAGAACAAACTCTGCTACCTGTGGGTGGTAAGAGTCAGGACAAGGAGCTGACCTGTGGGGAAAGTCCTAATGATATCTATGCCACTGGTTCAAAGCCAACTGAGGAACACAGGCTTAGAGTTCTTTCCACTGTGACTCTTTGAGGTGCAAGACTGAGGAGAGATTGAATCAGGATACAGAGGTTTTCATTCATCCCAGCTGCAGGGCTTGGAACGTGTTTGAGATGAGAAAGAGTCCAGAGGGTTTTTGTAGTTCCTTTACATCTTTAGATGGCCTGGACTCCGTCACTTGGTAGTCTACCAGTTGTGTGGAGTGGCTGGAGCCTCCTCACCTAGGACCCGGCTAAGCACTGTGCTTGCCCTTTGACTGTGGTGGGTGGTGGGAGGGAGTGTGGTTCAGAGCCTGTGTCCTCACCTGCTTTATGCTAGTGAGAAAACCACAGCTTGCCTTTTCTCAGAAGCCTCTACGGACGGCCCCATTGTAATGTCCTTTAATATGGTCACAATCTCTTCTTTTTTGCAAGATGGGAAAATGCTTTCATAGTGTGATTTCCTGAGTTTTCCAAAACAAAGAGCGAGCGTAATAGGTGTGTGTGTGTGTGTGTGTGTGTGTGTGCAGGTGTGTGTGTAAGACAATTGTAGGAAACTAACTTTAAGACAAAAACAATTGTTGAACTATTACATTGTACACCTGAAACTAATAGAACACTGTATGTTAATTACACTTGGGGAAAAAAAAGAATTCTCCAGTAAAAACAATGAATGACAACAGCAACAACAAAAAACACTTTTTGGCAGACATCTTGTGTACCTCCAAATATGGGTTATGAGGTTCTGCTCTAATTACCCCAGTGCAGTCCTAAAACATTATCTCAAATCTTGGACCCCCCTTGCCTCACTTCTCATTACTGTACAGCCTACTTTTCAAGTTGGAAGTAAAAGCCCCTATTAACACCCATTATGTCAGAAAGGCAGGGGTTCAAATACTAGTTTAGTCTTTATGCATATTTTCCAATATGTCCTAATATGTTTTATGATTCCTAACGAGTCATACAAACAAGTTCCAATCTACAGGCTTACAGTGAAACAAATAAATAAGGAAATGTCAGAAAAAAAATCTAAAAAAAAAAAAAAAAAAGATCTAGACCCTAAAAGATATTGTGTTTTTTCTTTCTTTTGCCTAATATTTAGTTCTAGATTTTGTTTGTTTGTTTCAAAGAGAACTTTGGGTGAATTTACTTCAAATTCAAATTATTTTCTTATATACTTTTGACTTTGTTATAGGAGAATCTATTGCTTCCTTTTTTTAATGTTTATTTATATTTGAGAGAGAGAAAGAGACAGACTACAAGTGGGAGAGGGGCAGAGAGAGAGGGAGACAGAATCTGAAGCAGGCTCCAGGCTCTGAGCTGTCAGCACAGAGCCCGACATGGGGCTTGAACTCAAGAACCATGAGATCATGACCCGAGCCGAAGTCAGATGCTTAACTGACTGAGCCACCCAGGTGCCCCTCTATTGCTTCTTTTTGCCCACCAGTCAGACCGTTAGGTAGCCAACTAGCAAATGTTTATAAAGACCATACTATGTGTAAAGGCAGTCTGCTATGCACAGGAGAGTTTGAAGAAGAGGAAGATCAATTCAGCTTTTATGTATGTAGTCATATATCACATGGAATTATAACATATACCGCATTTTATCCATACACATTTATATATAACTATATATACGTATACGTATTTAGTACCTTCCGTATCCAGGCATTCTGCAGGGTATCAGTTGAGATGGGTCTGTCACTTAGAAATTGAGGCATGAACAATGGAAGTTGTGAAAGTCAAGTGAAAGATATCAGTCAAATACTAGTCAACAATTGCTTGCAAGTCTGTTCCCTGGCCCTCGTTTTCAATACAAACCCGAGTGGCCCTGGTGGGAAAATGGACCATGCAGACAAACCAGAATGACTTTCCCAGCAGGACCTGGGCTTTACGCCTGTCCCTAATAATATATAAAGGAGACGAGGCCGGGTTCAAAGATAGGGAACATCAATCCTTGATAACACACATGTTTTAGGATGGTTCACGGAGTCAGGAATGTGTGACATGACGTTCAGGGCAAGAAAATGACAGATGTGGCTGCCGAACGACAGGGATCACGTTACACCACACACTCTCGTTTTCTCCAGAGCTGGAAGTTTAATCCACGGCTAGAGCTGCTCTGAAGGGAGGGTGAGGTTTCGTAACATGTTGGGACATCCTGGCCAGTGGAGCTCTGGGATTTGTGCAAGTCTCAAATCACAGAGCGCAGCCAACAGTGCAGCTGAGTTTTGAAGTTGGACATCTTAAGTCAGGTTTCCTTCATTCACAGTCCTGGAGACGGGGCACAATCTTCCTTCCGCCTGGAACAGCTGCCCTCCTCCAGCCACCCCGCCTGGCTGGCCTCCTTGCCCTTGAAGCCTCAAAGATCACCTACGTTAGACAGTGCTTTCTCATGACTCAAGCTTAATTGGATGCCATCCTATGAACCCGGATGGCCGTGCACATTTACTCGACAACAGCGTCTCACCCTGTGTATTTCTTGCTCGTCTGTATCAGCCTCTAAATTTTTTCCCTCTGCGGGTCTCTTTGGGCTGTTTCTAAAACCTAGCCCGGGGTCTGGCAATGGTAGACCTTCAGTAATGCGCGTTCACTATCAGATGAATCAACACCCAGCAGGTCTTCCAGAGCTCTGGTCTACGTTAGAATGTGAAGTCTTCTGGGAGCCCTTGTCTCCAGTTCCTATGGAAACGGGGGTGCCGCGTTTCACTTAATGTAGAACATCTGAAAACAGGCCTGTGTGGGAGGAACCCTGGAATGCGGGACAATGAATGCCTCATTAGTGGCAGTGAAACCTCCCTCCATGTGCAAATGCACACACCATTAGCATCTGGCCCTGAGTAATTGGGAGACTCCAGCAGATGTTGTAAAGTCTCCATGGCCAGCTTCTCATTCACAAAAACGTGTTTCCCGCTACTCTCTTATAAGCCCTGAGAAAATGGCAGTGATCTCACTAACCCTGACTGCATCCCTTAAACTGACCAAATCCTTCTCCTCGCTGCGCCTTCTGGAAGGAAAGAAAGGGAGAAAAGAAGGGCAGATGGGCATCGCTAATAAGACTGTATGTGTAGAGCACAGAGTGAGTGTGTGTGTGTGTGTGTGTGTGTGTGCGCGTGACACTGTATCAGTTTGTTAGGGCTGCTGTCACAAAGTACCACAACTGAGTGGTTGAACAGAAATTTATCAGCTGACTGCTGGAGAGCCTGCAAGTCCAAGATGAAGGTGCGCCCAGGGTTGACTCCTTCTGAGGACTGTGGGGGAGAGAATATGTTCCATGCTTCTCTCCCAGTGTCTGGTAGTTTCGGGCGTTTGTTCGTAGACGCCTTGTCTTCTCTTTTTCTTCATATCATTTTCCCTGGCTATGTGTCTGTTTCTGTGTCCAGATTTTCCCTTTTTATAAGGACATAGTCTTAAGGGATTCAGGCTAATCCAAAGACCTCATCTCAACTTGATCGTCTGCAAAGACTGTTTTCAAATAAGGTCACATTCACCGACACTGGGGGTGAGGACCTCAACATCTTTTTCAAGAGCACAATTCAATCTATAACATGTGGTAAATGATTTAAAGCCGTTTTTTTTAAATTTTTATTAATTTTTTTAATGTTTTTTTTTTATTTTTGAGAGAGAGAGAGAGACAGAACATAAACGGGGGAGGGTCAGAGAGAGAGGGAGACACAGAATCTGAAGCAGGCTCCAGGCTCTGAGCTGTCAGCACAGAGCCCGATGTGGGGCTCGAACTCACGAACTGTGAGATCATGACCTGAGCCGAAGTCAGACGCTTAACCGACTGAGCCACCCAGGCGCCCCATAAAGCCGTTTAAGGTAAAAAGAAACTGAGGCACAGAGAAGATCGCAAAAGTTATGATATTATATTGCTCTGAAACGACATTTGCTTGATTCTGATCTTTTGCCTTAATCTGCCTTTTTCATATTTCCTATTCTACAATGAGACAGTGAGAGAGAACAGTATTCTGCAAAGAAATCTGTTGACTCACAAAAATAACCAAACCAAATTAAAGTCACATCAAGTGGGGAAAGTTATTACCCATTAGTGCATTTTTTTCTTTTGCTGATTTATTCTTAACTGAAGTTTTATTTCAAACTAAGATGGACACTCCTGACTCTAGCCGAAATTTATATCCAACTTTTATTCTACAAGTATTTATTGAGTATCTGCCATGAACCTAGCAGTATTCCAAGAGGTAAAGTGCTACCATGAACAAGAGGTAACCCTGCCCTCATCGAGCTTACATTTTAGTATGCACACACAGGCAATACACAAATACACTGAACTTATTTCACTTATTTGTGTTTGTATTATTGAAATTTATATTTAGTCCTTGGAAATGAACTGTCAGGCAATGAAAGAAATAAAGCCAGGGAAGGGCAGAGAGAGTTAGTTTGATGATAAGACAAACTGGTCAGAGAAAGGCTATTCAATGAGGGAGTCTCAAACAAATAAGGGTAAGAATCATACTGGTATCTGAGGAAAGAACATTTTAATATAGAGCAAAGAGCAAGTGCGAATGTCCTGAGGCAGAAGTATGCTTGGCGAGTTTGAGGATTCTAGAAACAAGGTCAGAATGAGCCTGTGAGCATTGATTTAATTCAGTAGTAAGGGCCACTAAGAAAGAAAGAATTGATTGAGCTAAGGGACAGAGTCAGAAAAATATAAGGCAGGTTTAAAGAATAAGAATAAGGCACTTGGGTGGCTCAGTTGGTTCAGCGTCTGACGTTGGCTCAGGTCACGATCTCTTGGTTTGTGAGTTCAAGTCCCACATCCGGCTCTCTGCTGTCAGCACAGAGCCTGCTTCAGATCCTCTGTTTCCCTCTCTCTCTCTGCCCGTCTCCCACTTCCACTCTCTGTGTCTAAAGTAAATAAACACTGGGGGCGCCTGGGTGGCTCAGTCAGTTAAGCATCCGACTTGTCCGACTTCAACTCAGGTCATGATTTCACAGTTCGTGGGTTCAAGCCCCACACCGGGCTCTGTGCTGACAGCTCAGAGCCTGGAACCTGCTTCGGATTCTGTGTGTGTCTCTCTCTCTGCCCCTCCCCTGCTCACGCCCTGTCTCTCTCTCTCTCTCAAAAATAAATAAACATTAAAAAAATGTTTTTAAGTAAATAAACATTAAAAAAATATTTAAATAATAAGAATCATATTTCAATATAGCATTAAACAAGAGTTATAAAAGAATGAAAAATACCGTTAACAATGACAATTTTTAGTTATCATGATCAGAATATCAAACAAATAGCTTTTCCACCGGTTATTTTCTTAGGCATAATTTCATTCCTGAAATGCCATTCTCTACCTCCAAAATATAAACCTATAACTCCTTTTCCACGGTTCTCAATCTGTACCCATTACTCTAGTCAGCACACCCAAAGACCCAAGAGGAGAACAAGTAATTCAGACTGGGCAAGTATTTGAGAACGCTTCTCCATGAATATATGTCTATATGTGCCACACTGGGAAATATTTTAGTGTACTTGCACTTCCCATCCATATTTGCCATTGACACTGGGCTCCTGGGAGCCGTGTACGTGCACTGTGACCATGCTCCTCTGGCCACTGTTTTCTGATCCAGGAGGTGGCAGTTGTGGCCACACTGATCCAAGTGATATTTTCTATCTTGGCAGCTGAAGTTAAGAACTGGAGAGGCTCCATTGTTGTTGGTGGTGGTGTTGGTGTTGTTCCAGGATTGTACATCTTTAACATGTACTTTTGGGAGAGGTCATGTGTTCAACATTTAGGTTGAGGAATCAGAGGAAACCAGGAGAGGAGTACAGGGTGGGAGGAGAGGGAGAGAGAAAGATTCAGATGGAGATAGAGGTGATAATACATGATAGATAGATAGATAGATGATAGATAGATGGATAGAGATAAGGGAAAGGGAAACAGAGAGGGAGAGAAAGGGGGGAAGGGAAAAGGAAGCCAGGAGGAAAGAACAGAAAAAGGAAAACAATCAAGTAAAAGAAATACACTCCTGACAGCATTTAAGCCAATAATTTCACTCCCAAAGTTCAGGTGCTGCACTGCCCCTGGTTTTTGTGAGACACCCTTTCCCACCTCCTCTTTTCATTGAATTTGAATGTATTTCTGTCGATAAGTAACCAAGGGCTCAAGTAATTCAGTCCTTCTCTCAATTTTACCTCCATCTTAAGGTCTGTCCAGGCAGTCATTTCCATGTGGTAAGTAGGTTAAGTCGTCAATACTGGACAGGTGTGTGTACAATGTACGTTATTTTGTCTGCTTGAAGCACAATTTAAATCATTCAAGTACCTACCGCTTGCTGTCCTGAAAGAAAACAATAAAAGCATTCAATTTTTACGTTAAGCCGTTGTGTTGTGTTTTAGGAAAATCTGCATTATCAAATTATGAAAGGATTCTTTCAGACCTGTTTAGGAGGGCATTTGACACTGGACCAAAAAGGTATAGAAAGGCTATAAAGGTGGGCGTCTCATGGCTCACCGCCAGCTGAAGAATACGCGAAATGAAAGGAGGTCACATCTGCAAAGGTAATCGTCAGTGGAAGGGTAGGATTCCGTCTGTGCGTGTGCGTGCAAATCCCCCCGGGGATACACACGACATGATTCGATACGGGGCTAGCAGATTTGGGCAGGGTTATGAAGACGAGAAGTAAGGAACCCAGCACGAATCTAATGCCCACCGTGCACCAAGCGCTCAGTACGTACAGGTGTCGCACATGTTACATAATTTAATTTCTATAACAACTTTATGACACAGACCCAGATGAGAGAAGTTAGATTCAGATCGCCCAAACCACTTAGCGAAGACCCACGGTTAGATCTCAGACTAGAACACAGATAATCTCTGATTCCAAATTCACGCTTCTGCCCTCCAAGTTCAAGTTGTGCTGCCTTGGTCCTCATTTGGAATAGGAGATTACAAAGCACGGGGGGGGGGGTGGGTTCCCGGAACTGCATGGTGGTGAGGGCAGAGATGTAGCTACGGGTACCTTAACTTCTATCTCAACCAGAGCTTCTCCCCGTCGATGTGCTTGATTTCAGTGTATGGAGATGTCTGTGCAAGATCGTAAGATCTCTTTTGGGAAAAAAAGAAACATTGCGTGGCTTTTAAGAAATTTGAAAGCCACAATCACACACTAATGTTGGGTCACTTTTGCCCAGAAATGCCTGTTTCATATCATTGAGTCTAGACATTAGAAAAGACACACATCATGGCTTTTGTAAGGGAAAAAAAAAGAAAGCTTAGTTCTTCTTCTTCTTCTTTTTTTAATGTTTATTTATTCTTGAGAGACAGAGAGAGACAGAGCATGAGCAGGGGAGGGGCAGAGAGAGAGGGAGACACAGAATCCGAAGCAGGCTCCAGGCTCTGAGCTCAGCACTGAGCCTGACGAGGGGCTTGAACCCACAAACTACGAGATTATGACCTGAGCCGAAGTCGGACACTTAACTGACTGAGTCACCCAGGCGCCCCATTAGTTCTTTTCAACATAAAGTTTGGTTAAGTATCTAAGTGTATATATCACACAATCCCGCCTGAAACAGGGATGGTGACTCGTATTCATCTACACTGGTGAGGACATGGAAGAGACACTCTTTGTGTGACAATTAGCAAAGTAATAACTTTTAAAATGCATTCGGTTCCCTTTGTTAAGTAAGTGTGCAAAATTTCAATGACTCTGGCTTCATTCAAACTTGCCAAGACTGTGTCTAAGAATGAACAGTTTCCCGTTTCAAAGGTATGTGTAAACATGGGGGAAAAGCTTCATGACATTGAATCGGGCAGTGATTTCTTAAAGATGGCACCAAAAGCACAGGCAGCAAAAGCAAAAATAGATAAAGGGGACCACGCCTTGCTTAAAAACTTTGGCACAGAAAATGAAGCAATAAACAGAGTGAAAAGGCAATCCACAGAATGGGAGAAAACACTTACAAGCCATGTACCTGATAAGGGACCAATGTTCAGAACACATAAAGAAATCGTACATCTCAACAACAAACAAACAAGGCAATTAAAAAGTGGGCAAGCGGGGGCGGGGGGCGGGACACCTGGGTGGCTCAGTCAGTGAAGTGTCCAACTCTTGATTTCGGCTCAGGTCATGATCCCACAGTTTGTGGGACTGAGCCCTGCATCGGGTTCTGCTTGGGATTCTCTGTCTCCCTCTGTCTCTGCCCCCTCCCTTTCTCTCTCTCTCTCTCTCTCTTTCTCTGTGTGTCTCAAAATAAATAATAAACGTTAAAAAAATGGTCAGGGCAATTCAATATACATTTCCCCAAAGGGGATCTACAAATGGCCAACAAACATATGAAAAGATGCTCAACATCACTCCTCATTAGGAAGACCATAATGAGATATCACCTCACACTCATTAGGGTGGCCACTATCAGAAAATCGATCAATCAATAACAAGTGTTGGTGAAGATGTGGAGGAATTGGAACTCTCTTGTACTGTTGGAAAGAACATTAGACGGGGTAGCCACTAATAGAAAACAGTATGAAGGTTCTTTAAAAAAGTTAAAGATAGGATTATTTTTTTAATGTTAATTTATTTATTTAGAGAGAGAGAGAGAGAAAATGCAAGAAGGGGAGGGGAGAGAGAGAGAGAGGAGAGAGAGAGAACCCCAAGCAGGCTCCGTGCCGGCAAGTGTAGAACCCGACACAGGGCTTGATCGCACAAACCATGAGGTCACGACCTGAGCTAAAATCAAGAGTCAGATGCTTAAGCGACTGAGCCACCCAGGAGCCCTGAGAAATAGAACTATTAATTGATCTACCAATGCCACTTCTGGGCATATATCCAAAATAAGGGCAAGCCCGATTTCAAAGGGATATTTACACACCCATGTGTAATGCAACATTATTCACAACAACCAAGAGGTAGGAGCTGATTCAATGTCCACTGATGCATGAATGGATAAAGAAAATGTGGTATGTCCATACATAGGAAGATGGCTCAGCCTTAAAGAAGACAAACATCCTTCATACGCTATGACATGGATGAACCTTGAGGACATTGTGCTAAGTGGCATAAACCAGTCACAAAAGGATGAATACCGCATGATCCCATTTAGAGGAGGTGTCGAAAACAGTTGAACTTTATTTTTCAACGTTTATTTATTTTTGGGACAGAGAGAGACAGAGCATGAACGGGGGAGGGGCAGAGAGAGAGGGAGACACAGAGTCGGAAACAGGCTCCAGGCTCTGAGCCATCAGCCCAGAGCCCGACGCGGGGCTCGAACTCACGGACCGCGAGATCGTGACCTGGCTGAAGTCGGACGCTTAACCGACTGCGCCACCCAGGCGCCCCAAAAACAGTTGAACTTTAGAAACAGAAAGTAGAATGGTGGTTGCCGGGGGCCAGTGGAGAGAGAGAAGGGCAGTTGTCCAACGGACACACGGTTTCAGTTTTGCAAGATGAGAAGTACTGGAAATGCCATCTAACAAGACACACACGGTTGACACTATTGTCCTAGACGCTCAGGATGGGTTAGATGGTAAATTTTGTTACGTGCGTTTTGTCACAGTAAAACAAACGGTTAAAAATGACCGGAAAAAAAAAACAAAAAGAAGAAAAAGACGTGTGTATCCTGGAGGGGGAGTTTGGGGTTTCAGTGAACCACATGGTGTAAAGATGGTGTGGGCCTGACCCACTTTCATGGTTCTGGTTTTCTCTGTGGGTAGCTGTTTTCATGACACAAATTGCAGCCGTTGATTGGGTTTGGGTCACTTGAGGTGTTGGACATAAAAGCCAAGGGCCACTCCGCTGCTGGGCGTATCGCTTGTTCCAGGCCAGAAGGCTGAAACACAGCAGAAGAGCGTGTGGTCTGATGGAAGCTGGCTCAGGCCTTCGGCCAGAGGCGTGGGAGCAGCTAGGCTGATGGGGTTTTGAAGTAATGATTACAGGGTTAAAAGGGCAAAAAGAACTCCAGAACCCACACATTGAAGTCCTGGCCCCTTCATTTAACTGTTGTGTGACCACCTAACCCCACTGATTTTCAATATGACATGGAGTTAATAATAAAGTTTATAATGAGCTTAATAATAATAATAATAATAATAATAAAGATGTACTTAAAAATAAGCAAGATGGGGCGCCTGGGAGGCTCAGTCCGTTAAGTGTCTTGACTTCGGCTCAGGTCATGATCTCGCAGTCCATGAGCCCCGCGTCGGGCTCTGTGCTGACAGCTCGGAGCCTGGAGCCTGCTTCGGATACTCTGTCTCCCTCTGTCTCTGTCCCTTCCTGGCTTGCCCTCTGTCTCTCTCTCCTTCAGAAATAAATAAACATTAAAGAAACAATTTTTAAAATGAGTATGATAATACCGACAGGGTAACATCATAATTGACACGCTAAGAACATGTTCCCGTACTTTCTTCCTCGCACGATATTCCCCACGCTCTACTTTTTGTTCAATGCCTCGGTTCCTCACTAGACTGTGAGCTCAGGGGGCCAACGATGTCAGTCTTCTTGGGTCTGCTCTGTCTCCAACAGTGAGCCCACGGCCTGGCCCAGAGATGCAGCAAGGCAACCCCTCTGTTGACCGAGGGAATGATGGATGATCGTGGATCGGAGTGCTTCGTCAAGGATCACTGAAGTACCAGGCATCATCACTTGAGCCTCTCCCATGTCACAAGGGATGGCTGGTTCATTTGTTGCCTGGAGAGGATCTCCCACCCCAACAGAAGTTGTTTACAGTTATGATGCCTGCGAGGCACATCACTCAAGATAAAAGATTTACTTGACTCTCCTCCCTGCCCCCCACCCCAAAGCAGCCTCCTCCTATCTCCACCTCACTGATAGGATTGTGACGTCTAGGAAACAGCTCGTTTCTTTAGAGAATGAAAAGCTGCCTCTGTTTCTCATTGTTCCTCAGCATAGCCTTCCTCTCCCTGCCCCTGGCCCTCACCCCCCACCCTCCTCTATTCTCTGCTCCCTGATCCTATCATGTCCCTGGGCCACTGCTTGAAGTGTGAGCCACCTTAGGTGATTTATGGACCCGGTGACGCCAAGGTCAGAGCACAGATTGTTTTCAGGCGTCCCTGAAGCCCCTGTGTGGTGCTGGAGATTCCAGCCCGGAGGGACAGTTCACAGGATACGGGGCTGCATTTGCAACAAGCCACACAAAGTGGCACAGGATATCTATCACCAGACAAGCTAAACAGTCATTGTTTTCTTCCCGCCCTGTGACCCAGGCCTGGGTCTGTAGAGACAACAGCTGTGGTCCGGACACCCGAGATAAACACAACATAAAGGACAATATATTCGAAGGAAGTAAGGTGCATGTGTCGTGAGTGTGGACGGTGACTTAAGATTTCTGGGTTTCCATCTCTGCCTGCGGTTGTATTTACCTAAGCAAGTGAGCAAGACAGGATTCCGTGTGGAATTGGAGCACGGAAGTGATCAAATTCTCGTTCATTCCCTCAATTATTTAATCAGCAGCCTGGCACCTCCTGAGTGTCTTCCCCAGGGTGAGCACCGGGCTAGGGCCGAGGCAGACAGGAGACGATGCTTTGCACGTGAGCCTCTAGGCCAGAATTAGCCTGCCCCAGTTCAACTTCCAGTTCTCACTCTCTGAGCAACCTCAAACAGCTGTTCGACCTTGTGGAGGAGACAAATTGTGAAAAATAAACTGAGATAATGTATATTAACCCCCAGGGGTTCAGTAGTATAATATGTGTGCATATTTAAATGGAAGACACAGTTCCTGCCTTTCAAAGCTTTGTTATAGATCTCAGCTCTTAACTCTGCTGCATAATAGAATTACCTGGGGAACTTTTAAAAAAGTGCCAATGCCTGGGCCCTATTTCCAGAGATCAGGGGACATTGCTAAGTTTTAAAAGCTTCCTGTGTTGTTCTAAGGCATCGCTAGGATTGAGGACCAGTGTTTGACCAAACAAAATTAATACAAGGATAATTAGAGAAAGTTTATCACTTACTTTCTTTTTTATATGTTTATTAACTTATTTATTTTGAAAGAGAAAGAGAGAGTGCGAGCAGGTGAGAGGCAGAGAGAGACAAGAGAAAGAGCAGGGGAAGGGCAGCAGGAGAGGGAGAGAGAGAATCCCAAGCAGACTCCGCACTGTCAGAGTAGAACCCCACACAGGGCTCGATCCCACGAACTGTGAGCTGAAATCAAGAGTTGGATGCTTAATCAGCTGAGCCATCCAGGTGCCCCGATCACTAAATTTCTGAGACAACTTCCAAACAACCTCAGTCCTGATGGCAATATTCTCATCTAAATTATTCAGATGAGCTTTGCAAATTCCTACTAACTCATTGATCATTTAACAATGGCATCTAGAAGCTTCGTCTGAAATCCATATTTACCTACTTTTAAAAACTCTCCCTTCTCCCTAGTAAAAGTCCTCGTCTCTTTCCCTTGTCCACCCCTTCCTCTGTGGGCTAGAAAAAACTTGAGACCTTCATCTCCAGAAACACATGCAGATATTTTCATTGTAAGCGTAATTTCCATGAAAACCAAAATAAGGAGAGAAGGAAGGAGGAAGGGACAAATACAGTTGTCTGGTACAACCTTCCCCACTTCTCTTTTCCTCTTAATCCCCCATCCCAAGCTCCCTTGATTCCTATTATGCCCACATTAGCGCCTCCCCAGCCTTGGGCACTTGGCGACATTGTCAATTCCCCAGATACCTGTCACTTCACCTCCTCTTGCTCCTGTCACCCTGGGCCAGACCAACCATGAGCTCTGGCCTTGAATATTGATGAAGGCATGAACATCAAACACTTACAGGATTGTTTTATGTCAGTAAGACTTTTTAACCACCAGCCCCCTCCAGCACCAGGAAATTAAAACCCTTGACATGACTATCGGTAAAGCGATCTTCCTGGAAACCTGGACGGGTGGTGACACAAACGAAGGGTAAAGATGTCAGTAATTACTCAAGGCCACTGCAAGGAGAATCAGGTGTTCCTGTCCCCCACCTCCCAACACAAGGCCTACTTCTCTATTTACAGAGCACAGTGTTGCTGTAATGGCCTAATTGATTTATAATGCTTTTCTCCATATTGTACCGTGTGTGCAATTAGTTACTGAAGAGGAATTGCAGTTCAGCTCACTGGCCGCATCTGCTACTAGTCAGGGACGTACGGTTTCATGCCCTATTTTCCAGATGGCTTGGTTAACATTCAGGGAAACCTAGTGACTCAGCCAGAGCTTCAAAAGAAGCTGGGGGGGGGGGGGCGGGGAGCTCAGGTATAATTGGGCCTGGGAGAACTACCCCAGATGGAAAGAAAACACAGCACAGTCTCAAAACGCGAGCTAAGCACACAATACTGTGAGAAAGGGTTCAAAAAACCCCACGTGGAATGTTCTTTTCTCCTGCACTCAATCACACATTAGTTCATTCACATAACAAATATTCATCGAATGCTTAGGGGATGTCAGTTTTCTTCCATTATCCAGTGGTAAACACACAGATACCTTGTATGCTTTTCTGGGGCCCAAAGCCAGGTGGAGGAGACACATCCAAAATAAATTATCACATGAACGAGAAGGTGAATGGGGAAGTGATACGTGTTAAGAGGGAAGTACGGTGTTCTGAGTCACCGGAGTCTTCTCTGTGTAAGAGCTGCTAAATCGGAGACTGAAGAATTGCCTGAAGATTAGCTCCAGAGGGAGGAAAAGAGTTCTAGGCAGAGGGAACAGCAGATTAAATATCTTGGCGAATTCCAGGAAGCGTAGGAAGGCTGGTACGGCTATGGCATAGCGAGATGTGGGACGTAGTATAGGTAAGTCGAGAAATGTTACGAAGGAAACAGACAACATTTGGCTTTAAGGTTTAAGAATTTTATTTATTTATTTGTTTGTTTATTTATTTATTTATTTATTTATTTATTTATTTATTTATTTTTAGAGAGTGTGAGCAGGGGAGAGGGGGAGAGGGGGAGAGGGAGAGAGAGAGAGAATCTTCACCAGGCTTCATGCTCAGCACAGAGACCCATGTGGGGCTGGAGGCCAGGACCCTGGGATTACGACCTGAGCCCCCAAATCAAGAGTTGGACTCTCAACCGACTAAGCCATCCAGGCACCCCTCTTTTAAGAATTGTATACTTGAGGGGCGCCTGGGTGGCTCAGTTGGTTGAGTGTCCGACTTCTGCTCGTGTCATGATCTCACGATTTGTGGGTTTGAGCCCCATGTTGGGCTTTGGGCTGACAACGCAGAGCCTGCTGTGGATTCTCTGTCTCCCTTTCTTTCTGCCTCTCCCCTGCTTGTGCTTTCCCTCTTAAAAATAAAAAGAAAATTAAAAAGAAAAATTAAAGAATTATATATGCAGAATCTAACATAAAAAAAAGGAAACTCAGAAACAGTAGAAAAGAGGGAATAGGGAGAGATTGATAGAATGATACATGCTGTTGGCTATAAGATGAATGAAGTCTGAGGATCCAATGTATAACGTGGTGACTAGTTGATAACACTGCGTTGCGTAATTGGAATTTGCTGAGAGAACAGAACTTAAATGTTCTCCTGTATATGAGTATGTGAGGCGATGGATGTAGGAAGAATCTTTTCACAAAATATCGAATCACTCCTACGGATGTCTTAAACACCTTACAATTTTATTGAGCAATTAAGCATCAATAAAGCTGGAAAAAGATTTATACTTTTAAGTATCAAAAAACCCCATAAAATTAAGCCTTTAAATAGAAGGGATAATATGATTTAAAATTTTAAACATTTCTTCTGTCTGCTCCACAGAGAGTGGAGACAAGATTGGGAGTGTAAGGAGAGGAAGAAAAGAATGAGGTTGGAAACCAGGTTGACTAAGGTCTGCAGCTTGGGCATGGGCGAAGGTGGTGGCAATGGAGGGAGTTGCATGGTTTAGAGAGATATCCAGGAGGCAAAATCAGTAAGATGTGATGGGAGATTGAACATGGAGAGGGAGAGAAAATCAAAGAAGACTGTCCTGCTTTCTCTCTTGAGCAACTGTGTGTGGATGACATTTACTTAGCTGGGAAAGGGCAGAGTGGGAGATATTAATTCCGAATCCTTATCATAGAGATGGAATTTAAAACAAGAGGGTGGAATAAATCATTCTGAGGACAAGAGTAGACCAGGAGGAAAAGAGGGCTCAAGACTGAGGCTTGCCAAATTCCAACTTTAGAGGCCAAATTGGAAGAATACCCCAGAAGGAAGAAGGAGGAGTGTATCTGGAGAGATGAGAGATAAACCACGAGAACATGATATCCCAGGAGCCTCAGAAGAAGAAATGTATGGGTTACTGGCTTTGCTGAATGCAGCTGAATTAGTAGAAACCATGAGAACCGAAAATGCCTATGGGGTTCAGGAACATGGAAGTCATTAGTGACCTGTAAAAGACCAGTTTTGGTGGTTACATGGCATGTTTTCAAAGACCTAAACTCAATGCCAGATTTGACAGCTGAGATGTTGTGGGGGTGGGGGGGGGCACCAGCTTGCTAAGTACTGAAGAGTACACAGGAGGGCTAAGTGGGTGGGAGAATGGAGACTTTGCTGCTTAAGCTTTTTTTTTTTTTTTTTTTTTCATTTTCCTAACTCCTCTGGCTGGTCAGAAGATAGCATGGTAGGAATGAAGGCACTGAGCAGTGATGGAGCTGGGGAGAAGAAAGCTTGCTAGGAGAAGAAGGCATGCAGAACGCGCTGGAGGAATAACTACTGCATGCATCTACTGGCTGAGACTTGAACACCTACCAGGACGGTCCATATTTATCCTCCATCTAGACCAGCCATTCTCAAGCCTGGCTGATCATAAGAACGACATCTATACCCATCACTATTCTAATCCAGCAAGCACATGGCTGGTGTGTTCTGTAAAGTCTGGAATTCGTGTCCTATAAAGTTCATGGTGATTCTGCTGATCATTCAGTCGGGGGACCACTCCCTTCAGTTAACTCTTGGTTTTAGTTTCTACCATAATGATCCCTGATAATTCCAATAAAGAGCTATACAACCCCGTTCCCTTTTCCCCTCATTGTCTTGAAAAGATGGGACACAAAAAGAACATATTTTCGGTTCACTAATAGTGCCAGGAAGTGTCAAAGAGCTCATTTTTTTTTCTCTGAGCAGAGAAATCCAGGCCTGAAAAATAAATGTAGCATAATTGTTTACACGCGTAGGAGCGCTCGATTTGCAAAACTCTTCATGTTATCCTAGGATGAATGTGGGGAGACTGTTAGAACCTCCATGAACTCCATTTCCAGATCAGGAAACTGAGTCAGAGAGCTTAAATGCACAGCCATTACATGATAAAGTGGGGACTTCAAGTCAGATGTTTTCTCTCCAAGTACATATTTTTATGAGAAGCTGACCGTCATACTGATTTTTGAGATGAAGACATAGGTAAAAGGGGGCATTTGGCCCATATACCTTAATACATGAATATGTACGTGTTTATTATGTTTATTATTATACGCATATCTCATATACAGTAAAACCTTGGTTTGCAAGCGTAATTCATTCTGGAAACATGCTTGTAATCCAAAGCATGTAATCCAAATCGAATGTCAAGAACCATCGACTCAGCTGTGATCACGTGACATTTGGCATTACGGACTACTCGTATTGCAATACATCGCTCGTTTATCAAGTTAAAATCTATTAGAAACGCTTTCTCGTCTTGCGGAACGCTCGCAGAACAAGTTACCCACAATCCAAGGTTTTATTGCATGTACACATCTCCATGCATTTTTAAAATGATTGACTCTACACCAAGTACAGAAAGAAAAATAAGGTAGAAGCTCTCGTGATTGTTTCCCTCACAAGAGCCTACAATCTCATGCGAAGATGTCACGTATGTTTTTATAGTGGTCAGAGGACTAGGAGCAAGGGTGCCAAGTGAGTGCTATGGATCCTATTCACTGCTGAAGGTCAGATGGAAGTGGATTCAATGTACCTCATGAAGCTCAGTGTCAGGGCCCTTCACTCGTACGTATAGGTTCTGGGACAAACTCTGTGAACGTGTTCACAATGTTATATATTTTCGTACAATGTGCAAAAAAAAGTAAGACAGTAAAATTTTTTTTTAACGTTTTGTTTTGAGAGAGAAAGTGAGAGTGGGGGAAGGGCAGAGAGAGAGCGGGAGACACAGAATCCTAAGCAGGCCCAGGCTCTGAGCTGTCAGCCTACGAACCGAGAGATCATGACCTGAGCCAAAGTCCGATGCTCAACCCACTGGGCCACCCAGCACCCGAAAAGTGAGACATTTTAATTGTAAGGTATTTTACTGGTCTCCTTCTGCTTTGACTTCAACCGCATTACCTTTCTCCTCCTGGCCTTTGGTGCAGGAGTGGTCCTGGACGTTTTGGAATTCTGGCTGGGGGGATTTGAGTAGGGTTTAGTGGGATACATTTAGACATCTCACACGGACTCCTATGTGTTTTTAAAACACAGTGAGCAGTCTTGGTATGTGAGTGACTTCTTGGACAACTTGTGTTGCCTCCTCTCCAAGCTCACCAGCATCAGATCACACACAGCAGCTCTGGGCTAGAGGTTTTCTCGCATGACCGGTCCCTACGGTACCTGTCATGAGAAGCACGCGTGTAGGTACTTGTTAATGAGCGTCTCCATTCAAAGATTATGGGGGCGCCTGGGTGGCTTAGTTGGTTAAGCGTCCGACTCTTGATTTGGGCTCAGGTCATAATCTCATGGTTGGTGGGTTTGAGCCCCGCACTAGGCTCTCCACTGACAGTGAGGAGCCTGCTTGGGATTCTCTCTCTCTTCCTCCTTCTCTCTCTCTCTCTTTCTCTGCCCTGACCAACTCGTGGGCAACTCTCTCTCTCTCAAAATAAATACACTTAAAAGGCTATGTATAACTAGTCACTCCATAAGAAATATTAAAATTCCTTGGAATCTTAGAGGTAAAATATGAAAAAAAATCTGATAGATGTTTCTCCAAATTGGACAGCAGCCTCAGCTACCAATTTTTTTTTTTTTTTCAAAGTCAATTCCTCATGCTGGAGGAAAGACTGGGGTTTCTTTCTGGTCTCTGTATAGAAAATGATAGTACAAAATTGTTGTCCCCTGAAAAGGTGATCAAAAAGGATAGAACCGAAAAATGTATTATAGAATTGTGTCAGGCAGTTTACTAATACGTTTGGTGTATTAGGACAATGCTTGTAGTGTTTGTCAACTTGAAAAAAAATTTCTAAATAAATACTTCTTACTCTAAGGACTTATTTACTTTGGAAACTAATTTTACATTGTATTTTGTATTTTTTCATTTTGTATATATATATATTTTTCCTTAAAGAGCATCTTCCAGACACTGTGTAAGTTACAGGGCCCACAAAAAAATGGATCATCCCCTGAGTTTAGGGAAAGAATAGGCCTCAGGGAAGGTTAGACAAAACTTCATGACTTCTAGAAAGTGGGGGAAGCATTTCAGGCAGATACAACAGAGCTATGGGTGAGGAGGCAAAGTGAGGCAAGGGCCCAGCCTGGAAAGAGCATTTGGAAACTGTTCTTAGTGTCCTTACGGAGTTTCTATGCTGTTATTGTTTGTGCTTTGTTGTTTTGTTTTGTTTGTTTTGTTTCAGTCCTTCGAGATTTACTGCATTTCGCTGTTGGCGAGTGCAGGCATCTCACGGTGTTTCCACGTAGGGTTGCCACAAAAAATCCAGAGTGCCACTGAAATTTCAGTTTCAGATGAACAAGGAAGAATGTTTAAGTATAAACGTGCCCCACGCAATCCAGGAGACATATTTACACTGAGACATTATTTGTTGTTTATCTGAAATTCAGGTTTGACTGGGAGCCCTGTATTTTTATTTGCTAAATCTGGCAACTTTATCCCGAGGATAAAGTTGAAAGTTATTATTTTCTTAGAGAGTGCAAATTTTTAAAAAAAATTTTTAATGTTTATTTGTGAGGGCAGGGAGGGGCAGGGAAAGAGAGGGAGACACAGAATCCAAAGCAGGCTCCAGGCTCTATGCTGACAGCTTAGGGCAGGGCTCGAACTCACGAACTGTGAAATCATGGCCCAAGCCAAAGTCAGATGCTTAACCAACTGAGCCACCCAGGTGCCCCTAAAGTTGAAAATTCTGAAGGAAGGAAAAATAGTTTTACTTTTGGCAGCTCCTGATTTCGGACCAGGGATCTTCCCAAAACACTCTCCTTTTCACCAACCGCTAAGTCTTGTCCAAAGTCCACACCTTTAGGCTCTGTGGGACCTCCTTGGTCACACAGAGCAGAACGAGTTAAGAGTGAGACAGCACCCACTGATGCTGGATGAAGGATAAACCACCCACTTAAAATCAGTGGCAAAGCTTTCTTCTGGGAAACAAATATTAGAGACTGAAGTAAAGGCATTCGCCAGCGTCACCAGTGAGGCCACTCTTGTCACTAACTGAATGCAGTCTGGGAGCGCTTCACTCAGACAGATTTGAGGGTTGGAAACCTGAATCCGTGTAAATCCGAGGGCAATGTAGTTTGGTTACTTACTAAGGTATCCTTTGCTTTATAGAAAGCTTTTAAAAGGTGTTTTGAATATAGTTTGATTTGCTTGACTCAAAAGTAGTTTAAGGCAGCTTTTTATTTTCAAAACTCACTTAGATGCAATCTTGTGCTCATTTATACCCCGGACAAACATGGGTTCGCTGTTGTGTAGGTTAAGGTCCCTAGGTTTAGGAAATAAAAATACAGAATAAGGAGTTAAATTCGAATTGCTGATAGGTAGCACATAATCCTTCTGTGTAAGAATGGGACAGCCTTTGTTATCTACCAGCGATTCCAATTTAAATGGTCACCCTGTGGTTTATTTGGCAACCCTATATGGGATACAATCTGATATTCCCGATTTTGAAGGCACACAAAGATGAAAGAAAAGAAGAGGGGAGAAAAGAAGAGAATGTTGTAAGTGTACAATATACTGCATTTTATCATAGATATCTGGCAATGGGAAGGTCTGAAGTCTCCCTAGGAGATTGCTAGGATTATATTCCTAGTCTCGAGACACTTTTGGTTTTGTGACCCCGTCACCACCTGTGAAAAACCAGGTATTTGCAAAGCAACTGAGGGACACCTACTTTGTACACAGTCTATTGCATACTGTTCTTCCAACTCGGTCCACCCCCCAAGGATCACCCCCCCTGCAGGATTTCTAGCAGAACGCCAGAGAGTTCAGGAAGGAATATCTTCCACACTGCTATCCGTTGCAAGTTCAAAGCTTCATTCACCTGGATGAGCTAACACATTCAAGTGAACGTGGGTGGAAGATGGTGGGAGCTGGAGCTCCTGATGTGTCTGGACTCCTACTTCAAGATTTTTACCTTTCTCAGAAAATTGACTCTCTGAGTTTTATAATAGTGGAAACTGTTCAAAGATTAAATAAATTGCCCCGGTGGGGAGTTGAGTCCCTTGTGTTTGGAAGACTGAGTGAGCATGTGGTGGGCATGTCAGAGAGGTGATGAGTATTTGGAAGAACATGTTTATTCAGTGTTTGGTGTAGATCTCATTATCGTTTCTCAGGTCTCGAAAATGGGTATAGCATAGCACAGGTTCTAGAATCATTCGGATTTGGAGTAAAACTCACAACTTTGACTTTTGTTAACTTTGGGTAAATTGCTGAATTTTCCCAAGCCTCCTTTTCTCTATTTATAAAATGGGGACGAGCCTGATGAGTTGCTATAAAGATTAAATAGAGAATGCATATAAAGCACATAGCACTTTATATCTACACTATATACACAATATATCAGTGAAATGTTAGCTACTTCTCAAGTCCCTTCAAGTTCTGAGACCATATACTTTCATCAACTTCAGCCAGAAAAACTAACTATGGGGATTTAAAGGGACCAGGAAATAGTTCAGATTCTACCAAGATAAAAGTTAAAAAGGTATCATGGAGTCCTTTGGTGTACTCTTTTGGAACTGACTCAAGGAAAATGAATTTGGGTTCTACTTTTCTTGTCTGCCTTTCTTACAGGCACAACATTAAGTATGTATTTGATGCTGAGGAAATAATGTTTCATGGGAACTATGATCTTCTTTGCCATACATGAGAACAGGGACTTTGACATTTATTCCATAAAACCCCTGGCTAGAAATAAGAAAATAAATTCAACATACATGAACAATTGATTTATGAAAAAGAAGCCAAGAACATAAAATGAAGAAAGGAAGGTTTCTTCAATAAATGATGTTGGAGGGGTGCCTGGGTCACTCAGTCGGTTGAGCATCTGACTTTGGCTCAGGTCATGGTCTCACAGTTCACGAGTTTGAGGCCTGCACTGGGCTCTCCGCTGTCAGTGCAGAGCCTCCTTCGGATCCTCTGTCCCCCTCTCTCTCTCTGCCCCACCCCTACTTGCTCTCTCTGTCTCTCTCAAAATAAATAAACTTAAAAAAAAAATGGTGTTGGAAAAACTAAACAGCCATGCAAAAGAATGAAGCTAGACCACTATCTTACATCACACACAAAAATTAACTCAAAATAGATTAAAAATTTGAATATAAGACCTGAAACTATAAAATTCCTATTAGAAAATACAGGCAGTATGCTGGTGGACATCAGTCTTAGCTATGTGTCTGTGGATCTGACTCCAAAGCCAAGAGAAACAAATATATAAACACATGGGACTACATTAAGCTAAAAAGACTTCTGCATAGTGAAGGAAATCATCAAAATGAAAAGGCAACCTACCCAGTGGTAGAAAATATTTTCAAATCATATATCTGATAAGGGTTTAGTACCCAAAATATATCAAGAACTTACACAACTAAACAATAAAAAACCCACACAGCCTGATTTAAAAATGGGCAGAAGATCTGAATAGACATTTTTCCAAAGAAGACCTACAGATGGCCAATAGGCTCATGAAAAGATGTTCAATACCACTAATTATTGGGAAAATGCAAATCAAAATCACAATCGGCTATCACTTCACACCTGCTAGAATGGCTATTATCAAAAAGACAAGAAATAATTAGTGTTGGCAAGGATGTGGAGAAAGGAACCCTTGTACACTGTTGGTAGGAATCCAAGTTGGTGCAGCCACTATGGAAAACTGTATGGAGGTTCCTCAAAAAATTAAAAATAGATCTATTATGTGACGCAGCTATTCCACTTTTGGGTTTTTATCTAAAGAATACAAAAACACTTATTCTAAAAGATATATTTATTCTTATGTTCATTGTAGCATTATTTACAACAGCCAAGATATGGAAGCAACCTAAATGTCCTTCAAAGGGTGAATGGTTAAAGAGGATGTGGCATAGATATACAATGGACTATTACTCAGCCATAGAAAAGGATGAGATCTTGCCTTTTGTGACAACATAGATGGACCTAGAAGGTATAATGCTAAGTGAAGTAAGTCATACAGAGAAGGTGAGATACCATATGATTGCACACATGGGTAAAATATAAAAAACAAACAAACAAATGAACAAACAAAACAATACAAAAACAGATTGATGGTTTCCAGAGTGGAAAACTGGGGTTGGCCTGTGGGCAAAATGGATGAAGGAGTTGAGCTGAATGGTGATGGATGGTAGCTAGATTTTGGTGGTGATCATTTTGTAGTATATACAAATGTGGAAGGAAGGAAGGAAGGAAGGAAGGAAGGAAGGAAGGAAGGAACAAAGTGGACGGAGGGAGGGAAGGAGAAAGGGAAGGAGGGAGGAAGGGAGGAAGGAAGGAAAGTGGATGGAGGGAGGGAAGGAGACAGGGAGGAAGGGAAGAAGGGAGGAAGGAAGGAAGGAAGGAAGGAAGGAAGGAAGGAAGGAAGGAATTTAATCAAGAGAAAACAATGTTTTTTAGTTCTCTGCAAAACTTCTAAGATGTGTTTGTGAGCTTCGCTGTAGACAAAGAATGTCTACTTGCATTTTAAGCAACTCATAGCAATGGGATCTCACTTTTTTAAAAGATACAGTCTCAAACATTTCAGGTGGAAGTTATATGACTCTTTCAATTTTATGTCTGTATTACCCAGATTAATATTTCTAACTGCCTGCTAAACCATTTCTCAGTACTTTGTAGAAAAGTTACCTTGTTTAAAGAATAAGTCATCTTGATTTGATCCATTTTTTTTTTCTAAAATAGCACTGTCACACAGGTCAACACATCCAAATAATGAATATGTTTGACACAGAGATTTTACAAAAATTAGTTTGTTTCCTGCCCACATCAGGAATGTGTTGTGTATGCATAATAAACGGGAAGATTAGTTTGTGAGAATTGTAGGTCCACCCTGAGTGCACAGAGATAAGTTCTAAAAATAAAACTGACTTCTACTCTCTTATTTTTCCCCCCTAGGGCTAAACGCTGAGCACAATTCTTAACAAACACTTGAGAAGAGATCGCAGGGATCCTGCATCATTCCACAGTCTCCCAGTGCCCCCTGTTGGTACATGGTCTCCTGTTTCCTAAGGGTGAATTCCAGACAGCGGGTTCCCCCTGTGAATTTTACAATCCGACTTCCTTGGTTATGGCTTGACATAATTTCCCTGGAGAGTTCAAGCTTAGGGTATGATAATATACCTTGGATCTGCAAAGCATTAAAAGGGAGGATATTGTCAGATATATGATCTAGCCATGGACATAGGCCAGATGCATTCGTAACCGAAAGAGAAGGCCCCCTTGTCCTTGTCTACTCCTAACTGCTTTGGCTTTGCTGGTATCTCTCATCACCTTCCTGACTTTCGCAGAAAGGCTCAGGTAATTTCTTTCTTCGGCCTTCCAGTTATGTTGTTGGGAGCTTGCTTATGGCCATATATAACAGGTGACAACAATGTCTTTCAGAGAAGTAAAACCAAAAAAAAGCAATGGCAGAAGCATCGTATGTTCTTTTCAAGACTGCTTCCCTGGAATAATGACCTACAGTACAGAGTGGGTTGAAATGAATTCTTTATAGTTGGGTGCAGACTTCCTTTCATTTATTTATTTATTCATTCATTCATTCATTCATTCTTACATTTGGGTTGGCCTTGTGGCATTAACTGAAATTAGAGTCCGGTTAAAAATATAATAAATCTATCTAGGCCAATCTGTGGGAGGGAACTTCAAAACGGCCAGAGACACTGAGATTGTGTTTTATGCTAATGGCTTCTAGTTGGAAACCCTGAGGGAAAGAGCTGGCTAAATTCTCTGCAATTAGGGTAAGTGCATGCCAAGGCCTTAGAATTCCAAGTCAACCATTTGGCTGGCATTCTACACTGCCCCAACAGCTAGTCAATTCAACGAAAACATGACTTGCCTTGCTATCATGTACCCAACAAAAACAGCTGAATTTTTCCTTCTTTAGTTTTCAACAAGAGATGTTGGCTTGTTAGAGACTTGGTGTGGACTGGTAACATTGTAGAGCACTTGTTTATTCTGAGTTCCAAGAAGGAAATGGTGCACAGATGTTAGAAACTCTGGTCTCTGCACTGAGTCTGCATTTCAGTTGACAACACGGGGAGGACATTTGGTCCTCCGCTTATGAAAGTCCTACCTATCCATCACATTCCAGGCCACATCTTATTTATTCCAAAAAGTCATTCTAATTCCTCTCTCTATTCTGAATCTCTTTCACTCTTTTACTGCATAACAATGTGCTGTGCCATAAATATGGAAAATTCCTAAGAGGTCCCAGACCATGTCTTTACTGACATTGGTGCCTTGTTACCACTAAGCCCTCACTAAGTGATTTTGAATACAATTGTGAAGGTACATGTGGCGGAAGCACAAGGACACTTCCAAAAGGCAATAACATCACTCAATAGGATACAAACATCTCTGTGAATATAATAGCCATGACCCATCCGTAGCTTTCTTCTATGCAAATTCTGCTGCAAGAAAAAAACTAAAAAAAAAAAAAAAATCTGAGCATGTTATTCGCCTTCTTTAGAGCCCCATACTTCTTTGTTTGTTTGTTTTTAAGTTTATTTTATTTTGAGAGAGAGAGAGAGAGAGAGCATGTGCATGCAAGCAGGGGAGGGGCATAAAGAGAAGTAGAGAGAGAATCCCAAGCAGACTGTCTGTACTGTCTGCAAAGAGCCCTACATAGATCTCCAACTCACAGACTGGGAGATCATGACCTGAGCCAAAATCAAGAGTCAGATGCTTAGTCAACTGAGCCACCCAGGGGCCCCAAAGCCCCACGTCTCTTTCTGGCCTCCTGGATAGACTCCAGACTCCTTGGATGAATCTACGATGCTTGTAAGGTCTGTTCCAAATTCACCTTCATAACCTCATTCTTCGCCAATCCACTCCCTTCAGACTTTGGTCTACTTCCTATGAATTTCTCTAGTAATTTCTAGTAATTTCTCTAGTAAATTCTCTGGTCTACTTACTCTGAATTTCTCTAGTTACCCGTTTCTGAAGTATCTTTCCTTCACTTTCTTGCCTGGACAAATTTTCTTCATTATTCAAGATTTTACATAAAATTTTTCAAACTCTGTTTAGGAATTTTCAAATCTCCAAGGCAAAGTAAGTCTCAGTTTCCTCTGGGATTTTACATAATTTTGTTCATGATTTCATGATAACATCTGCTGTGTCTTGTATCACAAATTTCCTACCTACTATTAAATTACTTACTAGGTTTAAAAAAATAAAATAAAAATAAATTACTTACTAGGTTTAAGTGACTCGAGGATAGTGACAATGTTGACTTATTTAGGTCTTTAAGCAGCTAGCCAACTGTATAATATGTAGTGAGTTTCCATAAATATATGATGAACGAATGAATCAATAATCCTGAGGGGTAATGATAATAACACTGGACTAGGAATTGGTAGTCCTGGGTTCTAGACTCAGCTATTACTTTCTACTGTGAAATCTCAGGCAATTTAGCTTTAATGGTGTCAGATTACTAACATGCATAATGAGCGTTTCAAATTAGGTGACCTCAAAGGTCCCTTCTGATACAGGACCCATGAAGTCTGAGCTCCTGAGTAAAGTTCATCCAGAAATTCTAAATTCTATATTCTAAATTCAAAATTCAATAGGTTTCAATTGATTAGTTCTGAAAAACTCTTTCAAATTTGTTAGCTTAAGATGTATTGAGGGCAAATACCAAGTTAGTAACAAAAAGACTGGAATTTCCGGAAAAGAATGGATTCTAATCTTGAGCTCCTGGCCAGTTTAGAGAGACTAAAATATTGGACATATTGTCTATTTCTATGTATTTAAGGTTAAGTAGTGGACATTGGATACTAAAGAGATGTATCATACTAACATATGAACAAGTGACTTAATTCTTCTATAAACCACCCATATTCAGTGTCAGATTGAATTCCACAAAAAGTAAAATTCACACATACTTTTCATATAATTTAATCCAGAGCATTTTCTTAGGCATTTTGACCAGGGCTGGGGTGGGGATGGGGAATGATCCACAAGGCAGTTAGCTAAGGCTCGAGCTTCCAGTTATATCATACTTTATGCTTGTTTTTACACTATGCTTCAATTTAAATGGGACAAGAAATCTGAGAAACAGAAGACTGTGGTCCCCTGCACATTCAACTTTCTATTCAATATCTAATGATGTCAAAAAGGTGTATGAAATTTAGTGTGGCATAAACAGGACTCCTGATTGACCCACACGCCCAGCATTCACTTCTCCACATGTTACTTATTTAAGCAAATGCCATCGTGTTCACTTAGTTGCTTAGACAAAAACTTAGAAGTCACTGTAGATTCTTCTCCTTCCCTCAATCCCATCATCCAATCCATCAATCACCTACAGCTTTAAAATATATTCTGAATCCAACCAGCTCCCACCATTTCCACCATAATGACTTTTTCCCAAGGCACCATGATCTCTTACTGCAGATTTGCAGAATACTGCAAATAACCTCTGAAGTAGTTTTTCAGCCTCCACATTTGCTTTCTTACCTAGAGTCCCTTCTAAACTTAGCAGCCAGAGTGATCTTTCTACAGCATAAATTGGATCATCATATTCCTCTACATAAAAGGAGCTGGTGGCTTCCAAATACACTTTGAATAAAATCCAAACTTCTTCCCATGGCCTACTCATTCCAACATTATCTGGCCTTACAATGTCCCCAGCCTAATCTTCTTCCCTTCCTCCTCTGGTTTTACTTTGCCCCCTCCGTGGCCCTTATTTTTGGTGTTTTAAGCATACCCATTTGTGTTTAGGGTTCATTGTACATTGAAGGCTTTCCCTATCAGTTGGGTCTCCATACAGGTCTTCTCCTCATGGAGAACTTCTCTCATGCCCCTCCATACAACAACCTCTTCTGCTATAGTCACTCTCTGTCAAAATTACCCTCTTTTATCTTCTTCATGGCACTTATCACCACCTTAACTATCTTATTTGTTGGCTTATTTACGTAGATGTTACCTGATGATCTTCGCTCTAATGCAATCTCCTTGCAGGTGGAGATTCCTTCTGTCTTATTGCTGTGTTCCACACTCTTAGGACATGGTTCACATATCTAAAGCTTCAATCAATATTTGTTAATTGGCTAGCCAACCACACGTTCCTATTATTATATACGAACATTAGGGAAACAGAAAACAAATAGCTAATAAGGATCTAGATATTCCTCTTAACAATGTATAAAACCCTTTGGTTTATAAAGGAAACTGGCAATATATGGACATAACCTAAATATACATAAGGCTTTTTCACGTTCTCTTTTTTTTTCACTCTTTTTATCAGAGTGAGGCCATCATACATGTATATATGTATATGCATATATTTAATAGATAGATAGGCAAATAGATAGAACCTAATAATCACTCAAGGTTGACAGTTAAAATCCCGAAAGGAAACAGACACTAAAATTGAGTTGAGGAAAGTTGAATAAAGAGATAATTTACAAGGATGTGAGCAGTATTTAGGAAAAGCAATAAGGAGGGATCCTGGTGCTGGTAAGAGTGGGGGGCCATTACCCCTACTCCTGAAGGCTCAAGAAGCAATGACCTGAAGCCAGAAGAAGAGAACAGAGAAAGCCTCCTGACAGCAACTTCAGCTTTTCTGGAAAGATGGAGCTAACCGAATGTAACCTGCCAGAAATTAAATTAGGGAAATAACTGTCCCAACTGCACTCTCCTCCTGCCTGGGCAGAGCTCCACCAGCAGTCTGGAGGCTCTGGATGCCATACATTTGGGTCAGCTTTGAGGAGCACAGACAAGGTTAGCATGTGTGCAGGAATGGCTCTGCGGGAGCAAATAGAAGATAGTGTGTGGCAAATTCAAAGAAAAACATGAAATATTGTCTCATGAAAAAGTCAACAGGCCAGAGGGGAAGGAGCAACAATCCAGTACTAAAGCAGGGGGTCATAACCTAAAACTTTTCTGCCAAGGTTGAGATCTATTTTCTTATCTTCTGCAAGGGAAGGAAAGAAGATGCTTGATGCTCGACTCACAATGAAGGAAAAAAAGGAAGGCAGGAAGCGGGGAGGGAAGGAAGGAAGGAAAGAAAGAAGGAAGGAAGGAAGGAAATGGGTAGGAGAGTGCCTGAATGAAGATCTTTCTCTTTCTCCCTTTCTCCATTCCTCCCTTCTTTCCTCCTCCTTTCCTCCCTTCCTTCCTTCCTTCCTTCCCTCCTTGTTTATTTACCTTTTATAAGCCTAAGGTGCTGGTGCTGGCTCATCCAGAAGGAGTGCAAGGGACACCTAGTAGGAACAATGCTGTCCAAGAACGAAGCTGTCATGAGTAGTAGGGGGACACATTGCCAAGTCATGTTGTGCTCAGAAGTCTACCTTTTTAACAGAACCTCATGTGAAAGAAAGAAACAACTTTTAATAATTTCTGAAGCTAAATTTAGGAAAATAAAAAAGTCAAAGGACCTTATATAACTGTTAAGATATTACTACTCTGTGAGGTTCCAAACATTGTAATTAAAAATCAGTATCAAATTGCCCACAATTTCATGCTGTACCTCCAATAGCATAGGCCTGATTTTCAACATCATTTCCAGGTAATTTTAAAGAGACGTCACAGCAACTCAGAAGGAATTACTGGTATGGTGTTCTCCAGTATGATAAAAGAAAGCAGCAAAAAGTTTACTTGGTGATTCTTTCCTTTTTTTAACCTTGGCCCCAAATAGCTGGTCTTGGCAAGGTAGCAAATCATGAAAGTGTGAAAAACGTCTGCTTTTTTTCCCTTGAATCTTTTTTGTTCTATTTATTTGATCCAAAGACATTTGGGAAAGAAGATTCCAGAATGTTTTTACACAATTATGGTTGCAGGCATCAAACAGAAAGAGTTGAGGAGAAGAACAAGGATATACAAAAAGGTATGGAGGGGAATCACAGACTAGGAATTGGGTGGTGGAAACAGTGCTTACCAAGACCTGTTCAGACTCTGAACTTGAACTGGGATTCCCAACCATGGATTTGCCTATGGAGCCCAAAAAGAGAGTCACATAGATAAAGGAGGGGGAAGGCAAAGAGAAAGGAAATGGAGAGAAGCCTCACAGAAAAGAGAGAAGGGGGAAAGCCTAGGATAAGACAGGGAAAGGAGAGAAAGGGAGCAAAGAGAAATGCAGAGAAGAAAATCGAAGCCTTGTGGGAAACCAGCCTGCACAAAAGGCAGAAAAGCTATACTGGCTTTACCTCTTCAGGCATTAAGAAGCCAGTTGTAGGGGCGCCCGGGTGGCTTGGTCAGGTAGGCATCCAACTTTGGCTCAGGTCATGATCTCACCGCTGGTGAGTTTAAGCCCTGCGTCAGGCTCTGGGCTGACAGCTCAGAGCCTGGAGCTTGTTTTGGATTCTGTGTCTCTCTCTCTCCCTGCCCCTCCCCTGATTGCAATCTGTCTCTCTCTTTCTCTCTCAAATATAAATAAAAACATTTAAAGAGACTTCTAAAAAAAGAAGCCAGTTGTAAACAATTTTCAATAGTGCAATTTTTAATTTTTTTTTCTTTTGGCCTCTTGGAAATTTAGTTCAGCTAGAGAAATGCAAATTTATTTTGATGAATGTATCATTAAAAGTAAAATAAAATATCCAAAAATACATTGAACATCTGAATTATTAACAAATATGATGGAAGAGCCTTCAGTTCCCAGTCCCAATTTATGAAATGATGAACTTAATAATTTGCAATTGTAAATAATGCCATTTTCATGAATAGCCATATATAAAAAGCTAGCTGTGTAAATAAAAGCCAGGCCATAGTAAATCAGGATGAAAGGAAAGGCATTTTTCCTTTGCTTTATTTCCTCCTTCAAATCCTTTACCTTTCTATTAGTGATTGTACTATTGCTAAGAACCACACACACACACACACACACACACACACACACATGCACAGCTGCTTCTAAAGGAAGGCAGTTTTTAAGGAACTTATGTAAGTCACTGGGTCAGTTAGTATGTGGGAATGTTTCTCACGTTTGCCTGGCCATGTGACTGAGGAAGGGTGTGTGTGTGTGTGCATGCAGAATCTTACAACAGGACACTTAATGCACCCAAATGCAACTTTAGGGTTCAAAATGAGAAGCAGATTCCTTAGACTAGTTTCCCTGGGGAGCTTTCTTTTGTGAAAGAGGGAGAAATCCAGTACTCACCCACTAAGTCTCGGCCTCTGACAGTAAGGAATCATTCCTACAATCTAGTTTCAATTGTCCTAAGCAGTAAGATTTCCTTTGCTCTGTTTGGGGAACTAGTTTCATTAGTAACTCTTTGTGCATGCAAGGAAGTATATTCTGACATTGAAGTCTAAAGTCTTTTCCTTTGTTTTGTTTACCTATTCCCAATTATACCCTCAGAACTCTCTGAAAAATTATTTTATCTCTCCGGCTACGTACGATAACAGTAAGTGGACAAAGACTTCTATTTTAGTATGTGTTTCCTGGGGGAACACAAAGGGATTGTGAATGATAACTAGCTTGATTAAGTGGAAATGCAGTGCAAATATGGAACATGTTCTTTTTCAGGCTTCACACATAAGAGCCCTGTACAAGCATTAGCTGAATCCACTATGGGAAGACCTTCGGGTTGGCCCAGAGGCAACATCCTACATAGCAGCTTTCAGAAGGGTTCTGCATTTGAGTAAATGTATTCAGGGATAGTGAATTTTGGATTATAATTAGAAATCACAATGGTTTGCACTTTTAAAGTTATTAGAGCTAAGATACATTGAGAATTTGAGTCTGTTGAATTCAGCGCACATACAGGTAACCTTTTCAATGATTTAATCTAAATCATCTTTCAAACTAATAAACATATATGAGAGTGAAGATGGGAACTCTTATACTTTTCTGGAAAGAAATTTAATACTCTTCATCAAGAACTTTTAAAGATGTCCTTAACCTTTGATGAAAAATTCTTCTTCCAGGAAGTTACTGTAAAAAATGACAATCATGAATGGACCCCCAAATTTGGCACATTTTGTATATATATTTATAATTGAATAACAAATATTGAAATTAAAACAATCAACATAAAAGGACTAATGAAATAAGCTATGGTCCATTACTCAATGGAATAATATGCAATCATTGAAAGAATAGTATTTCAAAATGTTTAATGATGTGACAATGCTCATAATACAGTCCTAAGTTTTAAAAAGCTGGATGGGAAGGTCTTTTGAATATAATTCTAATTTTATAACAAGTGTGACATATATTTTAGTTATGCTAATAACAGCTGAGAGACTGACTGCAGGTCTAGTCTGTGACCAGACAAAACAAATTTACATTTACCCATGTACACAGGTGCCCAGATCCCTCACAAGATGATGCAAGCCATTTATTTTCTTTAATATAAAGTTCACCTTTCAAATTATACTGAGTCTACTTCAGAGGGAATCTCATATTTCCTTCATATTGGACAATCCCTTTGTCTTTATATCTCTCTCTTCTCTCACCAAAGTCCTGCTTCATCCTGGAGGAAAGGCACGTCATTCTTGATTTTTCTGGATGTGATAACAGGCTCATCCTGAAGGGGTAGCATTGCATTGCTTGACCATCTTGGCTTTTATTTTTTATTATTTTTTTAAAGAATAAATTATCCACAGGCAACTAAGCACTTATTTTTGCCAAAATATCGACCACCTCTAGCTATCATAGTCAAAACACCTTCACACTGGGTAGGGGGTGTAGGGGAAAATAAAGAAGGGGATGGAAACATTCTAGATGGGCAGACAGATACACACACACACACACACACACACACACACACACACACAAATGATTGACTGAAGAGATAAAACTCAAAATAATATCAGTGGTTATTCTTAGGTTTGGGGATTCCGGGTAACTAATTTTCTTAGTTTTACTTTTCTTTATCTTCAGGATTTTCTAAGAAGAACATATTTCTTCACAACCACAAAAGATTTTTTTTCTGTAAAAGAATATATTTTTAAAAGAATATACAAATTTCAAACTGCAAAGTATTGATAAAGTTAGCCTTCAACTGACCTCAGTGTTCTTATACCTAACTGTACTAGTCCTGTTATAGATACAAAAACCAAAATAAAACTAACAACCAAAATAAAAAAGAACATGAACAAAAATATTCATCCCAGAGAGAAAATGGCTAATAAAGTGTTCAATATTAACCTCTAAATTAAATATGTAGGAAATATTTTCTCTCAATTAACTCCATTTATAATTACTACTGAGTAATAGTACACTTTATTTATCAAGAAATTTGATCGGGAAGGATATTACTTTAAGATCAAAGTCAACCCTTTGGCAACATTTCAAATTCCAGTCATGTGAGACAATTGGATTTTGGAGAGGTAACCATGTTATTATGCTACTAGTTAACATTGGTCTTTCTTGGAGGTGGTGGAAAGTGGCTTCTCAGAGCCAACAACACTCTGATCCAAATTGTCTCCAGCAACACCATGGATAACCCTGGCCTGCGGTTCTAAAGGGATCATTTTAACATCACTTATATACATATGTTATAGAGATTATATTCAAACAATCCTCTTGAGAAGATATTTTAAAGATTAGGTAACCATGTGAGCTGTTGGGTGCAGACCCTTTAAGATGTCTCATCACAGCTGAGGTTGAGGCTGAGACAGAAATGTCAGCTTTGCTAAGTAATTGTTGCTCTTTCATCTACTTTTCAATTAACCTGGGAAATCCAAATTCCAGAAGGTGGTAAACTATGGCCAACACTTGGGATTCATTCATTTTTGTTGTTGTGCTTTTAGCGAATTCAGGCAGTGTGAATTCAACCCTATGATGAATGTGTCTTTCCCCTTCCAAAGCATCATCTGTACCAAACTGGACAACTTGGCATCTGCCTTGACAACTCTAACAAGCAATCATTTTGACAGGAGACCATCTGTGTCGAGCAATATACACAGAGTCCGCATGAAATGGAAAGGGAAGGAACAGTGCCTAGGAAGAAGTTATTGTCTGAAGTGCCCCTGGAGGTTGGTATTTAGAATCTCAGGGGAGACCATATGCCAAAATTGAACATTTGAGACAAATTCCTGTCTTGAATGGTTTCAGGGACCAAGAATCTCCCTTGAGGATTCAATGATGAGAAAGAAACATTTAATAATCAACCACTGGCACTGGATTAAGATGCTGACTTCAATCCTTTCTCTTCTATGAACTGACTCTATTTCCTGGGGTAAGGCATTTGACCTCTTGGCTATTCTGTCCTCTTTTCTATGTTAACTGCTTGTGTGTTTCCTTGCATAAGGCACCTAGCATTTGTTTGTCTATCTAATAAGCCTCACCCTCTCCCTCTGTTCCATGTATTTCCCCAGCTCCACTCAAACAATGAGTCTGCCCCCTCCTGCCTTGGCCAAACTCATTACCCCAATCAAATTCTTTCCCTTATGTTTGGAATAGAGACTAAAAGATTCCAAGTCAAAACAATCTGTCTATTCTCTTGAATTCAGACATGAGATCTCCAGGCAGCAGCCATTTCCTATCATGTGTACAAGAAAGTTGAGAAAACTATTCTGAACAAAACAGAAGAATAAAGTAGATAAATAGACTAAGACAAAAAAAAAAAAACAACTCAGATGATTTAAAAAAATCTTAATGCTTATTTATTTTTGAGAAAGAGAGAGAGAGAGAAACTAGGAAAGGGGCAGAAAGAGAGGATTCCAGGCTCTGAGGTGTCAGCCCAGAGCCCAATGCGGGGCTTGAACTCACGAACTGCAAGAGATCATGACCTGAGCTGAAGTCAGACACTTAACTGACTGAGCCACCCAGCTAGCCCCAAATCCTAGCTGATTCTTGAAGCCTAACTTTACTCCTCTCCCTGAATTTTAGGTGAAATTCTAGTGTCCTTGTTATTCATTCTTTTTTTACTTAAACTGGTTTGTCACTTAGAACAAAGGGAAGGCTAAATAATTTAACATTTTATGGGAGTTTTGTCTCCAATTTGTTCCCATATTTATATATGCGTATCACTTATAAATCTTTGGTTCTCAATAAGGAAAATAAGTGTCCTCTACAAAATCAGTATGCTGGATTATATGAACTCTGTCATCCCATCCTGTTCTAACTTTCTATTTATAATTCTGTTTCTCTTAAGGCCAAGGTTTTGGTTGTGGTTAGAGGAGAATATAAAAACAATAATATATCATCTCTGTCCTCATAGAATAGTGGTAAGACATCCACACATAAAGTCCATCAGCTTTTTTTTAATGCTAATTTATTTTTGAAAGAGGAGGCAGAAAGAGAGGGGAACAGAGGTTCCAAAGCTGTTTCTGCACTGACAGCAGAGAGCCTGATGCAGGGACCATGACCTGAGCCAAAGTCAGACGCTCAACCGTCTGAGCCACCCAGGCGCCCCAGCCCATCAGCTCTTGAGTTCTAAAGAACCCCAGCCCATCAGTTCTAAAGAAAGCTAGAGCAGAAAGTGACTGTTCCATCCCAGCTCTGCTAAATGATTCTGAATTCTCATACTGAGGTCTGGTTATGACTTCAGTAATATCAGAAATTGCAAATGAAAAATACACTTTAAACAAGTGCCTTTCACACTATGCCGCTGGCAAGACCTGACACTTTCAGATCCAAAGCAGGCTTTTCTGGGAGAATGAAATGTCTGATTATTGTAATAAGACACCTACCTGATGTGGATCTCATTGCCTGCAGCTCAAAATACATTGAAGACAGTAGCAAGCTAGAGTTGAATGGGTAGTCCAATGCTTAGTAATGGCCTTTGGAGTCAGAATGGCCTTAGTATTCTGGAACAACTATCTGCCCACTGTCTTTTCTGTGTGTGTTCGGTCTCCTGTCTGGCTTCTTTGCTTGTGCAGACCCTCCCACATGGGACGGGTATGGTCCCTCCTCCAAAAGGCTCAATTCATCTCTTCAAGGAAGCCTTTAGCCTAGTTAATCCCACAGTGATTCTTTCCTCCTCTGAATCCAAAGTATTTGGTAATAAACCTTTTCATCTGAAAATCATACAGTGCCTTGCTAGGATAATGCTAGTTTTTTAACAAGTAAGTGCCAAACCGTCAACGGCCTAACCCAATAGATGCTTATTTCTGGTTTTTGACCTAGTGCAGATTTCTAGCCAATTGGGGTCTTTCCTGTAAATGGTGATCCAGGAACCTTCCATCATGCTCTCCTATAATGTGCCTCAAGCCCTTAGAGTCTTCTGTATCCATCCAACAGACCAGACCCATATCACCTCGGTCTGGAAGTAACAAACTTGTATTTTTCTTTTATCCCATTGGAAGAGAACTAGTCACATGGCTTCACCTGCAAATGTGATGAGAGAGAATATGTCGTTCGTGGCTGGATGACCCCTTCTGAATACAACTCTAAACTGCAGAAGTGAGGATTTGAATTTTAGTTTATGGTTAGCTGTCTTTTTCAAACATTTCTCTTATATAATATCTCTTTCTCTGCGATGCTTCTCATTTCAGTCATTAAAATTCTCGAGGATGACTCAATAATATACCACCTGGAACATATTTTGTTGTCATTTAATGTGTCTTTTTTAAAGTTTATTTATTTATTTTGAGAGATACAGAATGCAAGTGGGGGAGGGGTAGAGAGAGAGAGAGAGGGAGAATCCCAAGCAGACTCCATTCTCAGCACGGCCCAAGGTGGGGCCCGATCCCACAACCGTGAGATTATGACCTGAGCCGAAATCTAGAGTAAGACACTTAACTGACTGAGCCACCAAGGAGCCTCAATGTGTCTTGACTGGTTTGCACTAAATTAGGAAAGTAGCTAAGAATTGCAGTGATGACAAGTCACCTCAAAGTGCCTGAATGTCACCCTGTTATCTGGTTTGATGACTCCTAGGAATAAATGGATACATGGAATGAAAACATTCTCTTAGGAACGCGGTATTGTGTTTTACTCAACAATATTTATTTCATAAACATTCATGCAGCCACTCCAGTGCGCTAAACATTAGCCAGATGTTTTGGCAAGCCAGAGGAGTATCTCAGAGTTCTTGACCATGAGAGTTCACAGTTACGACTGGCAAGAAAACTCGGTTATGAACATACAGACTGACAGAACCACATAGATACAGGTACAGAATGAAATGAAGTTCACAAGCAGAGCGGAGAAGGGAGGTCCCTCACTTTGTACATTGATCCACTGAGATGAGCCGTAGACAGAAGGCGGGAGGCCATTCCTCATCAATGATAGTATCAGCATTGCTAAGAAAAAAAATAAGATTGCTATGAAACACACTAGCAAACGCTGCCATGGATATCGTATTGTTTCCCCGCACCACAAGTTTTTGAAACAGGTGCAATTATCATTTCACTTTGGAAAGTTTAAAGAACTGAAGCTCAGGGAATCAAAATGAATTTCCTGAGATTATAAAATTCATAAACGGTGCGGCTTGGAGCTCACCCACTGACGGTAGCAAGTTTTGTCTTTCTGTATTAGACACTTTCTTGGATTCCTTCAAGCTTTATACTTTTTAGTGTATGGAAGTGAAAAGTCACATTGACAGTCATCATGGTGTCTCAGCTTGTAGGTGCGGAAGGGTAAGCGTCCTAATGAAGGAGCGGGTGGCATTTTATGAAGCTGCATGTACCAGTTTAAATCAGCAGGGGGCTATCACCAAAGTGCTGTTCCTGGGAATTGTGCTAACTAGTAACTTGATTTTATTTTTCCCTGGAGGTCCCCAAATAGGAGAAATTGAATTAAAGTTCCAACGTACTAGGTTTTTGTTTTTGTTTTTGTTTTTGTTTTTGTTTTAAGTTAGGAACAACTCTGAAAGAGACAGAGTCTTTCACTCAGAGTTGAGAGAGAACAGAGTTCACAAAGCAGCCTGGAGTCTGCATTGGCCCCAGACTATCTTGCTGGTTAAGAGAGCTATGTTGGATTGCGTGGTGTTACAGTTCCCCCTACTGGGCCTTCCTTAAACCACAACTGAAGTTTCAATAAGAATAGATTATGACAATCTAAGAAAATTTAAAAATTTAAGGCCAATTCATCTTTCTCTTCAAATGATGTGTACTTACACACGTGGGAAGTAAGATAACCTCCCACGGAAAATATCGCCACAAAAGGTTATCTCCCTTCCCATACGTTTAAGGTTAGCTTTTTATGGAGCAGAGAGATGACATTAAATGTTTCATCTTAGACTAAAATGCGGTAAGGAATGTCTCTATTTTACCACCCAAAGTAAAAGCGGAATCATTGATAGTATAGAAATTCAACAATACCAACATCTATAAATCTGAGTTTTTTTGTTTTTGTTTTTGTTTTTTTTTTTAATAAACTGTGCTGATCTGCAGAGTAATCTCTATTTCTTCTGGCTCAAAAATAAAGGTCAAGTGTAGTCTTCGATAAGATTGCCAAGGAGGGCTCTCATTTTGAAACTCCACATGCCACCCCAGCCAGAACTCGGTTTGTGCTTCTTTTGTCTTTTTGCCCCCTTCTTTTCCCTTCCAGATCTTTCCACCCCCATCGTTCTCCCTGTCCTTCCATAAACCTCGGGCAAACTGTAGTCCATGAGCAGCAATACCAGCTACAGCATCTTGGATTCGTTAAGAGCTTTGCAGATGAGCTCAAACACATATTTCATCTTATTCCTGAAGTCATCAGATTCAAGCTTGTCACATTCTCTGGACACAAAGCTCCGGGCATGTTTTATTCATTATCTGTTCTCATCTTTGAGACAAACACCTGCAACCCATTTCAGGGTCTGGAGACATCCATGAAGATTCAACCCGCCATGCATAGGTTTCTGTATCTTTCCTTGGGCCAGGAATCCCAGCAGCTTATGGCTCACAGAAGCCATTTGGTGGCCCATCTAAGTACTAGGGACAGATGTCCATGAGGGTGTTCGTGCTGCTGGCAGTTGAGGGCAAAGATGAAACTAATAGAGGAATAATTCATTTGTATTTTATGTCACATGACTTAAGGACTAAACCATCTTCCTGAAATGCTTGAGGGTGATGAAAAGACACGAAGGTAAATAATACTGAATTGAGGGCTGCTGGCCTGATTACTAGAGGCCTGCATACAACCTTATGACTCACTGATAGTGACCATTAGTGAGCAAAACACGAAGACACACAAGATTAAAGTATGGAGCCTGGCTTTGTCCATACTTTTAAGTAACCGTGGACAGTTGTTCCATTTCTCTGCTTCGGTGTTTCTACATTTGAGGGACGATAATTGTAACTTGATCAATCGCTTAAAAAAAATAAAAAAACGCCTTCTTTGTCAAATGCTCACAAGCAAGTATGTGATATAGACTGTGTATCCTTTTAGGTCCCGGAGAGTAAGAACATGAGCAAAAACATCCCAAAATTAGGTGATATGGCAAATTAGAGGTATAGTTAAATGTACTTCAAGTATTCCGATTCTTAATCTACGGGCCATAGGGGAAAACTCTGTCCTATAATAGAGTCTTTTTTGATAGTAAAGAATCCAACCGTTTTAAGTAATTGAAAATGTTGGAAGAAAATCAGAATCAGTTTGAAGTGTAGAGAGAAAAATGAACATACACTAACAAATTCTATCCCAGCTTTCTGTAGATGCTTATCTTTGTGAAGTGTGACCAAGATTTTTTTTAACTAACTAGCTAGCTAAGTAACAAATTAAACATAAAAATTAAAAAGGGAAGGCCCAGAAGGTTAAAGTCAAAATGACTTGGCACAGAGAGTTCTATGGGGAGGCAATATCAGGAGACACCATTCTTTTTTTTTCAATTTGTAGAAAAACAAATTGCAGTGCTAGGTCAGAAATCAACTGGTCAGTTAGAAATAACCTGGATACCAAGGCCCAAGAACTTTGAGAGGGTCATACCGCTTCAGACAGGGATAGAATGTCGAATATTCTGTCCCTTTGACACAAGAATGGGACCCGAGCCAGCTGACCGCAGTGGATTGTTTCACTCTCTCCCCGTCTCACATTCTAGTGATCTCATGCTGGACAATATTCATTTCCTCCTCCTCACCTGCTGAAGGAGACAGACATCATGCCCCAACATAAACAATAGCTTCCCAGCAATAGCTAAGACAGAGAGAAATATGCACAGAAGGTCAGCGATCTCAGAGATATTTATTAAGAGCACATATTGATATTTTAAGACATATAAATATGTATGAGATACAATCTCTGTTGTGTAGGCATTTATAGTCTGCTTGCATTGTACAATTCACCCCCAGCCTAAGTCAGTAAGATCAGTCACGTTGCTGGTTAGCTGCAGGAATCTTCACTTATTCCTTGCTGCCTCTTTTTTATTTATTGTTCTAATCACTGGGCATAATAGCAGCTAAGTCATGGACGGACGGTGCTGTGACAGGATAATGGTCTCCGGCTTTGAAAATAACGTCTCAGTTTCTCTCAGGCCTCTTCTTTGGCAGAAGGAGACCATTAGCTTGTCACATTGTCCAGCTCTACTGACATTATCTTTTAATTACCCCCAAAGACCCATCTCCCAGGCAGTGTGTCTGAGATTTTCAGAGCACTGGGCTTTTTGGACTGACATCCCGATCCATTTTATCATTTCACTTCAGAAAGTCTAAGGAGGGGAAGAAGATTAAAGGCTTTTAAAAATGGAGAAGAGCATTATGGGAAGACCTAGGAAAGGCCATATTCATGACGACAATTAAAGAGAAAGTGAAGTGGCAAGGGAAGCAAGTTACTCTTCAAGAATTCTAGGAACAGATGTGTGTGTGTGGCTCTGTGTATGGACAAGTACACCATGTTCAATAGGATATTCAAGACAAAAGTCAAGTTTCTGAGTCGAGTGTTTTTATAGTTGTGTATAGGGCATAATTAGAGAAGCAGAATGGTGCCAGGTCCTGGAATATTTGCTCTGCCCTCAACTTTTCTTGTGAGACAGACCCATATGTCTGGGTGGTCCTTTCTGTCGGCTCCATTGTTTCTGTCAAGTGTCTAAAGCGTTATTATGCCCACGAGGTTGGCCAGTGGTTCCATATCTCCACTGAGGGCAAATAAAGTAAATGAGCTTAATCTGTAGGAAGAGGCTAGGTGAGACATGAGAAAGCACTCTTGGGCCACAGAAGGTTTGAGATCCTGGCGGTCGAAAAAAGCAGGAGTTCTTCTTTGTTAACAGCGTGTTCTGGTGTGGGAAGGGTAAGGTGTGGCGTGGTCGGGAACCCCCAGGCTTGTGCGAGAGTTAGAAGAGAGGGACAGGGTAGAGCTTCTAACAGTTGGGTCAGTCAACAGTGGAACGGCTGTCTCTGGGTTTGTGACAGAAAGGGACAGATGCTATAGGAGATTCCAGCACAGGATGGGAGGGAACTCAAGTCCTAGGAAGTCACTTCTCTCTTGCTTCAGGACTGGGATTCTGCCTTCATCATTTTAGTGGCCTTGTGGTTCCCATAGAGGCCATCAGTGAGGAAAATGAGCTCTGTACAAATGTCTTTGTCTTGGTACAGTCCTATGACCCAGTTAACAGTGACAACAAGGCAACTCTTTGGAGATGTGCATTCCTCCTTGCCCCAGCTCTGGGAAAGATGGCTCCCTGCCCGTGTTTCCAGCAGACAATAATATCATGGCTTCCAGTCCCTGATTAAAGGCCTCCCTGGGGCCTTCACTTGTAGCCTGTCTTCTTTCCCTACAGCCCCACCCTCTTCTACATTCCAGAATCCCCTCCCTCTTCCTGTTATTGTCCTGCTCCTTTCTGATAAGATTACATTTGTCCCTATGAAGAGGAATTTTTCTTTCCTGTACATTAATGTTTTTCAAAGGCACGCTAATGAAAAGATCTCTATCCTAATGCCAGATAATTTATACTAAGTGTTCAGGGATCTGAGGGAGGAACAGGAGGGCCCAGGGGGGTGTGGGTGGGAGGCCCTGATTTCTCCTTTAATCACTTATGAAACATTTGACAAACTATCACCCAGCTTCTGATTCGGGTTTCCAAATGCAGTTTTGTTTTGGCTACAGGGAAAGAAATTGCATTTTACAAGCTAGAGTTGATAGTTCAGCTGTAAAGGAGAAAAGAGTCAGAAGACGCGAGTTCCAATGTTAACTTTGCTACTGTGCTCAGCTGCGAACATATGCTTCGCCAGTTCAGATCTACCTTAGCTTCCTCGTTTGTGAAATAGAGCCATTAATCTACTTCGGGCTTCTTAGGAGGGTTGGTGAAATACCATGTCAACCATACTTTGTAAGTGGGAAATATAAACCTAAGCTACTTTGATTACCTAGACATATAAATTGTGACTTCAGGTGAGTTGTATGAAACAGGCCCTGTTAACGGTTTTAGAACATTCCGGCATCCTCTTCGTCCTCAAATTCAGCTCCCAGTCAGGACTCACTGACGCTTTGTTTAAAAATACTGTGGAACTCTGGTCAAGCTTTACCAAATGAAAAATGAACCTCAGCGATTATTTTATAGATGGCAAAACGGAAGCCCAGGACGGACAAGAGAATTATTCAAGTCGGTGCCTCTTTTAACAGTAAAGCCAGCACTCAAATTTAGCCCAGACTTTAGATACCTGGGCTGGGTCCTTACCAGTCAAACACATAGTTTCTTCTACCAGGAACATGATGATTGTGATTGTCCTTTAAACTCATGTGGGATCTAAACCAAATAGACCTTGGACCTACTGTGGGCTCCCTAGCATGAAAGAAAGGGGCTTGGGTTTAAATTTACAGCCTTTTGTACTTCAAGGCTGTCGCTGATCTGCCGAGCTGACTATCTTCTGGCCTATCTTCCTGTTTCTTTTGGCTCTGCTGATTTATACCTCTCTTGGCCCTGACTGAGCCACTTGGCACGCGAGCTTACCAGAAGTTGTGGCTGTACAGCAATTGGCTTTGGTCCATTTATCAGTGGCTCAGAGAATTTGACATCCGTTAGTGCGATGGCAAACCTTGCCACCCCACCTGGAAATAATAGAAAACTGTTTCCACCGAAGCGCTAAGTATGTAGGGAAAAGCCATTTAATTCATATAAAAATAAGGCTGGACATTCAAACACCCAGGAACCTTTGGGGAGAGAAAAGACAAGTCATTCTCAAACCTTGATGCATATTAGAATCATCTGAGGAGCTCGTGAAACATTTGGATGCCCAAGCCCCAGCCTAGACCAACCAATGCTTCCCCAGCTAGAACGTTCACCAGAAACATTTGCTGGGCTTGTTGAAGCAGATTGCTGGGTCCGTCTCACAGAGTTTCTGATTCAGTAGGTCTATGGTGGAATCTGGGATTTTCAGTTCTAACATGTTCCTGGATGAGGTTGAAGCAGCTTGTCTGGGGATCTCAGTTTGAGAAATATTTCCCTAGATCAAGTATTGCAAAATGTCTGAGGACAGGATCCAGACATCAGTACTTTTTTCTTTTTTTTTAAAGTTCCCTAGGTGATTCCAATGTGTAACCAAACTTGAGAACTACTGACGATAGAGGGGAATGCAGATACCAGAGCAAGTAGCTACGGTGGCTCATTCATACCTGTAATCTTCTCGAGACATTGAGTCCCGAATCAGAGTGCAGCCTTCTGGTAATGAGACGGCTAGGCCTCTGCTTCTGTGGATCATACAACATAATTGGAAGGACACTAAGAATGCACTGCACCGAAATATTCCTTCCTTTGCTCCTTTCATCCTTTCCCCTTTCTTAACAAGGGCCCTAGGCTTCATGGGGCACATTTGCTTATTCCTGTGCTTTAAAGACATCAGAAAGGCATTTCCCGATGGATGCTGGAAGTCAGAGACTGACTTCAGGTGCCCGTTTCATGCCTGTAGGCTGAAGACATTTCTAGCTAAAAGAACAGTATAGCAGGACACTGTAACCGTGAAGTGCCAGGGGTCACTGGGTTGGCCTTGTCATGGGTATCGGAAGGTCCATGCAGTCAGAGGAGGTAGGGCATGAGGAAACTCTGCATGAATGTCTCACCATCTGCAGTCAGTGGGATGATACTGGCTAAAATGGAAGGGGTGGGTATTAACCTGGTAGTCATTAATTAAGGATAGCTAATAATCAATTAATATTGATCTGTCATATGATCAAGTTCATTGTATACATTTTCTTCTTAATTTAATCGCAGTAATCATAAGAGACAGACATTAGGGTTCTATTTTATGGGGGGAGGGCAGTAAGATGCAGAGAGGGAAGGTAGTTTGCCAAAGGTCCTAAAGCTGGATTCCTACCTAAGTCTGGCCCAGCACATCACTGAGTGCCAGAGATTTCTGTCCAAAGGACACATCAGGAGGGGAAACGGCAGCAGCAGGGAGCTAAGGGGGGGCACATACTCAGGCTGCAACTGTTTTTGAACAAAGGAAGTGTTTAAAGAGGCTGGAGAGTGAGGCCAAGATGGTTCAGAAGACAATGATACCAACTTCGAAAACTTGATTCTCATTAGCCAAAGTCATTATTAACATGATGTAGTAATTTATGCATATATATAGTTGACCCCTGAATAACTCCGGGGGCCAAGGTTATTGACCCCCAGGCAGTTGAAAATTCACGTAAAACTTTTGACACCTCCCCTGCCCCGCCCCAAAAGAACTTAGCTACTACTAACCTACTCTTGACTGGGAGCCTTACCAATAACATAAACAGTAGACAGTATTTAACACATATTTTGTATATCTCTTACATATTGTATTCAGATGATAAAATAAGCTGCAGAAAATGTTAAGAAACTCGTAGGAAAGAGAAAGCACATTTTCAGGAATGTACTGTATTTTTCTAAAAAAATTTTGTGTATAAGTGGGTTAGTATGGTCCAAACCTGTGTTGTCTAAGGGCCAATCGATCTTACAGGCAAAATGGATTTGCAAAATCTGGAAACATGCAGCAACGACTGACTTGCAGCTAATGTTTTCTATTAGTAGTCCAACCTGAACATTTTTTATCTGTTGATGCGGATTTTTCTAAAATATGATTTTTAACAAGTGCATTTTATTACGCTGTATGTGTGTGCCAGATTTAAACCTATTGTAGGGGGTGCCTGGGTGGCTCAGTCGGTGAGCGTCCGATTTCAGCTCAGGTCATGATCTCACGGTTCGTGAGTTCGAGCCCCGCATCGGGCTCTGTGCTGACAGCTCGGAGCCTGGAGCCTGCTTTGGATTCTGTGTCTCCCTCTGTCTCTGCTCCTCCCCCGCTCACACTCTGTCTCTCTGTCAAAAATAAATAAACATTTAAAAATAAATAAATAAATAAACCTATTGTAGGACTTATAATAAAGATTCTATCAAATCCTGCATCTTTACTTATTTTTAATGTAAAATTCCTACAAATTGAATTGTTGGGTCTGGGATACACATATTTTTAAGGTCTTTGACACCTCTTACTAAATTGCTGGTTCACAGCACGCTACATCACTGAGCCGCCCCATGGACTGATCGTTCCAGGCTGTGCATATTCCTGGAGTGGCATGCATCCAGACTGGCTTGCTTCTGCAGGGGGCGCTGCTCTCAGATTTAGCTTTCTCTGACTTGAGAAACTACTAAAAATTATTCATTTCTGGGGCGCCTGGGTGGCTCAGCTGGTTAAGCATCTGACTCTTGGTTTCTGCTCAGGTCATGATCTCACAGCTCGTGCGTCTGAGCCCCTCGTCGAGCTCTGCGCTGGCATCATAGAGCCTGCTTGGGATTAGGTCTCCTTCTCTGTCTGCCCCTCCTCTGCCCGCATGCACGCTCGCTCTCTCTCTCCAAAATAAATAAATAAACATTAACGAAAAAAATATTTCATTCTCGTTAGCTCCCAACAGCAACTCTCCATAAATTTGTTGAATCTCTGATGTTTTTTTAAGGTTCAGGAATTTTCTGTATTTTTAACGAATCAAGACTATGTAGATTTCATATATATATCTGAGTCCAAAACACCTTTGTCTTCACAATAAATGTTGGAGAACACACAAGGAACTAGAAAAGAATGTGATACTTATACTGATAACTGCCTATTGTGCATTTTCCTTAAAGTGGTTTTTTATGTCTTGTCATTCTTATCACCGTTTCTAAAGAAAAACTCCTTTATCCCAAGCAAAAAGGCACAAGAGGTGAAGTTTGGCTTCATGAATAAAACTCATATTCCTAGGCCTAGCAAAGAACTCACAAAAGTGTCTCCAAAAAAGTTTTATTTTGTTAAACTAGTTTTCAGCCTCCATTGTCAAAGGGTCCCCATTTATGCCAGTCTCAAAAACACACTGGATATTAATGCTTTTAAATACCAATTTGAGGGGCGCCTGGGTGGCTCAGTCGGTTAAGCGTCCAACTTCGGCTCAGGTCATGATCTCACAGTTTGTGGGTTCGAGCGCCGCGTCAGGCTCTGTGCTGACAGCTCAGAGCCTGCAGCCTGCTTTGGATTCTGTGTCTCCCTCTCTCTCTGCCCCTCCCCTGCTCATGCTCTGTCTCTCTCTGTCTCAAAAATAAATAAAAACATTAAAAAAATAAATAAATACCAATTTGATAGGTAAAAATAGTGCCCATGGAAAATTTGTTCTTTATTTTAGAGAGAAAGAATGACAGCAGGAGAGAGGGGCAAAGGGAGAGAGAGAAAGGATCCTAAGATGGCTCCACACTCAGCAGGGTGCCCAGTGCAGGGCTTGATCCCACGACCTTGGGATCATGACCTGAACCAAAATCAAGAGTGGGACGCTCAACTGACTGAGCCACCCAGGCGCCCACCCGTTGAAATTTTTTATTGGCATCACATCTTACTAGAAAATAAAAAATATGTGTGTGTGTGTATATATATATATATATATATATATGTGTGTGTGTGTGTGTGTGTGTGTGTTTATTTAACCAAGTAGGATTTCTACAGATTTATCAATTCTCTATTACCATTGTAATGGAAAACGTTGGCTTAAATCATAATTCAGACTTACTAACACACTTAGCCACATTTTCTCTTCATGCTTCTAATAGCCTCCTTCTTTACGAATCCTGGACTTTCTGACTTAGAACTCCCAGATACTGTGCGTGTGTGTGTGTGTGTGTGTGTGTGTGTGTAGTGGTGGGGAGGGGTTCTTTCCCCAAACACTTTGTGTTTTGGAACTAATGAAAGGAATATTTTCACTTTAGGAAAATCCGCATTTCTATTTGTGTCTTCATTTTCTTACCTTACTCCACCCCCTTGTTAACCACCTCATTTCCCAATTAACCTAGGCATCCCTGATTCTGGGGGTGAAAGGCGAAACAAAGAGCTGTGCAGACAATATATAATACCCCCACGAGGGCGTCAGAATTTGACAGCCTTCAATAGGTTAATTTTTCAAAGTGGTAAGCTGATATTTCTGTATAAAATGCACATCTGCGGGGTAAATGGTATTAAGTGTTGGTGAATTATGGTCTCAGCCTAGGGGTCACTTGAGCTTCAGTGCTACAAGCACCTTAATGCTTTTTTGAATGAAGGCTCCACTAATTGCTTCCATATGATTCTCCCCTTGTCCCTCCTCCCAGCCTCCATCACTGTCCCCACCCCCTCCCCAATTTTGCTTTGGCACACACAGGAATAATGAGCTATGAAATTGTACCATGTTGATTGGAGGCTGATGTTGGAACAGAACCTGCCATTTTCCCCTGGATTTGCTTTGACTCTTGAAGTTCAGACAGCTTTGGGGTCAAGTCCCAGAAGCCATAAGTCCACCCCCCCTTGCTCCTTACTCCCCCATTCTTTTAAACCACTGGGAGTGTGCACTTAGACTGTGAAGGGGCAGACAGACCATTAATTAGCTTGACTGTTATGCTGTCTGGTGGAAGCGGGATCTGAGGGCATTTTAAAGGGTGTGTTGGCATGTTGATGGGAAGGAGAGAGGGGAAAGGGGTGTAAGCATTTCCAAAATATGCCACCGAAGGATCCCCTGGGTGAGCCTCGCTGGCCCAGAAATGAGCCTTCTGAGGTTTGCCTACTCCCCAACACAGATCACCAGGCAAAGTCTGAACACCGGCACGCTGAAAAGAGGAACCAGACAACTTGGGCTGGCCTCCTGGATGGAGGTCAAATTTTAAAATATTGTCAATTTACCTAAAAGAGGATCAGCGGGAGACCTGGCAACAGGCAAATGTTTATAAAGACGAAGAAACCCTGTGTGGATCACGCACCTATCGCGTGCCAGGCACCTTCTTAACCATGGGGCTAGGGCTCTCATTCACTTGGCTTCCCTGGGAGGCAGGTAGGGACACACCCACTTCTATGGGAAGAAAAGAAGGTTCATTACATCAAGCAGCTCGCCCAGGATTACCACTCAATCTTACAGACGGTGGATCTACATCCACACTGGGATCTATCTACTTGACTTCAAAGCCTGTGCTCTCGGCAGTTGAGCAGTACATGGACTCGTGTTCCCGAGTTATGCAGACCCACCACTCACAGGCTGAGTAGCCCAGAAACACTCAGTTTTCACATCTGTAAAATGAGGATGGTCTTTCCATATACCTTACCTAGCTATTGTGAGATAAGATAGGGTAAGTTAAGGATGCACGTCCAACAATTAGCATAGTGCACCTTTTGAGCATTCAGAAGATGTTAGTTATTATTAATCCTTGTTTTGGTTGTTATCACTACTTCCGGTTCCTCCCAGAAACCACCGATCACCACTACCTCCTAATCCTTGAGACTCGGGAAGGCCTAGAGCTCCTCAAGCCAAGCTACCCTTGACTTTAAGCCCAGCTTCTTTTCCTGATCAGTGCAGCCTGGAGTGACTGTGCCCTCTCTTGAATGGCTCTCGCGTAACCTGCCTATTCTCTTGGCAGTAGGACGCACTGTCCTTTCCCTTTAATTGTATTTTCATTTTATAGCTATTTAATACCCCCCATATTTGTAGCTTATTCTCTTTAATTGCATTATGAACTAGTATTTTCATTTTATAGCTACTTAATGTCCCCCATGTTTATGGCTTCTTCTCCCACTAAATTGTGGGGGTCTCTGTAGGGTAGGGGGTCTCACGTTTCTTTGAGTTTCTTAGTGCACCTGGTTGGAAGCCATGCCAGCATTGCTGCTCCAAGAAAGTTCGAGAATTCTATCTTATAACATTTTAATAAAAAGTATAAACTAAAGGAATTTGGTAGAATTTGTTTTTATCCCCCATATCTCTGGTCTGGTATGGAGTCTGTACCTGGCTGGGCCACTCAGAACCACCTGCATGTCTCAGGCCACTGTGACATCAGTATGACTGCTAGCCTCTAGATGCGAGCCAGTATTTGGAGTTCCCTTTGAGACAATTAGATGTAGTTGGGGGGAAAAAAACCAGTTCGACAAAAGATTTGACCAAACAAAATGTTATTTGTTTTTAAAGGTTCTCTTCTCCTCACTATGCATTTGACTCATAGCCTCCCAAATGGTTGACACGTATCTATCTTTGCCCAGCACAAATTCATGCTGAATGTGCTTATAGTCAGGGTTCTTTCAGACACATTTTACAAAAGCTTAACAAAAAGCAGCTTGAGTAAAAAGGATGCTAGAGATGAACTGAAAACCAAAACACAGCTTTCAGGGGTCTTAAAAACTGGAATCCAAACCATCTTCTTTCCCTGCCTCCCCTCTCCAATCTCTCTCTCTCTCTCTTCATTCTCTCTCTCTTTATTTTTCCTTTTCTCTCGCTCATAGATATACTCTTTTTTCAGCTCTGGGATTACATTCTTAAAGATCTATAATCAGATAAGAAAGTTTCTCCAGCAGTACCACTTAGAAAATTACTAGGTGGAATTCTGATAGAAACTGGCATGGGGAATATTATAATTAGCATAGTGTAGGTCCCATGCACCCCACCCCAACCCGTGACATAGTCAGGCCAACTTTACTGCCTAATCACTCAACAATCTTAAGAGGCAGCTAGGATAAAAGGTTAAACAATTGAATGTTATTAGATTATTTTGCCTTGCCCTTATTCATTATGGATTTATTCAACAAATATTTAACTGGGCACTGAGGAGGGAATGAACAATAGCCATGGTTGTGACCCGTGGGTAGCTAACATTTGAATGGAGAGGAGTGGCCATTAAAGAATTCCTCACAACAAAGGGACGCGTTAGGGGAGGAAAAGTTCAGGGTGCTCCAGGAATATTCCACAGGAGCTCCTAAGTCCGGGAAGGGATGGATTCCGGGAGGAAGTGAACTTCAAGCTGAGATGTTTGAAGTGAATTATAGTTGGCCTGGTGAAGAGCAAGGGAGAGAACATTCTGTGCCTGTGAGAAGCCTAAGTTACGTTTGTTTGTGTTCATGTCTTCTCTCCTCTTCTGCCCCCTAAGAACAAGATCAATGATCTTGCTTGTTTTTGTGCCTTTCCAATCTTCTTCAATGGGGCATTTCCCAGAGTTCGTATTCACAGTGATATTAACATTTATGTGGTAACTAATGTAGGCCAGGTACTATTCTAAGTGCTTTATGTTATTAATTAATTATGTTATTAATTAATTGAATGCACAGAATAATTCTATGAGGTAGAAAAATTTATCAACAGTTTTCTAAATGAGTAAATGAAGGTACAAAGAGCTTAAGTAATTAGTACAATGTTACAGAGCTTATAAATTCTGGAGCCAAAATTGGAACCCAAGGAATCTGATGTCAGAGTCCAAAAGCTTACCCATTATGCTATACTGTCTATTGAATGATGGATGGACAGATGGATGAGAGCAAAACTAGAGGCATAGGACCCTGGACATGGAACATCCAGGGATAGTACCCAAGAGAAATACACATGTTGAATGTATCTGTCTTAAAAACCACAGAGATATAGCTGGTCAGTTAACCATGGATGTTGTAATGCCTGGTTAGAAGGCTAAGAAGTTCTTTCCCATGGTTGCAAATCAGTTCCTCAAAACTATATTGACTCTCTTTGCAATACAGACCTCACCAAACTGCAAACAGGGGGCTTGAAACAATTGAGAGTAATCTTGAATTCCACTGTTGTGAATTCCAAATAATTTTGTAATTCCCTTTTTTCTTGATTTCCCCAGATTCCTCAAATCATTGTCCAGCGCCCCACCTCTGCCATGTAAGAGTCATAAAATAACTGTAAGTACTCGAAAGCATCCTAGAAGGTGATTTGTTTGCCTAAAAACTTATACGTCTAGTTTATGAATCTTTTCCATTTTGGTGAAAATAAATGATGTTTCTGAAGAGTTTATAGCTTAGCATTCCAGTATCTGTTTAATAACTATTCAGCTGGTAAAGGATGAGCTAGGGGAATGAGAGCTGCATACAGTTGATGGATATATTATTTGAGGTATAATATTACAGGATAATCCCAGTGATTGGCCTTTGACCCAAAGTCTCAGGTATCTGTGGATATTGCCTCTGAACTTCCTCCAGCTCCAAATCTGAGTATTCTGGTTACTGAACTCTGCAATGAGGGGCATAGATAGCTTCCCAGAGTTTTTTTATATTTTAAGTTTATGTATTTATTTTTGAGAAGTGGAGAGGGGCAGAGAGAGAGAGAGAGGGAGAGAGAATCCCAAGCAGGCTTTGCTGTCAGCACAGAGCCCAAAGTGGGGCTTGATCCTGGGAACCGTGAGATCATGACCCAAGCCAAAATCAAGAGTTGGACATTTACCCAACTGAGCCACACAGGCATCCCGTTCCCGGAGTTCTTATGGAGGCTGAAGAACCATTGCCGCGAATGGCATCACTTCCCCTTGTCATCGGGCTCCACTTACCAGGATACAATCACACTGTCTATAAAATTCTTTCCCATACGGTGTACTGAGGTCCAGGTCTATCTCACCAAGTCTCTACACTTGCTCCTGACACACTGGCAAAGGAATTTATGATGTTCCCGACCAGAGAGAATGTGGAGAAATATGAAATTTTAACCGAAACTAAGCATTTTCACTGGAAGCAACTGACTCTTAAAAAAAAAAAAAAAAACAAAAAAAAACAAACAACTGGTGAGGGGTGCCTGGGTGGCTCTATCAGTTAAGAATCCAGCTCTTGACTTTGGCTCAGGTCATGATCTCATGGTTTGTGGGTTCAAGCCCTGTGACGGGCTATGCACTGTGTCAGAGAGGAGCCTGCTTGGAATTCCCTCCCCCTCTCTCTCTGCCCCTACCTCATTCACATGCTATCTCTGTCTCTCTCACTCTCTCAAAATAAATAAACTTAAAAAATATGGTTAAAGAAGCTGAGAAAATGACTTCAAGACAGTGGCAGATTGGAACAAAGCAGAAGTAGGAGTAAGCGGAGGCTTCTAGGGTTACAGCTACTGACACCATTTTGTCATCTGCGTTTTGCTGAGAGGCCTTTAAAGGGTTCTAGTTCAACCCATGAGAGCTAAAGAATCACAAATATTTTTTATCTAACGTATGGCTCTGCAAACTGCACTCATTTGATTGAAAAAAATACTTGTGTTGTTGCGACAGTTTATACCTTTTAATGGCTAAACATGCATCATAAGCTTAGAGACCATTGGCTTTTATTCATTTACATTATTCATTTACTTGTTTACTTTTATTTGCCTTTTCATGTGTAATGACCCTTTTGGTATTGGAATATTGACCTTACTCTTAATGGTTTGTAAGCACTCTTTATGTTTGTTTATTAACTACATATCTATTACGTGTATAGTTTCCTGTGCCCCCCCCCAAAAAAAAAATACCAGTCACATAGTTCATGCTTGATAAATGTTTGCTAATTACAGACAAAAATTAAAGTTTATCTTTTGGGGAATATGGCCAAGATTACTAGTTGTCAATGTATGAGTCTAAGCATAATGCAGCTAGTCTAACTTTGCTTCAGAAACAAATGACCACATCTCTGTGGTTCATATAGTAAAATGATTAATTTCTTAGTCACATGCACATCAGCTCTGGTGTCATTGCCTCTGTACTATGTCTTTACTTCAGGACCCACACTGAAAAAAGCAGTCTCCATAGAGATCAGAGACGCCACAAGTCAGGGAAACATCTTAGATCACAGCACATGCTTCAGTATCTTAGAGCATCTGCTCAGAGAAAACATATGTCAAATCAGCCATAAGTGGTACAGGGATAAATTCTATAGGGTTGAGTCCAGAAGAGAGGGACAGTGAGTATTTGGAACAAATAAGTGCAATGTTTCCCAACTAAGATTCATTCTCCCTTTCTTTCAGCAGTTAATAGACCCTTGAGTTTTACTTCTGGATATGACTGCTGTGCCAAACACTATAGTATTTCTAAATCACATTTGCAGCTAGGTGTGGGCATTTAAGTTTTACTCATGTAATCCTAGCAGAAATGTAACCTTCAAGGTAAGGGGATCTCCCTCCATTCTTCTTCCCTTCCCATGACTAGAATACAATTAATTTTGATGAATTCTAACTTTTTGAAAAATGGGTCTTGCTTGGTGTCGTTGCCCCACCTAAGGTCACAAAGAGTTTTTTCCCTCTGTTTTCTTATAAAAGTTTTAACTTTTAAAGCTCACATTTAAGTCTGATAACATAGTTAATTTTTGTGTAGGGTACCACGTAAGGATCGAAGCTCATCCTTTAGTCTGTGGATATCCACTTGTCCCAACATCATTTGTTAAAAAGACTATTCTTTCCCATTGAATGGCTTCAGGACCCTTGTCAAAAATCAGCTGGCTCGGGGCACCTGGGTGGCTCAGTAGGTTAAGCATCCAACTCTTGATTTCGGCTCAGGTCATGGTATCACTTTGTAGATCAAACCTGGGCATCTATGCTGACAGGGCAGAGCCCGCTTGGGATATTCTCTCTCTCTTTCCTCTCCACCTCACGCGGGCATGAATGAGCACTTGAGCTCTCTCTCTCAAAATAAATAAACATTTAAAAAACTTAAAAAAAATCAGCTGACTCTAAATATAAGGTTTCGATTATGGACCCTTAATTCTGTTCCATTGGTGGTATATCTGTATCATTGATATAACCATGTCTTTACACCCATATCACTCTGTCTTAATTGTAGTGATTTTATAGTAAGTGTTGCAGTTGAAAATTACAGGTTCCTCTACTTTGTTCTTTTTCAAGAGTTCTTTGGTGGTCAGTTTCTATAACGTAATTGCTGGAATACGGTTCTCACTGAACCTATAGACCAAGATGGGGGATTGCCATCTTAATATTGAAATTTCCAGCCCACGAATAAGGAATGTCATTCAGTTAATTTTTATTTTTAAATTGCTCTCAGCAATGTTTTGTAGTGGTCAATACACAACTCTCACTCTTCTTTTGTTAAATTCGTTCCTAAGTATTTCATTCATTTTACTCTATTGTGAATAGAATTGTTCCTTTATTTTATTTTTCATTTGTCCACTGCTAGTATATAAAACTACAACTGAGTTTTATGTATTGATCTTGCATGCTGAGACCTTGCTGCATTTATTTGTAAGTTCTAGGTGTGTGTGTGTGTGTGTGTGTGCGTTCTTTAGGTTTTTCTACACACAAGATCACTGGAAATAAATACAGGTTTACTTCTGCCTTTTTAATATGGATGTCTTTATTTTTCTTACCTCTTGACTTGTCTAGTCAATGTCTAGCACAATGTTGAATTTAAAGGTTGAGAGTAGATATAAGGGGGTGAAAGTAGATATAATTCCCCCTGATATAGGGGGGAAAACATTTGTTTTCTACAATTAATTGTGATGTTAGCTATAGGTTGAGGAAGTCCTCTTCCATCTTAGGAGAGAGATTTTTTTTTAATCATAAATGCATATTAGATTTTTCTTAAAATTTTTTACAGAAGATATTATGATCATGTGTTTTTATCTATTTATATGCTATACCACATTAGTATACTACTGGTTATTCTATTGTTATTATTCTATTGATACACTGTATTACATTAATTGACTTTTTAATGCTATCCAAGATCATGTTGCATAATTCTGTTTATGTGTTATTGGAGTTGACTGGCTAATATTTTCTTGAAATTACTTTATTTATTTTTTTAATTAAAAAATATTTAGTTTTGAAAGAGAGCGAGAAATAGCATGAGGTGGGGAAGGAGCAGAGAGAGAGGGAGACACCGAATCGGAAGCAGGCTCCAGGCTTGGAGCTTTCAGAACAGAGCTGAATGTGGGGCTCAAACCCACAAACTGTGAGACCATGACCTGAGCTGCAGTCAGATGCTTAACAGACTGAGCCACCCAGGCACCCAGGCACACAAGAATTTCTTGAAATTCTTGTGTCTATATTCATGAAGATTATGGTTTGTAGTTTTTTTTTTTCTTCATGGTGTGTTTTCGTGGCTTTGGTATCAGAGGAATACCAGCCTCAAAGAATGAGTTGGAAAGGGACTCCTTTTCCTCAATTTTCTGCAATAATTTTTGAAATATTCTATTATTTTTTGTTAATTTCCTATAAAATTCACCATCCATAAGACCTGAGCTTTTATCTGTGAGAAAATTTTATTTTATTTTATTTTATTTTTTGTTTTTTTTTGTTTTTTTTTTTCCTTTTATTTTTTTTTATATGAAGTTTATTGACAAATTGGTTTCCATACAACACCCAGTGCTCATCCCAAAAGGTGCCCTCCTCAATACCCATCACCCACCCGCCCCTCCCTCCCACCCCCCATCAACCCTCAGTTTGTTCTCAGTTTTTAACAGTCTCTTATGCTTTGGCTCTCTCCCACTCTATCCTCTTTTTTTTTTTTTTGTTCCTTCCCCTCCCCCATGGGTTCCTGTTAAGTTTCTCAGGATCCACATAAGAGTGAAACCATATGGTATCTGTCTTTCTCTGTATGGCTTATTTCACTTAGCATCACACTCTCCAGTTCCATCCACGTTGCTACAAAAGGCCATATTTCATTTTTTCTCATTGCCACGTAGTATTCCATTGTGTATATAAACCACAATTTCTTTATCCATTCATCAGTTGATGGACATTTAGGCTCTTTCCATAATTTGGCTATTGTTGAGAGTGCTGCTATGAACATTGGGGTACAAGTGCCCCTATGCATCAGTACTCCTGTATCCCTTGGGTAGATTCCTAGCAGTGCTATTGCTGGGTCATAGGGTAGGTCTATTTTTAATTTTCTGAGGAACCTCCACACTGCTTTCCAGAGCGGCTGCACCAATTTGCATTCCCACCAACAGTGCAAGAGGGTTCCCGTTTCTCCACATCCTCTCCAGCATCTATAGTCTCCTGATTTGTTCATTTTGGCCACTCTGACTGGCGTGAGGTGATACCTGAGTGTGGTTTTGATTTGTATTTCCCTGATAAGGAGCGACGCTGAACATCTTTTCATGTGCCTGTTGGCCATCTGGATGTCTTCTTTAGAGAAGTGTCTATTCATGTTTTCTGCCCATTTCTTCACTGGGTTATTTGTTTTTCGGGTGTGGAGTTTGGTGAGCTCTTTATAGATTTTAGATACTAGCCCTTTGTCCGATATGTCATTTGCAAATATCTTTTCCCATTCCGTTGGTTGCCTTTTAGTTTTGTTGGTTGTTTCCTTTGCTGTGCAGAAGCTTTTTATCTTCGTAAGGTCCCAGTAATTCACTTTTGCTTTTAATTCCCTTGCCTTTGGGGATGTGTCGAGTAAGAGATTGCTACGGCTGAGGTCAGAGAGGTCTTTTCCTGCTTTCTCCTCTAAGGTTCTGATGGTTTCCTGTCTCACATTTAGGTCCTTTATCCATTTTGAGTTTATTTTTGTAAATGGTGTGAGAAAGTGGTCTAGTTTCAACCTTCTGCATGTTGCTGTCCAGTTCTCCCAGCACCATTTGTTAAAGAGGCTGTCTTTTTTCCATTGGATGTTCTTTCCTGCTTTGTCAAAGATGAGTTGGCCATATGTTTGTGGGTCTAGTTCTGGGGTTTCTATTCTATTCCATTGGTCTGTGTGTCTGTTTTTGTGCCAATACCATGCTGTCTTGATGATGACAGCTTTGTAGTAGAGGCTGAAGTCTGGGATTGTGATGCCTCCTGCTTTGGTCTTCTTCTTCAAAATTCCTTTGGCTATTCGGGGCCTTTTGTGGTTCCATATGAATTTTAGGATTGCTTGTTCTAGTTTCGAGAAGAATGCTGGTGCAATTTTGATTGGGATTGCATTGAATGTGTAGATAGCTTTGGGTAGTATTGACATTTTGACAATATTTATTTTTCCAATCCATGAGCAGGGAATGTCTTTCCATTTCTTTAAATCTTCTTCAATTACCTTCATAAGCTTTCTATAGTTTTCAGCATACAGATCCTTTACATCTTTGGTTAGATTTATTCCTAGGTATTTTATGCTTCTTGGTGCAATTGTGAATGGGATCAGTTTCTTTATTTGTCTTTCTGTTGCTTCATTGTTAGTGTATAAGAATGCAACTGATTTCTGTACATTGATTTTGTATCCTGCAACTTTGCTGAATTCATGTATCAGTTCTAGCAGAATTTTGGTGGAGTCTATCGGATTTTCCATGTATAATATCATGTCATCTGCAAAAAGCGAAAGCTTGACTTCATCTTTGCCAATTTTGATGCCTTTGATTTCCTTTTGTTGTCTGATTGCTGATGCTAGAACTTCCAGCACTATGTTAAACAACAACGGTGAGAGTGGGCATCCCTGTCGTGTTCCTGATCTCAGGGAAAAAGCTCTCAGTTTTTCCCCGTTGAGGATGATGTTAGCTGTGGGCTTTTCATAAATGGCTTTTATGATCTTTAAGTATGTTCCTTCTATCCCGACTTTCTCAAGGGTTTTTATTAAGAAAGGGTGCTGGATTTTGTCAAAGGCCTTTTCTGCATCGATTGACAGGATCATATGGTTCTTCTCTTTTTTTTTGTTAATGTGATGTATCACGTTGATTGATTTGCGAATGTTGAACCAGCCCTGCATCCCAGGAATGAATCCCACTTGATCATGGTGAATAATTCTTTTTATATGCTGTTGAATTCGATTTGCTAGTATCTTATTGAGAATTTTTGCATCCATATTCATCAGGGATATTGGCCTGTAGTTCTCTTTTTTTTACTGGGTCTCTGTCTGGTTTAGGAATCAAAGTAATACTGGCTTCATAGAATGAGTCTGGAAGTTTTCCTTCCCTTTCTATTTCTTGGAATAGCTTGAGAAGGATAGGTATTATCTCTGCTTTAAACGTCTGGTAGAACTCCCCTGGGAAGCCATCTGGTCCTGGACTCTTATTTGTTGGGAGATTTTTGATAACTGATTCAATTTCTTCGCTGGTTATGGGTCTGTTCAAGCTTTCTATTTCCTCCTGATTGAGTTTTGGAAGAGTGTGGGTGTTCAGGAATTTGTCCATTTCTTCCAGGTTGTCCAATTTGTTGGCATATAATTTTTCATAGTATTCCCTGATAATTGTTTGTATCTCTGAGGGATTGGTTGTAATAATTCCATTTTCATTCATGATTTTATCTATTTGGGTCATCTCCCTTTTCTTTTTGAGAAGCCTGGCTAGAGGTTTGTCAATTTTGTTTATTTTTTCAAAAAACCAACTCTTGGTTTCGTTGATCTGCTCTACAGTTTTTTTAGATTCTATATTGTTTATTTCTGCTCTGATCTTTATTATTTCTCTTCTTCTGCTGGGTTTAGGCTGCCTTTGCTGTTCTGCTTCTATTTCCTTTAGGTGTGCTGTTAGATTTTGTATTTAGGATTTTTCTTGTTTCTTGAGATAGGCCTGGATTGCAATGTATTTTCCTCTCAGGACTGCCTTCGCTGCGTCCCAAAGCGTTTGGATTGTTGTATTTTCATTTTCGTTTGTTTCCATATATGTTTTGATTTCTTCTCTAATTGCCTGGTTGACCCACTCATTCGTTAGTAGGGTGTTCTTTAACCTCCATGCTTTTGGAGGTTTTCCAGACTTTTTCCTGTGGTTGATTTCAAGCTTCATAGCATTGTGGTCTGAAAGTATGCATGGTATAATTTCAATTCTTGTAAACTTATGAAGGGCTGTTTTGTGACCCAGTATATGATCTATCTTGGAGAATGTTCCATGTGCACTCGAGAAGAAAGTATATTCTGTTGCTTTGGGATGCAGAGTTCTAAATATATCTGTCAAGTCCATCTGATCCAGTGTCTCATTCAGGGCCCTTGTTTCTTTACTGACCGTGTGTCTAGATGATCTATCCATTTCTGTAAGTGGGGTGTTAAAGTCCCCTGCAATTACCACATTCTTATCAATAAGGTTGCTTCTGTTTATGAGTAATTGTTTTATATATTTGGGGGCTCTGGTATTCGGCGCATAGACATTTATAATTGTTAGCTCTTCCTGATGGATAGACCCTGTAACTATTATATAATGTCCTTCTTCATCTCTTGTTACAGCCTTTAATTTAAAGTCTAGTTTGTCTGATATAAGTATGTGAGAAAATTTTAAACTACTAACTTGACTTCGTTACTTGATATGTGTCTTCAAATTTTCCATATCTTTTAAGACAGTTTGGTATTTTGTGTTTTCTAATAATTCGTCTAATAAATCTACATTGTCTGTATAATCTTTTTCATTTATTTCTTAAAAATTCTTTTAATGTTTATTTATTTTTGAGAGAGAGAAAGAGAGAGAGCATGAGTGTGGGAAGGGCAGAGAGAGAGGGAGACACAGAATCTGAAGCAGGCTCCAGGCTCTGAACTGTCAGCATAGAGTCCAACGTGGGACTTGAACTCGTCAACCACGAGATCATGACCTGAGCTGAAACTGGATGCTTCACCCACTGAGCCATCCAGGCGCCCCTCATGTCTTTATGATCTGTTGTGATAGTCTCTATTTTGTATCTGATTTTGACAATTTGTCTCCTTTCTTTGTGTCTTACTTGCTGAAGATGTCTGTTTTGCTGATATTGTATTTTATTTTTTGAAGTTTATTTATTTTGAGAGAGAGAGTCAGAGTGAGAGAGAGAGTGCACAACCATGGGGAGGGGCAGAGAGAGAGGGAGAGACAGAATCTCAAGCAGGCTCCACACTGTCAGCCCAGAGCCTGACGTGGGACTCGATCTCACGAACTATGAAATCATGACCTGAGCCAAAATCAAGACTCAGACAGTTCACCGACTGAACCACCTAAGTACCCCTATTTTGCTGCTATTTTGAAAGGACCTCTTTTTGGTTTCATTGATTTTTCTCTATAGTATTTCTGTTTTCTCCTTCCTCTATGTTATTATTGCCATGCATATTACATCTTTATGCATTATAAAGCCAACAATATAGTATTATAATTATCTATTTATATAATCATGTCTTCCAAAATAATTGTGACCATACAAGAGAAAAATACAATTGTAGAGTCTTTTATATTAACCCACACATTTATTAAGTCTGGAGATCTTTATCTCTTACTTTAAAGTCAAGCTATCATCTGATAATCCTTTAAGTTACCATTTCCTTATCTCAAAATAACTTCTTTCCTTCATTCCTCCTTTTGGCTACCATTATGCTAGTGATTATGTGGTATGTACTACATCGTTATATGTTATATATAAAACAGTACAATTTTCTTTTTTAATATATATATTTTTTTAACGTTTATTTATTTTTGGGACAGAGAGAGACAGAGCATGAACGGGGGAGGGTCAGAGAGAGAGGGAGACACAGAATCGGAAACAGGGTCCAGGCTCTGAGCCATCAGCCCAGAGCCCGACGCGGGGCTCGAACTCACGGACCGCGAGATCGTGACCTGGCTGAAGTCGGACGCTTAACCGACTGCGCCACCCAGGCGCCCCAAGTACAATTTTCTTTAAAAATTTTTTTTTAATGTTTATTTATTTTTGAGACAGAGAGAGACAGAGCATGAATGGGGGAGGGTCAGAGAGAGAGGGAGACACAGAATCTGAAACAGGCTCCAGGCTCCAGGCTCTGAGCTGTCAGCATAGAGCCCGTTGCAGGGCTTGAACTCATGGACTGTGAGATCATGACCTGAGCCGAAGTCAGACGCTTAACCGACTGAGCCACCCAGGCGCCCCAAGTTTTCTAATTATTGTTTTCTGCAATTGTCTTAAACAAATCAAGAATGGAGAAAAACATATTTATACCGTTTTCTATTTTTACCTATCTATGTAATTGCTGTTACCAGTACTCTTTATTTTAATGGCTTCGTTTCCCTTCGATTTGAAGCACTTCCTTTTGCATTTCTTATTTCTTGCAAAGGATTTAGTATCAACAAATTCTCTGCTTTTGTTTATCCGGTAATATATTTGTTTACCTTTACTTTTGAAAGGGAGTTTTGTAAGATATAGAAGTCTTGTCTGGCGTTTTTCTTTGAGTACTTTAAACATGTCATTATTTTGTCTTCTGGCCTCCACTGCTTTCATAGAAAAGTCAGCTCTGACTTTTATTGTGGTTCCTTTGTATATGATCAGTCATTTTGTATCTGAATAATGTTCCATTGCATAGATGTACAAGTTTACTATCCAGTCCCCTATTGAATAGGTCTTAGTTGCTTCCAAGTTTTGACAGTTATGAAGAAAGTTGGTATGATCATCTGTGTGCAGATTTTTGTGTGGACATAAGGTTTTGACTCATTTAATAAATATCAAGGAGTGTGATTCCTAAATTGTATGGTGGAACTATATTTAGGTTTATAGGGAACTGCCAAAGTGGCTATACCATTTTGAATTCCACCAGCAACGAATGAGAGTTCTTGTTGTCTCATCCTGGCTAGCATCTGATGTCAGTGTTTTGGATTTTGGCCATTCCAATGGATGCATAGTAATATCCCACTGTTGTTTTAATTAGCGATTCCCTCATACATTCATGTTTTCTTGTTATTGTTGATTTTTAAGAGTTTTTTGTATATTTGGGATACGAGCCTATCATCAGATGTGTGTTTTGCAGGTATATACTCTTAATAGTAGATTTAACAGAGCAGAACTTTTTAATTTTAGTGAAGTTCAACTTTTAATTATTTCTTTCATAGACTGTCTGGTGTTAAATCTGTGAAGTCACTGCCAAACCCCAAATCACCTAGATTTTATCCTATATTATCTCCCAAGAATATTATCCTTTTTCATTTTACCTATATGCCTATGTTCTACTTTGAGTTAGTTTTTGTGAAAGTATAAGGTCTGTGTCGAGATCCTCCTTCTCCTTCTTCTTCTTCTTCTTCTTCTTCTTCTTCTTCTTCTTCTTCTTTTTCATGTGGATACCCAGTTGTTCCAATACCCTTGTTGAAAAGTCTATCTTTTCAAAAAGACTACTGAAATGCTTTTGCTCTTTTGTCAACCATTAGTTGGCTGTCTTTGTGGGGGTCTATTTCTGGGATCTCTAATCTGTTTTATTAATCTGTTTGTCTTTTCTTTCACCAAGATCACACTGTCTTGATTATTGTAGCATTTTCTTGTCTTATTTTATTAGCCAGGACTTCAAGTAGCATGTTGAATAGAAATAGTGAAAGGGCATATCTTTGCCTTATTCCTGATCTTAGCAGGAATGCATGCATATATATATATATATATATGTATATATCCTCACCTTAAAGTATGATGCTATTTTGTAGATGTTCTTTATAAAGTCAAGGAAGTTTCCTTTTCTTTGCGGGGTAGATGTCAAATGCTTTTTCTGCATATATTAATATGATCATATGGGTTTTTTCTTGGTTATTTTGTTTCTCAGATGGATTGAATTGATTTTTTAAATATGGACCCAACTTGCATACCTGGAATAAATCCCAGTGGGGCATGGTGTGTCATTCTTTTCGTATATTGCTGTACTCAATTTGCTGATATTTTGTTGAGGATTTTTCCATGACCCATATATGGGTCAAGGGAGATATTTTTATTTTCATTTCCTATCACACCTTTGCTTCTGATAATAGGATAAGGTTGGACTTAGAGAATGGGGTAAGAAGTGCTTCCTCTGCTTCTATTTTCTAGAAGAGGTTGTAGAGAATTGCTATAATTTTTTTCCCTTAAATGTTTGGCAGAATTCATCAACAAATTCACTGGGGTCTGGTGCTTTCTCCTTGGAAGGTTATTATTATTGTTTCAATTACTTTACTAAATATAAATCTATTCAAATTACCTATTTCTCCTTATGTATGATTTGGTAGATTCTGTCCTCCAAGAAATTGATGTATTTCATCTATGTTACCAAAGTTCTAGGCATAGTGTTGTGCTTGATATTCCTTTATAATCTTTTTAATATCTGTGAGTTTTCATTTGATGTTAGTAATATGTCTTTTCTCTTTTTTTCTTTATTGACCAGTGTAGGAGTTTATCAGCTGTATTTACGTTTTCAAAAAACTAGCTTCCAGTTTTGCTGACTTTCTCCTTGATTTTATGTTTTAAATCGAATTAACCTTGCATTTTCATAGTTGTTTCTTCCATTTCCTTCGAATTTTATTTGTTTGTCTTTTTTTTCTAATTTACAAAGACAGAAAATTAGGGTATTTATTTCTTCAATACATGCATTCAGTGTCATAAATTTCCTTCTAAGAACTGCTTTTGCTGCCCCCCACAGATATTAAATTGTATTTTAATTTTAACTTAGTTAAAATATTTAAAATTTTTTCTTGAGACCTCTTTGACCCATGTATTTTGCAGAAGTGTGTTTTTGATCTCCAAATATTTTGGAATCTTCTATCTTTCTATCGTTCATTTCAGTTTTCATTCTGGAAAGCATACTTTGCATGACTTCTGCTGTTTTCAATTCATAAAAGTGTGTTTTATGTCCAGAATGCGGTCTGTCTTGCCGTATGTTCCATGTGAGCTTGAGAAGAAAGTGTATTCTGCTATTGCTGGATGAAATATTCTGTAACTGCCAATTAGATCCCATGGATTGATGATACGTTTCAGTTCATCTATAGCCTTTTTGATTTTCTGCTTATGGACCTGTCAACTAGTGACAGAGATGTGTTGAAGTCTTCAATTCTAATAGTGGGCCTGGCCTTTCTTCAATCAGTTTTATCAGTTTTGCCTCATGTAGTTTGATATTATGTCGTTAGGTGAATGCAAGCTAAAGATTATTGTCTTCTTAAAGAATTGATCTCTTGCTCATTATGTGATACCCACTCTTATTTCTGACAGTTTTTCTTGTTTTGATGTCTGCTTTGTCTGAAATTAATATAGTTACTTCCAGGTTTCTTTTGACTCGTGTCATGGTACAGCTTTTTCTATCTATCCTTTTACTGTTAGCTACCTGTGTCTTAATAGTTACAGTGGGTTTCTTATAAAAAACATATAACCTGGTCTGGATTTCATACCGTTCTATGTCTGTGTTTTTGTCATTGGTATATTTAAAACACCTACATAAAAAGTGATTATAATAGAGTTGGATTAAAATCTGTCATATTTCTTACTATTTTTTCACTTTGTTACACTTATTCTCTGTTTATTTTTTTAACTTTCCTCTTTTGCTGACTTCTTTGATTTTATTTGAGCATTTGGTTTATTATTCTACTTCCTGTCTTCTCTTAGCATATCAACTATATATATTAAAAAAATAAATCTAAGCTACCCTAAACTTTTTAATAAACATGTATAAATAATCAGAGTCCATTTTCTTTTTTTTTAATTAACATTTTTTTATGTTTATTACTTACTTTTGAGAGAGACAGCACAAGCAGGGGAAGGGGCGCACAGAGAGAGGGAGACACAGAATCCAAATCAGGCCCCAGGCTCTGTTCAGCACAGAGCCCGATGCGGGGCTGGAACTCAGAAACCATGAGATCATGATCTGAGCTGAAGTCAGACGCTTAACCAACTGAGCCACCCAGGTGCCTCTTAAAGTTTTTTTTTTTTAATGCTTATTTATTTTTGAGAGAGAGAGAGAGCAAAAGAGAGAGAGAGAGAGAGAGAATGAGTCGGGGAGGGGCAGAGAGAGGGAGACACAGAATCTGAAGCAGGCTCCGGGCCATGAGCTGTCAGCACAGCTCCCCCATGGGGGGCTTGAACCCACAAACCATGAAAGCATGACCTGAGTCGATCACTTAATGGATTGAGCCACCCAGGTGCTCCAATCCGAGTTCATTTTCAGTTCACTGTTCCACTTCATTTGTAGTGCAGGTATAATTAAATATTTATAATTTTCCTACTTAAAATAAGTATCTCTGCTCTTTCTTCTTATTTTTTTTTAATTTAAGTTTATTTATTTGAGAGAGAGAGTGAAGGAGGGGCAGAGAAACAGGGAGAGAGAGGATCCCAAGCAGGCTCCACACTGACATGTCAGCACAGAGCCCCATACGGGGCTTGAACGCTCAAACTCAGGAACCGTGAGATCATTACCTGATCCGAAACCAAGAGTCAGAGGCTTAACCAATGGAACCACCTAGGTGCCCCTCCTACTCTTTCTTCTTGTCCTTTGAACACTGCTGTCTCTTATTCAAGTCGAATAAGTTTATAATCAATTATAACATGTTATAATCACCCAATACATTGTTATTATTAATTTGAATAAGCCTTTATTAGATCAGTCAGAATAAGTTAAATAGAAGACTTTTATTTTACCTTTACGTTCCTATAATTCTTTGCTTTTCTTTAAGCAAATTCTAAATTTCTGACCTATTTCATTTTCCTTCTGTCTGAAGAACTTCTTTTAATCGTTCCTGCAAAGCAGGTCTACTGACAACATTTTCCCTAAGTTTTTGTTTGCCTTGGAAAGTTTGTATTCTTCATTCACTTTGGAAGGATAATTTCACTTTAAAGCCTCCTAGGTTGACTTCCTATTTTCTTTCAACAGTTCAAATATTTCGCGCCACTGTCTTCTTGCTAGCACGGTTTCTGACAAGAAGTCCAATACAATGTTTATCCTTCTTCCTTTTTAGGGAAAGTATCCTTGCCACCATTTCTGGCTTTTTTGAAGATTTCTCTTTGTTTTGGGTTCTTACAATTTGGATATGGTATGTCTAGATGTATTTTTGGTATTATCTGGCTTGGGGGGGGGTGTCTCTGAGTTTCCTGCATCTGTGATTCGGGGGCTTATCATCAATTTGGGAAAATTCTAAGCCGTCATAACATCAAATGTTTTCTCAGTTCTCTTTTTTTCTCCTTTTGGTATTTCCATTACACATATTTTAAATTGTCCCAGTGTTCTTACATATTGTCATCATCACTGTCTTCTTCTTCTCCTCCTCTTCCTTCTCGTTCATCATCCTTTTTCTTTTTTTTCTTACTGATTTTTAGTTAAGTTTCTACTGGCACATCTTCAAGCCCACTGATTGTTTCCAAGGCCATGTCCAGTCTACTCATGAACTTATCAAAGGCATTGCTCATTTTTGTCACAGTGACTTCTAATATTTCCTTTTAATACTTCCTTAGCTTGTCCATCTGTCTTCTTGCATTATTCATCTGCTCTAACATATTACTCACCTTTTCTTTAGAGTCCTTACCATGTTAATTCTAGTTATTTTAAATTCTCTATCTGATCATTGCAAACTCTCTGCCGTATCTGTGTCTGGTTCTGACACTTGTCCTACCCCTTCAAACTGGCTTTTGCTTTTTAGAGAGCCTTGTGTTTTTTTCATTGAGTGCTGGATATGATGCAGTGGGTAAAAGGAACTAAGGCAAATAAGCCTTTATTGTGAGGTTTTATGGTTTTGTGGCTAAAAATTAGGCTAAAGTTTCCTGTGGTGTCCTTGTCTTTGTCTTCTCTGTTGCTTTTGGGTTTCCTAGAAACAATTCTGAGACTTGCACTTCTTTTAATTATAACACCTGTTACTCTACGGGAACCCTGTTGATGTAGTCGTAAGAGTGGGGAAGGAGTTTTCTTAGTCCTTTGACTAGGCTTCAGTCTTTTAGTGAGCCTGTGACCCTATGCTGACGGTCACAGTGCTTCTCGGTCCCTCTCTCCTTTCAGTGACACAGGAAAGCTAGAGAGGAATGGGGCTGGGTATGTCCTTTCCTCCACATGGAAGTCTACAGCAGGCTGGAGTTAGCCAATTCCCTCCCACTAGGTTGGTCAGGTTCTTATGAAACCCAAGTTGGTTGGGCTATGATGCAACAATTTCCTTTAAAGGCAGGTTTTTGTTAAAGAGAACAGAATACTCTGGGCATATTTCAAAAATGGTTACTTTTCCCTTCCCCCTGAAGGAAGGATGAGGAAATACTTCTCTGATCTTCACCCTAAGAACCTGGTTGGGTCCCCAGAGGTAAAACTCATGGAAGTGTGGGTATTTCCTTAAGATTGGCAGCCCCTGGAGTTTTTAACTCTTAAGCTTGTCTACAATGAGCCTCCAGAAACTCAACAATTAGTTTAAGTTCTTCCATGGTACTGGCTGCAGAGGCGGGCTTCTGTTCCTGGGATGCTGCTCTGGTATCCCATAATTATCTGTATCTGTCTGTATCTCCAATTTCGGGGGCTGGCAGCACTTTGCCAAAGCTCATCCAGAAACACCCTGGCCAATTCTAAGAATTCTCTTTACTGAAGGCATGGAAATTTAAAGAACTCTAGGCTCAGAGCATAACCATTTACCCAAAGCACTTTGGTTTGTTTTACATTTTTTAAATGTTTCTTTATTTTTGAGAGAAAGAAAGAGAGAGAGAGAGACAGAGCGTGAGCGGGAAAGGGGCAGAGAGAGAGAGGGAGACACAGAATCCGAAGCAGGCTCCGGGCTCTGAGCTGTCAGCATACAACCCAACCCTGGGCTTGAACTCACAAATCCTGAGATCATGACCTGAGCTGAAGTCAGATGCTTATCCCACTGAGCCTCCCAGGTGCTCTTCAAGCACTTCGTCAAGTGGAGAGAGAGCAGATCATCCCTGAGGATTGAGAACTGCAAGATGGCAGTGGAGCAGCACCGGTCTTATAGGGGATACAAAGACATAACCAGTGTTACGGCCACTTTCTGCTGAGGAGCCAGTGTTCTGCTTGCTGCTGCGAAAAGGACATGAAAAGAGAATTGATTCTGATTGAAATTCCAAAATATCTATAAGGATGATAGAAACCCTGAGTACATTATGAGGGATGAGATTGGGAGTCTTGAACTTGAACCTATTAGACTTGTAGACTTCTCGGTATTAGGGTCATGCGGGTGTTTGATTACTCAGTGAATGGTCTGGAGCATTCTATTTTAACCCAGGACCTGGCAGAGGGCTATTCCACTTAAATAAATATGCTGAAATGAATTGAATTAAAAAAAATAATTTCCCCTGAAGTCAAATCACATAGCTATGTTTTCAACAGATGAAGGTCGGGCATACGCTACAACAACTAAGACATAGGCAGAAGCCAGACTGTGCCTTTAGTTGAGGCAAGACTCATGTTGAGGGCAATGCTGGCTTCATTATCGGACAATCATCCCATGGGTCAGGAGATATCACTTTGGTGAAGTTTTAGGACACCAGATGGCATGAATAAGTATGTAAAACTAAAACATCTGCAGATTTTTCTATAGTGAATGAAAAGCAAGTTAAATCTAAAAAATACAATAAAACTTACAAAGTTTATGGTTTGGCTTTGAAAGGGGACAGGCAAGATATATAGAGAGACACCATAGAAGGTAAAAATGAGCACTTCAAAGAGATCAGCAAGTGTTTTTTTTGGAACGTTATTTTACTCTTTTTAAAGAATATTTTTTTTCTATTTTAAAAGAGTTACAGAAAATCTTGAAAATACAGAAAAGAATAAAGAGGGAAATATAAATCCCACTTAATCCTAAACTCCAAGGTAATATCTGTTCCCGTTTCAGCGTATATTATTACATCCTTCTAGCATTTTTTGTTCACCTAATAACAGGACTTAAGCCAGGGATCTCAGGCAAGATCTCTCTGTGGATTTAAACATTTGAGCCAAGACCTGAATGACATTTTAGTGGTAGTAATGGAGATAGCACCAGCAAAGAGAATGTGAGGATGCGGGAGGTTTGACTGAGGGTTCAGAGTAAAGGGATAAATTTGGGGGTTGAATGCCTCTGAGACTACCTTCAATTTTGTCATACACTTGAAACTTGGGAACAGGGAGAACTCCTATAAAACAAAGAACTCCCTCCTCTGGCATTTCTGGAAAGTATGTTCCGTGAACAGATAGTGCTAGAAGATGTTAACTAGTGTTGACTGGAAGACACATTTCAATGGTCAAATACATTAATTATTGACTGGGTTGAATATGATCAAACTGGTTGCTCTGTTGCAGAACTTCTCATAGAGTTCAACATGCGGGTATGCAGTGTGAATCTCTAAGACAGGACGTAGAGTGTGCAGCGTGTCTCAAACACTGATCGAGAGGGTCACCACAGAAGGGGCTGGTATTCCAAAGTGTATATTTCAGGAGATGCTCCCCAATACCTACTTGAAATGCTACTTTGCTCATGTTCCCAGGGATATGGGAGTGGGAATGCAAACATCCTGTAAAGACAAGCTCAGAGAGAGCTGTGGAGAGATACCAACATGATTTTGTCAGGCATAGAATAGGGTACCTCCCAGTGCTCACCATCGGGCTTTCGGGACTTATTGGGAGGATAATCTGGGTAGGAAAGAAGACTAGTGGTTGCTTCCCTGGAGAGAGTGAGAGAAAGAAGTGATGAACCATGCATGAGTCCAAGAGAACCAGAGAACTGAGGGAAAGCAGGCGCTGACCGCCCTCTAGACCTGCTTGTGACCATTGCAGGGAAGATATAGAGGAAACCAGCTAATCGGAGTCTCAGGAAAGCAAGCTGCCCCTGGGTTATCTCATTGGGATTAGAAGTTGCCTTTTGCCACTGAAAACATTCCCGCTGGAAGATTTTTCTTTGCTTTTAAGGAAAGCATGTCTTGGGAAAATTACTTTCTAAATTGGGCTATGATGGTCCAATTCACTATACTATGGAGGATTGTGCTGTTTTTCACTTCTACTTACTCAAACACTGTAATACTCATGTGGGAGATAAAACAAATTATGCAGAGTTGATAGGGAGGTTAAATGAATCAGTCAAGGCTGTAGCAGTCATCAGACCATGTGTCTTCAAGAGAGCTATAACTATTCTTTTAGGAATATGTATTATCTGGGAGATCTTGAAAGGCTTGGAAAATAGTATTTGTGATTCCTATTCAAAGAAGAAGCACTGTGGAAGGATGGGACAGAAGAAAGGTATGGACTTTCGAGTAGGACACTTGTGGGTTTTAATTCTGCCTATTGATTCCCAACCAGTTCTTGACTCAAGCCGTAAATATCTACAAGGTCCCAAATCACTGGCACAATGCTCTGCCTCGACTCGTTAGCAATGTGATTTGGGTGGTTTACTGTTCTCTCAAAGCCCTGATTCCTCATCGGGAAAATTGTATTAGTAATATTTCAACTCAGAGAGCTCAAATGAGGTACACCTTAAATATACAAAAAGTGTCCAGCAAAGTTCTCAAGGATATAGTAAGTGACAAAAAAAAAAAAAAAAAAAGCATTCACTGAGCAAGTCATTGGCAGGTGAGGCATATTTTGCTACTTTGGTATTCAAGTTACAGGTTATCAAGGCTGACACTTTCTTTAAAAGGTGGTAAAATGCCTTGATTATCAGGCATTTGTGTTGCAGGGAAAGTTAGTTATTTAATCGGAGATGGCTGTATAACTTCAGATACATTATTTAATTTCTCTGTTTTCTGTCATGTATCGTTTCAAAGAATTCCATCCCACCCTAACACAGAGTTTTGGGGTTCAGAGATTTGGGTAGGAGGCTTAGCTCTCCATGATTGATTGATTGATTGATTGATTTTTCACCTATTAGAACTATTGCTGGATCTTCCTATTTAATGTATTAATACAGAAGTCCAGTGTTTCTGTATACAAATTTGTAATTTTTTGTTTAATACTTTGGAGGCATCTAGGTGCCTCAGTCAGTTAAGTATCCAACTCTTGGTCTCGGCTCAAGTCATGATCTCATAGTTTGTGAGCCTGAGCCCCGAGTTGGAGTCTGTGCTGACGGGGGGGAGCCTGCTTGGGATTCTCTCTCTCCCTCTCTCTCTGCCCCTCCCTGCTCTCGTGCTCACTCTCTCTCTCTCTCTGTCTCAAAATAAATAAATATTTAGAAAAATTTAAAAACATAAATATTTTGACAATTATTTTTCAGTATCTTTGGTTTTCTTTGTGAGTCTATGTCTTAAAGGCATGTATTTTTTAATTTTATTTTTATTTTTAATTTAAAAATCCAGTTAGTTAACATGCAGTGTAGCCTTGGCTTCAGGAGTAGAACCCAATGATGGATCTTTTACATATGACACCCAGTGCCCATTCGGAAAAGTGCCCATCCCCCATTTAACCCATCCCCCCAACCCACCACCCTCCTCCAGTGACCCTGTTTGTTCTCTGTATTTAAGAGCCTCTTATGGTTTGCCTCCCTCTCTGTTTATGTCTTATTTTTCCTTCTCTTCCTCTATGTTCATCTGTTAGAAACCCACTATTCTGAGAAGGGGTCTGAGTCTTCATCAGACAGCTAAAGGGTCCAAGAGCGCCAAAACAAGGCATGGAACCTCTGGATTTGGGTCTTTGTAATATCCCTTCTGGGGCTCAAATCTGCCACTCTTCCAGTAAGACTCTAGAAGGCCATTTAGAGGCCAGATCCCTTTGATTTTAGACCAAGCCCCTTAATCTCTCCAAGGCTCTGTTTCCACATGCGTAGAAGATCAGTGATACCTGTGCAATCTAATTCCCAGTAAGAGAGTCAGGAAAAATAGAGATAAAGTAGACTAACCATGTGGGCTTTGTGAGGTAGGATATATCCCTCTGAGTCGATATAAACAGCAAATGGAGGAGGAGAATCCAAGGTCTTCATTAGGATGCAGGGACCCTGCACTGGGGGTAGGAGACCATGTTTCTCGCTTTAACTGTGTCTGCCTGTGTTATCCTAGACAGGCAATATGACCTCGTTGCTCTCCATTTTATCATCTGGTAGAAAATTGGGGGACTGGAAGCGATGGAGATTCTGCAATCAAACGCAAAGATTTCCCACTGCTCTCCATTCTAAGAGTCTGTGAGTATTATAACTTCCCTTTTCTGTTGCCATTGTAAGTGACGGAGTCAACATTCATGTCTACTCGGATTCAGATATTTGAAGAGAGATACTTGCCAGAGGCATATACAGTAGTGGAGTTTGATGAACTGCTGTCTTCTGTGAAAGCGCATCTTTTGCAATTTCTTGCAGAGCAAATGAATGCACGGTTTGGCCTCTCGCTAAAGAACTTTCTGTCCAACATTCTTGCTGGTCAGATACCAGGTGCCAAAGAGCAAGTGATCCCACAAGAATTTCACTTTGGCATTACTGAAGACAAAGGGGTCATTTTAAAATTTCACGGTCCTGGGCAGGCTCAACACCTAGCTTGAAGCACAGAGCCTGATTAATTGGGTTGTCACTTCCAACAGTTCTGAGCTTTGGCCTTTCCATTTGCCAGAAGCAAAAAGAAAGCAACATTCCTATACTTAATTTTCACAACCTTGAGTCAACAGAATGTGACAAAGGCTGCCTATTTCTCAGCCGTGTGTTTCTTCTCCCGCTAATACTTAACCCCCCTGCTTCTTTTCAGTCGTCAAAGTGAGGTCACAGGCAAAACTAAAGCCTGAAGGCAAAAAACCACGCCCATACACATGCTGTCAACACAAAACACACGCGCATGCGCGCTTACAGTTAGATGCACAGACACACGTGTCCACGCACATATATACACCCCTGTTGAAAAAGAAGGCATTAGAGAGGCTTCATTAATATTGGTAGTCTCTTTGGAGTTTGTCAGGAGACAGACTGTTGCTTCCATTATGCGTCTATATTTCTCTTATTTCATAATTAACTATTAACAGTAATATTTATGATGATGGTAATAACGGCTGGCATCTAACAAGCACTCTTCTGTTCAAGGCTTTGTGTTAAGCCCTTTAGGGACAACACCCCTCCCACAAATGCTGTCAGGTCGATGTTGTTGTTATTACTTGAACCGTACCTATGAAGAAACTAAAGTGTGAGGAGACTGAATTACCTGCCCAAGGACACATGGTGCTTGAACTGGTTCTCAAATCAAAGTGTTTCTGATCCTAAATCCCCAGATTTGGCCCCTGTCTTCCGCTCATTCTCACACACATGCCCCAACTTAAAATTTCAAACAACTAAAAGACTTTGATGTACCTCCTGTGAATCTTGACTTGACCCCTTCCTGGTTTTGAAGCCAGAGCAGGTCCATTCCTAATCTCTAAGCAGGAATGAACAGTATATTGCCATTTTTAACCACAGAAATGACACTTTAATATCGATTTATATACCCAAAGTATTATAGGCTTGGCACAAAGCAGGATATCTTTTTTTTTTTTTAATCTTTTTTAACGTTTGTTTATTATTAAGAGACAGAGCGTGAACAGGGGAGGGGCAGAGAGAGAGGGAGACACAGAATCCGAAGCAGGCTCCGGGCTCTGAGCTATCAGCACAGAGCCCGATGCGGGGCTCGAACTCACACACCGTGAGATCATGACCTGAGCCCAAGTCGGACGCTTAACCGACGGAGCCCCCCAGGCGCCCCGCTCAGGATACCTTAAATAGTGAGGCAGGGACTGTAAGTCTGTGAAGCATTAGACAGAGAGAAAGCTTTGAAATATCTGAACAAGGAAGGAACTGGGGGCGCTAGGCCTTGACAAAAGGCATTCGCATAAAACAAACAGACAAGTAAAAACGTAAACCAATCTGCGGGCCCAAAAATACGTGTTTCCAGGTTTCAACCCTAGCTTAGAAAACAGATTCACTAGTAATTGGAAAAGGGAAAGTTAACTGAAGACTGCGGTTTTCAGAAAGCTGCATAGAGGGGCACCTGAGTGGTTCAAGTGCTTAAGGGTCTGACTCTTGATTTCGCCTCAGCTCAGGATCTCATGGTTCATGAGATTGAGGCCCGTGTCAGGTTCTTCACCGACAGCGTGGAGCCTGCTTGGGATTCTCTCTATTCTCTCCCTCTCTCCCTTTCTCTCTGCTCCTCCCCCCACTTGCACTTTCTCTCTCTCTCTCTCTCTCAAAATAAATAAACTTAAAAAAAAACTGCACAGAAATGTAGACTCTTGAGATGAGCTCTTTAAAATGGTAAAGTGGAAATAAACAGAAGTACAGGGAAATGACCAAGGACCATTTATTGTAAAGGTATCTCGTCTTGGAATATCTTCCAAGTTCCAGTTCAAGAAAATACAAATAATCTCAATGTATACGATAATACTTTGGGAAAATGTAGCAACACCCACAATTCTGTCTCACTGGGACAGGTAACAGGTTCTATCTAATAGGACAATGAATTAACAAATACTGATCAAACCCCTCTATGTGCTTACTGCTGGGCCAGATGTTTGAGATTATATATATATATATATATATATATAGTACAACCCAGAGTTCTTCTGTTCACACAAAATTGACAATTTGATTTATAATTATCCCTGACTTTTATTTTATATCTGAGCTGGTGCTGATGTCAAGGGAAAAAGCCCAAATCGATCCTGGTGGGGAATGTGCTGCTTCAGTCTTTTGTTAAACTACCATATTCCCTTTCTGTCAAACAGTGTCAGGCTTTCTACATGCAAGGCCGGAGGACCTCCCGTCTTCTTACAGCTCTTCCCCTGGGGAGTTGGAGTCCGGTCTCAGAACCGTTCCTGGGGGGCAGGGGGAGGTGCGGCTCAACCCAAATTAAGGCAGTGTGGAGAGTGACAAGTAAATGAGTACAGGGCTACTCGGGCTCTGTCTGCCCTTTCAGAAAGTAATCAAGTCAAATTATCATTGAGAAGAAGCGAGGCTCAGGGCTGTGGGGCGTGCAAATGAAAACCAGATTCAGATGCAGGCCGCCTTGAGAAAGCCCAGGACTTTTATTTAAAGACCGAGAGAGACAGAGAGCACACAGACAGAAAGGCAGGCAGTAGGGAACAGAGAGGGAGAGAGAGAGAAAGAGAGGGAGAGAAAGAGAGAGAGAGAGGAAGAAAGGAATCATGTTTCCCCAGATTCTGTTGACTTTTAAATACTATGCTTTCTTTCTTGTTCATTTCTCCCCTTCTCTATTTGGTTCCTTCTTTGAATCTTCAAGGAGGCTGAGGAGTCCAAGGTCAGGCAGAGGAGAACCTCTTGGTGTGGGCATGGGGAAGAGAGAAGGGAGGGTGGAGTCAGTGCTCTGGCATGAGTGTGCCTGGGCTCTGGGGTGACCTTCGAACAGCATGATGGGAAGGAGTGAGAAGCGGTTTTGGTCCTAAGCTGTGGGTCTTGTGGGGGCCCTGTAAAATGCACCTGAACTACTTAGGCCACTGGTTCTCTGCTGGGCAATTTTATTCGCCAGGGGACATTTGGGCAGTATCTGGAGACATTTTTGGTCATCAGCAATGAAGGGATGGCCACTGGCATCTACTGCAGGGACGGGACGCCCCTAAATTCCCTACGGTGCACAGGACAGCCCCCTACAATGTACAATTATGTGGCCCGAAGTGTCCATAGTGCCCAGACGGAGAAAACTGCTCAGCCAGGGACCAAATGACAAACCGGCTGCAAGTAAAGAAGTGGGGGATGGCATCCCCTTCCCAGCTGCCCCTGTGGAACTCTCCCTCTCTGTCTTTTAATTAATTAATTAATTTTGAGACAGAAAAAGAGAGAGAGAGGGAGCTGGGGAGGGGCACAGAGAGAGGGAAGGAGAGAGAGATTGAATCCCAAGCAGACTCTTCACCCCTATTGCAGAGCCAGATACTGGGCTTGAACCAGGAATCCTGAGATCATGACCTGAGCCAAAATCAAGGGTCAGATGCTTAACTGACTGAGCCACCCAGGTGCCCCCATGAACCCTCTTCTATAAAGTGCTCTTAGCAACTCCTCTGAGCCCTCTTTTGAAACTGGAGGCCAAAGCCCCATTAGAAGCGACCTTTCCAGTAATGATTTCGTCTCCTTGGAATTAGAGCAGAAGGGATGGGAACACTACCGGATGGGCTCTCTCACTGGACGGTGGTTCTTTTTCTTTCATCCAACTCTGAGAACCATAGTTCCCCTCCTGAACAGAACCACCTCCTAGAAGGACCACTCTAGTGGGGTTCTGGTCACTTACTACATCACCGGCTTCTTTCCCACACTGAGATGTGTGTCTGGGTAAGATGAGGAGGACTTTAAAGAGGAAAAGAAGGGGTGCCTGGGTGGCTCAGTCAGTTGAGCGTCCGGCTCTTGGTTTCGGCTCAGGTCCTGATCTCATGATTTGTGAGTTTGAGCCCCGCGTCCAGCTCTGCGCTGACATCGTGGAAACTGCTTGGGAGTCTGTCTCCCTCTCTCTCTGCCCCTCCCCACTCACTCTTTGTCTCTCTCTCAAGGTAAATAAAAATCAACTTTAAAAACATAAAGAGGAAAAGAAGCCCCAGACTGACAGTCTCTGTGGGATGTGTGGATGGAAAAGGGAGAAATCCAATCACTTTGTCTTAAGGCCACATACCATTCAGCAAATGCTGAACCATTCAGCATTCTCTCAACCCCAGGCATCCTTAGATAGCTCAGTGATAGCAAACAGATTTTCATTTGGGGTGACATTGGATCAGGTAGTTCAGCAGGTGGGAAGGAGGGAGCTAGCATAGTGATTGTGTCACCATGATGTCCCTTCGCACCTGGTTCACTTTATCTCCTGGCACGTCTCCTCATATGCCCCACCTTCTGTGGCCATCAGTCCCCGCTGAATGGCCTTCAGTTTACCAAATGCGATTCACAGTCAATCTCTGTTCCCACCTCTGCATTCCTGTGAGGGGCCTGATCACCAGTTTTATTTCTAACAGAACAAATCCATTTCAGCTGCGTTGATGGTCTCTGAGTTCCAGAATGACAGAGAGAGGAAACTGCTTCTCCCTGGAGCCCATTCAGGGTTTCTTGTCATAAGAGGGGAAGTCAGAGGGAAGAAGTGAGCCCGGGTCTTAAGGGGGAAGATTCCACAAGTGGTTGTGGCAACGTCAACAGATTCTGCTGATCAAATGGTCAATGACCTGGACTTGATCAGGTGTCTCCGGGAATAGGAGTTCCAAATCTAAGGCTGTCCTTTCTTCACACGAAGCTGGACGGCACAGTAGCTCATCCCAGACTTCACCCGGGGGCGATGGGAATGAGAAAACATAGTTTCAACTTACAAACAGATAATGCTTAGGTGCTCATTCTTATTTTCTCCCTTTTGCTCTTTTTTTCCTTAGCTAGTGCTTCTCCATCTCCTCTCTCTCTCTCTCTCTCTCTCTCTCTCTCTGTACCAAAAGCCCTCGTTCAGCCCTAGCCACATTTCCAAAAGTCTTAAATGCTTGCAAAGAGGCTCAGAGGGTGGCTCGAGCACTGACGGCCTTGAACATAATGACTTTTGGACGCAGCGAATGTAACTCAATCAGAAGCATGTGGATTATATTTCTCTTAAAACCCACACCATTTTAAGGGAAAGGAAGAAGCATGAGATGAAAGAGTTGCTAAATTTTGTTCAGCTTCGAAAGACCGTGGGCAAATCGTTCACCTCACTTGTTTTTCGCTTTTACTCAGCGGGGCCAGGAGGCTGTGCTAGAGAATCTTCCCTGCCCTTTCTAACTACGAACGTCCGTGGCTCTCTGAGCCACGAGGCAGCCTGTTCATGTAACCTTTCAGCTTATACGGTGCGAGCAGGGTTCCTGACAGGTCAATCAGGTGGAGCCCTGAAGACTAGATCTGTCCGGGGGCTACGTCCCGTTGGTGTCTGCTCACCGTAAACACAAAAAGAACAACGAACACAAAGGAAATTGTCACGCACACGAGCCATCTGGAATCGAGACACTTGTTTTGTTGTTTTCGAGGGGCAGGGGAGCGGCACTGATTAGGTGGTTCCACACAGCCTCTGCCGATGCTGACGGAGCATCAGGAAATTGCCTTGTTTTAAAGGCCTGAATTATGCTTCGTCGAATGAAAAGCACAAGGAGTTGAGGAATTTACACCACATAGCACCCTGCAGCCTTTTGTTCAGTTAGCCTCTGCTTGCTTGAAAGGAATGGTGGCCTGAGTGATTGCAAACAGATGCACGAAGAATAACACTGTGGTCTGAATAGACGGGCAGCTAATATACGAAACTGCGCTTTTATGGGGCCCCTCCTATGGCCTTAGGAGATGAAAAGGTGACGGAGTTTCACTCGGCTACAGCCATCTCAGCCTGGGGGAGCAGAGGCTGTTCTGTCCCCGCGGCCTCTAGTAATGCACATAACCTCAAAAAAAGTAGCTGGAAGAAGGGAAACCTTATTCATGTACCATAATTTGTTTCTAAATTCTACCGTTAATTCTCCAGTGAAACAGCTATGCTATCAGGATTTCCTTCATATAGTCTAGAAATATTTATGGGGCGCCTATATGTGTCCGGCAGTGTGCTAATGGGGGGGGGTTGCGACGCAAAAGGGAATAAAGTGGTCCCTGCCCTCGAGGAACTTATAAAGAAGGAATTAAGAAACAACCCCTCAAGGGCATAATGTGACAGCTCTGTGCTAGGTGACCGACGGTACCTATTCCATCCTCCCGGCAAACTGTTGGTTTTTATAGTTGAATAAATAGACACCAAGAGAAGTGAATGAGTTGGTCCAATTTCACTCAGCTTGTCAATTGATTTCAAAATCCTTCGAATCCTTGCAAACCCGTCACAAACTCGCGCTTACGCCTGAAACTCTCCTGGGACTTAGTTTCCTGATCGTTACTGTGAAGGGACTGGAGATATTAATTAGAAGGTGTCTTCTGAATATACTCTTCTACTTGGCCACTAGCAAACTCTACTTGGCCGCTGGCAAATTCCAGCGGCTCTTTTCCATATTTGAGCTTCTTATTTTTCCTTTTTTTTTTTTGGCTTCTTTGGCTCTTTTCTTTCCTGGGTTTCTTTCTCATTTTTCCGAAAGCTCTTCTTCAACCCCCTTTGCTGGTTCATTTTTTTCTGGATTCCTCGAAGTGTTGGTGTTGTCCAAGATCTCACTCTTGGGCCATTTCTCTCCCGTCCTCCTACTTGCCTTGGGTGAGATAATCAGTTCTGATATTTCTCTCCCTCTCCCATTTGCTGATGCCCCTAAGGGTATGTATAGGTCCAGATATGACCTCTATTCTGAGCTCAAGATTGATGTCTAACTTCCTTGGGAAATGTCCACGTGTTGTGCAGCACCTCGCTCTGTGGTGACTATGATGGATTTTGAACACTCAGCATCTATTCTGACATCTATTCAGTGTGCTTTTCAGTGCTTCAGAGGCTGGGACCCATATGCAGTGTTTTCCCGGGGACGGATCATGTCCCAACCATTAGAAGAATCTGCACAATATTTGGAAGATGGGAGAGAGGCAAGGACAGCGTGCTGTTGTTTCTGATGCTACTCGTGGTAGGGAGGCAACATTGTGAAGGTTTTGCTTTTGTTTTGATTTTTTTTCTTTCTATAATAGCGCTGCAGTTACTAACTGCTTGGGTGTCCAAAGCCATCTTAGGGGTGGTGACATCCTGAGACCTGTATCACAGCTCCAAGTGGATGTGCTTTTTAACACATTTGAAAACATTTCATTGAAGTATAGTATACAGAAAAGTACGCTCACCATGCATTTACAACCTGATGAATTTCACAATCTGAGCACGTGAACACACACGTGATTGGCACCCATTTTAAGCAACTGAGCATGAAGAGCAGTGTCCCAGTAGCCCCCCCTCCCCACCCCCAGTCCCCAGTCGTTACATCCCTTGCAAAATGATGGCGGCTAGCTATCCTGACTTCTAAGACCATAAATGAGTTCTGCCTGCCTTTGGACTTTATGTTGGTAGAATCATACAGCATGTATTTTTGTGTGTGTTACTTCTCTCCATTCTGTATTTGTGATCTTCATTTATATAGGTGTCTTGTTGAAGATCATTTATTCCGATCGTTGTACATATCCTATCGTATGAATGTACCATGATTTGTTTCTAAATTCTATGGTGATGAGCAGCTGGTGGTTTCCTTTTTGAAACCATTATAAGCAGTGTGGTTATGAACATGCTAGTGCATCTTTTTCTTACCGCTTTGTAAGAATTCTTTATATATTCTCAATATTATTCTCTCATTGAATCGGTGTATGTCATTGTACTCTATGCTTTGACTTTGTCACCACCACCATCGTGGTGGTTTTCATAAATAGAACTTACATTAATTATCGCACAATTTATCAGTTTCTATTCATTTATGGTTCATATTTTGTGCCCTATTTAAGAAATCTTTACCCTGATGTGGGGCTTGGCTGGCTTAGGTGGTTAAGAGTTCAACTCTTGATTTCGGCCCAGGTCATGATCCCACAGTTCATGGGATGGAGCCCTGTGTCGGGCTCTGTGCTGAGCATACAGCCTGCTTGGGACTCTTTTTCTTCCCCTCCCCTGCTCTCTCTCTCTCTCTCTCAAAAATAAATAAACATTAAAAAAATTTTGAGAGAGAGAGAGACAGAGCATGAACATGAGCATGAGCAGAGGAGGGGCAGAGAGAGATGGAGACACAGAATCAGAAGCAGGCTCCAGGCTCTGAGCTGTCAGCACAGAGCCCGACGCAGGGCTCGAACTCACAAGAACCATGATGCAAAGTTGGATGCTTAACTGCCTGAGCCACCCAGGTGCCCCATAAATAAACATTTTAAAAAATTAAAAAAAAAGAAAGACATCTTTACCCTATTCATGGTCTGATGTTCTTCTGTGTTTACTTCTAGAACTTTATTATTAGGTGTCTTCTATTTTTATCTTCTATCTATATGGATTGATATCTGTGTATGCTGGCACAGTGGAGATCACAACACATGCTTGTTCATTTAGTTGTGCAATTGCCCCATCACCGCTGACTGGAGATATCCTTCTTCTCTGCCTACTGGAGTGTTACATTTATGATAAAACAGGTGCTAAATATATGAGAGTCTATTTCTATATTTCCTATTCTTTTCTATTTGTCCATCTGTGCACTAATTATGAGAACTTTGTAATAGGCCTTAGTATCTTTAGTAATTCCCTCGCCTTTATTTTTCATTATTCTTGGCCCTTTATATTTTCAATGTTTTGCAGACATCAGCTTGTCAGTTTGCATACACACACATACACCTGCTTGGATATTAATTGGGATGCCACTGAATCTAGAGATAGTTTGTGAAGAACTGACATTTTTCCTACCTTGTATCTCCTGATCCATGAGCATACTACATACTTCCATTTATTTAGATCTCATTTAATTTATCTCAGTAGGATTTTGTTGTTTCTAGGGTAGATATACTGCACATATTTCTTCATATTTATTCCTGAGTATTTGATGGTTTTTAACGCTAGCATAAATGGAATAGTTTTGAATTTTGTTTTCTATTTGTTGCCAGTTTATAGAAATGTAGTTGGTATTGCATATTGACTTTGTGCACAGTATCTTCCTGAATTCATTTATTAATTCTAATAGTTTTTGTATTCCATTTGATTTCTTTTTGCATATACAATCATGTTGTCTATAAATAGTACTTTACTTCCTTTCCCATAATTAGACCTTTTTTCTTCATTGTGTTGGCTCAAATCTCTGATATAATTTTGAGTGAAAGTGGTGTTAGTATAAATCTGCTCTCATTACTGAGTTCAGAGAGAAAACATAAACTACAACATGAAATCATAGAATTTAAAACATATAGATTCTCAGCTGAAATAAGGCCTATTCTTAGTTTGTAATGCATTTTATCATGAAAGGGTATTGAATTTTGTCAAATGAGCTTGCTTCATTTAACCTATCAGCATTGTAATATGTTTTTTTTTCCTTTCAGTTTGGAGAATTACATTAACTGATTTTCAAATGTTAAGCCACCTGTATTCCTGAAATCAGCCTCAGTTTGTTGGACTGTATTATCTTTTATATATTGTTAGTTTGATTTGCTAAATAAAAACTTTTTTTAATGTTTATTTATTTTTGAGAGAGAGAGAGAGAGCAGGGAAGGGGCAGAGAGAGAGGGAGACACAGAATCAGAAGTAGGCTCCAGGCTCTGAGCCATCAGCACAGAGCCCAACATGGGGTTCCAACTCATGAATCCCAAGATCATGACCTGAGCCAAAGTTGGACACTTAACTGACTGAACCACCCAGGCACCCCTAATTTGCTAATTTTTAAAGGATTTTTCCATCTTTATGAGAAAGCTTGATCTATAATTGTCTATACTTGCTATGGCTTTGTCGTGTTTTAGAATTGAACCTTTCTATAAGAAATTAGGATATGCTTTTCCATTCTTTAGTAGATCGTGTAAGATTGGAATATTTGGAAGAATTCACTAGTGAAATCGTCCATTTCTATTCCTTCTTTGTCAGCTTTGATAAGTTGTATTTTCTTAAAGGAATTTTTCTAATCATCCAAATTGTCAGATTTATTGGCAGAAAGTTGTTTATTATATCCCCGATTATTTTTAATGTCTGTAATATCTATAGTTCTGTCCCACTTCGCATTCCTAATGCTTTAATTTAGGTATCACTACCACCTCCTTCTTAATTAGTCTTGCATGTTAAGGGCTTTAAGGCTTAAAGATTTCCTTTCTCCTACTATCCTCTTAGACTTTGCTGTCTCATAAAATGAGCTGGGGAGAAACTATTCTTTATAATTCTGTAGTTTGTATGCGACGAAAGTTGTTTGTTCCTTGAATATTTGGTAGCGCTCCCTTGTGAAATCAGCTAGGCATGTAAATTTTCCTGTGAGAAGGTACAAGGTTACATACAGTTTATTACTTGGATAGAAATAAGGAAATTCAGATATTTAATTTTTGCGTTAAGTTTTGTTAAGTTCTATTTTTCTAGAGATACGTCCATTTAACTTTCCAAATTTATTGGCATCACGTTGCTCTTAATAGCATCTTATTATCCTGTGAAAGCCTATACTATTTGCATTATGGCACATTTTCATTTCTAATGATGATTACTTGTGTCTTTTATTTTTGTCTTGCTCAGTCTCACCACAGATTTGGTTAAAAAAATTATAATTAATGCTTAGGGGTGTCTGGATGGCTCAGTCAGTTAGGCATCTGACTTTGGCTCAGGTCATGATCGTGGTTAATCAGTTCGAGCCCTGTGTCAGGCTCTGTGCTGACAGCTCAGAGCTTGGAACCTGCTTGGGATTCTGTGTTTCTCTCTCTCTTTGCCCCTCCCCTGCTCGCACTCTGTCTCTGTCTCTCTCAAAAATAAATAAACATTAAAAAGTATTGTAATTGTTTCATGTACTCAAATTTTAGATTTGTTAATCATATTTGTTTTCTATTTATTTATGCTTTTTTCCCTTAACAATTTCCCCTTGCTTATAAACTGTGCTTTTTCTTTTTTTAGCAAGTTTGTTTTCCCTTAAGGTATATTTTGTCTAATATTAATATAATTACACCATCTTTATTTTGGTTGAAATATGCCTAGATATTTGGGTTATACACACACACACACACACACACACACATATATATATACACATATGTATACATATATACATATATATTTTAGCCTTTCTGTACTTTTGTGTTTTAGACGCATATGCTGTAAAAATAAAGCTGGAATTTTTTAAAAAAAATTTTAATGTTTATTTATTTTTGAGAGAGAGAGAAAGACAGAGCATGATCAGGGGAGAGGCAGAGAGAGAGAGAGGGAGGCACAAAATCCAAAGCAGGCTTCAGGCTTTGTGCTGTTGGCACAGAACCTGACCCACGGCTCAAACCCACAAACTGTGAGATCATGACCTGAGCCAAAGTTGGACACTTAACCAACTGAGCCACCCAGGTGCCTCAAAGCTGGAATTTTTAAAATCAAATATAACAAGTTTTGTCTTTTGCCTGAAGCACTTAATAATTTATGTTAATTATAATTCCATATAGATTAGCATATTTTTATACAGCCCTTATTAAGTGCCTACTATTTGTCTCACCTTTCTGTTTCTTTCCTCTCATTTCTTGTCTTCTTATTATTAATTAAGTACTTTTTCCTGATTCTGTTTTCACCTACACCAGTTTGGAAAGTCTGAGTTTTATTTATTTTTAGTGGTTATTCTAGTAACTACAACATGTACATACAACTAATCAAAGCCTGATTTGAACAGTAAGTATCCTTAGCCTCATCAAGAAGGATCTTCGGTTTCCTTCTTGTTCTCTTTTATAACTTCACTGAGATATAATTCATGTATCTTCCTTTTTGGAGGATAGTTTTGCTGTGTATAAGATTCTTGGTTGACAGCTTTTGAAAAGCAATTCAGTGCTTTGAATACATCATCCCACTGTTTTATGACCTCAGTTGTTTCTGATGAGAAGTCAAATATTAATATTAATGGGTTCTCCTTACATGAGTCTTTTATTTTTTTGCTTTGATTTTCTTTTATCATTTTTGCTGTGATGTCTCTACATATGGATCACTTTGTGTTTATCCTACTTGGAGTTTGTTAACCTTCTTAGATATTTCCTCAAATGTGGGATCCCTTCAGTGATTATCTCTCCAAATATTCTCCTTGAAGCTCTGTTTATTTCTTTTCATCTATTTTCTCTCCATTTTTCAGCTTGCATTGATCTACCTATTGATCTGAAATTTTGCTGATTTTTTTTTCTGCCAGCTCAACTCCACTGTGAGCCTCCAGTGGACTTTTCATTTGGTTATTGTACTTTTCAACTCCACTGCTTTCCAGTTAAAAAAATAATTTCTATACCTTTATTGATATTCTCCACTTGATGAGACATTGTCATCGGACCTGTCTTTAACTTTTAAAGCATGGCTTTCTTTAGTTCTTTGAATACTTTAACAATGGCTGCTTGGGTTTTTTGTCCATTAAATCCTCTCTCAGGGACCCTTCCAAGGCAGATTCTATTGCCTGTTTTTTCCCCCGGGGAATAGGTCACACTTTCCTCTTTCAAAAAATTCTCCTAATTTTTTTGTTGAAAATTGGCTACTTTTTGACTTTTTAAAAATGTTTATTTATTTTTGAGAGAGAGAGAGAAAGAATGAGGGAGGGAGGAGGAGGAGGGGAGAGGGAGAGAGAGAGAGAGAGAGAGAGAGGATCCAAAGCACTCTCTGCGCTGAGTAGAGAGCCTGCCAGATGTGGGGCTTGAACTCGGGAGCTGTGAGATCATAATCTGAGCCACCCAGGTGCCCCGACAATTGGCTATTTTAAATGCTATATTGACGTGACTCTGTATTTTGATTTCCCTTCTCACTCAGGACTGGTTCTTTTGTTGTCCTATGCTTGTTTATGTTCATTGTTTATTGTTTGGTGACTTGGCTGAAATAACGTTGCAAAGTCGATTTCCTCCATTGTGTGCAACCTCGGATGCCCCTGCTCATATTTTTTTTTTTCTCTTTTTCTCTCTTTTATTCTGGCTACCTAGTGGTAGCTCCTAGAATGGTATAAGGTCCAAAATATCACTAAAGGAGTTTATGACACACTACCGCAAAATATAGCTCTTTGATATCTTATTGTTTTGAGATGGAAGCATTTGAAACATAGCAAATGCAGGGCGAGCCTCTTTCTGTCTAAGGACAGATCATCCCGAAGGAACTCAGTTGTTATAAATCCCCTCCCCAGTTTTAACTATCAGGTTGGATTACCTCTTATCGTAGGAGAGGAGAGTGGAAGTTCACACCACATCCAGACAAACCTTGTCACAAACTATCATACCTCAATTATTATAAGGGTCTATTCATCTTTCCTAAAAGTCATTTATTCTTGCCTAAGAGACCTATGTCCCTTCCCCATTCCTTTCTCTATTTACAAGGCACTGAATCCTGAATTCTAAACCACCTTGGAGGGTTTCTAATTTTTCCAAGTAATCTCCCACGTATACAGGAATTATGCATGTTAATAAACTTATCTGTTTTCCACTTGTTAATCTGTCTTTTATTACAGTGGTCTTAGCTAGGAAGTCAGAAGGGTAGAGGTAAAATTACTTTTCCTTCCCTCCACCATTTATTGCTCAAATATTCTGCTTAAGTCCTTAGCTAGTGAGGACTTCACACCCTACCACTGGATATATGTGTGGCTTTGAGACCATTATTCAGAGAGTTTGCATTTTCTTTCCCCCCAATTTACTCAGGGACTACTGGCTCAGAGGTTTCCTTTCAGATTGCTCCTGAGGGACACGGCAGGCACACGATTTTACAGACCACTAGGGATGAGCGTGATTTTATTTTTAAGCCGGGCTTCCTGTCAGTCAGCCTTTGGATGGAGGTTGTGTGTAAGCTCCCTCTCTTAACGAAGCTTCCACCCCGTGTTGATGGGTGTGTGCAGCTTGGGGCATGCTTTCAAACATGCCCTGCTCTGGTTACTCCCATGTGGAAGCAGCTTCCGGCACCCATTCAGCCTTCCTGACTTCAACGCTACCTGTGATTCCAGAGGGATCTTCCCTGGACAACTCTATTAAACTTACAACCACTCTGCTGTTTTGTGTGCATCAGGTTGCTAGAGACCTCCTTGTAATTGCTCTGCATCAAGATTTCCACTGGTTTCTGTCCTTTCCTTTCCTTTCCTTTCCTTTCCTTTCCTTTCCTTTCCTTTTTATTCTCAAGTTTCAGGAGTAGAATCTGCTAATTCCTCGCTGACATATAACACCCATTGTTCATCTCAACAAGTGCCCTCCTTAATGCCCATCACCCATTTTCCCCATTCCCATCAACCCTCAGTTTGTTCTCTGTATTTGAGGCTCTTATGGTTTGCCTCCCTCTCTGATTTTATCTTATTTTTCCTTCCCTTCCCCTATGATCATGTGTTACGTTTTTCAAATTCCACATATGAGTGAAATCATGTGATACCTGTCTTTCTCTGACTCATTTCACTTAGCATAATACCCTCCAGATGTCCATCAACTGATGAATGGATCAAGAGTTGTGGTTTATACATACCATGAACTACAACTCGGTGATAAAAAAAAAAGGAATGAAATTTGCAAAAAGTGGATGGAACTGGAGGGTATTATCCGCTGTTTTCAACGATGCCCTCAGATACGGAGTTCTGGAGTTCTCCACTGTCTGTCGAAAGTAATGCCTGTTTCCTCAGGGAGAGCTGTGGAGCTCTTTATTACTATGGCTTGCTCTCCCTCTGGGCAAAACTCTTTGCTTACTACCCTGGAGCTAGGGGAGGGCACCTGCTTTTCCAAGAAGGCAATCCTCTCCTTGAGTAGGCACTTTTCAGCTTGCTCCTGGTGTGGAATTTTCATCCCACGAGTAAAGGAGCAGAAGTCAGGGGCAGGGGACCCCATCCTGTCAGCCATGACTGCCTGAAATAGGCCTCTGCAATGTGGGACCGGAGGAAATGAGAAATGCCAGTAGCCTGTCCTTCCTGGGTTGCACCTGTTAGCCCCAGATGGTAATCTGCAGAGAGAAGAAGCTCCTGTCTTATTGGTCTCACGTGCCCAGAGCAGAGTGTCCAAGGTAAAGCCTCTATAATGCAGAAATGGGGTGGGAGGGCTAAGAGAACAGCACATGGCTCAAATGCCATTGACTGATTGTTCATACCAACACTTGGTAGATTTTCTGGAATGAACATTCCTCTATTTATTATTATGTCCATAGGACAATTTCCAGATACATCAAATTACTTTTTAAAACCATTTTACAAGTTGAATATTTTGTTGCGGAGACAGTCCATTGTGCTCTTTATTCTGCCATTTCCTAAATTCTGCCCCCCGCCCTGCCCTTCAGTTCATTTTAAGCTTCATCCACCTTCCCTTGATTTAGATCCTATTGTATTTTAATTATATTATTAAGAATCCACAAGACATTATTTTATAATCCATTTGTCCTTGTATTATCCGTGTATCTATCACTTTTTGTGTTATAGATTACTTCTTACACCTGACACTGTCCAGCTCGGATCATGTCACTTCTGCCTAAAGGGTATCTTGTAGGATTTCCTTTTGCAAGCTCTGTTGATGGCAAACTCTCAGATTTTATTCACTTTATTACATTTTATGAAGATGTGCTTAATCTTTAGTTTAACTAATTTGTGGTATTTTTAATATAAATACTCACCTTTTTATTTCTAAAATTCCAGTAGAACTTATTTTTATATTTCTTCTTCTTTACATGTATTATCACACTTGGATTTTTATTTTGTTGAACACGTTAAATATATTCCCTCTCTCCCGCCCTGTATCCTTCTCTCTCTTTCTCTCTCTCTCTCTCTCTCTCTTGGAGTGTGTATCTGAAAATTTGATTATATGAAACTCTTACTAGTCTATTTCAGCCATTTGTTGTTTTTGCCACTCTCATGCAAATATATCTCGCTTGTGTGTTTACTTATTTTTAACCATGAATGTCTTATTTTCCCCCAAATGTTTGTTTTACTATGAATGATTCGACACACGGAATGTCTATGGGGATTTCATGTACTTCCGTTGGGTACCTGTAGACACTACCAGTCTCAAGTCACTAAAAATGCTGGGTTTGAGATTCTATGTATTACTGGGAATGTACAGATGGGCTACAAAGCAGATGAGGCCAGTTTTTTTCAAATTACTAGAAGAAATATTTCTCCTCCTTGCACTCATTACCTTCCCCCGCCCCTTCTCCCTCTGCTTCGGTACAGGGATGGGGAGGGGAGGGCATTTCTTGTTTCCCCCACACTAAGACCTTTTGTGGCAGCTTTAAAAAAGTTGATCTGTTATTGTATTCCCACCTGGTTGGGCCTGAGGTTTGCTGAGGTTTGATCTGTATTCTACGCCACTTCAGTCTGCAAAAACTGAACTAATATCACCTCCTTTACCAACTGCCCTCTTCAGGTAAAATCTGGCTTTAATGCTTTATTTCCTTTCTGTATTTAGATCTAGAGTTAGCTTCCGGTCTAAGAATTCCTAAATTGTGCACCAGCATATTGATGCCTGAAGGACCTTCTATTTTATTTTATTTTATTTTATTTTATTTTATTTTATTTTATGTTATTTTATTTTATTTTATTTTATTAATTTTACTTTACTTTACTTTATTTTAATTTATTTTATTTTATTTCATTTCATTTTATTTTATTTTATATTATTTTAATTTTAGAGACAGAGAGCCAGCAAGCATGAGCAGGGGAGAGGGGCAGAAGGAGAGAGAAAGAATCTTAAGCAGAATCCATACTCCGTGCAGAGCTTGAAGCAGGGCTCGATCCCACAACCCCTAGGATCATGACCTGAGCCGAAATCCAGAGTTGGAGGCTCAACTGACCGAGCCAGCCGGGAGCCGCAAGGACCATTTGTTTTGGATTTTATCTAAGAATTTCAGTTGTTTTAATTAGGAGGCTCAATTTAAGAACATAACTCGGTGCGTCTGGGTGGCTCAGTCGGTTAAGTGTCCAACTTCCGCTCAGGTCATGATCTCGCCTTCAGTGAGTTCCAGCCCCACGTCAGGCCGTGTGCTGACAGCTCAGAGCCTGGAGCTTGCTCCGGTTTCTGTGTCTCCCTCTCTCTCTGTCCCTCCCCTGCTCATGCTCTGTCTCTCTCTGTCTCTCAAAAGTAAATAAATGTTAAAAAAAAATATTAAAAACAACTAAAAAAAAGAACGTAGCTCAACATCTTACCAGGCCTTACATAATATACACATGGAAGGATGAATGTATCTCATATACTATTCATAACTAGTACTGTATTTCTGTCCTTTTTTATCCCCACCAATTACTTTTACTTCTTTTTTAAAGCATGGATTTTTTTTTTTACTTTCACGTGTACAGTTTCACCTCTCCTTATTATATTTTACCTTTTACAGCATATCTGTAAGATCATTTTCTTCTTCCTCAACAAATCTTTTAGAAATTCCTTTAGTGAGAGTCGATGTGCCGTATGCTCACTCAGTTTATTTTTTTGAAAATGTCTCTATCCCTCTCATTCTTCGAACATAGGTTTTCTAGGAGTGCAGTATTAATTTAAAAGTTATTTTCTCTCAGTTCTCTTTTGAAGATACGATTCCCCTTCTGACTTCCATTCTTAAAAAGCCTACTGTCTCATCAGTTGTCATTTAATTGCAAATCATCCCCCTCTCTCCCTCTTTCTTTAATGTATTCAAGATTTTCCTTTTGTCTTCAGTGGTCTGCCAATTCACTAAAATATGCCTTGGAGTGGATAACTCTCTTCTTAAAATTTATTGAATATTTAATTCTTGTATTTTTTTATACATATCTGGAAAATTCCTAGCCATTATCTCTTCAAATAATGCCTTTTCTCCGTTTCTTTCCATGTTCTCATTCTGGGACATAGCTGAGATATCTTTAAGCTTCCTTATTTTAATCTCTAGGTCGATTTATCTCCCTTTTCTATTTTCTCTCTTTGCTTTTCTGTGTTCTTTTGTGGTCATTTATCTGGTTCCATCTTCTGGTGTACTCTTTTTTTCAACTGTCTCTTTTATTTAAACTTTCTCCTTTTTTTAAGCTTATTTATTTATTTTGAGAGAAAGAGAGAGAAAACGCCAGCGGGAGAAGGGCAGAGAGAATCCCAACGCAGGCTCCATGCTGACAGCAGAGAGCCCGATTCGGGCCCGAACCCATGAACCATGAGATCATGACCTGAGCTAAAGTGAGACACTTAGTCAACTGAGCCACCCAGGCGTCCCTCCTTCTATTTTGTTTTTAAGATAATATAAATTTACTATACATTACATTACATTATTATATAACTAGAACACTAATAGGAACAAAAATTTAACATAAATATAAAAGTTTTTTGTATTTGGTTGTTTTTTAATTTAAGGATGATATATGTTTTTGTTTTTTTAATGTTTAAATTTTTTTTTAATGTTTATTTCTGAGAAAGAGAGAGAGAGAGAGCATGGGAGTGAGCATGAGTGGGGGAGGAGCAGAGAGAGGGAGACACAGAATCTGAAATAGGCTTCAGGCTCTGAGCTGTCCGCACAGAGCCCCATTTGGGACTCGAACTCATGAACTGCGAGATCATGACCTGAGCCAAAGTGGGATGCTTAACCCACTGAGCCACCCAGGCGCTCCAAGGATGATATATGTTTTAACTTGATTATTGTTTTACTGTTTTATTTTATTTCTTTAAAACATTTCTTACATTTTATACCTTGTATCTGATAATTCAATATCTTAGGTTTGGGGGTGTCTAAATTGATGTTATGTTTGTTTCTACCAACTATTCCTGTTGCTTTGCCTACTGCTTTGTTTCCTTGGATGCTTGAGAACTGGTGAGTCTTAACTCAAAATTTGGTGTTCTGAGAGCTAAAATCTTGAATGGGCTACCCTGTAACAGTTTGCATTTCATGGACCCAGGAGCTGGGTGATAGTATGTGGTCAGGGCTGCTTTTGCTCACTCTTTGGGTGCATAAGGGAATGTGGGAGTCTCATGTTCCTCTTCTCTACCCTTGATGAGAGAGCAGTGGCATTTATCTGTAGCTCACTTCCTAATTTTGCGTTTGTTGTTGGTTTCTGTGTTTGCTGTTGATGTTTGCAGTGGCTGGTTTCTGCTTTCTTTTGTTGAATCTGTACACTTTCCTTACTTGTTTGAGAGTACACATTTTTCTAAATTTATTACAGTTTATCTAGATCCAGTTTTGTTGTAGGAAGATCCATAGGGTTTCTAACCTGTATATATTAATGGAAAAGTTTGTACTATCCTACCCTTGAATAAAATGTCCAGCTTTCCTAATCTTATCATTTTTTGTCTTAATGAAATATTATTTGATACATTTTCATTTTATAAAATGTTTTCTGTCCTTTTATTTTTTTTTATATATTTTTTTAATGTTTATTTATTTTTGAGACAGAGAGAGACAGAGCATGAATGGGGGAAGGTGAGAGAGAGAGGGAGACACAGAATCTGAAACAGGCTCTGGGCTCCGAGCTGTCAGCACAGAGCCCAACGCGGGGCTCGAACTCACAGACCGCGAGATCGTGACCTGAGCCGAAGTCGGCCGCTTAACCGACTGAGCCACCCAGGCGCCCCTGTTGTCTGTCCTTTGAAATTGAGCTTTGGTGAGGCATTAATCCAAGACAACTGGAGGCAATAAATCCTTGGGCGTAAAACCAACAATTTCTACTCATTATAGTCTGTACAACTGTCATGTGACATAGATTAACTCTAAAAACCTTTGTGTATGTTTAGTTGTTTCAGTAGACACTAGCCTACTTACTGCACTCAAATTACATTATTTGTACAATATCTGCACACTTGAGCTTGAATTAGCTAATGAAAAGCCGTGAGTATCTATAATTTGGGAGAACATTGCATATTCCAATAGGCCAGACCAGAGTCAAAATTCTTTCTGACATTTACTAGGTATGTTATAGTGGGCTTCAGTTTTTCTCATGTGTAAAATGAGGATAATAGTGGATGTCTCTTGTATGATTAATGCCAAGATCAAATGATATATAGTGCATATAAAGGTGCAAAACACCTAGCAACTTACTTCAAAATCCAGTAAAACTCTTGCAAAAGTTTGGCCACGTGGTTATTATGTCTGATGACCAGGCGGTTTAGGAATGGGAAACAGTATAGGTACATTTGGAAAGGAAATAGGATTTGGAAAGTTAAATTCAAAAACTTTGAAGGAGGAGTGGTCACCTGCTGGGGAGTCCGACAACACTTAGGACCAGCTGTCAAAACGAGGGACTAGAAATGTGAGTGCCACAGAAAGGTTAATTTTACCAGTTCCATAATTTCTCCAGGGCTAGTCTAGGAAAACAAATTGCTGAAGGTCTAAGGTTCCTGGGGAAGTATGTTCATACAAAAACAGTACTTTGATGACTTTTCTTCAAGTGTGAAGTTGAATAATGTGATAGAGGTCAGGTTCACATCTCAACAAGTACCTGGATGATATTGCCTTATGCTCCTTTCTGCTCTTCCTTAGAAGACCATAGTCCATAGTCCTTAGAAGGAGTTGCTGCAAATTCCTATTTTTTTTTTAATTTTTACATATTTATTTATTATCTTGAGAGAGAAAGAGAGGCAGAGTGTGAGCAGGGGACGGGCAGAGAGAGGGAGACACAGAATCCGAAGCAGACTCCAGGCTCTGAGCTGTCAGCACAGAGCCTGACGTGAGGCTCGAACCCATGGACAGCAGACCGCTAGATCATGACCTGAGCCAAAGTTGGATGCTTAATTGACTGAGCCACCCAGGTGCCCCTGAAAATTCCTATTTCAAGACATAAATGTAGGCAGCCATGTCCATGGGGGGCAATGAGGACAAAAAGAAAAGAAAAATTGAAGGACACAGAAGTACCTTGGAGGGTGTGTGTGTGTGTGTGTGAGAGAGAGAGAGAGAGAGAGGGTGAGAGAGAGAGAGAGAGAGAGAGAGAAAGAGAGAAGGCATTGGGAATGCCTCTAGATATGATTAACTACAAAGAAAAGCGTGTAAATGATTATCACTCAAGTCAGAATAGCATCTATTTCTAGACAGGAAGTAGAATGGATTACTGGGCAAGGGGAGGGGGTTGTTTTGCTAGTGTTGTTCCTAATCTTTTTTGGAATTATAAAGGTAGTCACTGATGATCACCTGTTAAACAATATACACATGTTTTATTCACATTTCTGTATTACTTTCTATTTCTCAAATTAAAAAAATGAAAAGAATGAATAAGCTGTTAAAGTTTTAAAATATTTAATAGCTTTCATTATTTTGAAAAAACTTTTGTACATTTTTTTTTTATAAAAACTACACATCCAGCCAGTTTTTATTCTCATTGTGCTTATCCTCCTTAGGATGACTTATGAGGTTTCTGATCTCCAGCTGGTTTATCATCGCTAACTGGCATACTTATGTTTTTAGTTTTTAATTTTATTATTTTTTATGTTTTTAATTTAAATACAAGTTGATCAACATATAGTGTAATAATGATTTCAGGAGTAGAATTTAGTGATTCCTCACTTACATATAACACCCAGACTTCATCCCAACAAGTGTCCTTCTTAATGCCCATAACCATTTAGCCCATGTCCCCACCCAAAACTCCACCAGCAACCCTCAGTTTGTTCTCTGCATTTAAGAGTCTTCTATGGTTTGTCTCCCTCTGTATGTTCATCTGTTTTAGCTCTTAAATTCCACATATGAATGGAATTGTATGACATTTATCTCTCTCTGACTTATTTCACTTAGCATAGTACATTCTAGTTCCATTCACGTTGTTGCAAATGGCAAGACTTCATTCTTTTTCATCGCCAAGTAATATTCCATTGTGTGTGTGTGTGTGTGTGTGTGTGTGTGTGTGTGTACCTTTCTGTTTGTTCTTCCCTTGTTAATCTGTCTTTTGTCACTCTAATTTGTAGAGCCAGTTGGAGAAGGAGGAGAGAGAGAGAGAAAAGTTTTTGTCCTTCTCCACATCACCTACCCCTAACAAACATGAAGATTATCCTTTTAATTTCCATTTTGCTCTAGTTTCTGGAATCTGTTTATCTTTTCAGTATATTACAAAGTTAGGCACTTATGGCTGAGCACCCCCACCCCCACCCCCCGCCCATACCCCTACCCCTCATATGAAATGCTTTCTGCGGGCTTTTATTCCCTGGCTCTGCTTCTGGAATCAGTCCTTCTCTGCCTCTCTCTCCACTTAACGCACAGGACATCAGCCATTCTTGGCCTCTGAGGAAATTTCCTCCCCAAATTAGCAAGCTCCTTTTCCCTCTCCTCTGGGATTGTTCATTCCATCAGCACACAAGCTAGCTGTGAGAGTTTCCATCTTAAAACTCTCGGCAAACCCTACAGACCCCAAGTCCTGCCTAATTTCTCTCCCCACTTCACATCAAAGATCTTCAAATAACTCATATTTACTGCCATCACTTCCTTAAAATGTATCTACCCATGAACCCATTCTCAGCAAGATCTCCTCCCATCACCGTGTTGACAGTGTTTCTGTCAAGGTCACTAATGACATTCATCTCACTAAATCCTGTCATCCATTCTCTTTCTTCATCCTGCTCAATTTTCATACAGCATTTGATAGGCGACAGCCTGTCCTTAAAGAACTATCTTTGTTTGGGGGCACCTGGGTGGCTCAGTCGGTTAAGCATCTGACTTCAGCTCAGGTTGTGATCTCACAGTTCATGAGTTTGAGCCCCGTGTGAAGCTCTGTACTGACAGCTCAGAACCTGGAGACTGCTTTGGATTCTGTGTCTTCATCTCTCTCTGCCCTTTCCCAGCCCTCTTTCTCTCAAAAGTAAATAAATATAAAAAAGAAAAAAAGAAACAAAGAAAAAAAAGAACTATCTTCACTTCACCTGGTCCTTTGGTAACATCCCACTTTCCCAGTGTTTCTCCTGGCTGTCTGTCTGTCTCTTCCCATTTTTCTTTGCTAACTCCCCTTCTCTTCCTGACTTCCAAATGCTGGACTGCTCTGAGATCGTCCCCTAGTCTATTGCTCTTTACATGTGTTTTCTCCTTCACTCAAAAGCCTGATTATAAATACCATCTCTATGGTGATGGCTCCTACAATTACACCTTTGGCCCTAACCTCTCTGATGAATTCAGACTTGGAAATTTATTTGCCCCTCCTTCACATTTCCACTTGGCCTTCAAATAGGCATATCGAACAAATCTCACAAAAAGAAAACTTTTGTTTTTCCCTCCTACACTTTCTTCTTTCTTGTTTCCAAATCAATGAATATTACCTTCATTCTTCCCATGATGCAGGCCAAAAACTTTCCCTTATTCTGTAAATCCAATCCATGGGCAAAAGCTGCTAGCTCTTTCTTCAGGGCGGATTCTGCCTCTGACACCTTAGCACCTCCACCGCGGTATCTTGAGTCCAAGCTTCCACTGTTTGGTACCTGGTCTCTTGGTACCTGCTGCTGCCTCACCTGGTCCTTCTTGGTTGACCTGACCCTGCTCTTGACTCCCTATAGACCTTTCTACATACAGCAGCCACAATTATCTTTTATTTTTCTAATGTTTATTTTTTTGAGAGAGAGAAATAGAGAAAGTGCACACAAGTTGGGAAGGGGCAGAGACAGAGGGAGACACAGAATCTGAAACAGGTTCCAGGCTCTGAGCTGTGAAGACAGAGCCTGACACGGGCTCCACAAACTGAGATCATGACCTGAGCTGAAGTCAGACGCTCAACCAACTGAGCCACCCAGGAGCCTCTGTAATTATCTTTTTAAAGTGAGTATCATATATGTCTCTTTCCTTCATAAAACACTTCAATGACTTCCTCTTATACCTTAAATACAAATTTCTGACTGTGGCCTAGAAGACATTGTATGATCTGTCCCTCGCTTCTATTTCCTGCCACTTCTCCCTGTCTCCATTTCATTCTGGCTGTATTAGTCTTTGGCTCTTTCCTGAATATGCCAAGTTTATGCCCATTTTGTAACCTTGACACTTGCTGCCCTGTATGCCTAGTTAGTATATTAAACCCAAATTATTGCATGGCTACATTCATCTCTGAAAGGGTTCTCTTTCAGGATTTCCTCTAGAGCCCTTTCTTGACCTTATTTAACACACAGCATCGCCTCCTCTCCTGAAGCTTTCTGCTGCTCTTCTCCATGACCTTGCTTTTTCCTGACTTTGTACATCCTTCCCTTGCTTTGCATATATGTGTATGGGATCAGCATGTATCACCATCTCCTATTATAATCCTTTTAATAGACTACTGTCTTCTTTAGTACATAAACCCCAAGAATAATGTACACCATGCAATTAAAATAATACAATTTCTTCTCAAAAGACATTACAGACTCCTGATAACTCCCAAATGACCATTTGGATCTTTAAGTCATGTGAGATTCAGAGTCCTCTGCTCTGGGGAGAACGGTTTCTTTCCTCTTACCGCGACTCAGATAGAAACTGGCCAAGATATTAACCTCTGACTTCATCCTTGGACAGGAAAATGGAGTGAAATCAGCTGGGTCTTAACTCTCCCCAGGACAAATATTTTCCAACCCAATGAAAGATTTATTTTTATGTGCAGTGAAACATCTTTCTCCCCTTCCTCACTCCTTGGAAGGGACTGAAACAAAGCTGATTTGAGAAGTTGGCCAACTATTCTAATAAATCATCCTCAGGTTTGGATTTGAAGGTAAATTTATCAAGAGTAAAGGTCAGAGCATGTCCCCCGAAGCCACTGGAAACCAAACTCCAGTGCTAACCACTGATAAACAAATGGCTTAAACCAAATAGCTCAGAGGTTAAATTGTGCCCTGAAAAATATGACTTGATATTTTAGGAGACTCAACAAATGCAGACCTTTTTCACCGCAAACACCTGGCCCACTGATTAAAAAAAATAAATTAAGAAAGCCAAAACAAATCTAAACTAAACTACATTCCTATCTCCCTTCCTCTGAATGCAACTGTGGTTGGAAAACAAGTGTTAAGGGTCCTCAAAAAGAAAATAATTGTAGAAGTTCAGAGGCTATTGATAGCACCAGTATGCAAGTCATACCTCACCATGAGGCAAAAATCTTTACGATTTTTGATGTTTAAGTCACACTACTGAAACTCATCATTTTCAAAGAGAACAAATGAATACCTTCCTCTGCTGAAGTGTGTGCAGCGTTGGCTCCGTCTTAAATATTAAGGAGTAAGGAAGTAAGTAGGATGAGAAGAAGGCAAAAGCTAAGGGCCATCCACTCACAATACGTTGCTGGAAATTGCACCACAATGAGTTTCATCTTGGGGGTGGGTGGAAGCCTTTCTCCTTAGTGATCCCCATTTGCTTAATTTTAAATAGGACCATTTCCAAATGCACTTTCCTGTAGGAGGTTTCCTAGAGCGATCTTGTTTTGTGATGTTTCCACTTCTGGAGGAAATCTGTAAGAGGTATACAGTGAGTCTTCCTAAGGGAGAGGTAAAGGAGAACCATGAAAAAGTTTATCTTTTCTACAAAAACTTTAAAACCTAATTTGCCTTACTTTTTTTTTTTTGTCTGATAGCATGCATTCAGTAACAAAAATAAATTTCTGAAATCTAGACAATTATTTGGGAAACACAGATCACAATTTGTAGGGCATATGATTGTCTACAATTACTCCCATACGCTATTATGTTCCTAGCACACCAAACACTAAATAATGGTTTACTGAACTAATGAATGACCCCTGTGACACACATGCACATCAAAAAATAAAGAATGCATCGCTTACCAAAAAGAGCAGGGATAAATCGGTAGTTATGTCATTTTTATTTCTAGTTCTGCCATGAGTTTATGTCAAAGTCTTGATCAAACTATATATCTTCTTTAAACTTTAAAGAGCTAAATGTTAATGCTAGGTCCATAGATGACATAAAGAACATTACCCATAAAGGAAAATACTTGATACATTGGATTTACGAAAAGTCCAATATGCTGCTAATCAAAAGATGTCATAAAAAATGGATAGGCAAGCAAAAGATAAGGAGACTGTATTTACCGCCATATATGTCAAATTATCTTCATGCAGGATATAAGGGGAAAACATAAGGGGGGAAATTACAAACGAAAAATTTTAAAAAAACCACATAAGTAACCCAATATAAAACAAAAGACTCAAGTAGATACCTCTCAAAAAAGACAGAATGGCTAATAAACAGATGAGTACTTGCTCAGTATTACAAGTTAATATGGAAGTGCAAACTATAACCATGAGGTGATAGGATTTCATACTCAGGTGGCAGCTGAATTCGGTAAGACTGACAATATCAAAGGCTGCCAAGCTTATCTTTTGCTGATGAGAGTAATACACGTTTGGAAAGCTCTTTGGGAAGTTTCTTGTAAAATTAGCATCTGTCTACCCTCTGACCCAGCTGCCCTGGACTCATGAAATATAACATATGCACAGAAAAAAAGACTTTTTTTAAGAATGTTCCTAGAGATCTTATTTATAATGACAGAAATTGATAGACATCCAAATGCCCATCAAATACAGTAAACACACTGTGGAATTATCACATAATGTAATATTACTTGACAATAGCCAGGACATGCTACAACATTGTTGAATCTAAAAATCATAGTGTAAAGTGATATAAGCCAGACAAAGTATATATACGATACCATTAGAGGTAAAACTAATCTGTGATGAGATATACATATATACATATATACATACATATATATGTATATACATGCATATGTATGTATATCTCATCACAGATTAGTTTATATATATCATCATATATATATCACATATCATCATATATATATATGCCAGTAGTTTCTAGATACATGCATATTTCACTAAAAATCTGAGGTCAGTATCTCTGAACAATAAGTTAATAGTAGTGGAATTGTAGTTAATATACAATATTAATTTCTTTTTTTTTAATTTATTTTATTTTACTTTTGAAAGAGAGACAAAGTGCGAGCTGGGGAGGGGCAGAGAGAGAGGGAGACAGAATGGGAAGCAGGCTCCAGGCTCTGAGCTGTCAGCACAGAGCCCGACACAGGGCTTGAACCCACAGACTGTGAGATCATGACCTGAGCCGAAGTAGGACGCCCAACCGACTGAGGCACCCAGGCGCCCCATACGATATTAATTTCAATTCCATTAGTCCGTCTTAGCATTTTGTCTTTTACGATATTTTAGTGCTATGTTTTACCTCCCCAATTAGACATTATTGTTATTATTGTTTTGTAAGCCAATTTATTGTTTCTCTTACATCTGAAAACTTCAAGATTATTTTCTTTTACTGAAGTATTTATTTCAGAAATTATTTATATCAGAGTCACCTGAGTCAACTCTTTCGGCTTTTGTTTTAATAAAAACGACTTTGCTCCACTCTCTTTCTTGACAGTAATTTATCTGGGTTTCCTTCAGAACTCTGAAACCATTATCTCACTGTCTCTTCCCTTCCACAATTGTTACTGAAAAGTCAGCTCTAAGCTGGTCATTCCTTCATAGGCAATCTGTTTTCTCTTCCTGGGAGTCTTTAATATCATCTCTTTGTTTTTTGTGCTTTGCAGTTTTACTGGATTTGCTATTATTATTATTTTTTTACTCTTCTTAGCATTCATCGGTCTTCTACAATTAAAAAAAAGGCTTTTGTTTATTTTTTTTCTCCCATCTTTTCTGGACATTTTCAGTCTTGATCTCATCAAATACTGCTTGTCTTCCATTCTTTCTTGACTTTCAATCAGATATTTGATTTCGCTTCTTTTCTCCATCTCCTTATCTCCATGTTTCATGTCTCTTGGTCTCTGTTCAGAATCTTGAGAAGCTCCCTAGATTCATTTTTCAGGTCACCAACTCTCTCTGAAGTACTGTCTAATCTGCTATTTAAAGTCTCTATTGATTTTATAAAATGTCAACGATAAAAATTTTCATTTCTATAATTAATTTCCTTTAGGGCTATTTTCAAATCGTCTATCATTCCTTATTTATGTTTTAAATTCCCAATTTAATTATTTAACCTATTTAACACTCATATTTTGCACATTAATATTCTAATGTATGAAGCTCTTAGAGGTAAAATTATACTGCTTATTCATTTTGCTGTCACTCACAGTGCCTTGTTTCCTTCTGTTTTGAGGTTTGGCATTGGGAAGTCTTCCTTTGACCTTAGGCCTTATGTGAGTTATAATTCAAGCTCAGCCTCACTACCAGTGAGAGCCCAGTTGCCTGATTCCTTTTATTATTCACTTGTGAAATAAATACTTAAAAAAAAAAAAACTTTATTTTTTTCCCTGACAACAAATTATAAGCCTATAGTATGAAGCCTATTTCTCCCTTGAGCATGTTTTTAAAATTATAAATTTATTTGGCCACTAGGACAAATACTTTGCTTCATTATTCATGTGTGGTGCATTTGTGTTTTTCCTATCCCTCCAGAAGGCAGCTGCACACAAAAAAATGTCACTATCATTGCTCTTTGCTACTGAATAAGAAGGATTGTTTTTATTTTAGACATGGACCAAACCTGAATTTTCACTTGTAGGTGCTTTCTTAAGCAAGAGTTTCCCCCATTCAGCATTTCTTGCCTCACTCTCCTGCCTTAATGTGTGTGGGCTCCTCTGTCCTCACTCTCCAAGCCACCGCCATCTTGCTTGGATTGGAGCGGTAGCTTCGGAACTCATCTCCTGGTCCACCTCTGACACTGCCCACGTCGGTTCCTATTACAACAACTTCGAAAACTGAACAGTTTTCGAGGAAAATCATATTTGTGTTTATGAGATAACCATTCAAACCAAGAAGAATCTGAAGGATTTACAAACAAGCTATCGGTTTCACCATGCAGTGTTCGTCCCAAGAGAAGGCACTGAGACAGAAAGAAAGGAAAAGCAAGATGGGAGAAAAAAACAAAAACCACCACAACAAAATGAGATGGAAGGAGAAGAGGGGTTCAGGTAGCAAGATGGATGAGGGTGAAAAGATAAAAGGGGAACTGAGGGCTCTTGAGAGAAAAACACTCCATTTTCATCAACTCTTCTTTTGGTTAGGCCACATGAACTGACCTGAGTGATGGGGTGGAAATCACTGGGTGAGAGAGAAGGAAAATGGAATGCCTCTCTTGCTTTTGAAAGGCTCAGGTGCAATAAATCCTATGCAATGTGACAGTGTGTCCCATTAGGCCTCGCTTGGGCACAGGCCGATGGGGTTTGGACAGGGTCCAGTGGTGATCCACAAGCACCACAAACCTCCCAGGCTGTGCTATCTGCTTGAGTGTAAAGCTGTTTGTGAGAGGGCAGGAGGGTACTTGAAATGGCTGAGTTGCAGTTTGGAGGCTGAACTGGCTCCTACTCAGGAAATTTTGGAAGAAAGAAGGCAGGGAAAAGCAGGAGAAATGTACAGGTACTGCCTGGAAGAAGAAACAGGACTGAGAACCTGACTGGATCTACCCCTCTGTGTAAAACTCCATCTGCAAAACACACGCCCAGAATCCACTAGGTTAAATAGGTGTTGAGTATCCAGTCATTGCTGTCTTGACTCGCAGTGGGTCGATGAGGGCCTCAGGAAGAAGAACACAGAGCTGGGGGAGAGGGAGGAGACATAAGAAAGACTTTATTCTTCTGCATCCAAGGTGCTCCTTTCAAGGATGACTGATGCAACAGTGGCTTCCGGTGCCCCCCAGTCCCATGCAATACCTATTTGTCAAACCGAACATTATCCCTAAGATGACCCGTGTGCAAATCAAGAGAATCATAGGCGTATTTCCTGAAAGAAAGCTTTGTGTGGAGGTGGGGGAGGGGCAGTCTCATTCAACAACTTTTTTTCTGAAGTCTCTAGTGGACGTAAATCATGCCTCATTGAAATGAGAGGCACGGCTTCTGGAGCAGTCTGCTCGAGCTCCGTGTCCTGGCTCTGTACCTCCTAGCTGTGCCGCCTAGGACGAGTTGCTTAACTTCTCTGTACCTCAGTTTCCTCATATGTAAAATGGAAGGATTCATTGTGTTGGGAAATGTAAGTGCTGAGGACAATTCCTGGCCCGTAGAAAGCATTATGAAGTGTTTGCCATGATCATCATACCCTCACTAAGTCCAAACCAAATCTGGCTCCAAAGCCTCATTCACCAAACTCCTTAAGTTGTGCAAGACAAATGGTTTGGGTGACCCCCTCTTCCTCCCTTGGTGGTGCAAAGATGGAGATTGTGCGGTCAAGTGGGGATCAGCAAGGAGGCCCATGATTATTGATCTATGCTCATCTCTGCCACACAATGTCACAGTCAAGTAGGTGAGGGCTCTTCAAGGTCAATGGGCATACAGAGACACTGGTCATAGTGCAAGGTCATTATGTGTTACGCAGATCCTTACCACAACTCTCAAAAACATGAGGCTTAGTTCCCAGCCTCCATGAGCTCCAGAGAGCCTGACCTTGACCTTGACACCAATAGGCAGTGTGTAAGGAAGTAACAGGTATATGCTACCTTACACCCCATAACCTGTCCTTTCCCAGTGAGCAGGAAACCACCTCTAACAAATCCTCCCTTCCTCTAATAGAACAAATTTGCATCTCTTTCTCCCTTTTGGGAACATCCATCAAATCCTTTTAATAGATTGGAACTAAAGCAAAAACAGCCTGTTAACTGCCCTATGGGTTTGTGGGAAGCAGAGACCTCAGTGACACAAAGCATCATCTCAGTATTTTGAGATATTTTTCTATGTATATCATCAGTCCATAGCAGGAGGGGAAAAAAAAAAGTTACTACTTATCACTCTTAACATCTCTTAAAGTGGGTAAACTAAATATTATGTTATTCCTGATGATTAGAAAAAAGTAGGCAGATGGGGCGCCTGGGTGGCGCAGTCGGTTAAGCGTCCGACTTCAGCCAGGTCACGATCTCGCGGCCCGTGAGTTTGAGCCCCGCGTCAGGCTCTGGGCTGATGGCTCAGAGCCTGGAGCTTGTTTCCGATTCTGTGTCTCCCTCTCTCTCTGCCCCTCCCCCGTTCATGCTCTGTCTCTCTCTGTCCCCAAAAAAATAAATAAACGTTGAAAAAAAAAATTTAAAAAAAAAAAAGAAAAAAGTAGGCAGAAACACCTCTGAAGCATCATTGTCAAAATAAAGTTTGGTATTCGAGGATGGATGGGGAGGGGGTACAGAGGTGATGGGAACACGCCCCTTACCCTTGTGGGACACTTAGGCTCTAGATGGGGTGTCACAAGCTTGAAACACAGCAGGCATGCCTTCGTATAATGAACAGCATGCAAATACTGACCCGTCGAAGCCGGCCTACGTGGGCCACGTTGCTTTCATAAAATCACATATGTATTCATCCTCTGTTCTGCTCTTCTCCCCGGACTGACACCTTTGATCAGATTTGTGGGCTACAAAATAGCCTCGTACTTGAGTCGTTTCTTCCCTTCTTGGTATTCATCCCCCAATTCTCTATTAATGCAAACCGAGGTTCAGAAAACAAAGCCCCGGAAAGGAATAGACAGATGTCTACATTTTAACAGGAGACTCACTTAGCTGCAGCCAAGGGAGTTATTTGAAAACCCAGGTGAGGATGCAGCTGTCAGAGCTAGGAAAACCAATGTATCCCTAGAAGACTTTCATTTGCATCTGAATGCAATCTCTGAGAAATCTGTAAAAGAGCCGCCTGACTTGCTTCCAGGCCAATGTGAACATTTTGGTGGGAAAGACCACTTTGAATTAGGGGTAGAAACACACACAGCTTCTTGTCTCCGCTTTTCTGACACCTGCCTAGGATTCACGTAGAGAATTCCAGAAAAGGATGTCTTGGCCAAAGATCTTTGTAGGCCTTGTTGCTATGGTAAGTGGCCTTTCCTCTCTGCTCCAGATGTGGAGACGAAAATACGAAGCAGTTGAAGATGATTTAGTTTAAATAGAACTGGATTGAGTCCAAATGGCTTGATTTTTGCATAAGAAAGTCCCAAATCATATCTAAAACATAATCACTGCTTGAGATGTAAGTCTTCCTTCCAGTTGCCAGATTCTGCTAATTATACCCCAAAGTGTGAGATATTTGCTTTGTTTGTTGAATTAAAACATCAGGCTTTCCTAAAACGCGCTGCCAACTTCTTGCCATTTTCAAACTACTCAAGGGAGTCAAAAAAGTTTTTCTTCGGTGGTTGTGCTGTCGAATAGTTGCAGACATGGCCTTTGGACCAGAAAAAGTTGAGTTTGGAAGAAAATTCTCTACTGACCTTGCATAAATTACTTGTTTCCCATTGCTTCACAAATATGGATCATAAGTGTGTTCTAGGAACTAATTACTGCATGAATAAAAAGTGTCTGGTGCAGAGCCTGGTACATAACAAAGGGTTAATAAGATGGTCAATGTCTCTGTGCTGTCCCTGAATTCTAATAAGTATAGTATCCGTTCTCAATTGCTAGACTCATCCCCCACGCAGAAAAACACAAAGTCATGAAGCCTTTATTTATTTGTGTGTTCTGTAGTCAAGCCACATGGCTAGAATTTGGATCACAAACTCCTTTGAAAATATAATTAAAGCCATGGATTCCTTTCTCCTGGAAGACAAATTCCATATTTTAAAAACAGTACCAGGGTACACGGATGTTCTTAGCTGCATTGCTCACAATAGCCAAAAAGTAGGAAAGAGCCAAATGTTCACTGACAGATGAGCGGATAAACAACATGTTGTATGTATATGCAATGGAGTAAAACTTCACTCCTTCAAAGGAATGAAATTCTCACACATACTGCAGCATAAACGAACCTTGAAACCACGATGCGGTGAAATAAGCTGGACACCAACCAACACGTGTTATAGGATGCCACTCATTTCAAGGACTAGAGTAGGCAAATTCATGGAGGCTAAAATGGAATGGTGGTTGCCAGGAATTGGGGGGGAGGGGGGGTTGTGGATCAGGATGTATGGTTTAATGGGTACAGAGTTTCAGTGTGAGATGATGAAAACGTCCTGTAGATGGATGATGGTGATGATTGCACACAAGGCAAATGTACTTGCTGCCCCTGAACTGTATACTCAAAAATGGTTAAAATGGCAATTTTTTGTTTATTTGTTTTTGAGACAGAGAGAGAGAGAGAGGGAGAGAGAGAATCCCAAGCAGGCTCCACGCTGTCGGTGCAGAGCCCAATGTGGGGCTCGAATTCACTGCGAGATCATGATCTGAGCCAAAATCAAGAGGCAAACGCTTAAGTGACTGAACCACCTAGGTGGCCCCAAATGGTCAGTTTTATGTCATGTGTATTTTCCCACAATTTTAAAAAAAAATAGTACCAGGGAACTCTGGTTTAGCAAGTTCAGAGAAAGACTGAAATATTTTTAAAGCAGCTTTATTCAGTTATTATTTACATGCCAAAAAATTCACCCATTTTAAGAAAGCAATTAGAAATTTTAAAATATTTCTATCACCTAAAAAATCATACCTTTTACACATTTACAGTTAATTATTTGTTCTTATCCTGGCTCAAACACTTTCACGCTTTCTGCCTATCTAGTTTTGTTTTTCTATAGATTTCATAAAAATGAAATCACATACAGTAATTGTGTCTTGTTTCTTTCATTTATGAGGATGTTTTCCAGATTCACCCACATTGTTGCATGCATCAGGATCTCCCTTCTTTTTATTGCTGAGTAGTAGTCTGTGTGGATACACCGCTAATTGTTTATCCACTTACCAGTTGATGGACATTGGGACTGTTTCCAGGCTTTAGCTATTGTGATTAATGCTGTTGTGAACACAGTGTTCTCGTGTAGACACAAGATTTTATTTCTATTTATAAATACCTAGAGTATAGTTGCTGGGTTATAAGTTAAGTATATATGTTTAACTGTTTTCGAAACTACCAAGTTGTTTTCCAAATTATCTGCCCCGTTTTGCATGTCTACTGGCAGCGTGTGCAAATTTTTGCGTTGGAGGTTGTTTTGTTTTGCTTTGTTTTCATTTTGAAGATTCATAGGCAGCTGATGAACGTGGATGTGTATGTGGGCAGAAAAAGTAGACTGAAGCCAGTTGATTAGAGTATTTCATTGTTAAAATTTTGCGGTATACACGTAACCACTGATAAATAAATGGTTAACTGCTCTCACTGTCTTTTTAAAAATATGTAATAGACAGATTTTGTATTGAATGCTTCAAGCTTTTTCTTACCTTACCACTTTAATTTCTTTCGTACCCCAGATCCCAGGGGTCTGTAAGTGTGTCTTACACCTATTCATGAGGAAGTGTTTAATGCTGCTTTTGGGGGATCATCTCGACTTCCAGATGGAATTGTAGACTGGGAAACAGCATGACCTCCTGAGCCAATCTGTCTGGCTTTAAGTCCTGGCTCCACCACTAACCATATTTGTGTCTCAAGGAATGTTTTTTTTTTTTTTTTAATTTTTTTTTTCAACGTTTATTTATTTATTTATTTTTTTTGGGGACAGAGAGAGACAGAGCATGAACGGGGGAGGGGCAGAGAGAGAGGGAGACACAGAATCGGAAACAGGCTCCAGGCTCCGAGCCATCAGCCCAGAGCCTGACGCGGGGCTCGAACTCACGGACCGCGAGATCGTGACCTGGCTGAAGTCGGAGGCTTAACCGACTGCGCCACCCAGACGCCCCTCAAGGAATGTTTTTTAATGTCTCTGTGTGCCACATTTGTAAATCTTAAAGTGGAGATGACGATAGTTTTTACTTCGTAGAGTTGTCATGTAAAGTACCTAGAACGTAAAGTACTTAGAACAACGTCTCTTACATTATATACATTTTACTAAAGAAGAATGTACCACCAAGAATAAGGTTTAATCCAAAGGGGTCATTGGTAAAGTTCCAGGAAATAGTTGGTGTAGCCTAACTCTGTTCACCTCCTCTGAGTGAAACGTGAAAATTACTGACACATTGCTCTAGAACCAAAAAGAAAACTTGCATGTGTGTGGGTAATGTGGAGGGTAGAGAGAAGGTCAAACACACAAATAAGAGGAAGCTCAGAGCGCGAGGCTTCTTTGGTTCTTTAGTTTCTTTGTGTCCTCATCGTCTAGGCACTCATAACACCAGTGCTTTACCCTCCTCTGTTCCTGCTGCTCTGCCCCCACTATTCACACGTATGCATGCACACATATGCATACACTACGGGATTTAAAAATCTAGCACCTGTACATTGGGACGATTCAGGTAGAGTAAATTCAATGGAAGAAGAGAAATGTTTCCATGATGCATGTTTAAAAAGGAGAGTATTCGATAGCTCAGGGTAATTCTTTGGCTTATTCTGTACAATTAAGCTCTGGTTTATTTTATTAAAATTTTTTTTTAATGTTTATTTATTTTTGACAGAGAGAGAGAGAGAGCATGAGTGGGGGAGGGGCAGAGAGAGAGGGAGACACAGAATCTGAAGCAGGCTCCGGGCTCCGAGCTGTCAGCACAGAGCCCGACGCGGGGCTCGAACTCACGGACCGCGAGATCACGACCTGGGCCGAAGTCAGACGCCCAACCGACTGAGCCACCCAGGCGCCCCTAAGCTCTGGTTTATATACAATGATGGGGCAAAGACAGGGGTGATCATTCTTCTCCCCCTCCCCCACCCCGTTCCCGAGATGGTCACTGCAGGCAAGCTAGGCAGGAATCGAAAGAGCCGAGAAAACCACCACAGGTTATGGAACAATTAATTCTCTGTCGCCTTACTCCCAGTTCGCGTCCCAGAAATTCAAGGATTTTAGAAATGAGAAAGTCCAACGATCTCCCTTTGCTGAAGGAAAACAGAAGTCGAGGGAGGCAAAGTGACAGTTTGGAAAAGACCCATACTAGCAAACTAGGACTAGACTCCTGAAAAGTACTCGGCGCGCTCAACTGTGCTGGCCCAGCCCACCTGAGCCTCTTTCAACCAAAACGAATGGCAATGGTAAAGGAAATAAGCAGCTGCTGTTTTCTCAAACGCCACAGGGACTTTCCTACAACAACCTGACTCCTGTGGTGCAGCAGCTCAGAAGCCTCTCGAGAAGAGGAAAGACCGTGCTTTCATTTAGGGACGAGCTCTCTTCTCCGCTGGAGCCCGAAGCTGGTACTGCAACCCCAGTAGGCCTGTGGCACCCTCCTCGAGCACACGTGGCAACGGTTAGGCCAGGCTCCGCTTCTCACCTGCCTGTGTTACCTGCTCCTTTTCGGAACACCTTCACCCTCGTTATCCCATCCTCGTGCACCCTGTCCCCATTGCCTGAGGCTCCCGGCGTGGAGGCGTTTACGACTAGGTCAATGGCAGTGAACACTTAGCTTCTCCCAGACCTGGCCCTAGACCAGTTCCACTAAGCTCTGTACCTGAGCGTTCCTTGGTTAATGGCCTCTGCGAGAAGCCAGGTGCGCCCGAGTGGCAGAGAGAATCAAAAGATTCAAGGCTGGACTTGAAACTTGCCTCCAAATTACACATTACGTAGAGATAATAAAAATGCACGGATTACGTGGGCGGAAAACACAAATGAGCGGCCCCGACACTGAAGGAAAATAGTGGACGCCGTGCCTGCCAAGGAATGTTTATATTCTGGTGACTTTACAACTCTGTCCCGGATCTGTCATTTTCCGATACCGTTGTCGATTTGGGAGCACACACCTTCGTGGTCCAAATCTGGGCTCATTACACTACACAGAAGAAATAAATGCAGAAGAAGAGATGATGTGCCGTCACCATTATGAAGCACTTAAAATGTGCCAGGGACTCTTCTAGATCTTTGCGTAGAGGATCTCATCTATCCTGCACAAAAGCCCTAGATTAGGCAGTCCGATCGTCTCCGTTTGACTGATGAGGAATCTGAAGTTGGGTAGTGAGTGTGGAGCCAGGTATGATCCCAGGACACCTGGTGCCCCAGCCGGCTCTCCTAACCACATAGCACATCACTGATGCCCGTGATGAAGCTTAGTTGCTATCAAGGATGCTTGATTTTCTACAGCCAGTGCACCTCTTCATTTCTGCTCTCTTGCTCCAGCCTTCTTCTTGCTGTTCTATTTCTGACATATTTCTTTGTATTTTCCCTGCTTGTGCCTTACTACTACTGCGATATCAATAGACATAGTTTAGTGTTGGACTTACAGACCAACAGAGCCTTAACTGAGTGTGATTTGGGGCTTTCTTTATAAATAACCATATTGTTGGATGTGTTTCTATCCCACCCTTCATATATTTATTCATCTGTTTCCTTCCTCCCTCCCTCCCTCTTCTCCTCCTTTCCTTATTCTTTCTTCCCTCAAATAGTAAGTTAGACTGCAGCTTTGAACTAGATCAGTGGTTCTCATGAAGGGTCAATTCTGCCATGCCCTGCCCTACCGGGAAAACCATCTGGAAATATCTGGAAATTTTTAGTTGTCACCAATAGAAAGGTCAGGGGATAGTATTCTATTGGTATGTAGTGGGTGGGGGCCAGGGAACTGCAAAATATTCTACCATGAACAGAACATCCCACCGAAACCGAAGAATTACTGGTCCAAAATGTCAATAGTATCATCCCTGTGGAACCCTTAAGCAGATGTAGAATAATCAGAGGTGTCACAAACTGTTCATTGTGTAGTGGAGAGGGACTAAACAATAAAAAAAGGTGACAATAGTACTTGAAGTTAAGTGCTTCAACTAAAACTGGATAGCACAAGGGACAAACACTGGAAGTGGGTGTGCTTGTAGAGGAGATTGTCCAAGAAGGATTCACAGGGGATGCAACTGTAGAACTGATTCCTCGAAGCTTAATAGAGTTTTCCTGCAGTGCCAGAATAACTAGGGCAATGGAAACAATGGGGATAAGGCACAGTCTTTTTGGGGAAACTCTCCATAGTTTGGGCTGCTGGAGAACAGATTACAAAGACTTCCAGTTCCATTGGGTTCCTAATGGAGTTTTCCCCTTCATGTTACAGACAGTATAGATTCATGACGCGGTTTCAGCTAGCAAAATGACAGGTTCAGAGGTGCTTTTCAGGAACATTGCAGTCCACCATGTAGACTCGTGTATGGGAAGAAAAGGCAGATGGGGAAACAATACTGGAAACATGACCATGGCAGTAAGACTTAGGATGGAGAAAGGGAGTGAAACTTTGAGGAATTTAGTAGACAGACTCAGCAGGAGCTAACAACTAACTAGTAACTATTGAGAGAAAATAATTGAGAAAATTCCCTACGTTCTGACTTGGGCAATTGAGCAGAAACCATAGAATGCAATTTAAGAAAGGAGCTGGGGGGGGGGCACATAGGTAGCTCAGTAGGTTAAACATCTGACTGCTGATTTCAGCTCAGACCATGATCTCACGGTCATGAAATTGAGCCCCATATCAATTTCTGCAGTGAACATGGAACCTGCTTGGGATTCTTTCTCTCCCTCTTGGTCTGCCCCTCTCCCCCACTCATGCACTCTCTCTCTCTCTCAAAATAAATAAATAAACGTTTTAAAAAGGAGGGAGGAGCTGGTGTTTATTGGGGTGGTGGGGAGGCATCACTGAGTTTTTCTTTCAAATGAGTATATTGAGTTTGTGAATACTGTAACTTGTAGGAACGGAGACATTTGTGAAGCTACTGGATAAATCTGGAGCTCAAAGAGAGGTGTGAGTTGCATAGGTACATGGAGAATAGGGGAAGATGGAACAGGGGCTTCGGGAAAGTCCCTGAAGGGGAAAGTCAGCAATCCACTTCCACAATGTGGAAGGAAAGAGGGCAAAGCAAGCTTAAGTCTAAATGGCACTGATGGTAATGGCTGCCCATCTGATGGGCAAACCCCAATAGCACGAGTTTTCAGAAAGTAAAAGGTATTTAATTCAGACTGGGAGATAGAATTAAGGTTCTGATGACGAATGAAGAGTCAAGTGGCAAGTAGACCCACGACTCAGACCCATAACTTGCCTAGACAAGTAGGTTGGTTCGAGTTAAGACTCTGGATTCAGCAGGAAACCCAACAGATGGACAATACAGCAAAATGAAGGTGGAGGCTGGGCCCAAGTCCAAAAAGTTAGGCGTTGATTGTATACACAGATAGTGGGCCTTTAGCAATAAAGCTACCCCTAGATCCACCAGGTGGTAGATTGGAGAGTATTCCATTCTCTATTGATTATTGGCTCAGATACTGGGTAGAGCTAAGTCTCTAAGTGGAGGGCTTTGGGGCAAAAAGTTAAGTCAGTCTGGGAAGGTGGGAGGTATCATCCAGCCAAAGCAACTCGTCTCACAATTGCCCATTGCAGAAGGTGCCCCATATCATAGTTCATGCTTATTATCCAGACTTTGTAATTTACTGGCATTAGTACCTTTCTGTCTTTTGATCTACCTTGGAAAACTGCCAAGCTCCGAATGAGGGCCAGCTCAAGATTCATCTTGAATGCATCTATCACTGACAACCCTGGGAGGATTCAATCATTTTTTTCAGGGGCTACAAATATAATAATTTTCTTTTCTTTACTATAAAATACATTTTCCTGAATTGAATTATTAATTTACATGACATGCTATATTTTTCTTGGTATCCCTGTTACCTTGGATATAGGAAGAAATCAATAAATCTTAGTTTCTCAAAAAATAAAAATAATGATGCTCTCTTAATCTATGTTTTGATTTGTATGTCTCTGTCATTGGGTTTATTTGTTAATCACTAATCTGTTGCTTTTTCTTAAATTTCACCTCTTCAGTTTCACATTCTGTTAGTCATAGACACACACACACAGTTTTGTTTGTTTAACTATGAAACACATTCCATCTCTATGAGGCTGGTATGTTCGTGTTTTAACAAGCTGCCTCATAACCATCAGCCTAATCTTATTTGATTGGGTGCATTTGGGGATGGAAAAATATTTGAGCTGCAATTCTCAAATTATATTTGGCAGAGTGTAACGTGTTTCCCCTCTCTCGGTACTGAACTATTCAAAAATATATGATCAAATTTTTCAAATAATGTGTTTAAAAAATAATACGGAAGTGGTCTTGGCTTGAGCCTGAGCTATACCCGCTGTTGGGACTCAGATATGTCTGGGTTTGACCGGCAAACGAGTGAGGCAAGTAGCTCTATGACAGCTTGCTGAATGGGTTAAGTTTCATGTGGGAAAGGAGCCTCCATGAAGAAGGACAGGTGAGAGAAAACCTGTGGAAGGACAGATAACCCTCCAAAGAACAACTGGCTTGGATGTTGAAGGTTTTCAAAGGTTTTGTAGGAGCAATTTGGAAATGGTATTTGTGAAGCCATTGCATTAATTCTTGGCTATTGGATCTTTACTCACGGTAATCACAGCTTGGAAACCTGTGGAAATGTACACTAAATTATTTGATATAGATGCATTTAGACTTTAATCTATCAATAGATAGATAAGGGTAGGTTAGTTTTCTCCCTCATTTATAAATCTTTTTGTTTACTTACGTTTTATTTTTTGAAAAGTATCATTTTTCCCTTCCTAGATGTTTTAAAATTGGGATTTGAAAATATTTATCTGTTTGTTCAATAAAATCTTTTCAGAGTCTGTGAGATAAAATGGGTAATTTATAGGATTCCACAGAAGGCAGATATGGGCTTGCATTCTGTTTTTGCTATTTACTAGTTGGGTGGCCATAGACATGTTTCTTAAACTATCTGTGCCTCAGTTTCCTCATGAGTAAAATGGGAATAACACACACACACACACACACACACACACACACACACACTTTATCAAGTTGTTGATACACATAGTATACATAAAATACCCATACCAATGTCTGCCATATATTAAGTACTCATTAATGTTACCGTTAATAATCTCAACCCCCTGTCCTCAACATTATCAGCTATCATGTGTATGACATGCTATGCTCTGTGAGGAAAATAGAGGAAAAAATACCCCATAGGCTGTCAAGGAGTTCTAGTCTCCCCCCACCACCCCCCTCCAGAAGTGTCATGTTGTCATTGGAAGATGCCTTCATGTTAGTCTCCCCTCCTTGGCTTTTATGTATGCGGAGCAGTGGGTCCCCTTTACTAGTATCTTTTGTTCAGTGGCATTGTTCTTTTGCTTCACATGGTTTCATTTCCTGTCATTGTTTTTCCTTGATTCCATTGGGGAAAATGCTGATAGAGATGGAGAAAAGAAAAGTTTAGAGAGAGTGACTGGACTACGCTTTCTGCTGTTAAAATCATCAACCCTTTTCTGTGGTAGACATTTTCTCCTCTTACCACATTTTTCGGAGTTGAACTGCTCCCACCTGGCATATATTTAGGACTGGCCATCATTTTGCTTTTAGAGAAGAGATAAGCACAAATTAATTTTTTTAATGTTTTTATTTATTATTGAGAGACAGAGAGACACAGAGCGTGAGCAGGGGAGGGGTAGAGAGAGGGGGAGACACAGAATCCAAAGCAGGCTCCAGGATCTGAGCTGTCAGCCCAGAGCCCGACGCGGGGCTCAACCTCACAAACCACGAGATCATGACCTGAGCCGAACTCGGTTGCTTAACCCACTGAGCCACCCGGGCGCCCCTGCACAAATTAAATTTTAATGACAATCGTGAAGGATATAGTCAAAGGATCAAAAGGAAACAGTAAAGTAATAGAAGGTTCCACATCCAGCAGGATGGCTACAATCACAAAGACAGATAAAGATACACGTTGGTGAGAGTATAGCAATTAGAATACTCATACACTGCTAGTGAGGAAGTAAAACGGTGCAGCCTCTTTGGAAAATCAGAAAGTTCCTCAAAAGATTAAACAGAGAATGACCATATGACTCAGTAATCCCACTTCCAGATAGATACCTAAGAGAAATGTAAACACATGTCTGTCAAAAACACACATGAATGCTCACAGCAGCATTATTTATAATAGACAAAGAGTGGATATCCCTCAAATGTCTGTCAACTGATGCATGGATACATGTGAAGGGGAGGAAAAAATTTTCCTGTGTCCCAGGTTCTTCTAGCTGGACTAAGGATTAAATTTAAGTGAGACAGATGAACAGAAAAGAAAAAGTTTCATAATGTGCACACTGAGGACCAATTATGAAGTGGAGATCTACATAAATTTCCCAAGGCAGGTAGTTCTCATACATTCTAAACAAACAAATTTGGGAGAATTGACAGGATAAATAACACATGTTGGGGAGCTTTAATTAGTAAGGAATTCTAAGTGGGATCTGGGCTCAGGTAGTAGATCAGTAAAAAGTAACAAGGTTCATTTCTACAGTGTTCTTGGTTTTGAAGTTCCTATTGCAGGAAGTAAGGATGTCCTTCTACTTCTTAGTACAGGGAGGGTGCCTTTCATATTTTGTATTTCATATTTCCTGCCTCCAGGGGGACAGAGGAGGGGCTGAATGTCCTTGCACTGGCTGTTTCCCAAGTAGCTTCAATCAAAATCATTAGCACACCACATGCTACATTTTGGGTGACCTGCCCTTGGCCCCTACAGTGGAACATGCATACATAAATTCCATATGGATTTCCATAAAATCCGTAATAAATAGTATGTGGAATACTATTCAACAATACAAAGAATTTATGTACTGATACATGCTACAATGTGAATAAACAGTGAAACACCATGTTAAATAAAAGAAGCCAGTCAAAAGGAGCACATGTTGCAGGTAATAATTGAAATGAAATGTCCAGAATAGGCAAATCAATAGAGGAAAAATGGATTAGTGGTTGCCTAAGGCTGGGCTGGAGAGAGACAGGAGCGATGGCTCATGGCATGGGATTTGTTTTAAAATTCATTGCGGTGATGGTTGCATAACTCTGAGAATATATGGAAACCACTGAATTATACACTTTAAATGAGTGATTATACAGTATGTAGGTGATATATCAGGAAAGCTGTTACTAAAAATAATAGATTTTTATTTTTTTTATTTTTTTAAACGTTTTTATTTATTTTTGAGACAGAGAGAGACAGAGCATGAACGGGGGAGGGTCATAGAGAGAGGGAGACACAGAATCTGAAACAGGCTCCAGGCTCCGAGCTGTCAGCACAGAGCCCGACGCGGGGCTCGAACTCACGGACTGTGAGATCATGACCTGAGCCGAAGTCGGACACTCAACCGACCAAGCCACCCAGGCGCCCCAAAAATAATAGATTTTTAATCTGTCATTTAAGCACAATGTGGATAGGTCCCCCACACCTGCAGTACACACACACACACACACACACACACACCCCTTTCTCCAGTGTGGAGCCCACAAAGGGCTTGAGCTCATGACCCTAGATCAAAACCTGAGCTGAGATCAAGAGTCGGATGTTTAACTGCCTGAGCCTCCCTGATGCCTGTATATAGTGCACTTTAAAAAATGACCATGGGATGGGGCACCTGGGTGGCTCAGTCGGTTAAGCGGCCGACTTCGGCTCAGGTCATGATCTCGCGGTCCGTGAGTTTGAGCCCCGTGTCGGGCTCTGTGCTGACTGCTCAGAGCCTGGAGCCTGTTTCAGATTCTGTGTCTCCCTCTCTCTGACCATCCCCCGTTCATGCTCTGTCTCTCTCTGTCTCAAAAATAAATAAACGTTAAAAAAAAATTTTTTTTTAAATAACCATGGGATGGGGCACCTGGGTGGCTCAGTTGGTTAAGCATCTGACTTCAGCTCAGGTCATGGTCTTGTGGTTTGTGAGTTCGAGCCCCGCATCGGGCTCTGTGCTGACAGCTCAGAGCCTGAAGCCTGCTTCGGATTCTGTGTCTCCCTCTCTCTCTGACCCTCCCCTGCTCATGCTCTGCCTCTCTCTTAACCTTATCTCTTATCTTAATGATAAATAAAAAAAATCATTAATAAAATAAAATAAATAAAAAATAATCATGGGATATCAAAATTGCCCGTAGAAGAAAGGGGCCATCTGTGTTACAAATACAAACATGGACGATTCCTTTAAAAAATAACAAGAAAATAGGATGAAAAAAAAAGAAACTGCAATTTCAAAGTACATTTTAAGAAAGCACTTTTTTTGTGCACTTTAGTTTGTTCAAGGAAGTTCCTCATCAAATATTGTGATCGTAGGTTTTGTCGAAATATTTTTATTTCTAGAACAATACTGTATTAGGAGAGCGGAGTGAGTTGTGACATTAAGGAGACCAAGAAAAGCAGCCTAGAGGGGCCTGGAGGGAAAACATTGGGTCTCCTTATCATACTACTTAGAGGCTTTTTACAGCTGGTTACCCAGTGAAGTGAAGGATACCACAGTACCAAGGAATCATGTAAAACTGAAATAGGGCTTTTCCTCTAGAAGATTCTCCAACTTCCATCTTCTGGCATTAGCTAACTTAGCTTCCTAGCCTCCCTGTGACGGGAGACTGAGGCCAGAAGTGGAGGGAGAGTTACCCAGGGTCACCTAGCGAAACTCTTACAGAATCCAGAATGGAGGTCAGACCATCTGACTGCTTGAGCTCCATCACTTGGGCCATCCCTGACTGCAGCTCTGGTCTGGGGGCACGTAGGGGGTAGCTAAACGTTGAGGAGAAACAGAGTAACCTGTTGTCCGGTGAATCATCATGGTGGACTTATAATTGCTTTTTAACCAGACCAATCTGTTCCTGGCCACAAGAAGAGCATAGGAACCGAAGGATCCAACGAGAGGGGCTGTTAGCTCTGTGGGAAAGCTGGCAGATGGGATCATTGACTTTGCCTTATTTTCCTGTTTACCTCTCGATACACTCCCTAGTGCAGAACCAAATCCAGGCACTTCAATACGTGCTATCTTGCTCTCTGCTCACAAGACCCATGAGCTGTATCTTGTACTGATTTTCCAGATGTGGCAACTCACACGAAGAGAGGTGAAATGATTGCCAAGGATCACACATAAAAAGGTGACAAACCCCTGGGTTTGGGTCCGTATCTTCTGGTCCATGTTCTCTTTTACTCTGTAACTGCTGTTTCTAAAAATGTCTTAAAATACCACTAAATTTCTTCTGATTCTACTGTTTCGTGAGATTCTCTATTCTAATTTACAATAATTACTCCCTTTCCTGAATGCCTACGCTTTCATTATTTAAATAGCTTAATATGTGAGAGTTGTATCTTGTCTTTCCATTGGGAATGCAAGTACCCTGTGCAGCAGCCATGGCCAGGATGCCTTTCTCTCTTTCCAAATACTACGGGCACATAGTGATTCATGACAGGTGGCCAGTAAACATTTGTTGAATCAAGGAATTCTTCTAGTCACTTCTCTTTTTTTTCCCTATCGTCTGTCTTTTTTTTTTTTCATTTTGAGTCATTTTCTTGTGTCACACACTATGCTTAGCATAATCCATACATTACATATACATTTAAATCCATACATTTATATACAATTACCATCTATCTGCATTTTATGGTTAAGGAAACTGAGGAACAAAGATGTGGGGTTAATTTTCACAAGGTCACAAGCGTGAGCCTTCATCAGTCTGATCCCAGAGCCCCACCTCCTAATTATGACACTATTTGGCTTCAAGACCACCCATCAATGTGGTAATGGGACCGCAACTTGAACCCAAGAGCACTGCCTTCTTGGTTGCCAGCGTCATCATTAGACCCTCCACCAGGGGAAATCAACTAGTCAAAAGGCTGTGCGGTCCCTCCCAACCAGCTCCCTCCACCTGGACTAACATGGTAATCCCCAAGGGTCACTTTCTACCCTGGCACACAAACTACCAGTGAAAAAGCCAGAGCATCAAACTCCAGCATTAGCACCATAAATACATCATCTAATCACCCCACTAAATCATCGGACCGAGTCCCCAGACTGCTAACTCTCTCTCCATTCCCCCTCTGCTCTCCTGAGGCTTTCATTTCAGCCTTTTCCTCCCAACTAAAACCAGATACGTAAGGATGACATTATATTTCTTCACAGCTAATAGCTAGACTATGAAATCATTCAGCAAGCAACTCCCAAGCCATGTGAATCAGTCGTAACAAATTTCCTTCATTTTTATAACCCTGAAGATGGAAGAGGGGCCAGGAGGTGGATGAAGGAGAGGGATATTGCCAGGTATTGTTAACTTTTTCCCTGGGTAGTTGAAGTGAGAGCAGCCCAGGTCAGATTAGCAGCAAGATCTTGGAACGGCTGGGACAGAACGGGACCCTGGTAGACCCATATTGGATTGATTATGAAGCAGGAAGTGAAATCTGACATGGCTGACACTTAACACCCTCACCACATCCTGTCTCCCAGACGATGAGAATAAAGATATTGTATTTTCAGTGGCACTGACATTTTTATACCTCTTAACGAAAGGGGAAACAACTTTTTGGGACTGGTTGAAAGGATAAGGAAGCAAAGAACGCCTTCACGGGCTTTGGGAAGATCGGGGATTTGAGTAGGAAGTTGTATAAGGAAGGAAACATCAAATCCTATATTTGGGGTGAATAAAGAAAACTAATTTGCCTCAGCCTGGGCAAATAATGGTTTGGGTGGGGAAACAAATGAAAGAACAATTCAAAACAGGGAAAGCCCGTATTGATTTCTTTATTACCTGAAATAGTTAAGAGTTTTCAAGGTTTTCCTTCCCAGCATACTCAACAATTTCAAGAGCTGAAAATAATCTCAAAATTGCATTAACTGTTTAAAGCTACTTGAGGATTCATGGTATTGAGGCGGGACTGTGAAAGTTTAGATTAATAGCACATCTTGACTCGATAAACAGATGACAGGTTATAATAATAGAGTCGGGGGGTGGGGGTTGAACAGGTCCCTGGAAATCACCCCCTTGTGCAGCCTTCACTCCACCCTAAGAGGCTCCTTCTAAGCATCTGAAGGCAAGCAAGAAACTATTTCTGGTCATCTCTAGGAAACAGCTCAATTTCCCTCAGTAGCCTGTTTAAACAGGTTAAACAGCAAGGAATTATTTGTTTCATTATTCCAGCTTACATCTCTCTTGCTGTAATTTATGACCATCTCTTCATGTCTCATATTGGGTGAAAGTAGAAAAGAGCCAGCCCACTCCACTATCTCCCTCTCTTTTTTTAAATGTTTATTTACTTCTGAGAGAGAGAGAGAACAAGTGAAGGAGCATCAGACACAGGATCCGAAGCAGGCTCCAGGCTCCGAGCTGTCAGCACAGAGCCCGACGCGGGCTCGAACTCTAGAACCGCGAGATCCTGACCTGAGTGGAAGTCAGAGGCTCAACAGATTGAGCCACCCAGGCACCCCTCCACTGTCTCTTTTAGAGAGGATGTATAGTTGGCATCGGCAGATGATCTCCATTCTACTGTCTCCAGAGGGGTGGACAGGCAGTCCATTTTCTACAAAAGGGAACCACAGCCCCTAAACATGATGGAGCTTGGTAAACCACGGAGTCGGCCAGTCAGGGGCTGCAGTGCAGGAAATATCATCGGTGAAGATGACAACAGCATAGCTATAATAGCACCTGACACCACAGCAGCATTCAGTAATTAAAAAAAAAATTAAGTTTATTTATTTTGAGAAGGAGAGAACACAAGTGGGGTAAGGGGAGAGAGAGAATCCCAGGCAGTCTCCCCACTGTCAGTGCAGAGCTCCACGCGGGGCTCAAACTCATGAACCTGTGAGATCATGACCCGAGCCAAAACCAAGACTCAGACGCTTAACCGATGGAGCCACCCAGACACCCCCAGCATTTAATAATTTTTAGAGTATTTTCACAGAAATCTCATTTAGCCGCCATTTAAGTTTGTACTTTAAAGTACCTTTGAATTAAGTACAATTCTTACCTCAACATCATCAAAGCCCCTTAAAATTTCCCAAAGGAAGCAGAAAGTTCTTATAAACTTGAGACCCTCTATGGATCTAATCCTTCTCTTCTCCAAAGTATGCTCTTCTTAGTTCAGTTCTTTTCTGTGGTTTTTGGAATTCATGATTCCCACTAAGGTGATTCTCTTTTCCTCTTTCCACTTCCATTTTGCAAGATCCCATAATTCTCTTTGTAAGTACAGTTGTCCTGTGTTATGTCCCTTATCACCACGAACCCTGCCCCACAGCTCCCTCATAAAAGCAAACAACAACAACAAAAACAATCTTGCGGCTAACCGATCACAAGTCTGGTATCGTGATGCATTCATACAGTCAGAAAATACATGTGGTGCGTTCTGTTTCTCCTCACACATTATTCTTAGGGAAGTAAGAATACTCTCTTTTTTTCGTCTTTTTGTCATGGTTACCCCCACCACTCCTGCACACCTCCACACACGCGTGTGCATGAATGTGTGAGCAAACCCTTGTAAGTTCATCTTACTGTGCTACAGGCACATAGCATCGGTCCCTACGGGTTGGTGAAAAATATTTGCATGCACTATTTAAGACACTGACATTATAAGTTTGATCATTCTTTTTTGTAAAGTTTATTTATTTATTTTGAGAGAGAGAGAGAGAATGAGCAGGGGAGGGGCAGAGAGAGAGAGAGAGAGTCCCAAGCAGGTTACATACTGTCAGTGTGGAGCCCAACGTGGGGCTCAAACTCATGAACCATGAGATCATAACCAGAGCCAAAACCAAGAATCGGATGCCTAACCAACCGAGCCACCCAGGCACCCCAGGAGTTTGAGCATTCTTATCTTGCTTTCTAGTTGAGACAATTGCTACATTGTGAAAAGTAAATATAACTTGGAGTGAAGACAAAAAGACTTAAGTCAAAACACTGTTCCCAACTGTGGGACCTTGGATAAGACCCCTAGTCCTCCCTGGGCATCTGTCTGCTCATCAGTGGAAGGAATCTGCTATTTTCTATGCTATCTTTTTCACAGTGATATAAGAAAGAATGGGGTCGTGAGACAGATACGTCATAAACTCTAAGGTCCTATGCAGGCATGACGCTTATTAATAATGCTTTTTAAAGCCCCACATTTAAGTTTACAGTGGCAACATATCACAGTGGGCAAATACAGAGTCTGTAGGCAAAATGTCAGTCTGTACCCAGGTTTTGCTACTTAATAGTTGTTTGACCTTGGGCAAGTTATCAGCTAATTTTTCTATGTCGCCTATTTCTTCATAATAATGGCACCTGCCTTAGATGGTTGTTGTGATTCTGTTACTGGTTCATGTTTGTGATGCTGTTGGAACAGTGCCTAATAGCAGGTACTTTATAAAGTCACCTGCCGTTCATTTTTTTATTGCCATTTTTATTACTTTGTTGTCACAATTTTATTTTTAACTTCACTCCAAAGCATGCACCAAGGATGGTTGTTGGTCCATTTTCAATAACCGCATCTTCAGCACAATTGGAATTTCTTTCAACTTGGGCTTTGATGGTTTGCATTTTATTTCGTTGATTCATGCCTTCGCGTCTGGGATATTTTTCCTTACTTGCATGACTAGAGCATTGCTTCTATTGCTGCAAATGTAATGTTACCTTCGAACGACCTGCCTGTGGTTAGCTTGTACATTTCTTTTCCTTCTCCTCTTTCCTATTCTTCAGAATCTGACGGGAACATTCTAATAGAAAAGCTCTCGCAACAATATAAAAATAGCTATCTGTGCAATTTTACTCATCAGCTCAGCTGATATTTTTAACTTAAGTTTTGCTCATAGAATTCTACTGGTTTTATAATGCTTTCTACGACACACATTTTTGCACTGTCTTAGAGGGAAAATATTTGTGTGATCGATCACATCTTTTTGTATAAGCAACCCCTGACTTCCTGCTTTGGGGATATTCCACACTTTCTGTGAAGTTCAGAAAAACAAACCATCGATAGACATCTCCACCAAAAAAACCCTTCTCTTGGCCCCTGAGGGCCCTGGCTGCACTCTCTACCATTTTTGCCAGGTTTCAGGGTACGTATCCTGGCCCAGCTTTCTAATTGGAACTTAGAGAGTTTATTGATCTGCCCTTGACAGTATTGTCTTCCTGTGTCTTTCAAAAACTGTGACTAACGCCTCCTTTATACTGATTGTTTCCAACTTTCTTCCACTTGCTATCTGCTACCAGAGGTAAACTGGTCTCCCTTGTCACAGCACAGGCCCCGCAGTGAGGCCTGGCCCCCCAGACCGCTTCTTTCCTCCATGAATCTCTCCTTGCCACCTATTTTTTTTTAAGCTGCTAAAAATAATATCTGCTGCTCCATTATTTTATGCTTCCCGCTTTGATTAATAACCACATTCTGTTCAGTCGTGCCTTACCTTGATTTTTTTTTTTTCTTCTCTTAAAGGAGTTCTACACAAACGCTCTGTGTCATGTCTCCTTTGGCACTGCTTACCCTGGCTATCATGTCGCCAAAGCCCATCGCTCCCGCCTTCTTTTTTGCTCACTCTGAGAGGGCTGGACTGGGAGCTTTGATTCTCGCTTAAACCTTCTTCTTCACTCATCGCTTTGATCCTGTCTTTGCAAAACTCTTCCTTTGGTCCTTGATTTTTGCTATTTCTGCTCAAATTCTTTCACCTTTTTTATTTTCTGTCCAAGAATTCTATTAAATGATTCCACAGCTGGAAATATCTATTTACTTCTTTAAAGCTGGTGGCTTTGTACTTTCTCTTAAAAGCCTTTCTTTTCTTCTCTTTTCTTTTTCTTTTCTTTCCTTTTTCTTTCCTTTTCTTTTTCTCTTCTCTTCTCTCCTCTCCTCTCCTCTCCTTTCCTCTCCTCTCCTCCCTCCTCTCCTCCCCTCCCCCCCTCCTCTTCCCTTTCCTTTTCCCCTTCCTCTCTTACTCCTTTTCTTTCTTTCTTTCTTTCTTTCTTTCTTTCTTTCTTTTCTTTCTTTCTTTCCTTCTTTCTCTTCCTTTCTTCCCTTCCTTCCTGCCTTCCTTCCTTCCTTCTTCCTCTTCTCCTCTCTTTCTTTCTTATTCTCTGAAATTTTTGGAAGTGGCATTCCTCATTTCTCTTAGAGTTTAAATTTGTTCTTGTCTTAACAGGAAATTGTTCACCTTCCAGGCACCCCTGTCAATTTGTCTGCACCTGAGAAATCCAACTTAGCCTTTCCTGAAGCAAGAGTATAATAGGTACTGCTGTCGTATTAACAGTCCTCAAACACCACCACTCTGGCCACAAATCCAATCTACTAGTGTGTCTTCTCTTTTTTTGGTCACCGTTAGGCCATTTTCACAAGTAGCTGATTCTCAGCAGCTGTGTTAGAAAGCCACTGTTGATATCATTCTTCTTGTTGTGTGGGATTTATTATTAATATAACAATTTATTATAAATCTAACAATGTTATAATATATAACTCTTATCACTACTATTTTTCAGGTGAAAGTACTAGTTAATGAGGATTTACTGCATTAGTCACTATTCTGTTATCTCATGTTAACTTTTTTATATCTTTAATGCTAATTTTTTTAGAAAGAGACATGGAGTGTGAGGGGGGGAGGGGCAGAGAGAGAGGGAGACACAGAATCTGAAACAGGCTCCAGGCTCTGAGTGGTCAGCACAAAGCCCGACGCGGGGCTCGAACTCAAGAACCACAGGATCACGACCTGAGCCGAAGTCGGACGCTTCACCGTCTGAGCCACCCAGGTGCCCCTCATAATAACTTGTTTTATATCTTTGGAGGCAGGTAAAACAGTAGCAGAACAACTTTACAGAGTTTTTTTCAAAGATAGAGGTTTTTTAGATACAGAAACTAAGGGTTGACAAATAGTGACCTCTTCCGCAGCAGAGCCAGAATTCAGATATGTGTCTCCCAATTTCCACTCTGCTACGTAAGTAACTTTTTACCTTGACTTTTTTGCCATTCAAAATCATGGACTATTTTAAGCACACTGAGTTATGGAGAAAATAAGCATAATCGATCCGATTGTAATACTTGGCTGTGTTTATTTCAGAATCATTATTAGTAATACCAGTATTTGTAGTCATAGAAATAGTAGTATTTTACATATGACCAATGCATCTGAAGACCTCTATGGATTCCAATTCAATCCCATGATATTGAATTCATTAAATTACCATTCTCAGCAAATACAGCCAAGATTTAGTGTGTTCCTGGAGAAAGCATTCAGTGTTCATTGAATGGCTTTGTGTCCTTGTTTGTTTTGTTTTCTGTTACTGAGAATCGAGTTGCTTTAATTAGTGTATTATTTAATTTCTCCCTGAAGCCTTCATAGACGGTTGAGGTCAGGGTACCTGTGGATGTGAAGCATCTCTTGATAGAGAGTGACATAGGAGAGGCTCTGAGGTTCCCCAAAGCTGGAGAGTGGTTTGCACTCACAGAGCTACTCAAATCATTCCTTTCCATTAGGTTTTATTTTTTTTAAAAAGTTACTGATTGATTGATTTTGAGAGCAACAGTGCGAGTCGGGGAGGGGCAGAGCGAGGGGGGGAGAGAATCCCAAGCAGGCTCCGTAACATCAGCACAGAGCCCGACATGGGGCTTTCATTCCTCAAACTGTGAGATCATGACCTGAGCCAAAATTAAGGGTCAGACACTAAACCAACCGAGTTACCCAGGTGCCCTTCAAATCATTCTCGATTTAATGTAGCAATTTTATCATTTGTGCATGATGGGATAAACTGTGTAACTCTTTTGTGTTCCGTCTGAGGAGCACTCGATTATTAACAGAACCTGTTTTCTACGAACAAAATGTACTTACTTATTTATTTTTTTAAACGAGAGAATCTTTTTTTTTTTAATGTTTCTTTTTTGTTCTGTTTTATTTATTTTTGAGACATAGAGAGACAGAGCACGAGCAGGGGAGGAGCAGAGAGAGATGGGGACACAGAATCCGCAGCAGGCTCCAGGCTCCAAGGTGTCAGCACAGAGCCCTACGCTGGGCTCGAACTCGCGAACTGCGAGATCGTGACCTGAGCCGAAGTCGGACGCTCAACCGACTGAGCCACCCAGGCGCCCCCAAAATGTACTTTTAAATTTGGCTTTTGTTTCTCTGACTTCGGAGTAAAGTGTCGAGTGGAATTAATGGAGAAGTTGATAGCATATTCCCAACACTGGAATTGAGTTTTAGGAGAAATCATGTATGTAGTGCCTGTTATTAGAATGGCCATGGCAAGAGCTGAGTACTAGACAGTCATGCTTCTAGAAACCATGGACCTGAGTCTTTGTGTTTACAAAGACTGATGGAGAACTTACCCAGTTAGGGATTCCTTAATTTATGAGGGCTGTTGAAAAATTTTAATAAAATAAAGAAATGTTCACAAAACTAATATTACAACAGTGAGCGAACACATAGCATGTTGGTTATAATAAAGCTAATAATTATTATATGCTTACTTGAATAAGGCACAGTAAAAACGGCTTTAAATATGTATCCTCATATAATCCTCATAATTACCCTCTTAAGTATTCTTAGTTTCATTTTACAAAAAAAAAAAAAGAACTGACACATAGGGAGTTGAAGCAATTTATATAAAGTCACCCAGTTATTAAGTGAATAGGAAAACTCCATCTACATCTGGTGATGGTCTCAACCACCACACTGGAGGTGACCTTTCTCCCCGCAGAGCCTGTCAAATCCTAGTATTTAATGTATTTCATCTATGAAAGTTACCAAGCAAAGTAGGAAAAAATTAAATCAGAAAATGAAAGACTTATCTGTTCCTCTGTGTGTTTCCACAGCAAACACTGCTTATTAGCCGTCCTGTCCTGCTTATATTGGATTTTCAATCATTTGACCTTTTCTCTGTTTCATTATCACATCACCATTATTTTAATCTTGTACAGAACCAAGTTCTACTAAAAGGAAGTGGGGAATAAAACATGTTTTCCTCTAGCTTAACAGTTCCCAAGATTCGTGGTCCTTCAACACCTGGCTGTTTATTTATTTCGTGATATGCCCCTCCCTAAAGGAGTTATGTTCATTTGTCATTTTGTTTTTCAAACAAAATGTAACAGTGACTACAAAATTGATGTTGTTTCAAGAATGTCATTATGCTCTCAGGCTATGGAAGACAACCAATGGAGTTAGATGTTCTGCTAATGCAGTTCCTGGTCCGTTGTAAATAACCAATAAATGTCTTTTAATATCATTATTATCTTTAGTAAAAGAAATCTGTGCAAATACATACATAGCTGCAACAAAATAAGGGTGAGATGTATGGAACCAAAAATGCCTACTGACAATATTTCACAGGCTTCTGATCTAGCTATCTGGGCGCAGAAAAACATACACAAAAAAACATGAGCTAGCTGAGTATATGCTAAATTTTTTTCTTAGGCTAAAAGACTTGTTTAATGTTCGCGACATGGAATTTCTAATAGAAGTGACATTAACCAGGCGCTTATTTATTTCTGCTCTAAAAGATAACCATGCATTAAATGAAGGAAGGGACTCTGCTTTTATAAGAGCTTCTATTACATGAAAATATTGCCGCAGGCTCAGTCCCCGCTAACAGTAATTTTCACAGTACTTACCTAGAATTTTCACACAAATTATTTTAGCCTTGAGAATGCTCTAATAGGATAGCTGCAGCAATTTACAGACAGGGAAACTGAGAAGAGGTTAAGTGAATTACTCAAGGACCTGGAACGAACAGCCAACATTTTCCATCTCCAAATCCTTGTTTCGAAAATTCAGTCTCCCATCTGTGAGTGTGAAGCACATTACCAGCTCTAATTACCACAATAAACTCAAAGAAATCCACTTCAGAACAATAAATTCTTGCGCTTGGATAGCAACAAACAATTAATCATTACCAAATTAATAAATTTGTAACATTTGCATCTTAATTGACTACAGTTTTGCTTGCGCAGTTGCCCAGGATGCAGCGAAGTTCAGATCTCCCGCTGTGGGGGAGCATAATTGACCCACCCCTCCATCTGTTGATCTTCTGGACCTCCCACCTTGTGCCGCGTACTTGTTCTCAGCCAATGACTGAGGTACTAACTGGGTACTAAGGCCAACCCATTCTACTGGCAGGTGGGACTCTTCAAAGGCCTTAAGCCAATAAGTCCCTTCTATGTCCACTTCCAGTTTGGTATGGGCTTCTTGGTGGCATGAAATGATACACCTTGTATCCTTGCCCTTCCTCTTCATGTCCCTCCGTTGAATTAATTGATTGGTTCTTTCCACAGGCTTGCATGACTGTTCCCTTTTTTGTGTGGGATGTTCAAAACCTACTGGCAGATCCCCGTAGTTGGATCTGGAAATGAACTGATTGGAAATAAAATATGATTGAGGGCTTTCTCCATCTTGTTTACGTCTTTGGGACGATATGAATGCAAAAGCAAAAGTCGATGAAATCCGTACTTAAATCAATGTTAAAAAAATGCATCGTGAATCTCTTTAGGTGTCCAGTCCGCGTTAGCATTTCAAAGGTTTTCAGAAGACCTTTCACCGGGCGAGACCGTGAGCAAAATCTGTTTAAATGCATTTCTCTCTTTAACTTACTTACAACATGTTTTCTTTTCTTCAGAAAGGGATGTTCCCCGGGGCCATAGCTACTAGATTCTGTATTCCTCCTCCCCCACTTCCAAGCAGGACAGTTTTACCGGCCTCAGTTGCACTGTTTCACAGTGACCTTCTTCTAACTACGAGTGATCCTGTGACTGAGGAGCTTAAAGTTGGAAAGAGTCCCAGCAAAGAACACTTTTGGACTATTTTTTTTTTATTTGGATATTTAGAATACAATAATAATGGGGCGCCTGGGTGGCTCAGTCGGTTAAGCGGCCGACTTCGGCTCAGGTCATGATTTAGCAGTCCATGAGTTCGAGCCCTGTGTCGGGCTCAGTGCTGCCAGCTCAGAGCCTGGAGCCTGTTTCAGATTTTGGGTCTCCCTCTCTCTGACCCTCCCCTGTTCATGCTCGGTCTCTGTCTCAAAAGTAAATAAACGTTAAAAAATTTTTTTTAAAAATACAATAATAATTTAAAGGCTACAACTTAAATATTATCCCAATGCATGCTTTTTTTTTTTTCCAGAATTTGACGTACCATAACTTTGTGTGTGTTCGTTTGTGTAGGGTGCCCCCGTGATTATATGTTGCCATTTTACTGCAAATTCCCAGGACAGACTATCAGCTGAAAATTGTGTTTGCCCATGACAAAATTAAGTCCCACAAAGGTGAATTTTGCCCCAAATACTTTCTCCTTCATCTCAATGAAACCCATCTAAAGACAATACCTAAGACGTAAAACTTATCCTAAATAGACTCTTCCCACACCCTACTTTACAGAGAAGGAAAAGAAAGCACAGGGAGTTCTTCCGGTAACTTTGCCAATGATACTTAGCCAAGAGGGTGGAGTAGGGATTTGAACCCAGGTGGTTCCACTCCTAACCACTCCAGACTATTACCTCCCAAAGTCTTGGGAGTCAGTTCGGCCACAAGATTCTAAACAATAAGATTGGAAGTTATGAGCCAAGAGAGCTTATTTTTGACTTCTGACAGAAAAGATTTTCAACATAAAGTTCTTTACCCAGACGAATTAGCAGATGTGGTGATAGACTATTCCAGATAATGTTGAGACTGAAAAATTAACTTAATACCACCTGTCTTCAGGATGAGATGAGAATTTGTTTTTGACCAAGAATTAAAGTAAAAAGGGGGTCAGAAAGAGGCAATTGCATCCAGCACAAAGGTTATCCAACACATGTGACCAAAAGGAATATCCAGGATGATAGAGAGGTAGGAGACCTAGAAACAAAACAAAACAAAACAAAACAAAACAAAACAAAACAACAGTACATTCTAGAACAGAAGCATGGGAATAGATGTCTCTGGGAGTTCACCAGAAATATAAAGATATATTTGAGAATATAGAAAATGATATTGATAGGCTTATAGCAGAGAGATTGAAGATATTGGAACAATATCAAGAGTTCTGTTCCTGGAACACTAGACAGATGAAAAATTGTGGAAACAGTGAACTCCAGGGACAACAACAACAGAGGGTGTATAAGAAAGGGTGGTACAACAGAGAATGATGCTTGGATGGTCATAAGAATGTAAGACTACTCCTGATTTAACCGAAAGTTGTTATATAACTATGTTAGAAAGCTGGGAGTGGGTGAATCTGGGATGAGAGTGGTGTGGAAAAGCTAAATCCTTATCTCCAAAGGGAAGTTGTTAATACATGATATTAAAATTAAAAAAAAAAAAAAGTACTTGCAGGAGACTCTCTACTTTTAAGAGTTTTAGAATTCTCTCACATTAGAAACTACTGACAGTTTATTACTGACATAACAACATTGTTTAAAGGTTAAAAATATAAATAGTTTCACAATGTGTGTCCCAATATAGCCAGGAAGATTCTGGAGCAGGAACAGAGCTGGGGAGAAGTGAGAGAGCTGTTGTTTCCTCTGGGCACAAAAGCGAGTCTTTGCTATCTTGGCCTGAGAATTTCTGAGATTGAGGTGGACAGACTCGGGAGGAAGGAATGTCACACAACTTGAAACATTCGTTATCAGTCCTCAGATCGGGAGCCATGGAGAAAAGGTCACTGAGGGTTGTGACTTTTTCTTTTCTGGCTGCTTATGTTAGTGGAGGCACACCACTGAGCTGGCTGAGCTGCACATCTGCCATGGAAATAGGGAGAGATGCTTGCCTCACATCCACTCCATCCTGGCTCCCCTTGCCAGAAGAGGGAAACTGCCAACGGAATTTGCCTGTGGGCACTGACTGGGTCCATTAATCATGTATGTGACAGGCACCCTATCTCTTCAATCTCTTGTGGGTGAGGAAAGAGACATGAGCAAAGGGAGGGCCTGATTATTTAGAGCCAGTTTAGAGCTCTGTTGCTCTCTCTCTCCCTCCCAACGCACATACCCCCTATCAATCTGTTTGCCACATCTCTTGATTTCCTTCTTTCACGAAGCCGATCGGAAGGAGGAAAGTCTAAGGTATGGATTTTGACTTTGGGGCAGGTGGATGCCAGACTCACGACTTAACCCACTTTGGACATTAGCTCAAGGCAGGTGTGGAAGCCAGCGTTTTCAGAGAGCCTTGTGTTGACGTTTGGGCCTTTACCTTGTTTACCCTAAAGTGATTCTTTACTTCTTTTTTGGCTGATCCTTTTACATCTACCACTTGGGAACCCCATGGCAGGGGAGGGGAGTAGATAGTTTGCAAGGCAAGATTCAGGCATTCCTGGGAGCCAGGTTCTAATAACCATTTCAAACAAACCCACCTAAATCTATGTATCTTCATTTCTAACGGGGACCATGAAGCACAAACAATCACACCTATTTCATGCAAGACATTGGTTTTAGGTATAAATGTAAGAAGCCAAGAACACACTGCTTATAGCCTTGTTCTCTCACAAATCCTGTTCAGTAGACCCATTCTTGCTATTTATTAGAGACCTAGAGATGCTCACAAAAGTCTCTTCAAGCTGGTTATCTTGTAAAAGCTCCACTGTTTTCATGTGCTTTTACAATACAAATAGAAATAATAATAATGCAATTTCTTTTGATGAATTGGAAACCAAAGAATGTGTAAATGACAACCAAAAGAGTAAAAATTTAAAGCTTAAAAAAATGCAAAGCTCATGTTAGTTAAGGAATGAATCAATATTGGGAAAAGACACAGTGTTCCAGTTTACCACCATTAGTCTAATGGGTGTAGCTTTTGTGACCCAGATAATTTCAATTTATTTTTTTAAGTGTTTATTTATTTTTGAAAGAGAGGAGTGGGGAAGGGCAGAGAGAGAGAGAGAGAGGCAGGGTCCGCACTGATGGCAGAGAGCCCGACATGGGGCTGGAACTCATGAACCATGAGTTCATCACCTGAGCTGAAGTCATATGTTTAACCAACTCAGGTGCCCCCAGATATTTCAGGACCATATTCTCTCCACTCAAATGGGGGGAGCTCTAATCTTACACAATGGAGTCATCACCTGAATTCAGTAGATGAGACACTAGCACAGGATTTTCTTTCATGCAGGTACTCATTAAATTACTGGGGAGTCAATATTATATGGATTTGGATAGAGGTTGGATGGAAATATTTATCTTAATTTACCTTATTGTCTGAAAATCAAATTTTGTCACTTAAGCATCAATTTTCTCAGTCATTCCCTCGTGGGAAATGGGGAATATCAAGTTTATCTCTCACGAATCTAAAATTTTAATTTCAGAAGTGGCTCCAACTCAAAACAATGCTTAGTGGAAGACGCTACATTGGGCCGGCCCGCTGGGAACGTGTCTGACTACACAGTCCCTGATTCCTCTGCCATGAAATGATCTAAGCTGAGTGATTTTTCTCTTGGAAGCTCCTATTACTTATCCAGCTTCACTTTCTAAGTCTAAACATTTTACGGCAAGGAAGTCATTCAAATGTGTTGAAATATTAGTCTCCCAGTGAAGACTCTTAAAACAACATATTATTTCAACACTCCCTGCTTCAAGGACCTTTTTTTTTTCCTTTCAACATTCCTGCAGTCTCAACCCATGTCACCGGCAAACCTTCCTTCGCATGTCGTCTGAAGATTTCCATTTCCATCCATTCGGAAGGGAAAGACTCTAATTTTGGTCTGACTGTGATGGACGCAAAGTGGGTCCTGGCATCTGAGCACTGGTTCTCCTAGTTGGGTGCGACGCAGGTTAGTCTTGCTGTTTGTGGTTTCATTACCTTTCTTTCTTTCCTCACACCGTTACTATTTTAGAAAAAAAGGTTGACAATCATTAAAATGAAAATCCACACAGATAAAGGGAATGGAGGGGCACGAACTTCCAGGTATAAACTAAATAAGTCAAGGAGGTGAAAAGTACAGTGTGGGAAAGACAGGCAATACTACTGTAATGGTGCCCGGATGGTGACAGACGGTGACGACGCTTATCCGGGGTGGTGAGCACGGTGTAATGTACCGACCTGTTGAATCGGTATGTTGTACGCATGAAGCTAACACAACGTGGTAGGTCAGTTACACTTCAATAACTTTAAAAAAATGAAAATCCATACGGAAGTTCTAACTCCACTGACTTACATAAAATCTCAACTATTATCCAGAGCATGTTTGTCCCATGACACAAACGACCACAATTTTTTCTTCTTTTCCTCAGGTGGTAAGGAGGTGACTGTATTAACCTAAATAACACCCTACTCGGAGTATGACATACTTTCAAGACTCAGGACGTATTCTTTAACCACTGGCTTTTATTAGGTGCACTCATTGACTCCCCATAGTGGGTGTCACCGATGACTTTTGTTTTACTTTTATTACAATAATAAAGTTAAATAAATAAATCAAACATTACCTAAGCAGAGAAAATGCATCAGTAACTATTGCAGACGCTGTGGAGGAGACGCAGATCAATGAGAACAAATGCCTGCCCTCCTAAGTCTGGGGGGGAAAACTGACATACACATTAGTAATTAATATATGATCAACCGCCACAAATACTCTGGAAATGTATGAACAAAATACTACAGGGATATGGAGGGAGAAGGGCCGGATTCAACAATTTCTGGTATGAAAGAGATACGTCCATACTGCATTGTTTCAAAATCACCCTCAGAAAAGCCTATCACATTTTCCCCACTTGTCCTTACAAAGACTGTCCACTTTTGACTCATAAGCCCTTCATCACCCCTCTGTGACATTCCACGCTCAACTCTCTCCAAATTTTTGTCTGCACTTTGAAATTGGTTTCATATGCCCTCTCTCCCCTGCTACCCACTCACCCCTGAGATGGTCTCCATGCATCTCAATAATGAGAGGCGTTGCCTGCATGGTTAGCAGGGTGTAGGTCAGGCCAGGAAGCCTTGTGTGAAAGAGCAGTTGTTGGTGGTTTGGCTTAGAGAGAGAGCAGAAGTCTTGCCAAAGATGGCTTTGCTGCTCACTTTAGAAGTGATGGATGCTGGTTGCAAGGCTGTTTTCCCCACGGGACTTTTAAAAAGTTCATGAAAAATGACATTATTGCACATGGAGATTATCTTGGCACCCCTCACCCCCAGATCACACACAGTGTATACGCCCTCCTTTGGCCAGAGGATATTTAACATCATTTCTACTGACCACAGATTTTGAAGCTCTATGTGTACTTGTAATTGGCCTTTAAAGGGCTTCTCTGAGCAGAACAGTCTGAGATATTACAAGTTTTCCACACATAAATCATAGATACCACACCTCCAGTGTAAACCACAGATCTGGCCACATCATTCATTAGCTCACTGTTTTGTATTTACAAAGTCTCTGCTCACCCTGGGGTCCAACACTGAGAAAGACGAGAATTCATTCCTAGCCGAATTCCCTGGCTGCCTTTTCAATTTTTCCCCTCCATACAAAAAAGGACACTATCTTACCACATTCTCATAGAACTTTTGTGTAATAAACAAAATAAACCAAGAGAAACAAAAAAAGATAAGATATAGAAGAAAATTTCCACTAAATTCTACTCAATCACACAACTGAGAAAGAGACGTAAATCTGACTTTTCGTGCAGTAAAAATTAGAAAAGCCAAGGTATTAAGATTAGTAAGTACATTGGTGACCCTTGGGACCAACTTAAGTTCAATTCATCACATGTTTGTAGGGCACTGTCTGGGCCCAGACACTTGAGCAGATACTTGGAATCCTAAGATATGTGAGATGTGGTTCCTGGCCTCAAGGAACTCACTGAACATGGAGAAAGTCAGCAAGTTGTTGCAATGCAGCGTGGGAAGTACAGAAACAGCTGGGGGGGGGGGCCCAGGTGCACTGGGAGCATAGATGCAGCTGCTAGAGGCAGAACCTAGCTCTGAGGCATAAGGGAGACCGAACGGCCCAAGGGGAGGAGGAAATATTTGAGGTGGTATTTAAGGGTGAGTAGGACAGTGTCCCCCATCTACACCTGGAAGAAAAAATTGAGACCCAGAAAGATGTGATGACTAATTGGGATGCCAGCAGATAAGAAACCAGCGTCTCCCTAGTCAGAGAAGAGCCAAGAGGGAAGGCTCAGAGGGTCAACAACTGAGTGACTTGGACAGACTGGAGATCCTGGCAGCTGGAACACATGAGGGAAGCATTCGATACTTTGTAACAACAGCACCAACAGACACCCTTAGAATCCTTCAAAAAGGGAGCCTACCCCAAGAAGACAGAAAAGAGAGCCTACCCCAAGAAGACAGCAAAGATAACATGAGGATGCATCGGGGCTCTTTCCACTAAGCTCTGCAAGATAGTGTGTGTGTGTGTGTGTGTGTGTGTGTGTGTGTGTGTGTGTAGAATTTACTTTCTGTTACTTTCGTGTTGAGAAAATATATTCTTATTCATACTTTGTCCTGGTTCCAGGTCGAAAACAATCCTAGTCGGTGACCTACCATTTGAGGGATCGATGCAACTGTCCATGGCATTATGGACCATCATTTATTTGATTAGTTAATCTGATGATTAACCACTGCTTGAACTACAACTCCTCAAAGGCTGTCTGTTCAGAAAAGAACGCTCAGTTTGAAGGTCACGACTGGAGCTGGAAATTCAGGAGCAGAGGATGCCCTCTGTCCCTCAGCCCACAACCCCATGACTTCTTCTCTCTTCTTCGAAATCGCCTCTCTAAAGCTTTTCCTGGAGTCTGCAGACATGGATTCCGGTGGGACCACAACACTTGGTTCAGATCACCCTTGCCTCTGCTGCTGGACTTACCACGTTGACTCTTAGTATCTGTGTACATGTCTAGCTCATGGACCGTTTTCTCCACAGACTGCGAATGCCTTGCGCGTTGTGACTGTATGTTGCTCACCTTTGTATTTTTAGAACTTTTCTTAGTGCGTGGCACAGAGTGACAGTCAACAAATGCTTGCTACGTGGATGCCAGTTTCCACCTTCAAAGGGCACACGTTTATTGCAACATTGGTACAAACCTCATCATCTCTGGATTCCTGCAGTAATTTCAAGCTCATGTCTGGTTTCTATCATTTCCCCCACCTAAATGGACTTCCCTGTTTCCTTTCAATCCACCCAAGAGTATATTCCTTGTAGAGTGGCTGTAGAGACTATTTTTTTAATGTTTACTTATTTTTGAGAAAGAGAGAAAGAGAGAGAGAGAGAGAGAGACAGAGAATCCCAAGAAGTCTCTGCACTGTCAGTGCAGAGCCTGATGCAAGGCTCGATCCCAAGAATGATGACATCATGACCTGAGCTGATATCAAGAGTTGGATGCCTAACTGACCGAGCCACCCAACTGTCCCATGTAGTGACTATTTTCAAACAGAAGCGAGATCATGCCATTGCTCTGCTCAAAACCTTCCAACAGCTTTGCACCTTACACGGAATAAAAGCCAAATCCTGACACAGGCACGTGAGGCCCCACAGGATCTGACCCTGCACAGCCTTCTCAACTCAGCCCCCACCACTCTCCCCTCACTCACGGTGCTCTGGTTACAGCAGCCCCCTGACTGTTTTTGCATCACATCCTACCAGGAGCCATTTTATCTACTCTTTGCCTGGAACTCTTGTCTCAGGTAACTTCAGGGCCGCTTGTGTACTTCCTTCCTGTCTTGGCGCAAATATGAGCTTATCAGAAAGACCCGTCCCCCAAATCCTCTACAAAATGGTGGCCACTCCTATTCCCCAATTCAAGCGCCCCTACACCCCTTTCTTTGCTTTGTGGTTTTGCATAGCAGTTGCACCATAAGCATCTGTTATGTATTTTATATTAACTTTATGTTATGTGCCTTACACTGTTGGACTGTTCCTTTCAGTGACAGACTTTTAAGTTTTTGCTCGCCACTGTATCTTCCACACCTGAAATAGTGCTTAACACTTAGCGGGCACTGAAACGTGTTTTGTAAATGAGTACATAAATAAACGGAAAGATAATGCTGGCGATTTGCCACTTATTTACCCCAGTTCTACCCAGTTTTTGTGGCTTTCTCCCTCAGCTCTTCTAACTCTATTGTTTGTTGCCAAATCGGCCACGAATCCTGTACTTTGTTGGAGTCGACCTTTGCTTTAATCTCTGAATTAAAAGCAAATGTACTTCTTCTCAGGAAGGCAAGAAAAAATTCCTATGGGAATGGATGGGCATTAGAGGTACCGATGGGAATTCATGACTTCCAAACTGTATGTAGGTAAGAGACTCTTAAATACAGAGAAGAAACTTAGGGTTGATGGGGGGTTGGGGAGAGGGGAAAGTGGGTGATGGGCATTGAGCAGGGCACTTGTTGGGATGAGTTCCATACAACTGGATGTTGTATGGAAGACATTTGACAATAAGTTATATTAAAAAATAGTAAACTGTATGTATGTGTATGTATGCATGATCATGTGTGTATGTGTATATGTATGAATGTATATGCACGTATGTCCCTTTGTGTGTATGTGTACATGCAAATATTCCCTATTATAAGGGTTCAGTGGTAAAGACATCCCAGGAGCAGTGAATGTGCCTCATGCCTAAGTCTTGGTCTCTACTACTAAAAGAGATAAGAATCCTCAGAGGAATGGCTGATAGGGTAGGTTCAAGATGAGCCTAGAATATCTTGTGTCCAAAAGTAAGGAAGTGCTTAAAGGGCTCCATTGGCCAAATCTGGGACACTTCAGCATCACAATGATTAAGTACAGTAATGAACTATAAGTGCTTGAAAAAAATAGAGATTCGTAAGTCCAAACAGATATTAAATGAATGGGGACAAGGGGGGGCTTCTGGTTACAGCCAGACAAGGGGTGTTGGCTAGTAAAGAGGGAGGAAGGCTGGAGACAGAAAATTGTTTGTAACCATCGCAGCAAAGATTGGATTAGGCAAGAATTATAAATGGGGGCTAGCTCTCAGGGGGAGTTTTGAGGAAAAGCAGGATACCTGCATGATTTTAAGTGTCTGCCTAGAGCTTGCATATTGTTGGAAGGAGAGAAGGAGGAAAGTGGACAGGGGAAAAAAATCACCTGAGGCAGCGATCAAAGTTACCATCCCCTGTAAGGGACAGCTGGATATCATACATCTCAGGTGTGATATCCCAAGAAGGATATAATAATACCAATGTTGCATGCTGGCTGAAAATGCGTAATCTGAAGGTATACAGAAGGCAGTATGAGACCAACCCAAAATGAGGAGGATTTTATTTGGTAAGGTGGTATTCTCCAGAATGATCACCATGATTCAAAAACAAAGATGTGGAGATGTTCCAGATCAAGTAAGGCTAAAAGGACATAAATAGTAAATGTAATAACTTACCTAAACTGCATCCCATATTAGAAGAGAAAAAGTGCCATTCAAGACATCCCCGAGACATTTGACAGAGTAGGAATGCGGATGGCCAACTGAAGTTCTACACCAATGTTAAATGTATTGATGTTGGAAACCACACTGTGACTTCTGGAAAGGACTGTCCCTATTCTTTGAAAATGCACACGTTCGTGTTTAAGGGTAAAGAGACATGATGAATATAATTTCCCCTCGAATATTTCAGCAAAAGGAAACGAAAAATCTTTTTGAGCATGTATAGATAGAATAAATGATAGAGCAAACAGGGTTAAATGTTAACACGAGGTGAATCTGGGCAAAAGGTATATGGGTGTTCTTCCCTATTTTTAGTCTTCCGTGTTCTGTAGCCTTGAAATCATTTCCAAAGAAAACATTTTATTTGTTTTAAATGCACTGCCACACGTTAGGGACGGTTCTCTCCCCAGCATCTCTTCAGCCCTCCAGGACCGTCCATCCATTAGTGCCACTGCCTAGATCTCTTATAAACTCTCGGTGTCTTTAGGATGTGGGGTGTCGTTTCCCTCTGCCCCATGTGGAGGGCACCCACGGCACCAGTAACACAGGAAGGTGAGCAGGAGACCTTTACCGAGGGCTTGGAGATCGAAAAGGGGGCCATATCATAGCATAACCAACAATTCAAAACTACTTGTACGATACTCCTGCCCTTATCGTTTCCTGGCCACCTGAGTCCAGGAGGTAGTTCCTTCTGGCTCTGTTCTTCAGCCCCTCATCAGCCAGACTCTTTCTGAGTCATGTTGCCTTTCACACACTTGCTCCTGACCCCCATTGTGCCACTCACCTTCGGCCTCACCTTCAGCCATGCCATGGCACCCAGTCTGGCCCCCTCCCTGCAACAGAAGCCTCATCAAAGACCATCACCCTTTCTATCCCAGACATGCAGGCGTCCCCTCCTTAAGAAGACAGAAATCACTACAACCAGATTTTGGGTCTAAGCTATAATATTTTTCCACTGCTCCTGAGTCTGCAAAGTGCTTTGCAGACACAATTTTATTTAAAACTCATAAATCCCCCAAGACATAGGTATGCTTCTGATTCCCATTTTCCAGGCAATGCAACTGACATTTATCAGTATGGTGGCCAAGGTCTCATGCCTGGTATGACAAATCCCTCTGAGCCTCTCTCTACGTCTCTACTGAGATGGCTGACTTCCAGTTCCAGAGAAAGCCAACAAAACAAGTTGTGAGATGTCTGCAAAGAGAAATATGTATAGTGTAGGTGTGGCATGCGTATTTTTTAAAAGCATTTAGTTTGCTCTAATTAGCGTCCCTAGGAAATCTGAATAACATGGGAAGACCTCTGCTGCCATCTAGTGGACGCTCTACACTATGACCCTCATTAAGACCCGCGATTTCCGTCTGTCCAGGTAAAATCAGTGCCTGAAAACGTCCACGGTTATGGTATCCATTCCATTTTTATGTCACATCTAAGGGGCACAGGCGTTTCAAGCAGCCATATTACAATGACCCCTGGGAATTAACCTGTGGTGCCAAATGCCTGTGACCAGTATGTTCTCATGTTGGAGCATTTTTTTTTTTTAAGTGATTAACACGACAGGACCGTGTATAAAATTTTTTACATACTCTAAATATTCAATCTTTATATCCCAATTTTGTAAGAAGATCAAAGAATTTGACTTTATCAAGTCTCTATAGTTAGTTAACAATGAGGCTTACATATAAGTTCATTTCTTCTTTTTTAATTAAAAAATTTTTTAATGTTTTTATTTATTTTTGAGACAGAGAGAGACAGAGCATGAGTGGGGGAGGGGCAGAAAGAGAGGGAGACACAGAATCTGAAGCAGGCTCCAGGTTCTGAGCTGTCAGCACAGAGCCCGACGTGAGGTTCGAACTCATGAACCGTGAGATTATGACCTGAGGGGACGTAGGATGCTTAACCCACTGAGCCACCCAGGTGCCCCAGTTCATTTATTCTTAATTCAAGCTGAAGCTTGCCTGCCCTCCCCTCCCTCCCTCCCTCCCTCCCTCGCCCCCTCCTTCCCCTCCTCCTGTATTCTTGTCTCTCTCCCCTCCTCCCTTCCTCTCTTTCTTCCACCTTTCCTTCCACTCTTCCTCTCTTCTCTTACCCTGTGTGTATAGCCTTTGGGGCAGGATCTGTTGACCTGCCTGAGCCCCACCAGGCTGTCTGGCTCCGGCCTCGCTAGTCTGGTCTAGGAGACCCAAGGGTGCAGAGGTGGGGCTCTGGGGAGCCTTGTTCTCCTGATATAAGTGCTGGCTTTTCCTTGCCCTGCCACCTCCCTGCAATAATGAAATGAGACTTGTGATATCTCGGGCTGATTTGTCGGAGCCAGTGAACACACAGCAGCAGGCACCCCAGGGCGGCTCAGACAGAAGAAAAGTGGCTCTTTCGTTCCTTTGAGCTACCGCTGGCAGTGTCTCTCAAACATGCACCTGCGGCGTTCCTGACGGATACAACGCGCAGGTCCCCACTTCGTCTTAGTTTTTTTTTTTTTTTAATGTTTATTTCTTTATTTTGAAAGACAGCGGGAGCACAGAGGAAGGGCAGAAAGAGAGAGAATCCCAAGCAGGTTCCAGAAGCATGGAGCTGGATGTGGGGCTGCAACCCACAAATTGTGAGGTCGTGACCTGAGCCAAAGTCATACACTTAAGCACTTGAGCCACCCAGGAGCCCCCATCTTAGATGGTTTTCTATCAAAAATATACATGAGGTTTGAGAGAGAAAAAAAATTAAAAAGCTAGAAGCCATTAGGGGAACAAAAAGCGTATTTTCTCTTAAATAAGTCTTGATAATAGCCTGCAGAGTCAAACTGGGTTAGTTTTGTAAATCATTTTCTGAAACCCTTAGGCCACAGACATTCAACCAGACCAGAAAATAACAGCCTTGACCCTCGCCCCCATTCCTTCCTCGCTGCTCCTTGGTATCGATTCTTTTCTTCCTCATGAACTCACTCCCTGATGCTGGGAGTGGACACAAATAGCTCTGTACAGCAAAACCATGACAAGTTTTCATCCTCGCTGCCCTGGGAACGTTCACACAGAGATCAAACACCGGAAGGGACTCAGGCTCTGCCTCCTTCCTCAGATCCACCTCTCCGTAGGCCCTAAGTGCCTCTGTCAGCTCAATGACCCTGAAGGACTCCTGCCATCCCCAGCCTCTCTGTACGGTCGACCAGGGAGACCACAAGGCTGTAAAGCAACCGAAAGAATTTTGTTGATGTTTGAGGCATTGCAATTGGAGCGACAGAAAGTGGGTGCCCAGACTGGGAATCGCGAGTGGGGAGCGCCAACTTAAAAAGGCAAAAAAACCCACAAGGTTACATAAGTTGTTTTGTAAGAATCATGATTGGTGCCGGCGGTTACACTGACAACCCAAAGCAGGATCGGCTATTTGGCTAACAGGTGTTCCATTATCTCTATTTCCGATCACAGGAAAAGACTGTGTTCCAGGAGGTGGTCTGGTTGCTATAGTGAAGTTGTAACTGACAAGTTGCAATGGACAGAAGTAAAAAAAAAAAAAAAAAAATCTTGGTATTTCAAAAGCTGAGACAGGAGAGGTGCATGGGACCAGCTTCCTCCGTATCCTCCCGACTCTCTCAGCCATGCTAACTTCACGTTGGAATCTTCTCTCACAGTACAAAAGCCACTGAAGTCCCGTGGAGCCCCTCAGGCACTCCCTGCGGGGCTTGCCTCCCTCAAGCCCTGTTCCAAGCCCTGTCTCAGTTCCCATCCTGTGCCTTGTAATTTTTCACCCCGAATCCCAGGCCCCATGGACAGAACCTTGGATGGGATTGCTCATTTGCTTCATCTTTTTCCCTGGAAGCACTGGGTGCCCTCTGTGTTCTGAGCAGGACTCCTGTAGCTCCAGACTCAGACCCATGGAGAGTTTAGACACTTAGCACGCGGTTGTTCCTGTACAGTCTAATTCCCATGCTTTTGGATGCTGTGTCATCCTACTAAATTAACTTCCTGTAATTCTTTCAAACACGAGGATGTTCCTCCTGGGGGAAACCAAGCCCAGGCACCCATGGCCATGCCTCATGAACACTCCTTTCTCCTCCTTCTATATGGCAGGGTCACTGTCTACTGGGAAGCCAGGCTGCCCCTGACCCAGTGGTAAAAGCTACAAAATAATGCTTCAGTGGTTCCAGCTGGCAAGGGCTTTGGTTCAGCTGCTGCCAGATGGGCAAAGCTCAACAGTAATTCTTACAGCGGCTCTCGGGGTATGGGGTTAAATCCTTCTTGGAGAGCTGAGGTCAGAAAACCTGTGGCTGATAGCAAGAAAAAAAATTCAAATGGGAACAGACGGCAAGAACTTCTAATCTACTGGGAGAGGCTACACCCTTCCAAGGGCCAACTCCTAGAAGCATCGAAAAACTTGGTTATTTCTTCTTTGCTCTCAATATCTATGCGTTTGAGCCTGTGTTAACCACATCCTTCCTTTCCGCTATTTGGTCTAGAGGGAGTGTGAGGTTGAAATGCCACCTGTTACCTTTATTTGTTCTAAGGATGTGGATCAAAACTGTCTAGCTTATAGAAATGAATTTTGCTGTCAGATGGCAGGCTGCATATCTGGATCAGGAGAAGCCACCTTGAAAGTGGCCCTCTGGCTAGGAAGTATGACTGGATTGACTCAAATCTTATTGGTGATCACGGGATTGGGGAACTAGAAGGATCATGCTCTGGGGGATTTCCAACTGTGCTCCCCAGAATACTGCGGGACCAGAGTCCACTCAGGAGTCGCAGGGATGGAGGTCGGGCAGTGGGGCAGAGTCTCCCAAACCGCTCACCCCTCCAACTAGACAGCTCTCCTTTTATTGATTCCACACTTTCAAATATAGCAAAGTGGGTAGGAGCGCAGAGTGTTAAGTCAGGTGGCTGGGACTGATCTTGAGTGCTATTCAACATCTATATGCTTCCGTTTGTAAAATAGGGATGATAACAATAACTAAATTTTATATAACATTTATCAGGTGCTTGGCATCATTGTAAGCACTTTATATTTACTTACTATTAATCATTCGATTATTTGCATGTAACGTGAGAAGTACGGCTTTAGAGCAGAAATCCTGCTTACCAAAGTGTTAAGTTCTAGAGTCAGGTCATGAGTAAAGAAAATACATATGTTCGGAGTGACCCCTGCAAAGTCCTTCAAGTTCTCACAGAATCTAATAACTTTTTGCAGGGTTTTGTGAATCTAGGCTTGTATGAGTTTTCCTCTTTGCAAGTCGGTAATTGTTAATGAGCCTCAATTAATGTTTCAATTTTCTCCTTCAGTGTTCTGGGAAAGCAATTTTGACTCGCTCACCTGGCCATCTGACATTTGATGGTCTGAAAATTGGTGGTCTCAGTGGTCAGAAACCTTGAAAATCCATTCATTCTTTATCCGACATGCAATGACTTTTTAGTAGCTGACATTTTTGAGTTTACTATTTATTTACTAGTTACTACTGAGTTTACTAGGTTCTACTCTGAGCAGTTCACATATATTAAGTCACTCAGTCTTCAAAACATGCTATGGTAGTTACTACTATCTTCATTTTACAGATGGGGAAACGAGGATTACATAATATGTCACCAGACGTGAACCCAAGTAGGCAGGCCCTTAGAACCCCTTCCCTCACCGCTATGCTGTGCTGATTATTTTAAGCTCAGTCGTTTCCACTGAAGAAGCGGTACAATGGAAGTTTTGCAAGACTTGTAGCTGAATTTGTGTAAAACTAAATGCCATTGGGATGCTACTCCTTGAAAATATATCTTATTTAGTATTTCCCATAAATATAGATATTAGGCTCATTTTACTGGTGAGAAAATGGAACTGAGAAGGGTAAAGTTTTGTCCAAAGTTCTATACTATCATATGATAGAACTGAGCCTGGTGAACACGTGTTAATGACTATAATATTATCCTCTGTGGTATCCAACCTTCCTGGGCAAGATGGTAGCAGGGGTTTAATGAGATGATGATGGAGAAACCCTATCACAGGTCCTGGAGCATTATGACGGTGTAATGTTAACGGATATCATAACTGGATTCCCAGGAGTGGGCTCTGAGTCAGAGAGCAGGGAATTTATTACGGAGTGCTTTTGGATCGATACATGAGGTAGGGAGGGAGGGAAAGGGAGACCAGACAGAAGGACAAGTTCAGCTACAATGAAGCCCCAGGCAAGTCCGGCCAATCCCATGGGTAGCTTTGGAGTTGGAATGGCCCTTTAGAATTGTCATGAGTTGAAGTAAGGGAGCCAGCCTTTATACCCTGTATTGATCAGTCATTGGATGAAAGCTGCCCTTGAAGGAGGTGGGGTCTGGGATGAGGCAGCAGAGAGGTCTGACAGCTGAGGTTGTCTGCTATTGGCAGCTGAGGGAAACATCCTTCATTAATTTTTTTAAAGTGTATTTATTTATTTTGAGAGAGAGAGAGAGAGAGAGAGAGTGTGTGCATGTGCACGCACTGGGGCACATGTGGGGGAGGGGCAAAGAGACAGGGAGAGAGAAAATACCAAGCAAGCTCTGCGCTCTCAGCACAGAGCCTGATGTGGGGCTTGAACTCACGAACTATGAGATCCTGTCCTGAGCCAAAATCAAGAGTCAAACGCTTAACCAACAGAGCCACCCAGGCGCCCCAAAAGTCCTTTCTGAAGGGAGAAACTGTGTGTCACGTTATTGCATCCATCTGATTTAGTAATACTTAAAATATTTTTTATTATTATCATTATTGCCCTCATCACAAGATTTTGTTTGAAAAATTTTTCATCTTTAAATATCTTTGAAAGTTTCTCGTTTAATTCAGCTAATTCAGGCCTATAGGAGACGGGGAAATGGAGCCTTGGAGGGTTGAGTAGCTCCTGGAGCTCCAAAGTAATCATGTCAAGGCTAGGATGATGGCCAAGGTCTTTATATTCCCCTTCCACGTTCTTTTTTTTTTTTTTTTTCTAGTTCTTCCTGCCCTAACCACCAAGTGAGCCACATCTGAGTCACAGGCTCACCCACGTACCAATAAGAGAAATAACCCCCACGCCCTTCACTGGAATACTGGTACGTTTCAAACTCCAGCCTTCACCTCACTAGACATGTAGGGACTAGAGATGCCATAGAAGACATAGAATCTACTCTGACTCTGGGATTTATAGAAATAGGATTCATAAAATTTATAACCATGAAGGCCTTTAGAGAGAACTTTCATGGTTATAAATTAGATATGGCATGAATTACAGTATAATGTGTATTTCCCTGAAAAGCAGCATGAAAATGGAGATGTTGGGATGTTAGTATCAGAATTCTCATTATGCAAGATTTGAGGCAAGTTTGTGTCTATAAACACTTGCCTCAAAAAAGATAGCATTTCAATACGTAAGTGTAACCGTGAAATATTATAAAATCATTAGCACAAAAATAAAAGATGAGAACTGGGAAGTCAAAAGGAGTGTGTGCCTGGGGAAGGGGAAGTAAATATGGTCTCACTCCTAATCTCAAAATAGCGGCTGCTGTGGAACACAAAACTTAACCCTGAACTTTCTGGTAGCCCAATAGGACGCAGCGTTTTAGCAGTCGTCTTAACGCTTCTTCTTTAAGGAGAAGACCAGGATGTCAGAGAGACCTAAATCCCGAACTTAGGAAAAGTCCCACCTGGCATAAGTTTGTCTGGGGACTTCTCCGGCACACGGCAGACAGTGAAGCCCTAAGTTTCATCTGACACTTACTGGGGGCGAGGGGTGTCTGTGTGTCTGTGTGGGTACTGTGTGTGCATGTGTGAATAGCCATATTTATAGCTGTGCAAATTTGTGGTGGCTTAAAATGTCTCAGATGATCATATGTTCTGTGCAGTCCCCATCTATAGGTGCCCCAGGAATATTCAACAAGCATTAACCCTGTAGGAGAAAATATTTTAGCGATACCAACTTCTAGGCAGATGACAAGTACAAACTGTCCAGTTGTCATTCTTGCCCCAGGGGCCTGAGCAGGATGTATTAATGAGGCCTGGGCTGCCGCAGGCTCTCCATGAGGCTACTTCTCAATCATTTAGCCATCTGACCATTCCACCTCCCAGCCACGGCCCCCAGAGCAGAGATTTAAAGCTCACAGCAAAAGTGCAGGAAGCTTGAGATGGTGAAGATTCTCCGGGAAGCATTTTCCTTTAAAACGTGACATTAGGACAACGCACTTTGACTGCCCTCACACCAACTCCCCAATGGCCCATCGGGAGCCCTAAGGGTCTGATGACAAGGTCAACGCCGGTGTGTAAGTGATACGTTGTCTGAACTTACTTGTCCCCAAGCTTATTGACTGAAACAATCAGAAGAGGCGTCTTTCTTCTTTCCCTTTGTTAAGACAAGATTGTAGCCCTAATGGACCATCTTCAAAGACAAAGACAAATGTCTATGGTCCTCATTAATATGCCAGAGTGACTACTTGAAAAAAGGGCTGGAGTGGCACTAGAAACTTTTTTTAATACCAACCTTTATAAGAAGCGGTGCTGAAGTCTTCCTTTAGGAGCCTTATCCCAATAATAAATAATGTTTAGTGAGCTTTTGCAGGGCCCCCCAGTGCTGGGGTAAGCAACTTGCATGCATAATCCCATTTAATCCTCTCAACAGCCCTGGGAGGCAGGTGCTATTATCATCCTGCTTATAAATGAGGAAATTGAGGCATAGAGAGTAATTTGGTCAAGATTACTTAAGCAGAGGAAGGGAGATCCCGACGTAGCGCAGTCAGATGGCAAACCCGCACCTCTTACCCCTCTTACTCTGCTTTCCTTCGTAAAGACGTTAGAGAAAAACAGAGAGAAGATTGATTTCATTTCTGCTTCTCCGGGATTCTTTTTGGCCCATTGCTGAGTGTTCATACCTACAGATTATTCTTATCAGAATGTGAACTAAAACATGTGATAGGCCTCCTAGAGTTTATTTGTCTAGCCCTAGCAATCTTAGATGCAACTCAAAATCCTACTTCTCACCTTCACTTCACACTACATACCGACACCCATGAAGTCAATACCTCAATGTCTCTGATAAAGACCAAACCCTTAGCAATCAAGGCCCTTCACAACTGGTCCTAGGTAACCTGTTCCATTCTATCTCATCTCCAGGCTCTTCCCATCTTGAGCACCGTATACTAGAATCATTTAGGACCACTCAACTGGCACAGCAAATGTCTCTGATCAGGTCATTTCCGGTTCTTTCCTTTGTCTGAAAATTTGTTTCCCTTTTATCATCTAGAGAACTTCAATATGTCTTTCCTTGAAAAAAATAACCCAAGTTTTCCTTCTGATGTAAATCCACCCTGATGCCCCAGGCAGAATACATTTCTTCTCTGTGACACTGGAATGCTTTGAACAGCTGTCTGTTACAACTCTGTGCTAGGGTTCTCCAGAAAAACAAACTCAACAGGCGCTCTGGATAGATAGATAGATAGATAGATGATAGATAGAGATTTATGTTAAGGAATTGGTGCATGCAATTGTGGCATCTGGGAAGTCTAAAACTGGCAGGCTGGAAATCCAGGAAAGAATTGACGTTGAAGCTCCATTTCGAAGGATATCTGGAGGCAGAATTGCTTCCTCACTAGGGGCCACAGTCTTTTTTTCTCTTGAGGCCTGCCACTGGTTAGATGAGGCCCACCCAGATTATGGAGGATAATCGGCTTTCCTCAAAGTCTACTGGTTGTCAATGTTAATCTCATCCAAAAAATTACCTTCCCAGCAACATCTAGACTGCTGTTTGACTCGAAACTGGGTGCCTAGCCAAATTAACATATACAATTCACCATCACAGGCTTTTCTCAAATTTTACTTGCTTGTTTGCCTGCCAGCGCCTCTAAAATATGAGTGCTTGTAAGCAGTGACCCCAAGCTTTAGGGTCATTGCGACCATACGCTAACGAACACCACTTCTTTTAACACATAAAATTGTGAGCACGGCATCGGCCATCAAAAATGTGTTCCCAGAGTGACATGTTCAGTATATAAGGTGGAAGACAGTAAGGGACACAGAAATTACTCAACTACGGTGTTTGACTCTAGTGAACGGATGGGTAGCAGATGACTAAGCTCCCTGCCCTCAAATATGAAAATAGGTTCTGTCTGGTGAGGCCTGGTGCCTTTTTCTGGTCAGCTGGCCACCCTGAAGCAGGCCGGGTGAATCTCAGGATTCTGGGTCACGGGGGCCGAACCCTCAGGCAGAACAGCAGGTTGGTTCAACGGAGTGGTCAGAGGTGGAGTTCCTCAACCGGGAGACAGGAGCACTAATCATCCTCTGAGACTCTCTAACCCTAAGTACGGCCTTGAAATTCACTTCTCTCTTGGCCACTTCCTTCCCAGTCACCTTGACTTTCTCTGGAATGAGGAAGGACGAGGAGGCAGCCCCTTTGCCGCCCACTAGGTGGTACTGGAAGCCCACCTCTGACCGGCTGAGTGCTTTCTGCCAGCTCAGCTTCCGGCGGCGTCTGGTGAGAAAACTTCCCATCCACCACCAGAGCCCTACTGGGAATTTCAGGTTAACTGACTAAGTCACTTCAATTTTCTTGGGAAAATAGTGGCGGTCACACATCAGATAAGAGGCTCCTGAGGCACCAAGACGTGCGGTGTGAGGCGCCCAACATTTTCCAGCCCCCAGATGTAGAGAAATTCCCTTTCTGCCGTCACCACACACATGCCTCCAGCCCACAGCAGGATCAAAGGCCGCTCCTGGCCCGACGGCATCCGAGGCCAGTTTCCTTCCTCGGCTGGCTTCCGCTCTCCAAAGCCAGGGCAGATTCCATGCTTAATACCTGCTGCTGATGTCTGTCAGTGGCCTTCCTCCGCTTCCTGCCTGCTGCTGGTCGCCAGCTGACTGCAAAGTTGGCAGGATCAGACTCCTCAGTGGGTCCTGCTTGCTCCTGGGGTGTAGGCACAAGACACATACGTGGTAAGAAACAATCAAAATCCTCAAGTCGGCCGAACACGGAGATTTGGGTGTTAAAACATATTTTCCTCCTTCAAAACCTTTCTCTCCCCTATGCATCTATGTATGTCCCCTCTACAGCTAACCATTTTTGAAGGACGAACTTTCCAGAGACAGGGACAATGTGGAGTTTTAGTTAATTCAGGGTACATGACACAAAATGGTACATGGTGCAGAGCAAGAGCTCATAAATGTTAGTTGGTGCTGACACTACTCTCCGGAAATTTTATGTCAGAGCTCTTTTGTCTTTGCGACTTTAGAGTCCTTCACCTACAGGATCTCATTTTCCACTTAGTGTGATAACAAAGGGCCACAGATTATTATCCTCAATTTACAGGTAGGGACAGTGAGTCGAGGAAAGACTATTGGACTGGGAATATAGAACAAGTCAATGAGGTAGCCAATCATTCCTCTGTTCTCACTGGCAGTCCTCACTGCTTCTTGTATTGAGGTGCTAACCTGTTACCCCCAAACCCTGAACCCAAAGAAAGCAGAATCAGAGTCTCTTGAAATGGACATGAGGCCTGAGTCATTCATTACCTCCTCTCTCTGCGGCCACCATTCTCTCCTCATTGCTCCCAAGTCACCAACAGGACAGAATATCAATGCAGCCTTCTGGTAGATCAATAGTCAACAATATCTCATTACTGCAGGAATCAGATCATTCCAGCAGCCTCGTTCTGATTTCCATCAAGTCAGAACATTTAGAAGATGGAAAACAGCTCATGTCTGAGTTCTCCTTACAATTGACCTGACACTCCAGGCCAACTCACCCTTTGGGGCTCAAAGTTGTAGAGCCAGCCAAGTCTGTAGAAAATATAGAGCCAAGTGGCAAACGCCCCAAGTTTGTGAAATTGTAATCACTTCCACCAGAAGATATTCTGTCCTCCTTCAAGACCTCACTCATGTCAACTCTGTGAGAACTTCTCCTAACCCTGCACTTAGGTTGGTATTCATTGATTTCTCCTTGAAACTTACATATAAGAATTTAGTGACTATTTCTGGCTTGAAATATCTCCTCCGCCTGAAATTAGGGCTGTTTGTCTGAAGTTCCTCGCCACTGCTCCCACTATCCGAGTTATAATGTCCTAAGGAACACGTGTCATATTATATTTACTTTGTGTTATACCTGTTTGTCCTTAAGACAATGTCAGAGGACAACGGACAGCACGTGTCCCTAGGAAGGCTTGTTGAATAGAATTTAATCGTCCTAAGTAAATCCATAGCCATTAGCCATATCTAATTCATTCTGAAGTTGAACAGATTAATCTTCCTAAAACAGCACTGTCTTCATCCCACTTTTCTGCTAACAACAATTCATAGTATCCCTTATTGCTCATAGAATCAAGTCTTCTCAGGGGGACCTGGTATGCAAAAGAGGACTGTGCTCACCCCTGTCCTACTTGTCCAATTTTATGTTCTGTGTCTCCAGAATCCCTTATTCCCCAGAGGCTTTGCTTTGGGCTTTGAATAATCCTTTGCAAGTTCTGCCTACGTACACCATGCTTCCTCCTAAAATTCCCTCTCTGCTTCTTTGATTCTCTTTTTTCTTCAAGGAAGATGATTAATGGGTAATATCACTGGATTTTGTAGAAGGGAGAACACGGGCAGCACTGAAGGGTGGAGAATGGAATTTCTTCAGGGTGAGAGACAGAAATAAGATGCTTGAGGCAGAGAAAGGAAAGAGAGATGAGAGCAGTCTATTTGATTCATTGATTGACAGTGACCAGTAATACGCTCATAATCTAGATGAGCTCAGTGGTTGCAAACAGAGGCCTTCCATTTGGTTTGGCCGCTGGGATAGAGATGTCCTCAGTGTGAGTGGGAGGGTGGGGCAGGAGACTGCAGAGGAGGTTAATGCTCAGGGGGAGCCTGTGTTTGGTGGCTTCTCTCCACGGCTCGGACCCCTCCAGCTCTCTGCCAGGCCCTCGTCATGTCATTGCCAGACCTTGTTAGGACCCTTTGCTTTGCTTGCACCCATTTGCTTATCCAGATTGCACTCTACCGTCCTTCATTTCAATAGTACTATAGACCCCTTCGCCTTCTAAGTATCACCTCTATATGTTAAGTACAAACGTTCCCTATGCCTGTTGATTACATCATGAAACCAACATGCGATGGAAGAAGTTATAAAAAAAGCTATTGGCTCTACTTGCAATTTATTCTTGCCGACCTCAAAGGGTCCCACTGAACTGCCAAGGTTCATGTTACATTTCACCAAGTCAACACATTCTCCCACCCACTATAGACTCTTCAAATTCTCTCATTCCTAAAATGCTCAGCCACTTCCTGTCCATCTCCTTCTCCTTGATCCTGCCCCCCAACACCCAGACACATGCACATTGACAACCCCCTCTCTCAGAAGAGCATCTCACTTTTTCTTTTAAAGAACAGAAGCCTAGAAGCTATCAGATGGGAACTCCCTAAACTCCGCATAAGGAATCGTCTGCATCCTTCCTCTCCTCTTTCCCTCTTGTTTCAATAGCAGAGCTGTTGGCCTCCTACCCAGGGTCAATATCTTGACCTGAGCCTTGGAGCCTAGTCATTCTTTTCATCTTAGAAGACATCATTCCTTCTCGTCCTTTTCCTTGTAGTTCTGTTTCTCAAGTTGATCATTTCCATCTGCATGTTAACCATGTTTATATTAACTGTGTCTCTTTTGCAGACTCACCTTCTTTTGCCTAATATCAATAATTATGATGATAAAAAAAATAATGATGATAATGAACAAGAACCAGAAAAAAGAAACAGCTAACATTTGGTGAGACCTTATCAATGTGCCAGACAGTGTTCTTAGAACTTTACATGTGTTATTTCATTTAATCTTCACAAAGCCCTAGGGAATCAGTATTATTCACTCTATTTTTACAGATGAGTGAACAGAGGTACTAAGAGGTTAAGTGAATTGCTTGAGGCCACACAGCTAGTATATGAAGGAACCAGAATTTAGACAAAGGCAACCTGGCTTCAGAACCTCAACTCTTTTGTTGTTGTTGATGTTGTTATCAGCGTAATGCTGCTGGCCCCAGAATAAATTTGGAAGCTTTCTTTCTTCTATTTTTTGGCATAGTTGGAGAAGAATGGGCATTCACTCTTCTTTAAATGGTAGAATTTAAAGGGTAGGATTCATCTGTGAAGATAACTGGTCCTATACTTTTGTTTGTTGGGAGTTTTTGATTATTGATTCAATTTCATTGCTAGTAATCAGTCTGTTCGAATTTTCTATTTCTTTCTGATTAAGTTTTGTAAGGTTGTATATCTCTAGGAATTTATATGTTTCTTCTAGGTTGTCTAATTTGTTGGCATATAATTTTGCATAATATTCTCTTATAATCTTTTGTACTTTTCGTGGTGTCTGTTGTTATCTTTCCTCCTTCGTTTCTGATTTTATTTATCTAAGTCCTCTCCCTTTTTTCCTTGATGAGCTTGGCTAAAGGTTTATCCAATTTGGTTTATTTTCAAAGAAAAAGCTACTGGTTTCAATGATCTGTTCTGTTGTTTTTTAAAGTTTCTATTTCATTTATTTCTATTCTAATCTTTATTATCTCCTTCCTTCTACTGGATATTGGCTTTGTTTATTTTTCTTTTTCTAGCTCCTTTAGCTATAAGATTAGGTTGTTTGAGATCTTCCTTTTTTCTTGATGTTGGCCCGAATTGCTATAAACTTCCCTCTTAGAACCACTTTTGCTGCCCCCATAGATTTTGGACAATTGTGCTTTCATTTTCATGTTTCTATGTCTTTTTTTTTTCTCTTTAATTTCTTGGTTGATCCACTCCTCGTTTAGTAGCATGCTCTTTAGCCTCTAGGCATTTGTGCTCTTCCCATATTTTTTCTTGGAATTTATTTCTAGTTTCATACCATTGCAGTCAGAAAAGATACATGATAGGGGCACCTGGGTGGCTTAGTTGGTTCAGTGTCTGATATCGGCTCAAGTCATGATCTCACAGTTTGTGAGTATAAGCTTCGTATTGTGCTTTCTGCTGTCAGCACAGAGCCTGCTTCCGATCCTCTGTCCTCCCCCTCTCTCTGCCCTTCCCCTGCTTGCTCTCTCTCTTTCTCTCTCTGGCAAAGATACATAAAAACATTAAAAAAAAAAAAAGATATATGATAGGATTGCAATCTTATTGAATTTCTTGAGACTTGTTTTGTAGCCTAAAACATGATCTTCTGAAGAATGTTCATGTGCACTTGAAAGAATGTGCATTTCTCTGTTTTTGTATGGAATGTTCTGAATGTATCTATTAGGTCCAAATGGTTCAATGTGCCATTCGAAGTCACTGTTTCCTTGTTGATTTTCTATCTGGATGATCTATCCATTGAGGTAAGTAGGGTGTTAAAGTCCCCTAATCGTATCACTGTCAGTTTCTTCCTTTATATCTGTTAATAGTGAACTTATGTATTTAGGTGTTTCCATATTGAGCACATAATATTTTCAACTGTTATATCTTCTTGTTGGATTGCTCCCTTCATCCTTATACAGTGTCCTTCTTTGTCTCTCGTTACAGTCTTTACTTGTTTGTTTATTCTTTTTTTAAGTTTATTTATTTATTTTGAGAAAAGGAGAAGGAGAATCCCAAACAGGCTCCACACTGTCAGTGCAGGGCCCCACATGGGGCTTGAACTCACAAACCGTGAGATCAAGACCTGAGCCAAAACCAAGAGTCAGACACTTAACCAACCGAGCCCCACAGGTGGCCCACAGTCTTTGTTTAAAATCTATTTTGTCTGATACAAGTATTGCTATGCCAGCTTTCTTTTCACTTTCATTTGTATGGAACTTTTTATCACAGAATTATACTGATTCCTACTCTTGGATTTGGTCCGGATTGGACTTCACAGCATACTCTCCCTTATACCCACATCTTTACTTATATGCTGATGACTCACAAATTTTTATATTTACTTCTAGCCCTGACTTCTTCTACGTTCCAGAACTGACCATCTAATTCTCTATTTGATGCCTACACTTGGAAGACATAAAGTCTTTCCCGAGTGGGTCCAATCCAACCTGGTGATTTCCCCCTGGCTACTGGTCTTCTTACAGTGTTCCTTGTATCATCATTCATTCATGTGCTAACACAGAAATTTAGGAGTAACCATCCTCAATACATCTGTCACCCTCATCCCTCTTATCTCCATATCCCTTAGAAGATACAAATCGGATTCTGTTTTCCCCTTGCTTAAAATCATTCAATGATTTTAATTAAGAAAGAATAATAAAGGAAAAGATGTACATGAAGAAACAAGTAATATTTGGTGAGCCTCATCTCATATCACTCTTTTCCTCCCTTTGCTTTAGAATCCACTCTTAAAGGTTCAGTAGCAAATGCGTTATGCCCTCCCTGCTCTAGGATATGGACTTGTCTCTTTCCAAGACACTCCCTTTTCCTTCTAAATAATTCTTATTTAGCCTTCAGTTCTCAGCTCAAACACTTCCTCAGATAAGCCTTTCCCATTTCCCCAAACGAAATCTGGTCTTTGTTAAACGCTGACATCAAGTACTTCTTTAGAGAAGAGCACACTTTTTTTTTATTGCATTACTTCCTTTATTTTAATTAATAATCTGATTGATGTCTATTTCCCAACTAGACATTAAGCTCCACAAAGGCAGTGACCTTGCCGGGACTTGGTCAACATAGAAGTAAGCCATAATATTCAGGCCTAGGGTTAAAAAAAAAAAAAAACAAAAAAAAAAAACTCAGATAAGGGGCCAGGAAAATTAGACAATGTGCCTCACAAAAATATTTTTATTCTTTTTTACATATGCTCCATTTGTAAGAAAATCTGTCAGTGGGATGATATTGAGTACGTTGTGTGTGAAAACAAAGATTGGCATTCTTAGGATCACGTGAGAGGAAAATGGTAGAAGATGGCACTATGTAGGCAGGAGGACGAAACAGGAAAAATAAAGGAGATTTTCTGTCAATACCCTGGAGATTAACTTGTAAAACTGGACTCTGAGTCATTCCATAGAAAGTGCTCATAAATGGGAAGGCAAGTGTGAACTCAGCCTCAGCTACCATACCTTGTGTCACGGAGAATTAGCTACCTTGGATGGGGAGGCGTTAAGAATGGCCTGTGTCTAAATCCAGTCATGTCTACTGGACTAAAGTGGATGGTAATGACAGAGAAACATGTAGACCAATTTATGGTGGAGAAGCAGGCTGAACTCTGTGAAATCTATAGATAATATGCAAAAAAAAATCCTAATGAGAAGTGTGGAATGCTGTCACATGTCATCCAAACAAGGTCACTCTGTCTTAATAACTTGTGGGATCATATAGAGAAGGTTGAGACTATTTCAAGGTTTTCTGGGTTGTAAGAGTCCATAGGGGAGTATTTGGGATTTGGAAGCTAGGGAAGAGGCACTTGGAATTGATCAGAAGTAATTAGATAAGAGGTAATTCAGCAGAAGCAACTCCCTAAGATGTTTTAACCAGGGAGGGTGCTATGGATGGAACTGTGTCCCCTCAAATTCATATGTCGAAGCCCTAACCCTCCATATGATTATATTTGTAGGTAGGGCTTTAAGGAGGTAATTAAGATTAAATAAAGTCATGAAAGTGGGGTCCTAATCCAATAGAATGGAAGATCTGGTAAGAAAAGGAAGTGAGATCCCTCTCTCTCTCTCTCTCTTTCTCTCTCTCTCTCTCTCTCTCCACACATGCACTGAGGAAAGACAATGTGAAAAAGGTGGCCATCTACAAGCCAGCAAGAGGGTTTTTGCTAGAACACAACCAAGTAGCATCCTGCCCTGATCTTGCACTTCCCTCCTCCAGAACTGTAAGAAAATAAATTCCTTTGTTTAAGCCACCCAAGCTATGGTATTTTGTCATGGCAGCCCAAGCAAAGTAAGGTACAGGTGGAAACAAGAACAATGTCCTATGTCAGATGAGCAAATAAAATTTGTCCAGGTAGACACAGGCCACATCAAATGGTGATTGCTTTGGGGAGTTTAAATGAAAGAGATGACCAAGTGCTTCTTCCTGCTTCTCCCTTCTAGTCCTTAGCCACCACTCACCTCGGTGTCATTCTCATCGGGGTCAGCCTGGGCCCACTTATCTTTCTCCTTGGCTTCCCCTTACTCTGTACTGCTCAGGGATCATCACTGTCAGTTTCAGGCTGCTCAGCACCCATGCATGTGGGAACCATTAGAAGGATGGAATATCAACACAAACAGGAGGCTTCATCGAGTGGAATGCCCAGGGGCTTGTCTCTGTACTGTTTATGGGACCCTGACTTGCCAGAGAGATTATCCTTAGGTGAGGGCAGTGCATTCTGTCATCTTATAGAATTCCCAACAGGGGATTAGACAAATATTTTATGTACTCCATACAGGAAGCAACTCAGTTGGTGAAATGCCAGGGGAATTACCTAGCCCTTGAACTGAAAATAGAGTCATTCTTTTGAACCAAGTCTAAGAACTTGGATCCTGTAAACTAAGGTAGATTTACTTGTTCCTCGGGTATCTCTTTGCTGTTAGATCCTCATGCTGTTTACACCCTCTTGATATTGAATTTTTTTTTTAATTTTTTTTAATGTTTATTTATTTTTGAGACACAGAGAGACAGATCATGAACGGGGGAGGAGCAGAGAGAGAGGGAGACACAGAATTGGAAGCAGGCTCCAGTCTCTGAGCCATCAGCCCAGAGCCCGACGCGGGGCTCGAACTCACGGACCGCGAGATCGTGACCTGGCTGAAGTCGGATGCTTAACCGACTGAGCCACCCAGGCGCCCCTGAATTTTGTTTAAGTCACTGGATATTTTATTATCGGGAACTGAACCTATCTTTTTTTCCAGTGTTTACACCCCTTTTAAATCTACATAGCTAGATCTGGTCACATTGTCTCCCTGTTTGCCTTATCTTAGTAGATCTTACCAATCCATCATCAGCTATATGGCTGAAATCTCAGAGACAGTTTCAAAGCCAGAACAGATCTCGAAGAGAAGTTCCCTCACCTATGGAAGTGCAGTTCCAGACCTTAAAAGGAGACTGACTGGGCATGCTGGTGGCAACAGGTAACCCTGATGCTTATAATAAGCACAAGGAGAATTATAGTTAAAAGGTTTAAAGTAGTTGCACAGTAAACATCTGCTGAAAGGCTGTATGGATAAACTTGGGGATAAAACTGGAGAATTTCCATTGAAAGCTCTTTTCCATTTTGGATTTTACTTTTATACAAACCAAAAGTATTTTTAGAGTTTTTTTCAGTATCAGGACGTTGCTTACCAAGATAGGGAGTGAAACGTGTCAAAGCTCTTTGGGGCTTAGCTTTAGTAAGTGAGCCATACCTCTTCTATTCGGGTAACTTCTATCAAGGTAGACCAAATACTCATGAAGCAATGGTGCTGGTGGGTATCTTGAGAGATGGAGGAACATTGCTGCCTGATGCCTTCCTCCTCATTGAAATGCAAAAGTCCAGGTCATAAAAGTATTCTTAGGGTCTTTGAGTCATTCTTAGAGTCATTTCAGTGACTCCTAGGGAAGAAACTCAAATACACCACCTTTCTCTCCTTTCTCTTTTCCTCGAGGTAATACTGTTGCTTTAATTGCATCGGTGTTATTTGCTCCAAAGGAAGATTTATTCAAAGGATTTACAGCCGGAGTCAAAGAATTGTGGTTGGAGTCACACTATTGGCTTTTTCTGTAGAATGAAGATTTTCATATCAGTTGGTGATGAAAGCCAGCTCCCATGCTGCTCCCTTTTGAACAGCTCCTGCCTAGCTCCTGTTGATCTAACATCCGTAGTTAAATCCTTAACCCTAATGGTGTCCTACCACTCTGTCTGCTTCTGTCCAGTTAAAAGTTCTTTAAGGGCAAATATATAATTTCTAAGTGAAAGATGCAAAGGAACTGACCCTTAGAGCAAAACTATACTTTGAAATCTTTGTATCACACTTTATATAGAAGAATATTTCTTAGAAACACATTACTCTTTCTAAGGGCCAAACTCCCGCATGGAGGCTCATTTTAATGCAAAGAAAAAAAAATGTATTCTGGAAGCATTCAAAATGCTCAAGTAAGATAGCTCAGGCCTGACCCAGGCAGTGTAGGGGTTTGAAGGACCAGCATCCACATAAAACTAAATAGGTACAAACCCCAGTTCAGCAACTTAATAACTATGCTACACTGAAGTGCTATTTAATTTCTCTGTGTATCACTTTCTTCATCTGTACAAAGGGAATCATAATACTACTTTACAGGGACCTTGTGAAAATGGACTGACATGACGCACATAAAATGTCTATCCCAGTGAACACCCCACGATGGTTAGTTCTTGTGGCCGCTATTACTTTATAACTCCTACTCTTATTAACTATTTTTCATCTATCTAGTCCAAACTGGTAATTGTGCATCCTGAATTATGGACAGGCTTTTTAAAGGTCATCAGTTAATGGGACCCTATCATCTGCAGATAAACGTGAATCATCACATCAAATAATAAAGGTTCTTTTGGGGGGTGTGTGTGTGTGTTTGTGTGTGTGTGTGTGTGTGCTTGTTGTAAAATAAGGACAATCATATTTTGGATAAAGCTCTAGTCTTTATAATCAGACGAGCTAGATTCTAATCTTTAAAGCAGCCCCGATTCTAAGATGGGTCTCAGTGTCTCTATACACAAAATGGAGAGAAAAATCCTCCATTGGTATGGATCTCATAGAGTTAGCGTGAACACAGCTAAGACAGATGGATTTTAGAGTTTATAACACACCTTTTCAATAGCCTAAGCTACGATTTTGTTTAGACTCCGTCATTTTTAAGGGTCTTATTTTAGACTCATCAGTGAGGTATTATTTTTTCTCTCTCAAGGATGTTACACCTCCTTTTCTCTGGAATGCCATGCTTGGAAAAATTTACCATATATTACTTCATAATTTTATTACAATAAATCATTCTACTGATTACCTTATTGATTGGTGTCTATTTTTCCACAAATGGTCTACTATTTAAGTCAATGGCAAGAGGGCCCCAATATTAATAGTAACATAGAAAAGACCGTAACTCAGCTTGTTTTTCTATAGCTTCAACAGAATATGGAGGATGAAGAAAAATGAAAGGAAGGGTATTTCTGACCTTTGCTTCATGTTTCGTAAAAAATACAATTTATCTCTGTCATCCATTTCTTATTTGTTTTCCCTAAGATTCCATTATTTTACACACAAACTCATATACAATGCTTTTGTCCAATGGCTTTAGAGTGTTCTTATTTTTTGAAAATTAAATGGCGGTTACTTTTTCTGCTTCTGAGAAAGGTTTGTTCCATATTTTTTCTTTCTTTCTTCACTTTCCTGCCTTTTCACCCCCCTGGATTGGGCGTTCTTAATTTTTGAATGACATTTAAACACATGTCATTGGGGGGATCTAGTGCAAAGGGAGAAGCTGGAGTGAAAAGACAGAAGGATATGTTAATAGCCTCCAGGAGGTGAAGCAAATGCTTTTTCTTAAAGTTTAGATGTCCTGTGCCATGTTCCACCCAACTCCCACTGAGGAAACTTGCTGGGCATAACGACTGAGGTTCTGGAGGAAGGACAGAGTTGGCATATTAGGATAAACGCACGTGCCTTGAAGCTATTCATTCGCCGTGCTTAGAACTTAATTTATTTCTAAGTCATTCAACGAGTATCATACAGAAAGAGTCTCCAGTTTTTATCTACTCTGGACAGCATGGCGTACTGCTCCAGTAAGCATAATGGGTGGAAATTAGACTCACTTCTGGCTAGAGAGCTCTTTCCATGTGAGCGAAGTAGATACTGATAAATCACTCTGTATAATGCCTATAGACTGAAGCTTAGTGTCACTTCCTCTAAACCCTGCCTTGACTCACTCAGGCACGTTCTTTGGCACAACTTTTCCACCTGCACCACGAAACCACGACAAATTCCACCTAAACTGTGAGACACTGCTAACACATCCTCTACCTTTGTAAAATCAAAGCCAAAGTTCTAGGATGATGGATCCCAAAACTGAGCCAGCAAAACTGAGCTTTTATCCCGGGGGAAAAGCACATGTAAGGAAACCTGGGGAGCGGTACTATGGAAATAAGGAGTCAGATACATAAAACTAATGAAAAAGCATAATCCCTGCTGAGCTTCTGAAATGTAGTTCAAATATCCTCTTTTATATATAAACACAGTACATGTAAACGAACATGCTTACACATGTTTGTTTAGAATGCGTGTAAACTATATTTAAAGTAAACTAAAAATAAATAAAACTATATGCTGTTATATGCGTTTCAAAGCACACCCATACTCACTATCTTAACTCAAAGAGATAAAAATGATTTGCATAATTTCCCAGAATGAGTTTGTAAGACCATCTCACAATGCCGGGCAAATAGAAAACACGAGGTAAATGTTTGTCAAATGACTAGGCATATGAATGAAGGAGTCTGGTCCCTAGTTCACTGTTTCTGTCTAGTACAGTGCATCCTAAGCTCCCACTGTCTTCTGGTTGGTGAGGGAATGCATTTGGAATATCCTACCTAAAGAAAGATATAAACATTGTGGAATTTTTCTTTTTATTGTTCACAGTCAGGTGGATTTTAAAACAATTCTATTATTGTATATCTTTGTATTATTCTTTCTTCACCCTGATCAGGTTGGTTTTTCATTCATTTAAGAGTAGCAGTTTTTCTGAAGCATCTAGAATTGCCTTTTTCTTATAGTTTTATATTGAAAAAAGAAGGATTTCGACTTTCAGAACCAGGTAATCTGTTCTGTTGCGTTGCTTGTAATTCATGCACTTTTGCCACTCGATCACCTTTTTAAAATCCAGGTTCCTAAAAAGTCACATTTTAAGTGAAAATGGATTTTGTAGTGAATCCTTTATACAGACGGTCTCTGAGGAAAATTTCTTAGGGAAGCCAGATGTCTAGAGGAAAGACAAAAACTAGGACACTAGAAGAATTCGAAGCATCTGGCATGAACAAACATTAAACACGGCCCAGACAGATGAGTAATATAAGCAGAGACATGGAAACGCTAAGAAATAATCAAAAGGAAATGCTGGAAATGAAAAACACAGTAACAGAAAAGAACAGTGTCTTTGATGGTCTCATCAGTGGACTGGAGAGAGCTGAGGAAAGAATCAGTGAGCTTGAACATAAGTCAACAGAACTTCCCAAACTGAAATGCAAAGAGAAAAAAATAAGGAAAAAATATCAAAGAACTATGGGATGGGGTACCTGGTTGGCTTGGTCAGAAAAGCATGCAACTCTTGATCTCTGGGTCATAAGTTTGGGCCCCACATTGGTTATAGAGATTACTAAAAATACATATATACATACATAAATACTTAAAAAATATATAGGAGTATGTCTCCAATATTGCATGAGGCATAATTAATTTTTTTTTAAATAAAGAACTTTGGGAATAATTTCAAAAGATGGAACATACAGTTAACTAGTATAATAGAAGGAGAAGGAAGAATGGAGCAGAAAAGAATATGTAAAGTGACAATATCTGAAAACTTTATAAACTTAATTACACAGATCCAAGATGCTCAAGGGATACTAAGTGGGCTAAATACCAAAAAAACACAAGTAGGGATATCATATTCCTAGCAATGGAAAATCGAAGACAAAACTCAAAGGCAGAAAGAAATTTTGAAGAAAGCCAGAGGGAGGAATAAAGCCATCTTACATAGTAGGTTTCTGGGCAGAAACCGTGCTGGAATAAAGTATAGAAAGAAAGAAAAAAAAATCCAACCTAGAATTCTATATCCAGTGAAATGCTCCTTCACAAACAAAGAAGAAATAAAGATTTTTGAAAAAAAAATGAGGTAATTTATTGCCAGCATACCTGCCCTGAAAGAAATTATTGAAAAAAAAATAGCCTTCAGGGAAAATGAAAATGAAACTCAGAATGAAAACTCAGGTCTACAAGCAAACAGAAAGGTCATCAGAGAAAGAATAAGTAAAAGTAAAACAATTAAGCTGTAAAAACAAGCAAACAAAATCTACTGTATGTAACTAATTATGTGGCATCAAAATATGTGAGACAAGAAACTGACAGAACTGACAAATCGACTACTGTAGTTGGAGACTCGAGCACCCCCTTTTCAGTAACTGATAGGCTAAGCAGGCAGAAAATCAGTAAGAATCAAGTTGCGCTAAACAGTACCTATCAACTTGATCTATTTGACATTTATAGAATTCTCCACACACAACAGACAACTTACTCTTCTCGAGCTTACATGAAACATTTACTGATGATGTAGACCATATTCTGGACCAGATCATAAAACACACCTTAAAAACTTTTAAATAATAGAAACCATAAAAGTTGGCTCTTAGACCACAATGGAATTAAACTAGAAATCAATAACAAAAAGATAGTTAGAAAATCTAGCTATCTAGATAGCTGAGATAGCTAGAAAAATTTCTAATTTTTAGAAATCAAACAACACACTCCTCAATTTCACATGCAACAAAGATGTCACAAGAGAAATTGTAAGGAATTTTGAACTAATGAAAAGGAAAGCACAACTTATCAAAATCAGGAGGTTGTAGCAAAAGCAGTATTTAGAGAGAAATGCATACTATTAATATGCACATCAGAAAAGAAGAAATCCAAAGTTAATAACTCAAATTTCCATCTTATGAAAGTAGAAAAGGAAGAGCAATTTAAGCCTAAGCAAACAGACGAAAAGATGAGTAAAAATCAATGGCATTGAACACAGGCAATCAATAGAGAAAATCAATGAAACCAAAATTTGGTTCTTCCAAATTATCGATGAAATTGATGCACCTTTACTTAGGCACAAATTTCTAATATCTTAACAAAAAATAGGGAATTACTATTAATCCCATGGTTAGTATAATGATAATAAAGTAATATTATAAACAACCTATTGGCAAACAAATTTGATAACATAGGTAAAATGGACCAATTCCTTGTAAGACACAATCAAAATTCACAAAAGGAGACATAATCCTAATAGGTCTATAGCTGCTAAAGAAATTGAGCCAATAACTAGAAACTTTACAAAATAGAAAGCAAAGAACTCCTCCCAAAAAGAAAGCACTAATGAATTCCACCAGCCATTTAAGCAAGAAATGATATCAATTCTCAACACTCTTTGCCAGAATATAGACACAGGGGGAACACTTCCTAATTTATTTTATGAGGCCAGAATTAACTAATACCAAAATATATACTACAAGAAAGGAAAACCATAGATCAAAATCATTTATGGATATAGATGCACAAATCCTCGACAAAATAGTAGCAAATTAAATTCAACAATGCGTAAAAAGAATTATAGACCATCAGAAGTTGAATGTAATCCAAGTATATAAGTCTTGTTTACCATCTGAAAATTAATCAGTATAATCCATGATATCAACTAATTTAAGAAGAAAAATCATAATACCAAATACTTTGGAAACTTTTTTCCCTATGACCAAGATCAAGGCAAGGGTGTCCATCACCACTCATGTTCATCATCATTCTGGATTGCTAGTTAGTGCAATCAGACACATATAAAAAGGAATGTAAGCTATAAAATTGGAAAGGAGGAAATAAAACTGACATAAGTAGTGACAAAAAACAACAGCTCCCAGAACAAATTAACATGCATGCATGGTAAGTTTGCAGAATGCAAGTTTATTTAAATAATTAAATCAATCAATCAATCAATAATTAATTTAAATTATTACATTATTAAGTTAATTAATTGATAATTAAGTTATTTAAATAAATAAATTTATTTCCTATATACTTACAATTAACAGAATTTGAATACAAACAAAACATGATAGTTGCAATAAAACTAAAGCCATGAAATACACATAAATTTAACAAAATATATGCCATGTCTATATGCAAAAAATTACAAAACTCTGATGAAAGAAATCAAACATCTAAGTAAGAGGAAAGATATTCCATGTTCATAGATTGGGAGACTTCTTGTCATTAGGATGTCAATTCTTTCCAACTTGATCCTTACATTCAACAAAATTCCAATTAAAACCTCAGGAATCTATTTTGTAGGTGTTGACAGACTGATTCTGAAGTTTATGTGGAAAGTCACAAGATCTACAATAGCTAACACTGTGCTGGGGAAGAAGTACAAGGAGGGAAGAGTCAGATTATCCATTTTCAAGACTTTACCATGATGGTAGTGTAATCAAGATAGCATGATATTCAGAGAAAATAGACATGTAGATTAATGGGATGCAAGAGAGGGCCCAGAAAAAGACTCACAGAATGTAGCCAACTAATCTTTGGTAAAGGCACAAAGGCAATTCAATGGAAAAAGTATGTCTTTCAGCTAAACAATTGTGCAACCAGATGCAACAAACAAACAAACAAAACATGAACACAGGCACAGACTTTACACATTTCGCAAAAATAAACTCAAAATATCTTAGACTTTAATCTAAAATGGAAGCTGTAAAATCTCTGAAAAATAATAATAAGACAAAATTTATTGGACCTTGAGTTCGAGGTTTTAGAGAAAACAGACAAGGACAATGAGCCATGAAAGAATAAAAGGGGTAAGGTGGACTTTATCAAAATCAAACACTCCTACTGTGAGGAAAACACTATTAAGAGAATAGAAAGAAAGCCAAAGACTGGGAGAAAATATTCACAAAACACGTATTTGATAAAAGACTCATAGTAAAAATATACAAAGAATGTTTAGAACTCAACGGTGGAAAAACAACCTAGTTGGGGGAAAGTTCTGACAGATACCTCAACAAAGAAAATATGCTGATAGAAAATACACATATAAAGGGTTTCTCAACATCATCTGTCATTAGAGAATTAAATTAAAAATTAATACAATGAGATACTAATACACATCTATTAAAATGGCTAAAAATCCCCCCGAACTGACAAAACCAATTGCTGGCAAGGATGTGAAGGAACAAGAAATCTCCTTCATTGCTGATAAAAATGCAAATCCATAGCCACCCTGGAGCCTAGAATAGCAGTTTCTTACAGAGGTAAACATAGTCTTGTCACAAGACCCAGCAAAGGCACTCCTAGTTATTTATATAACAGATTTTAAGACCTGTATAGATGGACCTTGAAAGTGTTATGCTAAGCGAAGTAAGTCAGACAGAGAAAAACAAACACTGTATGACATCACTTATCTATGGCATCTAAAAAAAAAAAGAAGCCATATTCATAGAAACAGAGACTAAAGTGGTAGTTTCCAGGAACCAGGAGGTGGAGGGTGGGGAAGCGAACCGAGCTGTGAAAAGACAAGGGTGAGCCTTAAATATATATTTCTAAGTGAAAGAAGCCAGGCTCAAAACGGCTACATACTCTGTGATTTAAATTATATGACATTTTAAAGAAGGCAAAACTGAAGAGACAGTAAAAAATCAATGGTTGCTAGGGGCACTGGGGAGTGCAGCGTTGAATAGATGAAGCCCAGAGAACTTTTTAGGGAGATGAGACTATTATGTATGGCACTGTCATGGTGAATATATGACACCGTGCGCTTGTCAAAATCCAGAAAACTTTACAGCATAGAACTTTACATCATTAAGGAGTGAACCTTAATGTGTGTAAATTTAGTTTTTACAATTTTTTTAAGTTTATGTATTTATTTTGAGAGAGAGCGAGCAGTTAAGGGGCAGAGAGATAGGGAGAGAAAGAGAATCTCAAGCAGGCTCCGCACCCGTGGTGTAGAGCCTGATACGGGGCTAGAACCCACGAACCCTGAGATCATGACCTGAACCAAAATCAAGAGTCCAACGCGTAACCGACTGAGCCACCCAGACGGCCCTAGAAATTCATTTAAAAGGTCACAGGATTCCGGGATGGAATGCAGACACTGGCAAAACGATCTGACTGTATTACAAATCTATGGAACACCTCACTGAAGGAGCTGAGGGGCAAGGGTGCTGATCTACGGAACTGTAAGACTGCAATGATTCTGTAAGACTAAAGGCAACACAGGTTGCCCGTAGGCACTGTGTTCCAGCTGATAAAGACGTTCCCACTGGAGTAGAGATTAACAGTTCTGATGCTGCCACATGCTTGTATTTGAACGGAGCAACTAACATGATGGCAGATGGTGGGAGCCAGGTTGCTCAATGTTGCAGCAGGAGGTTATGTATACACAAGAAAGGGTAGGAGACTAGAATGATCAAGGTGGGAATGACATCACTATTAACACATCTCTAGCTCAACACACACAGATGGCCACAGACAGACATGTGTCTCTGGAACATGGGTTGGTACGCACACAAAAATTTCCTTGCCCTGTCCGCTTAGAGAAACTGGAAGCAAGAGCACCCAATAGCAATATTCTGATATCAATGAGGGGACAATATAAAACCAGGTTCAGAATGCCAGAGTCCGTCTGCAGTTACCACTTGATCATTTAATTAACAAAAGAAACCTCTGTTTTGCCATGAAATGGACCTAGAGTTATTTGCTGGTTATCACAGAGATTCATTCACTCTCTCCTCGACGGCTTGTAATGACATGCTAAGTTTGTAACTGGGGTTATTCCAGTTTTCCTAAAAATGACAATGGTGTTGGGGAGCCTGGGTGGCTCGGTCGTTTGAGCCTTTGACTCTTGATTTTGGCTCAGGTCATGATCTCATGGTTTGGATCATGAGTTCACACCCCATGCCGGGCTCTGCACTGACAGTTCGGAGCCTGCTTGAGATCCTATCTCTCCCTCTCTCTCTGCCCCTCCCCTGCTCTCTCTCTCTCTCTCTCTCAAAATAAATAAACATTTAAAAAACACAACAATGGGGTTATTACCCTCTTGTGATGTAAACTATCACGATTCAGCATCCTTTTATGCCAGGAGTAGAGCCCAAACAAGTAGACACTGGTAAAAATAACATTATAACGGATAATAAAGTTAGTAGTAAAACCCCATGCCAGGCATGGCTAGAAGCTTTACATGCATCGTCTCGTTACCGCATCAAACACTCATGACAACGTGTTGAGGTAATTACTGTTACTATTTCCATTTCACCGCTAGAGAAGCTAAGGATAAGAGAAATTTAATAACTTATCCAAGGTTAAACAATAAGTAAATGAAGGAGCGGGACTATAACCTGCATAATTTGACTTCTGAGCACACACTCTTAACTAGCAAGGAAATTGCTTTGCAAAGGTAAGGCCCTATTAAACCATCCTTGCTCATTGTAGGAAGGACACTATATCACCGACAGCACCATCTGCTATGGAGCACCCACATTTAGAAAGAATGGAGACTTTTTAACGATCAACCTAGTCTCTGAAGCGTGAGATTTGATTGCCCATCATTTAGAACATAAGTGCTTTAATGGCACGAAATAATTTGGATCATGTGGATTTTTCTCCCCCCCACAATTTAGAATATAAAGAGCATGCCTGAGAAGGCAGTGTTGCTAGAAGACCAGAAGAAATATTAGTGCTGGATAATGGAAATGAATCAATTCACTCCTTTATGTCTCCATAAGTGGACACGATGTGAATAATAATAAAAACTTCAGTTGAATGAGTACCTACTAAGTGCTAGACACTATTCTAAGCTTTGAACGTGCATTAGCTCATTTAATCCTCATGAGAGCACTCCAAGGAAGATATTATTATTTACAAGGGAGGAAATTAGTACACAGACCCAGTAATTTACACTCCTAAGATCACATGGCTAGAAAACACCAGAGTCAGGATGTCTGATTGCAAAACGTGTGCTATTTATGACAATGGTATACAATCTCCCTTTGCGCAATTCACATCTAATGAGGACTGGAGAATATGATGGTTTTCAAGAAGATAGATTCGGGTTTCACAGAGACATCAGAATTCTGTTTGCTTGCAGATAACTATGTTTTTTCCCCCCTTCATCCTAAAAAATAGCTTTGTAATAGGCATTCTGCTAACGTAGTTAAGAAAACCTAATTAGATATTCAGATGGAATGAGACCCTTGCATGTTCCATGGAAATAGAGCATATGTTCCAGAATGCCTGTCTAATTCTGTTAGTTTTAAAATCATGGTAGTGATTCCAGAGTTCAGGGCATGATCCATTGATGGGCCAGTAAATTGTGTGTGTGTGCATGTGTGCGTGTGTGCGTTTGCGTGTGTGTGTGCGTTTGCGTGTGTGTGTGTGTGTGTGTGTTTCCATTGCCACAGAAAGCACCCTTTCCAGCCACCAGCCTGTAAATGGCCTATTGTCATAAGGAACAAGGGATCAACATTATGTCAAAACTGGGTAGAGTTCCTGTAGTGTAGAGGATGGGTTGGTGGTGATCTTTTTATTTACAAAGATAGCTTATAATTCTAGCAAGAAACTACATCTCCCCATGTGGTAACCCAACAGATTTCTTGAGGCAAAATAACAACTCAAAGAGAGTGCCCCTCTCTTGGCCTCTGGGCAACACGAAGAGAGACCTAGCAATTTATTTTTGTACAACACTTTCCTGTGACAATGGACTCACAGACCTCCATCAGTCCTCATGCTAAAAGGGAAGGCTGAAAACACATTTTACAGGGATAAAACTGAGACCACTAGGTGCTAGATAACTTGTCAATTTTATCTAGTATGTGCTGAATTCATTCTTCAATTAAACTTGAATTAGTATTGAATTTTGTCTGCTCAAAATCTAATATGGACTCAAGGATGAAGTTTTGTTTGCTGTAGTTTGCTAAAGGTACAAAATAAGCAGTTCATTCATTCATTCATTCATTCATTCATGTTTTTCAGGTGGGGTGAGAACAGACAGACTCCACTTGTGCCCCACCATCCCTGAGGGCTATGATTTCTTAGTGTAGGAGAGAAGGAATTGGGGGAAACTTCTTCACCGTCAGAAGTACTCATCTTTTTCTGACCACAGCACTTTATGTGGATTCCACCCCTGATTAACAAATGTTTTGAAAAAGATGTTTTTACCCATGTGGAGTCCTGTGAGTAAAAATTATAAAGTAAAAAAATATTAATATTACTCAAAAGATATAGCTAAGATATGTCTTACAGGCAACGTAGAGAGTAGTATAAGTTCACCTTCACAAGCTGCCTGAGACATTGACAGAGAAGGACAGTATCTAGAAATATTAACCATGTTTCAGTCTGTGGCTGAAATCATGCCCAGAGAGATCATGATCTGTAATATTAGGGAAATACCATGTCTTAAGACAAAGAAGCCCAGAGAACAGGGAAGATGGGTGGGATGTGCCTAAAGAAAGGTGGAGAGCACAGGCATCTACCCCAATTAAGGATTCACCAGCTGAGACCGACCTTGTACGTTCGCAGTGACCATTTCAAATGCTTGTTTAATTCATGTTCTGCAGAGAAAGGAGAGCTAGTAGTTTGCAAGGTGAGGACCTCTGCAGGCTGATTCCATCCTGAAATCTCATGATGAGTAGTACCTAGACACGTCAACCTCTCACCACGGGAGCCCCCTGCAGGTGGCGGTCCTCACAGCCAAGCTCCAGGACAGACTGTACAATGTCTTTTCCCTCAAATGCTCATAGGCTATTTCTGTGGTTTGTCTCCAGGTAAATAGAGGCGTGTAGGCACAATCAAAAGACATTTTTTTAAAGCCTGATTCGCAGAATAGTGTGGGGAGGGGAAGAGAAGAACTGGAAAGGAGAATGAGGGAATTTCCAGGCACAGGTAATACTTTGTTTCTCAATCTAGGTCCTGTACACACACGTGTTTTTTTTGTAAAAATTCATAAGCTGCACGTTTGTGGTAGGAACACTCTTCTGAATATATATATATATATATATATATATATATATAATCAGTGAAATGCCAAAAAAAAGCCTGGTTGTATTTTGTCAGTCAGTCATGGTATTCGAGTTAGTCTTAGGGTAAACTATCTAATAGAAAACCCTTGAAATAAGACTTTCGAATTTCAAACCCAACACATTCAGGAATTTCAGATTCCTGCAGCAGTCTCTTAGGTTCCTATTCTCAACAGTCTAACTTTTGTGAAAAGTATGCTCTAGCCTTGCTCTCCTTCCCTTAAGGTTGCTTTATTTTATTTTATTTTATTTTATTTTATTTTATTTTATTTTATTGTTTTATTTTATTTAAAAAAAATTTTTTTAAACATTTATTTATTTTTGAGACAGAGAAAGACAGAGCATGAGCAGGGGAGGGGCAGAGAGAGAAGGAGACACAGAATCCGAAACAGGCTCCAGGCTCTGAGTGGTCAGCACAGAGCCCGACACGGGGCTTGAACTCACGGACCGCGAGATCATGACCTGAGCCGAAGTCGGACACCCAACCGACTGAGCCACCCAGGAGCCCCTATTTTATTCTATTTTTAAGTTTATTAATTTATTCTGAAATAGAGTGACGAGGGGCAGAGAGAGAGGGAGGGAGAGAATCCAAAGCAGGGTCCCAACTGTCAGCACAGAGCCCAATGTGGGGCTCAGTCTCACAAACCCGTGAGATCGTGACCTGAGCTGAAACCAAGAGTGGGATGCTTAACTGACCGAGTCACCCAGCTGCCCCTCAAGTTGCTTTATTTTAAAGAAGGATGAAAAAGGTTACCTACACATGACTTGAACTATGTTGGCCAGCTTCTAACCCTATCTAACCAGCCCCCCCCCACTTCCTTCTCCATACACCCAAGTGACATATGACGGGAGAATATAATCACCTTAGTTAATATGAATGCTAACTTCATACATTATAAGTAAGTCACAGAAAAACTTAGTTTTCTTAATAATATCACATTTTCCTATAAAATGAGAAGCACTATGTGTCTACGGTGGGGAGGTAAGTGTACCTACTGGTTTATTTATTTATTTTTGTTACAGGAATGACAGGACTGTCTCTAAAGTGAAGCTGTTATAATGGACTTGGCAGGTGGTCGCTCTAGAAAATAATACAGTAACTTTTATCTCTGTTAACGAAACTATACATTTTGAATATATAGATTCTCACACATGCGCACACTCACGTGCACGAACGCTTCTGTTCATGCACATTTCCCTACAGCTTTTTGAAAACTGTTGAAAGCTCTGTCACCAAAGCAGTTATGAAAAACAGAAGTTAACTAACAATTCTTATCCCCTAAATTGCACTTATATAACCAACGATCCTTCTGCTGTAAAGCACAGTCAAATGAAGTCTGGCTGTCTTCTACTTTGTAAGAGAAAAGAAAAGGAAAAAAAAAAGCAAAAAGAGACTTGGAAGTTGAAGGAAGAGAGGAGAGAAAATCACACAGAGGCCATCATCTCCAAAGTTACACACTGGGGTTACTAGAGCAGGGATAGGATATAAGTACTAGGGGGATTTGGGGTGAGGGTGATGTCTTAGTCATTTAGGCTGTTGTATCACAGAATGCCACAAACCAGGGGGTTTAAACAACAAACATACATTCGTCACGGTTCTGGAGGCTGGCAAATCCAAGATCAAGGTGCAGGCAGATGCAGTGTCGGGCAAGAGCCCACTTCCTGGTTTGGAGACGAAGGGCTGTCTTCTCACTGTGTCCTTACATGGCAGAAAGGGCAAGGGAGCTCTCTGGGGTCTCTTTTGAGGGTACTGATTCCATTCTTGAGGGCTCCACCCTCAAGACCTACAAACCTCCCAAGGGCCACACCTCCAAATATCATCATACTGGGGACTAAGTCTCAACATACGAATTGGAGGGGTAGGGCGCAAACATTTAGCCTACCGCAGGTGAGAGGGTGAGAAAAGAACCAGAGTTGTCTTTCCTGCAGGGTAAGAGTTCACATACGTTCCACTGACGTGTGTGTATGCTGCCCAGTTCTGACTCTTACGAAAGCAACAACAGAATGGGCTCATCAGCTGGCCGCAGATCTCGGGCCCCTGAGATGTTCCTCGTGCACCATGCTTGCCAGTTGGGGGGTGGGTGTCGACTGCAGTCTAGTGGTGCATTCTCACCGCACGGTGTCACTAGCACGAACTAGGAAGAGGAAAGGCATTGATTCTAAGGGCAACAACGTGTCAAAGATCGAAACTCTGAACTCTAATAAGGAGGGTTCAAACTCTCCAAGAACAGTGCTGGGAAAGGTAGCCAGCCACTCTGAACCTCATTCTCTCATCTGTGCGGGCTTTCTCATGGCCAAGCTTGAGTACAGGATGCTCAGGAATGGAGGATTCAATACTGTAAGGCAGTGCTCAACACGCTACCTGGGATACAGTAAGATCCCAGGACATGGTAGCTATTATTGTCAAGAAACAAAGGCTCGGAAATTCCATCAGGTTGGTTATAGCCAACAGCCCCTCCAGATGGTGACCCTGTTAGGTGAGCACTAGACACTCAAACTGTAACTTTGGCTGCCAGATTCCATTTAGCTTTTCAGAAACAAGCAATACGGAGTCTGCCTACCCTTCCAACTTCTTCGGCTCCTCATTGCCTGAAGAAGCCCTGCCCACCAACCCACCATGTATCCTCTCTGCAAGTGTGCAGGACTTCCCGCTATCGGTCAAACATTTCCTTTCCCATTCTGATGATCTTTTGCTCCAGAGCCAAAACCTCTCTCTTTTTTTTTTCTTTTCCTTTTTAGGTAGAAAGAGGGAGTGAGGGAGAGGGGCAGAGGGAGAGAGAGAATCTCAAGCAAGCTCCAAGCTCAACAGAGAGCCTGGCAAGGGCCTCGATCCCACAGCCCTGGGGTCATGACCTGAGCTGAAATCAAGAGTCAGATGCTCAACTGACTGAATCACCCAGGCACCCCTCAGAGGCCCTCTTTTCAAGCAGCAGTATTTCATTTACCTGGGCTGATCATGTAATGAGAATGTTGTTTTACAGTGGAAATAAATAAAACCGTGTATATATATTATTAATATTAAAATAACCACGTGCATGGGACGCACTAGGCTGAGATGGCTGTGGGTTGAATTGCATCACCTCTCCCCCAAAAAAGGTATGTTGGGAGTCCTAATCCCCTGTACCTCTGAAATGACCTTATTTGGAGATAGGACCTTTCCAGAATTTAATCAAGATCAAAGTCATTAGGATAACCTTAATCAACTATGACTGGTATCCTTAGAAAAATGGGAAATTTGGATGCAGAAACAGACATACACACAGAGAATGCAAAGTAAAGCTGAAGGTGGAAATCAGGGTGATACATCTCCAAGCAAAGGAATGCCAAAGACGGCTAGCAAACCACCAGAAGTTAAGGGAAAAGCATGGAAGAGATTCTCCCTCACAGCCCTCAAAAATAAACAAACAATCAAATAAATAAGACTGCCTACACCTTTGTAAAAATGCTTACATATTTGTTTTCCTTTTTAAAGTTTCTTTATTTACTTAGCTAGAACATACACCTAGCAGCAGAGGGGCAGAGAGAGAGGAAGAGGGAGAACCCCAAGCAGACTCTATGCTGTCAGAGTAGGCCCTGTCGTGGGGCTCGATCTCACGAACTGCGAGATCATGACCTGAGTCAAAATCAAGAGATGGATGCTGAACCAACAGAGCCACCCAGGTGCCCTAAAACTGCCTACACCTTGATCTTGGACTTCTAGCCTACAGAATTGGGAACCAGTAAATTTCTGTTGTTTAAGCCATACAGTTCACGATATCTTGTTACAGCAGCCATAAGGAACTAATACGGGGACCCATCTACAATCACAGCAGTTTTCTTTAAACCAGTATATACCTGGGAGAGAATTCATGTATTTTTGGCGGAGCTTCTAATTTCTCCCTTACTGAATCACAATGCCAAGTAGATCCTTATGCATCCCGGGTAAAGACAAGACATCGGTTAAAAAGAACATGTAAGAATTTTCTCAAAATGCACCTCTAGATTCCACAGTTGTAGACACTGAAAGGCAATTGCTTCTTAATCTGAGGATAAGATCTTCACATCCTGCATTCAGATCTAAATACCGTATCCCTGGTCAGCTGTGGGGGGGCATCTGGAAGCATAGCGGTGGGTGGTTGGGAAGGTGATACTCAGAGCTGCAGCACCGGGTCCAAGCTTGTCTCCAGGAATGCGGATGGGGTATCATTACTATTGGAATCTTCAATTTGAAATAACAATGGTCTGGGCAAGCACCCACCGTAGTCAGGGTACTTTGCTGAGTGCAGGGTCTTAGGACTTAAGCTATGTAAAATATGGTTTCTATATTGTCAAGGCTTAAAATTAGTTGGTGAGCTTGACAGAATGCAACACCCAGTGGGTGAGATTAAATGGGGAGTATTTGATTTCGGCTCTAATACATATTGCTTTCAAAACTGAATTTCCGGAAGCTATTGTGAAAGGGATAGGAAGTATTTAGAAAAAATTATATATATATAGTAAGGAAATTTTGACCATACACCCAGAAAAAATGACATTTGCTGTTCTCCCAAAGAGTTTGTGGGCAAGACGGTAGTTACTAGAGTGCATGCAATTCATTACTATCTTCTTGCATCAATACTTTGGCCCTTTAATGCCTAGCACAATTTTGTCCTTTGTCTTAAGGAAAAATCAAATACAATATATTGGAAGATGGGCCTTTTAAAAACAGAGATATATGGAGTATTTAGTAAAAGTAACGATGATAGTAAGGCTATTCCAGACAAATTAGGAAATTAGGAAATTATTCTTTAAGGAAGCAGATATGAGTTGATGGAAATGCATGTATGATCATGATATAGGCGCACACCTTCTCTCTGAAGGGCCCAATGTATTTTCCGCCTCATTGCATAACTTTGTCCCAATACCTTCTAGGTCCCTAATAAGTTCAGCTTGTTATGTGTATATAAGACACATGCATTGCATTGGAGAATAGAGTCTTAAAAACCAGGGGTGCCTGGGAAGCTCTGTCAGTTAGGCATCCAACTCCTGGATTCCGTTCAGGTCATGATCTCATGGTTTGTGGGACTTGACCCTGAATCGGATTTTGTGCTGACGGCACAGAGCCTGGTTGGGATTCTCTCTCTCCTCTCTCTCTGCCCCCACCGACACCTCTCTCTCAAAATAAATAATCATTAAAAAATTAAAAAAAAACATGCTATGGCTCTATCCTCCATCATTGGAGGCACTGGCTGATGACATATACCTTGTGTGTTTGTGTTTATGTGCCATATAGGAGGTATACCTGAGTTCCCTAGTGATAAAGAGCAGAGAGAAGGGAAACACATAGGGACATTTCTCCTTTCCACTCAAACTCTCAGAGAACGGGGGTAAGGCAATTAGGCCCAAAGGGGAGAAAAACATTCTCGACATACCCTAGGCTTTACAATGCTCCACATTCAAAATTGTTCCTCCAAACTTTCCCTAATTACACATTGATTGATGGATTGATTGATTTTGTGTGTTTAATTCTACAATAATTTAGATGAAGGAAATTCTCTTTTAAATGGAAACTTCTCCTGGGAAGAGAGTTAAGGCTTTGTCTTTTGTATTTTTAAGCATGAGTTAGTTATTTCATTTGACCAAACACCTCCAGCAATGTGAATTTTGATTGAGAAGGCTCTGCTAGAGGAAGGGGCAATTTTAGCATGCGGGTCACTTCAGAAAGGCCAGACCCACCTGGGGTACCCAATGAAAGCTTTGGGGGGTAGTCAGTGACCTAGAGGAGGGCTAAGAAGGAGGGCGAGTTGGCTCCAAGTGATAGGTCACAAGGCCACATTGCCATGATACACAGTTTTTCTAAGGGTTCTGAGGGCATTAACTCCCAACAGGTCCATATCAAGCATCTGGCATGAAGTCTCCAATGCTGCCTACCCAGCAAGCTTTCCCTGACCCTTTGTCCTTACTGTAGGCTGGCCTCTTACAGTAGAGACCAGCAGTGCCACAATTCTGATTTCCCAGCCTCCTTTTTAGCAAGAATGTCATCGAACCCCGGACAGAGGACCTGAGGGAAAGTCTATTAGATTTTAGGAAAGATTTTCTTTCATGAGAAACAAAATGGTAGGAGGTAGAAAAATGGATCTATTTTTGGATATGATGATTTTCAGACATGATGCTTTGACCTGTGGAAGCCATCTTGCCACCACAGAAGAAGTCAGACAACTGGAAGCCACCATTCTGTGGACAGAGGAGCAGAAGGATGAAAACAACGCTTAATCTTGGAGCTTCTGAACACCATCTGTGGCAAAATTAACCTCAAGATATGTCATCATGTGAGATAAATGTTTTTATCTTTTAAATAATAGACCATTTGTCAGAGTCAACTCTGGCTTCTATAACAGAAAGTCATAGAATGAGTGGCTTGAACAACAGGCATGTATTTCTTACAGTTCTGAAGGTTGGGAAGAACATGATCAAGGTGCCAGCAGATTAGCTTCCTGGTACTAGTCTCTTCCTAGCTTCCAGATGTCTGTTTTCTTGCTGTGTCTTGCCACGTCAGAAAAAGAAAGCAAGCTCTGTGGTCTCTTCTATTTTTTTAATATTTATTTATTTTGGGGAAAGCACAAGTGGGGGAGGGGCAGAGAGAAGAAGACAGAGGATCTGAAGCAAGCTCTACAGTGACAGGCTGACAGCACAGAGCCCGATGTGGGGCTTGAACTCATGAACCCCGAGATCAAGACCCAAGCCAAAGTCAGACACTCAACCAACTGAACTACCCAGTGGTCTCTTCTTATAAGGGCACTAATCCCACCATGAGAACCTTACCTCCCCTCCTAATAATATCACATTGGAGTTTAGGGCTTCAACATTTGGACTTTGGAGGGACACAAACATTCAGTCCATAACATCAGTATTCTGTTAATTGATGCTGAAATTATTCTGTATGATATTCAGTGTGCTAGCATTGATCATAAGTTAAAAGTATGCAATTTTGAATTAGGGTAATGTAAAACAATAAGATAACTGGGAATAAATCTAACCAAAAAGTTGAAAGACCTATACTCTGAAAACTATAAAACAGTGATGAAAGAAACTGAAGGTAACACAAAGAAATGCAAAGAAATCTATGCTCATGGATTAGAAAAGCAAATATTGTTAAAATGTCTATACTACCCAAAGCAATCTACATATTTAATTCAATCCCTATCAAAACGACAACAGCATTTTTCACAGAGCTAGAACAAACAACCCTAAAATTTTTATGGAACCACAAAAGACCCCAAATAGGAAAAGCAACCTTGAAAAAGAAAAGCAAAGTTGAGGCACCACAATTCCAGATTTCAAGGTATATTTTACAAGGGTGTAGTGATCAAAATAGTACGGTACTGGCACAAAAATAGACACACAGGTGAATAGAATAGAATAGAATACAAAGCCCAGAAATGAATCCACAACTATATGGTCAATAATGCTTAATCTTTGACAAAGCAGGAAAGAATACCCAATGGGGGAAAAAAAAAAAAAACTAGTCTCAAACAAATGGTGTTGGGAAAACAGGATGGCAATATGCAGAAGAATTAAACTGGACTACTTTTTTACACCATACACAACATAAATTCAAAATTGATAGGAGACCTAAATATGAGACCTGAAATGATAAAAATCCTAGATGAGAACACAGGCATTAACTCCTTTGACATCGGCTGTATGTCGATCGGCTTCTTTCTAGGTATGTCTCCTGAGGCAAGGAGAACAAAAGCAAAAATAAACTATTTAGGCTTCATCAAACAATCAACAAAATGGAAAGGCAGCCTGTGGAATGGGAGAAGATGTTTGCAAATGACATATCCAAAATATATAAAGAACTTATAAAACTTAACACCCAAAAAATGAATAATCCAATTGACAAATGGGCATAAGATATTAAATAGACATTTTTCCAAAGAAGACATACAGATGACCAACAGACACATGAAAGAATCAACATCACTGATCATCAGGGAACTACAATGAGATATCACCTCACACCTGTCAAAATGGCTAAAAATTAAAAAAAAAAAACAACAAGAAACAATGGGTGTTGGCAAGGAAGTGGAGAAAGGGGAACACTCTTGCACTGTTGATGGGGGTGCAAACTGGGGCAGCCACTCTGGAAAATAGTATGGAGATTCCTTAAAATGTTAAAAATACAACTACTGTATGATCCAGCAATTGCACTACTAGGTATTTACCCAAAGAATACAAAAATACTAATTCGAAGGTTTACATCCACCCCAATATTTATAGCAGCGTTATCTACAATAGTCAAATTATGGAAATATCCCAGGTACCCATCCACTGATGAATGAATAAGGAAAAATGGTGTACACACACACACACACACACACACACACACACACTAGAATATTACTCAGCCATGAAAAAGAACGAAATCTTGCCATTTGCAACAACGTGGATGGAACTAGAGAGTATTATGCTAAATGAAAGAAGTCAGAGAAAGACAAATACTATATGATTTCATTCATTCATGGAATTTAAGAAACAATACAAACAAGCAAAGGGAAAAGAGAGGGAGAGAAGTCAAAAACAGACTCTTAACTATAGAGAACAAATTGATGGTTACCAGAGGGGAGGTGGGGGGGTTTTAAATAGGTGATGGGGTTGGGACTGCACTTGTCATGAGCATCGAGTGTTGTATGGAAAGTTGAATCACTAAATTATATACCTGAAACTAATATTAAAATGTATGTTAACTAACTGGAATTTGAATAAAAACTTTAAAGAATAAAAGTAAAAAATAAAAAAAACATACATAATTATGCTTATCAAAACAGTCTATATCCTCAAGACTATTCGATTATATAAGACATGAAAATAGGTATTTACTAAAATAGTTTATTAATGGATATGTTACAACATAAAATAAGGGCTGCCATGAGTATAACTGAATATTCCTAAAGTTCATACCTTCATGTTTTGTTTTGTTTTTTTTAATTTTCTCAAACCTTCAAAGCTGCACGCTAGATAACAGATATACAAATGAAAAGTAAAATAAATAAGGTCCTTGTCTTCATTAAGTTTACATTACATTTCAGATTGGGGGAGACAGTGATCAGTCCTTCACTGTACAGCTAGAATTTGAAATTGTCCATTTGGGACTGACCCTGATTATATCTAACTCCTCTTTCTCGGTACCACACTTGGCCTGCTGAACATTTCTAGAGAGAAACATTCAAGGAGAATGTGTGTGACATGTGGTCTCTAAACTCAACAGAGCTTCAATATGGCCTCTATATCCAGCTCTCTCCCATTCCCCATAATGAATATTTCATACCTTCACCATTCTCCTAAAGGCACCAAATGCCAACACCTCTTAATTTTTCTTAAGAGAATGAGAGAGAGAGAGAGAGAGAGAGAGGAGAGAGAGAGAGCATGGGAAAGGACAGAGGGAGAGGGAGAGAGAATCCCAAGCAGGCTCCAAATTCAGTGTGGATCCCAACATGGGGCTCAATCCCATGGCCCTGGGATCATGACCTGAGCTGAAATCAAGATTTAGACACTCAACCAAATGAGCCATCCAGTCGTCCCAAACACCTCTTATTTTTAACTCTTTTCTAATGCCTCCATTTCCTCTAATTTTCAGACAAAGTAGAAGTTAACAGAGAACACTCATAACCTATCCACCAAACAGCCACACCCACAGTAATTCTTCCCTTCTTCTCTTTCCTTACACTGGATTATATATCTCCCTAAAGCTAATTTCTGTCTGTCCTCATGAATTCATTCCTTTTCAATTCTTCAAGAAAACTGATCGCTTAATTATGCACTTTTTTTTTCCAAAAAGCCTTGAAACAAGCTATAGTGTCTTCTACAAATAAGCGAACAAAGCACCAACTTCCTTTGTTCTCAGTTTCCCTCTTGATGTAGATTTCTCTGCTTTCTGTTAAAGTGTCCGTTGACTATTCTAGCTTCTCATCTCTACAACTTCTTTGAAACCACCCTATAAAGATCATCATATATATATATATATATATATATATATATATATATATATGGAGGAGTGAACATTTTCCAGCTTTTGAGATGCTTGAAGTCTCTGAAACGTTGACCTTTTGGCCACAGTTCCCTGGAAACTTTAGTTTCTTGGCCTCTCTGACATCACTTCTCCTGTTTCGTTTGTTTTGTTTTTTAAATTCTTTAGTTCCTCTGTGCTTTCCAGAAGTCCACCCTTAAATTCATATGCATTTGCCATATGCATTCTTCCTGGATGATTTCATTCAATGTCATGGCTTCAGCCATTATCTTCAGATCAACAGCTCTCCAGACTCAAGATTCATCACAGCCTTACCCCACGAGGCCCCTGTACAACTCCACATAGTTGTCTCACAGGCAGCTCAAACTCATCTTTTCCAAATTTCAGCTTCTTGTCTCTCCTGCCAATAAGCCTGATGCGTCTCCCGTATTTCTTGTATCAGAAAATGATATCGCTGTTCACTTGTTGCCCCCAACACTTCTTCTCCCTTCACGTTTTTTACCCACAAATGTAGCAATTTCTCTCAGTTATATCACTTATGGACTCCACATCTCTTTACTTTTTAAATGCTTAACTGTTTCCACTGTAGATAAGGTCCATGTTAATCTCTATCCTTTATTTTTTTGCAACTATTTCATATTCCTGCCTCAATTATGCATCTGGCTTACTCTTAAGTCTACTCTTACTTCAGACAGCAATATCCTTCTTAATATAAAAATTGACTATGTCATCATCTTCCTTTAATAATTTTAGTGACCGCATAGCCTTTAGAATAAAGTCTAACCCTTTATTATCATATTTAAGGCTCTTTATAGCTGACTCCACTTTCCTTTCTTGATTCATCTTATGTCACTCCTATCTTTAATCTATATTTCTAATGACAATAAGCATTTCTGGGCCCTACTTAGATTATTCTATACCTCAGGAACTCCTTATCTGCTATTCCAATGTCTAGAAAGTCCTTTGTCTATGAGATTGAACAAAGGATTAAATTGTCAAGTCAGATTCATAAGAATTAGAGATCTTATCCAGTATCTAGCTTCAGAATATCTAGCTAGAGAAGTATTTTTGTCAGAAAATATCTTACTTTTCTACTCCAATAATTATATTGGTTACATGACACCTCTATTAATGTGTTGCCACTTTTTCCAGGAAGCCTTTTTAAATCTCTTGGCCCTAGGTTTAATTAGTACTTTTCTTTTACACTCCCACTACAGTGTCTTTATTTAAATTATTTTCTACGGAACTATTAGCATAAATTTCATGTACCATAAAATTCATCCATTTAAATGATAGAGTCTGGTGTGTTTGGGTATATTGAGAGTTATGCAGCCATTTTTTTTTTAGTTGTGCAGAATTTTATTCATTTTTTTTAAACTTAAGTTTATTCATTTATGGAGAAAGAGAGAGAGAGAGAGAAAGAGAGAGAGAGCGAGCCAGGGAAGGGGAGAGAGAGAGGGAGAGAGAGAATCCCAAGCAGGCTCCATGCTGTCAGCACGGAGACCATTGCAGTGCTCAAACTCATTTACTGCGAGATCATGATCTGAGCCAAAATCAAGAGTCAGATGTTTAACCAATTGAGCCATCCAGGTGCCCCATTGCAATATTTTTTTTAAACATTTTCATCACTGCAGAAAGAAATTCCATAGTCATTAGCAATCATTTCCCATTCCCACTTCTCCTTCCTGTGCCCCAGGGCCAGGGAACCGCTAATCTACCATCTGTCTCTATGGATATCTCACATAAATGGAATTATACAGTATGCGATCTTTGGGGACTGCTTATTTCACTTGGCGTAGTGCTTTCTGGTTCTTCTATGTTGTAGTATGTCTCTGTGCTTCGTTTTATTTATTGCTAAACAATATCCTGTTATATGGATATACCACCGTTAAAAAATCCATTCTTTAGTTAATGGGCATGTATGTTGGTTCCACATTTTGGCTATGATGAATAATGCTGCTATGAACATTCATTTACAACTTTTTGTGTCTACATATATTTTCATTTCTCTTGGGTCCGTTTCTAGGATTGGAATTTCTGGGTCATATGGAATTTCTGTTGCGCATCTTAAGGAATTGAGCAACTGTTTTCTCCAAAGTGGCTGAACGATTTTACCTTCCGTATGCAATATATGAGGGCTCAAATTTTTGAATCCTTTCCAAAATGTGTTATTGTTTGTCTTTTTTATTTTGGCCATCTTAGCAGGTGTAAAGTGGTATCTTATAGGGATTTTGATTTACATTTTCCTCATAATTAATGATGTTGAAGACCTTTTAATTAATGTGTTGCTTGGACATTTTTATATCTTTGGAAGAATATCTAACGATTTAACATTCTAAGGATTCCAGCCCTTCACTCACTTTTAAAATAAAGGTATCTTGGGGCACCTGAGTGGCTCAGTCAGTTAAACAACTGACTTCGGCTCAGGTCACGATCTCATGGTTCATGAGTTTGAGCCCCGCATCAGGCTCTGTGCTGACAGCTCAGAGCCTGGAGCCTGCTTCAGATTCTGTGTCTCCCTCTCTCTCTGCTCCTCCCCTGCTCGCATTCAGTCTCTCTCTCTCTCTAAAAAATAAATAAACAATGAAAAAAATTAACTAATTTAATTTAATTAAGGTATCTTTTATTGTTGAAAAGTAAATGTACTTTAAAGTCCAATTTATCTTTTTTTTTTCTTTTCTCATTTGTGTTTTGGTGTTGCATATAAGAAACAATTGCCTAACCCAAGGCCATAAGGATTTAATTACATATTTTCTTCAAGAAGTCTTACAGTTTTAGCACAAACATTTAGGTCCACGATCCATACTTATGTTTTTTTTAATGTTTATTTACTTTTTTGAGAGAGAGTGTGAGAGGGGGAGGAGCAGAGGAGTGGATAGAGGATCTGAAATGGGCTCTGCACTGACAGGAATGAGCCCAATGCAGGGCTCGAACTCACAAACCCTGAGATCATGGCCTGAGCCGAAATCAGACACTCAACTGACTGAGCCACACAGGTGCCCCGATACTGAGCTACTTTTTATGTATGGGGTAATCAAAGGAACAAATTGACTTTTTTTTTTGCATGTGGATATCCAGTTATCTCAGTGCCTTTTATAGAAAAGATTTCATTCTTTGACATTCTTGTAAAAAATCAAGTAGCCATTAATGTGACAGTTTAATTGCAAGTTCTCAGTTCTATACCATTGACCTATATATCTATTGTTTTTTGCCAGTAACACGTCATTTTCATTACTGTCGTTTTGTAGCCAGTTTCGATATTAGAATATGTAAGTCCTTCAAACTGTTTTTTGTATTCAAGTTTGTTTTGGCTGTTCTGAATTCCTTGCATTTCCATATGAATTTTGCAATCATCTTGTCAACTTCTGCAAAATGACAGCTATAAGTTTGTAGGGATTGCCCTGAATTTGGTATGCCAATTTGAACAGTATTTCTGTTTTAACAATATGAAGTCTTCTGATCCATGAACATGATATGTATTCCCATTTATTTAGATTTTATTAAAAAAAATTCAACAATATTTTATAGTTTGTGTGGAAATCTTGCAGGGTTTTTTGGAGGGTTTACATTTATTTATGTATATTTTATTATTTTTCCTGCTATTATAAATAACTTTTTTCTCAATGCTAGTATATAAAAATATAATGAATGCCACATTGTTGAATTTTTAAATTGTTACTAGTAACTGTTTAGCAGAAACCTCAGGATTTTCTCTGCAGAAGATTATGTCATCTGGAAGTAGAGATAGTTTTACTTCTTTTCCAAACTCGGACACATTTTATTCCTTTTTCTTGTCTGTTCACAACTCTAGAGCCTCCAGGGTAATGTCAAATAGCAGTGGCAAAAGAGAGAATTTTTGTCTTGTTCCTGATCTTTGGGAGTAAGATTCAGCCTTTCTTAAACAAATGTGTTGTTAACCTGTGCATTTTTCATAAATACTCATTGTCAGTTGAGGAAGTTCCTTTCTATTCCTAGCCTTGTTGAGTGTTTTTTTTAAAATAATTTTTTCATCTTTATTGAGGTATAGTTGACAAGTAAAACTGTATATATTTAAAGTACACGAATGTGATGGTTTAACATAAGTATACTTTGTGAATGAATGCCAAAATCAGATCAACACATCCATCACCTACATAGTTCCCTTTTGTCGTGTGTGAGATAAGAATGCTTAACGTTCACTCTCTTAGCAAATTTCAAGTACCCAAGATGGTATTAATTATAGTCACCATGCTGTACATTGGATCCCCATAGCTTATTAATCTTATAATTAAAGTCTTGTACATTCTGGGGCACCTGGGTGGCTCATCAGTTGAGCGTCCGACTTTGGCTCAGGTCATGATCTTGTGTTTGTGGGTTTGAGCCCCACATCGGGCTCTGTGCTGACAGCTCAGAGCCCAGAGCCTGCTTTGGATTCTGTGACTCCTTCTCTCTCTGCCCCTTCCCTGCTCTCTCTCTTGTCTTGTACATTCTGAACGGCATTTCCCCATCTCTCCCACCTTCTACCCCTGGTAACCACCATTCTACACTATTTTTCTATGAAATCAGTCATTTTGTTTTGTTTTGTTTTGTTTTTAGATTCCACATATAAATGAGATTACACAGTATTTGACTTTCTATGCATAACTTCCCTTAGTATAATGTCCTCTAATTTCATCCATGCTGTTGCAAATGTATTTCCTTCTTCTCGTAGTTGAATAATATCCCATCATGTATATATACCACATCTTCTTATCCACCCATCCAACCACCGATGGACATTTAGGTTTTGCTTTGTTTTTTTTAATATTTTGGCTATTGTTAATAAGGCTTGAGAAAGCATGGGAGTGCACATATCTCTTGGAGATGCTTATTTCATTATCCAGAAGTGAGATTGCTGGATCATTTGGTAGTTCTATTTTTAATTTTTTGAGAAATCTGCACACTGGTTTTATAATGGCTACACCAAATTACACTTCTACCCACGGTATAAAGATTCCCTTTACTCCACATTCTCACCAACACTTATCTGTTGTCTTTTTTATTTATTTTTTTAAACTTCTTTTTAACATTTATTCATTTTTGAGAGACAGAGCAGTAGCAGGGGAGGGGTAGAGAGAGAGGGAGACACAGAACCCAAAGCAGGCTCTGAGTTGTCAGCACAGAGCCCAACGTGGGGCTGGAACCCACGAAATGTGACATCATTACCTGAGCTGAAGTCGGGCCCTCAACCAACTGAGCTACCCAGGCACCCTGCTGTCTTTTTGATAAAAGTCATTTGAAAAGATGTGAGAGGTGACATCACTGTATTTTGATTTGATTTCCTTGATGATTAGTGATGTTGAGCACCTTTTCATGTACGTGTTTTTTTTTTATTTGTTTGTTTTTTGTTTTTTTTCCATGTACATTTTCATGTGCCCACCATTTGTGTTACCTTTTTCAGAAAAAAAAAAAACCAAAAACTCTTCAGGTCCACTGCCCATTTATAAACAGATTATTTGCATTTTGCTCTTGGGTTGTATATGTTTCTTATATACTTTGGAAAACAGATATATGGTTTACAAATATATCTACCCATTTCATTGGTTCTATTTCAGTCTTTTTAATCATTTCTTTTGCTGTTAAGCAATTTGTTTTAGTTTGATGTAGTCATGCTTATTTATTGTTGCTTTCATTGATTATGCTTTGGTGTCATATCCAAAAATCAAGGAGATTTTTCTCTAAATTTTCTTCGAGTAGTTTTACAATTTTAGGTCTTGCATTGAAGTCTTTATTACATTTTGAGTTAATTTTGTGAGTGGTGGAAGACAGGGGTCTAGTTGTTGTTTTTTAAATTTTTAAATGTTTATTCATTTTTGAGAGACAGAGACAGAGCATGAGTGGGGGTTGGGACAGAGAGACAAGGAGACAGAGAATCCAAGGCAGGCTCAAAGCTCCGAGCGGGAGCACAGAGCCCGAGACGGGGCTCAAACCCACCAACTGTGAGATCATGACCTGAGCCAAAGTCGGATGCTTAACCAACTGAGCCACCCAGGTGCCCCATAGGGGTCTAGTTTTATTCTTTTGCATGTAGGCATCTAATTTCCCAAAACCATGTATTGAAGAGACTATCCTTTCCCCTTTGAGGGGCATGGGTTTCTTGTCAAGTATTAGTTGACTGCATAAGTGAGGGCTTATTTCTGGGCTCTCAATTCTGTTCACTGGTCTAGGTGTCTATTTTTATGCCAGTACTACACTGCTTTGATTACTGTATCTTTGTAATACGGTTTGAAGTCAGAAGTGTGACACCTCCAGTGTTTTTCCTTCTCAAAGTTGTTTCTGCTATTCAGGGTCTTTTGTGGTTTTATACAAATTTTAGATTGATTTTTTAATTCCTGTGAGAAATGCCAATGGGATTTTGATAGGAATAGCATTGAATCTGTAGATTGCTTTGGGTAGTCTGGACATTTTAATGATATAAAGTCTTCTGATCCAAAGACTGGATAACTTTTCATTTATTTGTGTCCTTCTTCTTTTTTTAATAAGTATTTTATAATTTTCAGTGTAAAAGCCTTTCATCTCTTTGGCTAAGTTTATTCCTAAATGTTTAATTGCTTTTTATACTGTTGTAAATGAAAATGTTTTTGTTATATTTTTCTTTCCAACAGTTTGCTGTTAGTGCATAGAAATGCAACTGATTACTGTATCCTGTATCTTGTAACTTTGTATCCTGTAACTTTGCCTAATTTGTTTATTAGTTCTAACAAAATCTTAGTAGAATCTTAAAGAATTTTCTATGTATAAGATTATGTAATCTTCAGCTAGAGATAATTCTACCTCTTCCTTTCTGATTTCGATGGCTTTTCTTTCTGTTGTCTAACTGCCCTGGCTAAGACGTCCAGTACCATTTAGAATAGATGTGATGTGACTGAGAACACACGTCTAATTTCTGCTCTTAGAGAAAAAATTTTCAGGCTTTCAACATTGAGTATTAAGTGTAGATTTGTGATATATGGCCTTTATTATGGTGATGTAAATTCCTTCTATTTCTAATTTGTGGAGATTTTTTATCATGAAAGGATGTTGAATTTTGTCACATGAGTTTTCTGCATTTATTAAGATAATCTTATAAGTTTTGTCTTTCATTTTGTTAATGTGGTATAACACATTCACAGATTTGTGTATATTGAACCATCTGTACACCCCAGAAATAAATCCAACTCAATTATGTAGTGTGATCCTTTAATGTGCTGTTCAATTCAGCTTGTTAGCATTTTGTTAAGAACATTTTCATCTATGTTCATCAAGGATATTGGCCTGTGATTTTCTTTTCTTGTGGTGTCTTTATCTGACTTTGGTATCAGATAATGCTGGCCTCATAAGTTGATTTGGGGAGTATTCCATTCTCTTTCATTTTTTTGGAGCAATCTGAGAAGAATTGGTATTAATTCTTTTTTAAATGTTTGGTAGAATTCACCAGTAAAGCCATCAGGTTGTGGGGTGTCCTTTGTTGAGGGTTTTTTGATTACTGATTCAATTACTTTTCTCATTATTGGCCGGTTCAGAATTTCTATTTCTTTGGGATTCATTCTTTATATTGCATGTTTCTAGGAATTTATCAGTTTCTTCTATGTTATCCAATTTCTTGGCATATAGTTATTCATATTAATCTCTTATGATTCTTTGTATTTCTGTGGTGTTGGCTATAATGTCTCTTTTCATTTCTGTTTTCATTTATTTGAGTTTTCTCTCACTTTTTTCTTAGTCTAGCTAATGGTATGTCTTTTTTTAATCTTTACAGAAACAGGTATTGATTTCATTGATCTTTTCTATTGTTGTTTTCTTCTTTTAGTTTAGTTTTCTTTTAGTTTTTTTCTTTTGTTTTTACTTTTAGTTCTATTCTGATCTTTGTTATTTCCTTTCTTCTGCTAACTTTAGACTTTGTACTTATTTTCCTAGTTCCCTGAATTAGGTTAAAGTTAGGCCAAAATTACATTGTTTATTTGAGATATTTCTTTGTTCTTAATGTATTTATTGCTATAAAATTCCCTTTAGAATTGATTTCAGTATATCTCATAAGTTTTGTACTTCCATTTTCATTTGTTACAAAACATTTCTTATTTACCTTTTCATTTATTTTTTGCTACCCTGGTTGTTAGAAAGTGCTTTTTAATTTCTATATATTTGTGAATTTTGTTATTCTTCCTGTTACTGATTTCTAGTTTCATAACAGTGTAGTCAGAGATAATTGGTATTATTCCAATCTTCCTAAATTTGTTAAGATTTGTTTTGTGATCTAACATATGATCTTAGAGAATGTGCACCTAAGAAAAATGTGTATTCTGCTGCTGTTGGATAGAATACCCTCTATATATCTGTTAGGTACATGTGATCTAAAGTATAGTTCAAGTCCAGTGTTTTCTTATTGATTTTATGTTTGGATGATATATACATGCATGTATATATGTATGTATGTATGTATGTATGTATACATACATATATATAGTTAAAAATGATGTACTGAAGGGGCACCCAGGTGGCTCAGTCTGTTTAAGAGTCCAACTTGTGCTCAGGTCACAGTCTCATGGTTCGTGGGTTCAAGCCCCACATCAGGCTCTGCGCTGACAGCTCAGAGCCTGGAGCCTGCTTCGGATTCTGTGTCTCCCCCTCTCTCTCTGACCCTCCCCTGCTAACACTCTGTCTCTCTCTCTCTCAAAAGTGAATCAATTTTTTTTAAATGATGTACTGAGGTTCTCTATTACTATTGTATTGTATTGTATTGCATTGCATTGTCTATCCCTTCAGATTTGTTAGTATTTGTTTAATATATTTTGGTATATATATTTACAATTTCTATGTCCTCTTGAAGAACTAGCCCCTTTATAATTATATAATGACTTTTGTCTCTTACTAAAATTTTTGACTTACAGTCTATTTGCATTAAATATTTTTTCTATCCTTTAATTTTGACCTTCTGTGTATTATTTAAAGCTGAAGTGAGTCTCTTGTAAATAGCATACAAAATCCATTCAACCACTCTATGCCTTTTATTGGAGAATTTCAACCATTTATATTTAAAGTAATTATTGACATGGCAGAACTTACTAATAATGTCTTATTAACTGTCTGTTTGGTTGTTTCATTTATTCCTTTCTTCTTCTCTTGCTGCCTTCCTGTGTGCCTTGATGATATTCTGCAGTGGTATGCTTTGGTTCTCTTCTCTTTATCTTTTGTGCATTTAATGTAGGTTTTTGATTTGTAGTTACTATGAGGCTTACTTAAAATATCTTCTAGTCTATTTTAAGCTGACAACATACAAAAGCTCTATCATGTTAGCCCGCCTCACATTTCATGTTTTTGATGTCATAATTTTTATCTTTTTATATTGTGTATCTATTAAATTGCTGTAGCTACTTGGATCCTTTAACTTCTACACCACAGTTAATTGATCAACCCATCAGCTCATTATGGTATAGAGTATTCTGAATATGACTGTATATGTACCTTTAGCAGTGTGTTTTATATTTTCATGTTGTCATGTTACTAATTAGTGTCCTTTAATATCGGCTTGAAGAACCCCTTTCAATATGTCTTGTAAGGCAAGTCTAGTAATGATAAAACCCCTAAGCTTTTGTTTGTCTAGGAGAATTTTTAGCTCTCCTTTTCTACGGAGCAGCTTGCCAGGTAAAAAATATTCTTCCTTTACAGGTTGTTTTTGTTTGTTTGTTTGTTTTCATTAAGCACTTTGAATCTCTCCTAGCCTGCAAGGTTTTTGCAAAGATATTCACTAATAGCTTTCCTTCTACTTGAGGAAATCTTTCTCTCTTGTTGCTTTTACAACTTTGTCTTTGATTTTAGACATCCTTTTTATAATGTATCTTGAAGAAGGTATTTTTGGATTGAATCTTTTTGGGGCATAGATTGCTTCCTTCATGCTCTCCCATAATTCATGTAGTCTCTCTTCATTCTATTTAATTTTAATTTATTTTATTTTATTAATATGGTGAATTTTCAAATGTTAAACCAAAATTGCATTTCTTAGATAAAATATATTTGGTCACAGTGTGTAATATATTTTTAAATATTGGTGGATTTGTTATATTTTGTTGATGTTTGTATTATAGATCTATAATCAAAAGGGATTTTTGCCTGTAGTTTTCTTTTCTTGTGATGCCTTTGTCTGATTTTGGTAGTGGGGTAATATTGTCCTCATAAAATGAGTTCAGAAGTATTTCTCCCTCTCCTATTTTTTTGGAAGAGTTTATAAGAAAAAAAAATACTAACTCATCTTCCGATATGTGGTAGAACTCATCATTGAATCATGTCAGCCTTGATTTTTGTTTTGTTTGACGGGGCTAGATTTTATATTCCTAATTCAATCCTTTTGCTTGTTCTATGGCTATTATTATCTCCGACTATTATTTATTCCTGCATCAGTTTCATTAGTTTGCATCTTTCCTAGTAAATTGTCCACTTCATCTAAGTTACCTAATTTGTTGATGCTGAGTTCTTCACACTATTTCTTTATCATTTATATTTCTGCAAGGAAAGTACTGATATCCCCTCTTTCATTTTCATTCCTGATTTCAGTAATTTGAGATTTGAGTCTTCACTATTTTTCTGCTGGTCAATCTGGTTAAATTTTCAAAAATTTTGTTGATGTTTTCAAAGAATGAACTTTTGGGTCTCTATTTTCCAAGTTTCCTCTCTCCATTTTATTTATCTTTACTCTAATTTTTATTTCTTTTCTATTGCTTTTTGGGTTTAATTTGCTCTTTTTTTGGTTTTATGAGGTGGACGATGGGGTTTTAATCTGAGATTTTTCTTTTATTAAGGTGGGCATTTATAGCTACAAATTGCTCTATGAGCAGTGCTTTGATTGCATCCCATTTGTTTTGTGTGCTTTGTTTTCATTTTCACCAATATCCAAATATTTTCTAATTTCCCATGTAGCATCTTCTTTGTCTTTTGATTTTCAGGGGTGTTCTTTTCAATTTTCTTCACATTTGTGAATTTTCCAAATTTTCTTCTGCTGTTTTCTAATTTAATTTCATTATGGTTGGAGAAAATACTTCATATCAAATCAATTATTTTAAATTTACTTACAATTGTCTTATTTCCTTGAATACTACTGATTCCAGAGAATGATCAATGTGTATTTCACAATATGTATTCTACTTCTGTTGAATGAATGAAGTATTCTAGTTGTTAGAACTAGAACTCCTTGGTTTCTAGCACTCTTGGTTTCTCCTTGGTTTATAGCACATTCAAGTTATCTATTTCTTATTGATCTGCCTTGTTCTGTCCATTTTTGAAAGGGTTGTATTAAAATTTTCAATTATTATTTTTAAATTGTCTACTCTTCCCTTTACTTCTGTCAGTTTTTGTGTTCTGTAATTTGTAGCATTCTTGTTAGAAGCATTTACATTTATAACTTTTATATCTTCAGAATGAATTGACTCTTTGATCGTAATAAAATCCCCTTCTTTGTTTCAATTAACAAATTCTTACTATTTTGTCTGTTATTAGTGTAGCTACTCTATCTCTTTTTTGTTTACTGTTTGAATAGTATATCCTTTCTGTGTCCTTTTAATTTCAAATAATTTTTGACTTTGTATCTAAAATACACATTTTTGGGAGCACCTGGGTGACTCACTTGGTTAAGCATCTGACTCTTGATTTTGGCTTAGGTTATGATCTCATGGTTCATGAGATCCAGCCCCGTGTCAGGCTCTGAGCTGACAATGAGGAGACTGTGTGGCTTTCTCTCTCTTCCTCTCTCTCTCTGCTCCTCCCCTGCTCACACACACACGCATGCACATTCGCTCTCTCAAAATAAATGAATAAACCCTAAAATAAAATAAAATAAAACAAAATAAAATAAAATAAAATAAAATAAAATAAAATAAAATAAAATAAAGTATGCATTCTGTTGAGAGCATATAAAAGGGCCATGTGTTATTTTTTAGTCTATTTTGCCAAGTTCTGCCTTTGAGGTGCTTAATCCAAGTACATTTAACATAATTTCTTTTTAAATTTTTTTAATGTTTATTTATTTTTGAGAGTGAGACAGAATGCAGGTGGGGGAGGGGCAAAGAGACAGGGAGATGCAGAATCCCAAGCAGGCTCCAGGCTCTGAGCTATCAGCACAGAGCCTGACGTGGGGCTCGAACCCATGAACCGTGGGATCATGACCTGAGCCGAAGTCAGACACTTAACTGACTGAACCACCCAGGCGCCCCTAACATAATTTCTAATAAGGAAGGATGTTGTAATCTACCATGTTTAAAATGATTTTTCTATATATTTTATTTCTTGTTTATTCTTCTATTCTATGATTGCTGCTTTAATTATTGTTAAACAAACATTTTCTTGTGCATTTTTTTAATTCCCTTGGCAGTATATTTTTCTTAGATTTGCTCTTAATAGTTACCCTGGAGACTCCAATCAGCATGTTAAAACAATGTGATTCAGGTTAATACTAACTTAATTTCAATATTATAGAAAAATTTCTTTTAATATATCTTCATCTACTCTCCTTTTAAAATATTATTTGTATACAAATCACATCTCTACACATTGCATGCTCATCAGGATTGTTTTGTAATGATTGTTTTATTCAGTTATCTTTTAGAATAGATACAAAGATTAAAAGATTTGCAAAAAACAAAACTGGGGTGCCTGGGTGGCTCAGTCGGTTAAGCGACTGACTTCGGCTCAGGTCATGATCTCGCGGTCCGTGAGTTCGAGCCCCACGTCGGGCTCTGGGCTGATGGCTCAGAGCCTGGAGCCTGCTTCCCATTCTGTGTCTCCCTCTCTCTCTGCCCCTCCCCCGTTCATGCTCTGTCTCTCTCTGTCTCAAAAATAAATAAACATTAAAAAAAATTAAAAACAAAACAAAGGGATGCCTGGGTAGCTCAGTTGGTTAAGTGTTCGACTCTTGATTTTGGCTCAGGTCATGATCTCACCGTTCATGGGTTTGAGCCCTGCATTGGGTTCTGCATTGACAGTGTGGAGCCTGTTTGGGATTCTCTCTCTCCCTTTCTCTCTGCCCCTCCCCTCCTCATGCTCTCTCTCTCTCTCTTTCAAAAAAAAAATAAACACTTTTAAAAATGCATATTTTCTTTCACAATATCTATGTGCTTACTGTTGTTCTCTATTGTTTAATATGGGTTTGAGTTGCTGTCTAATGTCCTTTCATTTCAGTATAAAGAACTTCCACGGTATTTCTTGAAAAGTGAGTTTGCTAGTAAAAATTTCTCTGTTATTGTTTATCTAGAAATATCTTAATTTTTTTCACTTTGGATGGGAGTTTTGCAAGACAGAGTTTTGGTTAACAATCTTTTCCAGGGCCGTTCCATTCTCTCCTGGTCTCCACAATTTCTGATGAAAAATCATATGTTGATCTTATTAAGGGTCCCTCACACCCAAAAACTAATTTGTATTACTGTTTTCAATTTTTTTTTGCCCTTCATTTTCACCAATTTTACTATGAAATGTTAAGACATGGATCTCTTTGTGTTAATTATACTTGGATTTGTTGAGCTTCTTGAATGTGAAAATTAATGTTTCTCATTAAATTTGAGCTTTTTACGTCATTATTTCTTCAAGTACTTTTTCCACCCTTTTCTCTTCTTTTTCTGAGACTTCTCCTGTGTCTTTGTTGGTACACTTACTGGTCTCAAAGGGATCTGAGTCTCTGTTCCTTTTTCTACATTCTTTTTTCCTTTGCTACTCAGACTGGATAGTCTCTATTTATCTATATTTGCTAATTCTTTATTCTGCCAGCTAAAGTCTGCTGTAGTGAACCTCTAATTGTTTTAATTTTTCATTGTTTTCATTTTATATTTTTATTGTTTTCAACTCCAGAATTCTTATTTCATTTTTTATTTTAAGTTCTACCTTGGTATTGATATTCTTTATTTGTGAGAGATCATTGGCATACTTTTATTTAATTCTTCAGATATGGCTTCCTTTAGTTATCTGAATATATTCATAATAGCTGATTCAAAGGATCTGCCTACTAAGTTCAGAATCTGCCACACAACCCTCCCCACCTTGGGTTTTCTGTTGGCTGTATTTTTCCATGTTTTAATTTCCTATTTTTTTTGCATGTCTTGTAATTTTTTTTATTGAAAACTTGACATATTAGACAATATATTGAAACAACTCTGTATTTAGAACTCTCCACCATCACATCACAGGCTTTTGTTGTTGTTAGCTTCTTTTATTGTCATATTTCTTATTGCAACTTATTGCTCAGAACCAGTTCTATTTTGAGTTCTTTTTAGTGTTTGTCCACTGAGTTCCATGCAAATCCCGCCCCCCTCCCTTTACTTTTTGTTTTTATTTTTCAGCCTGGCTTCCTAGGAGTCATACCTTGCTTGGTATAATTTAGAGGCCATATAATGAATGTTCATAATATTTCCTTAAAACGCCTTGCCTGTATGTCTTCTGCCTTTTTCCAAGAGGGTCTGTGTGGAAAAGCACAGTCTCAAACTTCAGATGGAAGTTTTACTTTCACTTAGCTTTCAGTTTTCTCTTACACAGGGCCTCAAGGTAAGCTAGTGGTAAGTGTTTGTTTTTTTTTCTTTTCCCAGGACATTCCTGAACATTCATATAGCCTTGGGAAAACTTCTGGGTCTCCAGGAATTTGTTAGAGATTTCTAAAGTTCCCTATTTTTGTCTAGTTCTACAGGACTGCTTTAAATTCTCAGGCAGGCTTTTGTTTGTCCCAACTGAAATCATGACCTTAGGAAGTTGAGATATGGCTAGTCGTTTGCCATTGTTTAAGTGATGCCATGAAGTTAAGTGCACCCTACCCCACACAAGCTGTGTTCTGACTCAAATCCAAGAGCCGGCACATTTTGATTTTTACGCACATCCCAAGTTTGGACAACAAACTGACTACGCTCTGGGGGTTGTGCTTTAATAAAGTTCCAAAAGCAATCAGATTCCTCCATCGTCTACAGTGCTGTGGGAATTTGGTTGCCACACCATTGGGCTGGGAAGAGAGGGGAGTGAGAATAGAGTGAGAATAGAGTGAAAATAGAGAAAACTTTAGAGATCCCACTGTTTTATAAAGTGTTAGTAATTTTTCTTGGATAAATTATTTTGTGTTCTTGCAGTATCTTTTCTTGATTGCCAGAGTGCTGAAATTATGATTTTAGTTGGTCTGACTTTATTTTTACTGTTTCAGAGGGAAACCAACTTTACTAAGTTCCTCCCATTCCAGAGGTTGATTTCTGTGCCTTTCTTTTACCTCTATGTAGTAGAGAATTCAGTACCTCAATGAATGGAATTTAATACACCATGAAAAAAGGTTTAAAAGACAACAACAAATAAGAAAAATAAAAGTTGTTTAAATTATGAATATACAAGCAAAGTTGTCTTGCTGAGTGGCTATTATTCCTTAGCATTGTGGTTGCCATTTCCTTAGAATTGAAGACATCTCTGTGGAGATTTTAGAATTTACTTGGCCTGGTTATGTTTCCAAAATGTGTAAAACATTCTGCAAGCCCTGGAAGAATCATTAACTCAATCAAGTATCCTCCTATCGATTTGCATGACCAAATACCAAACATTCCCAGATAGACAATCTGTCATAAAACAACAATTTAATCATCTATGTAAAGTTTTATTTAGTATTTTTCTCAAGGGTTATGTTTGATGAAAAAGGATACAATCTTTTTTAAAAGAAAATAGTATAAGAAAACCTTTATGTAACAGAGCATTTATAAATATAGAAGATTATACGTTTTTTCAGTATGTTGCTTAGGAGAGTATTGCAATTAGATGATAATTTGCATCTCAAAGTATCAATTTTCTCATTTATAAGATGGGTTTACAATAATGATCAACTTAATATGACTCATCATTTGATTAAATTTTACAGTGTGCATCGACTACCTCCCAGGTCTTTCCTTTATTGTTTTCATATATCCTTCCCATTACCCCTTGAGAAATTGCACATGTAGTTCTAACTAAGAGTCACTGTGCCCAAGGACCAGAATTTTACACCCTATACAACTAAGTTGGAAAAATTCCTTCATATTTCAGAGAGTGTAGAGGAAATGTAACCATTTTGAAATATGTATGCCCAGAGTTTTTTTCCATAAGGAAGGACTGTCCTCTAAGACAAATGACTTCACTGGAGTTTCATTTAACCAGGGGAAAGTGCAATTAAACAATTCTAGTCTTTTACATTTCCAGTCGCATAAAAGGGGAGAAAACAGGGGCACCTGGGTGGCTCAGTTGGTTAAGCGTCCAACTTCAGCTCAGGTCATGATCTCACAATTCAAGCATTTGAGTCCCGTGTCAGGCTCTATGCTGACAACTCAGAGCCTGGAGGCTGCTTCAAATTCTGTGTCTCCCTCTCCCTCTGTTCCTCCCCTGCTCACGCTCTGTCTCTGTCTCTCAAAAATGAGTAAATATTAAAAAAAAATTAAGTGTGTGTGGGGGAACATGTCCAAGAAAAGCTCCTGAAGGTCACAGCCCAGGGAACCACGTGCAACAAAAACCAATATTTAATCATTACAGTACAGAAAACTTCCCCAATACCTTAACAACACATAAACAGAACTCTAGTATAATAAGAGATTATGACTCAGAGAACTGCAAAGCAGACTCTATTTAAGAAGGAATTATTAAGGAATCCCAAAGTCAACAGGGTAGAATAAAAAAAAAACTGGAGAAAATTGAAGCCTCTAGCACCTAAAGGCACAGGAAACATTAAACACAGTCCAATTTCTAGCAGGATTGACATAAAACCTCACACTAAAGCCCTAAATACCTTAGTTTCTGTTTTTCAATAAATCATGTCCAGATTGCAACAAAAACAAGTCATGGTAAAATGCAAGAAAAAAATAGTCTCAAAAGAGAAAAAAAATCATAATCAGACTCAGATATGACAAAGTGGTTGGAACTATCAAATAATTTAAAATAGCTATGATTATTATGCTAAGGGCTCTAATGGAAAAGGAAGGAATATGCAGAAACAGATGAGTACTGTAAGAAGCAGAGTGGAAGGTCTAAGAAAGCTTCGAAGTGTAATGCCAAACATAACGAAGTGAAATCAAAAACACTGTGACAGAAATGAACAATGCCTTTGATAGGTGCAGCAGTAGACTGGCCATGGCCAAGGAAATAATGCGGGAGCTTGAAGATTTGTTAATAGAAATTTCCCAAACTGGAAACAAAGAGGATACAAAAGAATGAAAAACAAAGACAGTCCCCAAGAATTATAAGACAATTAAAAAGATGTAACATATGTATAATGGGAACAATCGAAGGAAAAGAAAGAATTAATTAGAATAAATATTAATGTTATAACGGCTGAAAATTTTACAAAATTACTGACAAACATCAAACCATAGATTCAGAGGCTCAAAGAATACCAGATGGGATAAATATTTTAAAGTGTACAATAGACAGATGATGTTCAAATTGTAAGACCCAAAGAAAGAGAAAAATCGTCTGAGAACCCCGGGTGGCAGGGCAGCTTACCTTTAGAGGAAGAAGGATAAAAAACTGCATCGGACTTCTCAGAAACAAGAAGCACACAGAGTGAAGTAAATTGTCGAAATAAGAAGAGTAAAACAAACAAACAAAACATAGAATTCTGTATAGAGTGACAATTTCCTTCAAAAATGAATGAGAAATAGGGTCGCCTGGGTCGCTCACTCGGTTAAGCATCCGACTTCAGCTCAGGTCATGATCTCACAGTTAGTGAGTTCGAGGCCCACCTGGGGCTCAGAGCTGACTGGAGCCCGCTTCGGATTCTGTGTCTCCCTCTCTTTCTGCCCCTTACGGACTCATGCTCTGTCTCTCTCTCCTTCAATAATAAATAAACATTAAAAACAGTTATCAAACAATGAATGAGAAATAAAGACTTTCTCAGACTAACCAAAAGTGAGAAAATGTGACACCAGTAGGCCTGCTTTAAAAGAATGATTAAAAATTTTCTTCAGGGAAAGGAAAATTACATAGGTCCAAAAAATTGGAGATATAAATATAAATATATAAAATATAATATATTTATATTATACATATATTTATATTATATATTTTATATATATTAAATTAAAATATATTTATAATTAAAATATATTTAAAATATATTATAAATATAAATATATTTATATACTTAAATATATAAATATATATATATATAGCTTTATAAGGAGAGAGAGAAAACATTAGAGGGAAAATAAAGGTAAAATAAAGTCTTCCATTTTACTTAATCTTATTTATCTACTAAACATTCAAATTAATAAGAGCAATAATGTATCACGTGATTATAGCACATAGATAAGTTAAATGAATGGCAGCAGTGTTATAAAAGATTAGAGAGAAGAATAGGGATACTCTTTTGTAAGGCATCCGCACTACATGTGAAGTGGGACCGTGTAATTAAGAAATGGATTTAGCTTAGTAGCTAATGTATATTTCAAACTCCAGATTTATATTTTTTAACTGCAATTGATATACTAAGAGAGGAGAGAAAAGGGGGTCATGCAAAATGCCCAAATAAAACCAAAAGAGTCAGAAAAAGAGAAGTTAAAAAAGAAGCAGAGAACAAGTACAATAAATAAAAAATAATAAAAAATACGGTAGATATTTATCCAACTACATCATCATTTTAAACATAAATGGTCTAAACACACCAACGAAAAGACAGAGACTGTTATTGTGAATAAAATAAACAAGACTACATGTTGTTCATAAGAAACTCACTTTAAATATATATATATATAAAAGATATTAGTTGTTGCCAAGCCTTCTGGTAGAGGAGGGATAAGCAGATAAGGCACAGTGGTCTTTAAGGATAGTAAATTATTCTGCATGACAGAATATTCTGTATGATAATTCACCATTGTGAACGCATGGCATTATGCACTTGTTAAAACCTATAGAACCTTACTTCACAAAAAGCAAATATAAAATATGGATTTGAGTTGATAATAATATATTAGAAAATTTTTAATGTTTTTTTATATTTTGAGAGAGACAAGTGTGAGTTGGGGGAGGGCAGAGAGAGAGTGAGACACAGAATCCAAAGCAGTCTCCAGGCTCTGAGCTGTTGGCTAGGAGCCCGACACAAAGCTCGAACTCACAAGCCATGAGATCATGACCTGAACCGAAGTCAGATGCTTAACTGACTGAGCCACCCAGGAACCCCAATTGATAATAATATATTAATATTGATTCATTAATTGTAACAAATGTAACAACCCAATGCAAGATGTTAATATTGGAAAACTGTGTGTGTGTGGGTATGTGTGTGTGTAGGGATATATAGGAGTTTGCAGGTACTCTCTGTAGGATGTACACAGTTTTTATGTAAATCTAATTTTTTTAAAAAAACTAAAGTCTACTAATTAAAAAAATATCTGTTCCTAATTAGAACTAATCAACCAACCAAAGAAGACAAAAACTCTTGGCAAATTTCCATAATCGGAAGAATTGTATCTAGAAAAAATTAGAGCAAACATTATATTTATTTTTTTATTTTTATTTTTATTTTTTTTAAAGAAATCAACGTTTATTTATTTTTGGGACAGAGAGAGACAGAGCATGAACGGGAGAGGGGCAGAGAGAGAGGGAGACACAGAATCGGAAACATGCTCCAGGCTCCGAGCCGTCAGCCCAGAGCCTGACGCGGGGCTCGAACTCCCGGACCGCGAGATCGTGACCTGGCTGAAGTCGGACGCTTAACCGACTGCGCCACCCAGGCGCCCCATCATTATATTTAATAGTAAACCATTTAAAGAGCCCTCTATTCCACCTTGAATCTGGAAAACATTTAAGACTTTTTTCTATCACTCTTAACAGGTATGCCTGAGTCCTAGCCAGTGCATTAAGGGAAAGATAAAAAGGCAAAAAATAAAAATAAAAAATAAAGATAGAAGGATATAAGCACTGGGAAGGAAGAAAAACCTACTATCATTCATAGGCAAGATGACTGTGTGTGCAGACTATCACAAAATATTTATAAGTAAATTATTAGAATTAATGAATGATCACAGTATGGCTACTGGAAATAACAATGTCAAAATACAAAATCACTCTATAAAAATTTTACAAATAAGTTTTTAAAAGACAGAAAAACAAACAAAAAAACTAAGAAAAAGTGTAAACAGACACCTGACCGATGAAATACATACATGGCCCATTTGGAAAGATGTTTAACATCATCAGGCTTTAGAGAGATACCTTACCCACTAGAATATGTAAAATGAAAAGGAAAATGTTGGTGATAACAACTTTAGGCAAAAATACTTACCAATGGGAACTTTCTTACACTGCTGCAGGTATAAGTTGGAAATTTTAGAAAATATTTCATACTGTCTATTAAAGTTGACTATGGATATACCCTTGATTCAGCAATTCTATTTATAAATATACACCCAAAAAGATATGCATACATATATTCACTGAAAAAAATATATAGGCAAATTGTTTATAATGATACTGTTCAATAGAGCCCATATTGGAAAAAACATGTACAATAATTATAGAATAATATATTATTAAAATACAGTAATATACAGCAATGAAAATAGTGAAATCCTACTATTCAGAATCACATAGATGATTATCACAAACACAAGAGGGAACAAAAATGAATCTATTGATTTAAACATTCAAATCCAGGTACAATTAATTGATGACTACAGAAATCAAGCTAGTGCTTACTTTGACGCAAAGAGTGATAAAGATTATATTTCTAGGGTACTGGTACATTTGATATTTTTATTGGGAAAGTGGTTATACAAAGTGGTTATTCATTTTCAGAGAATTCAAGGACACATAATTTGCACACTTTTTTTAACAACACACAATTCAATATAAATTTGCCTCCAAAACCTCAGAACTTCTGAGTCATGTGTATGAGAAGTAACATCTGTAAGGCATCTATCATTTACCCAGCATTCCATCAGAGCTAAGTATAATAACCATATATGACTTTGTGCAAGATATGTAATATTTATAAGCTCTAATTTCTTTGTGAAATGAGACACTCCAAATTTAACTGACTGGGCAGTTCTAATGACTAAATGTGGTAAAATATAAAGTACATATTATTACCTGGATTAAGAAATTAATAAATGTCTCAAAATAAATAAAACAAATAAAAACAAAGCCAAACCCAGAACCAAATCAAAACAAACAAAAAGCCTGGATCACCGAAAGGAGGCATATGTTAGTTTCTCTTTCATAGAATACTAGAAAATTGCCTTCTTTTAATTGAAAAAAAATTGTCTCAACTAAAGCTATGTAGTATGTTTTTTGTTTTATTTATTTATTTATTTATTTATTTATTTGAGAGAGGGAGAGAGAGAGGAGAGGGGCAGAGGGTGAGAGAATCTTAAGCAGGTTCCACACTCAGCACGGAGCCTGACGTGGGGCTCGATCCCAAGACCCAGGGATCATGACGTGAGCTGAAATCAAGATTCAGTTGTCCATCCGACGGATCCACAGGTGCTCCTGTTTTATTTTTTAAAATTCCCTGCATTTTGAGGGCTGACTACTGTAAAAGGCAAAAATTAGACTCTCCCTCTGATTGAAAGTCTGATTCATCTCCAGTAGCTTACTGGTCTTCTCACCAACATCTGTCCAACTAGGAAATTATCAATAAATGATCCCAGATGACCTCCTTGTCCAACAAAAAATGAAATACATTTCAAAAGGTCCTATCGTACTGAATTGAAATTTACTTTCTTATAATGTCAACATATTGAACCTAGTTCAATGTTTTAGAGTAACAAGAACAACAATAAGAACAAGAATCCTTCACTTTTTACAGGACATCCTTTCCTATTTTTGAACACAGCTGTCTTGGTATCCCACAGCATATATTTTTTGCCGATATAACATTTAATATCACTCAAATCTGTAATTACATCATTAATTTTTGAATTTATCCAATCATCAAACAAACCTGATTGACTCCCAACCAGTGCTGTTTGGGCTAAGGAATAAAAGTCACAGTGCTTCTATTCAAGGACATCATAATCCAGGGGAGAGTAAAATGTGAGAAAAGGAGACTATGGTATTCTGTGATATCCTGTATATGTTTTGAGACCATTTATGGGAACACACGAAGGGACATCCTACTTAGGAGAGTCAGGAAGTCTTCAAACAGATAGCAAATTTGAAATGACATTTGGAGTTTGATAAGAAGCCTGGCTCCCTTACCTGGCCTATCATAGCAGCCCAGTAGGGATGCTGGGGCATCTCATTACAACCTGGTGAGTGTGGGAGTCTATGTGTCCCCCTCAGCCTATACTAAAATGGGTGGTGGTGAGAACACAGCTTTTGTATGATGCTTGGTTGAAGCAGAGTTAAAAGTCTTCTGTCGTTCTGGGCTGCCCCTTTTCTGGTCCTTGGTCTCAAGAGAGTAGGCCTTTGGGGCTTTTTGTTTTGTTGATACCTGGTGGTGTTTTTCAGTTGGCAGTATCTTTACCTGCGTGTCTGGATACATGAGGCAAAAAGGAAACATGACTCGCTGCGTGTCCTTCCCAAACCCCGAGTTCTCTGGCCAGTCTTTCTTTTTCCCTCCACCTTTCACAGTCTCCTTTTGTTTGCTTTATATCTGAAGTCCAAGGAGCAGGGAGAAGTATGTCTACTCCATTTTCCTGGAAGTGAAGTGTCAGCTCTATGAACGTAAATAATCATTGCCGTGAACTAAATATCCACATTTATCCTCAGCATTTACCTCGCCTCTACTTGTCTTTATTATCACCTTTCCCCAGATAATACCATATTTTTTCCTACCGTCTCCCAAGATAACTTTAATTTCTCCTAATCTTTAAGAATCAATAGAAATCAATGGGAGATGAAAAAACAAAAACAAAAACAAAAACAAGCAAAAACCCAAAAACTTGGCCTTCTTTCTTTGTGTCTTTTCTTGAAAATAAATCACTTCTATTTCTTATCATTTGGGTTTCAAGCCATCCAGTTTTTGAAAATTCAAATGCAATCTAACGTGAAATGTTTTAATCATCATCAAGGACTTCATCATTCATTCAGTAGATTAATGGTTTTCCACACATCTTAGCAGTGTTGTTTGGAGTTTCAAAATTTCATTTTATTATAAGTCATCCAAAGAGAGTAAGGAGGCTGTTATATAATATAGAAAAATTTTAATCCTGTTATCTTATAGTAAGGTAAGGACACATGTTAATTCTACATTTTTGTGTGTGTGCTCAGCATTGAGAATCATATCGTGTAGACTGATAAGTTGCAAATGATATACACATATTTTTTTCTTGACATCTCTCCTTGCAATGTCAGAATATCCCCATAATAAAATCTATCCAGAAGTCTGAAAGAAAACTACTGGAAACTTTGCTTCAGAACTGAATTACTAACCAGACCTAATGGATGCTGGAATTTCTTAATTTGAAGAGTGTCAGTGAATAGATTATGTAATCATTTAAACATCACCATTGTTAGGTAAAATGTACTTGATATCTCGGAAGATGGCAGCATAGGAGGACGCTGGGCTCACCGCACGTCCTGCTGATCACTTAGATTCCACCTACACCTGCCTAAATAACCCAGAAAACCACCAGAGGATTAGCAGAATGGAGTCACCAGACCCAAGCGCAGACGAGAGGCCCACGGAAGAGGGTAGGAAGGGCGGCGAGGCGGTGCGCGCTCCACGGATTGGTGGGAGGGAGCCGGGGCGGAGGGGCGGCTCGCCGGCCAAGCAGAGTCCCTGAGTCTGGCTTGCAAAAGCGGAGGGGCCGGATGGACTGTGTTCCGGCAGCAAGCGCGACTTAGCATCTGGGAGGTCATAAGTTAACAGCTCTGCTCAGAAAGCGGGAAGGCTGGAGGACAAAGGGAGGGAGAGCTGCTGAGCCCCCGGACGACAGAGCTCAGTTTGGTGGGGAACAAAGGCGCTCGCCAGCGCCATCTCCCTTGCCCATCCCCCAGCCAAAATCCCAAAGGGAACCAGTTCCTGCCAGGGAACTTGCCCGCTCCCCGCAACACCCAACTCTGTGCTTCTGCGGAGCCAAACCTCCGGCAGCGGATCTGACTCCCTCCCACTGCCACAGGGCCCCTCCTGCAGTGGATCACCTAAGGAGAAGCGAGCTAAGCCTCCTGCCCCCGTGCACCTTGCCTACCCACCCCAGCTAATACGCCAGATCCCCAGCATCACAAGCCTGGCAGTGTGCAAGTAGCCCAGACAGGCCACGCCACCCCACAGTGAATCCCGCCCCTAGGAGAGGGGAAGAGAAGGCACACACCAGCCTGACTGTGGCCCCAGCGGTGGGCTGGGGGCAGACATCAGGTCGGACTGCGGCCCCACCCACCAACTCCAGTTATACACCACAGCACAGGGGAAGTGCCCTGCAGGCCCTCACCACACCAGGGACTATCCAAAATGACCAAGTGGAAGAATTCCCCTCAGAAGAATCTCCAGGAAATAACAACAGCTAATGAGCTGATCAAAAAGGATTTAAATAATATAACAGAAAGTGAATTTAGAATAATAGTCATAAAGTTAATCGCTGGGCTTGAAAACAGTATAGAGGACAGCAGAGAATCTCTTGCTACAGAGATCAAGGGACTAAGGAACAGTCACGAGGAGCTGAAAAACGCTTTAAATGAAATGCAAAACAAAATGCAAACCACCACGGCTCGGATGGAAGAGGCAGAGGAGAGAATAGGTGAACTAGAAGATAAAGTTATGGAAAAAGAGGAAGCTGAGAAAAAGAGAGATAAAAAAATCCAGGAGTATGAGGGGAAAATTAGAGAACTAAGTGATACACTAAAAGGAAATAATATACGCATAATTGGTATCCCAGAGGAGGAAGAGAGAGGGAAAGGTGCTGAAGGGGTACTTGAAGAAATAATAGCTGAGAACTTCCCTGAACTGGGGAAGGAAAAAGTCATTGAAATCCAAGAGGCACAGAGAACTCCCTTCAGACGTAACTTGAATCGATCTTCTGCACGACATATCATAGTGAAACTGGCAAAATATAAGGATAAAGAGAAAATTCTGAAAGCAGCAAGGGGTAAACGTGCCCTCACATATAAAGGGAGACCTATAAGACTCGTGACTGATCTCTCTTTTGAAACTTGGCAGGCCAGAAAGAATTGGCACGAGATTTTCAGGGTGCTAGACAGAAAAAATATGCAGCCAAGAATCCTTTATCCAGCAAGTCTGTCATTTAGAATAGAAGGAGAGATAAAGGTCTTCCCAAACAAACAAAAACTGAAGGAATTTGTCACCACTAAACCAGCCCTACAAGAGATCCTAAGGGGGACCCTGTGAGACAAAGTACCAGAGACATCACTACAAGCATAAAACATACAGACATCACAATGACTCTAAACCCGTATCTTTCTATAATAACACTGAATGTAAATGGATTAAATGCACCAACCAAAAGACATAGGGTATCAGAATGGATAAAAAAACAAGACCCATCTATTTGCTGTCTACAAGAGACTCATTTTAGACCTGAGGACACCTTTAGATTGAGAGTGAGGGGATGGAGAACTATTTAGCATGCTACTGGAAGCCAAAAGAAAGCTGGAGTAGCCATACTTATATCAGACAAACTAGACTTTAAATTAAAGGCTGTAACAAGAGATGAAGAAGGACATTATATAATAGTTACAGGGTCTATCCATCAGGAAGAGCTAACAATTATAAATGTCTATGCGCCGAATACCGGAGCCCCCAAATATATAAAACAACTACTCATAAACATAAGCAACCTTATTGATAAGAATGTGGTAATTGCTGGGGACTTTAACACCCCACTTACAGAAATGGATAGATCATCTAGACACACGGTCAATAAAGAAACAAGGGCCCTGAATGAGACATTGGATCAGATGGACTTGACAGATCTATTTAGAACTCTGCATCCCAAAGCAACAGAATATACTTTCTTCTCGAGTGCACATGGAACATTCTCCAAGATAGATCATATACTGGGTCACAAAACAGCCCTTCATAAGTTTACCAGAATTGAAATTATACCATGCATACTTTCAGACCACAATGCTATGAAGCTTGAAATCAACCACAGAAAAAAGTCTGGAAAACCTCCAAAAGCATGGAGGTTAAAGAACACCCTACTAACGAATGAGTGGGTCAACCAGGCAATTAGAGAAGAAATTAAAAAATATATGGAAACAAACGAAAATGAAAATACAACAATCCAAATGCTTTGGGACGCAGCGAAGGCAGTCCTGAGAGGAAAATACATTGCAATCCAGGCCTATCTCAAGAAACAAGAAAAATCCCAAATACAAAATCTAACAGCACACCTAAAGGAAATAGAAGCAGAACAGCAAAGGCAGCCTAAACCCAGCAGAAGAAGAGAAATAATAAAGATCAGAGCAGAAATAAACAATATAGAATCTAAAAAAACTGTAGAGCAGATCAACGAAACCAAGAGTTGGTTTTTTGAAAAAATAAACAAAATTGACAAACCTCTAGCCAGGCTTCTCAAAAAGAAAAGGGAGATGACCCAAATAGATAAAATCATGAATGAAAATGGAATTATTACAACCAATCCCTCACAGATACAAACAATTATCAGGGAATACTATGAAAAATCATATGCCAACAAATTGGACAACCTGGAAGAAATGGACAAATTCCTGAACACCCACACTCTTCCAAAACTCAATCAGGAGGAAATAGAAAGCTTGAACAGACCCATAACCAGCGAAGAAATTGAATCGGTTATCAAAAATCTCCCAACAAATAAGAGTCCAGTACCAGATGGCTTCCCAGGGGAGTTCTACCAGACATTTAAAGCAGAGATAATACCTATCCTTCTCAAGCTATTCCAAGAAATAGAAAGGGAAGGAAAACTTCCAGACTCATTCTATGAAGCCAGTATTACTTTGATTCCTAAACCAGACAGAGACCCAGTAAAAAAAGAGAACTACCGGCCAATATCCCTGATGAATATGGATGCAAAAATTCTCAATAAGATACTAGCAAATCGAATTCAACAGCATATAAAAAGAATTATTCACCATGATCAAGTGGGATTCATTCCTGGGATGCAGGGCTGGTTCAACATTCGCAAATCAATCAATGTAATACATCACATTAACAAAAAAAAAAAAAAAGAGAAGAACCATATGATCCTGTCAATCGATGCAGAAAAGGCCTTTGACAAAATCCAGCACCCTTTCTTAATAAAAACCCTTGAGAAAGTCGGGATAGAAGGAACATACTTAAAGATCATAAAAGCCATTTACGAAAAGCCCACAGCTAACATCATCCTCAACGGGGAAAAACTGAGAGCTTTTTCCCTGAGATCAGGAACACAACAGGGATGCCCACTCTCACCGCTGTTGTTTAACATAGTGCTGGAAGTTCTAGCATCAGCAATCAGACAACAAAAGGAAATCAAAGGCATCAAAATTGGCAAAGATGAAGTCAAGCTTTCGCTTTTTGCAGATGACATGATATTATACATGGAAAATCCGATAGACTCCACCAAAAGTCTGCTAGAATTGATACATGAATTCAGCAAAGTTGCAGGATACAAAATCAATGTACAGAAATCAGTTGCATTCTTATACACAAACAATGAAGCAACAGAAAGACAAATAAAGAAACTGATCCCATTCACAATGGCACCAAGAAGCATAAAATACCTAGGAATAAATCTAACCAAAGATGTAAAGGATCTGTATGCTGAAAACTATAGAAAGCTTATGAAGGTAATTGAAGAAGATTTAAAGAAATGGAAAGACATTCCTTGCTCATGGATTGGAAAAATAAATATTGTCAAAATGTCAATACTACCCAAAGCTATCTACACATTCAGTGCAATCCCAATCAAAATTGCACCAGCATTCTTCTCGAAACTAGAACAAGCAATCCTAAAATTCATATGGAACCACAAAAGGCCCCGAATAGCCAAAGGAATTTTGAAGAAGAAGACCAAAGCAGGAGGCATCACAATCCCAGACTTTAGCCTCTACTACAAAGCTGTCATCATCAAGACAGCATGGTATTGGCACAAAAACAGACACATAGACCAATGGAATAGAATAGAAACCCCAGAACTAGACCCACACACGTATGGCCAACTCATCTTTGACAAAGCAGGAAAGAACATCCAATGGAAAAAAGACAGCCTCTTTAACAAATGGTGCTGGGAGAACTGGACAGCAACATGCAGAAGGTTGAAACTAGACCACTTTCTCACACCATTCACAAAAATAAACTCAAAATGGATAAAGGACCTGAATGTGAGACAGGAAACCATCAAAACCTTAGAGGAGAAAGCAGGAAAAGACCTCTCTGACCTCAGCCGTAGCAATCTCTTACTCGACACATCCCCAAAGGCAAGGGAATTAAAAGCAAAAGTGAATTACTGGGACCTTATGAAGATAAAAAGCTTCTGCACAGCAAAGGAAACAACCAACAAAACTAAAAGGCAACCAACAGAATGGGAAAAGATATTTGCAAATGACATATCGGACAAAGGGCTAGTATCCAAAATCTATAAAGAGCTCACCAAACTCCACACCCGAAAAACAAATAACCCAGTGAAGAAATGGGCAGAAAACATGAATAGATACTTCTCTAAAGAAGACATCCAGATGGCCAACAGGCACATGAAAAGATGTTCAGCGTCGCTCCTTATCAGGGAAATACAAATCAAAACCACACTCAGGTATCACCTCACGCCAGTCAGAGTGGCCAAAATGAACAAATCAGGAGACTATAGATGCTGGAGAGGATGTGGAGAAACGGGAACCCTCTTGTACTGTTGGTGGGAATGCAAATTGGTGCAGCCGCTCTGGAAAGCAGTGTGGAGTTTCCTCAGAAAATTAAAAATAGACCTACCCTATGACCCAGCAATAGCACTGCTAGGAATTTATCCAAGGGATACAGGAGTACTGATGCATAGGGGCACTTGTACCCCAATGTTCATAGCAGCACTCTCAACAATAGCCAAATTATGGAAAGAGCCTAAATGTCCATCAACTGATGAATGGATAAAGAAATTGTGGTTTATATACACAATGGAATACTACGTGGCAATGAGAAAAAATGAAATATGGCCTTTTGTAGCAACGTGGATGGAACTGGAGAGTGTGATGCTAAGTGAAATAAGCCATACAGAGAAAGACAGATACCATATGGTTTCACTCTTATGTGGATCCTGAGAAACTTAACAGGAACCCATGGGGGAGGGAGAGGAAAAAAGAAAAAAAAAAAGAGGTTAGAGTGGGAGAGAGCCAAAGCATAAGAGACTCTTAAAAACAGAGAACAAACTGAGGGTTGATGGGGGGTGGGAGGGAGGGGCGGGTGGGTGATGGGTATTGAGGAGGGCACCTTTTGGGATAAGCACTGGGTGTTGTATGGAAACCAATTTGACAATAAATTTCATATATTAAAAAAAAATGTACTTGATATCTCATAACCTTTTAAGCTGTTTAATATCCTAAGAATACCTTGGTCATCTATCAGAGCATCAAAATATTTCAGGTTATTTCAATTATTTATGAAACCCAAACTATTCTTTATGAAACCCAAACAGTTTTACCATAGATATTTGAAGGCCTAATGAAAAAGATTATCACCAAGCCACACATCTTTCTTTTTTATTTATTTATTTATTTATTTATTTATTTATTTATTTATTTAATATATTTTTTCAATATATGAAATTTATTGTCAAATTGGTTTCCATACAACACCCAGTGCTCATCCCAAAAGGGCCACACATCTTTCATAATCGATTACACATTTATAAAAAGTTCAACCATTTGAACTAAGATACGAGACAAAGTTTTATTCCAAGATCTGTTTCAAACCAAGTTATTCTGTCAGGACAAGTTAGTGAATTAACTTGCATGCAAAAGGGAAATAGAACACGTTCAAATGTGTAATTTGTATTATAGCTTTAAAAGTAGTTTAAATATAAAAGTAAAGTAAAAGTTTAATCAAATGTTTGGGAAAATATTTACACGTGAAACCCCTTTTAAAACTACTGAACTAGACTACTAACCTCCTAGAAAAAGGAACTGTCATTTATTTGGGACACCTCTGTTCATCAGCAGTGTTTCTCATACAATTTAGGCCCATAATAAATGGCGATGGTTTGTAAGTGATCATTTAAGTGATGCAGGAGGCTGTAAGTTATATGCACTTCATAGGGGACATTTCTGAATATTTCATTCCCAACATTTCCCTTTGCAATTGAGTCTTAGAAGTAAGTAGAAGCCAACCCTTCTATATATCTGCATGCATTGATTTAAACATAATTCTAAGAATCTTCTGAGAGAGAAACAAAAATATTAGGACACCACTCTCTCCCATTCCCTCCATAAAAATATTTCTGAAAAATAACAACAAACCTGAAAAATCCAACTGGGATGTGATTAGAGGAAGGAATTGAAGTCAATACATAGAACTGTGCCTTAAAAGAAGAGGATCTGGCCTAGGACCAGACTCATGAGCTGACCTAGATTGAAGGAGGAGAGTATTAGTCTAAGTAGAGGACCGGACCCTGGAAGCCATTTGGTTCTGCGTCCTGGTATGCAGGTTGTACCTTGAGTATAATGACTGTCTGTGTTATCAAAAAGCCATCAAACTGGGGCATCAGTAGTTTTTCAGAAAGGTTCCATCACTGGTTCTCTTTACCCTGAGAAACGAATGGACAGTAAGTGAGGGTCTGAGCATGGCAATGTCCTGGCATAAGCAGACGGAGAGGACAGCTTGAGGGTCAGCAGCTCCACCAGGACCACCTACCTGTAGGACAGCAGGGTTTTCAGGGCATACTCCCCTCCACAGGCACCAGAACTCCCTCACCGGTAGCTGCTCACAGGCACAGCTCACTTCCAGATCCCTGGCAGTTAGTAACGGGTGAGTGACGACCAGCCCAGGTTCAATGACACATGAAATAGTTTGGGGGATCCTAGGATATATTTGCACAGGAACCTATGTAAAAGACAGATTACTGCTAGGTGAGTGGGTGGAGATTCGAATACATTTCAATTTGTTTATTAAAGGACATGCGATTTTATTTTCCACTCAAAGCTTTTTAGGCCTAAATTTATTCATATACTGATTACAGTTTTACAAGTGATGAAGAGCATTTAAATTCAGTTCTTTTAATAAGTTTTTTTTCCCCTAAGAATGTAGAGCATTTATGGTTAGCATTGTCATCTTAAGCAGACATAGGGCCGTATATGTACCTTCTGAACCATATAGCGATATATCTGCTTCTCTGTATGGCCACCTTTCAATACTGGCCTCCAGACATCAGCCATAAGTAAAGAATAACATAAGTAAAGAATAACCATTGGCTTTTTTCAGCTCACCATTTGTTTATTTTACATTTAAAAATATTTATCGGTCATGAGGAAAACAATGAAAACTCCTCTTAAAATACCGCAAAAAGCAAAAGTCCACATTTAATCTGTTGCCTTCAAAGTTTCTTGGGAAGCTTAATTAAATACCAATTCATCTGTGCATTCTGTTCAATCTTCTAAAGCCTGATATTGCTGTAGTCTTAATTACAGGGGGGGAAAAAAAGAATGCGGGTTTTCGTTTTCATTCTGTTAGATTAAGAGGAAAAAAGCACTCAGCACCTCCGTCAACCTGACTCAGAGTTGTTCAATTATAAGTTGATTTTATTCAGTTCAATATCAGTCAGGCCTGCAAATCATAGTAGATTCCATATTTTACGTTTACTCATGTTTTTGCTTCAAGGTTAACTATCCGCGCTGAGCCCCTTGAGGGCAGCTCCAAGGCCAGGAGGGATTAATCAATTCTCAACCTGCTGTGGTGGAACGATCTAGTTTAGCCATCAAGCTCAAGAGTAGACTTAGGTCTAGCTATGCTGCTTCACCTTTCCATAGTTGTGAAGCACTTTTCATGGTGGTCCATTTGCCCATTTTTGTCCTTTAGGAAGTCTGGACCCAGGCCGGTATTTGCAGCTCGACTTGACATTGGAGCTGTCCTGAGCGTCTATCAAGGTGCCTTAATTGAAGTCCTGGTAGGTAGGACTGCCTTGCAGATTCATCAATAAAGAGTATATATACCCTTTTGACCCCGTTTTCATTAAAAGAACTCATGTGCTTTTCTTGCCTGTAGGGAATACCATTGGCTTATAGATGCATGAAGCTTCAGAGAAAGGATGTATCTCAAGAGATCACCCCATAGGGTCTTCAAGCACATAATATTCTAAAAAGATTCACGAGGTTATCACTAAAAGAGTCTCACATTCTAAGAGCTCAAATTGCAGAAATGGTTCCATCAAGAATACTCATTGTTTTGAAAAAGAAGAGATTGAAATTTGCAGTGAAAACCTAAATGCACAATGTATACTGCAATATAGGCAGGTACTATATTCAATAGTCTTCCTTGCTTCATTATCTCTGAATGTAAAAGAAGATAGAGAACCATATCCCTTTCTTCTTTTATTAGCAAGAATTTCTTAGGTAGTAGAGGGCATTCAGGCAATATTTGAGGGGGAAAACTGTAATGATAGATGGATTTGGGATGAGAAGCATAGAGTCAGCCGAGAAAAGCATATAAAGAGAATTAAAAGAGGAGCTTAAGATGGGGCGCCTGGGTGGCTCAGTCGGTTAAGCGTCCAACTTCGGCTCAGGTCACGATCTCACTGTCCATGAGTTCGAGCCCCACGTCGGGCTCTGTGCTTACTGCTCAGAACCTGGAGCCTGTTTCAGATTCTGTGTCTCCCTCTCTCTCTGACCCTCCCCCGTTCATGCTCTGTCTCTCCCTGTCTCAAAAATAAATAAAACGTTAAAAAAAAAATTAAAAGAGGAGCTTAAGAAAGAAGACCCAAAAAGATATTTATTGGATCATCACGTTGTAACATTTTGTACAAGTCTGGTTTTGGTTTTGCTTATAGGGAGTAAGATTCTGAAACATTTTTTAGGGAATCCCTGACTCAGTCTTCATCTAAAGTAAAATTTGAAGGACTGAGAGAGGAAGGGGGAGAAAGGAAAGGAGAGGGAGAAAGTTAAGTAGCATTTGTGAAAACCCTGTTAAGTTTTTGGCACTTTACATACACTATCTAAGTAATTATTTCACAATAACCCTGGTAGGTAAAAGTTGTTACCTCATTTTACCAAAGAGTTGGAAAAAAATGGCATGTCCAAAATGACAGTGGGATCCAGACTTGTGATCATTTAAAGTGGAGTCCACTGGAACATTCTTCTTGCCCCACTGTCTTTAGAGGACAACCAACCATCATTCCCTGTAATATGTGCTCTTGCATGGCTAGGGGAACTGTCTCCAGGAGGCAGCCTCTCTCTTCTCTGTCTCTTTAGGGGCAGGCAAGTGGTGGAAAACTTTGCTTGCTCTGCCATTTGAAAACACCTCTCCCTTTCTAGGAACAAGCAATGATTTAAAGGCCTGTTGAATTCTAATTAATTTAACGACAAAATAAATTAATGCCTATGAAAGGAAAGTTGTTAATTATACTCTAATAATAAGGATGTCTCTCTCAACCCCAGATACTGACAGTGGCCAGCCTTGCTCTTTTCTCCTTTGAAACCCCATTAGCTCTCTTTACTAAGGACTTCTTTCTTTGGGTTGGGTAGGATAGGCCCCGGGAGTTAGGGTCTGGGAATTCAATTGCGAATTTCTCAAACTCGGGTCCCTCATGGTCAAAGTATTCAACCTGTCTTTCCCAGATGAAGATTCATTTATTCATTTCTTCACATAAGTCATGTTTCATGGGCTGTGCTAGGCACCCAGGGTATAAAATGAATGAACACTTTCTGCCCTCGCTCATTCGGGTTTGAATTTACGATGCCAAATCAACACTCCAGCCAACCTTATGTAGTAGAAAATGCAGAGACAGTTCAAGTCCTAGGGGAACACAGGAAAGGGGCATCCCTGCCTAACCCAGAGAGAGGGCGGAGTTTGGGGAGGGAGATTAAGAGTACTTGTACCTTAATGATGAGAAGCATTAGGCAGGTAGGGGTCAAAGGGCAACGTAGGTGGTGGCAAGAATTCCAGGCAGATGGGAAGGTAAGAACAAAGACAAAACAACAGCCTGATGTGTTCAGGAACGGCAGGCTGTTTCGAGTGTAAACATGCATCAAAGAACAGCAAGAAATGAGGCCAGAGAGAGTTGCAAGGACTGTCAATCACTAACAGCTCCAACAGACAGTTCTTTGCCTTCTTTGCCTCCAACAGACAGCCATCCCCCGCTTTATGCAGGTATCCACCCTCCAAGTGTCCAGGAGAAGAAAACCCCAGTCCCACTCCTGTGCAGATGGCAAACCACAATTAGTTCAGACGCTCATGGTCCAAATCTGCACCCTCAGAAGAGTCTCTGTTTGGAAGATAAATTATTCAGTCACCCTACCTATGGCTCTTCTGGAAAACATTTTCCTTTTTCTTTAAAAAAAAATTGTTCAAGAAGAGTCCCTATTGTTCTCCAGACGGCAATGTGCAATGTATATTGCCTGGAGTGGATGCAACCGTCGTGTAATTACTTTGCCAAGGACAGCAGAGTGGAAAAACAGAAGATACCTGGACCCATGAAAATAGCATGAGCCCCTGGATCAATCAACTCTAAAATCGCCCCCTGTTCAGTCCTCTTGTTATGTGAGGCAGTAAACTCCTTATGGTTTGCAACAATTAAGTTGGGGCTTACTGTCCCCGAAGACAAAAGTACACTGGTTGTAGTGATTTGAAATTCCTGATTTGGAGAACTACGTACAGAAAAGGTATGCTACAGACGTAGGAGGTACTACATACGTAGGATTGCTAGAGCTCAAGAAAAATCCCTAGAAACATATTGTTCAAGCACTTTTTTTTTTCCAAATGAGTAAACTTAAAACCCCAAGAAGTGAAAAGAATTACCTAAGGTTTTATAACTTGTTAGCTGGAGGGTTGACGCTAGTACCTAATCCCCGGACAGCATCTAAAAGTTATTTTCTGTTATACCATGTGCTGTAATAGGCGATCTGGGCTTGAATGTACATAAAGTAGTACTTTGTCCCATCAGTGTCCATCATAGCACGTTCGAGTCCAGTTTCTAAAAGAATGAATAGATGTTAAGAACCTTCTCTGTGTCAGACTCTAATCTAGGAGGTTTACAAAAATTATGTCACTTAATAATTTAATTTAGAGTCAAATGAAAGAGAACGACACTCTTGTGATCTTTCACAGCGATGAAAACACCGAGACGCCTAGCTGTTTAGGTGACCTGCTCAAGGCCACAAAGCCAGTGATAGGGTGAGGTGGCTACGGGCCTCCGGAAGCAAAAGCAGGGCTAGAGCAAATAGCAAGAAAGCAGAAAAAGTCTGAGGGTTTTTAAGAACCCTGAATAACTTCCAAGTACAATTCAAGTTCTTAGTAAACTAATTAGTGACTCTTCTAAGGACAGCTGGGGATAATTTTTCCAAAGAAACTGGCACAGTTTTGGACCTTTTAAAATGCACGTAACACGCTCATGGATTGGGATGGCCATCAACTGGGAAACTTTTTTTTGGAGAAGCTGCTTTATCTCCAGTGATACCTAATTTTATCAATCTGGTTAAAGCTAATGGTAAAATGTTTCATGAAGACTTGCTGACGGAGATTTTTATTATCTTTTCTAGGAAAATGCTTGAAAATTAAGTCAATCCATGAGAAAACAAAGCTAAAAGATGGAAAAGAAGCAGATTCTCAATGACTTTTTTCTTCCCATCTTTTGAACATCTGGATCCAACTATTCCTGAATTCCACTTATTGGTATACCTTTTAGTTTCATGAGCAAATGTATTTCCTTTCTTACTTAAATCAATTCACATTGGTTTGAAAATCACCTGACATTTACCATTACAATGACTCACTTAAGATTTTATTTTATTTTGGGAGAGGCACCTGCGTGTTTCAGTCAGTTAAGCGTTGAAATCTTGATTCCGGCTCACGTCATGATCTCACTGTTCATGAGTCAGGCTCTGTGCTGGCAGTGTGGAGCCTGCTTGGAATTCTCTCTCTCTCCCTCTATCTCTCTGCCCTTCTGTCCCCCACCCCCCATGCATGCTCTCTCTCCCTCTCTCTCTCTCTCTCAAAATAAATTTTAAAAATTAAGAAAAAAGAATTATATTTCTACTCTTTGCTTCTACTGACAGAATTTTTCTACCTTATTGTGGAACTCTTATTCAAAGTACTCATGAATTGTGGTCTGATGGCATGGGAAATTCATCCTCCAGGATTGAGCTCTTGGGTGCACTCCTCCTTCCAAGTCCTTCAAAGACACCTATTCTATGGGCCTTATTCTCTGGATCTTTATCCAGTAGTTGTGAACATTGCAGCATGGTTACAAGATACTAATATTGGCAGTTTGTGCATTAAAAAAATATGTTTTTAGCTACTCAGAACCATAGGTCCAACCTTGGATCTCTAAACAATGTTGTGTTCCATTGCTTCCTGGCGTGGCAATTAAAGAGTGGACTAAACTGGCTTACAAGTTGACCTTGTTTGGTACAATAGAGTTTCCAAAGAGTTGTATGTAAATTGAATTCTGTTTTAAATATGCAAGAGAGTTTTCTATTGACTTATGTCCTACTGTGAATCCTTTAAAAAATGAATAATTAGTTTCTAAATTTAGTCTTTATATAAACCCAGATTTTTAAACATTGGGATTGCCTAAAGTAAGATCCTCTGTGGACGGGAACACGGCTCTCTTTCATTTGTATTTTTCAGAACTTTGAAAGTTGCTGAATGTCCTTTTTCAGACCCATGCCAGCTCATTCCATTTTTATATTTAATGAGTAACCAGACCTTTCTTGCCCATACCATAAAAGTTATCTCACTTTTTACAGCAAGGAAATATTGGACTACATCCTCATGGTAAGTCTCTGTTGATTGAAAAAATATATACCCCACCCCCTAATTCTTTACCAAACACACAAACTAACAGAAATGTTGGAACCCTTCCAAACTATTTGGTACCACAACTGTATCTCCATACATTCTGAAAGATAGCAAGAGCATTTATTTATGTGGAAAACAATGTTTAAAGCATTGCTATAGATTCTCATCTCAGAAATAGTTTTCAGCTCCCAGGCGTTTGTTCGCCCCAGGTTGAGAGCTCCTACGTTTAGATCTCTGGAGAGAGCCTAATCACATTACCTCTATTTTAAAAACTCTAGCTTTGTGACATTGTTCTACAAATAATGTCCAACATGAGTACACCCTAGAAGTTCCTCTGCAACCTGGCCCTAGCTTCGCCTGTCATTAATTTCACAGGATATGCTACACTTTTCTACATGTTGGTTCCTTTGCCATCATTCAGGAATTAAATATCACTCCCTCTGGTAGCCTTACGTTCTCTGCTAGGTAGTTAACGACTCATTCGGCCCTATGGCCCATAGTGGCTATTTCATGGCTCTATGCATGTGCACTGTGTACTGTGGTCAGTCATACCTGTGCTACAGTCACTCTCCAGGGCAGTGGGTCTCAAACCGGAAGCCTCTTAGAGTTGGGATAAAAACAGATTTCTAAAGGGCACACGGAAGGAAGTAAGTCTTTGGAGAACCAAGTTTTGTATTCTCAGTTTCCATTTGTACTCTTCTCTAAAATTGATTCTCTTCTGAACTCGATTATAGTTATGCCTCTTCTTTCTTATCAGAATCCCTTCATTGTTGTACTTGTCGCTCACACTTAACATAAAGACAAATCTTTCACTCCATCTTACACTCGAACATGACCTTGAGCTAAGCAAGATCTAATCTGATATCCTAGTGTTGTCTAAACCTTCCTTTCCTCACTGCTTCATATGTTCCCATCTCTTTTATTATAGAAGATCAACTACCTCCCAAAAGGACTTTGTGTGTTTAACAGCCACGTAACAAATTCTGTAACAGAATAATTCTTCTCGATCAATTGCAATGCGAGTTGATCCGGAAGGAAGTTGGAACAATTAGACGTATGTATACAAACAGTTTTAAAGCAAAGAATTTTGATTCAGTGATAAATAAGAAGATATTTGTAGTATAAATGATTGATTTAGGGTAAAATTCATTGGGGAAAAATGATTAAAATGATGACTTCAGGAACGAAAAGAAAGGATGTAAATTGTCACTATAAAAAAAAGAAGAGTCTCTTTATACATTTTTATAAATGGGTGATTACGGGAATCAAACCACCATCACATTAAGTCCCAACAGACAGATAGGAGAAAGTTTGAATTTAAAGTAACAATATTTAAAATACGAAAATTACATCCTTTGAAATTATTTGTAACTTATAGGACTTTTAGAAAATGCTTAAAACTTGTATCAATTTTAAAATGGGTGCAGGTCTGCAACTTTTTTCAAAATTCTTCTAGGAGATAGAAAATCCCCTTAGAACCAGTCCAGGAGTATCGTTTCTCAAACTTAAATGTGCATGAATCATTTGGGGTATCTTATTAAAAGGCAGATTCTAATTGTGTCTGTCTGCAACTAGAGGCAGGCTGACACTTCCCAAATCTAATGAGCTCCTAAAAGATGGCCATGCTGGTTGCTGTCCTTAGACTGCACTTGGTGTAGCGTTGTTCCAGAGCAATATTTTTCAAACCAGGTCACCACCCTTTACAGGGTAATAAAATGTATTTAGTGGCTACTGTTTGGCATTTTTGTTTTTAATAAGAGAGAGAAGAACAGACATGCAAAGGCAGATCGCAAAAAGAAAACAAGAAAGAAGATAAAATTAAAGAGTGCTATTAGGATATTATTTCGTGAGGCTTTGTCTCTGTTCTATGGATATTTGTATTTAGAGCTCAGTGTAAAATGTATTTCTCATTGTGGATTATGGGCAAAAAGTTGAAAAGCCTGTTATAAAGGAAAGAGTTTGCATTAGTTCTTCGTTCCCCAGTATCTATCACAGTACCTAGTAGATAGCAGACAGACAAGCAAATTTGTTGAGAAAATACCTACAAACCTTAGGTTTATGCCTAAAATGGCACATGACTTTAAAACCGGTAACCTTAGACTTTTATGCATTTTTTTTCCCTCAAATCTAAGTACCAGAAAGGGAACAGGCTCTCTGTGACTGTTTCATGCTCGTGAGGGTACCTTACAGAAACCATCACAATGCCAGGGAAGTAAAGGTACATTTCTTGTTCCTGAGGGGTGTTCAGTCTCACTAGGGCATAAAGTCAATTCATATGGAACACCGAGCAAAGTAAATTGCACAGCCCTGACCTTTAATGAATTTGGTGAGATCAAACACCTTTTGGCCTCCATCGAATGAGATAGTCATATAATCCCTGGATGGTTTGTGGTGGTAAGACCATGTAGATATTTATGAATCTATTTTAAAAAAATTTTTAATGTTATTTATTTTGTGAGAGAGAGAGAGAGACAGGGAGGGAGGGAGCATAAGCAGGGAAGGGGTGGAGAGAGGAGGAGACACAGAATCCGAAGCAGGCTCTAGGCTCTAAGCTGTCAGCACAGAGCCCGACACAGGGCTTGAACCCACGGACTGTGAGATCATCACGTGAGCTGAAGTCTGATGCTTCACGACTGAACCACCCAGGCGCCCCATATGCATCTATTTTTAAGGTGAGATTTCTTCTCTTTATCTTCTCTGCTAAACTAATCTGCTTGTCATATTTACCGGACTTTTTGTTGGACACTGTGTAACAAACAGATAATAAATAACTTATCTAAGAGGGTTTTGGGGATAATTCTGCCTGCAGGTGGGAGGCGAAAGTATATGACCTCTAGAGCTCCTTTCCCGAGATATGTTTCCATTTAATTCATTTTTACAGAATTTAAAAACTACTCTCTCTGCAAAAGTGCCTCAAGGCGTGAACACAATAAATAGAGACACAGCGAATTCAAATATTTTTAAGAGTTTATGGCAGCATTAAATACACACAAATAAAAGCGACTAAAAAACAGGATTTCAGCATTGTCTGTGCCCACCCTGAGTGTGCTGATCTCACAAAAGCAGGATGCTTCCATTTTTGCATTGAGATTTCCAGGAGGTAAGCTCTCTAAAAAATATGAATGACCAGGACTCTTGGGAACCAGATTCCAAAATCAGATTCTTGTCAGAAAATTTAAACAGATGTTGAGGTTGCAAAGATGCAGACTTGGATTGTTAGCTAAAGACCAGCAAGAACTGAAGATACAGTATTTCTCCCCCTTGACTCATCAAATGACTTTGTACATGTCATGTAACTTCTCTGAGCTTCCGTCTCTCAACTCTAATAAAAGTGATGACGTCTATCCAATACTCATCTCATGGAAATGTGTCTCATGGAAACTGATACCTGGACAATATTTTAGATACATTATATATGGGCTCTCTAAAAATAAACACTGGAGTGGGGTGGGAGGCAGAACAATATCCCCTCAGAGATGTCCATATACTAATCCCTGAGACCTGTGAATGTTAACCGCTATGGCAAATGTGACTTTGCAGATGTGATTTGGTTAAGGATCTTGAGATGGGAAGATTGTCCTTAATTATCTAGTTGCGCCCGATATAATCGCAAAGGTCCTTAGAAATAAAAGAGGAAGGCAGGATACTCAATGTACTCAACCCTCTACTGCTACCTTTGAAGGTGGGAAGGGACCATGAGTCAAGGGATGTGGACAGCTTCTAGAAACTGGAAAAGGTGAGGGAGGTATTCTCCCCCTAGAAACTCCAGGAGTACTGCCTTCTTGGCATCATGATTTTAGCTCAGTGAGACTTCTGACTTCCAGACGTGTAAGATAATAAAACTGTACTACCTAAGCCATTGTTTGTTTTAATTTTCCAAAGCAGCAACAGAAAACTGATGCAGACGGTAAAACAAACATAAATATAGGTGGTAAAACAAACAGCTTATCTGAGATATAAATATACATTTTGGGTAGGCACTATCTAGCGGATTGGTTAAAATACAGTGTTAATGAGAACAAGGCCCAGTTTCATTCTGTTTACGAGCAAGTTTCACTAAATGGGAAAAAATAAACCAAGAGCATAGGCACACAGAACACTTACATCATGGTTTCATCCCTAATCCTGGCCATGGATGTCAAAAATAGACACGAAGGCTCTTATATAAAAGGACGCGGGAGACAATATTTTAACCAAATTCCTAAGATTCTGTTTATGAATAAAAGCAACTTTATGGTTTTAAGAATCCCTAAATGTAAATACACCTAGAAATGGGGCTAAACGCTCTGAACTTTACTTTCTTTTTTTAAATTTTTTTTAATGTTTATTTTTGACACACACACACACACACACAGAGGCAGAGCATGAGCGGGGGAGGGGCAGAAAGAGAGAGAGACACCGAATCCGAAGCAGGCTCCAGGCTCTGAGCTGTCAGCACAGAGCCCGATGCAGGGCTTGAACTCACTGAAGGCGAGATCATGACCTGAGCCCAAGCTCAACCGACTGAGCCACCCATGAGCCCCTGAAATTTACTTTCACATCATCAATACCATTTGATTAATTCAGATGTTTACAGGTATAGATATATGCATTTTACTAAAGAAGAAATTGAGGTTTAGAGAGTCAAGGAAAATGATAAAAGTAAAAAAAAACTAGTTAATGGGAGAGCAAGGATTCTGTGACCTGAGTATTTCAATTCTAAATTCCACCTTTCAGCTCTAGGCTTCTTTCAGATCCAAAATACAGGTCGATAAGCCTATTTACAAATGGGTCTCTTAGCCCTGACCAAAATTTAGTCACTCTTGAAACCATTGGAATTATTCGATAGTACTCCAAAATTAATAAAACTGTTAGCAGTTCTGCTGGCTGTCTTTTCTTTGCACACTGTGAAGTTAAATTCTAAAATCAGGGCAGTTGTCTGTGATGGGTACCATGGTTGTGTTAACTATGCTTTTCACAAAAGCAAAGGGGCTGATTATAAGTTTGTGCTGTCAAATGTCATTCTGCAACATGCACTGACATCTCAGTCGATTTTGAAAAAAAAATCGCGTGTGGGCTTGCATGTTATTGTGTGTATGAATGTTTGTATATGTGAGTGTGTATGCTTATCAGTATGTGAGATGAATGTATGTGTATTGACAGCATTTGGACCGGATGGGCTAGTCAAACCACATATCTGAGAATTAGCTGCTTTTAACGTGCAGTGAACTAAAATATTTCTTGGGACCGTGAATGAGATCATTTTTAGTGACTCAGTAGGCTGTAGTGCTATTCCTTATATAAAAAGGTTGCTTTCACTTCACTTTTGCTTTTCCTTTTCCTTTTTCTTTTTAAATGATGTCTCATTTACATATATCTTGCAAAAACAATTCAAAGAATTCCTGTGTACCTTTCGCTCAGATTCTCCAGATGTTAACATTCTGTCTCTCTTGCTTTCTTTATGATTTATGCTCTTCTCTCTCTACACACACACACACATTTACGTATATATTCACACATACATAGTCACGTATATATTTTTTGAAATATTCCAGAGTAAGTTGCAGATATGGTAGCCTTTTTGTCTCCAAATTCTTGTTTGTATTTCCTTAAAAGCAAAAGCATATCCTTATTAAGCTATGGTACAGTCATCAAAATCAGGAAACTTACACTGATAAAACACTATTGTCTAATTTATAGATCTTATTCAAATTTCACCAATTACCCCAGTAATTCAACAGACTTTTCTAGTCCCATATTAATCCAGGGCCACAGTGCCTGTGGTTGTACCTTTTTGTCTTTTCCAAAGACATATGTAAGATTTAACATTTTCTTTCATGATCTTGAGAATTCGAAAATACCAGCTGGTTACTTGGTAGAATGTGCCTCGGTTTCGGCTGCTAGATGTTTCTGCATGATTATCGATTCATATGATGCATTTGAGGAAGGAATACAAAAGTGATGCTGTGACCCTTTGTTGCCTGAAGGTATAGAATGTTGATTTGTCCCATTTCTGGTGATGTTAACTATAATCACTTAAAAATGATATCTACAAGGGTTTTCATTAAAATTTTTTTCATTCTCACTGGGAGCCTGGGTGACTCAGTCAGTTAAGCATCCAACTCTTGATTTCAGCTCAGGTTATGATCTCACGGTTCATGGGTTCAAGTCCTACATTTGGCTCTGCACTGACAGTGCAGCACCTGCTTGGGATTCTCTGTCTCTCTCTCAAAAAATAGCTAAATAAAAGAGAACTTTATCATTTTTTTTCATTCTTACTTCTATAATTAAGAAACACTGCCGATAATCGCTTTGGAACTATGTAAATATTGTTTCTCATCATATTTTACCCACAATTTAGTATCTACTGATGTTTCTTACCTAAATAATTATTTCTGTGGTGGTTTCTTTGCTGTTCTGCCTCATAAGTCATTTGCTATTTTTGACTGGAAGTCGTGAGATACTTCCCTTCATCTTTGAAGTCTGTTTGTTTTATTAGGTAACATCTTAAGAGTAGATTCTCCTGGTAAATTTCTCCAGACATTCCTTTAGTCCTCTTAATATGAAGATTCAGGTCTTCTTTTATTTCTGTAATGTTTTCTCAAATTATGGCTTCGGATATTAGTTTTGTTCCATTGTTTTTCTTAGCCTCTTCAGGGTCTCTAGTTATACGAATGTCATTCCTTCTTTGCCTGTCTTCCATTACCACCACTTTCTGACACTTTTTACTTGTTTTTTTTCCTCATTTTAATTGTCTTGTTTTTTTTTTTCACCTCTCCCTTTTTGAAGTATCTAATTATATTTTCATCTTATAATTTACTCTTTTTATTAAAGATGCTTTTGTCCTTTTCTTCATTTTTCCTTGAATTCCTTCCTTCCTGGGCTTTCTTTCTGTTCATTGCTGTCATCAGTTTTTGAATTTACCACTTAAGTGTGCTTTCATATATCTAAATGCTTTAACTTAGTTAACTGTGTTAACTTTCTTCTTCTTCTTCTTCTTCTTCTTCTTCTTCTTCTTCTCAACTGGGTGGAGTTGTAGAGGGAAGGTGTTTCAAAAGCCTACGTGTGTCGATTTATTTTATAATCTTATTTATTTTTTTATTTTAGAAAGAGAAAGAGAGTGCATGAGTTGGGAGAGGGGCAACGGGGAAGACAGAGAGAGAATCTTTAGCAGGCTCCATACTCAGTGCAGAGCCTGATGTGGGGTTGGATCCCATGACCCTGGGATCACGACCTGAGCTGAAATAAAGGTCTCAACTGACTAAGCTACCCAGGCACCCCTATTGATTCTTATTTAAAAATTTTTCTTTTCGTAGAAATGGTCTATAGACATACATAGTTTTCTACTAATCATACTATGGTTTTGGGGGTGGCTGAAATGTTCCCAGCTCATTAGTGTTGTCTGCCAGCAGTATGGAAAAGTCCAGTCTCTTAACTAAGTTTTTGTTTTCATGGTAACAGAGAAGGGTTTGTAGATCCTACGTATTTTCTTTGTTTTTATAAGACCCTAAGATTTTGCCTTTCATTAAGTTTTCAAAAGAGGCATTTCCCTTTTTTTTTTTATGCTTTCAGAAGCTAGGTCATTTGAAATGCTACTTAAAATCACACATGCCTAAAACCCCACTGTGGGATTCAGTGTTCTGAGCTACTAGAACCTGTTTTTAAAATGTTTATTTATTTATTTTGAAAGAGAAAGAGAAACAGAGAGAGAGAGAGAGAGCAAGCAAGGGTGGGGGGAAAGAGGGAGAGAGAGAATCCTAAATAGGCTCTGTGCTGTCAGTGCAGAGCCCAACATGGGGCTGAAACTCATGAACCATGAGATCATGACCTGAGCCAAAATCAAGAGTCAGACGCTCAACTGATGGAGCCACCCAGGCGCCCCATTATTTCTGGTCGGACTGCTCTTGTTTGCAGCAAAACTTTGTGGTAATAACACAAATAACTTCCCACTAAAATTTGGAGGGTTTTTCCCCCCTTTTTTCATTTATACTTGGTTTTAGGTGTGGACATTATGTTTTACCATTTATGTGTCTTTATTTTTCCTTGTTTTTCTGCATTACTTTTGGAGATTAAACAGGAGGTGTGCATTTAGGCAGTTTCCACTATCTTTAGATACCCAGAAATTTTCTCCATCTCACTTATAACCCTCCCTATAATTAACCATTGAACATGAAATTATTATATATTTTTTTCCATTTCTCACATTATTAGTACCTATTTGTATCTATGTACATAAGTCAATACAAGTATCATTGTTTATATATTTAAAAGATTATTTAATTTAATTTATATTCACATGCTAAATGTGTTTAGGCTTTTTATTAAATGGTATGTTCGTGATATTTGAGGGAATTGATCTAATTCTTCTGAATCTTCCCTCAATCTGTTCTCAGGCACTAAAGGAGCTCTTTTTGCAGAAAAAGATTGATCTTTCTTCTTGTTCTCTCTTGCACATTCAGAAAGCCACGGTATATATTTATACATAATATGACAAATATCACTTTTTCCCTTCACAAATCTGTTTCTAGGTTACCCATGTCCTTACTATGCCATATTGGCCTTTGGGGGTCATGTGTTAGTTTTACTTTATTATGTTTGTCTGAAACACAAAATCCCTCAAGCCATCAGGAAATGGAAACCAAACAAGCCTTCTTTGGCTTTGAGGAGGCAGTGGGGGGCATCTGTAGTCAAATTTATTTTGTCAACCTCAGTGATGGTAATGACTTGGTGTGAAAAATCACAACAGCAACTTATGAGTAAAGAAGAGACAATGTAGCTGTCAGAAAAGCTGTTAATCTTGTAAGATAGAATGTTTTTACATGAGATGAAAATCCTCTTAATATCAATGTTCTCATCCAGAGGGTAAAATGAGAAAATTAGAAATATACAATGTTTGGGCTGGAAGAGATCTTCGAGAGCACATATCTCGATTCCAATTTCACATGTAAGGAAGTGGTGATGACAAACATTATAAAAATAGTACATACAATTTCTTGAGCCCTTAAGGGTCAGGTACTGTATCTCCACAACAAACCTGCTGAAATACATTGTGTTAGATATGATTGGCTCCTTCTCTAGTATCCAGTTTCCACTAATTCCTCTATAATAGAACTTTTCATGTATTTTGGACACCTTTGTAGTAGATACTGTCCATATTGAGTAATATCCATGGACCCCTTTAATTTCCAAGTCGTTGTTATGGTTGGGTTGGCAATCTGATGAATCCTGGACAGGGAAATAAGTGTCACGTAAGTGTAAGTGTAAAATATACTACTTCTAGGTTTGGAGGGTGTGATTTATAGTTTAGTGTCCAGTGTGCCTTCTCCATATTCACTATCTTTCCCCAACCTGCAGGTGGAATGAAGCGTGGAGTTTACAAGATGGTGGAGCCATAAGACTAGAGCATCCCAGGATCTGAATCACCAGTTAGAAGGCAGTTCCTAAGCCTACATTGGACTGAGGAATAAAAACGAACTTCTATCGTGTTAAACCCCAGAGAGTCGAGAGTTGGTTGGTTACTGTGGCACAGTGTATTCTACGCACTATGACTAATAGAAAAGTTGCCACTAGGGGTGGAGTGCTATCCCAACAACAGCAACAAGAAAACACTTAAAGTATATGGCATTGGGTTACGAGTCTGGGAGTACCGGCTGAACCTGGAAAGTTGAAGAAGATCCACTTTAGGCAGAGATAAAAATGTTCCGTGAAAGGGACTTCTGCTATGACTGGAAAGAAAGACTAAATCTACCGAATTTATAACCCAAGGGGGAAAGGGTGGGAAAAGATTGTTGTTAGTGCACGCTACTATTGGCTATGTTCGGTCAAGATGAGATTAAGAAATGACTAGATGATTTGCAAGCAGAAGTAAAAGGAATATAGAAAGACCAGAAATTCAGATCCTCAGATGGCTGAAAACCTTACTGCTCCTAGTCCCCAAATATTAAGATTTGGGTTTAAAAAATTACACCAAAGAAACCAAGTCCAATGAAACTTCCCAGTTGATTAAAGTAACTCAAGATACTGTTGCAGGATTTTTTTTATCACAACCTGGGGTTGGTTGTCTCGCCACTTTGAAGAGTGGAGAGGTGGGCACGAAATGAGCAGGAGGCAAAAGTTTATTAGAGTATTGGATAAGAAAGGAAGAATAGTAGGAAACCTCTCTTTACAGAGAAGGGACATTTGAAAGTGAATGCCTGACTACAATAGGCAAGGGTCCTTGATTCATGAGGTTTGGTCGCCCCTCCCCCTCCCCTTCCTGCTTGCTCCTTCTCAGATCCTACCCTCATTGGCTGCATAACTCCAGGTGCTGGGTTGAACATTCCTGATTGGCTTGTTTCCATTGTATGAGAGGTGATCTATGGCCATACCAGTTCCTTGTGCGTCATAGGTTTTATGGTCCACTTATTTTTAGTCAGGTCTTTTGTCAAATTCCTGAAGGAAAACTGAGGAGGCATCACCTGAGGGGGTTTGCTGTGGTCAGAAGCTCCCAGCATTGTTCCAAAATATGTCATTCCCCACCCACTGACCTCAGGTCCTAATCCTTTCCCTCTCTGCCTATTTTATCCTATTTTTTTCTTATCATAATACAACTTCTCAGTGGAAAAAAGTTACTCTGAACAAGTGGATGGTTTTCCTGCTTACTGTTCCAGATTGACTCAGTGGAGTAGCTTTTAAATTGAAAAGGGGGAGGATACAGAGTTAAGAAAACAGAATCAGTCAGATTCTAGAATTATATGTGGAAAAGCAACTTGGCTTGTGGTTCCTGTCCATGGAGCTACACAGAAATAAATCAGAGGCCTCATAACTTGGGGGTGGGGTGGGGGAATTGCATTGTGAAAACAAACAAACAAAAATCAGAGTATGGACAAAAGAGGCCTTGATATTTAAGTGTTAACCCAGGCGTTCCCTAACTGTTCATGACTAAAAAGCAGGAATTAAACTTTGTAGACTCTTCCAAGAGGGCATGCTTTACAAAGTCCAGAGTAGACAAGGCTAGAAAGGACAGAGAGAATGCCAGACTCTCCAAGAAAGCAGAGCCAGGGGCCCTGATGAACAATGGACAGAGGAATGACTCCCATAGCAGAGTGCAGAATCCAATCAAAAAACTTCCTCTGCCCTCTGGGCATGGGAATTCCATGTTTCTAGAATCTCAGGATTTCAGAATATACTTAATAAACAATGTCTGCTACACTTCTTATTTTTGCTTTTTCTAAATGAGAGTGTCTGAAAGAGAATTTCAACTACCTCCATTTTGACCTCAGTCTGTATTTTCTAATTAAGTTCTTTCCAGCTTATCTCTTAACTCAGGCAAAGGACCCTGTGAGCAAAGCATCACTGCCCCCTCAAGCAACAGGGACTTCCTTGAGCTAGCAAGACCCCTCGTGATTGGGGGAGTGAGGGACAGAATCATAAGCAGGCTCCATGCTGTCAGCACAGAGCCCGACTCAGGGCTTGAACCCACAAATCGTGAGATCATGACCTGAGCCGAAATCAGGAGTCAGACACTTAACAACTAAGCCACTCAGGTGCCCCACAAATCCCATTGTTTTAATCGCCGTGTGTTATGTTATGATATTGTTTTCCATTCTGAGCTATTCCCACAATCTGCCATTTGAGCGTTAGAGAAGAAAACAAAACCAGAAAACAGGATTCCTGTCTCTCAAGATACGATTCTTTCTGGAACTCTTACATCTATTTTCAGTGAGACAAATTAGAAAATTGATTCCTCTTTTCAAGCCCTGATCATCATAGAGGGGCCTCTATTATCCTTGAAGGAGTGCAGCCATAATAACAAGGCCCAGTGATTATCGGATTCGAGTTCACCGCCCTTGCTCAAGAGGAACTACAGAAAAGGGAACGCGCTGTGGAATCAATAAATGTCATATCTAAAAACAGCCATCAGCTGTGTCTGATGAACATCTGGGCAATGTTTTTTCCTGGGTGGGGGGGAGCGTACATGATACATCAGTTACTGCATTTCATAAAAATTAACAACTTGAATCTTCAGGTCAGCATGTTGAACAAAAACAAATGGTTTATCTCTAGAGTGTGGAGAAGATGTGACTGTGTTTCAAAAATATATATGTCTGTGGGTGTTTGGTATGAAAATGATAAAGACGTGTTTTTCCCATAGGCACGTGGTCCTAAGATTAGAGGCTCTTGCTGATGCCTGGGAATCACAGAAAATGGTGGATGGCGGGGGGGTGGGGGGCGGTGAAGAAAAGGTGAAATGAACTAAGCAGACACCTTGTCTAACCACTAGGTTCTAGGGATTTACAAGATTCATATGCCAAAAGAGGCCAACATATAACAAAGACTCTTTGCTGTTGAAAGACAGATTTTCATTTTCTCTTATAATTGTAAGTGAAATTCCATCCTTCAGAGTTGAAAATACACTCTCTGACCATTGCCCTGCAATTTTAGTAATATCTCCTCTTTTTAACACTTGGTATTCACTCTCCTTTACTGAATTATGCCATAGAAAGAAAAGAGTAAGGGGAAAGCCTTTTCAGGTGCTGCGTATTTTTAAAACAATACATCAGCAGAAAACCACAATCCTAAAATGTCAGAGCCGAAGGGCCCTCCAAGTTCACACGGTGAGACGCTGAAGATGCTTGGGGGCATTTACTGTTTCCACCCGAGATGGGACACAACTGAGTCACTCCAAAAACGCACTGTAGCCAAGACAAAAGCCACTGCACATCTTGTTCCACTTTTTAAAAAATTGTTTTTAGTGTTTATTTATTTTTGAGGCAGAGAGAGACAGAGCGTGAGTGGGGGGAGGGGCAGAGAGAGAGGGAGACACAGAATCGGAAACAGGCTCCAGGCTCTGAGCGGTCAGCATAGAGCCCGACGCGGGGCTCGAACTCACGAACCCGCGAGATCATGACCGGAGCCGAAGTAGGACGCTTAACTGACTGAGCCACCCACCCAGGCGCCCCAGTCTTGTTCCACTTTTAAAAATCACACAAGCACGCATGTGTGCGTGCATGCTTGCACACGCACACACATGTACACGCACACGCCACTAACCAGCATTCTTACCCTTCTTTCATTCAGTCAGAAATGATTTTTTTAGCATCCTTAGATTAGCTGCCAGTTCCCTTTTAATGGCCTCTAGTTGCTCTATAATATCATGCCTCTAAGGACTGCTTCAAGAGTCAGGATTGCCATTCTCAGCTCTGAGGCTGGAAGGGGCTGGGGCTGTGTCCTATTAACCTGTGATAACAGAGAGTTGCATTAAATATATCTTCTCTCTGTCCCAGAAATCTTGGGAGAATTAAAGAGTCTATCAACTGCCTGAATAAGTCTTTGTGAACTCAAGGTTGTCAGGAAAGAAAACCGGAGAGAAGAGAGGAAGGGAAGAAGGACAGAACCTCAGGGCAAAAGGACACAAACACGTCTTTGCTTTGTTGAGTTACCACCATTACAAGGGGGAAGAGGTTAATCTGTCTGGGCAAGGTGGGTCAGATCCTTTCAGCAGTAAATAGCATCATTTAGAAGTTTTCCTAAGTATGCCCTAGGATAGACTCTTTTCAGTGGCTCCCGAGTGTCAGCTTGGGTGCTAATCTGAAATGAAAGCGTGTCCCTGTCATTCTGTCATCAGGATAGGGCAACTTCCATAAACTCTCACCCTGAGCCAAATCCAACTGGTCCCAAGTTTTTATACGAAGAATGCCTGTTCTGTTTTTAGGTGTTTGAAAAGAATCAGAAGACTATTTTATGACATAGGAGAAAGAGGTGAAATTCAAATTTCAATGTCTGTTTAATGGAATCCAGCCAGGTCCATTCATTTACGTGAAGCTGTTTTCATGCTGCTGACAGAGGCCATGTGGCCCACAGCACCTAAAATATTTACTTTCTGTCCCTTAGAGAAAACATTGCTGACCGGTTGGCATGAACCACCCAAGGTAATCTCCTACGAGGAGGGTAATGGGAGTGAGATGACCACACGTATCTGAAGGTGTGAGGCAAGTTCTCTACGGAATTTATTTAGAGCTCGTAAGAATATGATTTAACATTTCTCTTGGAAGATGATGTAAATGTTTTAGCAAAATTGCTAAATGTTTAGCAAAAATGCTAAGTTGGGAGACTACCCTCAATTATTTATTCAGGCATTCATTCATTCAGCATGCTTTATTAAGTACCTTTCACATATGAAAGATAGTGTCTTAGGTGACAGGGAATATAATGGAGCTTAAGGCAGAAACGGCCCTGCTCTTGTTGAAGGTAAGGTCTCTTGGATCTCAAACACACTTCTTCCAAAATAATCATTTTCCCCCCTCAGGCAACATATAAATATCTCTCTGATTCAAGCACACCCCTTCTTCTTCTTTCAGTTTTAAAATAAAGGGTAACATTTGCCACTCAAATACTTGTCTCTTGTATATGCCAAAAAAAAACAAAAATCTTCTTATCAGTTTCCCATAAAATGAGTCTTGGTTTTCTCCACCTTGCCCAATATAAAGGTGTTAACTTTCCTCTCTATAGGCCTCTTTTGTGTAGAAAGAACTTTTACATTGACCAACACATTTGTCGTTGAGTGAAGTACTAAATACACTTGTAATTTACAGATGAGTAAGTCAAGGTTTTGGGGGCTCTCCTAACAAATGACCAAAATGGGGTTCCAAGCCAGGTTGTCCATTCCAGGTCCAATATCTCTCCTTCTTGGCACTGTAAAAGTTATTTATTTTCTTTTTTTTTAATGTTTTATTTATTTTGAGACAGAGAGAGACAGAGCATGAGCAGGGGAGGGGCAGAGAGAAAGGGAGACACAGAATCCGAAGCAGACCTCAGGCCCTGAGCTGTCAGCACAGAGCCTGACGCGGGGCTCGAACTCATGAACTGCGAGATCATGACCTGAGCCGAAGTCGGACGCTTAACCGACTGAGCCATCCAGGCGCCCCGTAAAATTGTTTATTTTCTACTTGAATTTCACTTATTACCCTAGTTAAGAATGGAAAGAACAAGAGAAACAAAGCCTCAAGATATGTATTCTTAGGGACCGTTAACTGTTGCTACAGACTTGAAAAATTATGACTTCGATGAACTATTGGCTCCAACCTGGACAAACTGATAATCCACTTTTGGATTTTGAACATTACACATTTCTATTTTTAACTTCTGTGTTGAAAAACTGAAGGGAGAGAGATGATGGGCTATAAGAAAAATGGTCATTGCCAGCGGGGAGGCGGGTAGCGGGATGGGCAAAATAGGAGAAGGGGATTAAGAGAAACATACTTCCAGTCGTAGGGGCACCTGGGTGGCGCAGTCGGTTAAGCGTCCGACTTCAGCCAGGTCACGATCTCGCGGTCCGGGAGTTCGAGCCCCGCGTCAGGCTCTGGGTTGATGGCTCAGAGCCTGGAGCCTGTTTCCGATTCTGTGTCTCCCTCTCTCTCTGCCCCTCCCCCGTTCATGCTCTGTCTCTCTCTGTCCCAAAAATAAATAAACGTTGAAAAAAAAAATTTAAAAAAGAGAAACATACTTCCAGTTGTAAAATAAGTAAGTCACAGAGATGAAAAGGTGCCAGTCTGGCACAGGGAATACAGCCAATAATATACCAATAATGTTCCATGGTGAGAGATGTTAACTACGCTTATCATGGCAGGCATTGTGTAATGTATAGAATTGTGTAAGTACTATGTTGTGCACCTGAAACTAATACAGCATGATATATTAACTTTACTTAAATAATAGATGTTTTTACAAAGAGTAACTCAATTTGGCCATGGAACACTGGTGTTCCAGTTCTGCTCTGCCACTATTCAGTCTTTGGGTAAATTTCTTCCCATCTCTGAGCCCCGATTTTTTTTGTCCATAAAATGGAGTGTTGAATTACTTCTACTCGTAAGTTCTTTCCAGGTTTAATCCACTGAGATTTCATAAATTTTTTTTTCAGTAAGTTTGAATCCATGTTAATTGTTACAAAGATATCCACTTTGTCCAAGTGTTGTATTTTGGTAATGCTGATTCTTTCATGACTGACATTAACTATAAAGTATATTTTTTTCATAAATACTACTCTGTGATAAAAGAGAAATGTTTTTCCTGGACCTGATCTAGTTCTTTCTTTAATTTCATTAAGTGAGCAAACATGTGGGTCAGTTCCTACTTCCTCCTGGAAGGGATCCCAAGGAAACCTCAGCCTATAAAAATCTTGCCTCCTCTGACCCATAGTGCCATCCAAGTGGTTGAACTGGGCTTGAGAACATTCTGTTCATGGCATCTTTTTTTTTTTTTTAATTTCATCCTTTTATTCTGTAACCTAACTTTTATTCAAGGGGATGTATGCCTGCTTCTTGCCTTCCCAGCTAGACCCTAGTCCTCTTGTGTAGGAAGGGGATTCATGCCTTGTACCTGGAACCTCCAGAGAACATCATAGTATGTGCAAAGCTAGTGCTCTGTAGTCAGTCTTGACCAATCCTCCTGCCATTTATTGGTACACATCTAACAAGTTGAGTGAACAGGAATTAACAAACACCACTGTCAAAATCTTAGGAATATAAATAAATATTTAATATGCCTACCCTCAACACTAAAATATTATTGATATTGGTAATATGTTACTGTATCTCTTGAAATGTATCCATCTTTGTTGTGATACTTACTAGAAGGTGAATAAGGGTCGACCAAATTATTCTTTCATTCTAACACTTTAGTTTTTGACAAAAACCCACATTTTTCTAAGAATTACAATTGTTTATTTTTATTCTTTGAACAATATAACCAAGACCCCATTGTTCAAGTGAAGATCCACAGCATTGTCCTCTGTGTTACTTTATTTTTGACTCCCGCTTAAATTTCTGTATCAATTTATTCATGTCATGTTTTAGCCCCAGGAGTTTGGGCAGCATCTTGACACAGAGGTGCCTGGTGGCAGTTCTTGTAAGCCAAGAATAATTTGGTTTGGAAATTGCTGACTTTTAAATTATTAACACGAGAGCACACCAGGAAAAAGAAGGGTTTCCTTAGCAAAATGATAGAATCACAGCCTTTTCTCTTGAAGTTGTCACCAGTCAATGTGAAAGATTGTTTGATGTTGCTGAGGTTGAAAAACATCCGTTCATTTTTTTTCTTAAAGGAAAGCCTTTGTTTCTCAGTTTGATATTTTTCATGAATAATTGGAGACTGGGGAAATTGAAAAGGATTTTTGTCTCTGGCTGAACTGAAATGGTAAACATTCTTGGAAATCAAAACCTGCAAAACAGCAAGTATTTTTTTTTTTCTCAACTGTTTAAACATAACCTAGATATTGGGAAGCAGAAAACAAAACAGAAACAAAAACCCACAGTAGCAACAGGGTATCTGTTCCATACTATATAAAGCCGTAAGAAAGGTGTTTATGCAGGTCTCTGTGGTCTATTTATAATGCAATTGCTCTTATCCCAGACAGTGTTTCCTGCCTAGGTCCAAGGACAATCTCTGCAGTTGACCTAAACAGGTATTCAGTCTTACCAAAGCTTACAAATACAGGCATTGGATCTTATCATTAATATCAGTTCAGTGTTTGTCATATGGACGAATTCAGGCTCTCTGCCCACTCTCTGCAGTTAACTTGATAAGTAATTAAAAAATAATAATAACAGCCACCGGCTAAAGTATACTGATTTGACAGCCAAACTAAGTTCAGCATGACTTATAGTTGAGTCGACGCTCGTAACATCCTTCCAAAAAAGGTATCATTACTGCCATCACACAAATGAAGAATTTGAAAGGAAGTAGTTTCTCCCCAGACTGATACTAATCGTGACTAGAGCTAGAATTAAAACTCAGGTTAGTTTGACTCCAAAGAAGTTGCTAAATCATGTCAGGGTGCTCTGAAATCTACAGGAGACATTTGGACACACTTTGAAGAAGGAAGATGAGAAAGTGAGCATCGCTTCTATTGGATGAATGACCTAGGCAACATTAAGGGAAGGGAATATTCATTTAGAGGAGGAGCAGTGAGGATAACTCAGTGGAGGAGAGTGTGGGAATGCTAACTAGGACTAATAAATCCCCAACCCGTTGGCAGAAAATCTAATATTTTGAAGTGGGAGAGGAGGTAGAAATGAGCACAGATGAAGGGGCTCCTACGGATTGTTTCCATTCCTTTGATTGAAGGAGACGAATGCCTTCTTAGACACACCGCCCTTTCAACTAACTCCCAACCAGAAAAGGACATTAAGGCAAAATGATTTCTTCAACGAAATGCTCATTCGATAGCCCCTCCCATGTGCTTTCACCTGAAGATAACAGACGAAGCAAGCAGAGGTTGAAATTTAATGACTCGGTGTTTTTCTAGCCATTCCTCCATTGGAGGTATGGCGGCCAAAGAGGAGGGAAACCGTGTGGGAAAACTACAACAGGGACACCAAGGGACTTGGTGTAGGGTTAGAACGCACCATGGACGGAGGCTTGGCTGGGGAGGCCGTGGATGGCAGGATTTGAAAGCAGTCTGGGCAAGCTGGGGTCCAATGGACACAGAAGCAGTAGGTCTCCGGCAGGGGGTGAATGACCAGTGTGGCATTTGTGGTCCAAAACGAAGACAATGTGTTGAGTTTATAACTTCAGAAGTTCACAGCAGATATGACAAGCGTGTCTGGCACCGAACAGGCTCCTTCCAGGAATTTTGCATCAGAAAACAAAATGAAAAGGAGGAGAAAGGTCTTCAGTTTCAAAGGAAACAGCTACCAGAGGGGAGTCAGGCAACAGCCCGCTCCCCGTTAGCTGGCATCTTTATCTTAACCCAGTCACAGCAGATAAATACACACACAAGAGAGGAATAAAAATGTCCGGGTGCTGCAGAGACACAAGCCAACAAACGGGCAAGGTCAACAACCTGGTATTTTCACAGCAGAAAACAAACTTTGGAAGCCTAGAGGAAAAGGCAGGTTTCAGACACCTGTGGTTTAGGGCTAGTTTGAGGTTGGCTCCGGTGTGGGGTAGTTTAACATCTCAAAAAAAAAAAAAAAAAAAAAGACGAGGAATTCCTGAAAGACAAGGTTCATACCTTATTTTGTTATTCCTTCATTGGCTTATTCACACACTCATTTGATTTTCAGTATCCCCGAGAACCTAACAGGGAGACTTGCCCAGAGCGATGATAAAGCACTGAGTTTTAATTGGTTGGCTTCATGAAAATATGAAT